>NW_026622808.1:39390474-40640474 GCF_023065955.2 Ursus arctos | reverse complement strand
AGGGTATGATCTCAGCATGGCAGAGGTGCCCAATCAATAGTAGGTCCCACAAAAATGGGTTATGAATATCTATATATCAAGATACAGATTTATTCTGATTAAAATATCAATTGTGTTTTATAAGTAGGTATTATAAATATTATTTATAATAGAACGTCACATCTTAAAAATTGTAAGGGTAACAATTCCATTTATAATGTCATCACAAATAATTAAATACCTAGGAATAAATTTAATCAAGGAGATGAAAAACTTGTTCACTGAAAACTATAAAACATTGCTAAAGGGAGTTAGAGAAGACCTAAGAGAATGGAAATAAATACATCTGATGTGTATGGATTGAAAGACTTGATATTGTTAAGATGTCGGTATAACCCAAAGAGATCTAGAGATTCAATGCAATCTCTCAGTATTTCAATGGCTTTTTTTGCAGAAATGATAAAGCAAATCCTCAAATTCATATGGAATTGCAAGGGGACCAAAATAGCCAAAAACAATCTTGAAAAAGAACAAAGTTGGAGGATTCATACTTCCCAATTTCAAAACTTAATTCAAGAGTTGCAGTAATCAAAACAGTTTGGTACAGTTAGAATGGACATAACACACCAGTGGAATAGAATTGAGTCCAGAAATGAACCCATACGTCTAATTTTGACAGGGGTGCCAAGAACATTCAATGAAGGGAGAAGAGACTCTTCAACAAATGGTCTGGGACAATTGGATATCCACATGCAAAAGAATGAGTATGGACCCCTACTTCACACCATATATAAAAACTAATTCAAATGGATCAGTGACCTAAATAAAAGAGCTAAATAAAACTCTTAGGAAAAAAATAGAGCTTAATCTCCATGACCTTAGATTTGTCAGTGGATTCCTAGGTACGACCCCAAAGCACAGCAACAAAATGTTAAAAATAGATAAATTGGACATTAAAATTAAAAAATTTTTGTGTATCAAAGGACACTATTAAGAAATTGAGAAGACAACCTACAGAATGGGAGAAAATATTTGCAAATCATATATCTGATAGGATAAATATTCAGATTCTACATATAGAGAGTATATATATGGAATATTCTGATATCTTCCAGTATCTGGAATATGTAAAGGACTCTTACAACTCAACAATAGAAAGACACACAGCCCAATTAAAAAATGGTTGAAGGACTTAACTACTGCAGATATTTCTCTGAAGAAGATATACAAATAGTTGACAAACATATGAAAAATTGCTCAACAGCATTAGTCATTAGGGAAATGCAAATCAAAACCACAATGAGATACCACTGCACACTCACTAGGATGGCTATAATTTTTTTTAATAGAAAACAAGTGCTGGCGAGGGTGTGAAGAAATTGGAATCCTTGTACAATGTTAATGAGAATGCCAAATGGTTCACCCACTATAAAAGGCAGTTTGGCAGTTCCTTGAAAATGTTAAACACAGAATTACCATATGAACCTGCAGTGCCACTCCTAGGTGTATACCCAAAAGAATGGAAAACAGATACGTGTACATGCATGTTCATTGCAGTGCTATTCACAATAACCAAAATGTGGAAACAGCCCAAATGTTCATCAGCAGATGAATGGATAAACAAAACAAGTATGTATGATACACACAGACAAAAAGTCACATGTTGCATGATTCCATTTATATGAAATGTCCATAAATCCATAAAGATAGAATGCAGATTTGTGGTTGCCAGGAACTGGGAGTTAGAGGGAATGGACAGAAACTGGCTAATGGATAAGAGATTTTGCTTTGGAATGATGGAAACGTTTTGAAACTATATAGAGGTGGTGGTTGCACAGCACTGTGAATGTACTGTGTGCCAATGAACTGTTCACTTTAAAATCCTTAATTTTTATTAATATATTAATGTGAATTTCTCCACAATAAAATAAAATAAAAAAAACCTAAGGGTATGATTCATTTCAGGATAGCTAAGTGTTTAGTGTAGTTCAGGCTTATTTACCCCTTTAAATATCAAGACCTTTTATTATAAAAAACACATACTAAGACACAGTGATTTTGTTTCCATTATAATGAAATAATTGACGTAAGTATATGTTATTAATAATAAACATTTATATAGTACTTGCTATGTACCAGACACTGTTCTTAGACCCTTACATACATTAACTTATTTAATCATCACAATAACCCTCTAAGGTACTATTTTTTAATCCATGTTTTACAGATATTAAGACCAAGGGCACAGTGAGGTAAATTACCATGCCAGAGTCACACAGCTAATAAGTGATGTTTTTATGGATAAAGTGCTTTATATATGTATTAAAATTGATGACTTAATTTTTTTAAAGATTTATGTATTTGAGAGAGAGAGAGAAAGAGAGAACATGCACACAAGTTGGGGGGAGGGGCAGAGGGAGATGGAGAGAAAGAATGTCCAGCAGACTCCCCGCTGAGTACGGAGCCCGATGCGGGACTCGGTCTCACGACCCTCAGATCATTACCTGAACCAAAATCGAGTTGGACGCTTACCTGACTGAGCTACCCAGGTGCCCAATGACTTAATTTTTAAAGCTAGTTAAGATCTTCATCAGAGGTATCCAACACCTACAGAATGGCTCATTTTTTGGTGGCCTTATAGCCAAAGAAAGCCAGAGATACAAAGTCATTCAAACATTCTAATATACTAACTCATACTGGGAGCAAAGACAGCAAAAAACCTACCATCTCGTTGTGTTTCAATGCTACATGAGCAAATCTGTCAGTTTTCTCTTAGCCTTCTCCTTCGTGTACCATTTTGCCATTCTGAGCTGACCATTCCAGCCAACATAGCATCTTTTCAGATTTGTTAGCAGAAGCACCTTAAATTCAACTGTGTCATTTTCCAATGTTAATCAAGCAGTCTGCGTGTTTCCATACACATTCTCTTACAGAAGATAGAACTTGTCTGGAAGAAAAATGCAGATATTCCTTGGTCCCTTAGTAGCTGATTACCAGTTTGATTTGTTATTTGCCATCTGGGGGAGAAAGATGTGATATCCAAATAAAATGTGTGTGGAGTACTTCTCAGGAGATAGCTAAGCAAAGAACAACCAAAGAAAAGAAGTGGAAGACTTGGCAGCTGCTTTTAATCTAGGTCAGCTGTTATGAAGGGGCCTTCATCCATGACTATTTATTGATCATCCCCTTTGAACCAGATGCTGTACTAAATATACCGTTGGGATTCTGTCACCATTCTCTCCCACACAAGCAGCCCTTTGGCAGAACTGTCTTCTTTCAGTTCCTAGAATGCACCAGAGTCCTTCTGCCTTCAGAGGCTTCAAATGCTCTTTTCCCTCCACCTGAATGATCCCTCCCCATTCATTTCACCAGGCCACCTTCTGCTTATCTTTTCTGACTCAGTTTAAATGTCTCTTTATCAGAAAACACTTTCACTGACACCCATTACCTCTTCCATTACACCTTGAACTTTTCCTTCAGAGCGCTTAACAAAATTATAATTAAATAGCTACTTATTTTTTTCATATTCTCTATTAGGTGTAAGCTTCAAGGAGATCAGGACAGGGTCACTCTGGCTCACCACGACATTCCCTGGCACATAGTAGAGGCTCAATAAGTATTTGCTGAATGATAAAATGAGTAAATGAATGAATGAAGGTGGACCATGCCCTCTATGTACTCACAGTTTAGCACTACTTATTTTTTATGTAAAAATCCATGCTGTGTTCACAATTCTTTTTTTTTTAAGATTTTATTTATTTATTTGAGAGAGAGAGTGAGCAAGAGAGAGCACGAGCAGGGGGAGGGGCAGAAGGAACGGGAGAAGCAGACTCCCTGCTGAGCAGGGAGCCCGATACAGGGCTGGATCCCAGAACACCGAGATCATGACCTGAGCTGAAGACAGACGCTTAACCAACTGAGCATCCAGGTGCCCCAGAATTCTTATTTTTAATTAAGCCATGAAACCCATAAAATAAAGTGACCTAGTAACTGGATATGGAGAAAGGAATATTTATTGGTGAGATGGGTAGTGGGGGGCTGAGTTAACTTCCACTTCGGTCTATCAAAACATCCAACTACCAGGTCACAAAGTTTGAGAGTGAGTAGTTGCTAAATGGGCTTAATAATTCGTCTTTATTTTAAAAATAATAAACCAATAGTTTTTTCTTTGATTCCTCCTTTTTTTAAGATTTTATTTATTTATTTTTTTTAACAGAGAGTGAGAGGGAAGCAGGAGGAGTGGCAGGCAGAGGGAAAGGGAGAAGTAGGCTCTCCACTGAGCAGAGAGCCCAACATGGGGCTCAATCCCAGGACCCTGGGATCGTGACCTGAGCCAAAGGCAGAAGCTTAACCGACTGAGCCAATCAGGTGCCCCTGATTCCTCCTTTTATTGCAGGTTTTATACTGCTCACAGTCTCCCTTGATGAATAATCTGATGAGTAGTGAGACAGTTGTGGATGCAAAGAGAGATTAGATATATAGAAAGGAAAAATGGCACAGAAGGGATTTATCCTTTTACTGTGAAATCTGATTTGCATGTCAGACATGATCCTGTTAAATTCAGATTGGAGTTTTGTAATAGTCTCTGCCTTGGATTTTGGGTTACCAAGGATTTTCCAGCTATTTCTTGCTAGATGGAAACTCAGGTTGTGTTTTGGATACATTTCAAACTTTGTATGACATTGTACCCTGTACCATCCACACAATCCCTATAAGCTAAAGTCTCCATGACTTGTCTTTATGTGATTGAGAATACAGCATTTTATTTCAGGGTCTTATAGCCTACAGAATTCTCTGCCTCTTTTAATATAAAATCTTAGTTTATCAATATTGGCATTGATGTGGAAATTATCTTTTTCTACCTCAGAAGCGTTCGAAATGGTATGTCAAATATATATCTGGAGTTAGTTTACTTATTTTTACAAATGTTTTCTATTTCGAGAGTTTATCTACTCAACTACTTTATATTGATTTTCTAAATGTCGATGACAAATAAGAAATGGACCAACAAAGAACACCTGAAAATTAAGATTTGTAGATCTACTGCATTTTTAATTACTGGAGCATTAGGACACTTAGAAGCCATTACATTGCTGATGAGTATTTAAGTTTTTAGTTAAATGATTCATTTCCTTTTCAAGATTAGGACATTAGGATCTAATTAGGAAACTGCCATGACTTGGATACATATAAACCTAACATCATTTGCCTGTATAAACGTGCTTAGAGTTTATACTTACATAGGATGTTTTTTGAGGGATGATTGGTTGAATTTTTGTTACTACTCATTTCACATATACACCCACAAATTTTCCACCAGATTCTAAAATTAGAAATTTTACTTATAAAAATTAAAAACAGACATTTTTATGTAGAAGAAAATAAAGCTTACACTTAAGCTAACCATCAAAAGTTATTTTACATTTTGGCATATTTCATTTTAGTCTTCTTGCCATGCACGCATTTTATTTATTGATTTTCTGCAGTGGAGTTAGAGTTTTGTATATATTACTTTCCTTTAACTTCCTATCATGAGTCTTTCCCATCTTGACAAATAGAATTTTGTGTGGCTCTTTACTGGTAATTCAAGTTGTTTACTTTTCAGAAATTATAAACACTTATTTACATAGATCTTCATCTAATTTTCTTTTTTTTTTTTTACCTTAGAAAAGACTGAGGAATATGTGAGTGGTACAGCCGGCTAAGCAGCTGACTCTTGGTTTCAGCTCAGGTCATGATCTCAGGGTCATCAGATCTAGCCACAACTCCCTGATCAGGTTCCACGCTCACAGCAGAGTCTGCTTAAGACTATCTCTCCCCTATGGACTATGAAAAACAAACTGAGGACCTCAGAGGGGAGGGGGGTGGGGGAATGGGATAGACCGGTGATGGGTAGTAAGGAGGGCACGTATTGCATGGTGCACTGGGTGTTATACACAACTAATGAATCATCGAGCCTTACATCGGAAACCGGGGATGTACTGTATGGTGACTAACATAATATAATAAAAAATCATTTAAAAAAAAAAAAAAAAGACTATCTCTCCCTGTCCCTCCACCTCTCCCTACTTGTTAGGTGTGTGTACTCTCTCTGTCTCTCAAATAAAGAAATCTTAAAAAAAAAAAAAAAAAAAAAAGAAGAAGAAGAAGAAGAGAAAATATTCATAAAGTGAAATTACTGAGTAAAGTGGAATGTACCTTTTTAAGGCTTTTGAAACATATAGAAAAATTGCTTTTTGGAATGCTAACACTGATTTAATTCCTGCTTACTACATATGACAAGGCTTAATATCTTTGCCATAAGAGAGGTCATACAAATAAATAAGAAAGTAATGTTCTAAGACCAAAATGGGTTAAGAACATGAACACAGAATTTTACTTAACTGGAAATTTGTATATCCATGTAAGTATATATGAATGATATCAAATCTCATTAGGAATACAAATTATAATAATAAAAATACTATTTTAATTATAATAAACTGTTCTTTCTTTGAAAGTATTCAAAGGTAAGATGTTAATGTTAGGGGAAGCTGGGTAAAGGGTATTATGAACAATATACTATTTTTGTGACTTTTCTGTAGATCTAAAATTATTTCAAAATAAAAAGTTAAAAAATTACTTTACTCGTATGATGTCTCTAGGTGTTATTCAACTATGTCTTTGTGCATATTGATCTCTTATAATTGAGCCACTGAACTCCCAAAGATCTGCATCAGAGCACACCTAACTAGCTCTTTTCTTGAGTCACATTCTAGTATTGAAAAATAAGTGTAAAATATATCCAAAGAATGCTCTATTTCACAAGTCTCTGAACCTGTTGTATATGTTATACACTTTATCTCATTTAATCTTTCCTACAGTCCTACAAAGTAAGCAGTAAAATTACAACACTCATTTTACAGATGAGAAAGCCGAAGCCGTAAGGTTGAGTAACTCTTTCAAAGTCATACTCTAAAGTGTTTTACTTTAGGCATGCTTGGGTGGCTCAGTGGTTAAGCGTCTGCCCTTGGCTCAGTTCATGATCCCAGATCCTGGAAGTTGGGCTCCCTGCTCAGTGGGGAGCCTGCTTCTCCCTCTCCTGCTCCCCCTGCTTGTGTTCCCTCTCTCACTCTCTTTCTGTCAAATAAATAAATAAAATCTTAAAAATAACAAGAAGAAGATAAAAATAAATAAAATGTTTTACTTTAATTGGTTTCGTTTAGAAGATATGTCCATTTGGCAAAAATGACTTACATTTGGGGGATGAGTGTTTGTCTTTATTTTCAGCTGGATATGGTGTCCCCTTTCCAACAGATGAACCCACAGACATTATTCCACGGAGCTGCCAACTAACGACAGATGTTCCACAAGTCACACAGCTGCTAAACATGACTAAACTCCGCCAAACGGAAATAAAATTTGGAGGTCATCCTCTAAGTTCAGCAGAGTCAGGTATGCACCAGGCACTTAAAATATAAGCATATTTATTTGAAAGAACAAAAAAAGGGTTAAAAAAAAACCCAGCACTGCAATGATGCTTTATAGCTTGAAGTTAAATATTAAGTCACTCTAACATCGACTCGTGTCTGTGATAAATCATTTTAAATTTCTCTTTAGCAGCTAAAATATTTTCTGGGCTTTAATATACCAAATCAAAACATCCTTGATTAGTCCTCTCCTTTTCCTGTATGCTTCCAGGCCCAGCCAATTATACTTCCGAAACATCTCTCGAATCTGTCTGCTCCTCTGTCCTGTTGCTGCTTTCATTGATCGGGTCTCCACCATCACTCACCTTAGCCTCCCAGTTAATCTCCACGTTGCTGTCGTAATTATCTTTCTGATAATAGAAATAGAAATGTGATCATGTCTCTCTTCGATTAAAGACCTTTAATGTCTTTCTCACTATCTTAGAAGACAAAATGAAAAAACCCTTAGGAACTCACACAAAACCAAACTCCCCTATGCCAACCTACTCCAGAGCTTAATCTCTCATTCCCCACGTGCGACTTTCTGACCTCGCCGTGGGCTTGCACACGTTCATATTTGGGAATTGTTGTTTCTTGGCCTAAAACAGCTTCTTTGCCTTTCTGCCTGGAGACACTCCCGGTTCATTTTTCTAGATTGAACTCGAATGTTACCTCTTCTGTGCAGTCTTTCTAACAAGCACTGTTCCCTTCTTTCCAGGACTTTTTTTTCCTTTCTTTTTCTTTTTTTTTTTTTTACAATACTTTTTAATATGTCTGCATTTCCCAATAAAGTGTGACTTCCTCCAAAAAGAACACTGTATCTCATTCTTCTATATCCCTAGCATCTAACACAGTTTTTGCCACAGTGTTTGCAGGCCAGGGGCTGCAAACTCAAATTACTATGGAGGCCGATCAGATAACATAAATGAGTAAAGTGGGCTGGATGCCTAGATATTTGATACCTAGAAACATTTTTTGCTCAACAGTATGCCTTATTGAGAGTGGAGGAGGTCCTTAGGGGAAAGGAGTCAGGTAAGGCTTCAAAGAATTGTTCTCTACTGTTAAAGCAGTAATGTTGACAATTGTGCAAATGATAGAATAAATGGTAGTTAGTACTCAGCCCCTGCAAGGGAGCTGATAAGGAGTAGTGAGGACTGTAGCAAACTAGAAGCTCATTCTCCATCTAGAAGGAATATTGCAGTTCCATTCTTTTTTTTTTTTTTTTTTTTAAGATTTTATTTATTTATTTGACAGAGATAGAGACAGCCAGCGAGAGAGGGAACACAAACAGGGGGAGTGGGAGAGGAAGAAGCAGGCTCCCAGCGGAGGAGCCTGATGTGGGGCTCGATCCCAGAACACCAGGATCACGCCCTGAGCCGAAGGCAGACGCTTAACGACTGAGCCACCCAGGCGCCCCTGCAGTTCCATTCTAACCAAGTGTTGCCTTGCTTAGAATTCATGCACAGTCTCACCAGATCTTCCTTTTTTTTTTCCCCAAGAGGAGCTAGGTAGCTCAATGTTTATGATAAATCTTCCAAATTTAAAATATTGTCTAAAGCCTAAATTTTTTTAAAACACTCTATGAGCCTAACCATGCCAGGGCTACCAGTTTTGTACCTCTGTAATAAATACCCATAGTTCTTGACCAAATGAACGAATAGTACATACACATCAAGAAACCTAGTGTTATTTAGATGAGTGGGTCTCAACTTCCTGTTTGTTAGAATCACTGGGACATTTTATAAATAATTTGTTTAAAAAAAAATTTTTTTTTCCTGATGTCTATGCTTCATCTACAGAGATTCTGATTTAATTGGCCTTGGATGGATATCTTTTAAATGCCTTCAGTGATTCTAATGTGCAGCCTGGGTTGAGAACCACTGGATCACTTACCCAAACAAAAGTCCTGTGGCTCAGATGACACTCAAAAACACAGAAGTAATCCCAAAGAAGGTAAAATGATGGCCATAATAAGGCACTTATGGAAGAAGTAGGTCTTGAAAGTATTCAGTGAATACTTGAGTAAGTTTTTATTATAAATCAATATAGGGTTTATGGAACTGTAAGGTGGTGCAGAAGACTGGGCAAAGACAAGGAAACAGCAGAATGCATGGATGAGTTTTCTGAGGAATTAGTAAGAGGAATGGCCTCAGTGGGCAGAATGGCTGGGAAGAATACGAGAAGAGTGTGCGTCCTGCTCCTAAAGTAGAGAAACAATAATGCCTGTTTTAGGAAGATGAATGTGACATCAGGAGTCAAGATGAATGTTTAAGTTGAGTGAGACCAGAGATTAAGAATTACAACTCAGATGTCTTTGCAGCCATCTGGGCATAACATGTCAGTGGCTACGTGGTAAGTGATGAGCCTGAGAGACGCTGCAGGAGACACACAGGCAGGACTTGTTGATTCTCAGATAACAGATGGGGAAGAGAGCAGGGTCAAAGTTTCAGAGAGGTCAAAGTAGAAGCTGGAGGAAAGAGATAGCTATGATAAAATGAATGAGTTATAGAAATGAACTGTTTTACTCTCTTATTTATCCTGTATTCATTTATTCTTGATGTATTTTTTATGATTTTATTTATTTATTTTAGAGAGAGAGAGATAGAGCTCAGTCTATGAGCAGGGGGAGGGGCAGAGGGAGAGAATCTTAAGCAGACTCCCGCACTGAGCATGGAACCCAAGGCAGGGCTGGGTCTCACTACCCTGAGATCACAACGTGAGCCTAAACCAAGAGTCGGACACTAAACCCACTGAGCCACCCAGGCGCCCATCTTGGTGTACTTTTTTATGTCAATCCTCATCAGCATTACATGTCCTAAGTTGTATATTCCTGGAGAATTGGGACGTATTTTATAACTTCTTCAGTATAAACCCTGGCAGGGAACTATGTGTAAGCAGACACTATAATTCTAAGCTCTCTATTACAAAATTTCCAAACTTCAGAAAAGTAGAGAGGACGTAATAAACCCCATGTCCCCATCACCTATTTACACAATTGGCAACTTTAGGCAGGACATTTTGGTAACACAGGGCACAGGCAGTGAGAATTTGTATATTTATTATATACACTATCTTTAGAGAGAATATGTATAACCCATATTCATTAAAGAACCTTTAGAAAATATATAGAAGGATGAAAAAGATCTCACTCCCCAGACAGCCACCGTAAACACCTCTGGTCACAAATCAATCTCAATGGAAGAGTCACCACAGAATGAAAGGAGCAAGCATGTTTTTGATAACCAAACACTCTATCTGTATCTAATAGGCTGTGAATGCTTTCAGTAACAGAAATGACTAAGCTGTAAAACCTATCAGATAACTCAGAGAGCAATTGTGAATGCTCTTTTCTTCTTTTATCTCTCTAGCTTAATGTTTTAAGAATTAATTACGTCTTTAAATGAAAATGCAAGTCTATATCCAGATATTTTAAGTATCTTTTTTTTAATTTAAAGTTCAAGGACATATATGGTGCTTAAGATTAAAAAGGAATTTGAATAAATATTAATTGCATCATTAACTCAGTATTATAGTTAAATAGAAAATTTTCATAGGTCATATTTGATCCCAACTTGTAGAAGAGGAAATTAGTATATATTTTTAAAATTCCATAAATGAGATATCAATACAAAATGATAGTCAACTTGAGTCAAACAGAAAATTAATAATCAGGGGCACCTGAGTGGTTCAGTCAGTTAAGCATCTGACTCTTGATTTCGGCTCAGGTCTTGATCTCAGGTTCATGAGTTAAAGCCCTGTGTTGGGCTCCACACTGGGCATGGAGGAAAGAAAGAAAGAGAGAGAGAGAGAGAGAGAGAGAAAGATAAAAAGAGAGAGAAAAAGAGGGAAGGAAGGAAGGGAAGGGAAGAAGGAAGGGTGGGGGGAGAGAGAGAGGGAGAAAGGAAAGAAGGAAGGAAGGAAAGAAAGAAAATTAATGATCATCACCTAATAGCATATTTCTTTTGCCCTGTGAATCCCAATTATATTTCTCTTACTTTATAACCATAAGGTTTCTCTTAAAGAAGAGCTCATTGCACATGCATGGCAGTTAAGATTACATGAAAATACTGCAGTCCTCCCTTACCTGAGGTTTCAGTTACCTGCCATCAGGTATGGTTCAGAAGCAGATGATCCTCCCTCTGATACATCATCAGAAAGTCAGTAGTAGCCTAACACTAGGTCACACACCTACATCATTGACCTCACTTCATCTTGTCACGTAGAAATTTTATCATCTCACATCGTCACAAGAACAGTGAGTACAGCACAATAAGATATTTTGAGAGAGAGAACACATTCACATAACTTTTATTACAGTATATTGTTATAATTGTTCTATTTTATTATTAGTTGTAGTTAATGTCTCACTGTGCCTAATTTATAAATTAAACTTTATCAGAGGTATGTACATATAGGAAAAAATGGTATGTATATGGTTTGGTACTATCCAGTTTCAGGCATCCACTAGGGGTCTTGGAACATCTCCCCCAGCGATGGGAGGGAGCTACTGTACATTGAACTTTGTGGTTCTCTTTCTACAAATACTTTTCAATTGCTAATTTTGTCATTTGTGTGCTTTGAAACTTAATATAAATGAATATAATAATAATTGTTCTCTGTATAAAATATTTTATTTGAAAGGTGTAGCTAATGAATTATGCCTAAGGGCAGACTTTCTAATCTTGAAAAAGCCAGGAGATATTTCTTCATTTCAGCTATTTGTTTTTGTGTCTGTCTGAATAATGGACTCCCTATGATGAGATATTTGAATTGCATGAGAAAATGACTGTGTGCTCTTATAACTGACTGTACAGTATTCATGTAAATTGTGGTACTTTATTTTAAATGCACACACTGAGATCCCAACGAAGCTGCCACAGAAAGTAGTTGTAGCTTCCTATGGATGCTTTCTAGTATGTTCACTCGAGCAAAAAAGGAAACCTTAAAACTTCCATTTTAGAGTGCATTTTGTTGAATGTCATGTAACTTGGTCAAGAGCATTTAATGAAATTAATAAGATGATTGTGTTTCCAAAAAGCCAGTGTTACCACACTAATACACTGCTCACTTTGTCAGTTCCCAGTGCACATTAGCTAATGACTGTTAGTCAGCAGAGAACTGTGGGGTCTCTGATGATCTTATTTTCATTAATGGAACCCCAGTTTAATTGAACCAGAGATTCAGGTCTGGTTATTGAAGTTGAGCATTCGGCTACTAATGGCAAGATGCAATGGTCCACTAAGCACAAATCAAAACTAGTGATTTGCTTAAAAATTAGAAGGCAGTTTTCCCAGGTGTCGTCTTTTCCACAACAGCAGTCTTACTGGGCTTCTACTCCTATTTAAATAAGAAAAGACTGGCATCCCTATTTTCTAGCACAATTGCAAATAGGTAAATTAATGCATTTAACAAAACCATGAAATAATCATCCAACTACAGTTGGCACTGGTGAGATCTTATTAGAATTTCTTTGGGTTTCACATTATGAAAGCAAAATTCAAATCAAGTAGCAAAATCCACTGTAAAGGGGAACCTAAAAGAAAAAGGATTTAGATTGTGACTTCAGGAAAAAAACAAAACATTTTTCTCCTTTTTTTTAGAGAGAGAGAGTGTACAAGTGGGGGAGGGGGAGAGGGTGTGCAGGGGCACAGAGGGAGAGAGAGAGAATCTTAAGCACACTCCTCACTCAGCTTGGAGCCTGATGTGGGGCTTGATCTCACAACCCTGAGATCATGACCTGAGCCCACAGCAAGAGTTGGACACACAACGGACTGAGCTCCCAGGCACCCCAATAAAACACTTGTCTAAACTCATACTTTCGGTAAACCTTGTCTGAAGATTGTTGATTTAAAGAGATGCCACAATTTCTGGGTCCTGTGTCTGGTAATAAGTCACAGTGAACTCAGCTGTCTCTTACATTTGAATTATATACCCTTTTTCCCCATCTTTAGTAAAAATAAGGCATACCTGGTCACATTCCCTCATTAAAAAAAAAATTTTTTAATGTGAAAGGAATTTAGTGTGAATGTTGATCAGTATCTGTGAAATTTGTTACAGCAAAGATGTCACAAAACATGTATAGAATGAATTTCAATTTTTCTGTGATATTTCCACCAAATATTGAAGAAACTTCGATATATAAATATTAATATAATAGTGAATGTGAAAACCACATTTAATCCATTGCGTAGTTGTGCTACTTTTGCAGGACTGACTTGTTCCAGCCTTTATATTTCTCTTTTAGATGTCTATTACAGCATGGCTTATAAGGACAAAACTGGAGACAAATTACTTGTGCATAGTAGGGAGTTGATTAAATACCTACAAATAAGATATTATGGATGCAGTTATACAACTGACCTGATCTGTTTGTGATGGTCCGGAAAGGTCTCAGAGCTGTGTGTGTCCGTCAGTGACACATGGAAAGCTAGGATGTTGTCTCTGTATGAGCCCACTGACATGGTACATAAACAAGATAGTTACCTAGGGATGCTGGTATAGGCGTACATTTTTTTAAGGAAACACACAAAAATTAATAATAACCTTTGGGAGGCAGAGGCAGGAAAATAAGACTTACTTCTTATATCTTCCTCTGTTAGAGAATTGTAAGTTTCTAAATATGTTCAGGATTTGTGATGTCAATAAATATATAGTGTGTTAAAGCAACTATGAGACATGTTTAGTTTCTTCTGTATTCGTTTCTGTCTTTTGAAAAGCCCAGAAAATTGCTATAAAATTAAAATGTATTCCTTTACTTAATGTCAGTATTCTCATTTAAAATAATATAATGGGATGGAAATCCAAAATGAATGACAAGAAATCTTTTAAGTATATAGCTGTATATTAAACTTGTTTATTTATGATATAATAGGGGAATATCTATGACAATCTATACTGTATTAGTATCAGTTATGTTCACATACATTTTTACAAATAGTTCACATAGTGATGAACATGGGGCTATACTCATCCAGTAACCCCCAAGACACCCTCTCTGTAACATCACCCTGCTTTTATTTCCATCCCAGCCCTTATCCTTACCTGATATTATCTGTTTACTTGTTTGCTTATGCTGTCTCCCCAAGGGGAACTTGAGCTTCAGAACTGCAGGGGTCCTATTTACTGTTGTATCCCTACACCTAGCTCAATCTTTAACACTTACCAGGAACTCAATAGGTATTTGTTAATTAAGTGATCAAGTGAGTGAATGAAACGCTAACCATATAATTTAAGCAGGTGAGTATATTAAGCAGCAAATCATCACCATCACCACTAATGTTTAGTGACTTTTTGCTATATCCTTTACGTAGTGTATTAGTCAAGTTTCTCCAGAGAAACAGAACACATACGTATAATATAACTTACATAAAATACAGGCCATAAAATATAAGGCCATAATATATATATATATATATGGAGAGGGAGGGAGAGAGAGACCTATCATAAGGAATTGGGTCATGCAGTTATGGAGACTGAGAAGTCCCAGGATCTGCAGTGGTCAAGCTGGAGACGCAGAAGAGCCCGTGTTAGAGTTTCTGTCCAAATCCAGGAGAGACGATAGTGAAAGCGTTGGTCTGAGGGCGGCTGAAGACCAATGTCTTACCTTAAGGGATCAGGCAGAGAGGTCAGATTCTCCCTTTCTCCACCTTTTTGTTCTGTTCAGGCCCTCCTTGGATTGGGTGATGAGGCCCACCTACCTTGGGGTGGCATTTACCAATTCAAATGTTAATTTCACACAGAAACACCCTCACAGTCATACCCAGAACAATGTTTAATCTGGGCATCCTGTGGCCCAGTCAATTTGATACATAAAATTAGCCATCGCACATCATTTAATCCATTTAATCCTCTCATATACCTTTCTGTGTAGAAACTATCAAAATCCATTTCGTAGATAAAGAAACTGAGGCTCACAGAAACAAAGTAAATTAGTGAGTGGTAGACCTAGGATGTGACCAGGCAGTCTGGTTTCAGAGAGGCATTCTTTTTTTTTTTTTTTTTTAAGATTTTATTTATTATTTATTTGACAGAGAGAGACAGCCAGTGAGAGAGGGAACACAAGCAGGGGGAGTGGGAGAGGAAGAAGCAGGCTCCTAGCAGAGGAGCCTGATGTGGGGCTCGATCCCAGAACGCTGGGATCACGCCCTGAGCCAAAGGCAGACGCTTAACGACTGTGCCACCCAGGAGCCCCTAGAGAGGCATTCTTACGGGCTCACTGCCATTAAGCGATTTCTCAATACTTGTGTTAAGGGTTTTCTTCTGGGGAGCCTTCTCATGTTATAGGAAACTGTGTTATTTCCAAAACCAAATGATGGAAATTATCTACCAAGGCCTACATTATATTTAAGCTCCACTCTATTCAAAATGGAAAGTTTTCTTGAGATAATAAAATTGTTTCCCTGAAAAGGTTTCTTTTTTTTTTAATTTTTTTATTATGTTATGTTAGTCTCCATATGGTACATCCTTAGTTTTTGATGTAGTGTTCCATGATTCATTATTTGCTTATAACACCCAATGCTCCATGCAGTACGTGCCCTCCTTAATACCCATCACTGGCCTATCCCAATCCCCCACCCCCTTCTCCTCTGAAGCCCTCAGTTTGTTTCCCAGAGTCCACGAAAAAGTTTCTTTACTCATTAATACCAAAGACCAAAAACTAGGCTATTGATAGCTTTTTAATAAGTGAAAGAGTTTGTGAAGAAAAGTAATACCTTATGCTTTATTACTTTTTATCTTGTTGCCATATCCTAACTTTACTCACAGATGACATTGTCTAAGTTTAGAGAAGAAAAAGATACTCTAATTTTAGTTTGTAATATGTTTTACTCCCTTTCAAAAATGTCTTAAACTTTTTATTAATGAGATATGACTGCCCAGACCAGGTGCCCAGTCACTACTGAAAGGATGGATGAATGAAGGAATAAGTGATGATGAATGGACTGTAAAGTGTTAAAAGCTGTTCAAGATGGAAGATATTAAGAACATATTTACTAAGCATTTAGTCCCTACTAAGCACAGTATTCGGCATGTTACGTGCTTGTTTCATATGATCTAACAAAAACACCATGACTTAAGTACTGTTATTATCCTAATCTTATGAAAGGAAGTGAGGCTTAGAAAGGTTAAGTACCTTTTCTAAAACAATATTGCTTTACTAGATCAGCCTTTTTTGTATTTTTGACGTTCTTTATAACAGTGCACATATAATAAAATAAAAATTAATCCAATTCAAGGTCTGGATTCTGGTAGCAAGTTTAATTCTGATTTGATTGCCAGATAATAGATGTAAGTCTTGAGCATGACCCTTCAATGATTAGAGTTGAAAATTCAGCAGATTTTTCTGGTTAAGCTTTGAAAACCCTGCAAACTTAAATGACTATAATAATTAGAACACTGTATCTTGAGACAAAAATGAATGTTTATTTTTCTAAAGGACAATTAGAGAGTAGACCCTCAGGTTTTATATTCTAACTACAAAGGCAAGTACCCCTCATAAAATAGCAAAATAATTAATGGTAACATCTCTGACCTACACCAAGTTCATTTTCTGCAAACTCAAGAAAATGAAATGCCTAGAGCATGACTTTAATCTAATCTTGATTTTTAACCTTATATTGCGCATATTGATATCAGCTCTTAAAAGAGCTTCCTTTAGAATTCAAAAGGCATGCGTTTCTGCTTGTACTTTTATTAAGGTTTTTCTCATTATAGAAACTTTGTCCCTTTTACTTTTTATTTTAGAAACCAGAAGTCTAAATTACTTTTCCTTGTAGGTTTTAATTAGGATTCTCTCATAGTAGATAAATAGCATGATACATGTTTATAGAGATAATTGTGACAATTAATGATTATAAACAGAATTACTAAAATGAAACAGCCTTTAAGAATGTGTGTATGTTAATTGTACCAAGAAGTTTAAAGAAGTCTGTTAATTAAAGAGATACTTAGTGGTAGAGTATTACTTTGGTTTGTGAAAAACGTGTACTAAAATTTGTAAATTTTAAAAACTAGACTTAAGTTTAAATACAGAGTGGTAGATTACTCTTTAAAGAAACCCTATAGTAGATCCTCTTATAAAATATAGAATCATATCTAATTTTCTGTGATTTAGAAGATCATATTATATGAGGTTTAGGTGTATCTTTAATGGTCACTGGACATCCACTGCTAAGAGATTCCTCTAAAAAATTCAAGGTATTTAGGAATTTTAATTTTTTAAATAGCTATGAACTAGTTAATGTGTACGTTTTGTTGGAATTATAGCTAGAACTATGTCAGTATGATTTTTTAAAATATTCCCTCCCCTAAAAAAATCCTCCTTTTAATCTTGAATACTGTTTAACAATTCTGGTGAGCTTTATCCATTGTCTACCATGTACTGAACTGAGCTCCACAGATGGAGGTACATACAGTATCAAAGAAATGGTCTTTCTACTCAAAGGAGCTTAAATAGTTGGGGGAACCTCTCTCTATACATATATATATAAGGAATAAGAAAGAAACATTAAGGAAATTGCCCCATAAGATGTTTGAACAGAAAGATTTGCAAAAAGTATACCCATAGCCTAATGATTTCCATGACTGGAAGTAAAAAAATAAAAATAAAAAGTTCCTATTCTGATACTAAAAATTCCCATGTAGACCCAAGCCATATCCCGTGCCCATCAGGACTTTTGGTGGCTCTTTTTTTCTGGGAAAATCCACATTTGAGAACAAAATGAATAGTCTAGGATTTGTTCTACTTGGTCACAAAAGGTACAAATGGTAATAGATTCTATAACAAATTTTTCCAATTGACCTGGGATTTGAGTGTCATTTCTCTCTGTTATTGATTCTGAGAGACTAACAGTATTTTGTTAACGCCAAATAGATATTTATAATGACTAAAAAAAATACAGATGCACACACAGCCAAGTCTATGGGCTAACACTAGAACATTTCACATGTAACCTGAGGAGGCATCTGGTCGTGGTTCCATAGCACTACTGATGTTGAAAGCCACACCACTCATGTAATTATCAATGTCTTGGTCATTGTTGACCCTTCTCTCTCATCCCCCATATCCTGGCAGTTGTCCAGTCCTACCCAGGCTTCCTCAATTCACATATAAAACCTGCAGTTGGAATTTTCTTAAAATGAAAAACGAAATTCTAGCCATGGTTAGAAATATTTAGTCATTTAATCCAACATCCTGTTTGACTCATTACATTTAATGATTCATTCATTTTGCTCAGCAAGGATCTATAATTCCATGTCAGGCACCAGGCTAGCAATTCAGGGGTGACAAACTAGGCTACTGAGTTTATATCTACTGAAGCACACATTATCAGATAATCCCACAAACGCATGTAAAAGTACAATTTTGAAAGAATAAAATCTTGCCATTTACAATGACATGGACGGAACTAGAGGATATTATGCTAAGGGAAGTAAGTCAAAGACAAATACCATATGATTTCACTCATACATGGAATTTAAGAGACAAAACAGATGAACATAGGGGAAGGGAAGGAAAAATAAGATAAAAACAGAGAGGGAGGCAAACCAGAAAAGACTCTAGGAAACAAACTGAGTGTTGCTGGAGGGGAAGTGGGTAGAGGGATGGGGTAACTGGGTGATGGGCATTAAGGAGGGCGCTTGATGTAATGAGCACTGGGTGTTATATGTTATGTATACTGATGAATCACTAAATTCTACCCCTGAAACTACTAATACACTATATGTTAACTAAACTGAATTTTAAAAAGAAATTTTTAAGTGCAATTTTGACAAGTTATAGGAAGGAAAGGTTATGGGAGTACCTATACTGGAAGAGCCTTCTAGCCATGGGGAACAGCACACACAAATGCTCTGGTAGGCAGGAAGAACTGAGGAGGCCAGTCTGTGGAGAGAACAGAAAATGAGGGGTGAAAGGTGTAAACTGAAACCTGAACATGTAGGTTTTTGCAGCCACTGTTAAGGGCTTTCTTCCTAATCCTAAATGCAGCAAGGAAAACATTGAAAAGTTTTAAGCAAGGAAAAGGAATGACTTGATCAGATGTATGCTTGTGTAAGACTGCTCTGGCTACATTTTGGAGAAGGCTTGGGACCGGAAGCCAGCATGGACTTGGGAGATCCCTTGAGAGGTTCTGTGATCATCCAGGAGAGGAATGACAGTCGCCTGCACTGCAGTGCTGATGGAGGAGGTGGAGAGAAGTAGACATGGGTTGGCTGTGGAGAAGGTGGAGAGAGGAATCAAAGATGACACCCAGATCCTAACTCTTCAAACTCTGTGGATTGTGGTGTCATTCACTGGACCACGTTTTCCATTTGAAGTGTCTTTGAGACATGAAAGAGGAACTGAGAAAGAAAGCCACTGGATACAAGGTATGGAGCTCAGAAGAGAGGACTAGGCCAGAAAAAGAAAGTAGGAAGTCTTCTGGTATCTCAGTCTGCTTTATAACAGCCAGAATAACTTCCCAGACTTCTGCTTGGACACCTTCAAAGTGACAGAAAATTCTCTACCACAATGACCAGACATGCTGGATCAAAGGAAGATGTTCCTTATGTTGGACTAAAACCTTGAAGTCAGTTCTTCTCATTAGTTCTGATTCTGCCCTTTGGACAAATTGAATCTCTTTTCTATCTAACAGGGCTTCAAGAATTTGAAGAAAACTGGAGCAGTGTATCTCCTCACCACTTTGCCAGCCACCTTAGATCTTCTGTCCAGCAAACATTCTTTCAGATCATATCAGCAGTCGGGCCCTTGCCCATCTCTTCAGCTTCATCTATTGCAAACATAACACCAGACCCAGAAAACACCCATTTACCCACACATATTAATTCTACTCAGATCTAAACAAGTGGAGCTTCCTAAGCATGGCGCGTTTTCACAAACTTCGGAGCCTTTCTCATGCCGTTGCAGAAGAGTGGTTTTTAACTCCACGTGTAAAGTTACAGCTCTGCAGCAAAGGCTAAAGAGATCACCTAGCTAACTACAGGAATTTTTTCGGGGGAATAGGTCAGACAGGAAGTAGCCAGTAGCTCATATATATCCAGTACTGTAGGACAAATGTGGACTTACTTGGAGCCCACATCATAATATTCAAGTTGGTCCTGTTTGCAAGTGGGCACAGCAGAAGGCTTTCTAGGTTGCAGGCAGTTTTTTTGAGTTAAGGGCCATCACCCTCACCTGCAGTCACAAAGAGCCCCACAGCCTTGTCCAATCAGGAGTTCCTTGGGCAGCCTTCCATAAGATCATTCAGAGAACCAGACTCCTTTCACCTAGTGGTTCCTCTCCAGGTCTTACAGCCCTCCCCTGGATCTTCTGCATCTTGTTAAGAGATGAGGGAACAGAGAGTATGGGGGATTTTGCAGGAGGTTTTAGGGGCCAGGAAGTAGTTTATACTTCTCACATTTCACTTCTCATGTCTCCTTAACCAGAAGTCAGTCACATAACCCATATAACTGCAGGGAAGGCTCAGAAATGTAATATAGAAGAAGGGAAAGGTAGCAAGTTTTGGTAAGCCTGCCTGCCTTATCCTGGAGGTCTATCAGTCTGTTCTCTTTCTCCCCCCAAATTTCAGTGATACCCTATCACCCACCAAATTTAGAATAGGCTCTTAGCAATTTAAGGCTCTCTTCACTGTGACCCAACCCATCCTTCTAGCTAAACTGTAATTTCATTGTTCTCCAAGCATACCCAGCAGTTCACTCTTCCTTGTCTTTATTCGCTTTCTTCTGTCTAGGGCACCCTACATCTTTTATTCTTGAAATTTTATCAGTCATTCAAGGTCCGTTCAAGAGGTCACTTACTCTTTTTTTTTTTCCATCATGACAAGTGTACTCCCCATCCTCTATTTCACCATTCCCCCCATCCACCTCCCATCTGCTAACCATCAGTTCTCTGGAGTTAAGAGTCTGTTTCTTGGTTGTACCTCTCTTTTTTTTCACTTTGCTCATTTGTTTTGCCTCTTAAATGCCACATGAGTGAGATCATACAGTATTTGTCTTTCTCTGACAGACTTGTTTCACTTTGCATTATACTCTCTAGCTCCATCTATGTCTTTACAAATGGCAAGATTTCATTCTTGGCTAAATAATATTCCATTGTATATATGTACTACATCTTCTTTATCTGTTCATCTATCACTGAACACTTGGGCTGCTTCCGTAGTTTGGCTATTGTAAATAATGCTGCAATAAACATAGAGGTACAGGTATGTCTTCAAATTAGTGTTTTTGTATTTTGGGGAGTAAATACCCAGTAGTGTGATTACTGGATTGTACGGTAGGTCTATTTTTAATTTTTTTGAGGAACAAGGGTCACTTTTCTTCATTTCCATTGGTCTGCTTTGTGTTATGGTTCCTGTTTACTTGTACTGTCACCTATCTTGAGGGCAAGCAATATATCTTATCTATTTCGTGTCACTGACAACTTCTAGGAAATGCTCAACAGTGCTCAAATATTTGTTCAATTGAGTTAAATAGTTTTATTTAAATTATTTCCTTAGTAACAACTTGTTACTAAAATCCATCTTTAGAAAACCCAGCGAGTCATCACAGGGGTAAGTTGGTGGGACTACTCTGCATTGAGACCCTGAAAGCTGATGGGTTATACCATTAGGATGTATTTATATGTTACTGACCTAAATGAAATCAGGGGAAATCTAATAGGACTAGCCAGTGATACTATTAAAAATTAGGCCAAAAGACTAGAGACACTGTGTAATCTCTAATTTTTATGTGAACATAATTGTCATTAAAATATCTGTGAAATAACTAAGTACATTTGATAAATGATAGGACATACATCATCTTCAACCAAAGATATGGTTCACAACCTTGACATCCTGTGGTCCCTTCCTCATTCTGCCCTTTCCTCCTGAAAATTCCCTACAACCTCATAAATCCAGCATTACTTTTCCATTCTAAGTCATCCTCTACACATATAGTGGGCTTTTTCCAGGAGCCACCACTGCAAACAGTCATTTAAATTTCTCTTAGGGCACCGGGTGACGTATGGAAATGTTGAATCACTATATTGTACACCTGAAACTGATATTACCCTGTATGTTAAGTAACTGGAATTTGAATAACAACTTTTAAAAAATGAAATAAATAGGGGCGCCTGGGTGGCACAGCGGTTAAGCATCTGCCTTCGGCTCAGGGTGTGATCCCGGCGTTATGGGATCGAGCCCCACATCAGGCTCCTCCGCTAGGAGCCTGCTTCTTCCTCTCCCACTCCCCCTGCTTGTGTTCCCTCTCTCGCTGGCTGTCTCTATCTCTGTCGAATAAATAAATAATAATAAAATCTTTTAAAAAAATGAAATAAATAAATAAATAGATAAATAAATAAATTATTGTCTTAAAGAGAAAATAAGATGTATTTTTAGTAGCTTTTCTTTCTTTTCTCTCTTTTTGAGGAAGAATATTTGTGGCAGTGGTTCTCAAATGACAACATAAGAACCATTTGGGGGAACTTGTTAAATTATAGATTTCTGCTGCTCCTCCCCAAGATTCTAATTCTGTAGATCTGGTAGATCTGATGTTGGGCTCCAGTTTCTGCATTTTTTATAAGCGTCCTCTAACGGCGGGTGGGGGGGGATTCAGATGGTATGATACCTGGATTGTACTTTCAGAAACATTGCAACATGGTGTTTGTCATCATGCCCATTAATGGACTATTATTACCTTCTTTGAACAAAACAGATCAGTTCATTAACAGGGGAACAGGTAGTGTGCGGAACAGTAAAAATCAAGATGTTTGTCATATCGCGTTCGGATCCAGAGTTCTGGGACCACCTCCACTCTCTGGCAGAAGGAATAACATGAGGATATCCAGTGAGGTAGGAGCAAGGTCTGAAGAGCTTGTCTAAGCATGAGGGTCATGGGAAGAGAAGGGTTCTCTCCCAGTGCACGGGTGGCGGGGGGAAAGAGGGAGAGAGTACATGCCAAAAGCAGAAGGCTTGAATAAATTTGGAACAGAAATTCTGGATTTTAAAAGACCTCAAAACTGTTTTATTTCTGTCATGTCAACACAATTAACATTTCTGAGTATTCTTTTGATTAAATATGTTCACAAAACTTAAAGGCAAATATATGTGAGCACATTTTGTGGTCTCCTTCAAAAAGGAGTTGGATCTTCACCAGATACCTTACGATGAACAGATTCTCAAATGTTATATTTTTATTTTTAATTTCCTCTGAATTTTCAGTTCAACTCCTACCTACTAAAGATGGAGTATAAGCACATTTTAATTTATGTGTCTAGAACACTTGTGTGTCTTATATTTTGACTCACATTATATTTCTCCTTCCATTTCTTTCTAATTTTCTGCTATAATTTCCCTCTCCACCAACTTTCTAACCTCCTCATTTCCTCTAGTTTCTTTTCTCACTTTTTATTTGTCCAAATACTATTAGTTTCTGTAAATTCTGCAGGAAACAAATGCAATTCCCATGTTGTAAAATGTACAGATTAATTCCTCTCCCTTACAGACAGTAAGATCCGTTGGGTCCAGAAATAACCGATCATGCCAACAGTCTGTGGCCGAGGACTGTGTTAGCAGTGCGGAGATGTCAGCCTCGCTGATGCCTGAGTCTGAGGAGCAAGCAGATAAAGAGAATATTCGCCAAATAAAGCAGACTGTACCTGTTCGTGGTAAGACTCATGCATAAGTGTCAATAGCTAGGGGAAAATAGAAATGTTCTTGTGAAGATAAATTCTTGATTAGATCTTAACATCCAGAGAATTATCATTTAAAAATGAAAAAGATGGTGGATATTGAAATCTGTTTCAAATTCTTATACATATATTCTCTTCTGCAACCTGTCATTCTCTCTTTTTTAATACTTTATTTATTTGTTTGTTTGTTTGTTTGTTTGTTTAAAGTAGGCTTACAAGGGGCTTCAACTCATGACTCTGAAATCAAGACCTGAGCTAAGATCAAGAGTCAAATGCTTAACTGACTGAGCCACCCAGGCACCCCACCTATCATTCTCTTTATTCCATTATTTCAAATTGCCATAGTACCCTGTGTTTTTATTTTATGATGACTGGTGAGGAAATAACATAACATTCTATAATAACTATATTTTGGGAACTCCACGTGCATTTTACATTTCCTTAATTTTATCTTTTAGTTAATCTCTTCCATTTGTAGAGTGCTTTTTATTTTCTCCTGTTGATGCACAGAGAAACCCTGTTGCTACAGAAGAGACTTTTGTCCCATTTTGTAGATCGAGGGTTCATGGCTAACAGACTTGGAAAGTAATTTGCAATTTGTAATCATTGGAAAGAATTGAGACCAGTACCAAAGGCTTACCACTCACTGTAGTGTTTCCATTCTTGCATGTCTGACTTTTGTGAGAGTTGAAAAGGAAGGCATTTGGATTCATTTTATTTGATTTAAAGATTAATAATCACTATTACAGACTATATTTCTCATGCAATACAAACATGAGACAAGGACATAAATACCATAGATATTCAGTCCTGGCTCTACCATCATCTGTAAGACCTTGATCAAAATTCCTAAACCCTGTGGGCCTCAGTTCCCTCGTCTGTAAAATGGGGATAAAATTGCTACTGGCACTCGTAGTAGTAATAAACAGTGACCGCTTCAAAGGGCCATTCTGAGGATTCAACAAGAAAAACCAGTCAAGCACATCAAATTGTGCCAAGAAATTAAGCTTTCAGTAAATATTAGATGCTGCTGTGAATGCTGTTAATTATTATGAAACTTATTACACAATTAAATTACACTTAAGAATTCTTTTCCAGGTTTGATCACAGTTCTCCAGGGTTCTTTTGGAAACTAGCTTACAAGCTGTTGATGAATCATACTTACTGACTTCCTCTTTCAAAGGAAGCAATTATTTTTCTGTATTAGTGATCAGTTTCATTTTTTATATTTTTTATAATAGCAAGTTGTATGTACAATTAACCAAATTACCTGTAGCTCTCTGTAAGGTTATATTACATGAATAGAATGTCTCAGTAATTTTGAAAGCCTGGTCCGATCCCAATAATGGAATAGGAATAAATGCCTATTTTCCATGAAGTAATAAGTTGTGGTTTTTGATACAGCTTTATATGATGTCACAATGATACATGAACATTCTCATTATAGCTACAATTATATTTACTAAGTTATTTCAAACCATATAGTACTTTCTGTTCTGGCTTTTTGTTCTTTGATATGAAAATGTACCAGCCGATCTGCATGTTATGCATCCACATCCCCCTCAAGAACCATCAGCAGATAAGAATAATAACAGGAGAAGATTACGGTTAAAAAGCACCAGCAGAGAAAGGACAGAGGCACACCCCGGTATGGCACTAATTCAATGCTATCTTATATCTGTATATTATTCAGAGCAATGGAATCTCTCTCTGCAGGTTGTAAATTTCAAAGGATTACGAACCAATTCATTTAAAATATAAATGTCTTTTCTACGGGGATTATGGAAATCAAATTTTCTGCAAAATTGCTCTAGAGCCCTAACAGAGATTTGCTGGATTAAATAGTACCGTGGAAGTAAAGGACTTCCCTACTTCTCTCGAAGGCTGAATAAGCTTAAATTATTGTTTTTTAGAAACAGCCCAAATTTGGTAGAGGAAGTTCCTGCCTGCAGACTTTACTAAAATTGAACTTATAATTTTTCATGTTTCATTTATATCTCTTCTTTTTAAACTGGGCCCTTTTCAGATATGGGGGTTTCGGGGGGGTTGGTTTTTTGGGGTTGTTTTTTTTTTGGTTTTTTTACATTCGTTGTCTCTCCCTTTGGGCTCCATGCCATCTAATAAAATGTAGGTTAAAATTTCAACTCTTTGCGACCAATAAAGCATTAGATAAATATAGGTGGCTATTATAGTTATCCCTTTGAATATTGGACTTGAGGCATTTAAGTATAGATCTGTCTGCACATGCATTAATCTATCCTGAGTCAAACCCAGAGTATATCATGTACACATCTGTTAGCATAATTTCTCAAAAATGTGGGGTTCTTAGGTAGGCTGAAATTCAGCTTGTTAGGATTCATGTTATTTTTATAAAATAGTAGATAGAAAAGTTAATTCTGTGTCCATTTTCTTAAGATGCTGAAGGAACGTGCTTGGTTTAAAATTTTGAGTCAGGTTGTATAAGAATTGTAATTTAAAGAAAATACACTCAATTTTATGGGGAACCAAAGGGAAAAATATAGGACCCTTTCAAAATAATATGGGTTTTGGAGTTCCTTTTATTGCATATTGTAAAACTTAAATCTAAAATGTCCCCACGCAAATATCAAGGAATTTAAGGATGAACCTCTACAAAAATGCAACTGAGTTCATCTTTGCAACATTCTAGTGGAAAAGAAAAGAACTGCAGACAATCTGTATCATCACCTCTGATGTGCTTTTCAATAATCATGTAGAAAAGCACACCACATTAACAGCATTCTTCGAAATGAACTTTTATAAAAATCAAAAGAAATAACATCGTGGAAAATATTTATTCCAATAAAGGCAGTTCTTCAGGAAATAACAGGAATGAAGATAAAGCAACAGTTGCCCTCAACTGTGGGTCCCACCAAAGTGCAGAGATGAACCCCAGCTCTCCAGCCCTGCAGTCTCCTGATCAAGCAGGTTGGCATCTTTAGTCCACTATAATCGTTAATAATCGATGAAATATCAGTATGTTTAGCATTTCAAACCCAGTCGTTTTGAGAAGTCATAATGCAGTCATTTGCTAAAATTAGCATTTTTGGATAAATCTCCTTTTAACCCCAATTGCATGTCAGACTTTAATGGGTGAAAGGGCATTTTTATTTCCAAGTTTCATTGCACCAGTTATCCTGTTCAGAAGGAAAGTTTGAAACTTTGAAGTTTTCACAGGACATTGTCACCGTCCCCAAAGATTACCTATTGTTACAAGTCTTCAGTCCTCTTTATAATGGAGATGGTTGGAGTGTAGAGCATTGAGCCCATCAACATATCTTGCCTAGCAGGTGTGTGATACGTTTACAAAGGCGAATTGTTTTTGATCAAGGGAAAAAGGAAAATAAATGAAAATTGTTTGTAGTTTGTCAGTCTTATTTATGCAATGTTGAAACCTTCATTAAAATGTTAGGCGCAATTAGTGTCTCTAGCATAAATCTGACTGTGTAGAAAAACTAATTAGATGTTTAGGTGATCATTCTTGCATTTATCTTGTTTGCTGCAATATTGTGATTACACAGTAATTTACATATTTTCCTAAGAAAACACACCAAATTATTCATTACAATTGATATGGAAATACTTGAGGTAAAACTACGAATTCCAAAAAAAGCATGCGGTGGTGAGATAATTAGAGTTCGTTTGGTGTAGAAACACTCCTTTTACCTTGACCTTTTGACAGTTAATAATATGTTTGGCAATAGGTCATGCAAGTCGTTGAATTGCATAATGAAGATTCCCAGTATCTTTTCCTCCAATTTTCTTTACATATCCATGTATGTAATGCAGCCCGTTGGTTTTTATAATCTTTTTCAACATTTATTTATTAATAAAGCTTCTACTGTGTTTACAAAACATCTGCACCATGCAAAAGGATTTTCTGTCCAAAAGAGGACAGTCCAGTGAATCTGTTTATTTCACCCACTCACGGTACACTGACTCCAGACCCTCCACATCCCCAGTGAATGTGGTCCAGTGAAGTAGATTCAGCCTACTGTGGGCCACTTACCTACAGAAAATGTGAAAGCCTTGTCCTTTACAGATTTTCTCTAAGAAATGTACATTTGTTACCCTTTTTATAAGCAAGTTATATTGTATAATGATAGCCTTAAGAAACGAATACATTATGATGAATATGATTTTGTGCCATTAATGTTATTTTTATTAAAGGTCTTTTTGTTTGTTGCTTTTGTACTGTAGGCTTTAGAGTTTCAAGTCAGCAGATCTTAGATATCTCTTGGTTACTTTTCTTGTGAAGATAAATATAGCAGGATTCAGGAGTCAGGGTAAAATTACCATGTCCACATTTTGGTTCTGCTGAACACAGATTTTTATAAGATTTTCACCATTGATATAATGCAGCAAAAAAAGTAAATTTTAAGGAAAATAGACTAAGTTAGAGAAAATGTAACTTTTTCCTGCTGTCATTGTAAAGAAGAAAGTAAGCATGCTTTTAATAATATTCATTATAAATGTTTGTCTGTTAAAATTTGCCTGGATCGTAGTTATAAAAATCTATCTTAATGTTACATAAAAGATTAAAATCTTTTCACTAGGTTGTACATCTGAAACTAACATAACATTGTGTGTCAAAAAAATTTCAAAAAAATTTTTTTAAGTTCAAAAATTTTTAAAGTTTTGATTAAAATGTACCCCAGTGGTAGTATACAGTATTTTTAACCAAAACAAATAATGTTGTGCCAAAAGATTTATGTATCAAAACTTTCTCTCCTGTAATTAAAGATATTTTTCACCAATCACATTAACGAGTATTTCTGTGGATTTACTATTACTGGAAAAGTCTACTCAGTTTAGCCTATGAATTGACCTGTTTCAGTCAGTAGAATGGAAAGGAAAAGCCTGTTAACCTTTTCATGGTTTCCTCTCCTCCATGATTTGTAATCCGAACAATGCCCAGTTATTTTCTTTAAAGAAACTTATTAAATATTCCATCCACCTGCAGTTAAAAGAAGATATTAGTAACTCAAACCCTTTTAAATTTGGAAGATTTCCTCCCCCCTGGAATGTCAAATTAATGAGGCTGTGCTATGAAGAACCTGCTGCAAGACAGGTGATAATTATTTCAGACTTATAAATTTCCTGGCCAGCGTTTCAGCTCAGACGGAGAGGAAGTGCAAATGGGTTGCCCGTAGCTATAGGCACTGATCTATGGGTTAAATGTTTAGCAGGTTACAAGATGGTGGATAAATTGCATTCCTTGGTTTCTGCATTATTTGATAAATCACTGTTTCAACACAAGAAATTTTAACCTAACTACCTGCCTTAATATAACACTGATGGAACACTCCTCTAATTTTTGTCATTTTTCCCAAATGTCAGATGAGTGGATATTTCCTGAAAATGATGATCGGATTTCCCATTTGGCGTCCAGCAGACAGTCTCTCCTTCTGGATGATGACTCCTGCCACGCTTCACACCTGTGGCTGGAAGCCAGCAAGGAAAGTGAGCATGGCCAACTGGCAGAGGAAAGCCAGGTTGTTCCAAAGGACATTTTCACATTTTCATCAAGACCACGATCAGCACCTCATGGAAAAACTCAGAACATGTCCCCAGAGGGGTACCCATTTATTTTGGATCTAAAAGAGGATACCAGTGTGACAAGGAGAGACACGGAATCGGAGGATGATTTTTACGGCGGTGACAGCAGCGAAGAGGTACACTGCTTGATGAGTGAAGTCGTTTTAAAGCACAGTTGTTCCATTAGCTCCGATGAGCACTAAAACCAGTAGAAATGAAAGAGGGGGAATCAACTGCTATTTATAAAAAGGCAGCAGATTGCGGTGTCAGTCAACAGTTGCCTCAGGTTGTTATGGAAACTCTAAATTGCTGCCTTTTTTATTAGCAGTCAGCCAATTTCATTTTTAATTATGGAAACCAGTTTTGGGGTTGTTTTTGTTTTCTCATTTTCATTTTTGTCTCACAGAATGAGAAATAACATGCGGTTTAGTTGTAAGGTGGCGAGACCAGTAAAACACTGAGAACACATTGTTCTAGCTCTCTGGGGAGATTGTGCTGCAGTGGCTAAGCACTCTGAATTGACGGTTTTCTGGCTGCCTCAATCCCCTGCCATCCCTCCACCTTAGACCTATTAGGACTCATTATTTTCCATATGGTCCCAGAATTTCAAGAGTTGTGCCAATTAAAGTTTAGAGAACGAATCATGGATTAGTGCTGGGGCTTGCCTTACCTGAGGTTTTCTGTTTGCAATTATTTAGAATACAAATATATCTTATAAATTAGTAAATTCACATAAAGTTTTTAAAAAAACTTCTTATAAACCAAACGGAAAGTAGTTCTGAGACATTTGTTTAAAACTTAAAACGTTATGACTCTTTTCCCTCATATGAAATGAATTTGTGAAATTCCTTCAGCTTTGTTCTCTGATAGGCATCCCTATTTTCTGTGGAAAATAATTATCTTAAAAGCAGATTATAGTCAAGTTATGGTTTTGTAAAATTATATGAATAATTTCTGTGTCAAAATTATATAATAATAATATATAATAGCTATTACATATTAAATTATAGATAATAAATATAGCAAATTATATATTAAGTTATATATAATATAATTATAATCAGAAAAACTTTTTGTATATGCTTGCAAAAAAAATTTTTAATAATTATAACCCATCAAGGATCCCCTTGGATAGCAGGCTGTAGATTAGGTTCATTGCTCCTACCTTCAGAGCCAGTTGAGAATATGATGAAATTGTTCAGGCAATAATTATGGTTTTTTGCAACTTTTAATGAGTTTCCATAGCAAGGTGCATGGGGAAATCCTTTTTTTTTTTTTATAATATCTTTGCTTCTGAGCATAGTAAAAGTATTAGTCATACCAAACATAAACCTACTACAAATCCCTTTATGCATAAGTAGTACATATGATGCCAACATTTTAAATGTTGCTCTGGACATCTTCGTCCCTTTCGCCCTGAATAACATTAAGATATAAAAACTAAAATAGACATTTGCCTTCAGCATCTAGTACAATCCCCATCCCAGCTGTCAATTCTTCTACAGTATTAATTGGCTAATCTGATAAATTAATTCATACCATTTCATTAATGGGATAGCCCATCCCCTTCCCATATGCACAGCACCATCTTTCTTACGTAAACCAAAAGAATTCCTTTAATGGTGGAAATTTCAAGGCAGGTGGGAAATGTTAGTTCCTTCCCTGAAAACTTTGAGGAAAGTTTTATGAGAAACTGCCTTTAAATATCATGACATGAGGAACTTGCTGCTTATGTCTATATGAAGGATAAGCCTTGACAAGAAGCAATAGAACTTCATGGGAAAATGAATACAAGTTCTGAATATTTTAATTTGTTATCATTTGGTGTGTTTTCTTTTGCTACTAGCTACTCTACTTCTGACATCCTTCATCGTTTATTATACAAACATATACTAATTACCAACTACGTGAAATTGAAAATAAATGTATCACACATTACTCAAGCTCTGAGTGGCTTAGCTATCTGGTCACCCCTGTGCCCTGACCATCAAAATGACTAGTAGCATAGGGCTAGAGTATATACTGGGACCATTCATTGCTAACACATGTCCTGGCCCTCCTTTAGTTGGAGCCTGCTAAGAGTGGCAGCCAGAGAGAAGGGCAGAAGCCTGCCATATTACACAAGCTCTCAGGTTTATTGTTCAAGTCAATAACAGTATACAAACTATGAAATAGAAAACATGACCAACAAAAATGATGGGTTATATTTAAACAAGTTCTAGAATTTATGGCGATCAAATTGGTTTGGGGCTTTTTGGTAATTTCTTTTCCTTAGGATTACTTCTCCCATTTATTAATTGTGTAAGTCAATGAGAAATCAGATTAGATATTTACAATGTTCATTTACATATAGTCTTTGAAGAAAAATCAGTTTAGTTAATTTAGGCATCCTTACTATTGTGTTATTTTAAAATGTTATATCCTTTAAAATGTTATATATATAAAATGTTAGCATGATTATACTTAAGGAAACCAATGTCATGTCATAAACAATGGTGGATGAATAGGATAATTACATTACTTACTATGTTTGAAGTTTGTAACTTGTAGCTTTTAACTATTTGATGTTAGAGCATTGAGTATTTTTAAAGGGAAATTAGATATATTCAGTAGCCTGTAATCTAAGAAAAATCAAATCATGTTATCATGATAGCTAGAGGAAAAGTCCACATACAATAGTAAAAGCTAATTAAAATAAGTTTTCAGTGATACATTGATTTTGTAATTTAAGTTCCTAATCATTAATTCACACCTGAGATCTTCATTAGTGTAAGAGCCTCAAAAGTATGAGTTCCTTTTTTTTTGCATATGCTCTTGTCTTAGTCTTTGCTTTACTATATATTTTATTCCCTAGGCAGCCATGTATACTAATATTCCTGATACTCAATTAATTTTGAGTTTGTATTTCTTATTTGAAAAACATGCTATGGAAATATATAGCTATAAAATCAAGACTACCATGTGAAATGAATTATCCTAGAAAAGCTATTAAAACAGAGTGCCTTTCCCACAATTGCAACATCTGAAAGGAAAAAAAGCCTGTTTCTACTATCATCTCTATTTTGTATTTTATGCCATTATTCCCAACGTGGCTTTGAGTATACGCCTGGATTACAACTTGAAATAGTTAGCTGTATATTAATATTTTATTACTCTCCTAATTTAATTTTTCATCTAGAAATACTGTCTTTTTTTTTTTCCCCCAAAAACTGGCTGTGTATCACACACTAAAGTAGATATTTGCAAGGCCAGGTAATTTGTCCTGTGTCACAATCCAAATTGGAACATTAAGCCAAAAAATTATCCATAGTTGGACATGAATTATGTGGACTGACTACTTAGAGCATTTAAATTAGCTAGGAAGCTTCCAGATCTTCTCCCCATCTAACTCTGTGGAGGGCTGCAGAGGACAAATTTTCCAACAACAGAGTAAAAGGACCCTTTTATTTTTTTTTTTTTTTCGTTTTTCTTGTAATTTATTAATTTCCTTTTAAATTGTACAATATTTCAAACCAGAAAAGAAGATAAGGAAATATAATACAACAGACCCCCATTAACAACATAACTTTGCAATATTTGCTTCAGATCTTTTTTGTTTCTTAAGAAGTGACATCACACATATAGCTAAACCACCCCACCCCATCTCATTTCCCTCTTCTCAGAGGAAACCACCGTCCAGAGTTCTTTCCTGCACGTGCTTTCCCAAGCACATAGGACTTACGGGCATGGTGGCTAAAAGGACCCTTTTAGTCCTCCTCCTCAGTTTTCCCCGTATTGTTCCTTTGAAGGTTTTTTGTTTTTTTGTTTTTTTGTTTTTTTTTTTTGGCACTCAACAGTTAAGCTGTTTCATTGCAGTATTTCTGGGTTAGTCTATAAACCACTCACCCCATATATTTGACTAATGAATTTGAATTACTTTCTTACACACGTGTACATACACACAATAGAAAGAATATTTACTCCTCTTGAGGCTGCTTATATTTCTGTGTAGCCTTTAAAAACTTTTAAATGTCAAGGTCTATGTTGGGAAAAAATGGGAGGACTCTTACTTTGAATGCATTGCCTTGCATTTTTGTTCCTGTATATTATGAATTACAACATAACATACTCTCTAAACCTACCAGGCAAAATTAATATTTATTCTGTGCGAGAAATTTTTTAAGGCTATTCACAGCTCTTTGTCTTTATTACTATCTTGTGAAGCTCTGTTCCTATCTGCAAAAGTCACAGGCCCCTTGGTTCTTGTGACTTGGCTCTTCATTGTTATAGTCAGGTAGAGAAGATTTTAAAACTCTTGTCTGCTTAGAATATCATTCTACCACTTCTGCTAGTAGATAAACATCTTGTGGATAAATATTTCATTGTGGATAGGAGTTTCCACAAAAATATCTTTAAATTGTTATCAGCTAAAAGAGCATGAAGTCTTAACTTAAAGAAAAATATATTTCTGTCTTAAACAATTACAAGAATCTCATCATTTTCCCCAAATAGTCACATGATGGTGTTTGCCCACCCCATAGAGTCCTTTAACTTCTACTATTTGTTTGTGAAGCGTCACTGGCTACAGATAAAGATATTTACAAAAATAATTTGTCCAACCCCTTTTAATATCAAGCCTGCTGCAGGTTAGTTACTTGTTAGAAGCAGTTACATCTTCCTTTCATTTACTTCTTTATAAACTAGTAAAATGCATTATAAGATACCATTATCAATTATCCTTGCCACCCAGAGAGAACTGTATTGCTTTAATAGTTTCCTATAAAATTCAAGAGGTGGAAGTAGAAATACTTCTTGGAGATGGTTGTTAGGGAAGACATTTAAGATACATCTGAATGGCCAATCTTGTTATCCTCAAAGAAGAAGTGATTTTTTTTTCATTCTGTTATGACCAATGTCTTTAGCTACATCTATGCAAATAATTGTGCTTTTCAGTTGACAGTGGAAGTATGTACCTCTATCATCTCTATTGTCCCCTAGTGCCCATGCCCAATTAAAGGATGCTGTCAGTGCATGCATTTAGTCACTAAAACAGTGGACAAAAGTAAGGACTCCTGCTGACTCAATCTCAATTACAGATTCAAAACTGCCATCAAAAGTGTGTTTGGATTATTGCAGACGTGTTTTTCTTTTTTTAAAGAACTTCTTTTCACAGTGGACTGAATTAAAAAAATCAATTGAAATATAAATATGATCATCCACTTTTACAAACCTAAAACAGAGCTCTACCCTGACTCGCTCAACATTAAAGTTGTGATACAAAGAGCCTGGGTCCCATCTGCTCCAAGTAGGTGGCCCTCAAGAGTCATTAAAATTATCTTTTTAAAATTACAGCTCAGCAAGAGCAATCCATTTTGTGCATCCAGAAATTATTGTCCAAATGCCCATCTGCATGTCCTTTTAAGAAACGTAGTTCAACAGAGGAAGTGCTGGCTCCTTGGGGAAATCATTCTCATCTTCAGCGTACATATGCTGTGCTACAGTTAATCAGGCAAACTCTATTGATGTTCCCGGCACTGGGGTGTGATTGAATATTTAACAAACAAATGCCTCTGAGCCCAGAAGACAAACGGTTCAAGAGATTTGGGACTTTTAAAAAAATATATTAAGTTAAATCAAAAGCATTTTGTATTTGTTCTTCTGAGAAGCAGATGAACAGACGATCGGAACGTGAAAATGGCATGACAATTTCTTTACCACTCTGACAAATTATATTCAATTGCTGTACAGGTCTTCAGTAGCTAAATGATAAACCAAAGGGGAAAACGTGGTTGTTTTTCAATCAGGTCGTAGTAAGCCAGTTTTTAATGCGTATAACAAATGCGTATGTTATATAAGAAAACATTAAGCCAAGAGCATGTTGAGCCCAAAGGTGTTACATATGTGAAATCAATAAACATCATCTATATGTATATCATCTATTTTAGTAAGTCACAAGTGTTGCTAAAGGAATAGAGTTTTGCCAGTGTACCACTCCTAGAAAATATAATACTAGGTTTTATTCTGTATTTATTTCCTCTCAAAAATAGAAGCCAACCCAACTTAAGTCAAAATATTGGTCTCGTATATCTCTTCCCTTTCTCGTTTATCCTAATTCCCCTTTCAGAATCTGGGATGAACCAGAATTGGTTCTGGGGCAGCCAAAATAAGCAAGCCCTTTATACTCTGTCTAGATACTCCAGTTATTTATCTTTTCCATATATTTAAAGTAGCATAGAAACATATTACCGTAGAAATGCGGTACCACCAAGAGAATGCTCACCAGGGAACACAGCTAAATCTGTCCTCCTCGGCCCATCTCCAAACCAGGGTATATCTTAGGAAAAATGTGAGATGAATGTCCATATACATCTCATGAATATTTCTGTGTGTATAATCACTGTTCATGCCAAGCAAAAAGAAATAATTTTACACCTGAGTAAACTACTGGAAGGAAGAAAAGGCTGTACTCTGACCCACCCAGAGGTGCAAAAAATAGACTTCTTATAAAATAATTTGATTTCTAAGGTGTTTATAAAATGATGTAGCAAACATCTGGCTTTATAGGCATCCTTCTAATAGTACATCTAAAACTTTTGAAATTATATTGGCTACCTTCTACCTTATGAAATAGTTACTTTTGTAGGTGTCTGTCTCTCTGCTTTATGCCTTTTTTGCCTTTAAGACTTTGTGCCTCTCGAGGGCAATGCCCATGTTCTTACCTGTGTACCTTCTGTAGTGCCTAGAAAATGCCCTACACCTAGCAGGAGCTTAGTAAATATTTACTGAACTCATTTTTATTGCAAAAGCTCCCAGCTTCTGCCTATGTCACATACAAAATGGAATCCCAGAGGGATCCAAAGATTCTGGCCCAAGTGCATAATTATACCTTTTCTGCTTTAACCAACCTATTTATAGGGCCTATCTGTTTTAAATACATAGCACATGTGTATTTTTTATTATGAAAATGTGATGAACATGAATGACTAGAGGGTCTTTTGGTCACAGAAAACCCACTGCCCATCGTATATAACCAGTATAGACAATTAAACTAGAGGTTTTTCTAAAGCTAGAGAAGAGATAGTACTATCTAGCAGCCAGACTGGATTAACAAGCAATCTATCCTACTTCCACCAGTACCTTCTCACAATTAGGGTTTGGGGGATGTTTGCTATATTCCCTGTTCACTGTCTCTAGACAAGGCTACACTTTTATTCTCATTTCGTCTCTGTGAAACAAAAATTGCAAGAGCCACCACTCCATTCCTTAGTAATTTAGGACAGTAGTTATTTTTCAGTCTCTGGCATTCTTTCCAGTTTTCTGCCTGAAGACAGGGTTCTTCAACCACGGGAACAACCTAAGGGTTCTCGGAATGGCAGTGAAGGACTGGCTTATTCAGTAAGTGGTGTACCGCAGAGAGCGTTGCCCAGGGCCTGCAGTTGAAGCCAATGCGGTACTATTTCAAGGGTGGAAATATCCCAACCTCCTTATTTTTTCACTTGGGACATAAAGTAAGAGCCCATGGATCGACATCCAATCACCATCTTTTCTTTACTCTATCTAGGGCTCTGGAAAATAGATTTCTCCATCATTTATAAAGAAATATATGTATGAGAAGATCAAGCCAGCCTAGACAAAGCAAGTTTAGGCCCAGGATGAATACCAAGAAGACGATCCTTAGACACTCTGCAGTTCTCATCCTTTATTACAGATAGGCAAGCTGTCCCTTAGAAGACGCTCTAAGACCCAACTGTTGTAAGACCTTTTTTGAGAGTACAGTTACCCGCTAATCCCAACTATTTTCCACAAGAAGGGAAAATCGTTTTATGACAGGATTAGGGATTGCAGACTCCATTTTAGAGATTTCCAGAGTCACTGAGTATAGCATACCCTGCCTTCTACGGAACTCTCCTATCAATCCAGCCTCTCCATCACCATTACCACTGCCTCAACACAGCCACGCCAGAACTTCTAATCATGGCAATTCAACAGTCTCCTAATTGGCCTCACTCTCTACTATCTCCACAGATGCTACAGACACCACACAAACTCACACCCATGCCTTCTATCATGTGCTCATCAACTCCCCTGAGTCACATCATGCAAGGACCCCTCAAAGATCCTGGATGGCAGAGATTAAGTTCTAGGTGACCATTATATCCCCAGCATCTACAATGCCTACAGGCAATAGCCCTAGATATGAGGAAGAAAGGAAGACAAACAGAACTATGACAGACACACAGACGGACAGATCCCTTCTCATTAAAAGGCATGATGAATAATTCTTCTGGGGATGCCTGGGTGGCTCAGTCAGTTAAGTGTCTGCCTTTGGCTCAGGCCAGGATCTCAGGGTCATGGAGTCAAGCCTGGTTTTCAAAAATGAATTGTGGTGGTGGCTCCCTGCTCAGCGGGAAGTCTGCTTCTCCCTCTGCCCCTCCCCGCTACTCATGCTCACTCTCACGTTCTCTCTCTCTCTCAAATAAATAAGTAAAATATCTTTTTTAAAAAATCCTCTTCTGGCCTGTGTGCAACCTAGAGCAGACTTTCTTACCTTTACGCACGCTTCATTTCTACTGAAAGGGAAATCTCACCTCAGATAGTAATCTGTATATCACGCATGATGATGACCAAACACTCAGAAAGAAACTCAGCAGTTCAATCAGTCACTCAAATATTTTGTTTAAAAATACCAAATTTGGGGGGATGCCTGGGTGACTCAGTTCGTTAGGTACCTGACTCTTGGTTTCAGCTCAGGTCATGACCTTGAGGTCTTGAAACTGAGTCCCCTGTCAGGCTCCGCACTGAGCATGGAGTCTGCTTGAGATTCTCTCTTTCCCTCTCCCTCTGCCCCCACTCCCCGCCACTCCTGCATGCACTCTTTCTCTCTCGATCATTCTAAAAAAAAATTTTTTAATTATAAACCATATTTGGGGAATAACTAGATGTTTGGTTCTGTGTGGCTACAAATGGAAGAGTAGGGAATAGCTAACTGAAACTGAATGTAAGGTATACATTCTCTGACAGCAGATAATGTCTTTAAAATATAATCTGCTTTTTGGGGCACCTGGGTAACTCAGTTGGTTAAGCATCTGACTCTTGATTTTGGCTCAGGTCATGATCTTAGGGTGATGAGATCAAGCCCTACGTTTGGCTCCGTGCTCAGTGTGGAGTCCCTGCTTGTCCCTCTCCCTCCCCCTCTGTCCCTCCCCTGGCTCGCAAGTGTGCTCTCTTGCTCTCAAATAAATAAATAAAATCTTTAAATATATATATAGATATGTATACTCTGCTTTTATTGATTTTTTTCTGTCCTAACAAGTTTATCATTTTAATATACTCTTATGTATTACATATTTAAGTAAATAAGACAAATTGGAAAAATCTACCATGGCAAGTATAAGCAATGATCACATTAGTTTGTTCTTTAAATTTCTTATTTTATAGCAGAAAAATCCACCAACTGAAAAAGCACTGTATTTCTCATTTCCATTATTTATTTTCACAGCAATTGATTTTATGTTTGTAGTTCCTCCTTTCTCAGATTTTAAAATTTTTGCTTTCCTAGGGATAATCTCAGGACTACGTACTTGTAAAATTCATGTAGCTTTCCAAATAATTCTATTTCATGATGCTCATGTCTCATGGGAAAAAAAATACTTTCTATAATTGAAATTTTCATGTAAGAAAAATATTTCACACAAAATGTCTATTATCTATTGCTCTTGAACAATAAAACTTCCCTACGATAATTTAAGACAAATATACTTTGATAGGCCAACTTGTTTTTAGAGTAGCATTCCCCTGCTTAAATAAGCTAAATACTGTAAATTCTAGGTCTTTCTCTTCTCATGGAGTTAGCTCATTCGGAAGTCAAAGTGTATAATTCTTACATAACTTTCTGTGGATCCTCTTCTTTCACATGCTTTTTTGAAATGACTATATTTTTAGTGACTACCTCCTGAATGGCTCTGTTGTAACTCAGTGGTTAAAAAAAAAAAAATGCCTTACCAAGACCAGATACCACATAGCAGGGCATCTTAGCAAACGATTTATACCTATTGCACTGCTGTTTTTAGTTACTCATATTTTTATTGCAGAATAAAATAGTATGTATATATATGTAGATATACTTTTGCTTTTATTCAGAGAATAAGTGAGCTTTTTAAGAACTGTTCTCAGTAGCTTATTCACCACAGATTTTGGCTCAACGTGGTTTCACTTTGTTCCCCTATGTAGGGTAACGACAGTATCCAGGGTTCCCCGAGCCCAACAACTAGTCCTTCGGGGTTAACTCAGTTAACATTAGAGAGCACGTTGGGGAAGGCTGCAAGGTGGACAGATAAAGGACCTCTAAAAAGTGCCTACGCAGAAGCGGGAGCATCAGAAAGCCAGAATTCTTTGGCAAAGCAGATAGATAGAAAAGACTTTCAAACGAATGTGGTGCCTACACCATGCCTTTCTCCCCCGGGAAGAAGTGAAGCCTCTCAGAAAACCCTGGATCCTGTTACCAAAGCAAAGGACCGACCAGCCCATCAAGTACCAGCTTCAATAAACGAAACCTCCCTAAAGGAGATCTCCGGGGAAGAGCGGAGACCGGTTCCTGAGGTATCTGTAAGTGGCTTCGCTCTGGTTTGCATAAGCAGGCAGCACGTCCTGCTGTGTTTTACTCTGTCCCACTCTGCACGCGTTTTCAGCAGGAGCTATTTTTCATCATTTGGGTGATCAGTAATGTATTTGCCTTCCTATTCAGATGTGTTTTAGCTCAGTAGCAGCAGCTGTTAAAGAGTATATTGCACATCCCAGTGATAATAGAATGCCTCATGTTTTTAATGAGAAAGATAATTATCATAATAGTTATTTTTTTTATTTCCCAGTTACTTCTTATAATTTCAGTTATCGCTGCCTGCAAATTATAAATGAAGATCTTATTTTTGAGCCAAAGGCTTGCCAGTGAAATTGACAGATTTTCGATAATAATCTACATTAGGAGCCATAAAAACATCATTATTCTATTCACTTTCTGGTCTCTTTACAGCAGTTTCCCAAATAATAAATGGTATGAGTGAAGGTTAACAGTAAAGTACTGTCATTGAATAAATCCCTAGGCTAGTTTGGTTGCTAAATTCATGTCCATCGGATTGATTTTCCTCCTTCCTGTGTTAGTGCTTCTCTTCCTTCAGTCCCTCCATAGCTGCACTTAGAAACCAGAGAATGAATGAACTTATATTCCATTTTTTTTTAACACATTGAAGGTTTTCTTTATTTGTCATATCCTAAGTATTCTGTATATGTTACACTGTAAAGCTTTGGTTCAATTACGTTCTAAGCAATTCAGGGAGGATTGTTCCCTTGGACAAGTCACAGACATATACATCATCATTAACAGAATAGAAAGAGCTAATATTTCTTAAACATTTGCCATGTGCCAGTCACTCTGCCAAGGCTTTTTTCCTTGAAGCATTTCATGTAATCCTCACAGTGACCCTGAGAGGTAGAGACCTTCATCCTCATTTTTTGGATGAGGAGACTGAGGTTCAGCTCAGTTATGCAGGGTGTTCAAGACAACAGCTGGCTAGTTGGAGAGTTAGAACTTGAAGCTAGGTTATTTGAGTCCAGAACTGCTGCCTGGACCCACTGGGCTGAGCTGCATAAACATGTACCTACTCTCATGTGAACGGTGGCCCCTCCTCAAGAAAGACCCACATAAAACTGGAATGTGTGTTCTCATTTCTCATGGTTGCAGGCATGTCTGCATGCTTGCCCACAAGAGGGTAGTGAATCACCTAACCTAATGAAAATGGAATTTGTTTTATGGTGATTTAGGATGAAAGTGGTCAGGAATATTTTTGCATGTTTTTTCATTTTTTTGAAAATATTTCCAAAACAGATGTCCTACCTAACTGTATGTTTTTTTCCTTTGCTGTGCTCATGAGTAGAATGCAGCTAATAAACTAACCTTGCAGATTTATTCTACGATGCTGCTTGCCTTGACTGCAGCCAGATCTGGGCTGCCAAAAACAGAGCCAAAGCAAGTCTCTTAAGAAGCCTTCCACTCTGATCTCCCCTCATTTTTTTTGCCACCACCCTTCTGTTAGGTAAAATCTGTCATCCTAATATGTCCAAAAGATTGTTTCTTCTTAATCTTTCCATCTTTCCGTAGAAATAAAACCAGAGCACGAAAATCAGCTTGGAAACTTGAGACACAAATGGACTTTGAGTACCTGCCCATTCAGCCAAGTACACTGCCTTAAAAGTCGTGCTTTCTGATGATACCAAGGGAAAATGAAAGGTTGGAGAGAGAGCAGGGGACTTTCCCTTCCCCATCTTCTTCATTTGAGAGGTTTTGAGGATAAGCCAGTTCACAGAGACTATTCGGGTTGCTCCAGGAGACCCTTCTCACAGCTGTTCGCCGCAGGTTACAAAGCTCTCACCTGACACCTGGGCTTTTGCGCAGGCGCCCCGTGACTCCTGTGATTTTGCTCAGGCGCCCTGTATGCAGCATTGCCATTTTTACTATTCCATTTTACAGCCAAGAAGCAATCCCTTCAGAAGGATGGCAGAGGGAAGGAGCTTTATCTGTGTTGAGGGAATAAAGGCACAAAGGCACTGCTTACCATTTGTGCAGGGAGGTTTGACCTCTGTCAAAATTCAGGCTAAGAAAATGGGATCTCTAACAACCCACAGGATCACGATCTGTGGCTCACATGTGTGAATGCGATAACCTCAGTTTAATAGGATGTAAAATTATGGAAGGCATCGGCACTCTGCCCCATTTCAGGGTGAATTTACAGTGGGAATGGGAGTGTTCTTCCAGAGACATCATTTAAAGAAGAGATTCATGGTCATAGTGAAAAGGGTGCTAATACTTGACATTCTCTCCATTTAATAACTGCAGCTAAGAATCTGAAACAAGTTTCCTCAGAAGACTGCTGTGTGCTTGCTAACTCCACAAAGGGATTTTTTTCCCCAGATCCCAGAAACCCATGGCAGTGACTTTTAATAATTTACTAATATTTAATTCACACAGTATAGAATTCAGCCTTTTTTAGTGCCTTCATGGAGTTGTGCAACCATCACTACTCATCTTAGATCATTTTTATCACCCCAGAAGAAATTCCATCCCCATTAATAGTCATTCCCCATTCATTGCTTCCCCCAAACTCCCAGAAGCCACTAATCTGCTTTCTAACTCTATGGATTTGCCTATCCTGGACAGTTCACATAAATGAAATCAGACAGTATGTGGCCTTTTGTGTCTCACTTCTTTCATTTAGCATAATGTTTTCAAGTTCCATGCATGTTGTAGCATTTCATTTCTTTTTATGCCTGAATAGTAATCCATTATATGGATATGTCATATTTGTTTATTCATCTATCAGTTGATAGTTGGTTGTTTCCACTTTTTGGCTATTATGAAAGATGGTGCTATGAACATTCATATGCATGTTTTTGTATGGACATATGTTTTCATTCCTCTTGAGTATATACCTAGGAGTGGAATTGCTGGGTCATATGGAACTTTATATTTAACTTTTGAGGAACTGCCAAAGTGTTTTCCAAAGCAGCTGCACCATATTACATTCCCACAGGCAAGGCAAGTTGAGGGGATTTTTCTACACCTTAGTCAACCTTGTTATTGTCTTTTTCCTTTAAGTCATCCTAGTGTGTGTGAAGTGGTATCTCATGTAGTTTTGGTTTGCGTTGCCCTAATGACTGAAGATGTTGAGCATCTTTTCATACACTTATTAGCCCATCTGCATATCTCCTTTGGAGAATTGCCTATTCAATCTTTGACCTATTTTTTCATTGGATTATTTGTCTTTTTATTGTCCGGTTGTAAGAGTTTGGATGCAAGTTCCTTGTCAGATACATGATATCCAAATATATTCTTCCATTCTGCAAATTGTCTTTTTGTTTCTTGGGGCTATCTTTTGAAGAACAGAAGTTTTTCATTTTATGAAGTCAATCTATCTATGTTTTTCTTCTCTTGCTTATGCTTTTGGTGTAATAGCTAAGAGCCATTGCCTAACCCAAGATCGCAGAGATTTATTCCTGTGTTTTCTTCTAAGAATTTTATAGTTTTACTCTTAAATTTTGTCCTATAATCCATTTCTAGCTAATTTCAGCCTCTAGTGGGAAGTAGGGGTTCAACTGCTTTTTTTTTTTTTTTTTTTGCCTGTGAATATTCACTTGCACCAGGACTGTTGGTTGAAAGACTGTTCTTTTCCCATTGAATTGTCTTGTCACCTTTTTTGGAAATCAGTTGGCCGTACATGTAAAAGTTTATTTCTGTTCTATCTATATGTCTATTCTTATGCAGCATCACACTGTCTTGATTACTATAGTTTTGTAGTAGGCTTTGAAATCAGGTAGTGTGACTCCTTGAACTTTGTCCTTCCTTTTCTGGGTTGTTTTTGCATTTCCATAGGAATTTGAGGATCAACTTGTCGGTTTCTGCAAACAGGGCAGCTGAGATTGCATTGCATCTATAAATCAATTTAGGGGACATATCTTAACATCTTAACAATATTAAGCCTTCCAGTCCATGGATAGCTTTCCATTTATTTGTGTCTTTAACTTCTTTCGGCAATGTTTTATAATTTTCAACATAAAAGTGTCTTGCACTTCTTTTGTTAAATTTACTCCTATCTTTTGATGCTATTGTGAATAGAATTGTTTTCTTAATTTAATTTTTTATTTGTTCATTTCCAGTGTTCATAGAAATACAATTTATTTTTATATTGATTTTGTATCTTGCAACCTTGCTGAATATTAATTAATTCTAATAGTGTTTTGTGAATTCCTTAGGATTTTCTATATACAAGATCATGTCATTACAAATAGAGATAATTCTACTTCCTTTCCAATCTGGATGTCTTTTATTTCTTTTTCTTGCGTAATTGCCCCCAAAAATGGGTTTCATTTGAATGAAAAACTTTTCTTTCTTTCACTATTTCTTTTAAGATTTAATACTTCAACTACTGTGGCCCAGTAGTGAATTCTAACACAGACATGATGAGCTCAGTCAGGCCTAGAAGGATTCTACTGGTATGACACATAGGAAATGTACTAGAGGCAAGAGGAAAATTTTGACAGTTATCCTGGGACTGGGAGTCCATCTAATATTATATGAATACAGGTATGAAATTACCTCTGCTAGCTAGCATTGTAGTCCACATATGTAGAGCACTGACATGTATGGGGGTTTCTACCACCTAAGCTGGGTTTCTAAAATAAAGGACTTCTAGGGGCGCCTGCATGACTCAGTCAGTTAAGTGTCTGACTCTTGATTTTGGCTCAGGTCATGATCTCAGGGTTGTGAGATGGAGCCCAGATTCTCTCTCTCTCTCTCTCTCTCTCTGCACCTCCCCCCACTTTCCCTCTCTAAAAATAATTTAATTAATTAAAATAAATAAAATAAAGGACTTCTAGATGATGAGTTATGGCTGTTCTGGATGATGACAGCATCTCCTCTTCTGCTGGGGGCCTGTCAGGCCAGGTATTCCTCCAGGTGCTAGAGATACACAACCCAAACAGATGAGGCCTGTCTCCTCAGGGGTCTTTTTTCTGTTAGGAAATACAGACAATAAAGACATACAAACAAATACATAAAGTGATTATAAGCTGTGATAAGGGTGTGGGACGACAAAAACAAGGTAATATAAGAAGAGAATAGGGTTGGCCAGAATGGTGGCTACTTTAGATACTATCTGACCGAGTAGATGATATGTGAGCTGAGATCTAAAATTTAAGATGGAGCCAGCCATGCAAAGAACCTGGGAATACTGTTGCAGGTAGCAGAAATAATAGGTACAAAGCTTCTGAGATGGGCATCTTTGGGGAATAGAGGAGGCCCACGTAGCTGGGGCTAACGGGCAAGGGGCAAGTAGTGGAGGATGAGCTCAGAGCAGTACACAGGGCCCAGATCATGTGAGATCAGGATGGCCACGGTAAGGAGGGTGGCCTTTATTCCACATGCAATGGCAAGTCTTTGTAGGGTTTGAAGCAATGACATTTACATTAACAAACTTCCCTCTTGCTGTGTCAAGGATGGATGCAACAGGGCAGGAATAGAAGCAGAAAAAGCAGTGAAGCATCACTCTGGTAGGTCAGAGTGGAAATGAAGACAAGTGGCAGATTCTCAGAATAACTAGGAGCTAGGATTGATAGGATATAGGGAAGAAGAAACAGGCAGAATCAAGGATGACACTCAGGCTTGGGACCTAGCAACAGGGAGGATGGTCATGTAATTCGCCAGGCTCTGGGAGACTGTGAGCAGACCTGAGCCATCAACTCAGCCATCTAGGTACTGCAATCAGGAATTGTAAGTGGACACCCCATTGGAAATCTGCTCTCACATGGGGCACCTGGGTGGTTCAGTAGGTGAAGTGTCTGGCTCTTGATTTTGGCTCATGTCATGATCTGAGGGTTGTGAGATGGAGCCCCGAAGCAGACTCCATGCTCAGCAGGGAATCTGCTTGAGATAGTCTCCCTCTCCCTCTGCCCCTCTACCCCCGCCCCATGCTCACTCGTGTGCTCTCTTTCTCTCACACACACACATAAATAAATCTCGAAAAAGGAAATCTGCTTTCACAAAGTGCCAACATGAGCGACTTTATGACAAGGGACAGCTAAAGGCTCTTACAAAAGAAGGTGCAGGAGAACTGTTCTCCTAATCCGCTGATATGCCAGAGTACTAGTAATTCTAAGGAACACTTACTGAAATTGATTTACTAACTACTTGGTAAACTTCTTCCTTGCAATGTTTTATTCATCTTTAAATAAGAGTTCCCTATTATTAAGTTCAAATATTTTTAATAAAGAAACAAGTACAGCCCTCTGGGTAATACCATAACCATGTAGATAGCTGGTAATTAAACTTTTCCACATGTATAACTGCATTCAAACAGTTTTGAATGAATCATTTTAAACCTGTAAATGTCATTATGTGCGTCTTTAAACAAACAAACATATATAACAGGCTTTGTGGTTCCAGAAAAAGTTTGAGCTTATTAAAGAATGGTTATTTTCATAAGAAAGACAAAATATGCTACCAGTTACAAATTCAGGTATTTTTAGAAAAAAACAAGACATGAGATTTTATAGGAAAAACAATTATGAATACTATAGAACTTTTGAGTTTAATTTTCACATTTCATTTTTGAAAAATCAAAACTGAATTATGGAAGGACATTCTGTAAGTGTTTTAAGCCATGGTGTAATTTTTTTTTTAATTGTCAAGCCTTTTCCTTTGGATAATGAAAAAGAATTAGTTTGACTGCCTCCCTGATAAAACTTGAGCCTGTATTTTTTTGAAATAATAGAGATTTACTATTCTATGCAATTTGTACTATACGAACTTAGAAGAAAATGAATTTGTAAATCATTTTAGAGTTTTAAAGGAATTGTTCCATTACATAAAGTTCTACATTTTCTAGGGTATATAATACTCTGTGTTCAAAGGGAAGCCATCTGTCTCTCTTTGAATTTACCACTCAAGTATGCCATTTGCAGCTGTCTTTCCAATAATAACCCATTGTTTGAAGACTTCATGTCTGTCTGGCCCCTGACTTCCTTCAGTTACAACAGTAGTCCATTGTTACAAAACATCTGTTTGGGGGTTAGGTTACCCTATGTGCTATACATATGTCGATCATCCTGGCCCAACCATGCAGATTCACCCAGTGACTCTCCTTCTTTCCAAGGCTATTGATACAGGTGACCACTGGCCTCATCCTTTCCTGGGCCACCTGATAGACAGCCTTCACCTTTGCCACCGTCGGGACTTTACCCAAAGAGAGCTCTAGGGCATATCTATCTACATTTTCATTCTTCTGAGCAGTCAAGAGCAGTGGACACTATGGCTCAGAACACCAGCTCAAATCAGGAAGACCTAGATTTTCATTCTGGCTTTGCTTCTTTTTACTTATGTGACCTTGAACACACCTTTTAACTTCCTTGAACCTCAGTTTCCTCATCTGTCAACTTGGAGAAAATAATAATACTTATTCCATAGGGTTATAATGAATATCAAATGAAATAGTGCATGTAGAACACTTAGCCCATAATTCAACCAGGTATTTTCTTCTACCCATGTCTGAGAAGTTAGAAATGTAAACCAGTGTGCCTAGCATTCTAAAGCAAACTTTTTCAAATTCAATAAAATTCCAGAAACTAAATATTGGTACTGTTCAATAAGGGAAAGCTATGTGCGTTTCTTGTCCTCTGTTAAGAATTGCATCAAGTGCTAACATAAGAGTGAATTAATGGGTCACTTCTGCCAGGCAACGTGTTGGTATTTTCTCAATGTTCACTGAAGAGAGAATAATATTTAGAAGCAGGACCTGGTGTGTCTCCAGTCATTCCCCCAGGGAGCACCCTCTGTGTGCCTGCCTTATTCCCAGAGCTAAATTAGAGATCCGTAACTTCATGGCTGATGGGGTGAATTAAATGTGGACAGGACTAGTAGCAGTTTATAAACCATAGTGTTAACCATGGTGAGAATTTGTCACTTATTACATTGGACACTCCTACCAATTAGTAGTCTTTAGAGAAGAGTTTGTGATTTCATGTTTTGTCAAAACTATACTCTTGCTTTGCCTCTGAAAAAAAAGAGTCATTATCTCAGTATTATCTGTCAATTCACTGCTGGGGATATAGCAGAAGCTACAAAATTCAGTGATTAAATAACCTTGGTGCTACCAGTAAAAGGATTTGCATTAAGCATAGAAATTTTCCTGGTGGAATTTGCTCCTAGCCCTCTTATTTTTGACTTTTTTTCAGTCCAAATTTTTGCTGATGCTACAGAGTAGTTTCCTTTGAGTAAACAAACTCTTTGCATCAAGTGTCTAATTTAGTTGTTGACCAAGGCAAAATGGTCCAGAGTAGAAGTATCTTAAAAAAATTAAAAATGGAATTATGGTCCAAATTTTGGATGATGATATGGAACTGCAAAAGTCATTAAGACATTTTCATATCTCCAAGCAATGGGCCAGTTACTCTAATAAAGAGGAGCAGTTTCAGATTCTCAGAAGTTTCAGAAATTTTCGATGGAAAGACCTGACAAAAACTAAGAGACTATCAGAAGTATGAATCAATGAAAACACATTAGTTGTTAAGCAAACACACTATAACTTTTTACTCTCAGTTCTCCAATGTTTTAATACTAAGGTTAGCGTCCTACTAGTCAAATGTTTATTGAACATCTTTGATGTCTTGGTTTTCCTAATTTTAAGGAAACAAGTCATACTTGCCATTTTCCTATTTTATGGAGGAAGCCCTAGGCTGACAGTATTTCCTGACCCATTGAGATCAAGGTCTTTGATTCAAGAACCTTGTTTGTGAATTTAAGGATTTAGGGCATTTGCCATATGCCAAGCCATCTACATGGTGCCCCACGCATTCTGTCCAGTCTCCATCTCCAACCCTCACAAGAGGCCTTACTTATTCCTGTTTGACAGACCAGGAAGCAGAGAGGCTTTAGCTAGTTCACATCTAGTAAGTGACAAAGCAGAGTGTCAAACCCAAGAGTTTTGGCCAGAAGAGCTGCTTCACCTTCCACTGCCCTGGACCACCGCCCGCAATTATAGGTCACTGAAAAACTTCCGTGATTGGGGCATGTGGGCGGCTTAGTCAGTTAGGCGTCTGACTCTTGATTTCACCTCAGGTCATGATCTCAGTGTCGTGAGATCAAGCCTCAGCATGGAGCCCGCTTGGGATTCTCTCTCTCCTTCTCCTTTTGCCCCTCCCACCCTTCCACCCCCAACCCACTCTCCAGCACACGTGCTCTCTCTCTCAAAAAAAATCTGTGATCATGCGGCAACTTAACTTCTATTGCCTCTTTAAGCTTCACAGGAATTTTTTTTTTTTAATTTATTTGAGAGAGAGCACATGCTCTGTGGGGGTAGGGGGAGACAGAAGGAGAAAGAGAAGCAGACTCCCTGCTGAGCAGGGAGCCCAGTGTGGGGCTCAATCCTAGGACCCAGGATCACGCCCTGAGCTGAAGGCAGATGCTTAACCTATTGAGCCACCCAGGTGCCACACTTCACAGTATTTTAATATGCAAAAGCACGCACGTTTGTTGGTATATCTGCCATTACTATAGTACAACCAAACTGTTTACGTTCTAAAACAATCTGAATTTAAGGTTATCATCTTCCCACTCCAGAAACATCAGTTGGCTTACCTCTGCTATTTTCATTCCTGTAAGCAGGTACAATAATCGTTTTCTTCCTGGTTCTTTAAATAATATTTTAAACTACCATGTATTGAATGACTACTGTGCTTACCCCATATACAAGGCATATCCTTAAATATGATATAAAACCTGTTCCATTTGGTGTTACTAGATTCCTTCTAGTCTATCGTTGACTGTTAAACTCAAGAAGTACCCTGAATTCAGTAGATAGGTGCTGAGAAATTACAAATTGTTTATCAACTCACTTTAAAGTTAATTAAGAGTTCAGCTGTGGTTGTCGGTGAATTCTTTCTGAAAATTAGCAGGCTGACTACCGAGACAAAATGTACGGAAATATATTGTGTGGAAGTCATGGATGAAAAGGGTGTTCTTTACAAATACAGCACATCGATATAAGAATCTTTTGTAAAAAACATACTTCTGTCCTCCTCCCCTCCAAAAGAGAGCACCACATCTATGAGATAGAAAGCTACTTTTGCCACTATTGGATTTAAACTACCCAAGAATTCTCTACCTGAGACATTCTTCAGGGGTTAGTATGCAGAGATGATGAAGTGTGAATTGAGTCAGGTTGTGAAGTGTCTCCGGGTTACAAGCCAAAAGGTTTGTGACAGACATCTCGGAGGTGGCACTGGGTCTGGTTAAGCCTTGGTCAACATGAATGCCATTGATGTAAAACACAATCTAGATTCCGACCAGTTGTTTCCGTCTAACAGCCTGCCTCCTGATTTCTGCTGTGTTAAGTTGACACCTTCAGTGTAGCAAAGTTTTTCAAGTTGTACTGTGGCTTGGTCTTTACATTTCGATTACCTCTTTGCATGGTGAAGAGATATGCTGATAGCCCTCATACATTGTGAATGAGTTATTTCCTCAAGCATGTGTCACTTGAGGCTCATGCCTGAGATTTCTGTCTTCTCTTCATTCTTCTCTTCCATGGGCCTGCGTCCCCAGCGAATCAGGGCCAATTCTCTTATGGGATATGTGCTCAGGAATTTGAAACAAGTCTTCAAGGGGTGCTAGTTGGTGAAGAAGCCCTGGAACGCTAATTTACCATCAGCTCATATTTAAAATGTCAATGTAGCAATACTTTTGCTGTCTGCAAATAGCAATAGAGAAGATTAATCTTCATATTAAAATGCCAGTTGAGATTTAAAATTAGCTTTGGAAAATGGACTTCTGCTACTTTTCTTGCTATGATGTTGGAGTTCAGAAAAACTTACGAAACTTTCTAATTACAGCTTCAAAACTCTTAATAATACAAATTTGAAACTAGCAGTGATATTGACTCCCCAGCATTTACAAAATGCCTTTTTTGCCCCTACTAAGGCAGTCCAGAGTGAAGTGCCGGTGATTAACAGCTAATATACCTCCTAGGAAATCTTTTTTGAGTCTTAGACTTCTTTGTCATTTTTGTCATGGAAAAGTACACATATCATAAACATATGCTTTGATGAATTTTCACCAATTAAACAAATCCATGTGACCATCATCCAGATCAAGAAAGAGAACAATGCCAGTGCCCCAGGAGCCCCATTGTGCTCCCTGTCAGTATCCCTTCCTGCCACTGTCCCTTCACAAGTTCTGCCAAAATACCCAAGACTAGTTTTACCCATATATACCCTCTTGTACTGAGTTTCTCTCACTTAGCATTTCTTTTATGAGATTCAATATGTAACTTATTTCACTGCTGTATAGTGTCCTGCTGTGTGACTGTCACACCACTTATTTATCCATTCTGTTGATGGGAGCTACTAAGAATATGTCTTTTTTATTTCTTTTGTTTAAACTTGTTACTGAAGTATGGTTGGCATACAATATATTAGTTTCAGGTGTATAGCGAGTTTTGACAGTTCTATACATTACTAAACGCTCACCATGGTAAACATAGTCACCATCTGTCACCATAAATATTATTATTATTGACTATATTTACCATGCTGTACTTTTCATCTCCATGACTTACTTATTTTATGACTAGTAGTTCATACCTCTTAAACTGCTTCACCTATTTCCCCCATGCCCCCATCCACCTCCCTTCTGGCAACCACCAGTTTATTCTCCTTATTTAAGAGTCTGTTTGTTTTCTTTTTCAGATTCCACATATAAGTGTCATCATACGGTATTTGTCTTTCTCTGTCTGACTTATTTAACTTAGCCTAATACCCTCTAGATCCATCCATGTTGTTTCATTCTTTTTTATGGCTAATATTCCTGTGTATGTGTGTGTACCACATTTTTATCCATTTGTCTGCCGATGGACACTTGGGCTGCTTCCATATTTTGCTATGGTAAATAATACTGCAATAAAGATAGGGGTGTATATATCTTTTCAAATTAATGTTTTTGTTTTCTTTGGGTAGAAAACAGTATGGAGATTCCTCAAAAAATAAAAAATAGAGATATCATATGATCCAATAAGAATATAACTTTTGATAGATTTTTATTAAGACTTGGCTAGGGAAGTTGAAGCTATTTGGTCTTAAAAGGTTTTTAAATTCTAAGCATTTCCGGGGGACCTGGGTGGCTCAGTCAGTTAAGCATCTGCCTTCGGCTCAGGTCATGATCTCAAGGTCCTGGGATCGAGCCTCACATCAGGCTCTCTGCTCAGCAGAGAGTCTACTTCTCCCTCTCACTCTTCCTCTGTGTTCTCTCTCTCCCTCAAATAAATAAATAAAATCTTTAAAGTAAATAAATAAATAAATTCTAAATTCTAGGTATTTCCAGCCTTGTTATTTGGGAACTCTATTGCTGATTTCATTTCTGAAGCAGTATGTATTAGTAGTTGTAGTCTACGTAATTCTTTCTATGAGTGTAAGCTCCATACTTCTAGCTTGTCCCATGTTGTTCTGCCTGATGGTTAGAATATGCTGTCATATCACCCTTCTTATCCTTCACGGTTCAGCTTAGAGACCATCTCCTCCGTGAAGCTTGACTGATCCTACAAGAGGTGACCTCTCTCTTTTCTGAAATGCCAGACTATTTGGTATATCTCCCTTTCCTCACATGCCTTTTATATTATGTTCTGTTCTAACACCCACCATCCCCTTTGTAGTAGCAGTTTCTGTATCTTGGTGTTACTTAAAAGAATACAAAGAGTCAGGGATAGTTCGGTAGACCTTTATTAAGAGTTTTTTTACATGGTGTCCCCTGTGCTATGGGTGTCAGGCACTGTTACAACGCAAACCTGATTCAGAAAGAGTCTCAAGGATTTTATAGGTTACAGAATGAAAATAACAGCCCAATTTCCTCCCAATTTTATTACTCTCCCATCCATATAGAATGGAATGAGTTTCTTCACCTGATCTTATTAACCCGTGGCCGTGTCTCATTTTGGCTCTACACCACCATTGTGAACTTAACCTTAGAACTTAGAATGGTTCAGTAAAACCAGTTCCTATCTAAGGCTCACAACATTCTATAGGCACATGTTTGATGGATTAAGCTATTCTGCCTTAATACCTTGAGAAGAGGGATTAGGCAAAGGGCATCAAGTTGTAAGGTTACTTTTGTTTGTTGTGTTTTATCATTTTGCTGGAATTATCCATTTTCCTCTTTAATCATGATCAGGACTCTGTGTGATTAACTAGTACTATATCCAAGTAATATGCTACCTTTTTTTTTAAGTAGACTTCATACCCAATGTGGAGCCCAGCACAGGGCTTGAACTCACAATCCTGAGATCAGGACCTGAGCTGATATTAAGAGTCAGACACATAACCAACTGAGCCACCCAAGCACCCCCTATGCTACCTTATTTTATGCTCATTTCTTTCTAGCTCTTGATTGCTCTATTAGATGGTAAGGCCTGTGAAAGCGGGGCCACATCTCACTTGTCTTTGTGACTTCACTGTGTTAGGCTTCTAAAAATGTCTGAAGAACCATGAGAGACTATGGACTCTGGGAAACAAACTGAGGGCTTCAGAGGGGAGGGGGTGGGGGATGTGGATAGGCTGGTGATGGGTATTAAGGAGGGCACATATTGCATGGTGCACTGGGTGTTATACGCAAGTAATGAATCATGGAACTTTACATCAAAAACTTGGGATGTACTGTATGGTGACTAACATAACATAATTTAAAAGTTTTGTAAAAATGTCTGAAGATCAAAGAAAATGAGTGGCTCAACTGGCTTCATGAGGGAAGGACTTACCTGGGAATCTGAACACAGCTGAACTGTATAACCTTGAGCCCATTACCTCCTTCCTAAAACAAATCCAACTGATAATGTCTCCCTTCTTACCTACAAGGATATTTTGAGACAAAATTGGATCATACATAACATTTTGAGCCTTTTAGAGATAGAATTAGATAAGACACTTGCCTCTCACAAGTTGTATAACTTAGTTAGATGCCATCTTGTGCTAGAGTCCCCTTTCATGTCAAGACTTTCTTGCAAGCCTTCTTTTGAAAAATATATAATTCAAGTGATTTAGCCTTTCTGGTGATTTTGAAATGGTTTAAGAGATTACAGATCAAGAACGTATTGGGGGACTAAGTTAATTACCTGTCTCTGCCACCAGTTTCTCTATTCATGACCCTGGAGAAAGTCGCTTCTTTCTGCTCATTTTCACCTGTTGTCAGAGTACATTTCACTGTTGTAGGAAGTAAATTCGTGGAAATTCAGAGTTCTGAGCAGACTTAGCATCAACAGTTCCTGGCCCATAATAGGGTCTCAGTAAGTATTTGTAGAGTAAACTAATAAGTGAACCAATCAGTGCATTTCCGCCACTACAGATGACTGCCATATTCCTGGCAGTCGCCATTCCTCCAGCCTCTGCTTCAGTACTTCTAGTGGTGGAGAGAGTTCACTCCCTCTGAAGGCCACTTATTCCCTTTGTCAACAAATTTAATGACTATCCAATGCCACCTTGGACTCCTGCGAGGCGTCTTCCAAATCTGAGGGGCAGTTAGTCAGGGCCGTGCTGCGTTCCTCAAGCATCTTAGATGTATCTGTGTTGTAGTATTGATCAGGGTACAACGTATACTCTGATTTATAATGCCTGTTTGTCTCCCTTTCTCGACTGTGAGATCCACAAGGACAGAGGGTTGTCTTATTTTCTTTATACTCGCAGTCCTGGCATAGTACAGAATAGATGAGAGACTATGAGGGGTGGGGGTGGGGAACAGAGAAAATGAGAAGAAAGAACAATAATAACAGGGAGCACATGTACTGATGACCAACTCAGTGCTCCTCCTAAGAGGGATGTACTCACCCAAGGAGGTGTGCACCAAAAACCATCCATTGGGCTTGAGGAAGAAAATGTTGAAACTATTTCCATTTTTTTAAGTTCAACCATTTTAATTTCTGTTTTTCTGTATGTTTTATAGTAGCTACACTGGTTTAATATAGTTATACATGTGTTTAATTTATAAACAAACATATATTAGAGGGCACATGCTCAAACTTTTTTGCATGGAGGGACATATCAGAAGCTTGGAGACCCTTCATATAGCTGTTTGTCAGGTTCTAGGCTAAGCATTTTGCATGCATTATTTCATTTAGCCCATCGAAAATCATGTGAGGGTTATACTATGGTCCCATTTTACAGATGAAGAAACTGAGGCATGGAAAGGTTAGGTAATTTGCCCAGTCACATCCAGCTGATAACTGGTGGGACGAGGGCCCAGACTCAGAGCTTTCTGGCTTAACCACTGCGCGTTCTCTGTTTTCTGTCCTAACACCTAGGGTTGTACCTGAGGCACGATACAGGGTTGTGGATTAAACACATAAAATGAATGGATGAACTAATCATACTGAGTACAGATTAAAGCTTTCTCAAGAAAAATTGTGAAAATGAAAATAAGATTTCCTTTCTCATTATAAAAGTGTGTTGGCAACAACGAGCCAAATGACATGCCCAGGTGACACATTGGAACACTTCATTCCATTTCTTGACAGAAAAACTGAAGCGAAGCCCAGCAAGTCACTGTTCACCGCTGAGCCCAAAGTCAAGCTGCTAGTCTTATTTTCACATCTGATGACTGAACTACCTTGTTTTTATTGAGCTATAACTTATATACCATAAAATTCAGCTTTTTAAGAGTACAGTTCAGTTTTTAGTATATTCACCGAATACTGCAACAATCTAATTTCAGAACATTCGCATCACCCCCCCCCCAGAGAAACTACACACCACTGGCTGCACCCCCATTTCTGCTCTCTCCACCCTGGGCAACCACCAATCTGCTTTCTGTCTCTATGGATTTGCGCATCCTGGACATTTCATATAAGTGGGATCATACAATCTGTGACCTTTGTCTACGGCTTCTTTCACTTAGCATGTTTTCAAGGTTCATCCATGTTGTAACATGTGTCAGTACTTTGTGACTCTTCATGGGCAAATTACGTTCCATTGTATGGATAAACAAATATCTATCCATCAGTTGATGGACATTTGGTTGTTTCCACCTATTGGCTGTTACAAATAGTGCTGCTGTGAACATTTGTGTTCAAGGTTTTGTATGAACATGTGTTTTCAGTTCTCTTGGGTATATACCTAGGAGTGAGTTGCTGGTTTGCATGACTGATGTTTAACATTTCGAGGAACCACCGCACTGTTTTCCAAAGTGGTGGCACCATTTTACATTCCCTCCAGCAATGTGTGAGGATTCCAATCTCTTGACATCCTCACCAACACTTGTTGCTGTCGAACTTTTGTATAACAGTCCTAGTGGTTGTGAATGGGATTTCACTGAGGTGCTGATATGTATTTCTCTAATGACAATGATGTCAAGCATCTTTTCTTGTGTTTACTGCTCCCCCAACTATTTCTTCTGAACTTAAATTAGTGCTAGTTTTCTTTTTTTTTAATGTCTTTCATTGAAATACAAGTTTTGTTCTTCTTGTGATATCTGTTTTGTCCCAGGAACTCTCAAAACATATTAAATACTAATGAAATCTCCTATTAGAGATTGTATAACCTCTCAGAGTGCCAGGCTGCTGGAGCCATGAGTTGTAAAACTTAAATGAGTTTCCACCAGCAACTTTCCAGAAAATCTCTACATTACATTATTAGATCACAAGCTTTGATAATCCCCAAACTATGATAATGATAGTGGTTTATTTAAAACTTCACAGACACACCAAGACTTTTTTTTTTAATTATATTTTCTTAACTTTTCTTCTTTTCTTCCCTATGAGGCAGAAAAGAAGAGAAGGCAGTAGCTGTCTCAAAGGGTCCTCTGAGAAAGTAAGTGTAGAGATTTGAATATCTAAAAGATTCTAGTGTGTCATGAAACAAACCTTTTTTTTTTTTTTTAACAGAGGGAGGTGGAGGGTGGGGAGGGAGAGAGAGAATCCCAAGCAGGTTCCATGCCCAGCATGGAGCCCAATGCAAGGCTCGATGCACAGCCCTGAGATCACGACCTGAGCTGAAATCAAGAGTCAGATGCTTAACCGACTAGGCCACCCAGGGGCCCCATGAAACAAACCTTTTTGAGCACAACCAATGTTTGCAAATGGATAAGAAAATTTCAAGATTGTTTTTAAGTTATATGGCAGTCCTGGATGTAAATCACTACTCAAATGTGATACTAACATTTCACCGATGTTGAAATTAACTTTGCTATCAAACTTGGTTTAGATCACAGAGAAAGAGAAGGATTTGAAAATTCCATATGACAGTTTCTTCCCTGTACATTGAAAGAATATTTACATTAGCCTCTAAAGATTTGTAGTAGTATTCCTGGGGGGAAAAATGCCTGACAGATTACATGTATAGTAAAGTCCATATCAGTGGAAGTGTTTATTATAGCTGTGAGGTCTTTCTGGCTTTCAGAACTTACATGTTCCCATTTTAAGATTAAATTTTACTTGATGGCTTTTATCAGCATTAGTCGTTTTCAATCTTACTGCAAGTTGAATGTATTTGGTCATAATGTTCACGGTGATGAAATTCATCAGTATTTTGAAACTGGACTTTTAAATGGAAAGTGATTTTTCTTTTTAAAAAAACTTTTTGGGGGCGCCTGGGTGGCACAGCGGTTAAGCGTCTGCCTTCGGCTCAGGGCGTGATCCCAGCGTTATGGGATCGAGCCCCACATCAGGCTCCTCCGCTATGGGCCTGCTTCTTCCTCTCCCACTCCCCCTGCTTGTGTTCCCTCTCTTGCTGGCTGTCTCTATCTCTGTCGAATAAATAAATAAAATCTTTAAAAAAAAAAAAAAACTTTTTGAATTTTTGTTTAGTCAAATACTGGTGAAGCACCAGACAGGGGAAATACAGTGAGTGTAAGGTGGTCATTGTGTTTGCCTTTGTAGAGCTTGTAGACCACCTGCAAATGCCAAAAACCATGATGTAACTGCAACTGTGATGAATGCTAGAAATGAACACCTTCTGATTCCAGGAGAGCACTTAGTGAAGGGGCTGCCCCAGTTTGTGATTGTCAGAAAAGGCTTCCCTGGGAGATGACACAGTGTGGAATCTAAAGGGCACCTAGGAGTTAGCCAGCACATGGACCTCACGGGCTAGCACTAAGGCACACACAAGCTTGATGCTCTTGAGGACTTTAATGAGCGACAGTGTGGCTGATATGCCAGGAGCAGAAAGACAAGGTGCAGCAGGTGAGGCAGGCATTGTATCAGGGCACGTTAAGGATTGGGGCCTCGGGGAGTGGAGGAGAGCCACCGAAGGGGTTAAGGCTGTAGAGTAGCATGTGCTGGTCATCTATAAATTAAGAACAGGCATGTGACCCTTTGCTCTGTCACTTTTTTCTCTCTTGATCAGGAATATGACTGGAGAAATTATCAGCCCAGCCAAATGAGTGAATCTGAGTTGCAAATGCTGGCAAGCCTGCGGCGGCAACAAAATGAAGAACTGGAGGACACGGGGGCTTCCCACGGCCTCAGTGCATCCCAGGTTGACAACTGTAACGTCAGCATTAGTACCAGCAGTGACGACACCACCACCTGGAATTCCTGCCTGCCACCTGTGAGTCCAGGGCTCTGGGTCTTTGTGTACTAATACCTTAACGAGGAGCAAACTTCTCTCTAACACAGCCCAGCCTTGCCTGGGAAAACTAGGGCCAACATGAGAACACTGCCCATGAAAAATATTCAGAGCCCATTCAGAAGCACCTGACCGGCCCAGTCAGTAGAGCAGGCAGCTCTTGATCGTGCGGTTGTAAGTTCAAGCCCTACGTTGGGTATAGAGATTACTTAAAAATAAAATAAAATAAAGAAATATTCAGAGCCCATTCTGAAATAGTATTTTAGGCCTGAGGGCATTGTCTTTTCTTAAACTGTCTTACTTACCTTCAGATAATGTATGCTCATTGTGTGGTGATATGTCCAAACATACATTGAAAGCAAAAAAGAATCATTTTACTGTCAATTCTGGGTCTCTCACTGCATCCGCAGCTCCTAGCACAGGCCTGGCACATAGAGAGGGCTCAGTATTTGTTAAATGAATGAACAAAATGATATTTGCTCCTCCCTGTGTTTGACGGCCATGGTAGGCACTGCAGACGGTTCAGCAGCTTACCTTTTCCTGTATGTTTATACAGTTAAAGCACTTTTAAATATGGCCCATCGTCCTCACTGTGGACCAGCAGAGGAGGTGGATCAGGTCAAAGTCTTCCTGTCTTTCAGGTGAAGGAAGTAAACTCTCCGGGGCCCAAGTTTCCACACCTGGTCAGTGGTGGAGCCCAGAGCAGAGCCCAGTTTTTTGACTCAGTCTGTTTTCCCCACTTCTGGCCTTGGGGATCTTATGACTGAATTGGAAAGACAAAGCAGAAACGCTAATAGAACAGTCCTAAGCAGCTTTAAAAATGTCATAAGGCAGAATAGTAAAAGCAGTATTTCAATAGTGGTAATTAAAGCTACTATTTCTTTAAGCACCTAGAGACATGTTAAGACCTTCATAGGCCCAAGGAAATTTACTTATAATTTACTTATATTTACCTATAAGGCCACATTCAACATCAAATCAAACATATTAAAATACGCTTTCATCCAACAGTAAATATTACTTTTTTACTATATAATTTTTGAAGGGAAATATAAAATTAAGTAACTTTGATTTATATTTATATGAAATTATGTAAAAGCTGAATTCAAGTGTAGTTGACAGTGGATAACGTGTATTTTAAGTATCTAATTAAATATTTATTAATTTTCCAATTTTCTTTCCAAGAAAATTTTTTTTTCCAAGTCTCCAGCGTCTTTGTAGATGTTAGCAATCTCAGAGGCACTGGCACCAGGCCTTCCATGTGTTATCTAACTCAGTCCTTACTGCTGTGGTATGTGGTAAGCGCTGTTCCAGATGAGAACACTGAGACTCTTGAGTGATTCAGACTTAGCTTGGCATGACTCCTGAGTCTGAGCTCCTAGCCATCATGATAGGGTGACTTCTCAATGTGTGACTTAATTTGTCAAATGGGTGCCATGGATATCCAGTGGATGGTGACATTTCTGCTCTGGAGAGTACATACACATCTTCATGGAGGAGGAATTCAGATTGGCTCTAAGGAGATGTAGGGGAAGAAGGATGTTTTCATGAGTGTTTTTTATCCCTACTTTGCCCACCCTCCAGGCTTCTCTTGCCTTAGTTTTTCATTAAACTAAATGACCAAGCATGTATAAGGCCTCAAGCAGCCTTGGTGCCAAAGAGTATCTACCCATCCAACAAAAGTACCCTTGTGTGCTGGTCACTCAGAGTACCCTTATAGCCAGGTCTAAGAACATAAGAGTAAGTTGCAGATTTTTGCCAATACAATTTACAGTGAAATTGAAATATTGCCTTTCTTATAAAATATTCCTCAGCAGTCAATTAAACGGAAAGTAAGAAAGAGAACAGTGGCCTCCTGAACAAGCTCATTCTGTCATGAAGTAGCTTGGAGACCAACATTACAAAGGGCAAACTGAGGAATGATTATTTATGGACTGAAAAGGCTGAGCTCTTGGTTGCCCTGGATACTATGTTCTCATCACCGTCCTGTGCTGGCAAGGACTAAAGTTCTCATGCACAATAACTACTCTCCTCTAAAAGTATACAGCCAAAAATAACACCATTAGTAATGAACGTAATAACCCCTCCATTTGACCAAATGAGAAACTGAAAACAGTCTACTTTTCAGACAACGAAAATAATTGAAAAGCCCACCTTTGGTATTCATAAGATATGTTTATTATTGCATCAAATTCAGTCTATTTCAATATTGGAGCTATCACCAAATGGAAAATTGCATTTCTTAATGAACTCTGCATCTTGTTGCTCATATAGAGTTTAAATAGATCAATTTACAAGAACCATTGTAGTCTTTCTGAGAGCTCATGCCTTTCTCTTTAGAAGTTGTGCAGGGAGAGTGAAAAAGAAGAAATGAACGAACTCCTAACTTTATTTATCACAATGGTATCCTGCTTTTCGTGTATCTCAATGGTGCTGCCATCCACGGTGGCACTCCACCAGAAATTTGGAGGACATCTCCACTTCTCCCACCTCTTCATTTCCAAATCCTAAGAATCCTCAAGATTTTATTCCTCCCTACCTAACACCATAGCCTTGGCACTTTATTTTTCATCCACATTCCCTCAGTAGTCTCCCGGTACCTCTGTACCTCCCATCCAAGCAGCTGATGATGAGGAACATCTGCTCTGAGGTCAAATGGCCAAGGTTCAAATCCAAGCTGTGACCTTGTAAAGCACTTGGCACTATATCTGAGACATAATATGCATTTAGTAAATTAAGGTTGTCATTATTATTATCATTATTATTCACACTAGTGATCTTCCTAAAGCCCAGATCTAATCTTACCTCTTCCCTGCATAAAGCCTTTCCTAGTTCCCATTGGCTCTTTGGTTTGGCATACAGGGCCCCCCATGATCTGAGGCCTGCTCCTCTCCCCCTGCTCATCTCTCACTGTTCCTCACCTTTCACTCCATGCTTCTATCCAAGTTATAACTTCCTGAATGCACTCTGCACACATCCTTGTACCTTGTAAGTGATGATCTCTCCATACATAGCCTACTGTAGCCCTTCTCTAAGCCTCATTGTGAGAGACAGACCTTCCCTTCTGCCACTAGAGCCAGGAATATCTCGATGACACTCTTGTTCCCTAACCCAAGTTCAGCTGCCTGTCACCTGAAAGATTGTTACTCAACAAACGAGTTTGGATTGGAAAGGAGTTTGAGTTTTATTCAGGAGGCCAACCACCTGGGGAGAAGGTGGACTCTTGTCCAAAGGCCACCTCGGAGGTTTCTGCCTGGCCCAGGGGTTTTTCAAGGGGTTTAAGGCAGTAAATAGCAAAGGGAGTATAGTGGCCTGCAACATATCTTGGTCATGCAGTCCCGCAAAGGAGGGTGAGGTCTGCAGATAACGCAAAGGGAGGTAGGTAAAATCATTTGTGTGACCTGAAAAAGAACAACATCTTGCTACAAAATTACTGAGCTCCTCAGAAAGCCAAGGTGGCTTCCAGCAGACTTGCTGGCCTTTGCGGCCTGGGAAATTTCTGGTCCTTCACTCCTCAAGGCCGGTGGTCTGCAAATCTCAAAGAAAGTAATTTAGTTCTGTTACAGATCAAGGGCCTTCAGTAAGCAAGTAAGGAGTGTGTTAACTTGAAGCAACCCTTAAGACCAGCTGGGGTACTGTTTAACTCTCACCTCAGCCTGGTTTATCTGTCTCACATTAATTCATTCCACATATTTGGTTTTTTGCTTTTGTTTTTGAGCGGTACAGTATGCTGTGATCTCTGCCTGGGATACAAATAAAGCTTGACCTGGCCTTGAGATGTTCACCATATTGGAGAGAGGCGGAGAGTCAACATCTCACTGTAAGTCAGGGCACTGAGTGATGACAGAAAGAAGAGTTCCATAATAGATCGTAGAAGAGAGGCCCACGTCAGAGAAACAGTTGGTTCTACTGCTGGTTTCAGGGATACTTTCACAGAGAAGGCTACAGTTAAGCCAGAGTTCGAGAATGAGTGTAAGCTCACCATGTGGAAAGAGGGGGAAAGGAATTCCAAGTTCTGAAAAGGAACAGAATTAAATCTATGGAGGCGGGGGTGGAGTCTCTCCTTGAACAGGATAACCTCCTCTTGGTGTCCTTGCTTCTCCATCACCTTGAACAGAACTTGAAATGAGTCTTTGCTTGTCTTACCATCACTACCCACCCCTAACCAACGTACACACAGAAGGCCCCCATACTCCAGCTACAGCACGCACCATGCCCGTCACTGCCATGCCCTGTGTCCAGATCATGTCAGTCATGTCATTGCTCATCATGCTCTTCCCTCAGCCTGGGAGACCCTCCGTCCCGCTTCTCTACCTGGAACACTCCATTGTTCTCCGAGGCCCAACTCAAATGTCGCTGCTTCGTGAAACCCTCTCTGGCGCTCCACCACCCTGCACAGAATTATTTCTTCCTTCTGCGGGTTCCCGTTATCTTCAGTCTCAAAGTTAGCATTTACCACATCAGGGAGCCATTGTTAGCAATGTGCCCCATGCCTGGTTGTGAGCTCCCTGATGGCGGTACCATGCTGAGCACAGTGCCTGGCATGAGGTCACACTCAGTCACTGGCTGTTAGTCATCGACAGAATGAATCAATCAGTAATATTAAAAAGATTCCTTTTTCACTCTACAATAAGGTAGTTCTCATCAAAATTCCAAAATAAACATCAGCTTTGCTTTGTTTAAATAAACCCTGAACGATGTAGGTAATATATTACATTCAAGACTTGCTAAATGGATATTAAATATACAGACAAAGGAAAAATCTCTCTCTGGACAGGGCTTGATGACCAATTGTTTAAAAAGGAGATTTAAGCAGGTCACATTCAATTTAGCATCTTTACCTAATGACTTCACACACGCTGCCATCTGAAACCAGAAAGCCCATGCAGAGTAAAATGAAGAGTCTTTAGCAAAATCTATTGTGTTTACTACAAGCTCTGATTCCTCAGCTTTCCTCAGCATCTGTACCGTTCAGAGTAATATGTACTGTTTAAAAGGTGTTTAGATATAATAAATTAGTCATTTAAAAGTGTAATTAAATGTAACCATATTTCTCATAGCAAATTGGCTTTTGTAGGCATCTCTTGCTAAATAAATCAAGCCTACTGAGAAATCCATTGGCCTTTGACAGACAAATTTTTCAAAGTTTCTAACTTAGAACCAAATTCAATTAAAACAATACTTTACAACTTCTCTGGAAACCAGGCTACAAGTAATCAATTTTGGAGGGTTTCTGTTAGGAGTAGCCCTCATGAGATTTATTCAAAAACTCAGCTCTAGGCAGCCTTAGGAAGGGAACTAGGAGTTGCTTATAATGGATTCTTGAGTGAATTTTATTTTGGTGAGGGCTTTTGACTGACAATAGCATAAAACCATGTCTGGTGTGTGTGTGTGTGTTTATGGTTTCTTTTTAAGGAAAAAGAGTAGCTATTAATAGAAACAGCTTTTTGCAGTGCCCAAAAGAATCTAGACTCTGCTTCAGCCAACCTGAGCTCAAATCCCAGCTCTGCCATTTACTGGCACGATGGCCTATAAAATGGGAATCGTAAAAGGCCTTCCTCGTATTGGCACGGTAAGAACTGAATGCGTGCAGGAGATGCATGTGCCCAGTGCCTAGCAGAGTAAGCTCAGAGCTGTTACCTACTGCTCCCCCGAAGTAATTCTCCTCAAAGGGCCACTTGAGTGATCAGAAAAGATTTCTAGGATATTTCCCCTTTTTGTGACTACTGAAGGCTGTAAGGAGAGCTAGAGGCTCTGTTGTGCTTGTTTTCATGTGAGCTTAACCACTGAAATCCAGACTTATCCCCTCAGAGCTTTACAAATAAGCTCTTTCGTTATTTTATTATATCAGTATTTCATTATTTCTCTGTCCTGCCTCTACCTGAGATTCAAGAAGAGCGTGCCTCATGTGCATGCTGTTTGTAAGCTGAAACCCTAAAACCATCATTCCTTCAAGTTAAGAATTCCCGTAATCTAATATCAAGCATGTAAGTCTCCTCAGCTTGTTTTTAAAAAAAAAAAATGTTCATCGCATGCATCCATCAACATAGCACATTGCAGAGCATAATATTTGGAGAAAAACAAGGCAAAATGCACTTAATAAAATTACAAGCATATGGTGAGGTTCTCAGAAAAGTTATTTATGGTCTCGATTAACCTTGCAACATTTTTGCCATTTTCATAGGTTTTACATAACACCATGAAAATATTGTCTTTACCTTTTAACGTGGCAGGATTATCTTATCTCCTGTTCTTTTATTTAGCTTCACTTCTCTCCCTCACCCCCAAATTTCTAGCAGCTTGATCATGGAAAAGCAAAACTTCTTGTTCTCAGTGGCCGATTTTAGGAGTTCCGTTTTCCTGACACTAGTGCATAGCAACAGCGCCACCAAAAGGACAAGGTCCTCAGTTTCTAGGATCTGTTCCCTTTCTTTGCTCATCAGCGTATCAGCGTTTTACGTGATGATTGCTGGCTGCTACGTGTCCAATATATTATATATTGGCATTTCAGGCTCTTTATAGTTAATAGGTCTTAATTTGTTCTGATCTACAGATTCATTAACTTCTCAGCTGTCTTTGGGTGTAATGAGTTTTCTTTTAATTCTCCTGAACTAAAAAGGTAAGTAGTTGATTGTGCTAAGCGGCAGATAAATCAGATGAGCAGCTGTTCGTACACCACTATAGAAATGATATATGAAAACTGATAGTAGAGTCAATGTATTACTGAAATGTGTGAGTTGTTCCGTTTAGTGACTATGAAAGTCACCCCATGAAATAAGCTTTCCTCGTTCTCAAAGTATTATCTATCATACCTTACGTTTGTCCCAAATTTAGCAATGTGGCAAAACTTACCTTCTTTAATTTTAAATATATAGTGACATGTCAGAAGAATGAAATCAGGTGAATGTAATTTATAGTGAAGAGGTCATTTTATAGATTTCAAATAAATATTTCAGGTCACTTTTTTTTTTTTTTTTTTTTTTTTTTTTTTTTTTTTTTTTTTGCTGTCATAACCTGAACCGAGTTTGTCATGTATGTTTTCAAAAACGTTGGTATTCACCCCTATAGGTGAACCTCTGAGCTGATTAAGCACTACCACCTAATGGCTAAGAGGGTAAACTGTGGTGACCTGGGTTTGAACTCTGGCTCCCCTGTTTCCTGGCTGGCATGACCTTGGGTTAACACCCAGTGTCTGAATTTCCTCTCCTGTTAGATGGAGTTGTTAATCCTATCTGTTTCACAGAATTGCTGTGAGGAACAAATGAGATAATATCTAGCAAGGATTTAACAGAGTACGTGCTGATTAAATGTCAGCCAGCGCTATGATTATTGCCATAGTTATCTGTAGGTATTGGTTGCTCTTCTTTTGCTGCTTCTTAGGATATTCCCTGAATACGGATGAATTCCAAAGTCAAAAAACTGATTTTATTCTTTTTTACCTGGTGCTTTCGTAGGATATTGCCTGCCTAGGATTAGTACAAGTAGGTTTACTGCTGCGTGTGTATCGAAACAGATCTGTTTCCGTTTGTGGATGGGGGCATCTGGCTTCAGACTGCCCATCATGTTCCCCCCAAGCCCACCCCACCATGTTCAGAGAGCTCTTAGGAACCATTAGGCACATTCTCGTTCATTCTGATTTGGATCTAGGAAAATAAAAAGACCTCATCCAAGTGAAAGCTTTGCCCTTCCAAAGCATCAAAGCAAAGTTAGGGCAGCTGAAATACCTTAAAGGAGTTTTTTAGCTGCGTCATTGCCATGGTCCCTTCCTGTCCCGGAGTCTGATTATGAAATTAGGAGACATGTACAGAGAAAGGGAATTAGGGCCACCCAGTTTTGTATGGTATCCACTCCAAAACAAGACTTGTGTCCTTCCCCGACTGAGTACCTCGCAGGTGGGGCGTCTAAGGCCATGTATAGCAGTTATGTGTGGCAGTCAGAATGCTCTGCCATGGTATGCCATCGTTAAATTGGAAGTGAGTTATTGAATAAAAGATTTGGGGGTACCAACTCGATAATTAGTTTTCAATACTAAAAATTAAGTTAAGGAATTGGGTGTTCAGACTGAGTTCCACTACCCTACAGTTGTTTTAAACGGGATTTTTTTCCTTTACTTTTCTGTTCCCTCATGTTAGCACTCTTTACTATTTCAAAACATTTTCACTGGTTATTCTTTGTTGTTGTTTTCTAACACTTAGAAACCACTATAAATGTGAATCTTTTGTCGACTGTGTTCTTTTTTACTATTTGCATCACCAGATCGGTTTTATACAGACAGGAGCAAATGCAGAAAGGGTCAGTCTGTGTACTCTGAGAGCTGAGTCACAAATGAGACAGGATTCTATAGACATTTCTATTCTCCAGAGGATGGAGTGAGTCATTTGGAATGAGGGGGTTGGAGACAGGTGTAAATAGAATTAATGGTGTAAAATTAAGAAAATGGAAATTTGCTGAATACCAGAACTGTGATGCGTAGAGAGTTATGGAAATGCCTCTGGAAGCAAATCTGCGGAGGCCCGTTCACTGGAGTCCTGAGTTCAGCTGAACTACTGGGCGAATACCGACGAACATATTCTCGGGAGTATTTCTGCACCAGTGTGAGATGCTCTAAAGAACCCGTTAAGCCCTTTGCTTGCTAATTCCTTTTTGCTGTGAAATAATAAAGCCTAAATCATAAAACTAAATTTCACTTGCAAATTGCTGGAAGTCTTATTTCTCCAGTGAGATCAAATATGTCTTATGACAAGTTTTTCCTTCCACTGTTCTCCCAGCGGTTGTTTCTTATTACTGAAATGGTGATGCATTGATACCGGTTCAATTACCAAAGTATCTGAGTACATTTAAATTCATGGTGCATCACAGAGAGCCAGGCTAAGTGACTGTGATTATCAGACAGGGTGTTTGATTTAAATTAAAGGAACACTTCCAAGAGATTATTTATAGAGGAAGACAGTTTACTCTAAAGGATTCCCATGACTCACATCTTTAATATTTTAGGAGCCATTAAAATAAGGACTATGTGAAAAATAAGGACTATGTGGTCTATATGTATAGGTGCCTTTGCCATACTGTTTCTCTCTGTTAGAGTCAGCACTGTAGGACCACATTATGGGTGAGAAGAGCTTAACACGAGCCCTGTTGGGTTAGGAAGTAATGGAAATCCTTTAAATGCAGTTCAAAAATGTATACCAAATTCCAACTTGTAATAAAATGAGAATGTTAAAAATGATTTTCACGTTAGAATTACATGGCTGTTAACCACATAAGAAAAATACTGCCAGCTGTATTCAAAAAGAGAATTTCTATCAGATATAATGGAATTTTCTCCCTTTATAGAACAAAGGAAAAACATCAAATTCTGTTGGAGGCAAGAGTTTAAAGCTTATTTTGGGATGTAGTTGTCTAGCGGTATTTTGAAATAGTAAGTTCAATGTTCCTCGCGGAGGGAAAAGTTGAGATCCCACATTTTTGTTAGGTCCGGGCACCATTTTTTTCAATTCACTGATTAATGCTTGAGGTTTTATTATGCACTTGGGGAATGACCACTTTGACCTAAGATTTACATGTGTAATTCCATTAGCGAAAGTGCAAGTTATCCTTGCAAACTTCCTAATGTGGAGATATAAATATATAATCTTTATCTCTGGGTCTCTGAGTTATTGCTGATAACTGCTGTGCACCACTAGCTCCGTGAGATATCTTTTATTTTACTGTAGGTGGAAATATCAATGAATGTTAGCAGCATAAAAACTCCACAAGGAGGAAGCGTCCACGCATGAACCTTCATTGCACCATAGATGCTATGTTGTGCAGTGACTGGCCATTCAAATAACCTGGTTTTTCTCATGTGTACCACCTTGTTGTTTGCTGGATCTCCAAAACAGCCTGTAGGTCTTCAGTGAAATAAACACCCCTTCTTGCAGATTGTTCCTCAGGAAAAAATGACAGCAATGAGAGTGCATGGTAAAGTCTATGTAAAGAACATTACCCGGATTAGTACCTCACAAACCTTTTGTCTTTTACAGCCTGTCAACCAGGGTCGTCACTATCAAAAAGAAATGAATCCACCTTCTCCTTCTAACCCCCGGTAAGAATCATTAATAAGCTAAATATCTTTTTTCTTTTCTTTTAATTATTTAAAAGATTGTGCATTTTTCTTGGTGTCAGGAAATTGTTTTCCAAAACTTCCAAAGAGCTTCCAAAGTTCTTTTCTCTAGAAGGCTTGCTTTAATCTACTTTTCTTATTTAGACTACTGGGATGTGGTGGTGAACAGTCTACCTAGGTTTAAATGGCTCCTCTGCCCTTTGCTAGCTTTCGGACTTTGAGCAAGCCATTTCACTTGGGTCATCCAGGCATAATATTACCCCCTGCTCTTTTGGGATAATCATATGAATGAATACATGAAAAATTCATAGCACAGTTTCTGGCACACAGCAAGCTCTCTTTAAGTGTTCATTTATTCTGTATTATTCTATTTGCATAGATATTTCACTTTAATCAGTATGTGATGTTTAGTACATTTTAGGCATGAATTTTTTGGCATTATCTGGTCCCTTTAAATTTATCAAGATAGCTCATATCAGTTAAAGGCCATTCTCTTTTTTCAAAATTTCAAAAGTTAATCCCAAAATTATTTCATTATTTCAAAAATATCATTGGCATTATGAGTCATTTGTCAATATAGAAAAAATCTCATTATCTTAGGCTCACTAAAGACAGGCAAATTGGAATTTGTGTTTTGAAATAGTTGTAGAATTATATGGTTTTCTAAAAAGTAAATTTGTTTATCAGCACAGATCAGTATCATTTTATTAATATTTTTTAAATAGTAGGAATTTATTAAAAATCAGTCCATCTTGAGCTCCATCTGCAGGATCTTAGTTATTGTAATGCATCTCATTGTTCAGCTCTCTCACCTGTACTGTGGATTGTCCCATAAAATGGACCAAAACATCAGTGGTAATATTGTAGCTCTGGCTCTAGAGTGTGATACTTATTTTTTTTTAAGATTTTATTTATTTATTTCAGAGAGAGACAGAGAGAGCATGAGCAGGGGGAGGGGCAGAGAGAAGCAGGCTCCCCATTTGAGCAGGGAGCTCCACATGGGGCTCAACCCCAGGACCCCGGTATCATGACCTGAGCCAAAGTCAGACGCTTAACCAACTGAGCCACCCAGGCGCCCATAAGAGTGTGATATTTATTACACAATGTCTGAATTATAGTTGAACATATCAAAAACAACTTAGTCTTAAAAGAGAGACAGATAGACAGAGACAGGAAGGATTTGTTAAATAAGAATACAGGGCTGATCAGAAAGGGTGAATACTTACCATTTACATCAGCGTGGATGGAACTGGAGGATATATGCTGAGCTAAATAAGTCAATCAGAGAAAGACAGTTATCATACAGTTTCACTCATATGTGGAATATAAGAAACAGGGCAGAGGACCGTGCGGGAAGGGAGGAAAAACAGAATGGAAAGTCATAACTGGAGAGGGAGACAAACCACGAGAGACTCTTAAGTCTAGGAAATAAACTGAGGGCTGCTGGAGGGGAGGTGGGTGGGAGGATGGGGTAATTGGGTGATGGGCATTAAGGAGGTTGTGTGATGTGATGAGCACTGTGTTACACGCAACTGATGAATTATTGAACTGTACATCTGAAACTAATGATGTGCTATATGTTGGTTAATTGAATTTAAATAAAAATAAAAAAGAAAAATAAAATAAAAAAGAAACCAGGACTGTCCCCTGGAACACAAGGGCAGCCAGGACTTAGGAAGGGAACAGAACCGGAATGCTGAGAGGCAGCCAGGCATTATCCTCACTCCATCTCTGCTTGCTTCTTCCTGTCTGTTCCATTCTTCTCTCTAAGCACCAGCTTTCTGTTTCCAGTCACATATGGCTGTCTGACAGCTCTTGAGTTTATGTATTGCAGTTCAAAGTACATGCCAAGCTGACAGGCTATGTCTGAATCCCAATTCCTACTTTCTAGGAGAGAGAATGTGATTGGCCTAACTTGAGCCAAGTGTCCCCTTTTGGTCCAGTCAGCAATGAACAGCCAACCAACCCATGTAAAACTAACATGGCTGCCAGGAGACCACCTACATGGTTTACAGGACTTTAATGGGGCCCAGAATATTGACAGAGGTAGAGTAAATGTGCTTAATTAATAATCACTTCTAAGTGTTCCTGGTCTTTACACATGATCTGGTCATTCTTTCATGTTATCTAGTAGGGGGAATTGCCACTATTATACATACATGTAGTAAGGAGTTCAAAATTGAGTTTGTAATTTCAGAGTATATAAAATGGTGTTTTAACATCCTTAAAATCAGTTTTCTCTTGACATGTAAATATGTCTCTTACAATCTTTCAGTTCATAAACTCTTTTTATCTGTGTATGAGTAAACTTTTAAGGTAACTGGAAATCCAGCTTTGGTCCAAATTATAACAAAGTCAGTATTTGTAATCCAAACAAATGAATATGATAGTTCAGATATGTTAGAAAGTGGAGGCTTTTTTTTAATAAAAGGAGAAAGAGGACCCAATTCCCATCCTAATTCTGGTACTAACCCAGTATCTGATCTCAGACAAGCCTCTCAACCTGTCCAGACCTCACCAATAATATGAACACCCTCATGTGTAAAGGAAAGGATTTGAGTTACATGCTCTCTCGTCACTTCCAGCTTCATGATTCTGCGACTTTGATGAGACTAATGGATTTTACATATGAAACCTAGTTCCACCATCAGAGAGAACACTGCCTACATAGAAAACATACCTCATAATGTTGGATTAATTAATTAATATTTAGATGTAGTACTATGTAACTTTTTTTTAAGATTTTATTTATTTATTTGATAGAGAGAGACAGCCAGCGAGAGAGGGAACACAGGCAGGGGGAGTGGGAGAGGAAGAAGCAGGCTCATAGCAGAGGAGCCTGATGTGGGGCTCGATCCCAGAACGCCGGGATCACGCCCTGAGCCGAAGGCAGACGCTTAACGACTGTGCCACCCAGGCGCCCCTTGGTGTAGTACTATGTAACTTTAAATATCTCTTTTAATATTTGGTTCCCAAAGAGAGAATATAAGAAAATTCACCAACCAGACAGCATATTTTATTTAGCCAATTAAATGTTCATTCATTTTAGGGAAAATTAATTTACATTTTTACACAATAAAGTAAAAAGGCAAATTCCAAAGCAAAAAATAAAATGCTGTCTATCCCATTTGCCACCAGGTTATCCACCCAGTTTCCTAGAAAATTATTATTTAGCCATTCAGAAAACTTGCGGATTATGTGGTTTGGCTCTTGGCTTCATAAATCCAGCAGCTTGAAAGAACTGGCGGAAAGACATTATTGGACCATAAATAAAGACAATGATAAAGTTAAGAGGTCAGCATAGATCATCATATAAAAATGGGATAAATTGAATCATGTAATACATGTAAGTTAACTTAAAGTTGAAAACTATGATTCTTTTAAGATTTGTATTTATTCTATTTCTTACAAATATCCCATACCTAGACCCTAAAACACAGAACTCTAAAATTAAATTTAAATTTAAAAGATACTGATAATGAATAATGAAAAAAATTTAAGAAATGAAAAGATAAGTCTCTAAGTCTACCGCTTGGATAAACAAGCATCTAACCTGAATTTTGGGTTGAAGGTTCTGCCTGTGGAGGCTCTGAACAACACATAAGAGGCAGGTAGTCTCTTGATTTCCTGAATTAAGTGTTTTTGTGATCAGAGTAATACAGACATGATGAGGATGAGGACACGTGTGCTTGCAGGTCCATTGAGAGAGCACGCTGGTGCCCTGTGGGAACGGAAGTGGCCACATTATCCTCAGTGAAAAATCTACAGCTACTCCAAAGAACTAAGACTTGTACCCGCACTCATACTCCTACCCATACTTGTGCCCATACTCATGCCCACACACACATATATATTTAGAGAGTCAGTATTCAATTAGCTTAATTAATGTCACAGAACAACCAATATCCCCAAAGTCTTTCATTTACATTTTGCTCTGGGAAGATTTTTCTTTCTGCAACATAATTACCTTCTTAGTTTTATGTGTTTATGATTAAAGTTTAAGATAGCATGCAATTCACAAAGCAGGCAAATTTGGGTCTTGAAGGGTTGACTCTAGGATGCCAACAGCTAAAACACAGCATATATTCATAGATTGTTTTCTGCAGAGTCAAAGAATCCACTTGCACTCACAGGGCGATGCTTGACATTGGATGGAGGTGGAAACAATGGTAATCATTTCCTGAGAAGTTTACAGTCTAGGAATTGAAATCCACATGGTTCACTTCATCATATCCCCTGGTGTCTAGATTTGCAACAAAGCCATTTCCCTTCACAATGTTAAGCATGGGTCTGATAGTTCTTATTATTTTTGTGTAACATGCTGACTGATATTTCGGCAGCATCTCAGATTCCGGGGCCCTTGCTTCCAGTGTCCACCCACGCTGCCTCTTGGAGCACTGACAGCCTCTATGACAAGGTGCAGAAATGGCTAACATAATCTAATACAATTTAGAGGCGTGTTGGGTAGGAGGAAACAATTTCACAGTTCATTCCTGTTGAGAAATGTCTCCTAGCATGTAAACTTACGTGCTGCCAAATGGAGCAAAATGGATGCTGTTTGCAGCCTTAAGTCATTTCTTTGAAAATGCCATCTATTGGTTTGTGGGGTTTAGAGCTGTCCCTTAGGCACATCCATTTATGCGTTTATGTAGATTCTTCAGAACAGCTCAGGATATTTTTGTTCGGAAATGGGTTTTATAAAATAAGCTGTGATTACATTCTGGTTGTCTGTTCATATGGATGGAGTCGATAACCAGTCTTTCATTTCAAATGGTGATTATACTTGCTATTTTTACAACTCATTGGAAAATTAGGGGGAGGAGGGAAGGTCGTCAGAGGCTCTGTAAAGTTCTAAATGTTTATGGAAATAAACACTAGAGAAAATAATCCCCAAATGCCCAAACAGTAATGAATGGCATGGTTTTCTGAAATGTTTGCTTTATGATTTATCGCTTATCTGTAGATTTTTCAAATGTCACCACTGATTGTGGGAAGGCTTGCATCCTTTGCAGTTTTGCTGCATGTTTGTGTGATATAAACATACTTATAACTATAATTAGATGATAAAGCCCTGCAGACTTTGACAAGTGATTAATAACCACCAACCCCGGTTCACGCTGGCTCAGCTGGCCTGACTGAGGCAACTGTCCTGTCATCGTAACCTACAAGTACTGCTCTGGACTGATCACCGTGGCTTCATTTTTCTTTTCTCCCCAGTTGTCAGGACTCAGCCTGATGGCCTTCTCTATTGCGTAAGCTTTTTTTTTCCCCACCAACACAAAAGAGAGAAAATGTATAAATAAAATTAAATGCAGAACTTGCATGTCATGTTTCTCCCCAAATGATTAAGTTTGGATAATTTTAAAACAAGTCAGATTTTTAACAAATACTCCTCCTTCAGACCAAAACACAACAGAGGGTTTCCTGATTAGCTGTGCAAAGAGTTTCTCTAAATGTTGTGTTATTGTTGTTTTCGATTATCTGTATTTTTGCTACATCTTAATGATCTGTTTAGAAAATCAAAGGCACCAGTTTTTACTTTCATCATTTCTCTCATTAGCCTAACAAAAGCTGTCCATATTGCTGCCTCTCATTTCATACTCTCCTCCCCAGCAATTCACACCTGCTCATCTGCGCGCTGTGCTCCTCCATACTCAGAGCCCCCAGTCCGGTTCACGCTCCGTGACCGCCATTGCTGTTTGAGCTCTGGGTTCCCGGGAAGGCAGGGTGGCATCGTGTTCTCTCTCCTCCTGGTGCTGTTCAGCTGGCCTGGCTTGGGTAGGAGCTGAGGGAGGGAGAGTAGAAGTATGCCCAGAAAACACTGAAAAGTGAAAGTCTTCATCCTGAATGTTAACCAGTTAAATGTCAATTTTTTCCCTATATCTTTGCAAGAATTACCCTTTCCTTTCCAGAAAATAGGATGACAGTGTTATTTCTTTACTCATAAGCAGGATAACGCTGTGTTTTTATGAGAGGCTCTTGTTTGGATAGAGTTTAAATCTAATTTCCATGCATGTTCTACTCCCTGCCAACCAGAGATCCCTAGATACTGATAACCATTAAAATGGCCCTAATCTTTAATACATAATATAATATGTATTATTTATACAAGCTATTTAATAATAGTTTCCAATACCTTCTATTTTATAATAACTCTGAAAGTTCTATGTCCAGTCCTGAATTCCAGACTCATCTATCCAAGCTGCCAACTTGACAGATACCCACTTGGATCTCAAATCCAAGCATTCACAACAACTTGGTTTTCTCTCCCTCTACACAAATCTGTTTATTCTTCACTCTTCTCCATCTCAGAAAATGCCACCATCATCCCGCTTTTACTCAAGGCAGAAACCAAGAGTGCTCCCTGCTTCCTCACCCTGACCCATTCCGTGTCCCTCCTCAGCAAGTTGTGCTGGTGCTCCCTCCAACCAAAGCATATGCCAGATCCAGCCACGCTGCACTGCTGCAATCCCAGCCCACATTGCCATCACCCCCTACCTGGATACATACCATAGCGTCCCACCTGCTTTCTCTGCTCCTTGGGCCCCTACAGTCCATTCTCCACTCAGCAACCGGAGTAGTGATATTACACCTAAACTGGAGCCAAGCATGGCCCCATGGAAAACCTCCCAAAGGTTGCCCACTGCTCTTAGGATCCAGTAGTGCCCCTTACCCTGAATGCCCACACCCAGACGGTGTTTCAGATCACTGTGCACCCTGCTGTCTGTGCATCAAACACCGTGGTCGTGTCCCTTTTACCTGGACGCTCCAGGTGCCACTAGCAGAGCTTTGCACGAGAGGGCTCCTCTGCTTGGAGTTCCCTCACTCTAGAAAAGACCCTAGATAGCAGCTTCCTCCTGTCATTCAGGGCTCCATCTACATGCCATCACCTCAGCGGGGTCCTTCCTTAGCATCTGACCCAAAATAGGCCCTGTCAGCCTCATCACATTCTCTTTTTTGTTTTTACTACAGTACTCCTCACTACCTGATATCTTCTTGCTTGTTTGCCTACTGTCTATACACACACACACACGCACCCCTCCAGAATACACTGGAAGTGTAAACTGCCTGAGCCTAGGGACTTTATCTCTCTTGCTCACTGTATCCCTCGCTCCTCAAACAATGCCAAACACAAAGGAGACACTGAAGAAATATGTGTTGAACTCGTTGAACCTCACTCACAGAAATGAGTCTCCTGTCTCCCTACGCCAGCTCCCTTGCCATGGATTTAACTGCTCACAGTGAGCCAGAAGCACCTGCATGCTTTCTCCCTGGAGGGTGTCTGGAGCCTGGCCCTGTTCCCACGTGTGGTATATGAGAGCACTCTCGTGAAGTTGTTTTAAATGATCCCTTAGAAGATAGCCACAATCTTAAGTCTCCAGTAAAGTATCATTTTAAACCTTTCAACGGGGACAAGTTTTCTGCAATTGAACTCCTGTGTTTTCTTCTGTATTCTCATTGGAAATTACTTATCTGTATTTGCCTACACATGCCCATTGTGTGGAGTCGGGTGCCACTTGCTAGAAATCTGCTTGGGTTGCTGCTGCAGAGGTGTACCTGACCCTCTCCAGGCCAGCAGAATCTGGACAGGTAAATGGAAAAGAAGCAAGAAAGCAGAGAGAGAGAGGATCTGAGCTTATGGTGCTGGTGCCCTTTAAATTCAAGTGACTCCCTGCTCCTCCTGTTCCTGAAGAGGTCCTTAGTCCACGGGTCGAAGCTTTACAACAGATTCTAAGAACACTTGATACAAAGAGACCCAGCTGGGCCCCTTCCCTCCTAGGTCTACAAGCAAAGGCCAGGCTTAGAGTGGCTTTTCTAGCCTCTCTAGCCCTGCCCTAGAGAAAACTCAAGCTAAAGGCACTGGTAGCACGCCGAATCCATCAATAGTCATCCTACTTCTTTCCTCTGACCTCTCGGAGCCTAGGACCATGCGAGGACCAGCTTCGAGGGTACCCTTCCCACTGGGTTCCAGCAGTTCACCAACAGAGCTGGGCAGCTGGTGATCTGCTGTCCCATCGCTTCTCCTTCCTCCTCTGCTCTCGGCACTTGGCTGCCCATCCGCTTTCGGTCCTGGTTCTGACCATGTGTTCTACCTGAGCCAGTTAGCTCAGATTGCACACCTGCTCCAAGCACCCTGTCCCAGGCCGTAACCGGCCAGCACCCCTGCACACCTGAACAATATTTCTTTTTCTTCGCTTTCTCTGCTTGTTCATTCTGGCCCTGCCGGCCTCGGCTTCCGCTGACCCCACTCTTCAGTTTCTCAGTTGAGATGTCTGCCTGCTCTCTGACCGGATCTCTCTTGGGCCCCTGGGACTCCGCATTTCAACCTGAGTCTCCTACATTTTCCATTGTACTCCATAAGAGGATCTGAAGCCATTAGGGCTGGGGAAATACTCATCAATATTTTAGTTATGGTCATATTTTTCAAAATTGCAGACTCAAGAAACCCATTTCCATAAGAGTTAGAGAACAACAGATTGCACCCTCTCCCCCCGCCCTCCCCAAAGCTGCTGGGTCTGAAATGATGGGTCCCTGAAGACTCTTAGCATATTTAACTAGCAGAATGAAGAACTCCCGTGATTACCTGGGCCTCCCCAGCCACTGTTATCCATCCCCATGATGAACTCAGATTACCTTTGGCCCAGGGTCCAATGTAAAGAAGGTAATTACCAAAGCAATTATTTACCGTTCTAACATTTTACCATTTCAGCTTTTAATTAAAAGATTCAGCTTTTCCTTCTAGAGTAATGAGCACCTTTAAAAAGTCGAAGTACTAATCCCATTTTATAACATCCGCCTCTATTCTGTCTGAGCGGGAAGGGAGGAGATTACAGGCTGAAGTCCAGGATAATGACGTGAACCTAAGAAACGGAAGACCATCATTATGGTTCAGTGGCCAGAGCTAGTCACATCTGTAGACTCACTCGCCTCATCATTCATTTTGTAACCCGATGCAGAAGAGCTTCCCTTGTTATTTAAATAAGGAACCACTACAGCATGAAATGATTTAGACTATGTGCAGTTCAGACCGTCAGCAACACTCCCTGAGTATTTTTGAAGCACCTACTATGTGCAGGGTGCCTTGGAGAGGTGACTTTCACGTGCCCTCTGTGAGCTTGCAGCCTACCAGCGTGGTCCAGCCTCCCAAGGCGGGGTGTGAACGTTTTAGGGAAGGTGTCCAGGGGCATGGGAGTGGGTCCCTAGCCTGTCACGGAGAAATCGCAGCCCTTCCAAACCTGCACTTCCTCGCAAACTCTGTTTTTGTTGGCAGTTGGTTCTGTTTCTTCCCAGTAATTATTTTGTTTCACTTGTTAATGAAAAACATTACATTTGGAAATTGATTAATGTTAAAACACATACTTTTTCACTCTAACAATATATTATGTTTACCCGAGTTTACAGCTTCATATTTTGCTGTTCATTACCACATAAAAACTCACTCAGTATGATAAATACCACATGAGTCAAACGTCCGGCCCATTTAAAATGACTTAAAGGAAAAAAGACAAACAACTTTTAGCTGATTTGATTGAATTAACACTAACATTATTGTTCTATTGACTCTTTCTTGTCCATTGATTTTTAAAAGCCTTTAGCTCCCTTGCCATCCATTAAGACAAATCAGATGCAATTTGGTGCTCAGGACAAGAAAATGCTGTCGGGTGTTGGGTGTACGCATGGAAAAAAAATTGTCTGTGTGCTGAAACAGGACTGATTAGAAAGCCAGGGCCCATAACTTCCCTGCTTTTGACTTTCGAGGTTAACAATACTAACCTTTGTTTTAGTATGTGAACACCTGCATCAGTAACAAGTGAAGCCAAATGGTGATTTGTGGAGGATGTACTTTATCCCTTATTTAAGAGGAAAGGAAACTAGCTAGAATTTCTATGTTCTCCTGTCTTTCAGTACTTCATTCTCCCTCTTTGGAGAAGTTATAGACTAATAAGCAACTAAACTAACGCAAGAAACAAGGGGAGCAGAAAATATATCCTGTTGAATTGACAGCGAACAAATTTTAAACCACAGAACCATTTGTATTATCAAAATAGCAATGAGCAAGAACCCTGAGATCTGGCCTGGCCTGACGGCAGTCAACATCATCATAAAACTGAAGGTCTCAGCTTAAATAAAACCAATGTGGCTTTCAATTAAATGGGGGTGTTTATGCAAATGAAGCCCTGTCTTTATCCCTAAACAACTGGATGGATATCTTTTTCTTTCTTTTTTTTAAATGATACTTTTTTTCTTTACACCCAGGGGTGGGGGTGAAGAGTGAGAATCTATTTGTTGTCCCCCAGCACTAGAAGAAAATTCTACCACGGTCAGTCTTTTGATGCGGTGAGGGGCGCGCTTACTTTGTGTTTACCATTTGCCCTCTTCCGACCTCTTTATTTTATTTATTTTTTTTTTTAAGATTTTATTTATTTATTTGACAGAGATAGAGACAGCCAGTGAGAGAGGGAACACAAGCAGGGGGAGTGGGAGAGGGAGAAGCAGGCTCATAGCGGAGGAGCCTGATGTGGGGCTCGATCCCATAACGCCGGGATCACGCCCTGAGCCGAAGGCAGACGCTTAACCGCTGTGCCACCCAGGCGCCCCCCGACCTCTTTAACAACACTTTTATCGAAACCTGAAACTGCCTTCATTTTGGAAACGCTATTAACTCACATGAAGAGTCCAGACAAGTTTGAGTTTCAACTGCTGGAATAATGGAAGAAATGGGAAACAAACAGGAACAACCACCCATGTGACATTCTCTAAATTTGCTTGTGATTTTCTAAATTTCAGGGCTAGCAAAAAAGCAAGTTGCAGCAAGGCATACAGTAAATGAAGATATTATGTATTAGAGAAGGAATGAATCTGTCACTTTGACGGATTGTGAGGCTAGGAGCAGATTAACAGATTACTCATAGTCAGAAGGCAGCTCAGGGTGAAAAATGTGCAGGAAATGATAAGTGCGGGTTTGTGCTGATTTAATGATATTTTTAAACTACAATAACACTCTGGTAGTATAATATAATAAAGCACTTTGCTTGCATTTTTAAATCATCAACATATTTCTAGTTTGACCTGAAAAACATTTTGGACCATTCTCTATTAAAATATGTAGCTTCCAAATTAGAAAAAGGTACCATCCGAAATATCAGACCAATGACCTTACAGGAAATTGCCTTTCAAAGCCAGTTCTTTCCTAAACTAGAATTTGTAATACAAATTTTAATTATGTTTTAAGTATACAGACATCACACATACTTTCTCTTTGGGCATTTAAATCACTCACAACAAGAAATTATCTCCTAAGAACCATTTCCAATGAAATGCTTCATAGATGCCACTGATTTGTCTTCATATTTTCTTTGCAGATTTTTAGTTTTGTAGTTGAGATCATGGAGGGCTTATGAATAAAACTACTGTATTTTTCCACAGATGGCGGATAAAAGCCCGAACGGCTTTTTTAATTGAGTACTCTGAGTTACAGCAAAAAATAAGATGAATTACTTGTTTTATTTTATATTATTACAAATATTTACCAGAAAGCAAAACTTTTTTAAGAGGTTTGCGTTTTTATATAAATCTAATTGGGATTTGAGGAGCACACTTTTAGTTAATTTGACAATGATGGACTGGCATTGCCACGAATTTTCAGAATAAAATTTCTGTAATGCGTTTAAATGATTTTTATTCTAAAATCTTAATATTCAAAACCTAATGTAAGGCTTGAGTTGTTTCATATCTTCTCTCAGTTCACCAGTGATGGCTTGACATAGTTAGGCACAATGAAACTTGTAAGATAGTAAAATATTATATTTTCTGTCTAAATACTTGTATATAACCCAAGTAAAATAAATTTACTAACATGGCATACCAAGGACTTGAATCCCCAACATGATTATGGTTCTAACTATGTTTTACAAATACAGTGAAGGCTTCTACCAGAATTCAGCATGATTTGTACATTTCCCCTCTTCTGATATAGTAGTAATACTCTCAACTTGGGGTAAGTAATCAAGCTGATGTAGTAATAGTCAGTATTCTTGGTAGAAACTCTGAAATGTATGCAACAAAAGCAGTTTGCATGTTTCCTGGCTTCATTGCATATTTACTGTCTGCGACAGTTACTAACATGCTTTGCCAGCTTTTCCCAGATCTCCCAATGCCAAGCACATTATTGGATTGCATTTCTAAGTCCACTTGGTTTTGGATGGAGCCAATTAACCCAACCAGTTCTAACCAACGCATTGTGAGCACAAGAGCCTATGCTGTTGCTTGGCTGAAACATTTGATTGCAGGTATAAGACCCTGCAGAGTTCTTTTTCCCCCTGACACCTACCAGCAATGTTCAAGATAGTGGTTGTATATGTCAGCCTGGTTGCTGAATGACTTTGATAAACAGTTCCCCTGCTCATCTGTCATGAATGTTTAGCATGAGCAGGAAATAAATCTTTGCTGTTTTTAAGCCACTGAGATTTGGGGATTGTTTGTTACCAAGCATAACAACCTTATTCTACATGACTGACACAGTTACTAGTTATGACATTGAATATATTTTGTCATAGGAAATATGGTGTATCATATACTTTCATATTTGAAGATTTAGAAATGGGTTAAAGTCAGTGAGCTCAGAATGAGATCCATTGGCATATAGTAGAATAAGTGGTTTTGGGAAGTGATATAGTGCACTGGTTAAAAGCCCCATCTCTGGAATCAAAATGCTAGGTTTGATTCTTGTGAAAGTACTTCTCTAAGACTCAATTAAATTTCCTAAAAAATAGGGATGGTATTTTACTACCTCTCTTATAGTGTTGTTATAAAGATTAAATAAAATATATGTTTAACTGTTTTGCACAGGGCCTGGCATATGTATTTTCATTAAAGGGTAGAAAGGGGGGTGCCTGGGTGGCTCAGTCAGTTAAGCATCTACCTTCGGCTCAGGTCATGATCCCAGGGTCCTAGGATCAAGTCCCACATCCGGCTCCTTGCTCAGCGGGGAGCCCGCTTTTCCCTCTGCCTCTGCCTGCCACTCCCCCTGCTTGTGCTCTCTTTCTTGCTTGCTATCTCACTATTTATTTATAAAATAAAATATAATATAATATATGGTAGAAAGATATGGTGGTAGTGGTGGTAGGGGGATTAATAGGAATATTAAGAATATAAAGTTTTCAAAAAAGAAAAAAGCACATTCTGAGAGAATCAGAGAATTCTAGAGAGTTTGAAGAAATTACAAAGATGATTTAACCCAGCATCTCTTTAAAAATCTCTGGGGCACCTGGGTGGCTCAGTCAGTTAAGCATCTTCCTTTGGCTCAGGTCATGATCTCGGAGTTCCGGGATCAAGCCCCACATCAGGCTTCCTGCTCAGTGGGAAGCCTGCTTCTCCCTCTCCCTCTGCTTCTCCTCCCTCCTCCTGCTCCTGCTCTCTCTCTCTATCTCAAATAAATAAATAAAATCTTTAAAAAAAAATCTCCTCTGCATGTCTTTGCCAGGGAGGCAGGCTCAGTGCAGCATAAAGCAGCCCCTCCATTACTGAGCATCCCTTAGACTGAGCTGACATAGGTTTCCCAATAGCTTGATAGCTTCTCCCTATAGGTCCTAGTTCTCTTTCCAGAACAATAATTTGAGTCATCACTCTTTCACATAATACCCTTTAAATTTTGAATATTGCTTTTTGTGTATTCCATTTTCTCCTCCAACGTCTCATTTCTCCACCCTCAGGTCTACTTTGCCATTCCTGATCCTGGTATAGTTTGGGATACCTTTGGGTTCATCAAATTGGGGTTCTCTAAATTAAACAGGCTAATGTAACAGTTCAGACTACAGTTAGACCATTGACCACGACACTGTATGTATTAGTGTAGCTCAAATCACATTAATTTTTTTTTAGTACCCATGTCTCACTAATGGTTTATCTCTGGCTTTTGATCACCTAAAACTATCACTGTCTTTCTTCTCGACCATTAGTATAACCCCCTAAGTTATCTCTCTGCATTTACATCTGCCTTTTCACCACAGCTCATACCCAACCCCTACAGAGCAGCCAGAGCAACCTTTTCTAAACACACATCTGACTGTGACACCCCGATATTAAAACCCTTCGATTGGGGGGCGCCTGGGTGGCACAGCGGTTAAGCGTCTGCCTTCGGCTCAGGGCGTGATCCTGGCATTATGGGATCGAGCCCTACATCAGGCTCCTCTGCTATGAGCCTGCTTCTTCCTCTCCCACTCCCCCTGCTTGTGTTCCCTCTCTCGCTGGCTGTCTCTATCTCTGTCAAATAAATAAATAAAATCTTTTAAAAAAATAAAAAATAAAAATAAATAAAAATAAAAAAACCCTTCGATTGGGCTTCTCATTGTTCATAGGATAAAGACCAAAATCTTTCAGTGGCCTGCAAGGCTTGAGTGGCTTTGTGCACTACGGGAACAACCTTATTTTGCATCCTTTCCCCTCTGGAGATTTGTGCTTTAGCCACACTGGCTCCCTTTCCTTCTCAAACCTGCCTACTTCAGGGCCTTTGCCCATTGCTGCTCCTTCCTAGATTGTTTTCCCCTACCTTGCCTTCCACCTTGACTGGTTAATACCTATTCATCCATTAGATTTCCTTTCAAGTATCACTTCCCCTAGGGAACCCCCAAACCCCTATTCATGTGTTCTTACAGCACCATTTAACTTCACATCATTTACTCATTTTTGTGTGATTACCTGTTTGATGTTGGCCTCACCCTCCATACTATACTATAAGCTCTAAAGGGCAGGAACGCTATTTTTGTATTCTGTGCTAGAATCTGACACAAAAATGGATCTTGGTAGATACTTGTGGAATAAATATTGGTGTCTGAATCAATTTTCTTGTCTATCAAAATCATTCTGAATATCAGTTTTGTCACCCAACCTATTCTCTCTCTCAGCCAAATGTGTCCCATAAATGTGCAAAGCATGTTCACTGTTTCTGCAGGACATTTATTATAACCTTAAATAGGTCATCGCTGAATATAAAGCCCTTTGGTCCTCCATTAAAGATCTTCCTTCATGTTGATATTGATCAAGAGCCATTTTGAAGTAATGTGATTATAGAGGAGGAAAAAAAAACATTATTTTTTTCTTTACTCTCCTGGGTTCTGAAGCTGGGCCCTGAAAATTACACTGACAAGATTAACAAGAGAAAAGCATACAAATTTTATTTATGTGTGCAACCCATATACACATGGGAAAAACTCAATGATGGTTAACTCAAAGGAGTGGTTAGAACTTAAAGTTTATATAGCATCTTAGCACAGAACAGTGTATTTTTAGAGAAGTGACATGACAAAGGAAAAGGGGTTTTGGTTCTTAGGATGGCAAACTATGGGGCAGTAAATATATAGGGGAAACTAATAAAAGATAAGAGTTGTGTTAATAAAGTGGCTGTCAGTGGTATCCCTGGTGATTGAATTGTACCATGTACCAGAAAGGGCACCTTGCTCCTGGGAAATTTTATACCCTGCTTTTAGGTAGAAAGGGGAAGGTTAGGGAGCCCTTCCTGAATCTACTGTTTCTCAAGTGTCTTCAGCTCAAAACAATCAATATGCCAAAGGAGTATTTTTGGGGTGGCATGTTCAGACACCTTACATGATAAATCTGAATTATTTTAATTTACAAACAGTTAAATAGTATACTTGTAATGCATGATAATTCAATCATTGCATATAATTTCTGGGATGTTATGATTCACACTCATGTGCAGCTATCCCTCATCCTTTGTCTAATGCAGACATTGCCAGTGGACTGCAATCCTCTTGCCCACTGAGACCCACTGCAAACTTAAAATCCTTCTCAATAACATACTCCAGGATATACTACCAATCAGAATTAGCATGTGATTTATAATCCATTTGATTCTTTGAGCTAGAATTTCTATAATCCATTTAGTCAGCTAGGTTATCAAATAGAATATATTCCTAGCCCTACATGACACTCCCTGACTCAGGAACTATCACCTTGCTATCTGTATCTCCTACTCTTAAAGTCATCCCCACTCTTCTGTAAAACCTTCCCTGACTAAAATGAAATTAGGACTGCCCCTTCTCCAGAACCCTCAGTCCTCCACATCATCCATAATTAAAATCCAACAACATTAATGACAGACATGATATATTTTTAAATTAATTAATATGATTTCTGCCTCTGGCAGTGGCAGACTTGGTTGTTTCACACTGAACTTCCCTCTGAGAACAACCAGAAACACCAAACAAAATATGAGAATCATCTGATTGAAGTCATTGGAGAGCTTCCAGGGCAGTGAGAATTTATGGGGCTTTGCTCCAGAAGAGAAGGGAATCAGAGAAGGGAAAGAGCCTTCATGCTATACCACTTTTCCCAAGAAAAATCTGTACCACAAAGCAGCAGTTGAGAGGCTGAGGAGTGAGCCTATAGCCTCCAACAGCCTCATGGGCTTGGGGGACAAAAATTATAGTTTCTGGGTCTATGAAGAGCAGGGGCTGTAGTAAACCCCAGAGTGCTATACCTTAGGTAAACAAGTTAACCAGAAATAAACCAGCTTTCTGGAGAATTCAAGACACATTTATTTTGAATTGTCCTAATTGCTGATGGCCCTGTGACCCTACCCTAATTGCCTGCCAGAAGCAAAAGAATCACATCTAGAGGAATAAAACAGCATCCAGAGCTGCTGTCCAGTTGAAACAGAATGTGATCCACATATTTAACTTTTAAGTTTTCTAGTAACATTTAAAAATTAACAAGTAAAATTAATTTTGTTAAGTTATTTAGCAGAGTATATCTGAAATACTATCATTTCAATCATAATTTGGGGGAGGAAAGCTTTTTCTCTACCAACTTAGGTTTGAGTGGTTGGTGGGAGATGGGGGGTTATGAATTTGTTGACAGTGTATGAACAGGAGAAAAGTTTTATGCACATGCATGTGGAAGCATTTTATAAGGAGAGGCCCCCCAAATAGCCGGGGGTAACGGTTTATATATCAGGTTAATAAATGGGAGTCGAGGGGAGGAGTTAGGACTTCAGTGGGAAAGGATGGAAGGTTCTGATAAGGCTTGTTTACACAATTTCTTGGAATGTCCAGTCACCAAAGCTCAGTCACCTCCCTGACTGAAGACTTTTCCAGAGTGGGGGATTTGCAGCAGCTGGCTCTTGAAAAGCTCTGCTCTACTCAGATAAGGGGAAGTTCACATAAGATTTCTTTTTACATTCGGTACTTGCCCAAATGTTTCAGCCTAAAGTAGTCTTTATGTCATTCTGATTGGTTGTTGGTCCCTTCATAATCGGTTTAAAATATTGTATTAATGAGATACTTTACATTCTTTTTGTCATCATAAGTCCTTGACATCCAGTGTTTTTTATATTTACTGCCCATCTCAATTCAGATTAAATCCATTTCAAGTGCTCAGTAGCCACTTAAAACTGGTGGCTACCATATTGAACAATAAAATTCTAGAAAGCCAACTTCAAAGAATAGCTTCATGGTCTTGTATAGGTCTCAAATTTCAGTAACCATAAAAAAATTGCTAACTGACCATATTAAAATTAAGAACTTATTAAAGGACATGACTTAACAAGGTAAAAAGCCATGACACAGAGTAGAAGAAGATATTTGCAACACAGGAAGTGCTCCAAAATATTTATAAGTCCAGAATATAGAAAGAACCCCAAATCAGTGAGAAAAAAGAGGCACTCCAAAAGAAAACAAAAATGACCAAGAGACTTGAACAGGCATTTCCAAAAGAAAGTATCCAAATGACCAGTAAACACAAAAATGTACACAGTCATTAAACAAAATCAGAGAAATGCAAATTATAAGAACACTGATTCTACTACATCTCATCACAATAGCTAAAATACAAATCAATAATTTTGGTGAGGATTTAGAGGAACTAGAACTCACACACTGCTGGTGGGAGTGTAAATTGATACAACTACTTGGGAAAACTGTTTTGGCAGCAACTACATAAGCTGAATACTACCATACTCTTACCCAACAGTTACCCTCCTAGAGATATGGCCAGTAGAATGCATATGTATGTGCATCCAAAAACATATAAACTGTGGGGACCCAGTCAGACTCCCAGAGTTGACATAAGCATTATTTTACAGTGAAAACATTTGAGCTACAGAGGATGCAGAAAAAAATCATATCTGAACTCCCCTTCTCTCACTAAAGCAAAGCCTCCTGAAAATACAGCTGCCATGAAGACAGACTGTCCATTCCCACTGGCATAAAAAATCTAATAGAACCTTCCATACTTGCCCATTGAAGACCTAAACCACCCCCTTTGTTAATTTGGCATATAAACTTTTATCTGGCTATTCAGTGAGTTAAACTTTGTCTTTTTTTCCTGTTCATCTGGCTATTGTCAGTTCATTTGCAGGCCCCCAACCACTGGACCCAACTTGGAAGAGGAAAGTTTTTTCTCCCAACACAAATATATTCATGATAGCCCCAAATTGTAAACAACCCAATCCCCTTCAATAATAGAAGGCCTAAGTAATTTGGGTTATATTTACATAATAGAATACTATTTATACAATGGAATACAATTTATACTCAAAAACATGGATGAATTTTACAAATGTAATATTCAGGGAAAGAATCTAGACACCTAAAGAATGCATGTTGTGTGATTCCATTCATATAAAATTTAAACACAGGCCAACTAGTTGGTAGTGTTAGAAGTTACCATCTGGGCTACATTTGGGGATCAGGGAATGTAATGATCAGGAGGAGGAGTAAGGGAAGCTTCTATTCTTGGTCCAGGTGGTGGTTATGGCCACTTTGGGATCACTCATTGAGTTGTACATTTATTATCTGTGTACTTTTCTATGTGTATATTACATTCTGAATAAAAGAATTTCTCGATAAGAACCATTAGTGTGACTCTTAGTCTAATATAGTCAGTTTGCTCTTTCTGGTATTTTAATGTTTCTGTATCTTTCTGCCTTTTTTAGTTTACCATATAAGCTTTCTTTAGGACAAGGACCATACTTAGGTTAAATAGCAGCTGGAGTAACAGCATGAATAATCATGGTGATGATGGTAGCTTCATGATGTGAAAGAATTATTGTCCTTTCTGGCAAGCCCAGTTTACTCACTAGAATGGGCCAAGCAACAAAAGAATAATGATTATTTCCTCCCGATGTTTTAAAAATAGCATTTTACCATCGTATCTGTTCAAAAGTCCGTTTATCACCCATATCACCATTCAATCACAATATTTTTCATTAACCAAAATGTTACAATTAACATGCCCTGCAACTGCTGGGGAATAAATCTAGTCAACTAAAGATCCTGTCAGCTTTCCCCAGTTCTTTATTTTCTTGTGTAACCAGCCAACACTGGGGAAAAATTAAATTGTCATTCACCTCACAGAGCCTTCCTTTTAGCATATCATTGTTTTATTTGACTACTGAACATAAAAGAATAACCAAACTTTGAAAGGAAAATGGAAATCAGTACATAAATATGGCATCCGATAATCTGACACACTTAATGATGAAAATGATACCCTGTAGGTATTCTTTACAAAAGCCCAGAGAGCTAAATTAGAGCATTAAATTAAACCCCACCTACTCTTTCTGCAACATTAAGTCCCATCATTCCTTAGAAAGGCTTAGATGGTTGTATTTTGTATTCTAATTTTAAGGTGATTATTCTCTAGTTAAAGTTAGAGAAGGCTGCAAAGTTTTCTGCTCTTGATTTGCTAATGATTTAGTTATAATGCATTTAACACATAATTGTCTTATAACTCCAGAAAAGGTGTTATATAAAGTTTCTTGACAGTGAATCTTTTTCTGTAATTTCAGATGATAGTAACTACTAACACTATTACTACATCTGTCACTTACTGGCTCCATCTCTGTAGCAGGCCCTGAGTGGTGAGAGTTTCCATAGGCTATATTATTTCATTTAATCCCTGCCACAACCTGATTTTGGTGAGTCCTGTTATTCCCATATTCCAGGTGAAAAACACACAGAGTTTAGCCCAAAAGTTGCAGGCCTAAAAGGAAATTTAAACTCAAATCAAAAACTGTGCAACTTAAATTATATGGTATGTTGGTACCCCAAATATGTGTCTAATGTCTAGCTCCACACTGGATTATCAAGGTGTTTTCTGTTGTGGTGGGGATAATTGTTGCAATTGCTACAGTCTCCCTCTACCTGCTCCCCCACCGGCCCCTTGTTCATCCAGATACACAGCATGGGAATGTGTTAGCATTCCATTTTGTGACCAACCAAGCCTTGCTGGGTTTTAGGAAATCAACCCTAGAAGTTGAGGTGGTCCATCTAAAGTCATGAACTGGGGCATCTGGGTGGCTCAGTCGGTTAAGAGTCTGCCTTTGGCTTAGGTCATGATTGCAGGATCCTGGGATCGAGTCCTATATCAGGTCCCTGCTCAGCAGGGAGTCTGCTTCTCCCTCTGCCCCTCCCCCTGTTTGCGGTCTCGCGCGCGCGCGTGCTCTCTCTCTCTCTCTCTCTCAAATAAAACAAAATCTTTTAAAAAATAATAAAGTCATAAACTTCTCTCTGATTCCCCATTGCCTCCCCATTTCTCCTTGTAATTACACATGTAAGAGCTTGAAAATATCTATGGCTTCTCAGTGATAGGACTTCCTTGGTAAACATGGTTTAAATGTGAATTTATTTTGTTCGTATGAGAGGCTCATTATATTAGAAACATCCATTTCTGAGAGATGACCCCAAACCAGCCATTCTGTGGTTCCCATTCTCCCTGTGCATTTAGGATCGGTCTGGGTGCTACAGGTTGAAGTTTTTTGAGGACATATCACCTTTACTTTGTGTTAGAGCTGTTAATATGAAATACTCATGAAATCTAATTTTATTTTTTAGATTTTTAGAGCACTTTTATCTATCTGAAATAATATTCCTTCAGTAGGAGAGGAAAAACTTATTCCCTCTACCCTCCCCATACTCTCCTGAAAATTAGAGTGGCAAAAGACAAATAAGAAAAACAGAGATTTATTAACACCTGCAATGTGTAGAATCACAGAAGTACTCAGTGATGAGTGACTCAAAGGACTGATTAGAACTTGGGCTCATATAGCACCTTAATAAAACAAACAAAAAAAATCAATAAATTTTGTAGAAGTGACAAGACAAAGGAAAGGGACTTTGAGTTTCCAGAGGTGGCACATTGTGGGAGGAGATATAGATATAGCTATATATTAGGAATTAATGGAAAATAAGAGCAAGTTGGTAAGGTTTGTTATGTAGATTGCTCTGGTGTCATCTCTGATAAGAGTCTAGAGTTGGCTCCAGTCATTAAAAATCATCCAACGCTTCCTGGTAGAGAAAGGAATTGCAAAGACTTTTTCTTGTGTCTACTTCTTCTCATTGCCTTCAGCTCAAAATAATCCTTATGTCAAGGTAGCACATTTTGGGGTGGCATAGTCTGAACCCCTTCACTTCTTTGTATACTTATTATCTGTCTCCACCTCTAGAGTGGAGGGACTGTGGCTTGGTCACACTCTATTATCAATACTTAGAACAAAAATGTAAAGTGGCAAAGCAGGCATTCAGATATTTTTTGAAAGTTCCTTCAAAGATATGAAGATAAAACCTGTTATTTCAGGAGACAGTTGTTTGCTCTGCATCTTCGAAGATGTCGTGTTTATTTTGAATGAGAAATGCTCATTCTGTGAACATCCTTCTGCTGGGTAAAACTGTATTTGTCTCCCATAGAAATGTAAGGTTCCTGAAAGACCTCTTAAAATATCACAGCTTCATATAGTTTTTCTCAACCTTTCATTCTCTGCCGGCAAAGTGTACGCAATAAATGTAATTCACACATGCACATTTTGGTGGACATGAGTCAGGGCCCTGCTCATAAATCCAGCAAAAGACCAAGAGTATATTCTGGTCTACCTTGGGCCTCATGTCTGCGCCCATACTGAGAGTGAAGGAAGGCTTAGCACCCCCTCACCCCAAACCACATGAAGTGGGTTGCCCATAAGAAAGAATAACTACAGAGGCACCTGGATGGCGCAGTTGGTTAGACATCTGACTCTTGGTTTCGGCTCAGGCTGAGGTCTTGGGGTCATGAGATCAAGCCCCCCACTGGGCTTCACGCTCAGCACAGAGTGTGCTTAGGACTCTCTCTCCCTCTCCCTCTCCCTCTGCCCCATCCCCCTCTCTAAAATAAATAAATCTTTAAAAAAAAAAAAAGGAAGAAAGAAAGAAAGAAGAGCTACATTCTCAGAAGAGGGAGAAGAAAAGTAACCAACCAAAATCCAGGTACTATGATATATTACTAGTGGGCAGGCTTGAAACTCTTATGAAGTGATTTCTATGTACCTGCATACTCTTTCCTTTCCACCCGTCTTCAAAAAAACATATGTGAATGGGAATGATATTGAGATTACCTTGAATTCTTTTCAATTTATTTTTTAGGTAAATTATTTGCATATTTCCATAATTAAACTATTTTGATAACATTACATGCAACAAACGTAGTATCTGATTGCAACACATTAGTTAGCAAGTATTTATTTGTGCTCTCACTAAATTCCAAGCACAAAAAAAGGATTTTTTTAATCCCCAAAAGATTGAGAATTGCTGCTTTCAAAGACAGAATTCCAGACTGTATTGCAAAGATCGACTACTCAAAATATGATCATCCCTTTATAGTTATAACTGTGATTTTTAAAAGCAAGAAACAAACCATTAATAAACCAATCTTGCGTTAGACAGCTTGACATTTAAATTGACTTCATGCAAATAAAATAAGCAAATTGAATTTTCCAGTTTACTCATCAGACACTATATGGATGCATTTCACATCCACATCTTAAAAATGTAATAAGAAAAATTTTATCTCTTTATGTCTGGCATGTCTGTTCCTGATGAATTCCATAACCAACTTGGGTGACACTAAACTGAGAGAAATCTCACATCACTTTTTTTGTCCTCATTTTATTATTGTGTGATCTTTTCAAGTAGTTGATTTTGTGTGTGTCTTGCTTGAAGCATGAAGTTACTAACCATTTCTACTCCTTAGATGAAACTTGTTCTCCCGGCATGGAAATATGAAGGGGAAGAATTGCAATGTCCATGCCCATGGTCCTCATCATAAGAGAGTTTTCACTGTATCCTGACCTGACTTTGAACATTTAGGGAAAATGCTCAATTTGTAGCCTTAGCTAATGGCACTACAATGTCACACTTCTCTGTTTAACATTCAGCTTTGTTAATCAAGGAAACCAGATTGGCTCTCTGCATGTTGATTAAATTGATTACAGCTGTAGGCCTTGATAGCATTTTTTTCAAGTGTCTCTAATTAATCAGACAATGCTTGATTAGTTTTTTCTGTTTTGAGGAGATAAACTGACTTCCTTGAGAATTTTCACCCCAAAATGATTCCCCTCCAGTGAAAGGTAAAGCATAAGTGAGTCACTGCTTAGTTTTCCAAGACGCTAAGACCTTTTATCTTCCAGCAACTAAAAAAGAAAGAAATCCTTTGAAAAGCAGATTAAAACATAATATTAAGCTGCTTCTTCCATATTCTCATGAATACATCTTGTAGAATGAAGAAGTCTGTGAGTCCCCTCTGAGCTTTGAGGCTGGCCTATCACAGAGCATCTTCCAACTTTCTCATTGTAACCACTCTTTATCAAGTTATATCACTGAGTTGTCAGACCTGACAGTGCAGATTTCAGCCCAGGAACCATTTTGTTTTAATAATCAGGCTCGTGGATGATGTGTTAAAAAATAATAATAATAAAAAGCCACCACCTATTTTTTTAGTCATATCTATAGCATTAGATAAAGCAGCTGTTGTTTATGCAAATGAAAACTTGACAATTTCCAGGAACATTACCAACATTTATAAAGACCCAAAATGTTCTGCTTTCATCATTGAAGTTGGTATTTCCAATGGGGAAGGCTGCTAGGATCAGCTCAGATGGTGAATGTTGGCATGAGGAAGGCACTATTTTCCTCTCTCCTCCCCTATTGGTTGAGAGACCAATCTAGACTCCTGTTTCCAGTAAGCATTCATCACTTAAAACACTTTTTAAAAGATACTTTGAAGCTGTGTTCCAGAGAAGTTTTCTTATAGATGTCATCAAATTGAAAGCTCCTAAAGAGAGAGAATCTGCCTTTTAAAACGGAAAGTAGAAAAATATTCAATAGAGCAGAAAGATAGAAAGTGAGAAACAGATTTTACTCCTCCCACCCCCAAACCCACATTTCTGCTCCCAGGTATGCTGACAGTTAACAGTTTCTTGGACGTCCTTCAGAAACTTTCTGTGCGTGTTACAAGGAAATACATGTTTTATTTACATATTTTTTCAACATAAGTGGGATAAGACTCTCTTCTGTTCTATACTTGCTTTTTAGATTTTTACTGAATAGATTTTGGACATCTTTCTGAATTTGCACATATAGGTGAACACATTCTTCATTAACTGCCAGATGTTATTTCATTGTTTGAATGTACCATAATTTATTTAACTAGTTCTCTGCTGATGGACATTTAGGTGGTTTCTAGCTTTTTGTTACTATAAACAGTGCTGTCACAAACATCCTCACGCACATGTCTTTGTGAGCTTGGGCAAGTATGTGTTTACAACAAATTCTTAGCAGTAAAATTATTTGGTCGAAAGGTAACTTTGATAGATATTACCAAATTGTCCACCAGTTTACATTCCTACCAGCTCGCACTGAGTTTCATGAAACTTCAGAGCTTTTGCCAAGCTACTATGTGTCAGTGGTATCTCATTATTTTAATTTGCATTTCTATAATTACATACATGGTCAACATCTTTCCATATTGAGGAGTGGGTATTTATATGTCTTTTCTTCTGACCTGCCCATTCGTATCTTTGCCTACTTTTCTAGGACCGTGTCTTATTTTTATCCAGTATCCTTATATACCCAACACAGCATTGGGCACATGGACCCTCAATAACTATTTGAATTTTACTTAGATAATATATGGAGCACACAGAAAGAATCTAAAATAGTCCTAATTAGAGTGTAAGATACTTGAGGCAAACTGCCATCTCTAGAGCCTTTCAGTCCCATAGGATGACAAAAACAAGATGTCTTCTTAGGAGACTTTTGTACAATATGACCTTATTTTGATATAATGGGAAATCAGTTTTGTCAAAGAGAAGGCTCTGTGTTCCTCACGTGTATTTTCATACCCACATGTACTAAATTTCCAAAATAATATCATTAGTTCTCTCCTAGATTACACAGCAACGAAATCCTAGCTCATCTTTCTAGCCCCCTTCTTATTCCCCACCAATCCATTCTCTGTACAACTGCTACTGCGATCTTTCTAAAAGACAAATCCAAGATTCTTGTAGCTTAAAATCCTTCAAAAGATCCTCAGGGCCTTCAGAATGAAGTAAGAACTTTTTAGTTTGCCACCTAAAACCCCTGCTTTCTTTAGCAATTGACTACACTCCCACCATCTAACGCGTACTTATGCCCAGTGCCCATCATTGCACACTGCGAGGGGTGCTCCTGGCTCTCCACACCTTTCTGCTGTAGTGCAAGCTGTTTTTTTCTAGAGTATCCTTCTATCTTTTCTCTGTCTTGCTCCTTCGTCCTCATCCTTCAGGAACAACGCTTTCATCACTTTTGCTGAAACCCCTACCTAAAATCTCCTAACTGTTAAAGGTTCCCTGGGCTTAACTTTATTTAACAATACTTATTTCACCTTTTTCTAAATGTTGGTCTAATGAACAGTCTGTCTCCAGGAGACTGAATTCCTCAAGGGCAGAATCATGTCTTACTCCTCAGTACCCAGCATAAAGTCTGAGCCCCACAGGGGCTCAATAAACATCTATTCAGTGTGAAATCATAAAGCAGCTATGGTGGTAACAGTATGGAGAAGGCAAGGAAGGCTGCTGTCTCAAGGAGATGGGCGCTTACTGTTCACATGTTGTAGTTGAATTTGGTGGCTGATGCCTGGATTTGTGTCTCTAGAGTTGAATTATCTGCCATATCTAATGAGTCAGTGTCTGTAAAATGGTCCCAAGATGCTATGTCATTAATATTTTTTTAGCCTGAAGGAAAATACTGCCAAACAAGAAAGATATTCAGCTCTACAGAGAACATATAAAGTATATTTAGTAGAGTAAGAGGAATTAATGATTTCTGTGATTTGTTGGAGCATTGAGCACTTGGAGGGAGCCGGGTCCTCTCCATTTTATGGATTTTCTGACAAAAGCATGGGCAGGAGAGATGATTTTTGTAGAGGCCAGAAGAATAAAGAGTATGATTTCCCTTTTGTGTGAGTGTTTGTTGCATGTCTCCAAATAAACATAGATTGATGTGAAATGAAAATACAGTGCTTCCTTATGCAATGTGTTTCCCAACTTTTGCTATGGAAGAAATGCAATCCTATTCCGGATCCCACTATTACGTAAACATCCTCTGAGCACTTTTAGGAGGGGAGGAGAAGAAATATCTGGGAAGAATAATTCCCGTATTGTTCTGAACTAGCTGCATTTCCTGGCCCCTGCTGTTGCTCTCACTGCTCTCAGAGCATGTTCTCCTGACCTCCTCTCTACCAGATCTTAAGAATTCATCCATTTCTCTATCTTTTCATTCTCACCTGTAGATCTTTCTCTTATGGCCCTGACCTTCCTTCCTACAAGTATTCATTCATTCATTCATTCATTCATTCATTCAACATTTTTTAAATTTTAATTCCAGTATAGCCATTCAACAAACATTTGTTGAGCATCTATTATGCGTCAAGCCCAAGGGGAAGAAAATAGACATGATTGCCTGCCTGATGGAGTTTATAATCTGGTCACAGCTTGTCTTTCTGGTTCATAGACAGCTGTATTCTCACTGTGTCCTCCTTGGCAGAAGGGGCAAGGGAACTCTCTGGGTTCACTTTTATAAGGGCACTAATCTCATTTATGAGGGCTCTACCCTCATGACCTAAGCACTTCCCAAAGCCTCACCTCCAAACACCATCACACTGGGGATTAGTTTTCAGCATAAGAATTTTGGGCCACAAAATTCACTCTATAGCACTAGGTGATTATGAGAAGAGTCTAAGGATGTGGCTCTCTCTCTGAAGCCTAGAGTTAGTGTGGTGGTGAGAGTGAGGGAAATGCACAAAAATATTCTGTAAAGATAGTAAGGACCAGACTATGTAAAACTTTAAGTCAGTGGGGGCGCCTGGGTGGCTTAGTCGGTTAAGAGTCCAATTCTTGATTTTGGCTCAGGTCATGATCTCAGGGTCATGAGATTGAGCCCTGCATCTGGCTCCATGCTGGGCATGAAGCCTGCTTAAGATTCTTTCTCTCCCTCTCCCTTTGCCCCTCCCCCCACTGCACATGTTCTCACTCACTCTATCTCAAATAAATAAATAAATAAATAAATAAATAAATAAATCAATCTTCAAGCCAATGTAGTGATTTTGCATTTTTCCCTAAGAGCAAATTTTTAAAAATTCAGCTGGATTGGATTAGAGGGAATCCATATTGGCTAGGGGAAGAACAAGGGAGAAATTCTATAAGCATAGACTAAGATGGTGGCAGTGGGTATACAGATATGTCAATATATTCAAGAGCTAAGGTTAGGACCTAGTAATGGATCCCTAAATATTTCTAGCACCTCTTCCCTTAGAGAAACTACCAAGACCTCAGATTCCTCATGTGTATAACAAACTCCTGGATCACCCAAACCAGCTTCCCAGTTCATGCAGTAGTACCAACACTGTTTCGTTTCCAGAATCCAGACTTTAAGCTGCCTCATTCTCTCTTCAGACTAGCTTCCTCTGTGTGATAGGAAATACAGTAACCAGTGGCATCTGAGTTTTACTTCTTTTGGCTTCCATCTTTACTGGAAACTGTCTCTCATTTTCAGACTCAGTTTCAAAAGTTCTTGGGGAAGCACGACAGTTGGCCCAGATTAGGTCAAGTGTCCACATATGGACCAATCAACTGAGGTTGTAGGCTCACTAGGAACATGGTAACTCCCAGAAAACCATGTGGTTACAGACTGCTGTTCCAAAGAGAAGGGGAAGGACTTCTGGACAGAAGCTCTCTTATGCTGTTTTGAAGAGAGATTACAATTGTTCCTTGGAATTACCAAGGGTAAAGGAAGGAGAAATAGGTGAAGATGATGAAAATAAAATGGATTTTGCCTCAATATGAGAAAAAACTTTTAACAAAGTTGAAGTTGAAATGTGGTCTTTGAAAGAAGTACACACACAGTTACTGATACTCAGGTATAGATTATCTAATCACTTGGTGGGAATGTTGTAGAAGGCAACCCTCAAACACTGAGAATCCAACACTGAGGTTAGAGTGCTCTTGTGGACAGCCAACCAAAATTAAACAAGAGCATCTTAAAACTTCTTCCAATCCATCTTAAGAGATATACAAATGTTCCCAACTTACAGTTTGATCTTCCTACTTCAAATGGGAAGTGAATCCTATGAAGAAAAGCTATTTAAGTTTGAAAGAGAGAGAGAGAGAAAAGAAAAGAAAAAAGGAAAGGAAAGGAAAGGAAAGGAAAGGAAAGGAAAGGGAAAGAAAGAAAGAAAGAAAGAAAGAAAGAAAGAAAGAAAGAAAGAAAGAAAGAAAGCTTTCTTAGCTTTTTTACACTAGTTAAATGTATTTCTGAACCAGCATTCTGTTTTCTGAGGCAGAAAATTAAAATTTTCAATCATGGCTATAAAGAAGCAAGTTGTCTGTCTCCAGTTTTACCCCAAATTGTATGTACCAAGCACATGATGAAGAAACAATAGCATGCTCCTGGCAGGTGGAGAAAGCAATATGGAGGAAAAATACAGAGCGGGTTGTAATGACGGCATTATAGATTGTTAGGGAAACTTTCAACAATGAGTGGCATTCGGTATTCTGGACTGCCAAAGAGACTCTTTCAAAAGTCATGCATTTGATAAATATGGAAGAAGTGCCTACTCTGTGCCAGGCTCTCTGCTGGCTAAGAGGCGATTGGGGGAGACTACATACACCAAGTGATCGAACAAATGAGGATTTAATTGTGAACTGAGACAAGAGCTCTTAATGAGAAGATCACAGTTGCTCTATTAGAAGGAGTAACAAAGGAACTCAGCTAGATTGGAGAGGGTTAGGGAAGACTTCCCAAGAGAGTGATGCTTGAGCTAAAATCAGAAGGTTGGGTATGACTTTACCAGGCCAAGGAAGGGTAGAAACAGGGGAGGAGAATGTGCTCTAGACAGGAGGGCACAGCCTGGGCAAAGGCCCCATGATAGTTGGGAGCATGGCAAATTCCAGAAATTGAGGGAAGATCAGAATGGCTGGAACTTAGTGAGAGGGAGAATAATGCAAGGTTAGAAAAATACATAGAGATTAGTTTATGCAAAGCCTCAAAGGCCAGCATAAAGATTCTGGTTTTATTCTCAAGTACAGTATCTTCCCAATGATACTGAAGGGTTTTAAACAAGAGGTTGACATAATCAGATTGGAATTTTGGCTATAGTGTGGACAGCAGAGAAGTGAAGCCAGAATGAATGGCAATGAGGGGATCCATTAAGCGTTTTTGCTACAGATAACATGAGGCAAGGCCATCGTTAAGCTTTGGTGGTAGAAGTAGGGTTGGTGAGAAAGGTACATTCAAAACACATTTATGGGAAAAGCTGACAGGAATTTTCATAAGAGCCCTGAGAATGTTTTTTTTTTTTTTTAAAGATTTTATTTATTTATTCGACAGAGAGAGAGACAGCCAGCGAGAGAGGGAACACAGGCAGGGGGAGTGGGAGAGGAAGAAGCAGGCTCATAGCGGAGGAGCCTGACGTGGGGCTCGATCCCATAACGCCGGGATCACGCCCTGAGCCGAAGGCAGACGCCCAACCGCTGTGCCACCCAGGCGCCCCCCTGAGAATGTTTCACGTCACAGTTCTTTTCTCTGAAATGGAGGTCGTTCAGCTACAGTCTGTGGGCCAAATCCTGTTCATTGCGAGATTTTTTTAGTAAGATTTTATTGGAATACAGCCATGCCCGTTTGTTTACTTGTTTATGTGCTTTCACGCTATAGCAGCAGAGTTAAATAGTTGCAACAGAGACCTCATGGCTTGTAAAGCCCAATGTTTTTTCTGTCTGGCTCTTCACAGAAAAACTTTGCCAACCATGGAATTTACGCTGCTCAAAACAGCACCTCCACGGTACTCCAAGGTGTACGCGTGCCTAATTTGGGAATCCAAAAGACCGTGAATGGGGTTTAGATGATCTCCAACCTCCTGAAATTGGAAGTAAAACTTAGTGTTTATGTATGTTTTTCTCGGAAAACAGTATTCATCAGCTTTTAAGACGAATCTGTGAATTCCCCCAGAGTAAGATATTTCCCAGGCCTCTCCCCATTCCATTCCCTGGCCCTACAAGATTTTTTAAACCCACATTTCTCTCAGTGAATAAGAAATGTGCACCGGCGCCAAATGCTAAGTATCATTAAGTATTGGATAGAAATTGCTGCAGATTGCTAAATTCCTGATGTAAGATCTCCCGTATCCAGATTTAACTGGCTGGCTCCTCTAACCCAGAGCTTTAGGATAGCAGGTAGCTCAGGGCTGTAAACTAGATGAGTAATTTCTTTAGATTTCTTATATCTTTTTTAGATTTCTCAAATAATTATCCCCCCCTCAAATAAATACTTCAGCATATTCAAGTTTGTAGATAGTTTCACTACAAGGGAGGTCTTTGAAGGGAACAAACAAGCGATCTGATCGGCCCACAGCAGCCTTTGTGTACAACCCATGTTTTAATTCATTTTCTGCTGGCAAGAACGCTTTTTCCATCGGACTGTGAGCTCTTTGGTTCCCCAAGACCTGACACACAGGAGTTCAGTAAATGGTTATTGAATATAGAGAGATGATGAAGCTAACTGTTGGCCTCACCTCCTGTATTTGTATATAGATATATGTGCATGTACACACATAATATACTTATAGGAAACACATTAATGAAATAACTGTGTGTAAAATTGTTCTTGTAAACAAAATCTTGCTCTTAAATGAGGGAACTGAAACCATAGTCTTCACTGAGGACATCCTCCTTGGTTGTAAAAATATCTGATTCAGTTAATGCTCAGGGCCTCACTTCAAAAAATCTAGCGTGCAAGTTGGAGGAAAACCATGAGGTAGTCTTATTTGGGCGAAGATTTTAATATTAGATAAAGCTGGCCATCGTGAAAATTCACAAGTGGTATTTAATGTGAATCCACTGTCTTGACTCTTAAGTAAAACACATCTTCTGGTGACCGTACTCAGCGTGCATAGGTGTGCCTGGAGGTCCTTTCTCTAGTTTCAAGAGGAGAGGCAGGGGTGGGAGGCCTGCCTGAGTCCACAAGAGGAAAGGGGACAACGCGGCAATACCTGAACACGCTCAGAGAGTAGGCCTGACTGAAAAGGGTGTGATTCATCCACCAAAGGAGTTCGAGGCTTTCAGAACAGGTAAATAGAGGCAGTCCTTAGGAGAAAGGGTTATAATCAGAGCCAAGGAAAGCAACCAGAGTGTCAAGTGCAAAAGACAAGGCAAGTATGAAAATGGTGGAACAAAGAGCAAGAAGAGATTCCAGAGCACAGCCCCTGAGGTAAGAGCAGGGCAGGGCGACGTTCAGAACTCTAGCCAGGGCTGGCATGCTGTGAGCGCGCCTCAGCTAAACTCTCACTGCCGTAGATGTTTGCTGCTTCCTGAGTTAGGAAGGCATGGGGTTTAAAGAAGCTGATGAAGGTTCAAGTCAATTAGTATTAAATATCGCATTTGAAAATATAAGTATATAAGATACAGGTGCTAGACTATGCACCTGTGCGTATAAACAAGGCACCAAAAAAAATGCCCTGGAGAAAATGAAATTGTTAAACATATACAACGTAAAATCAAAACAAAACAAACAAAAACAATGCCACCAATATGGGAAAATAGTATAACCTGAAGCAGCATTTCTCAAGGTGTGGTCTCTGGACTTACGATCCCCAAAATGTGACAGTTCCAGATGCATGCGTAGGGGCTGTCCTCCTCTCAGGAGACTCACAGCGTTAAAAGCTCTCAACAGTCCTGCAAGAAAAAGTCCTGGCTGACTGTGTTTAACCCAATATTTTCCACATTTTATAGTTAATAAAGAACCCTTTTTTTTCAAAATATACTTTATAAATGCATACTTAGTAAAAAGCCAAACACATTGCTTTGATCAAAATTCCTTAATTGTATGATATCTTCTGAGTCTTCAGTTAAAATATCACTTGTCAAGAGAACTCTGTAGTCATTTTTAAAAGATAAAATTAGATCCACCCTATACCAGAATAAACTCACACCATGTGCTACAACTCAAAGTACAGAGGCAATAAAAGAAAAGAGTAATATGTTTGATTACAGAAAAAATTTTTTAAACTTTTGCATGGCGAAAACAACATTGTAAGCAAAGGCACATGACAAAGTGAGGTGAAAAGACAAAAAACCTGATAGAAGAAAGGGCAATGACATGAGTACACACACATGCACGCACACAAATAGATATAAAATGCATATATGCATATACCCACATATTACATACATGGCCTTATGCACATGAAAGACAGTCGACTCCATTCATAATGCTCATACTGAGAACAAATGCAAATCAGAACTACTTTAAGATACCAGTTTTTATCTCTCAGACTGGAAAGCATTAAAAACTTGACAATATGCTCTTATGACATGGCTGTGGAGAAACCAGCACTGATCTGCATGGCTGGTGGGAATGCAGATGGCACAGCCCCTGCAGAGGGAATTCATCAGTATCTAAAACCACATATCTGGGGCGCCTGGGTGGCACAGCAGTTAAGCGTCTGCCTTCGGCTCAGGGCGTGATCCCGGTATTCTGGGATCGAGCCCCACATCAGGCTCCTCCACTATGAGCCTGCTTCTTCCTCTCCCACTCCCCCTGCTTGTGTTCCCTCTCTCGCTGGCTGTCTCTATCTCTGTCAAATAAATAAATAAAATCTTAAAAAAAAAAGTCACAGAAAATATTAAAAAAAAAATAAAATAAAAATAAAACCACATATCTACTTACCTTTTGTCCCAGAAATTCCACTTCTAGGAATTTACCTTGAAGATATATCTCCAAGTATACAAAAATAGGTAGCACAAGGTTATTCACTGCAGTGTTAATTGCAGTAATTGCAAAATATTAAAAACATGCCCAAACATGGGATAGTGGTGAAATACATGATAGTATAGCCACATGTAGAGTACTATGCAGCCATGAAAAAGAATGAAATGCTCTCTATGAACTGGGGATGGAAAATGAAAGTGCAAGAATCATTATAATATGCTACCTTTTGCATTAGACACTTGTCTGTTTATTTCTTGCAAAAAGAAACATAGGACATACCAGAATGAAATTGATTTCCTGTTGAAGGGCTGGTAGGGATGGCATGGAAGTGATGAGGAGGTGGAAACAGACTGGGAGGCATGGGGGAAATGTAACTCTTACCTGAATGTGACTTTCTGTGTATTTTGACTTTTGAACTGTTAACATTTTACATACTCCACAACAAAAATAATAAAAATCAACAGTTAATGGAGAAAAAATACCTAAAATATAATACAAACAGAAGTGGATGACTCCACCTACATTTCAAACAAATAATACAACCACACTGAAGAGGGAGGAGAAGAACCAACCTAAGTAAATTTAGAACATACTATTTTACTATCTTATACTATTTTAACAAAGGAATGAAAAGAAACATAGAGAACTGTAGAGAGTAGGTTTGGGATTTTCTATTGGTTGTTTTGTTTTGTTTTGTTTTGTTTGCTTAGCAATTCTGAAACTACTTTTGACATGTTCTATAATTCAGAAAATAAGTAAATTTATTGAGGATAATGGGAGCCAGGTTCCTAACTGTCAAAAGGAGTTACAAATATGGAAAGAGGAGAGATGAGAATGAATCTGTGGTATTGTACTAGTATTAGAGAAATGAGCCTGCAGGTAGAAACCAGGGATCATCAAACATTTTCCTGTAAAGGGCCAAATAATAAATACTTAATTCCATCATTGTAGCACAAAAACAGCCATAGACAATACCTAACAAATAAACATGACTTTATTTCAATAAAATTTTATTTATAGATACTGATATTTGATTTTATATAATTATCCTGTGTCATGAAACATTATTATTTTAATTTTTTCAACACTTTCAACACTTAAAAATGTAAAAATCATTCTTGTTTTGCAGGCTGTGCAAAAACAGGCAGTGAGCCAGACTTTGCCCAAAGGCCATAGTTTGCCAATCCCATTTAGATAGAGAAATGATGTTAGATTGATAGATGATAGATAGATTAGATAGATAGATAGATAGATAGATAGATAGATAGATAGATGATAGGAAATGTGATAAAGTGTTCAAGTTGGGGAATCTGAAGGAAGGATATGTAGGAGTTCTTTGTACTCTTCTTACAAAGAAGTACTCTTTGTACTTTTCTTATAGAAAAGCTATAAATCTGAACTTATTTTAAACAACCAAAACACCACGAAAGGAAGAACCCTGCACTTTTCATAGCTACTGCAGAGAAGGAAAAACATTAATCAAGTCATGGCCTAAGAAGTGAATGTCTTACCTTTTATAATAGTCACACAACCCCTATGTCCATGGACCGTGAGCAGGAACTGCTCCTGCCAGTGTTTAGAGTTTCTGATTCATCCCTGGGGATGTCATCATATGATAACATTATTATTTCTGTTGCTGGTGTTCCTAGTTGCTCTCCAGCACTCTTACTGAGTAATGAGGTCACCAGGGCTGGTAATTTGTTTGTGACCTTGTAATTTTCTATAATGTGGGAATTTGGGGTCTATGGTAATGAAATGGACTGAATGAAAGGTGCTTATCAGAAAATGCCCCATTAGCTTGGAAGTCTGCGACAATTCCTTTCTGATGTCCTTAATGGGTTATTATGAAATTCAATTATACAGCATGTTCACCATGCTTATTTCACTAGATGTAATCTAGTGATAGCCAAGGTGAGGAGTGACTGAAAGTGTCTTAAAATATCACAAATAGGAATTGGGTAATTTTTATATTGAGATACTTTTTTTGTTGCAGGAAGAGTGAATGACTTTCATTGAAAACCTCTGCTATAGAGACTTGTAACCATTCTACCCTCCTTGACTGGTTTAATTCCAACAAAATCCCATTCCTGCTACTTTGATTTATCATTGTAGGGAAAGCCACACTATGATTTTCACCAATAATGAAGATGATGGTGGTCGTAGCTGAAATTCATTGAATGCGACTCTGTACCCAGATCCATGCCAAATGTTTTTCATCCTTTTTTTTTTTTTAATTTATTTAATCCTAACAACAAAACTCTGAGGTACTGTCATTATCTCCTCTCTATAGAAGAGGCTTATGTTGTAAGTGGTGTGGCCAAGCTCTTGCATGGGGAAACTTGGAGCCAGGATTGACCTGGAGAGCCAGTGCTCTTACTTCCTGCTGGGATTATCTCCCATTGTAGATAAAAACAGAAATACAGAAGTATACAAAGAAGTTGTTTAGTCATGAGGACATGCTCCTGTTGAGAAGAATAAGGTAAACGAAACAGATGCTAATATCAATGCAAGCAAGAGAGTTCACGTTGGAACAGCCTTCGCTTCCCCTTCCTGCTCGCTTCCCCTGAAGAAGCTCACTAACAAGTTTAGAGACGAGAAAGGCTTGAAGTAGAACACACAGTGACTCGTACCCTCTGGATGTCACCCTCTTGTATCACACCCATGCAGGTACCTCCTACAGGGACCGGGAAGACCGGAAAAGAATGGAGGAGGAAGGGGAGTAAAGAACTTGGGAAATGAGGTTGGCAGTTGGAGGCAGAGGAGCAGGGAATGTAGGAGTGGCTTTCCAGAGTGGTTTTGCCCCTGTTCTTAATAGGAGAACTGAAGGAATGGGTCACTTGGGGCCCGGCTCCCCTCACTCTACCTTCTTTTGCCCTCTGATGCTCTGAAGACTTGAGCGAGTGCCTGCCGACCCCACCATTGCAGCTGGTCCCTGACCGCTCCAAGAGCCACTTCTGTTTAGGGTCACATTTGGAATGTTGTCATGGAGGTGACATGTGACTTTGCCAGGCTTCCTTACAGATCATAAGAAGCTTTGTCTCTGCTGCACTTCTTCTGAATTACCAAAAAAATGTTCTTATAGGAGAGGGACTGTGTACAGTTTAGTTGGCAGAACCATAAACTTTCGAGAGGAATAGTCGTCTTTAATCTAGTTGATGTATTTGTGGAACAACTAGTTAGTTCAGTGATTGACCTCGTATTAATCCATTTGTAGAACTGAATATTAATTTCTGAACATTCTGTCCTTCTGAAATATGAAGGAGGGGGGAAAAAGTTTCTCTGTGGAAGCCCCAGGAAATTAAAAATCCAAGGGAAAGGTAAAATTTATATATGAAATTGCAGACCTGTTGTTTATTTACTTTCTTCTTTTTTTTTTAGGGACTGGTTAAATATGTTGAGCCCACCGATTGTTCCTGCCAGTCAACAGCCAACAGACCAGCATCTGGATTCTTCTGGAAGCTTGAGTGCTCAAGGTGGGACTATGGAAAATGTTATGCATAAAAAAATAAAAATTGTTAACTACTACTAGAGAAAATCAGTCACTTTGAGATGCCACTGTTTTTATTACATGCTAATCATTTAGGCTCACACCCCCAAAATGAGATACCTTGTGCCTCATTTTATAGGATGATAAGTCCTTCGGTATCAAAGTGACCTTCATCTGGATTCCAGCTCTACCAATTCCTGCCATGTGGCCTTTAGGACTTTTGGTTACTGCATTTGTAAAGTAAGGCTGATAATAGCGTCCACCTGAAAGTTTTTCATGAAGATTCAGTAAGGTATACTATACACAAAGCATGTAGGATGGCACCTGCCGAATACTAGCTGTTCGTCTTACTATGAAGCAGACCTGATTCTCCTGCCTCACTAGTACTTGTTTTCATTCATTCAGGGATACTTGCCTTTACAGATAAGGGTGGCACAGAGTTGTAGCCAGTAGTGTTCACGATGGAGGAATGGGAAGAAGCAGGAATGAAAATTTGCCTGGGGTTCCCTTTGTTGGCGAGAGTCATAGAAATGAACCATCAGTTTTTGGTGGTGAGCAGGGACCGAGATTGTCAGGAGTGCACAGAGGAGGAAGGGAAAGGAAACTTTAGGGGAAACAGAGGGATTGGGGTAGAAGGGGTAGAAGAGAGTCTAAAGTGCATAACTGGAGTGGCAAATCGCCTCCGAGTGGGACTCCCTGAGGCGGCTTTTCGAGTTGGGATTCTGAAGAGGGAAGTATGATACCTGAAGTTGAAAAAAAGAATACAGGAACTGAAGCCAATATAAATTGCTCCGACAAAGGTGCCAGGTTTCTCCCCCTAACTGCCCCCGGGAGAAAGAGGAGCAGCCCATTTTTCTTCAGGTGTGGAAAATTCAGAGTGAGAGCTCATACATCTGAGTTGTGCATTTTGGCCGCCCAAGGGATGGAGATGTCTCCGTGATTTACTGTCTGAAATAGATTATGCCCCTCAAATTGGGAATCTTTTTAGAGGTGTACATTTATAATTACTTATGACAGAAAAATAGAATCTTGGCTGTCAGGAGGAGACCTTGCTGAGAGAACAAATAATACGTTATGTTAAGTGTCCTAAATAAACCCCAGGAACAGAGAGCGTGGTCCTTGAGCAAAGGCACCCAAGATATATATTAGTGAGAAGTAGCTGAAAGGATGGCTTCAAGTCACCATTGCAAAGTGAGGTTTTGACAGCAGGGGCTCAGTTATGTCGAAGGTAAACAGAACTTCCATCGAGGGCAAATTAACAAATGAAATTCAGAAGATTGTAGAAATGTTCTGGCCAATGTTAGCCAGACCTGGAGCCCCTCCCCCTGGCAGCCTTGGTTTCTGTCAGATGTCCCTTTCCCCTTCTCTGATCCGCTCAAGTGGTTGGTAGCTAATTAATATCATCAAAAATTAGTCTTTCCTATTTGGTGACTCTTTACATGTTACTGGCTTAGTTTTAGAGAACATATCAATATGCCGAGATGGCGTTTTTAGAAAGTGTTTGTCAAAGAAAAATGATGGGTTCAAGTACCCAGTTTGTATCACCAGAAGCAAAAGGGAGATGTGGTTGTGGGCATTCCGGGCCTCTTTCTGAGCTTCTGTTGCATGATACCAGGAATTTAGGGAGATCTGCTGGACGCCATGCTAAGTCCTAACAGTAGCTGTCACAGCAACACCGCGAGGAAGGTACTGTTTGTGTATGTGTGTAATTGTTGTTCTCTACAGCTGAGAAAACCGAGGTACGAAGTTCTTGAATGCCTTGCCCAGGGTCACACACCAGTCCTCAGCAGAACTGGCGTGGGAATCCAAACAGCCTGGCCCCAGAGCTCAACCACTGTTTTCATACTTTTTTTTATTTTGAACCAAGTACCTAGATTACCTACTCCAAAAATAATATATATAAAATCAGGAATTGAAATTTTATTTTTCTCTTGAGAGTTCCTGATCTACAGGGAAAAAAAAATTAAAAAATTAAAACATCTCCAAGGGCTAAGTACCTGAGTTCTTTAAAGGAGAAAAAAAAAAAAAAGCAGACCTCTGGTCCCGTTTCAGCCCTGGACCTGCCTCCCCCACCCATCCATGCTTGTCAGGAATCACGAGTGGCCGAGTTTTCTCCATGGGAGTGAGGGGCACAGGGGCAAAGTTGCTGTGTTGACCGGATCTGAGGGAGTGAGGGGCTAACTGAGAGACAGGATCCCTAGATTGCCAAACTGCCAGGCCTGGGTATTTGCTTGTCGCCTACCTTCTCAAAGACCTTTCTAGACAATCTTATCTAAGTAGGTCGATCTCCCTTCACCTTCTACATTTTCTTCATGCCCTTTTCACAGTTTGTACTTTGTGATTTGTTTGCTTGTTTAAGGTCTTCTCTCCCACGTAGCCTCTGAGTTTTTAAAAGCAGAGACTTCGTCAGTTTGCTCACTCCTGGATCCCAAGCACCCTAGGCAGTTTCTGTAGGTTTTTAAGTACTCTCTAAAGTTTTGTTAGAAGGAAGACAGGAAGGGAGAAAGGGGAAAAAAGAGGGAGAGAAGTATTCTTCAAATGGCCATTTTTTATACCAACCTTGAAACAAAAAGGAGTAATTCATTGAAGTCTTACTTTCAGTTTTCCCCATTCCAGTTTTTTAGCATATTAGGTATATTTCTAAAATTTGACAATGAGAGTATTGAACTTAGACCCTCACATTTTAGCAGCTAAAACAGTGATAGGTCACCTTGGGCAGTGGCTCTTAAACTGTATTTATAAGCAGTGAAAACGTTTCCTTCAAATGAATTTCATATGAAATTCCAGTATATAAAAGAGATAAAAGCAGAACTGCTCTGGCTAAAGGGCAAGTTAAGGTCTCAGAACCCTGCCTTGGAGCTCTGATGAGCCAGCTAAGAACAGTGATGCAGTCCAGTGCCCTCAACTTGACCTTGCTTGAGGTCAAATGCCCAATCAGAGCCCCAGCTAGGATTAGGACCCAGGCTTCCTCCATATCAGTGCCTTTCTACAGAACCTGTGAAGGTGGTTTTGAAGCCTGGTTCACAGGAAAGGAGGGTCTCCCATCTTTAGACTTCTAGGATAAAAAATAATGACAGCTAATATTTATTTTGTCTTCCTGTGACCCACACCTGCAAGTACCCTTATTTCTTGTAATAGCCTCCTGAGGTGTAGATACTGTTGTTCCCTGCCTTTTCCACATGGCACTGGGGCTTAGAGCCGGGAAGTAACCTGCTGAACCCCCACAGCTCCAGCTGAGGTGGAGAGGCCGAGGTTCATCTGTAAAGCTAGAGGCATGACTGCAGTTGAACAGCAGGGAAGGATGGCCTGACCAATGAATAGTTCTAGAACACTTGCCCCAGGCCGTACGGAAGTAAGTGCAGGTGTTAACCTTAAAAACAAAAGAGTGAGCTATTTTACCAGCAAAATGAGTTTAGGACTAGCAGAGGAATGGCAGTTTGGGACATGCGGGCTACAGCAAAGCATAGGCAAGCCTGGAGAACAAAGGAGAGGAACATTGCTTTGTAGAGAAAAAGGAGGACGTTGGGAGAGGCTCCTTTGAAGGAAAGTCTATTAGAGTCTAAAAGTCTAAAGCAAGAGTTCAAGGTTGTGATGTTTCTCATTGGCTAGGCTGTTGTTTGTCAGGGAGAAAAATCTTCCTGCAGGGGAAATAAAGTGAACTTCTTCCTGCCCAGGAACACGGCGTAGGCGGCCACAGAAAACTCGCGCGTGAGCGCTCCCCCTTCCGGGTTTCTCAACTCCATTTCAACTCAGGTCTCCCTCTGTTCATTTTCACACATGCTTTAGACTTGGCCTTGGAGTCTCTGCCTTCTTCTGTACAGGCTTGTGTCGCAGCCACAGTTTCTGCTCACCCAGAACGCCTCAAGTGCATAAATGCCACTTTAAAGTAAACAGCCTGTCTTCCTGCGGAGCCAGGCAGCCGGCGGGAGCAGCCTTGCATTCCGGGCCACCCGACTGGAGGGGGAGCCGGGCAGCGGCGTGCAGTCCCTCCCGGGCCGCAGCGCACTCGCTGTATGTCAGTTACCAGGGCCACGGGAGCGCTTAACACTGAGCAAAAACGTGTTTTCCTGGAGCGCATGCGAAATGGTAAAATGGGAAGTTATGGTTTCAGAACGTACTCAAGAGAACTACCAAGCCGACCTTTGGAAAATAAAGCAGACTTTGCTCGAAGAATAGTTGTCAATTTGTTTTTGACATTTGTTCCTTTACAGATATGACCCTTCAATTATTCATGCTTCCCAGCTCCAGAATGGAATAATAATGACGTCTCTCCTCAGGCCTGCAAAACCTCTCCTGCAGCTTACATAGACTTTGAGTAAGAGAGACATTCAGAAGTGCTTTTGGAGTTGCCAGAATCTTATAAAGATAACATTCTTGTACGTTTGCTATGGGAGGGCCACAGAAGATGTTCCTTTATGAACATGGGTTAATCTCCCACAGGCATAAGTAGGCAGCAGATGCTAACTTTAAAGATGTAATATCCAAATGGCTAGTCAACAATTTAGAAGAACCTCATGGCTCTTTCAGGCTAACCGAGAGAGGGCAATATGCCCATCTGCTCTGGGTACAACAGAGGAGTCCTTCCACAGTCTTATTTCCTGCCACACAGTTATTCAACATTCACCTGATACTGAGTCTAAAAGCAGTCTTCTAAAATCTGTTTTATTAGTTATCTTCCAGGCATTATGCTTCACTGAAAAACAGTGGTGTCCCCAAGTGCTTGACTTGCCACCTAGGACACAGTACACACTTCATAAATATTTAACGAGTGATCACGTGAATCATCTGCCCATGGAAAACGGAAGGATGATTTGGTCTACTCTTTGTATCTTCCTTGTATCTTCAAGATTTATTTAAGGTGCAAGGAGACCTTCTCCCGAAAAAACAATACTGGCAAAATGTAAAAGTAATAATAGAAGCCAGGACCGACCATGCGCCTGCCACAATGTCAGATTTGCCTGTGTTACCTCACAATGACTTCTCCCAATGCTCCCAGGTGTGAGGCTCTGCTATGTACCCCCCACCCCTGTAGGGGTGAAGTTAAGGTCACTGCCTGCATCACAGACCCACTGGAGTGTGGAACAGAACTCCGACCCAGGCCCGTCGGACCTGGGAATCTTCCCCCTTAACCCCCACGCTGCTATAGGACCACAGAATTCCCACTGAGGTCAGTAAGAATCATACAACTGAAGTGTCCACTGCAATTTTTGAAATTTAGAAAGTTCTCTTTCTTGAAGCTTTCTGGATAAAATAGTACTCCCTTTAGTACTCTCCTTCAACCCATAGCATCCCTACCTCAGTGCTCAGCAACTTTAATGATTCATTAGTATTCATGACGTTCTTGAATCCAGAGTCTCCACCCCTTCCCCTGTTAGGCCCGTAGTTGCCTTTTGTTCTCAGAGTAACCTTGGGGAAGGGAGATATTTATTCTTATGCAGCTATCAGAGTCTCAGGGGTGTCTTCTGTGCACAAAAGTGGTTGGAAGGTGGGGGGCTGGTGATCAACGCTCTCACTAGTCTAAAGAGATGCCTGCCTGGGGCGCCTGGGTGGCTCAGTTGTTAAGCATCTCCTTCCACTCAGGTCATGATCCCAGGGTCCTGGGATCGAGCCCCGCATTAGGCTCCCTGCTTCTCCCTCTGCCAGTCCACCTGCTTGTGTTCCTTCTCTTGCCATCTGTCTATCAAATAAATAAATAAAATCTTTAAAAAGAGAGAGAGAGAAAGAGAGATGCCTTCCTTCTAGGAATACTAGAAGTGGGCCCGGTAGTAGAGAAGTAAACACATTGCTGGTGTCTGAGGTGCCCTCTCTTATTCCAGAACCATCCCCACCTACTTATTCCCCAGATGCATCCCAGAAAGGTTCCTAGTCCAGGGTGTGATTTCAGCTTCCCTTGATAGAATTGGGATGCATTTTCCCCTAGCTACAGTGTTGCCACCTTCCCTGAAATCGGGCCATTGAGACACTATGGGCTTCAGAGCTCAATTGTCTGGTTAGGGACTTCCCTGGATGTGTAACAAAATGCATTCAGAGTTATAAGCCCCACATTTCCAAGTGCACAAATGTTTTGTAGGTTCTTTCCCCAGCTTTATTGAGATAAAATTAACATGTAACATTGTGTAAGTTTAAGATGTAAGACTGTGTAATTTTAACTTGATGATTTGATATACAAGCACACATTTGAATCAGTGCACATTTGTAAGTGGAGACTACCTGGAAAGAATGAAATTGCACTAATTCCCAATTAATCTTCCAAATCCTTCAACATGTTGTCTTAAATGGCATTTTCCAAGTAAAATATAGCCACTGGTTTTTGCAAAAAGGGTGATGTACTTATTTTCCAAATGAACCCTGAACTATAATCATTTCATGTTATTTGCCCTCCAAGAAACAATATGGTTTTCTAATAGAAGAAAGTATCTTTTCATCCTTTTTATCCCATCCTTGGTCATTTATCTTTCTCCCATCCCAGGACACATATTTGCTGAAAACCAGAATTCAGCAGTTCACAGTAGACTTTCTCAGGTTTTAGTGCAAGTTAATTTTGCCCTACTGTGAGAGGCGTTGGTGGAAGCGTTTGTAAGCACCTGGTGTTCAGCGGAATCTTATCTCAAATGTCATCTTTATTGATCCTGAGGCTGACTGTTTGGAATGGTGATCCCTCACCATTGAATTGTTTAAACAATAGTGTATTAGTATGCACATAAAAATACAGTCAATCAGTTCTCAAGATCTATAAGAGAGAAAATGCATTAACTTTTTTTAAAAAATTCTGGATGGCAGCGTCAGAAAATCGAAAATCAAGTGCAGTGTCTTGATTCAGAGATTTTAAATCTGATAAACTGGCGCCACGTTATTTGTTTTCAAGCTTGAGGACTTAGCCTGCGCATATAGGTTTTCTATTATCTACGGTTAAAACGCAATAAATATAGATAATTAAGCATTTATATTAATGGACTTTCAAAAGGTGAACTGAAGGGATTGTTTGCCTGAACTGATCTAATGGAGGAGAGGGCAGCTAATATTGCTGCATTTGGTCTGGCTCTGTTGGTTTTTCTTCATTACTGCTGTTAACCAATTTCAAAGTGGATGAAGCTGGAAGTTTGTAAATAGATTATCATCTGAAAGACAATTTTATTTCACTGGAAATGACTTTATTATGTGGAAAAGAGTAAAAATGTAATTTGGACCCCTGTCCAGATGCTCTTAGTCTGGTAGCAGAGAATGGTTTTATTTGTTAATTTGTCCTTTTAGAGTTTCTGTAGCCAGTCTTTAAATAGAGCAATTTAGCATTTTGGGGAAAAACAAACTCTGCACCATCCAAGAATATAATTGAAAATTACCCCCATACCCATGCACAATAATTACCTTTCAAAACATTTCCCATTGCTTGACATCATAGTGGTAATTGCTTAATGATATTATAATTTCATTACATAGGGATTACAATGGCTTAAAATGATGTAAATTGGAGGCTTTGAAAATTAAGTTATAATGAAAACAAAACCTTTTATGCAAGTTTAAAGAACTTATTTCAATGTAAAATTATACATAATGTCACCCAATTTTTGTACGAGTGTCATTGTTGGTAGAGTTTTAAAATTCATCCATTTAAAGCTTTAGTCCTAAAAACCACAAAACCTGCTTTAGTCCCGTGGTGATAGTGCATGAGGTTCCAGTTTTATAGGGATACGTACTGGAACGAGTGCGTTTATAGAGCAGTCACTGCTTCAGTGTGTATGCCTTATGTAACAAAACCCCTAGTAATGAATTGGATCCGCCTCGATCCCTTTGCAGTTGGGTGATAAAGACCCATGGCCCGTTACAACTGTTATTTTCATCTAGAAAGATTCCTGACTGGTCATGAAATGTATTGAGTTTTCCAGCTTAATAACGCCAGCTTAAAATTTTATCTTTTTGGAAAGTACCAGCACAGAGTGTGCTAAGCAGTTGTACGGCATGTAAGTTACAAGCCAGAGGTCAGAATTTCCCCCAGTGTGTGGATGGAGTAAAACCGAAACATCGGACAGCAGACCCCCGAGATAGGCTGGCTTAGAATCATCTACCTCGGTGATACGTGTTCTAACATTACACCTGATGGAAAAATTCATTTTACGTTTTGAAAAATATGTGATTTTTGGTTTAAGAACTCTTTTTACTTAAGGATGAATTCATTGTAATGTCCTTTATGAAACTAGTTGCGGGCTCTCAAACCCACTATTTTCTTTTCTTTTGGTAGTGAAAAATCGAACAGGTACAGTTTTGCGATAGGGAATAAGGTATAAGTGGACATACCTCTGTGTCTAACTCGGGTACTCTGTTTTTCATGATGACAGTTTATAACAACGACATTTATTGAGTATTCACTGGGTGTGTGGAGTGTTACTGGGTATCTTACTTAGTTCTCATAGGAACTATCGCAGGTACTATTACTGTCCTTGCATGAGAAGACTAAGGCTCGGAGTGCTGAATTTTCCCAATGTCCCACTGCGAAGTGGTAGAATGGGATTTGGCCGAGGTCTGTCTGACTCCGTTGTCTCAGTGTCATGCTGCCCATCTTTATGAAGCCTTATCTTCGAACTCTAAGCTTTATCAGTATTTCTGATCTGAGTGACTAAGCAATTTATAGCCCGTAGTTCATCATTTATTTCAAGATTGTCGTTATCCTTAATAGTAATAGTAACGATCATTTATTGATCAACTACTATGTGCACTGTGCTCTGCATATTATCCAGGGTCCAATTTCGTCTTCCACAAAAACCTGTGAAATAGGCATTGTCATTCCGATTTGGCAAATAAGGAAATGAGGGTCCAGTGAGGCAAAATAACCCGTAACTGCCCGAAGGTCATTTGGGTAGGCAGCGGCCAAGCTCCTCTCTGTCCCGTCTGCTGGATCCTAGGGCCCAGGGCTCTCTGGGCCACTCTGCGGTTGTATCTCCCACCCCACCCCCTTTAATCTTTAGTAGCTGCTTTTGTTTTGTGTGTGAATGTCACTTCCACACCTAGACATAGTACAGATTTAATAGACATCATCACATAGCAGGCACACATAAGTTACTTACTAGTTCTGTTCTCTGAAGAAGCCTAAATAAGAAAGAGATGAGGATTGAATATGTGAAGGTGAAGGACATGCACACCCTCCTTTTGATGTGCAGAAGTGACCTAAAGGGGGTCATCTTCCATGAGAAACAGCCACTTGAGAAGCATTCCCAACCTCTCCTACTTAAAGGAAGAAGCTGGAGGCAGGGCCCTGGGGACCACTCTTAAGGTAACAATGGAAAGGAAAGGAAAGGCAGCCTGCCTTCTCTGATTTCCTGTTCTTAATTAGAAACCGTGCAGGGTGCTCAGGTCAGCTATCACCATTAACGTGGCCATTAGCGAAGTCCTGTCATACTTCAAGGACATAAGCCACTGCAGCCAAGAGTCACAGAAACTCATCAAAGGCACTGCAGGGATCATTGGATCTGGTCCTGCCCTGTGCACGATAAACCCTCACACAAGTGGTTGCCCCAGTCCCTGCTTCACCCTCCCTGGGGTCCACCTTCCATTGCCTGGTCCGCTTTACTGTTTAGAAAATCCTTCCTTGCGCTCAGACAAAATCTGGCTCCTCATAACTTTCCTTCTTGAAAGGCTTCCTCCTGGAACCCCACAGAATCTTCTTAAGTTCTCTCTCATTTACCACCCTTGATGTACTCGAGTCCAGAAGGGCTGCTATAACCTCAAGCTTTGTCATTTCTGGAGTTAATAAGCCCGGATTTCGCCTCTGGCCTCCCACATGGATTCTCTCATCTTTGTGATTTTTGAAGTATGAGAAATGAAATTTCTTTTGTTTCCAAACCTGAGTTTTTCAAATGTAGGACACCTTTACAATTTTTTACCCTCTTCCGTGTTTAAATTCCCATAATATAATAGCTCCCAACTGAATGTGTTCCACCACCTTCTTAATGAAAGCAGGGCACCAATATGGTGGAAAGAACATGGAACTGAGGGTCTGGAAACCCAGGTTCATCCCTGACTCTGCCTCTGACTCAGCAAGTGACCTCAGGTGAGCTGGTTAACTCTGCATTCCTTGCTTCCCTCGTCTGTCAAACGGGCACCGTAACTCCTACCTATTTCTCAGGAGGGTCAAGCGAGCTACTGCAGGGGGGAGTGCTTTCTCAACCATTGAGGGCTCCACCAGTTGTGATGTTAGCCAGCAGGGCAGAGGTACTCAGCCCTCCGGTTAGCTCCACTTTTTAAGGACTGCTGGCACTGCGTGCAGCCCATAAGAGAGTCGGCTGCTCTTGTGTTTTGCCCGAGTCACTGCACACTCCTTGAGAACAGCACCTGCTTCTTCCACCATCTCATCCCCAGCACCCCACTCAGTGCCCGGCGCAGGGGCGATCATGCTTTAGGTCTTCGGATGGTCAGGAATGGCTGTGGTAGAATCTCAACCCCCGACTTCACCATCTTGGCTCTGCTCCCTGGGACTTAACTCAGGCTTGTCACTGTCCTGACAGGGTCCATGCACCAGCTCGGTCTGATTTTGCCTGGAAAAGATGGAGTCCCACCACCTTCCCATACTGTGGGCAGTGACACTTAAAATCATTGACTTTGCGTTCACAATCATGTACTCACCCTTTCCAGAAACATTCAGTATTGACTGAGCCTCTGTTATGTGTCAGCCCCACCCCAAGCCTACCACCCGAGCCCCTCTGAAGTAACCCTGGTGAGCTCACAGCCTCAAAGACTGGTTTTTCTCTGGTCCTTGGTAGCCTGTGCTAAGAGAGAGGAGTATTCTAATCACCATCCTCCCCGCGCCTGCTCTGATCCTCTCCAGCTCAGGGAGGTCTCACCCACCTGGCTTCTGGACTCGTATCATGTGTATTTCAGAAGTACTCAGAAGGCACTAACTCGTTGGTGACGGCATCAAGTGCACAAGTACTTAGCACAACACTGCCACATATAAGGTGCTCAGGAAAGATCTTACAAAAACAGTCTTTTTTTTTTTCCATTCCATGCCATGTGTTGGAAACCAACCAAACCTGCTAATAACTTAGGCAGCAGGAGTTCCTCCAAACCATCTAAACAGTTGTCACAAGAGACAAACATGAAGCCACGTCCATGTTACTAGCAAACTTGACAGACCTTCCTACCGCTAATAAAACTACCCATCACCTGATGTTTTCCCTATGTGTTCTATGCCTTGTGGGTCTTGTGTTCCTAAACAACATTATCATTTTAATTCAGGTTTACTTGGTAGCACTCTTAGGGTGCATGCATACAGCTCTGGCCCACAACCGAGTCTGGAACTGTCGTCTCCAAATCTTGAATCCCGGTCATATCCTTGACCCCGTGAGGCCCTTGGCCCTGTCCCTTTCTCCTCTCACTCCCTGCCGGGCCTCCACACTCAGCTTTTCTTGTCCTTCGGAGCGAAGCCGGCCCTGCCTTATGCTGTGTGCGCCGAGTCCACGCGGTGCCGTGCTCCTCCATTCTGGCCTTGACATTCCGCCCCCATGAGGAGCATCTCCCAGGAGGGTTGGGGGACCCTGCCCGGCTCTCAGGCAGGCGGCTAATGTGTCTGTGCCCCCCCCCCACAGGTGAAGAAGACCCAAGTGTGGAAGAGGATGAGGAGGTGCTGACTCTGCTGTATGACCCGTGTCTGAACTGCTACTTTGATCCCCAGACGGGGAAATACTACGAGTTGGTGTGAGGCCTCCCTCCGGGGCCTGGAATGGCTGTGCCCAATCGGGGCAGGCGACCGTGCTGGCCCTGACGTTGGCCCCACAGCGCGTGTGTCCGGCAGGCCCGCAGAATCCAGAGTAACTGAGAGAAATGAAGTTGTTTTGTAAATAACGTTCGATGTTAAGGATACCTGCCTTCTCTTTGTAGATGCATGTGATTTTTTAGCAGTGAGGGAATTAATACAGACCCAAGATTTCAGGACTTGGAATTGGTTCTTCTTGGTTAGTTCTCATCCTACATATCATTTTTTATTGCCTATAATCTCATGGAAGCAATGAAGAGTTATTAATTCAAATGTTTTGCAGTGTTAATCTGTAAATGATGGCTTGATACACAGAAAATGTACTCTTGTTTCAACGATATCTGGGTACCTTTTATTCCCTGTTTGTATTAAAGTATGATGGTCAAAAGAATACCTTTTAAAATGCCTCCTTTGATTTGCCTTGCTTGCATTCTCTACCAGAATATTCCAAGATAATATTTATCCCCCTTAGACTCTTAGAAAAGGAAATACTGTGAACGGGTCGGACTTTATGATCGCGTTTTGTTACCGCCGGCCCCACTGTTCCATTTCATTAAGGTTCGTCCAGAGTTTGCCAAAGATCAAAGCACTGCTGATCACTTAAGCTGCTTAGCACTTTGGTTTAGGGCTTGGTTTTTTTGTTTGTTTTTCTTTTCTTTTCTTTTTTTTTTTTTTACCAATTATCTCTGAATCCTAATAATATGATCCAAATCTAGCTTCTTGGATCCAGATTTAAGAAGTCACCCGTTAGAACAGCCCACACTCCTCACCACTTCTGTGACTTGGCCTGGAGAAACGGAGGAGGCGGTCGCTATCATTCTGCTTGCTGCATCACAAGGAAAAATCGTGCACTTCCTGCGTTTGAGGAGATGCCCTTGAATTGTGTGCCACGTATATTCATACTGAGCTCAAGGAAGTACTTATATTAGCTGGAATATTTTGTTATTTAATAAAGATTTTTTAATAAAGAAGAGTACCATTGGAAATGAAAAATTACTGGTGTACAATTGGATTTAATGGCAGTACTATAATTTCATTTAATGTTGCTTGATAGAGGAAATAAGAGCTCTTTTTTCAGGAAGAGGTTTGGGCTCCTGTTCAAAGGATCATACATTATTTAGAACCATGTTTCTGTTTGATAAGCTTTTAATCCTATTGTTCACAAAGTATACCTTTGTTAGGAATTTTTCCCCAAGATGTTCATACTTACAAAATGCAAATAAATAAATGAGGTTTCAGAAAGCATACGGAATGATAAAATAGTTGGGCTATCTTGGCTATGACCTTGAAGACTGGAGTAGGATCGGGAGAGCCTTGAACTTGCTTTAGTCAGTCTAGGGACCATCCACATAAATAGGGGAGTCAACTAAAGGTCTGTGCTAGTTAAGACGTGTAGTTTATAAATATCAAAGACACCATGAGCTAAAAATACTTAAGGATACAAGAGTGCCTCATGAGCCCCAAAACAGAATGCTACAAACCTCCACGTGAATTTGCGCCAGGACCTAGAACACTGTGCTGGGATTCTTAAATTGCAAGCAGCAGACGCTCTTGATCTCAAAATTCACAGACATGTTGAACAATCAGACCTCAGGGGGCTCAGGAATCCAGACAGCTCCAGGGACACTATAGCAGAAACTAATAGTTTCTCCCAACAATGGTCGCCAAAATGACAGTGCCACCTTTTCCTGCCTTGAGTCTCTGCTCAAGGAGCAAAGGCTGGTAGGCTCGATTTGTCAGTTATCCCCAGGACCACATGGAATGGGAGTGAGATAGTCCCTGAAGAATAAGGCACTGTTAACAAAATGGGGAGGGATGCCAACCAAGCAAAAACAACAGATGTCTACTTTGGGAGTCTTAGAAGCATTGTCTCTGCCACTCACCTCTGATTTGTTTGTAAAACATTGACCGGACTATACCGCTTCACTGGTCATCAAATTTTGCTGCATATTAGAATGTGGGAAGTTGATAAACATATTGGCGCCTGGGTTGCACCCCCAGAAAGTCTGATTTGATTGGTCTCAGGTGCAATCTGGGCGTTGGAATGTTTTAAAACATCCCTTTGCGATTCTAGCGTGCCTTAATGCTTGAGAACTGCAGCTAGAGATCAGATCCAACATAATGAGAGGGCAGAAGATTTGCCTGATGGCAGATGTATCAGTGGGGAAGAGTGGATTAGTTTCCACTTTCAAGAACTTGATTTCTACCTTTCTAATCAAATGTGTACTGAACATCGTATCTGAAACTATTACAGATGGATCCTGAAAGAACAGTTTGATTCACCATGAAAATATATCTTAAGATAATCTGGCTCAGTTTGTTTCGTATAATTTGCGATGCAACTTGCAAGTGACTAAGTCTTCAGTCTTTAAATTATTATTTAATTACAAAACCCAGGTAATGAGAATTATGGAAAAACAACGGTCAGCTAATACACGCCATCAGATCAATGATTTAGTTTCCCTGGCGATTATAACTTCTCTCTCCAATTAATTTAATTTAATTTTATATTAAAGGAAAATACTGGCATTTGCAAAATACATAGACACTTTTGCATAATAATTTGCCCTATTGTGTTCCTCCATATTTTTAGATTAGCTTCATTTAAATCAGTCATTTCAACCACATCTTGATTTTTTTTTTGAAGTGCAAACTGTGTTTAATAACCAAGAATAGTGCAATCGCAGATTGTACAACCTGAAGGACAATTAATTAAAAGAACTAATTTTAAAGTTGCCCTTTGGCTTTAATTAAAGATCTAGCTGCTGAAAGTTTCTAGACTGTTTTGGGGGAGAAAAAAAGACTTGAATGACAGCCAGTACAGTACTAAAACCAGCTTTCATCCAGGTTGCCCCCATGACTCCCAATCTTCAATCACAACAACCAGAATAATGAGGACTAGAAATCACCTATCCACAGATGGTTGTATTACAGGATTTCTATTTCATACACCATTCCCTCTGCGCTCCAGAAACGTTGGTCATGAAGAGAATTCAAGCAAATCCTATCTTCTCTTTTTCTCCCATTATAAGAGTTGAGGTAGAATCATCTAATTGAGCCTAGAAAAGCCAATCAAGATTATTTCTTTAAACTCTGGTTTTATAATAGAGAAAAGCAAGATTCAGATTGGGAAGTTAATTGTCCAAAGGCACTCAGCTGCGGAAGGGAGAATGGAACCATGACTCCTCACTTCCAGCCCAGTTCTGTTCCCATCCTGAGGGAATTAAGGTGAGGATTCAAACGACAGAGTCAGGTGGACATCACAGACATATACATTGGTCGCCCTAAGACACTAGCGCCCTGCCAAAAGGTTGGGTTCTCTGGCTCCTTCTCTTTTGCTCTATGCAGATTCTTTCTTCCCTCCATTGTCAGCCTTTACACCTCAAGAATCAGCATGTTTCAAGAAATAAATGTCATTAAATGTTAATAAACTTTATGAGCTTGAGGAAGAAGCCCATGGTCAAACCATGTTGGATTAATACTGGAGAAGCAGAAATGGTCATTTGTCTGAACTGGAGAAGTTCTCGATGGCTTTAATAAATTAACACGCAAAGGGAATGTCCTAGGAGGAGCGGAAGATACAGCACTTCTCAAATTTCTTTGTCCTCAGAGGCTTTTGCAATAGAACATCTCGAGGGGCGTATTCACCCACAGAAGCTCCTTCGAGAAATCCTGCAGATCATGTTCCACCCGCGAGCCCTGACCTCCACAACAACTCCCAGAAATGCATCTCCCAGAGTTGGGGGGGTTGGTTGGGAGAGTGTGTGTGTGTTGTTTGGTGGTGGCAGGGGGGGGGTTGCTTTTTGTTTTTTCTTGCCCAAATATTTCATAGATCCCTGACCACACTATAGGATTATTCTTCAGACCCACTTTTCATCTGAAACAAGGTATGCTGACGCCTACACTCTCCTTAAGTCAGAAACTTTGGTCACCTAAGATGAAGAAATTTTCTTTCTCATGTTTTAAATTATACAAACTTATAACCGCAGGTAATACAGTTTAACTTACGACAAAAGACAAATCTAAACTAAAGTTCATTCATCATGAATATTGGAGCTTTACATCCTAAAGAATATTTTGGTTCTGGTTTGGGTGGTTTTAATATAATTTAAAATCACATTAAGTCAAAATAATTTGACTTATAAGAATTAAATAACCAATAAACACGGGCCACAGATAACACTAATTTTTACTGATGACATATTCTTCTGTAGTTAATCACCTGTAACCCTGGGAAGCATTACAGAAGTGAAGTGTGGGAAATGGTATTGATCGATTTTCATCAGCCCAACTTATCATTGTCAATGTTGGTGCTGAACCTGGCAAGATGTAAGCATATAAACTCGCTCCTGATAGTAATAAATATTGCTGATATTTCAACCTGTAGATCGGGGGAAATCATCTCTAATTTGCTGTAAAGGATATTTCCAAAGCCATGGTGGTGGAAGGGAAGGTGCCCCTGGAACCATAATAATTGAGATAAGCCCAATCATCTAGGCATATCTGGCTTAAGAAGTCCAGGAGGGGAAATCACTCTTTATTTCTGATAACATGCCATTCTGAAATATAATTTTTATTAATGATGGACTTTTAATAATCCATAAATAAATCATGAGATGGGATTAAAATCATTTCCAGCTTTGCTTTGCAGCTTCCTAAACTCAAGATTATCTTAATTAAAGAAAATCAATCAAAATTCCTGTTTTTCCTGCAACATGCAAAAGTGCGTCATTCCTTTCAAACCCTGAAAACTTACAAACCTTTTAGCCAAGTCAGTTGGAAAGAACTTTCCTTTTCTTTTAAAACATTTTGGCTGGTCAAAGAAATAGATAGCATCTTATTGTGGGCTAATTCTGGTAAGCAGAATATCTTTTCACCCTTAATTCTTGTCTTCTGTTTGACTTTTGATATCTAAATATTTCTAAAATTCATCTAGGTGCTTAGGTCTGTACTGTATCCTTATAATACCTTTCAATTCACTTATTTCAAAACATTTTAATTCTTTTAGGTCAAGTACTTTTCAAGAACATCTGCCATTATCAAAAGAAGTTTGATTTAAGGAAAAAAAAATCATGGCTGCTTTTGTTAGCTCAATGTAAGGATCTGTGGATGCTCCAAAGTCCAGATAAACAGAAACAGAATTAATTCCAGAGATTCCTGTTATTGTTTGCTCTATCAGCAAATGCATTTCCCTGTTAATGTCTATAGCCTTAATTCAAAAGGGATAGTACGCTACCATTTGTCTTATAATTTCTGAAATTCCTTTCCATGTTCTGCTAATTGTCACCTTCAGTGTAATCTGAAAACTCAACCGTCTGCACATTGCATCATCTTGGGAGTGTAAAAACTGCTGCTGCCGGGGTCCAGCCCCCGGCATGCCTATCTTCCTGGCCTAGGTCGTGACCTGGGCATGGCAGTGTTTCAGAGAAGCCAAAGCTGAGACCCACTGGCCGAACCCATTCTCATTTCTTGATCTAGCCTCTCCTCTTTGCTTCCTGTGGTGCCAGATTGAGCAGTTTGAAGATTCTAAAGGGCATATGGTGTCACTGACATTCAAGAGTTTCAATCAACAAACTAAACATCACTCGATGGATTTTATCTGTGGGCGATCCAATACCGTTCTAACAAGTTGCTTTAGCCTCATGTGGTTGATGACCTCTAGGATGGAAAATATGGCTTGTTTTGTCTCGCTCTCTTCACTCTGTCTAGTGTCCTTTTCAAGCTAAACCACTCATTCTCTTTCCTGGCTTGGGTTATATTTTGTGTTAAGGACCATATTTGGGTTCTAGCTTCCGAACCAACAAAGGAAGCATATCAAGTAACTGTGTGCAAGTGATTGGAGCCCCTGTCGTAAGCTACTGAAATCAGTACGTGTGTGTGTGTCTGAGTGTGTATTTTATAACTACAATCCATCAGCTCACAAAACCATTCATGAATTGGTATCATTAAGTTAAAGACTGTTAAGAATTTTAGGAGTCTTTCCATTTATAGTAGCTCTTAGTGAGTCAGATGTATTTTTCTTTCATATAAAAATAGCATTTTTTCCCAATCTGAGAAGAGATGTAGAGCAGTGGCTTTCAATTCTTCTGTGTACATGGCATACTTCTAAGTATGAGACTACAGGAGAGGCCCTGGGAATTTAAAAAAGTGCTTAAATCACTCCCTTAAGAGTCATAAGTCTTTTGTAAAGTCTGTTTTGTACACAGTCTTGAATGGGAGGTATTTTGTGCTATGAAGGAATTAAGACAATTGCTGAATAGGGGTGCAGGATGTAGAGGGAGAGGAGGGGAAGGGACAGTAAGAGTAGAGGTCAAAAAATCAGAAAGCCTTCCTACCAAGTCAGAGGGGACTTGGAGGACCACAGGCCCCCTTCCCAAGGGTCTTTGCAGAATGTAAATGGGGTGAGACTGCCGATTAGTTTTTTGGGATTGTTTGTTTGTTTGTTTGTTTGTTTGTTTTAATCTGGGAACAATTTAACCCCAACATTTGGGCAAACATAGAGACATACAAGATGCACATAAATGACACACCTATGAAGAAGCACTTAGTACAAAGTGAGCACTCAGTAAATATTTGCTGTCGTGATTATCCTTTACACCTGGGTCTAGTGAACAACGGGCTCTCAGAGCTGGACCTCCGGCTGTAGCATTATGCCTAACAGTATGAATGGTGCATTATATACTTTTATGTATGTAAGCAAGAATTTCCATATGTTGCTATAAGTCTAGGCTTAAAAAATGCTTTGTCAGGGCACCTGGGTGGCTCAGTCAATTAGGCGTCTGGCTTTGGCTCAGGTCATGATCTTGGAGTTCTGGGATCGAGTTCAGCAGGGAGTCTGTTTCTCCCTCGCCCTCTGCCTCTGCCTCTCCCCCCCACCCCCACTCACGCTCTCTCTCTCTCCCACGTAAATAAATAAATCTTAAAAAAAAATGTTTTGTCAGTACTCTGAAAGAATAGGACCATCAGCTTCATGCAATAAGCCACGAAGAAAATTAAGAATTGGGGAAACACCATTGACACTGATTAGAGATATAACACCTGGGGCTATGTACATGTAGTTGAAAAATGGACACTCCAGAAATTCTTCGAAGCTGTATTTATTCAATATTTGTAACAACTCGGGTCTGACCCATATAGAAATAATTGATTCCACTATGAATTTTCAGAGTCTTCCCCCTTCCTTCCTTCCAAATCCACGGCTCCTTTTCAAAGCAAAGACTTCAGGAATGATCAATTCCAAGCCAAGCAGGTCATGTACATGGAGGTTTTTCCTTGTATTCTTCATGGTGTGGCGTAGATTATTCCAAGCAGTCTTTCCAGCTCATCTCATTTTACCTGTTAATGTACATTTTCTTTCCGGGCATATGAAAAGTATTTGAAATCATGAAACTATATTTGTTTAAACAGAGTCTGCAATCCAGATTTTGTATCATTTCAGTCTGGCTTTCTTCTCCTTAAGGTAAATTAAAGAGGTTTTGCTAATATTTGGGTAAAATCTGTGAAGAAGTTACAAAAACCATTGGTTCCAGCTTTGCCTTCCCTTGCTCTCCAGAAGGTCAGCCATCATCTACAAACATCTCTCCCCACATTTCTGTCTAGAACTCCAACACAAACTATAGAACCCAGAACAGCCCACCAAAGAGATAGCAACGTCTTCAATACCCAGTTTCCCAACACTTTCAGCGGTGTCTGTTGCTTCCAAGATGGAGAAAAGGAGGGAAGTTCACAAGCCCTCCCCCCATCGTGGCTGTTTTCCCCACGGCTTTCATGCCACGTCAGGTGTTAGAAACCTGTTAGGGAAAGAAGCTGTTTTTCTCCTGTCTTTACTCTCCTGCTAATTCCAGCACCATCGAGTTATATTTCTTTTTTTTTTTTTTTAAGATTTTATTTATTTATTTGACAGAGATAGAGACAGCCAGCGAGAGAGGGAACACAGGCAGGGGGAGTGGGAGAGGAAGAAGCAGGCTCATAGCAGAAGAGCCTGATGTGGGGCTCGATCCCATAATGCCGGGATCACGCCCTGAGCCGAAGGCAGATGTTTAACTGCTGTGCCACCCAGGCACCCCTATATTTCCATTTCCAATACTGAGCTGTAAAAAAAGAGAAAGAGAGAGAGAGAGAGGAAGGAAAAGAAAAGAAGAAAAGAAGAGAAAAGGAAAGAAAAGAAAAGAAAAGAAAAGAAAAGAAAAAGTTAAAGAAAAGAAATGTACCCGTCAGCCCCTCAGCCTCTAAAACAGTAGGTACAGTAAATTTCTCAAAATGCTTTCTGGAAGTTATAATTTCATCCACCTGAAGTGGTAAAGGGCATTTAAAACATCCCTTGATTCATCCTAGACCACCCGAGGCTCTGGTGTCACTCTGCCACATGCTCACATTCCAGAACCATCTACATCTTTATCATAACAAGTACCGCTTCCGGTTTATATGCAAAACTCAATGGCTTTTAAGATGCATTCTTACGGTATTCTTATAGCATTTCTACCAACCTGAATTTGACAAATACCATCAGATTATGTATCAATGGGAAAATTATCCATTGTTTTCATCTAACCTAAAGATTCATTCAGGTAGGCTTTGGACCATGACCCTTCGCAGTGCTTTACTCTGCCCCAGAAATTCCAATATCACAGGGTGCAAATGACTTCCTTGGCAATTGTCCTCATCATCTATATTGTCATCACTACAATGATTTATTGAGCTCTCACTGTGTTCCCAAGCATCTCATTTAATGCTCATAACAGCTCTTTGAAATGGGCGTGCGCCTGCTTTATAACTTAAGAAACGGAGGCACAGACAGGTTGGGGAGCTCTCCAGAGTGAGTCTGCGGGGATCTCTCAAGCTGGCCGACATCACATCTCATGACATAGATGAGGGCGGCACTGCTGACCAGCCATCTATGTTCTGGTGGCTGGAATGAAGAGAGGAAAGTTGCTCGTCCTGACCCCTTGCTTCCTGCTTAGGTGCTAACTCCATGGTTGCAGCTTGAGAAATATTTGTCCTATTTATCTGTTGCATTTTATACTTAAAAAAAAAAGTCTATATTAAAAAGAATTTTTTAAGTCTGTGAGAAATTTACTGTATATCCCCAAAGATATTTTAAGATTATTGATAGTTTTTGCATAGTAGGAACGTTCCTCCCTATTATCTACACGTTTTGTAAAGCAAAATGTTAGACAAGGCGTGCAGGTATCACTTCAAAAATCTGCTTCTTCTCCACAAGGCATTCTTCTAATTCTTCTCATCCCCCTGGTGTTTCTATAGTAACCTGGCACCCTCCATTACCACCTTTCTGTTGGCACTAAAAGATCATTTATAGTCAGTTCTCCACTTTTTCTGAAATGCGCCCTTCAATTCATAACACAACTGAGAGTGTGTAAGTGTAACAAGACCCGAAGCATTTGTTATCTTGAGTTAAACTCACATGTTCAGAGGAGTGAAAATATCAGGAAATGTGGTGTTGTAGGATTCAGCTTTCAGCTTCACAACTAATAAAAAGAACCAAGCCGGGATCTGGGGACTCAGCCTAGGGTTCTTCCTGCCCGTTACCTTCTCCTGCTTCTTCCATGATGAAAACTGTAACTGACCAGGGATACAGTCACATCCAAGAAAGAAAAGTCTCAGAAACTTATCTTTTCGAAAGTCCGTGTTTGGGGTTTGTTTGTTTGTTTGTTTGTCTCCTTAAAAGCCTCTAGCCCTTCCTTCTCCAGAATGGGTTTGACAGGTCTTTTTTGACACATCAATATAATCAAATAGTCTATATTCAGGACCTGTCATGGCAGAAGCAGAAGAGCCTCTCTGAGCTGGGCTTCGTGATCACAAAGGCATTTGCATCATCTCCAAGTGGCATTAGACACACTCGCAGGGACAGTCCACAGCCTCCAGCAAAGAAAGTGGTCATCCCTCATCTTCAAAATGAACTTGCATTACTGAACCACCTCAGTTATAGTGTATGACGAATTACTTTTTAAAAAGTAAACTCTATTTTATGAAAATCTCAACTACAGTGCATTTGCCATGTGGGAAGATTGAAAGAGTTAATATATCAAATGTAAGCATTCAAAATTCACCAAACCAGCTCCATTCATAATCTTTCTCCAGCCATTGTCTCCTCTGGCTCAACCAATGATGAATCCATCCTTCTAGTTGCTGAGACCAGAAAACCTGGAACCAATCTTGATTCTCCCCTTTCTCTCACACTGCAGTTTCAGACCATCAGGAATTCCACAGGCTTTATCTCCGATGTATCCAGAATCCACCTACTTCTCACCATGCTCACCACTATCACCCTGGACCAATACCATTGTTCTCTACCACTGTTCTGCCTGCTTCAACCATTGCCCCAGCACCCCACCACCAATTTATTTTCAACATGGCAGCCAGGGTGAGCCCTTAAAAATATGACATATCAGGTCACTCACTCATCTGCTCAAAACCTTCCAGGGAATTTTATTTCTAATAATAGTGGACTAGTTTGGTATAGACCAAGCTTTCCAGTGGGAACCACTGAAGAGCGTCCAAAACAAATTTTTTAATCTTATTCAGTTCAGGCTGCCATACCAGAATACCACAGAATGGGTGACTAGAACAACAAGCATTTATTTCTCATAGCTCTGGAAGCTGGGAAGGCTAAGATCAGGATACCAGGAGATTCAGTGTCTGTTGAGAGCTCTCTTCCTGGTTTGCAGGCAACCATCTATTTTCTGTATCCTCACATGGCAGAGAAAGACCACCGATGTCTCCATTCCCTTATAAGGGTACCAATCTCATCATGAGAACTCAACTCCCATGACCTTATCCCTTCTGAAGGTCCCACCTCCAATATCATCACACTGGGGATTAGGGCTTCAACATGTGGATTTGGGGAAGACACAAACATTTAACCGATAGCAACAAACAAAATAAATTCAGTGATATGTAAACAGGAATAAACCCAACATCATGATGAAGTCAGATTTACTTTAGGAATGTGAGTTTGGCTTAACATTAAAAAAATCAATCAATTTAATTCAGTATATTAACAAGAAAAAAATTATATAATCACTTTGATGCAAAAAATGCATTTTATAAAATTCAACATTCTTTCATGATAAAATCTCTTAGAAACTAGGAATAGAAGAGAATTTCTGTAATCTGATAGATGGTATCTACAAAACAAAAAACAGCAAAACTCTCACTTGGTGTTGAAACATAGATTTCCCCTTGATATTGAGAATGTTACAAGAATACCCACTATTACCACTTCTATTCAACATTGTCCTGGTAGTCTGAACCAGTGCACTCAGCAAGAAAAAGAAATAAAAGCCATGTCAGTCGGAAAGGAAGACACAACACTGTCATTATGCAGATGACACTGTTGTATTCATAGAAAACCCAAGACAAATTACTAAAATTAACAAATTTATCTACAGCGTCTTATTTTATCTATAGATAAATTATTTAAAATTCTGAGAATTAATTACTACTCTTGTTGAATACAGAATCAACACATAAAAATCAATTGTTTTCCTATATAATGGACACACAGAAAGATGGGAAACTAAATATAAAATATACTACTATTTATAGGACACCAAAAAATATCAAATACCTAAGAATAAATCTAATAGAAAATGTGAAAGTTCTCCATACAGAAAATGAGAAACATTTATTGGTGTTAATTTTAAAACTACATTTGTTATCTCTTAATGCATAGCAAATGTCCCTAAAACTTAGCTGCTTAAAACAAGATTAAACATTATCTCCCACGATTTCTATAGGTCAGGAATTCAGGAGTGACTTAGCTAAACAGTTCAGGCTTGGGCGATCTCATGAAGTTATAGTCAAGATTTCATCTCAGGCTGGGGCCCCTGGGTGACGCAGTTGGTTAGGCATCCCACTCTTGCTTTCTGCCCTGGTCGTGATCTCAGGGTCATGAAGTCTAGCCCCATGCTGGGCTCCATACTCACTGGGGAGTCTTCTTGGGATTCTCTCTCTGCCCCTGTCTCTATGCCCCTCACCCCTGTTCATGTGCGTGGGTGTTCTTTCTCTCTCTCTCTCTCTCTCATAAATAAATCTTTAAAAAAAAGAAGATTTCATCTCAGAATGCAGTCATCTGAAAGCTGATAAGCCTCTCTACATGGCTGCTTAGGTGACCTTGGAACCCTGCAGTTGGCTTCCCCCAGAGAAATGATGCAAGAAGCCAAGGTAAAAGCCACTATGCCTTTTATGACCTAGCCTCAGATGTCACACACCGTCATCCTGCCATATCTGTTGGTCACACAAACCAACTCTGAGTTGATGTGGGTGGAGACTACACAAGGGTGTAGATATCAGGAGGCAGGAAGTCATCTTTGACAAACAAAGACCTAAATAATTGAAAGTATGTTCCATGTTCATGGATTGGAAAATTCAATATTATAATGATGTCAGTTCTCTCCAATATGATGTGTAAAGTCAACGTGTTTATCAAAACTCTGGCATGCAATTTCCTCTGCCATCAGAAATCTAAAATCAATGGAATGCTGCCACTCGTTCACTTTTTAAATTACTGATTTAGTTCTGCGTTAATTCAGCAATAATTAAAAGTCTGTGCCTTTCTTTCATTTCATCCCAATGCCATATCCAATTTCCTCATTAACCCAAATAATATCTGGGAGGACATCTTTTCCTGTAATCCGTGTAAAGAAGTTTTTAATAATCCACCTAGAAGTTCTGAGTAACACAAAGAAACGCCAAAATTTTTAGTGATTGACATAAATTCCATGGAACAACCAATTTTCAATCCTTCCTTCTAACCAGTTGTTTCTCTATCATGAGGATTTGAACCCTCTTTCAACTACCTCCCCAGTGGAACAGTCATGGGTATTTTCCCATGTGAAACCTTTAAAACAGGCATGATTCATAAACATGCTACTTTGTACGTTTCATAAACATGTTACTTTGGATTTGACCTACTTACCAAATAATCACTGGCTTTTACTGTGAATCTCACTTCCTAGTTTCTGGTTATGCAGCTACATGCTCATCAAAGTGCAAAAACATGTGGTCACTTGGGCTGTTCACAAATATTCCAGCTCTGTCTGCACTCTGACTGCATTCTGCTGCCTGCACACTGCTGCCCCTTGAAGTGAAGAATGGCTACACAACTTGGCGTTAGCCAATAAAATGTGAGCGGAAGTGATATGTGCCATTTCCAGGTAGGAGATGAAGGCTGGCACACTTTGCCTCTTGCTTTTTCCCCTCTGCCTGGTGACTGCAATGTTCAAAGTGCTGCTTCCCCATCAGCCTGGCTGCTGGAATGAGGAGATCAAAATGGCCCTGGGAAAGAGACTGAGAACATGGCTTTCCTGTCGAACCCAATAGGTTCCAGTCAAGAGAGAGGCATGTCTTGAAAAAGATCTACGAGTATAACTATGGGCACACGAAGCTGATCAGAATCAAATAAGTAAGAATCCAATTAAGTTTTTGAAAGAGTTATATAGCCAGAGCAACTAGGAGTCTGGACTAAAAATGTTTACAACTGTTCAAGATTTAAAACCACCTTTGGACCTCCAATCTTCCTCCGTCAGGAAACAAGCAGAGAAAGCTATTTGGCCCCCAGGGAGGCATGTTCTTACTTCAGATGTGGCCAAAGAGATTAAAGGTAAAGGAAAACCACCCAGAAGTTGGAGCCAGATGGACTGGAAGCCACAGAACCCAGCCCTAATTAAGGAGTATCCCCCAGACACAGGGTAGGGGTGTCTGCCAGCAAAATTCAGAAATGCCCTGGACCAGAGGCCATCCCATCATCATCACAGTTATTCTGTCCTTCTTCTACCACTGCATTCTGGATGTTGTATGTAACTTGTCCTTTTAATTCATGATCTCTGAATTAACAGAATCTGTATCTAGACCTGAGGTAGAGACCAAGGTCCATTATCCCAAGATCCTGCTATTTAAGCTGGACGCCATGACAGGATGGCACTTGGGGACTGTCTCTGCTGGGGTGAGGGTGAGGGTGTTTTGCCTGCAGGATGGGGTAGGGACCAAGCACCTGGTGAGCAGGTGAGGGTGAACTGTGGCTGTCACAAATGCTGCTCACCAAGTTACCAGCTCTTCACCTCCCGAAACGTGGTAGGTTTCTACTTCCAGCCTCCCTGGGGGTAGGTGAAGCCAAGTGATCTCTTGTGACTGATGAGTTGTGAGTGTGAGTGATGTGTCACCGGCCTGCTGAGCACTTTTCTCACTTTCCAGTGAAAGGCCCCCCAGACATCTCTTTTTCTTCTAGCATGGAGGCCTTCGTCCTTCTGTCAGCCTGGGTCCCTGAGAGACTGTGATAAGCGGGACCCCCTGCCACCTGCAAGAACATGCAGTGTGGGCGAGAAATGAACCATCATTGTTTTGAGCTTGGAGTTGAGGGTCGTGTGTTTCTGCGGCATAACCTGGTTCTCACGGATACACTGCTGGAGCCAAGAATCTCATCTCTGGAAAAACTCCAAGGATTTACCCTACACAATTATTGCTCTGAAGACATCATGTGTCATACTCAGTGAATTCAGGGGCTAAAATGGTGTTGAAATCATCAGACCCCACGCGAGCCACTAGACAGTGGTGCCCTGCCCAGCTCTCAAGAAGAGCTAAGGCACCTTTATTCCTCTCCCTTGCTTACGAATGAAAGAAGTTGAGGACATTTTAGAAAGAAAAGTTCCCCCTTGTGTCTATGATAAACCTATAGATGGCTTTGTTTTAATCTGAAAGCGATGACTCTTTAAAGCAATTATTTGGACCTCTGAGAGTGCTGGTACCTCCCAGGCGACAACTGGCATTACTTGTCATCGATGTTAACGTAACCCAAATGCTTAATGGTTTGGGAACTCCCTCCAGGATAATAATGGCAGAACCTCTGCGCCTCCCACCCCCATCAAAATGTGGCCTAGCTCTTTCTGGGACTGCCCCAGCAGAGCTGACAAGCTCCACACAGCGGCTCAGTGGGCTGCTTGCTGGGGCCGAGTCCTGGTGCTGACCACAGCTGCCCCCCACACTCCTAGTTACTCAGCACCCCCCTCCTCCCCTTCCCCCTTACTCTCACTGCCTTCGGGCCAACAGAAGAGGTTGGCGGAGCGCCGGGGCTGGAGCAGGCCCCGCAGGCCTCCCCCCAACAAGAAGCCCTCCTTTCAGGGGAACTAACCACAGCATCCTACACCGAAGCGCTCGCGGCTGTATTCACTTCCCCGAGCCCAGCCAGCGAATGTCTGCCCTATATCCGTGTTGGACACCCCAGAACACCAACAGAACAGTGTGCCTGAGCAGGCTGCCTCTCGCGTGAAAAGTTACTAGGATATTTTTAACTGTAGCATCCTTCCTTAGAACAAAGGTTTTATCAAACTCTCCATCTCTCAGCCACCTCCATCGTAATGAAAGCGAACAGGCATCGACCACGGGCCAGGCACCCCCTGCAATATCGAAGCCTCGGCACTCGCCAGCCCTGAGGGGCTGTGTGAGCTTACAGCCCAAGGGGCAAATGCAAAAGCTGAGGACCAGAGAGTGAATGGGATCTGCCCAAGGTCGCCCAGCTAAGGAGGGCCGGAGACCTGCCTGACGCCGCAGCCCGCTCCCGACCATCCCTCACACCGCCTCCTATCAACTAGAAGCAAACGGGACCATATGGCGAATGCTTACTGATGGATACCCCCCAGCTGCCAATTAAGGTACAAGAATGCTCCCTAAATTCAAAGTCAGAAACTCTCCCGTACAGAAAGAGAATGCTCTTGCAAAAAAGAACGTAAATACCAGCTTATGTGTTCTTTCCCATTGTAACTCTTGCTAAACTAGTAAAATTGTTGGAAGTGGAGTGCTATTTACATTACATGAGTTGAGTTTTTCCATTAAAAAGTACAATATTGGATGATTGTGCATTTTGTTTGTGTGGAAGAGGGGGGAAAAGCCTTTCCCCCTCTGAAATTGCAAATGTCGGTACAAAGTGTTGCATATTTATCAGCCCATCTGCCACTACAGCATTAAAGGGGGGAAAAATCCTACTATAAGCAATTTATTCACAGTTACAGTTTTACCACCTGATGTGCAAAATAACAACACTCAGTAAGCATTTATTATTGTGCTGAGTAATTTCAATTTTCAATTTAATTCATAACATTTTTTAAAGACCACAGCCATGAACATTTGCTCAGCATTGGGTTTTGTTTCCCCATTTGGGGTGAACAGAATAATCGCTAGTTTGGGGTGATCAAGGTAAGTCGCTCACCAGCACACTTTTCCGGGACTGCAAACCGTTTGAGGTTTCAGCGACCTGTTTAGGTGGTCATGAACGGACGTCGCAGCTGCACATTACCAAAGTGACACGGTGCAGATTTGAAAAGTGAATTTGAATCAGGCCCCCCAGGTATTTCCAGGACAGACGGCTCTGCTGGGAGGCAGCTGCTGTATTTTGCTCACGCCGAATCCAATCGCAGTACAAGCTGAGACTGTTTCTCTCTCTTGGCAAAACACCAGCAGTGTGTATCAACTGGGGGATCTTTCAAAGACAATTGATCCCAAAATAACAATTAAATTAGGACTCGGGCAGATAATCACAGTCAGTGTGTGACTTTCACACCTGGAAGAAAGGTAAAAAAGAACTCTGAGAGAGTGGCCTGTCCACTCGGTTCCCTCTCCTGCCTTGGCCCCGCCCGAGAGGGGAGAGACGAGCTGCTGAGTGGAAGATGGCATGTCTCAGGTCTTCTACCCTGTCACCAGCAGAATGAGGTTCTAGAAGGTTCTGAGTTCCAGTTTGACCTTAGGTGTCCAGGTGATTGTAGCTGCTACCTGCTGCCCTTGGCAACATTGCCTATCCTGTCTCCTTTGACATGTGTTCTGCTTACCTGCTGCTATGTAACAAACCACCCAAGCCCAAGGGGTGTAAAAGCACCACCATGATGGCATGGTCATGAATTGCATGGGTCAGAAATTCAGAAAGGGATCAGCCAAGTCGCTCACCTCAACTTCATGACATCTAGGGCCTCAGCTGGAAAGGTCAAAATGGGCAGAAGTGACTAGACATCTGGTAACCAGAATCATCTGGAAGCTTCATGCATGGGTCTGGTGCCTGGACTGGGGTGATGTGAAGGCTGAGCTTTAACTGGACTATTGACTGGAGTGTCTACATGTGGCCTCTCCATAGGGCTTGGGCCCTCCCAAGAGGGAATACCCACACAGCAAATATTCCACGAGAACCAGCATCAAAGTCCTGGGTGGTGTAGCTCCCCCACCCCCTTCAGACTCATCTGGACCACTGACCCTTCTCTCTCCAGCCACACTGACCTGGTTTACATTTCTCTTGCTTCTTCCTGGGTTCCTCTGCCCCAGGGCCTTTGCTGTTGCTTGTTGCCTCCCCTCTTCAGCTTGTTAATACCTACACATCCTTCAGATCTCAGCTTAAACATTGCTTCTTTGTGAAAAATTTTCCTGAGCTCCCTGACTAGATCAAACTGCCAAAACAGACACATAGCAGTAAATACCTTACCACGGTTGTAATTTTTAAATATTTAGTATCTGTCTTCTCATCCGAATTGTAAACTCCATAAAGTCAGCAACTCTATTTTTGGTGACCATTGTAACCCTCTCCCCAACCCACATACACACAATTACAAAATCCTTGGCCCAGAGAAGGTACTGAATAAACATCTGTTGAGACAGATTTTTATAGTTATTGAACGCCTTGTATCCACCAGACACGGTGTTAGGGATGGGATTATAGTAATGACTGAGACAATCATGCTTCCGCCATCTTGGAACTCACATTTAGAGTGGTAGACAGATGATAAACAGAGAAACATATGGGTGGCATGTGTTGAAGGAAGAAGGGTTCTGGAAGAGAAAACTAGGAGACCTAACCCAGCCTGGGATCCGAGGAAAGCTTTCTTGAGGAAATGAGATTTCCACCAAGCTTTCCTCCCCACCCAGAACCCCCTGAGTTCTCCATCCCAGCCAAGCATGTGGCCATTCACATCTCAATTTCTTTCTTTCTTTTAGGAGCAAATAATTACTCCTTTGTAATTTACCTTTACGGTGTGCTGCGGGATAAATCAGTATAAGCCAAGGAAAAAGAAGTATAAATATATTTCTCAGTGTGAATGGGCTGTTTAATATCACCGTGCGTGCTAATTAAGTTGCATGTAACACAGAGAGCACTTTGACACTATTAAACTTAATGACCCTCTGCTTAAAGAGGAAAGACACATTTACAGTGAAATTATAGTCTGAGCTGTAATGCCTAGCTGGAGGAATGCCTTCAAGGAGATTGTTCCCAAACGCCTCAGACACAGCTTCGAAATAACAATAATGTGCAAGTGGCTGCACTGTCCTTTAAGCAATTTCATTGTTTGCAAGGATATTTCTTCTACCTGTCCACACAGCAGAGTTAAAAGTTGGAGCAGTTAATAAGATCTGGAGTTACCTCACCGATCCTCGGATCCCAGGACATATTCGGTAGCCAAGGAAGCCTTCAAATTCACTGTCCTGTATTAAGAGCTCATACGAAGGCCATCGCTTCCACACGTGATCTCAACTAATCTTCATGACAACCTCTAAGCTGTTTTTATAGCCATTGGATGGATGAGGAAAGCGAGTCTGGACAAGCTTAAACAACCTGATTCATCCCTCCGTTCATGGCAACAAATAGGTTCCCAATGTGTGCTTTGTACCAGGCCCTGTTCTGAGCACTGGGGGGTCAGCAGGGAACAAGACAGTCAAAGCCCCTGTCCTCATAACGCTGACATTCTGCTGGGGGAATCCACATAAACATATGGACCACAGCCCAGACTGGAAGGTACTGGAAGAGAATAAAGCAGGGAACTGATTACAAGGTAAGGAGGCCTTTCTTGAGAGGGCATTGGCAAGAAAGCCCCTCCAAGGAGACATTTGACCAGAGGTTTGAATGCTGAGGAGTGGGCCGCTCTGGAAAGTAGTTTCTGGGTAGAAGGAACAGCTGGTGCAGAGGTCTGGAGAGAGGGCTTTACTTGGCATGCTCGAGGGCAGAGAGAAGGCCAGAGTGGCTTACATGTAGTGATGAAGGGGAAGCGTTCCAGGCGGCCTCTCTACTGGGATATGGACGTCGGGCAGCTCTGTCTGCCTCCAGAGCCCACAGTCCTGACCACTGTGGTTCACATCCTTATACCCAGAAGGCACGACACAGGGGAGCCTGAGCTGATTCTCTGGGGAAAGAAAAGCCAAGCAGTAAGTTCCAGCTCTTCTGGGAAGACATGATCTTCCCGGGAATGTCATGGGGGAAAGAGGACTGGGTGCAAACAGGTTCCTCAGGCCAGCCCCGACCAGGTGAGATTCCATTTTTTCGGACAGAGCTATTGTACGCAGGGATGCCTGAAGGATCACAGCGAAAAATCTGGGTGGAGCACAAGACCTTCCATGCCTGCGGCGTGAACTGTGTGCTAACAAGACTCATTTGTTCATTTAAATGATAGTATAAAGCATCTCTTGCGTGCCAGGCAGGTGCTGAAGCCGGCACCCCAGCGAGATGCTGCCCCCATCCGCTCGAAGCTGACAGCCTCCTAAGGCCCAGATGTGCTAGACCTCTACTAGCTGGGAACCTAATCTTGTCTCCCTAACTCGGGATAAAGAGGCCCGTGGCAAAATAAGTTTCAATCCAGGAAGGAGTCGAGAAAGCAGCTTTTCCAAGCCAGGCTGGGAGCAGCGGCCCTGAGGCATTCCCAGCTTCGTCGGTCCCCCTACAGGACAGTGACTTCAGACTTCCCCACTAGCAACTGGCAACAGAGACAGAGGGAAGGGGGGGCATTCAAACGTTCTATAAGGATTGTGCATTACAATTCTGGAGCAAAGCAGGAATGCAAGTTAATCCTTGGTTAACCGGAGAATTAATCAAAACATTGCCCTGCCTCCATGTTTATAGATTGATTGAATTTCTATTAGAAGCAATTGTGCCGTGTCCAGCACGCCCATAAAAAAATTCAGTTTCTAAACATTAATTCTTTGAGTAATAAGGATGATAGATGGCAAACAGCAAAGGAATGTCTTTTAATCCCCATTCCCACTTCCTCCCACCAATGCACACACACATACACACAAACACATAAACACACACACATACACACACACACACACACACACACACACACACACAACACACACACACGTCTAAATCCCGCTCCCTAGATCCTGGGTTTCAGCATCTTCATCTCACTGAGAATGCAAAAACTGATCTGAGCCTGTGGGCGAGGCTCTGCAGAGGGAAGAGGCCAATATTTCTGACTAATACGATCTTCCTTCCCATACCAGGAGCAGGCCGTGGAGGGGATCAGCGTACTCGCACATTGCCAGCTGAGGGAGAAAGGAGATGCAGGGGAAAGCAGTGGAGTGCTCACGCCTGCCGGGGCAGGCGACTGAGGAGTGGCAGAGGGAACAGTTGACAGACTGGGGTGGGGCTTTGCCCTCTGAGCCGAGGCCCCCAGACTAGGAGGTGCCTTAGGCAGGTGATGGCAGGAGACGGCCGCATCACGTTCAGCACTCTGGGCGGGATCGGCTCCCAGGCTCGTCTGCACCGTCCGCGGGCACTCGAGGCAGCAGGTGGATGCCCGGTGCACACTAGAAGGCCAAGCGGGGCAGGAGTCTGGCCTCCCAGGCCTCCCACCTTTTTGGGGGACATATGGCAGGCCCCCACTGTGTCCGCGTGCTCTGGGGTGGGACCCACGGGGGTTCTTGTCAGAGGAAGGTGAACTTCGAACAAACTGGATATTTAAACTGAAAAGAGACAGTTGAAACTGTAAGAGATATTATTAATTGGCTCCTTTAAGCTGGGTCCCTTGCCAGCAGCAGGAGGTTAGGAGGGAGACCGGATGGGTTATGGGAAATAAAGAAGCTGCGTTTTTTCACCATCTGGGTATGGCATTTGCGGATTTATAATCCCAACACATTTTCTATCATCTCTCTCCAAGAGAATTCCAGATCATGCTTCTTTGGTTCAACATAGTTGATTCAGTGCCTAACCAGACCTTCAATAAGCAGCGACTGAATGTATGAATGAATAAATGAATGAATGAGGCCAACCTCAATCCCTCCATAGGTAATCCAAATGGGAATGCTGGAAATCAGAAGCTTATGAGGAGAGAACTTGTCAAGAAGTCAGACAACAGTCATAGCCAATGTTGGTTGAGCTACCCGATATCCCCTCCCCTTTGTCTTGCTAATACGACCCTAGTTTGGGCAGCAGCGTACCCAGTTAGAATACCCCCTCCCCAGATTCCCATGTAGGTGGAGATGGCCAAGTCACCAGCTCTGTCAACTGAAATAAAGAATGGGGCTTCCAGGAAAGTTGTTTTTCTGGTAACAATGGATAAATTCAGCTAGCACATACCTTTTTCCTCTTCCTCTTCCCTCTTGTTCCTAACTGAAATGCAGTAGCAATGCCTGGAGCTGCCACAGCCATTTTGTAGCCATGAGGACAAAAGTCACATGTTAAGCATATCAGAACAAGAAAGAGGAAGTCTGAACCCTTGATTCTTCCTTGAGCAGCTATACCAGCCCTGGACCGTGACCTCTAGAGCATATTCCCCATGAGAAGAATAAGGTTGGTTTTTGTTGTTTGTTTTTTTTTTTCTGGATCTACAGATCCCAAATCATATTGAGAAAGAATTCAGGGTTTCATTTACTTGTGGGGGAAATGTTACATCTTTTTTACAAAGAACTTAACATTTTGCATTCCCTCCCATTATGAATGTGGGCCACAGACCAGAATAGTATCAACAATGCCTCAGACTTTGTCAATAAGAATCACAGTCGTTTCCATTTAACATTACAATTGTTGCCTTTACTCTGCTTTATCATTTTACTTATCCCTATTTTGAAATTCTGGTGGTTTGTTTAAGTTATTTAATGTATAATTTAAAAGCACATGGAGGCTCCTGGATGGCTCAGTCAGTTGAATGTCCAACTCTTGGTTTTGGCTCAGGTTGTGATCTCATGTGTCATGAGATGGAGCACTGAGTGGGGCTCCCCACTCAGCAGGAAGTCTGCTTGATGATTCTCTCCCTCTGCCTCTCTCCCTGCTCTCTCTCTCTCAAATAAATAAATAAATCTTTAAAAAGAAATCAATAAATGAGGCGTCAGAATGGCTCAGTCAGTTAAGCGTCTGCCTTCAGCTCGGGTCATGATCTCAGGTCCTGAGATCAAGCCCCACATCAGGCTCCTTGCTCAGCGGGGAGTCTGCTTGTCCCTCTCCGTCTGCCCCCCCAACCCCACTTGTGCTCAACCTCTCTCTCAAATAAATAAATAAAATCTTAAAAATAAATAAAGGAATAAAAATACATATGTCACTATATCCCAAATTTGGATTTTGAAAATTATTTTGATAACTATTTCAATATAATTGGCTTCCTTCACTGTCTTACTTTCACTTTTTATTTTATTTTATTTTATTTTATTTTATTTTATTTTATTTTATTTTATGTATGTGGAAAACATTCTTCCATAGGACTCCCCTGACTGCCTAAGAAGGTCATGGCCCAAAAAAAAGGTTCAGAACCTCTATTCCATTGAGTTAAGCACCATGATCAGGTTTCTTTGCATGGGGCACAATAGAAGTCCTAACTGATCCTTCCATTTCTCCTAGCTGATACATGGGCAACTCTGAGGGACAGGAATTTCTGGAACCAAGAGTAGAGACACATGAATAGAGAACAACTTTAACAGCTCATTTCCCTTCCATCTTAATTTTGTTCCTACCCCTAAGAGTCCCCTGTTGAAATGCAGCAACCCTGGAAGATACAAGAGGAAGGTACCCAGTGTCTTGGCCCACTTTACCAGTCTCCCTGCAGCTAGCCCTTCTTACTGCTCACAGGACAACATCCAGCAGATGAGGTGGAAGAGGACTTCCTTCCTATCAGTGCACGATCTCCCAGGGCCAGAAAGTTTTAAGAATTAGTTGAGGGGCGCCTGGGTGGCACAGCAGTTAAGCGTCTGCCTTCGGCTCAGGGCGTGATCCTGGCGTTCCGGGATCGAGCCCCACATCAGGCTCCTCTGCTATGAGCCTGCTTCTTCCTCTCCCACTCCCCCTGCTTGTGTTCCCTCTCTCGCTGGCTGTCTCTCTCTGTCAAATAAATAAAAATAAAATCTTTAAAAAATAAATAAATAAAAATTAGTTGAGGCTTTAGCCTACCTGTGCTATCGTCCTTGGGCAAGCCTTCCCCTTTCCAGCCCACCTCCACCCTGTGCGAGCCTTACTGGTAGCTTCCATGCTTTATGGTGGCTGATGTTATGTCTTTTGGCTGGCATGATTTGTACTCTGATGGTTACCTAGCTTGGCATGCCCAACCTCTGGATGACCTGCCCTTCATCACGGCCACCAGGTTACCCAAAGCCATTTGTCCAGACTACAGCCTCTTGACTCCTTGTGACATGACTCCCATGGGGAGCCAAAAAAAAATAATGTCTTATCTACGAGTTGAGCAAAGGTCACCCTGTGGCAAAAGAACATCTGCCCCAGAGAGATGAATTGATGACCACTTCATCACTCATAATAAGGAGAGCAAATCAACTTTATTTTCCTATTGTGTTTGGCCATAAGAAAGAGCCAGATCCCAAGATGGAAAAGCCAGTGGGTCTCAGATACCAGGAGAGGTCTAGCACTGCCAGTGGCCTTGGGTGGCATCAGACACCTGTGGAATTAAGGTCACCTGCAGCCCCCAGCCTGGGATCCCACAGCAGATGCTGCCTTCATGCTTCTTAAGGACACTGAGTCCACTGAGTGCCCCTCTCAGGGGCTTCCTGGGCTTTTGTGTCATATTTTGCCCCTGGCGTTAGACTATGACTGTATGCATTATCTGTTCCTGTGTAACAAATTACCCCCAAAACTTGGTAGCTTAAGAACATAAGCATTCCTGTGGTTGGGAATCCAGGCATGGCTTAGCTAAGGGCCCCTGCCTCAAGGTCTCCCACAACATTGCAACCTGGGTATCAGCTGGAACTACCTCATCTTATGATTGGACTGAGGGAGGACCTGGTTCCAAGCTCATTCCCATGACTGTTGCCAGGATTTAGTTCCTCATGAGCCATTGGCTGAGGGCCTCAGTTCTTCACAGACCGTTGGCTGGTTCTTCACAACATGGGTGTCTCCACAGGGCAGCTCACAGCACAGCAACCAGCGTCCATTAGAGAGAGCAAGTGAGAGAAGGTCAGCAAGAGGGAAGCCACAGTCTTTTTATAACCTGATCTCCGAAGTGACATCTCTTCACTCTCATCAAATTCTGTGCATCAGAAGCAAGCCATTGGGTCCAGATCATACTCAAGCAGAGGCGATTACATAAGAGCATGAGTACCAGGAAGCAAGGATCATTGGGGGCCATCCAATAACTGCCTACCGCAATGGGGGGTTTTGCGAAACGCTGTCCATACTTTATGCATGCATTGCATTTCTGAACCCAGTTTCCTGTGCTTCTATCTCCAAATTGCAAGTGTATTGTTGCCCTACCCCAGGGATTTTTAATCTAAGATCCATGGGCATTGGGGGAAGGTTCTAGGATCTCCTGATATTGTGGGTCAAATGTTGGATATACATAGATTTTGCTGGGAAGAGAATTATAGTTTTACATTAGATTAGATTCCCAAGTGGAATCATGAATCCAAAAAGATAAAGAGGCACTGCCCATAATGTTTGTGCTCTGAGTTTGCACAATGCTCAGACTCAACCAGAAGTCCCATTGAGGAAGTGGCTAGCCAAACAGCAAGTCAGAGTTGGCAACACTGAGCTGACCTCCCCAGAGGCTATCTCATCCAACAGGTAGAGAAATGGAGCCCTGGGGAGGAGAGAGAGAGACAGGTAAAGACAGTGGGCCAGGGTCACAGATGACCTGACAGGGTTGGAGGCCAGAGCTTCTTCTATTTTCCCTGCACTACTGTTTTTACTACACGATCCAACCAAGGGGTGGCACCATGCATTGTGATGGCCACCCAGCAAACATGGATCTTTGCCAGCAAAGCCACATCAGTGTTGCCACAACCCAGTGTGCTGGCATATAAAATCCGTTCTCAACTCTTCGCTTAGACCTCCATTCTTCTTCCTTCAATGTGTTTGAAAACCTTTGCTTTTTCCTTATAACAATGATTAACTCTCCACAGGACAGGAAATGAAGAGGAGCCACTTGGAAACTCATACTGTTTAATGTCGGGAGGTAGAAGAGCTGGAGGTGACAACTGACACCTTGATGAAGCCACTTGTGCAAAGACAGCCCCTCTAATCAAACCCGGGGTGTGACTGAAATGCCCCAGTCAAGAGTGTGTCTGGATTTGACTACCCCCTCTTTACACGTAATGATATGTGGCCGTGGCTAAGTCACTTAATTTCTCTGGGCCTCAGTTTCCCTGTCTGCAAAATGACAATAACAATAGGACCCACCTCACAGGGGAGCAAGGAGTATTCAATGAGGTAACAGATACAAAGCGCTGAGCCCAGCATCTAACCCAGAATGAGCCCTGATAAAAAATGAAAAAACAAAAAAACAAAAAACACCTGGCAATGTCCTTTTCCTTTCTGGATTTCTAAAGGCTCAGGAGATCGTAAGTTGTGAGGGGTAGAGGCTGCATGGTGCTTTTACTCCGAACTTGTAACCACTGAGAGACACAAGAGCACCAGTGCGAAGCACTGGAACCCCGGGAGCTGGTGTGAGTCTCGTCTCCCGAGCACTCCAGGTTATGGCTTTCAGCAACCGCCTGCTGCCTCAAAGCCTCACATGAGCAAGACAGGCTTGCTAGGGGGGCTCAGGGCCACACACCTGCAGCCCTCCTGCCTAAGCCCCTCCACACACACCTGTGGCCGACACTGCGCGTCAGCCGTGGCACCTGGGCGCACACGTGAGCAAGGCCTGCAATCCATTCTCCCCCTCTTCAGGGGATGCCTTGGGAAAGCGAGGAACGTGACCCAGTCACACTCCCTCATAAACATGCTGGTGACTGACCTTCTGGAAAACACAGATGATGTATTTACTGGGAGAGAGGCCTCCCCCGTGGAGTGCTTTCAGCGGGATGTGCCTGAGGCGTCTGTGTTGCTTATGGCAAACAAATCTGAAATCCCTGGATTTATGGGGTGTACCTCCCCGGAAGATACTGCTTAACCTTTGTATTCACCGGAGTGTAAACTAGAATTGCTTCGTGATCAAAATGGCTCTTTCAGGTAAGTGTTGCCCCACGGGCATTGCCCAGAGACTTCCTTTGTTGAATCTGGAGGAGGAAGCGTTCTGATGTAGGAGGAGGGGGCCTGCGGACTCCACTGGGGGTCCGGTCTCTCCCCGCTCCACCTGTGCCTGACAATAATTTTGTCCTTAAATTGTCAGGTACGTCGGATGCTAGGTGAGAGCCCTGAGTCTCACAAGCCTGACTTGGCATTCCAGTGTTTGTGTGATCTCTGCCCTCTGGGGCTAAAGAGAGTTGATCTGGGAGAGGACAGCTGGTGACCGGGTGGGGTCGGGACCCTCGTTGTGTCTCTGTGTGGCACACGGGACCTGCTCATCGGAGGTGCTCCATTCATGTTCATGGGACGAATGCTGCTTGTTTCATCCTAAGAATTGACTTTGGGGCCCCTGGCTGTTCAACGGAAGCAGTCAGTGATGACACCTGAGAGAGCAGGAGGAGGACTCGGATAAGGGGTAGAAGTCATGCGGAAAGCTGTGTATCTCTTCAAACCCATTTTGAAAACTATAAGCCGCCACCCCAAAACCACTGCCAACATGATACAGAGACTTGGTGCCAAACACCCGTCTGAAACAGTCCCGCCAGCCCAACAGATTTATCCTCGGCCACTACAATAAATAAAGGATGGGTTTAAAAGGGATTACACTGGGGACGAAGCCATCATAATCCACCAGGTCGAACTTCGGAATTTTGTGGAAACAGCCAACATTTGATGCATGTGAGCCCCACAGAAATAAGTGTCCACAAAGCTCACCGAACTTCTACTATTAAGATACTTAATACCATTCCTTTTCCCCACGGCAGCCTAATAATTAACATGGGATGTTAAAAAAAAAAAAGTCAGAAATGATAAAACACAGCAGTTTTTGTCAGCCCCATTTTTCTGGGCTTTGCACATCTTTAACACAGAAGAAGAAAACACTGCACATGTGGCAAAGAGAGAGACGCTCAGGGAAAAAGAAGAAATTTAACATTTATTGGGAAATGATTTTCCACAGCATTACAATAATCCATTAACCCCAGAATAAACCCAAAGTTAATGGTTATCATTATGCAGCGACGTCTCGATTTTCCAAGGCAAACAAAATCATCTAAAAACAATGGTGTCTCCCTCGAAGCTCTTTGAATGCTCATTTTTGGTGAAATAAAATCCATTACCCAGAGAAGGAAATGCCCAGTGCCAACTACAAGATTGCTCTCGGTCCAGGGTCTGGGTGGCGTCACGCACCTATTTTAATAGGAAAAGAGCCCTGAAATTGAATTACTGCCTGGAAATTTTGTGCAGAATAGGGAAAGGACCTTGTCAGATCATATTTCGTATGTTTTATAAGGCATCTCATAGTATACGTTTAAATCTCACAGATTTTATGCTGGGGCGCCGGAGGCCCCGGGCTGTGAGCACTGAGGTGTTAGAGGACAGAGATACAGTGAAATAAAATGCCCACTCTTCAGTCTCTGTCATAATTCTCTCTACTTATAAAGTGACATTAGAAAAAGAGGCTGTGTGGGGCGTGCCAGGGTGGCTCAGTCAGTTAAGCGTCCAACTCTTGGTTTCAGCTCGGGTCATGATCTCGAGGTCGTGAGATCGAGCCCTGTGTTGGGCTCCGCGCTCAGTGGGGAGTCTGCTGGAGATTCTCTCCCTCTCCCCCTGCTCGTGTTCTCTCTCTTTCTCTCTCTCCAATAAATAAGTCTTTAAAAAGAAAAAAGACTGTATGACAGACAGAGACAGAGAGGCAGAGACAGAAACAGGGAGAGTAAACATCTCCTGTGAGGTAGGGTTGAAAGCCAAGCCTGGGTTTATTTGTTAGTGAATTATCTAGATCAAAATTTCTCCAACTTGACACTACTGATAATTCTTTGTTGGAGGTGGCTGTGGGGCTGTCCTGTGCATTGTAGGATATTTAGCCACATGCTTGACCTCTACCCACTGGATACCAGTAAAGGAGCACAAGATTTTACTTGCTGATAAAAACAAAAACAAAGACAAAAGCAAAAACAAAAACAAAAACAAAAAAAAACCTCATGAAAGAAACACTCTTCTTTTCTACCAAATACACATTTCTGCGTGTGAATGTTGATGCCGCTGTCCTTCATCTTATGAACCAGCTGAAGACCAGGTAAATGCAATGAGGATGGAGGAACAGAAAGGAGAAAAGAGCCAGGGTCTTTAAAGATGTCTTTGAGCCCCTGGGAACTACCCTTCTTGGACTTCTTGTTCCTTGAGAGATGAAATTTCTTATTTTTAAGAAATTAAAAATTTGGTCTACAACAAGGCAGGAAATCGAGTTCTCCAACCTAAGAAAGTGGGTAGTCTAAGAGAAATCCTGTGATGATAGTGATGACAATTGTGATGATGGTCCTGATGCTGTTGATGAGTGTGGCAGCGGCGATGGTAATGACAGTGATGGCAATGGTAATGGTAGTGATGGTGCTGGTAATGACGGTGACAGTGATAATAGTCATAGCAATGGTGATGGTAATGATGGTGATATTGATGGTAATGGTGGTGATGGTGATGGTAATAATGATGGTGATGGTGATGGTAGTGACAGTGATGGCGATGATGGGAAGACAGGCAAAGATCATGGGAATGGCGATAGTGAGGTCAGCAGTTACCATCTGTTGACCTTTGTACCAGATCTACTTCTGACTGGGTCTCTCAAATTCTTGGGTTGATATAAAGAGGAAAAGAGATAGTAGATGCAAAAGCTTCTAAAAGGATTAAACCAATCATTGCATTCAGAATCCATTTATTAAATACTTACCTAGATCTACACTGTGCTAAGTGCTTTAAGCAGCTATTTTCTCATAACAATACCATAATGGAGAGTCAGGCTCCATTTTTTATGTCTGTCCGCTGACAGTTTTCAGGCCCCCATCATAACAATTTTTCTTTGCCCCATACCTGGGCAAGCCAGTAAAACCTCAGTCACTCCTTCCCTTGGTCCAGTGGGGAAATTCAAACCATGCAAACTCCTGCCCATTTATGGAAACTCTTATCCCAGCCTCATCCCCTGACCACAGGAAGAGCCAGAAGAGGCACTCTCCCTTCCAGCCATTTTTAGACCAGTTTAGGAGCCTGACCTGCCCTCCCCCCAGAATGTCTCATGATGCAATAAATATTTTCATACTCTTTTGATTCATCTGTGACATCATCAGTCTCAACATCTGAACCAATTGTGGGTTATGGGAGGTTGGTCCTGCCCTCTGCACAAGGAAACAACAAAGTAAACCTAATGAGGTAGAGAATGTGATTATTCCCATTTTATTGATGAAGAAACAAAAGAATCAGAGAGGTAAGTTTACTTGTCTTGCATCACATAACTAGTATATAGCAAAGAAAGGGATCTGTCTGACTCTAGGAGCTGAGCTGCTAATCAACCAAGCTACATTTTCTCCATTTCTGGGGTTGTTTTAAAACATGGAACAGGGAGGGGCACCTGGGTGGCTCAGTCGTTAAGCATCTGCCTTCAGCTCAGGGCATGATCCCAGCATTCTGGGATTGAGCCCCACATCGGGCTCCTCCGCTGGGAGCCTGCTTCTTCCTCTCCCACTCCCCCTGCTTGTGTTCCCTCTCTCACTGGCTGTCTCTCTCTCTGTCAAATAAATAAATAAAATCTTAAAAAAAAAAAAGTTAAAACATGGAACAGGATACTCACTGTGGAAGATCCTTGAAAAACAGAAAGCATTTGTTCACTTTCTCATTCTCTCAGTCATTCTATAAGTAGTTAATGGTGCCCCTGCTACATGCCTTGCTGTGGCTAGGTTTTGGGGGCAGGCATTTGGACAATTAGAGGCTCTTTGAGCTGACTAGAACCAAATGCTTTTCTTAATGAGGTTATAGGATCCTGAGGCAAAGTAGAGGTCAACTAGGCCAACCCCCTATGGAAGATGCTCAGAAAAAAGTTAGCCAAAATGGGCAAATAGATTGAAAACAAAGGACCAGGGAAGGACCATAAAAAGGTAACCACAGGGGCACCTGGGTGGCTCAGTCATTGAGCATCTGCCTTCAGCTCAGGGCGTGATCCCAGGGTCCTGGGATCAAGCCCCGCAACAGGCTCCCTGCTCTGCTGGGAAGCCTGCTTCTTCCTCTTCCACTCCCCCTGCTTGTGTTCCCTCTCTCGCTGGCTGTCTCTCTCTCTGTCAAATAAATAAATAAAATCTTTTTAAAAATAAAAATAACTACAAACCCAAGCAAGCATGAGGTTCCTTGCTGGAGCAGGACACAAAACCTGGACCAGGAAAGAAATTCATTTGAATGAATCATTGCCTAAAATTGCTGATGAGAAAGTCACAATAATCCTCAGCACCATAGCTTGGGTTGGGAGACTGCCTCACTACTCTAATTAATGAAATGAAGAATTAATTTATAAATCAAATATTCATATTAAAAATTCAGAGGGTAGCAATCAATATTTTTCTGCTTATGCTACATTCATTTAATTTTCTGTAATAAATGACATTAGGAGATGATTATTGGTAAATTAACAGACTATGCCACTGAAACACTTTCCGAGAGTGTTTGCCAATTTGGAGGGCTCATTTATGGAAAATACAAGGCTTGGGTGGATCCTAAGGACTGTGGAGTAATTGACGCCTCATTGAGCAAAAGAGAGCTTCAGTTTGAATGATAGGGTGACAAATCAACCAGAGCCATTTAGATAATTAGGGAATGTGTAGAAATATGTCTTTTTTTTTTTTTTAAACAAAATGGGTCCACTCTTGCTTCTTCCCATCCCTGGAGCCTGGGGCCAGGATTGACCTTGGCCAAGCCAAATGAATGCTATTTCCCAGGATTTTGAGCCTTCAGCCTGTGAAGCAAAGGCAGAAAGGACAAATGAAGGTGCCTTATCATGGTGGCCACACTGGTACACCGACCACATTGCCCCTGCCTCCCGGCCTTACAGGAAGCCCTTGGTTCTCATTCATTTCCTAAGCTTGGTTTCCAAGCCACCCATCAATTCTGAGAACTCGAATGTCCTTCTAATAAATTCCTTTATGCTGAAGATGGCCGGAGTCTGCTTCTTGCTGGCAACCAAGAATTTTGACTAAGACATAAATAACCTGAGGGAAGAGATAAAGTGTACATTAATCAAGTTTCCTGTTCAGGTTAAGCTCTCTGTGTAAGGTAAGAGGAGCTTGCTTTTAAAAAATATGGGAGAAGGCAGCAGGAAGCTATTTAGCTTTGATAAATGTGGGGAGTGTGGTTTGGAGGGCACCTGTCTCCAACTGAAATGGGAACAGAAAGAATTATGACGAGAGAGAGGAGGGAGAAGAGAGTCAATCCGTTTAAGCAGAGCACGTGGAATGAAGTCATTATCCAACAAACAAACAAAGGGTGGAAGTGCTATTCAGGCTGGTGCAATTCTTTGAGGCCCCTACTTAAAAGAATGATTAGGATGAACGGCAAATATACAGGTCTGGTCATGAATCAATGCAGTCCTTCTGCCTGAGCTGGAACGTCTGACAAGTGCTGACTATGCTCCTGGGATATGCTCCTCTAGCAGGGCTCCCTCTGCAAAGGTCCCAACCAAACTGATGCCACACAGTAGGTGTTCAACAAGTATCTGTTGAAAGAATGGGCAAATTGTGACCCCAGAATTATGCCTCTTCTTTGGCGGATGAGAGGTGCAACCTCTAGAAAATGGTCATGCAACATTCAAGAACACTGACCATCCATTTGAAGATATTCATTCAAAATTTCTTTCTTTTATAGGTTTTTATAGCCAACCTTCAAGATGGCCCCTAATGATTCCTTCATGCTGGAATTCATGCCATGTCTAGTCCCTTCCCATACTGGATAGAGCTGAATAGGGCTGGTGTGTATAATCGATAATAGGGCAGACATGATGGTGTGTGACACCCAAGGTTACATCACAAAAGACACTGCAGCCTCCACCTTGCTCTCTCTTGGATCACTTGTTCTGAAAGAAGCCAGCAGCCATGATGTAAGAATACTCAAGCAGCCTTATGAGAGTTCTTCATGGTGAGGAACTGAGACTTCTTGCCAACACCCAGCATGAACAGACCAGCTATGCTAGTGAGCCATCTTGGAATCAGATTTTCCAGCCCCAAACTAAACTTCAGAAGACTATAGCATCATGAGGGACCATGACCCAGAACCACTTAGGTCACTCCCAAGTTTTTTACCAGTAGTAACTATGTGAAGTAATAAATTGTATTACTGCTTTTTTTTTACCAATTAAATATATATATATATATTTTAAGATTTTATTTATTTATTCGACAGAGATAGAGACAGCCAGCGAGAGAGGGAACACAAGCAGGAGGAGTGGCAGAGGAAGAAGCAGGCTCATAGCAGAGGAGCCTGATGTGGGGCTCGATCCCGGAACGCCAGGATCACGCCCTGAGCCGAAGGCAGACGCTTAACCGCTGTGCCACCCAGGCGCCCCTAAAAAGATATATTATTGAAATACAGTTGACATACAATGTTATATGAGCTTCATGTGTACAATAGAGTGGTTCAACAATTCTGTTCATTACTCAATATTCACAATGATAACTGTACTCATTTTACTGCTGTTTTAACTGCTAACTTTGAGGGTAATATGTTGTGCAATAAAAGATAACTAATGTACTAGATATGTTATAATTCATATAAAAGAGTGAACAGAAAGGTAGAGATACGGCATCACTTTTTTGGTCTACTCAAAGTGTCTCCTCCATCCCCAAGTTTCATTCCTCATGAGCAGGTGTCTGGAGAAACTTAGGATTTTACCATATGGCCAACCCTGTAATCACCAGAAAATGCCCCTTCTGGAGGTGCCTGTGTGGCTCAGTAAGTTAGACCTCTTCCTTTGGCTCAGGTCATGATCTTGGAGTCCTGGGATTGAGTTATTCCTCTGGCTCCCTGCTCAGTGGGGAGCCTGCTTCTCCCTCTCCCTCTGCTGCTCCCTCTGCTTGTGCTCTCTCTGTGTCAAATAAATAGATGAAGTCTTAGAGAAAGAAAGAAAGAAAGAAAGAAAGAAAGAAAGAAAGAAAGAAAGAAAGAAGAAAGAAAGAAAGAAAGAAAGAAAGAAAGAAAGAAAGAAAGAAAGAAAGAAAGAAAGAAAGGGAAAGGAAAAGAAAAAAAGAAAAGAAAAGAAAAGAAAAGAAAAGAAAAGAAAAGAAAAAAGCCCCTCCTGGGTCTGCTTCCTTATACCTTTCTATCCCACTTTCCCGAAGGGGCATCTCCTCATGTTTGGCTTGCAGGATGAATTGCTAGCCATTCTTTATCCTTCTAGTTCCATTATCAGATGGGGAATGGGACCTCCAACCCTAAGAGTGGAGAAGGGGAGGAAGCGTTTTGCCAAAGTCTCTACTCCAAGTGGAGAATCAAAAACTAAAACTCAGACCTTTCACACAATGAAGATTGACCCTCTTTCTTTCCAACGTGTCTCCTCTAAGTTACTATACTCACTACGTAGCAACAGGCTTGAGAGTGTCGTGCCTGGAGCCAAACACCTGGCTCCACAGTGAAAATGATGCCACATGCCTTGTTTCCTCTTCTCTGGCGAATGCTTTAGCTCAGTATTTCTCAAGCACATGGATCCCTAAGCTCTTGGGATTCCCAGGGGAGAAAAAATATATATATATCTTCTGTGGACAAAGAGTTAGAGAATTGCTGTATTCTGTGGCCCCCTCGTGGAGATCCACAACATAGGTTCCTGTCCTCCAAACAGTGTCGCACGAAGAAACCTCGTTAACCCAGGAATTCCCAAATGTGCCTGGACACAGAATATTTCTTCTCGCCCAACATGAGAGGCTGTGGAATTAGTGTTCAACAGAAACTTTTGAGAAAAGACTGTTTTAGCCAAAATGTTGGTTTATTCTCTTTTTCAGTTCATATTTCATGGCGAAGGCAAATCATGAAGCATTGGATGCGGAGCATGGCTGCCAGGTAGACGGACTTCAGGTGTGGCGTGAGGCGAGTCCGGATGTTTTATTTTAGAGTTTTATTTATTTGCTTACTTTTTTTGGAAAAAAAACTTAATAGTCACAAGAAACTGTAAAAACAGTACAGAGCTCCTATGTATACCTTACATAACTCAGTGATAATAGCTAACATTGTCACATCAGCAAAATCTGACATTGGTGCATTATTAACGAAGCTATTCGATTCCACCTGTTTTTACATACACTTTTTTTTGACATACAGATTTATGACATTTTATCACACGTATAGGTTTGTGCAACCACACCCACAGGCAGGATTCAGAGCTGTTTTGTCCCCACAAAGAAACTCCCTGGGGCTCTCCTTTCATAGTCACACCCTGTACCATTCCCAGCCCCTGGCAACCGTCGCTAAAATTTTGTCATATAAATGATGACAGAAGTGTGACAAAGAGTCTATGGCAAAACTACAACAAAAGAGTGTTGAATAAGGTAAATATACATAACTCTTGTGGTTGGCTTTTTTTCACTCAGCATACTATCCTTGAGATCCATCCAAGTTGTTGCCTAGATCAACAGTCCATTTCTTTTCATTGCTGAGTACTATTCTGTTGTATGGATTTAAAACCATTTGCGTGATCATTCTCCTGTTGAAGGATGGGCGGCTGACTTCCACTTATTGGATATTACACATAAAGCTGCTATGGACGTTCGTGTGTAGGTTTTGATGTGAATATAGGTTTTCATTTTCCTGGGTAAATACCCAGCAGTGTGATTGCTGGGTTCGATGGTAAATACATACTTAACTTTATAAGGAACAGCCAAATTGTTTTCCAGAGTGGCTCTATCATTTTTTATTCCCACCAGGAATGTGTATGTGATTCACTTTCTCTACATCCCTTCTCAGCACTTAGTATGCTGTCAGTATTTTTTATTTTAGCCATTCCAATAAGTGTGTCATAATATCTCATTATGGTTTTAATTTGCATTTGATGAATGGCAAATGAGGTTGAACATATATTTATGTGCCTATTTGACATTTGTATCCCCATTTGGTGAAATGTTCGTTCGGGTCTTTTGTCTATATATAATGGGATTATTGGTTTCCCCTACTTTTGAGTTTAGAGAGTTCTCTGTACATTTCAGATACAAGTCCTCTATCAGATATGTGACTTGCAAATATTTCTTCCCCTTCTCTTGTCTTTTCATCTCTTACCAGGGACTTTCACAAAGCAAAGCCTTTCATTTTGATGAAGTCCAATTTTTTAAATTCTTTTTTCTTTAATGGATTTTGCTTTTGGTGTCATGTCTAAGATCTCTTTGCCTTAGCCTACATCACAAAGATTTTCTTCTAAAAGTTTTACAATTTTATATTTAGGTCCAGGATCCGTTCTGAATTAATTTTTATACAAGGCTTGAGATTTAGCTCAAGATTTATTTTTTTTTTTGGTCTAAGGATGTTGTACCAACACCATTTACAGAAAAGACTATCTTGCCATTTTGCACCTTTGTCAAAAATCAATTGGCCATACTTGTGTGAGTCTATTTCTGGAATCTATTATGTTCAATCAGTTTATGTGTCTGTCCCTCCTTTGATACCACAGTGTCTGAGGACTGTATTTGTATAATAAATTTGAACATGGACACAGTCCACTTTTAGTCCCAACTCCTTCCCTTACTGTGATGACACACGGAATAATGCCCTCCAAAATATGTCCACATCCTGATCCCCTCAAGCTGTGAGCATGCATGTTACTTTGTACAGGAAATGGGACTTGAAAATGTGATGAAGGTGAGGAACGTTAAGATTGGAGATTATCTCCGATTATCTGGGTGGGCCCAAATCTAGTCACATGACTCCTTAAAAGCAGAGAACCTTTCCCAGCTGTGGTCAGAGAAAGAAAAACATGAGAACCAGGAAAGGGGTCAGTCAGCCCGATGCCACATTTCTGGCTTTGAAGATGGAGGAAGGAGACCATGAACCGAAGTGGCCTCCAGATGCTGGGAGAGCAAGGAGGGAGAGTCTCTCCTGGAGCCTCCAGGAAGGAAGGCGGCCCTGCCAACACCTTTGCTTTAGACCTGTGTTGTACTTCTGATCTACAGAACTGTGAGGTCATAAATCATGTTGTCTTAAGCCACCGCATTTGTGGTAAATTTTTATAGCAGCAGTTAGGAAATGCATACATTTACCAAATGTGGGACCTCAGCCATGTGACAGAATGTCTCTTTCTGTTTCTTCACCAGCGAATGGCGGTAAGATGGCCCAAATTTGTTCTGATGTGAGAATTGGAAATGTCATGTCCAAAGTACCAGGCACACGGGAGGCACTTTATATATGACTGGTCTCTTCCTTCTCCTGTATCAGGAAGAAAGAAGGAATGAAAGAACGAAAGAAGGGAAGAAGGAAAGAAACCATACAAAAGAAGAGGTTGCTCTGAAAATAAGAGCTAAATTAAAATGGAAAAGTATGCTTGAGCTTAAATGTCCATTTACATTTTTTGAACATCAGTCTCTTCATGTCAAGTGAGGATAATAATACTATGAAAACTCCAGTCCCTGACCCATCTCGCCCAGCCCACCCAATTAACTCACACCCTCAGGCGCACAGTGGTACGCATTCCGAACATTCTCGGCCGCATTTAGGGTGCTGTCTGATCCCTCCAGCCAGTTCCCTACTTGACCTGACGTTGCGATTAACCTCCGACTACAGGTCTCAGTCATACTGGGTGAGAGGGCTCCTACTCGAGCGAGCGCCATCCCGGGACATTGTAAAACCCTATTCGATGGCATGAATAAGATGAACTGTTCTTAGTCACCTGAGGACCAGTGTCCCAGCTGTGAGAGCACTGACGGCTCCTCCACACACTGGAGACTCCAGGCAGGTGGGGGCCAGTGCTTGAGCCTTGCAGGCTCACCTGAGCACTGCAGTACAGCGTCCTAAGTGGGGCTTCTTTCCGTAGAAGACGGCGGACAGGTGCTTCTTCACTGAGGCACGAAGGCCCTCATCACTCTCCTTCTTCCGGCCCTTTTATCTTCGTCTTTCCCATTGGCTTTGACCCTGGCCTTGCCAAGGTCAAGCAGGAGAGTCAATATATTTAAGTGAGCACCTGCCAGTCGTGTTTTGATAGAAACGATGTCCATCCCTTGTACCAAAATATGCCGTTCAAGGTGCGCGTCGGCTCGCAGGCACACACACGCGCCAGAATGTGGCTGAGCGCTGTGCTGGTTAAAATTCTCAACCTTGCCCTTTTTGTTTCAAGCGTGTGTGTGTGTGTGTGTGTGTGTGTGTGTGTGTGTAATAACCGCCCAGATGAGGAGACACAGTTTGGACGTGGTTATAGTATTTATTTTTTCCTGGAGGGCAGAGCCACATAGCTTTTAATTCTCCTCTACGTGTCTCCATTCCAATTTTCTGCAAAAAGTATGTCTTACTTTATGAAGGGGAAAAAAGGAGATAAAAAATAGTTTTCTTTAAAAGTAGTTTGAGAAAATAAATAAATAAATAATAAATAAAATAAATAAAAATAGTTGAGGATTGGGGCGCTTGGGTGGCTCAGTTGGTGAAGCATCCAACTTTTGATTCCTGCTCAGGTCATGATCCCCAGTTGTGGGATCCAGCCCTGCATGGGGCTCCACACTGGGCCTGGAGCCTGCTTAAGATTCTCTCTCTTCCTCTCCCTCTGCCCCTCCCCACCTCCTTCTCTAAATAAATAAATAAATAAATAAATAAATAAATAAATAAATAGTTCAGGATTGAGGGAAATATTTTCCAGAGGCCCATTTGTACAGTGTAAAACATATTGGACATGTGAAGAGCCCCCAGGTTTGAGCTGTGTTTTGGGTAAGTTGGAAGCCTGATTTGCAGGCTCCACTGCGTGTAGGGCTGAAAGAGCACTTGCCCAGCCTTTTCCTGACCAACAGCAAACATGCCTGGAAGTTTCCCAAACTGCTTTCAGCCAGAACACCTGGCCTTTAAGGCCTCCCATTCCCCAAGAAGAGTCCAGGCTGTTTAAAAAAAAAAAAAAAAAGCACCGCATGATGGCCCCTGTATGGCTCAGTCAGTTAAGCATCTGCCTTCGGCTCAGGTCATGATCCCAGAGTCCTGGGATCCAGCCCCATGTCAGGGCTCCCTGCTCAGTGGGAGTGTGCTTCTCCCTCTCCCTCCCCCTGTTCATGCTCTCTCTCACTCTCTCTTTCTCTCTCAAATAAATGGATAAAATCTTTAAAAAACAAAAAAAAAGCTACATGAAAATCTCCCCTTGTCCAAACATCGCTGAATTTATCCTGCCTCCTTCTGCTTCAGTTCTGTGAACAAAAGTGCCCTTTGGCAGCCAGGGCGGAAAGCTAAGCTCTTGTGAACACCTGGATAGCTGCTAGTTCTGATAAAGGTGGGCCGTGTGTACAGAAAGTAAACCCAGCAATAAAACATGTGTTTGACAGAAGGAAATTATGGCAGAAATGGATTGGGTAATAATTACTCCCTAACACCAGAAACCATCCAGCGCTGTGAACAAGCATCCTCTCAAACATTTGTTCTAAATGTTTGCACTTGGTAGGTGTGGGTGGCGATAGAAGGAGTAGAACAGGAAGCAAGAGAACTCGCTTCCAGTCGTGGCAGAAGGGATGGGGTCCCCACTAGGAACAGGCTGGCCTTGGTCAGCTGGCAGGAGATGGGGATAAACGAAACTACTGGCCAGGTACTGGGAAAGGCAAAGTCTGTGCAACACTTTGTGTATTTCATCCATTGGAGAACATGGAAAGATAACCCCCCAAAGCCTGGGTGAGTCTTGACCTCATCCCTTGAGTGGGATTTCCAGCATCAGGATACACTGGTGCCCATCTCCAGGGAGGAATGTCAGGTAGCCTCATGGGGAGGAAAGAACCCCGAACTGGGAGTGTGTGATTTGGGGGGAAGTCCTTTAATTTTTCTCTCTCACCTGTAAAATAGAAACAATGAATCTAGAAAGTTCCTGTATGTTGAGCATCAACCATGCACCAGGCATCAGGTAAATATCTAATCCCCCAAACCCTAAAAGGTGGTGAGGAGGTTAAACGACTTTCTCTGGACCCCACTGCTAGCCCAGAGTCAAGCCGGGATTTGGTCTCAGGTCTACCCAACCCCAAATCCATGCTCCTAAGTACCAGGCACCACTGCCTCCTGCCTCATGGGGGTCAAGTTGAGTTAATGCAAGTGGACTGCTGTACCCACCATAACGTGATGGTCAGATATCAGGGCTGGCTGTTGTTATTGTTATTAGTAATGGCCAACAGAATTACAGAGGCTGAGGTCATTGCTTCTAGCAAATGACAGTCCAAAGCAGACCAGTATTGGATACCCCTGTTTGTAATATCAGCCAACATATTGACAGATGAGGGAAAACTTCAGAGAAATGGAAAGGGAAAGTGGAACCCAAAGAGACCACTGGCACACCCATTCATTTAGGTCCTGTCTGCCCATCTGCTGAGATCTCTGAGCTTTTGCTGATCCCTAAAAGATTAAGACTCATAAGTGATCATTGGCCAATTATATACACGGAAGCCTTCTAATAGGGACAAAACCTGGGCATATTTTCTCTGAACAATATTTTTCACCAAAATACTGGAGATTGGTTAAACTAAAAGCTATTATTCTTCAACAGAGACTCTCAACAGGACCCAAGGTGAGGACTTTGCTTGGCTCTCTATGGATTTAGGTCATAAGGTTGGCCTGGGCAGTGGATTTCAAGCATTGTGCTGGCGGCCAAGGGCTCACAGAGAAGCAGCCGAGAGTGAAGACAGGACTGGGACAAAGATCAGAAATGGAGCCAGAGAAATGGGCTGACCACAGTGAGGTTTCCGTTCTGGGAAAATTTATCCTCTCCGTGGTGACAGGGATCCTCCCAAAGGCATCTGGACTTTGGTGTCAGAACCTCTGCAGAGCTCAGACTCTTCCTAAGAGAGAGAAGAGGGGACCCAGACTGCTTTCTCCCAGAATTCTGCTCCCTGACTCCAGTGCGAGAAATGTACTGCCCAGCCCAGCTGGGGGGAGTTTGGAGAATTTCAGCAAAATGGAATTTTGAAGTTTTAGAATCTTGGAATCACAGTCTCTTAGAACTAATGAATTCCGAAAATTCCTCCAAGGCATGGATCATTTCTTATATCTGCTCCCTCAGCACCTAGCACGGACTCAGGCACAATAGAGGTAATGAAATTTTTTTGTAACCTTCATCTATTCAGGGGCCTCCCTGGCCAATCCGCAGGGTCACATCCAAATAAGCATGGTCCAGCTTCTAAATGAAAATTCTTAAATCTTATTTGCATTTCTCAGGAAACCTGAGAGGGGCACCAGTTAGTCAGCCCCAAGTACTCGTGCCTCTTCTCCCCAGTTTCTCATACCCAGCAATGTCTCCAGACATCTCCCCAACTCCCCCACACCCCAGTCCCACGGACATTTTTCCTCTTTCCCTCCTTCACCCTCATACCCAGCCCTTTATACCATGTTTCAACTCAGCATCGTCCCTAAATCCTTCTCCCCTTCCTCTCTGGCAATCTCTCCCTACCTTTTCTTGAGATTATCTAAGCTCTGAGAGCCGGGATGGCAACCACTGAACCCATCTTGGATGGGAAAGAGGAAGGTGTCAAAAGTAAAGAAGGCAAATCAAGGAGGCCAGAGGTAAATTCAGCAGGAAAGACAAGCAGAAAACACTCATCTCCAGCAGAGTTGGATGAAACGCCATCCTGCAGGTTGATAAACAAGTGGATCACTACAACGTCAGAGTCTGGAAGGACCCAGACCCCGCCTCATTCTTTCCCCATCCTCTACCAGCATCGGGAATTTTCTCTGTATTATCCAGAGTTTATCCAGCTTCCGTGGGAACACCTCTGGGAATCAGCCACACCCAGAGAGCAGTAGGACCTAGCACAGGTCCATTCCCTCGTGAGCCCAGCATGATGAAGCTCTCCCAAGGCTCAGTCTGGGGGGGAAGCCAAAGCCAAACCCACAAACTGCTCCAAATGGGCCTGACCTGCCACAGAGCCACTTCCTGTCTACAGAAGATTCCTGAAGAAATGGCTAAGGAAGACCAAGAAGCAAGTAAGGGAAAGGAAGGGATAAGAGGAGAAGGTGGGGCAGTGCTGCCTCTGCCTGGGCCCCGAGCCTTGGCCCGTGGAAGCGCAGGCTCGATTCCCCAGCCTGTTGGGCAACGGATCATCGGGGCTCCCGACAGAGTCCTGACTATGGCTTTTAGATCCTTCACCACCTTGCCACCACCATTAAAGGCAAAGGTACTTGCGAATGCTCATTCTCCTTATTTCCCTCCTTTCCCGAGACCTCGTCTCTGTGCCTGGAAGTGGGTTTCACTTGAGGTGCGGCGGAGTCCCCATGAGACTTCGCCACTGAAGGCCGTTTTTTTTTTTCCTTTTTCTTTAAGATTTTTTTTTTCAATTTATTTGAGAGAGAGAGAGCACAAGTAGGCAGAGCAGCAGGCAGAGGGTGAGGGAGAAGCAGGCTCCCCACCGAGCACGGAGCCCGACGCGGGACTCGATCTCAGGACCCTGAGATCATGACCCAAGCCCAAGGCAGCCGCTTAACCGACTGAGCCACCCAGGAGCCCCTGAAGGCCATTTTTTAAATAAGTGCGCCAACACCACTCTATTGTCCCCTGCTCCGCGAGGGGAGAATCTGGCACCATCTCCCAGTTCTGCAAGCGCGTTCTCACCGATCCCGGGCAAAGATTGGTTTTCTATGCGCACGAGTGCCTGTCAATAGGTCACAGATTTTTTTTTTTTTTTTTAAGCCTCTCCAACAGCCCTAGGGGCTGTAGCGCTCTGGCTCTCAGAGGCAGCCCTTGGCATATGCTGGGGAGGGGAGTGAGTGGTGCAGTTAAGCGTCTCGGGGACTGTATGTGCTCTTCCTTTATTACGCTGTTGGGCAGCCGGCCAGTAGCACCAGCTGCTGTGTGGGGGACGCTTCTGAAGTGGCTGCTCCAACAACCCGGAATGGGAGTGGTAAGAGGTAGTACGCACGCTGGATACCGCTGGATACCGGTCGGTCGGGATTATTCAAAAGGGAACAATGCGAACACTTGATCCGATGGCTTGGGAAGGGCAAAAGCTGGAAAAAAAAAAAAATTCTCTTCGGGGCAAAGGTTAGAGGAATGCATACAGTGTTTGATACAAGGAGAACTGAGGTCTTACGTTGCTAAGTGCAGTAAGATACCTATGCAAGATGACTTCTGCCGCTCCCCAGAAAGGAAGATGATTTGAGTACCTGCTGTGTGGTGGTCCCTGTGTTATGTGCCATGGACCGTGGACCACCCAGAGATGAATCAGGCATATATGAGAAGCTGTTTAGTGGAGTCTCCCGTCACACACAGCCACATTAAGCATGCTCCGCCATTCACTGGCTGTGTCTTTTTGTACATTACTGAACCTCTCTGTGCTTCAATTTTCTCATCTTAGAAATAATGCCTGTCTCATAGTTTGTGGGGATTCAGTAAGAAAGTACATTGTAGAGAGCATAGCACGTTGTCAGTGCTGAAAAATTAGATGTGACTAATTTTAGTAAGTTATTTTTTAATCAAGTCCGAGGCAGACTCTAGTTACTGCTACACTGTGAGAAACATGAAAGGAAGAGAGACAGGTGCATGTGAGAGAGGCAGGGAGGCCTCCCGGATGAGGACACGCCTCAGCTGCAAAATTTACAACACCTGTTCCACTAGAAGGTCCTGATAAGAAGGAATGCTCTCCAATTTTCACATTCGTTTTAGTCAAAAGCATTGGAAAAATGAGAGAAATAGCCACAGATTTTTTTTTTAATTACCAAAAAAAAAAAAATTACCAGAGGTGGTGATCATTTTAAGAGGCAAAAATAATAGTTAATAAAGATCAGTGACTAACTCTCATATACCATGGGATCTGAGACACACCAATATTTCATGTACCACCAGAAAGAGCAAAAGCCATGAACTGAACAATGACACAGTGTTCTCATAACAGTAATTATTAAGATGCATCTGATTTCAGATGTGTTTTAAAAGGTAAAAAGAAATGGGCATCTGAGAATCAGTGAAGTATCATATTTGCCATACTCTGTCCTAATGAGGATGCATTTTATAAAGCATTTCTTCATGGAATCCCCACAAAAACAGGTATAGTGAAATCCATTTGGCAGATGAGGACACTGAGGCACAGAGCAGTGAAGTACTTTGTCTAGGGTCCCATAACCAGTAAATACTAGAGCTGGCACTCAGATTCAGAGCTGCCTGACAGAAAGTCCAAGGGCTTATGCACCATCTTATGCACAAAAGACCGAAAACCCAGAGCAGCTAGGTGAGAGGGACAGAGAAGAGTACACGGACCAGGTCAGAACCTGGAGAGCCCTGAATGCTGGGCTTAGGACTGGCCATCCACTCCAGGGTCATGCACTGAGCTCGGCTGTGTGGCAGGCACTGTGTTGAGCACTGGGGGGAGGCAGCCCCAAGTAAGAAACAGACCAGGTCTCTGCCTTGCAGAGTTCACGGCAAAGGATCGGCACCTAACTGGACCATTCAGGGGGACAGGTGCCAAGGTCAAGGTGTGCACTGGGCACATATAGGAGGAAACTTTGACCCAGGGCTGGGGGATCAGGGAGGGCTTCCTAGAGAAAGTGACACGATGATCTGAATAATGGGTCAGAAAAGAAGGGTGTAGCACCAAGCATCCCATGCACTCCCCTACATTTCCCAGTCTCCCTTACAGTTAGTTTGGAGCCATCTGACCAATTCTGGCCAAAAGAGGGGAAGAGAAGGTGACTTGTGGCACTTACAGGCTGAGTCAGTTAAAGAACAAGTGCCTACTCCAACTTCTTTTCCTTTATGCCAGTGAGTTGGGGGCCACCTCTCCAGAGGGAAAAGGACCACCAAATCCATACTGCACCTCACAGGAGTGAGACATAAACTGTAATGTGTTAAGGGACTGAAATTTAGGAGTTAATCATTATCACTGCATAACCTAACTGATCCTGATTAATCCAATGGGAGAGAGGGTTCCATGCAGGGAAAACGATGTGCAAAGGCCAGAACGTGGGGACTTGGAGGAATTGAATACTTCCTCCGGCTGCAGTATGAGCGCCCGGGGCCAGTGGCATGAGATGAAGCTAGAGAGGTAGGACTGGCCCCCAGGGTCCTGCAGGCCACGTAGGAAGTCTGGGCGGCTGTGGTTCAGAATGGATTAAAAGTGGAGGGAGACCAGATGACAAAAGCTGGAGACTACAAGTTCTGAGGATGGCAATGAGCACGAGTCTAAAGAAATACACATGAGAGATACAACATGGATCCATGCAGGGGACAAGAGAGAGCTGCGTCAAAGTGACCTCCAAGCTTTCGGGCTTGAGACACCAGGACGATGGCGGGGTGTTCAACAGAAGCTCAAAGACAAGTTGGGCTGTGGAGGATGCTGATGGATCTGACCTGGAACGTGTTGAGGTTGAGGCTAAAGGATCATCATCAGAGGGAATTCAAGGAGCAGGGCTTGGCGGGGCAGAGTCAGATCCGGGAGCTGGCCTCTGCTTGCTTGCTTCCGGGCTGTGAGTCCTTCCTGCTTCTCTCCACTCACAACAGGTTCAGCTAGACCTACTCTCTACACGAGAGCTTCTTATGACAGCCTGGGTTTTCCTAAATGCTCTGTAAAGACCAATTAATTGCACTAATTTATCTATCAGCTTTTTCTGGAACGAGCATCTAAGACATAATTAGACAATTGTCGTTAAACCTATGGAACAGCTCCCTGAGAGCAGTCGGCAATGAGATGGTGTGTTTTCCTTCATGGCTGCCACCTCAGGTGGCTGTGGGAAAATATAAAGAAACAGGTACAGAGGTGTCAGAGAAGGGAAGGAGCTCTCGCAGGCCTCAAAGCTACCGCCTGGTGAATCGCTCCCTAGAGAAGAATGTGCTATGACCTGGGGGTGGTTTGGTGTGCTGGAGCGGGCTCCTACCAGCTCTAAAATTAAATATTCAGGATTCCCGCAAGCCGGCTGGTAGCTCAAGGTCAGCCATGGTGAGAGTACTTGCAGCACAGAGATCAGCAGATGCTGTAAGTCAGGGCTCTTCAGGGAAGGAGTGGGGAGTCTGTTAACCAGCATACCACTGGTTTATATGAAAGGAAGGTGGCAGGAATGTGAGGGTTGGAAAGTCATCTCAGTGTCTGGCTCCCCTCATTCCTGCGGGAATATCCAAGAGCCGTTAGTGAGAGCTGCCTTTCCCTCATCCTCCAGTTCCAATCCAGCAAATGGTCTCAATCCTGTCTCCCAAATGTATCTTCATTATCTGGACCTGCTCCCTCACCTAGCACTCCTCTCCTTCTCACTCACTGGGCTCAGAACATTTCTAGTCTGGAACTCTGCATATTCTGGTCTGCCCTCCTAGAATGTTCTCCCCACCCTCATTAGGAGTGACTGAGGTCATCTCATCTTCAGATCTCAACTATAAAGTCATTTCTCCTGAAGACCTCCCCAGACTACACCTTCTAAAACAGCACTCCCTATGTTATTTTTTTTTCACTTTGTTTCTTTCAAAGCCCTTGTCACACTTTATCTTGTATAATTCTTTCATTGACTTTCTACAGACTGGAAACTCCAGGAGGGCAAGCCTGTTTTCTACCCTATTACTCATGCTTCCCATGGAGCCTGGCACAGAATTGGGGACCAATAAGTATTTACTGCAGAAACACTGGATAAAGTGTCACAAGACCCAAATTTTGTAGTTATGAGTGATACCAACACCTCCTTTTTCAAGGTCTGGTCCTCCTTAAGTTTGGAGGGTATTGCTGTTAAAAATTCAAACCAATGGAACTCACCAGATGGATGATTTCACAGATATGTAAGCCCTCTCCAGCGGCCAGATGAAAGTAAGGTGGTGACGTTTCCTTCTCTCCACCACCCATATTGGAGGGCATTTCAATGGAGTTACTGAGCCCATCTCTTGCATTGCATTATTTCACAATTTTCTCTCTTCCCCATGACAACCCAAGGTAAAATCAAGGGGAAGAGTTTTCCTGCCACCATGACCTTCACTCCTAAGCCTGAGGTGTTTGTTTTGACAATCTCTTCTTTCCCTGAGGCCTCCTGACGTCATAGAACACTCAGGAACTCAGAACCTGCCTCAGAGGTACGGAAGGATTTAGGTTTACTGGATTCGGTACCAAGGAAACCACTTGGCTCCTCCCATGTGTCCCACATCAGCACAGATAAACACCAAAATTACAAACATCAACCACCCCAACAAGGGAAATGTTCTAAGGCAGGAGAATGCAAGGATTACTGGCTGACCCTTCTCAGGAGCTAAAGCCATACCTCATGGTGAGGTTGGGGACATGGATACGAAGCCGTGTGGCAGACAGAGCCTATGGTGATCTCCAATGACCTCCACCTCCTGGTATTCATGTCTTGTATAATCCCCTCCCCTGAGTATGGATGGAAGCTGACTTGCTCCTAGCCAATATGGCAGATATGAAGGAATTTTGCTGACTTAAGGTCCTAAATCAGTTTGAGTTCATAAAAATATAGATTATCCTCAGTGGGTGTGATTTAAGTGGGCAAATGGCCTTAAAACAGAGACTTTACCCTCCTTGAGGCAAGAGATTCTCCTTGCTGGCTTGATAAATTACTATGGTGAGGAAGGCCATGTAGCAAGGAACGGTGGGCATTTCCTAGGACCTGAGTCTACAGCCTCCAGTCCACAGCCAGCAAACCCTTGGGGCCTTTCATCACACAACCCCAAGGAAGTATGTGACAACCTCAGTCACACCACAACACAAATGAGCTTGAAAGTGGATTCTTCCCCAATGGAGCCTCCAGATGAGAATGTAACCCACATAACCCCTTGATTACAGTCTTGTAAGACACTGAGCAGAAGACCCAGTTAAAATATGCCCACACTCCTAACACACAGAAACTTTGAGATCTTAACTACTTGTTGTTTTAAGCCATTAAGTAGGTGGCAATTTGTTATGCAGCAATAGACAACTAACCCAGACAGTGACATGAGTTAATCCCAGGAGATTGTAACCAGAGATTTGTTAATACCCACCCTCTGTAATGCCCTGCTTGTTAGCCCTGCTGTGGGTCATTTCTGCTCCCAGACAAAGCATTTCAGGTGATCCCTAGGGTGTAAACTGGGACATTCATCTGAGCACCCATGATGTACCAGGCCCTGTGTTGGGGACTGAGAATTCAAAGTGACTATGATGTTGTCTTTCTTTTGAGGAACTTACAAACCAGGTGGACAGATAATGCAAGTCACTCCTCCATCCGCATGTGTTTACAGAGGGCTGACAGTGTGGCAGGCACTGTGCTAAGTACTGTGGTCAGAGAAGGATAAGGATCTGCTCAGCTTGAAGTGTCACGTAGATTACGGAGAGCTGGAGGCAGCTTATATTGGCTCCCAAGAGTCAGGTGTTAAATTTTCAGAAATCTGGTGACCCAATTGTTAAACACAGCCATTATGAGAAGTTAAATTATTTAAACTTACAAACTAAATAAATCGTATTTTTTAAAGATTTTATTTATTTATTTATTTATTTATTTATTTATTTATTTATGTGACAGAGAGACAGCCAGCGAGAGAGGGAATACAGCAGGGGAGTGGGAGAGGAAGAAGCAGGCTCCCAGCAGAGGAGCCCGATGCGGGACTCGATCCCGGAACGCCAGGATCACGCCCTGAGCCGAAGGCAGACGCTTAACGACTGTGCTACCCAGGCGCCCCTAAATAAATCATATTTTAAAAAGGTAATAAAGACTCAAAACTCATCAGTTCCTAATTATTTTTCTACATTTTACTTCTATCTATGACCTTGAAGTTGTAGGCCAATATCGTCTATGTAGAGTGGAAATGCTCTAGAGTCATGTGCTACCATGCATGGCCTCCCAATTCCGCACTTAGTGATTTTGCAATGGCAACTTCAAATTGGCCATAGTGTGTGTATTTATACCACGGAAATTGACAAACATTACAAATCCGAGCTTGATTGACTGCTTTGTTGAAAGTCTAGATCCTAGACCTTAAGGAAGTGATGGGGAAATGTTCACAATGCAGCAGACTTGAAGTGTGCCCTGTGCTGTAGACATTGCAGTTAAGTTGAACAAAAAAATCAAGGAAATATTCTTCCAGTATTCAAAAACTGTTCTGTAATTCAGCAAAGGAGTCACTCGTGTCATTGGCAATCAAGCGAAGTTTTGACATACATCTTCAAAGTCACTTTCATCTTACTTATTAACGTAAATGAAAATATCAACCAAAGTTCATGACAGAACTACACTTGCTCATCCAATGACATGAAAGACCTCTTTGCCGGGGCGCCTGGGTGGCACAGCGGTTAAGCGTCTGCCTTCGGCTCAGGGCGTGATCCCGGCGTTGTGGGATCGAGCCCCACATCAGGCTCTTCTGCTATGAGCCTGCTTCCTCCTCTCCCACTCCCCCTGCTGTGTTCCCTCTCTCGCTGGCTGTCTCTATCTCTGTCAAATAAATTAAAAATTAAAAAAAAAAAAAGAAAGAAAGACCTCTTTGCTGAATCAGGAAGTGATCAAGTATATATTCACAGTCTGATGGTATCTAATCATGGTTGAATTGCAACCAAAAATTGGCTAAAACAAGACTCGGCAAGAGTGAATGAAAGCATTCTGTGAGAGTCAATGACCATATGAAATTTATAAGAAAGAGTATTGTGTGTTGTTTTTATGTAATAAGGGTGTGTTTGATACACATCCTTCATACCAGTGCAATATAATAAACCTCGTTATGTATAGGTGTGCCTACGTGTTTTTCTGAAGAGCTGGTTATGAACTTCCATTCCGGACTTGGGCTGGTAGAGACAGACACAGATGACTGTCAGTGAGTTGAAAGCAATCGTCAAAGTATGAATGAAGATGTGAGGCAATAGCAGGGATTGATTTCTTTCTCTAACTGGAAAGGTATGAGGGGTAATTTTTTGACCCAGGTCACTACTCTCAACTACGTTGGGGAGGGTGCGGTTCAAAGACTCAGGTGAGACACCAACTCCCCACATCACCCTCTCCCCGGCCAGGGCACAGACTGGCCCAACGTTGTGACTCCTTCTGGCTCAATAAGGAAATAGACATTTAGAAAGCTGTCAACCAAGGGGTTCCCTCTGCTGCTCCCTATCTGAGTCCTGATTCCAGATCTCTTTGTGGCCTGGGAGATGGGGTCATAAAGCAAGTCCTCAGCAGCCATCCGGACCTCCTGCAAAAAAGAAGGACAATGGAGTCAAGGATTACAAAGAAAGACATCAGTTGACAGGGAGGAAGCATCCTGCTTTGAGCCAGGCTCCATGTGAGTTTTACCTGCAGCATCTCATTTAATCCTCGTGACAACCCAATAAGGACATCTGTCTTATCAACTTCATTTTACAGAGAAGGAGACTGGTGCTCAGAGAGAGGAAGTGACTTGTCCAAGCACACTTGCACTGCCAGTCAGTGCTGGAGCCAGGATTTGAACCCAGATAAATGGACCACGTGCACATTACAGCGATGGGAGAGGCTGGATCTTTCCCAGCCATCTTAGCGAAGACAATACGTGAGCAGGACAGGAAAGCACAGAGAACATAAGGCCTCATCCACGTCCATGATGACAACGATGATGAAACATCTGTAAGAACTGGGGTGGGGGGATTCTTCCATTTCATTTGGCTTTCAGATTTTTTTTGCTGTTAGATTGTTTCCTCCGACAAGACATAAATTTTTCATTGCTTTCACAAATTTTTATTGAGTTCCTACTACATTCTAGGGGTGAGAATTACAGCAAAGAACAAGAAAGACAGTAAGAAACAAATGACAGAGCCCCTCTTTTGGCATCCACCCCAGACTGCGTCAGAAAGCAGATCTATATTTGCTTTTCATTGTACTCAGGGGTTCCAGCCTGTTGTCTAACTCAGAGAAGGTACTCATTGAGTATTTATGGGTGAATGGCTGAATGCATGAATGCCACAACGGGTAATCATGTCACCTTCCCTTCCCCATTCCAAAGGTGCCTGGAGACAATCAGAATGAAGAAATTCCCAAATGTGCTCAGTGTCTTGCTTTCCCCCAGGCTGGCCCCACCAGCCCACACCCTGACTGGCCCACCCACTCAGAGCCCAGCCGCTGGGAGGGAAGCTCCAGCTCACCCACCCCACGCCATGGTTCCCTGGACTTCTGCTTCCTCCACAGTCACTGGAGAAGACAGACCCCATAGCAGAAGGGCAAGTTTGAGCCAGCATGGCTGCCTGGAAGCTGGGAACGGTGAGCCCTCCCATCTGGGATGAAAGGACAATAGCTGTGAGCCCCAATAAAAGAGTGATGAGGTGGCCATAAAGGCCAACTGCTTCCTCCCCAGACCATCGGGCTCCTTGCTCCACCTGAGCCCTCCCCACAGCATAAAAAAGCAGGGCAACCTCCAATTTGCATTGCAAGGGTTTATCTGCTTTATTTTTAAACCTGTGCCCCCACCTAAGGAGGACTCCACCTAAGGAGGACTCCACCCAAGGAAGACACCGCCCAAGGAGAACTTCACCCAAGGAGAACTCCACCCAAGGAGGAGCCACCCAATGAGGATTCCATGGTCTTGGGGAGTGGGGCACTCAGCTGAAATGAAAGGCCAATGGAGAGGAACACAGAGTATTGATCATGAACTTTATTGTGATGATTATAAAGTGATATCTACTAGGTGTAGAAAATGTAGGGGGCAAGAAAGAGTTGTGTCAAGAAGAAAATTAAAATTGCCATAATCTCACTTGTGAGAGACGTTGTTAGTACTTTGCTGCATTTCTTGCAGCCTTTCGTCTATATGTGTCCATGTCTTCACAGTGTTTAATTGAAATCCTTCATAGAATACAGTTTAGAAATCTGTGACCACGTGGAAAGAAAAGGAGAGGCCAGATGCTGTTTTCGCAACATCACGAAGCCCCTCCCCACCTCCATTTTTTGGCAACCGGAAAAGATGAAGGGAGCTCCAGAATTATGGCTGGTACTGAAGTTGAATTATGGTCAATACTGAAGTTCTCGCCACCCTGACAAGTGGTTTGGAGTGAGATTTAACTTGATTTAGAAAAATAAAGAAATATGACATTTCTTATACCGGTGGTGTAGAGTAAAATTCATACCAGCTGAATGGATGAGTGGATTGACAGATGGCTGCCTGGATAGCAGGTAAAAAAGAGGAGTAATAGAGAAATGGAAAGAAAAAGAGAGAACAAAGGAGACACACATATATATGCTTGTATGTGTGTAGAATATTCTAGAAGGATGCTTAGAAATTGTGAACAGTAGATCCATCTTGGAAAGTAGGTAAAAGTGGGCCTTTAAACGGTTATTTTATTACCTCTGCACTGCTTTGAATATTTTACCATGAGTCGGCATTACTTTTCTAATTCCTAAAACATTTGAAGTGATTTTCCCACCTCAGCTACTATGAACACGTTAGGTTATGTAGCAAAGAGGGATTGAGGCTGCAGATGGTATTAAGATTGCTCATCAGCTGACCTTAAAATAGGGAAATTATCCTGGATGATCCCGGTGGGCCCAGTGTAATCATAACGGTCCTCGAAAGTGCTACGGGGTGAGGGAGCAAAGGAGGGAGTCAGAGAAAGATAATGTAAAGATGGAGGAAGGGGCCACAAGCCAAGAAAGTAGCCTCTAGAAACTGGAGAAGCGAACAAAGCAAATTCCCCCGGAGCGTCCAGAAAAGGATGCAGCTGTGTGACATGGTGAGTTTAGCTCTCTGAGAGCCATGTCAGACTTCTAACCTGACCCCGCTGCCCTCCCCCTCCCCCACACAGAGTGACCCACGCAGGGCACAGTGTGGCCGGGCTGCCTGCGGACCAGGCCTCCGAGCCCAAGAGCTTCTGTGCCAGCCCCCTTGCACCAGTCCTGGCATGGACAGAAAGACTTCCATTCCCACGGTCCGTTGTTGCTGTTGTTCAAGGGAACAGCGGCAGCAAGGAAAGAAACGAACGGAGGGATGAATTATTAATGCTTGCAAACAGAATCTCTAACGCTATTAGCATTCTGTCCTTCGCTGCGCCTCTCATGCCAAGGCACTGATTTTATTTCATAGCAGATCAAGGCACACGTGGCCGCATTGGATTTGGTCAATTAACAAGGGCGAGGAAAACGTACATTATTTGTTGTTCCTGGTGGGACCCCTGGGCCTAGTAATGTTGGTGCCTTTCCCCCGGCTTCAACACACACCTGCTTCCTTTTGTTATCAAGGCCCGTGGGTGTCGCGAAAAAATGCTGGGGACATCTGCTGCCAAAGGGAGTGCACAGAAATCCCTGCCGAGGTCCTGGTCCGGCTTCTTCTCAAGGATTAGAACTCGAAAGATCCGTGCACTGAACATTGATTTCCTTCGTAAAGCACCTCTTTTGTCTTTGGACACCCAGCCGGTTGAATACAGCCTACACAAACACACACACACACCTGTGTACCCCTGTGCACGCACGCATGCTGATGGGTACCCAAGAAGCAGACACACTCACGCTTTCGGGCGCCCACACTTAGATACACACACGGTGAGTCAGGTCAGCCGCTTTATCTCAGACGTGCGGGGGGTGGGGGTGGGTTCTGCTCCTCTGGGCTTTTCTCCCTGAGCGAAGCATTCTAATTCAGAATGCTTCCCCAGCTCTGGGGAAATAATCTTCAGATTCGTTTCTTTGCCTGCCAGGAACAGAGGGCTATGCTCGATTTTTTAAGAAGTGCCTTATTTCAGGTACTGCTGGGGGACCCTGAGTGTTCTGGAGCCCCTGAGAAGGTCCCAGCTGGTGACCCTGCGGCTCTCAGAGATCCAGGTAAGTGGGTGGTGTGTGTCCCTTCCCAATTTCCCACTTGTGAGCTGTGTCATCAGCGGCAAATTATTTAAATCCTCTATGCCTCAGTTTCCTCAATTGTAAGTTGTAGGTAAAAATAGTACTTCCCTTGGAGTGCTGTGTTAGGATGAATTCTGATTATGCATGTACCTTATTTAATGGAGTTCCACACAGATAACAAATGGTCCGAAAATGCTGATTCTTTGGCTATTATCCCTAGAGCCAAACTCATCTAATCCCTCTATTTTTTTTAAGATTCTATGTATGTATGTATGTATGTATGTATGTATGTATTTGAGAGAGAGAGAGCACGTGAGCATGAGCAGGGGGAGGGGCAGGGGGAGAGGGAGAAGCAGACTCCCCACTAAGCAGGGAGTCTGACACAGGGCTTGATCCCAGGACCCTGAGACCATGACCTGAGCTAAAGGCAGACACCCAACTGACTGAGCCACCCAGGCGCCCCTAATCCCCCTACTTTTTAGGAACACACACACACACACCTTAGACTGCTTGAAGAGGCAGTGCTCAGAACCTGGCCTTCTATTTGAATAGCTCTTTTCCCCATGGTTTTGAAAGCCCTGCCTCTGTATATATGTCTGTAAAAATGTATTGCAGTGTACTTATAACCACACCCACACACACACCCTCACCCACACCCACACACACACACACACACAGGAATCATCAAACACCTGGCTGTTGAGGAGGGTAAATGGAGGTGGTGCTTTGTAACAGGCAATAGTGTGCGATCATTAAGAAATCGATCTCCGAGTTTCCAACGACGTGGGAAACGCCTCGGCTCTGACGCCGGGTGAAAGAGAAGGGTCCAGACCAGGAAGCGCAGGAAGAGTTCCATTCAACAATCAGGGGGAGGAAATAGGCCAAAATATTAACATCATTCCCACCACAGGTTATACTTGCCTGATATTTTTTCCTTTGTACTGTTCGGTGTTTTCCAAAATTTCCATGACAGGACTGTATTATTTTTATAACTAATTTAAAAAAATAAGCGATTGAGTTGCAGTTGCTCCCCTGAGGACATGCCGCTGGCTGGCAGCCGAGCCAGTGCCCTGCACCCGTCAGCAATGGGAGGGATGGTGACCATTCCCTCCTGGTCACTGGGTCAGCCTTCGGCACCAACACTCCCCAGGGAAACGAATCAACCGTCACACACCAGTAATGGCACTTTTAAGACCTATTGCCAAACCCTGAATCCAGACTTAACACTGCCCCCCATTCCTGCAGTGTCGTCATCTGAGAGAGAGAGAGGGCATCCCAGCCCCTTTCCCAGGAAAAGTCAAACTCACAGATGATACTACGCTAATAAGAAGTAATTATAGGGGGCGTCTGGGTGGCACAGCGGTTGAGCGTCTGCCTTCGGCTCAGGACGTGATCCCGGCGTTATGGGATCGAGCCCCACATCAGGCTCTTCTGCTATGAGCCTGCTTCTTCCTCTCCCACTCCCCCTGCTTGTGTTCCCTCTCTCGCTGGCTGTCTCTATCTCTGTCAAATAAATAAATAAAATCTTAAAAAAAAAAAGAAGTAATTATAATCACGGAGTTTGCTGAGCATCTACTATGGGCCAGACCCTTCGAACAAATTCTCATAACTACCCCGTGACACAGGGATTACCCCACTTTGTAGAAGAGGAAACCAAGGCTTGAAAATGGGAGGGCACTTGCCAAGGGCAGCCAGCAGGTCAATAGCAGAGTCAGGCCTGCACGCGCCAGGGCCCGTGCTCGGACCCTGCTCTGTGGACTGAGCAGCGGGGGAGCCCCTGGGGCACACGGGAGCCAGTCTCAGTGCTGAGACCCGGCTGGTTCCTCTCTGAGTGAACACTGGAGAGAATGTCTCCTGGGAGGCCTGCTCGGGCTGTTGCTTCAGTGAGGGCTTTGCCATTGGAAGGAAAATGAAGCAATGATTTCATGATCCTTATTAACTTCTCCAAGACCTGAAGCCCTTGGGGAGACTGTTCTGGGCCTTCTCTTCCTCCCAGGGCTATTGCAAGGATGCCTGCGACCCAGAGTGGGGGTGAAAAAGCCCAGGGTCACACAACTGCTCTGAGTAGAGTGGGGGGGGGGGTCACAGCTTCTGGGCCCTGGACCGGGGCTGTCCCTATTGATCCCCCCCCCCCAATGCAGAAATGAGCTGGCACTCATTCGTTCATTCAGCAAACCTCCACTGAGCATGTGCTGGGCACCAGGCATTGTTCTAGTGAGCAGGACAAACAAGGCCCCTGCCCTCATGGGATTCACTTTCCAGTAAAGCAAGACCAGTGACAAGTGAACAAATATTCAAGAAATATCCTTTCGGGCTGTCATAAGTGCTACAAAGAAACTGAAAGAGGATTGCCCCTGATGTTAGCAGAATAACAGCCTTTGAAGATGCCCACGTCCTCAAACCCAGAGCCCCGCCAACGCGTGCCATTAGTTACACAGAGAAGGGAACTAAAGTTGCAGATGGCATTAGGGTTGCTAACCAGGAGATCTTGAGACAGGGAGAGTATCCTGGAGAATCTGGGTGGGCCCAATGTCTTCACGGATCCTTAAGAGTGGAAGAGGGAAGCAGAAGGGAGAGAAGAAGATGGGAGGGACCCGATAAGGATCACCGATGCGACACTGCTGGCTTTGCAGATGGAGGAAGGGGGCACCTGGGCGGCTCAGTCGGTGAAGCGTCTGCCTTTGGCTCAGGTCCTGATCCCAGGGCCCTGGGATCAAGCCCTGTGTCGGGCTCCCTCCTCAGCGGGGAGCCTGCTTCTCCCTCTGCCTACTCTGCCTGCCGCTCCCCCTGCTTGTGCATGAGTGCTCGCTCCCTGTCAAATAAATAAATAAAACCTTAAAAAAAAAAAAAAAGATGGAGGAAGGGGTCATGAGCCAGGGGAAGCAGGCAGCCTCCAGAACTTGGAAATGCAAGGAAATGAATTCTCTCTGGAGCCTCCAGAAAGGAGCACAGTCCTACCTACACCTGGGTCTTAACCCAGTGAGACCCGCCAGCCTTGTGACCCTCAGAACTATAAGATGGTAAACGTATGCTGTATAAAGCCCCTTCACGTTCCTTCACAGAACTTACCGCAGTTTCAATTCCATGACTCACTTGTCCACTTTGGGAAGCAAGGCAGACGACCTTGATATGAAGGTCAGGCCCGAAGGATGAAAACACACCAGCCATGGGCGGAGCTGTCCAGGCCGGGAAGAGGGGTAGGAAGGAGGCAGGAGCAGACGGGAGGCCAGGCCTAAAACCAGTCAGGATGCAGGGACCTGCACACCCTCTTTGCTTTCTGGGAACCCACGGGGCACCAGAGCAGCAGGCCCGGGGCCGCCTCACCGACAGCAGCGGCTGCTCTTCCCTCGCGCCAGCTCCTGGGCACTCGTCTTGATCTCCCGACCGCTCTCTGACCTCGTGTTTTGGGATGGTCATTGCAAAGGGGCGGCAGCAGTTCAGCATGGAAATCACCAACTCCAGCAGCACCCTCTGCCAGCAAAGAGGAAGACACCCCCCCCCCCCCCAGGAGCCTATGTGGAACGCGGTGCCTCCCGGGAAAGGACTCACCCTAAGGGGGAGAGTTCTCGGGAATGAGAAGCATGAGTAGTAGCAAAGCTCGGGGGTGCTGGATGGAAAGTGGGGAACACTGAGTCCTAGGGAGAGAGAGACCCAATCAACACTACATTTGCCATTGTGCTAAAATCCTACCATCTCCTGGCTCTTCTCTGTTCCCCTCCCTCCCTCCCTCCTTCTCTCTCTGGCTTCAACTTCTAACTCGTGCCCCAAACTGTACCCAGAATCTTTGGCCCAGACCACTTCCTGTGCTGGGTCAAGGGCACCTCTCCTCCATCATGCAGGCTCGCTGTCTTCAGCTGCCTTTATCTCCCCCACCCACGGTGTGTGTTTCCTCCCCATGCTTACCTGCCTGCTTCCTCCAGCAGCAGCCACCCCGGCCTGGAACCTCCAAGCAGGTGACAGCACTTCACTCACTCACTCGATTGTCCCCCCTTCACCCCCAGGGCCAGGAAAGGGAGCCAGGAGGGGTTGGTTTGTGCGGGGGGTGGTGTCTTCTTGTGTTTCGTTTTCCTTTCTGAGGCAGCTGATTGTGATATTTCAATCCTGGTTAAACTGTTCAAATCCCTCCCGAACTTCCTCTGCCAGGGCTAGGGGAGCTCAGTGGGGAAGAGACACTCACAGCCCACGCCTAAGCCAGGGCCCCAAGGGGCTCTTCAGCCAGACAAGACTTTGAACTCATTTCCTCCTTTGGATGAATTTCCTCCTTCCTGGGAAGATTGTTTAACACGGTAGGGCGAGTTTATAGCAGGCTTCTCTGCAGGAGGGCAGAGCCAGGGCAGAACCAGGAGGAGCTGGCCCGTACGAGGTACCCACGAGCCACTTCGTCCCTGCCTCTGGGCCTGCTGCAGCTAGAGAACCCGCCTGGGAGGCCCCAGCCCCTCCGAGAACCAGCAGGCTGGCCTCTCTCAGCAGCTGGTCCAGGGGGGTGGCTGGCTAGGTCAGGGACCCAAAGCACCAGCGGGAACATCTGGCCTCCTCCACCGAAGCAGGGAAGTGGGAGCCTTGAGCCCTCAGGTATGTTTCCGCCAGCACAAGAAAGAGCTGTACTTCTGGGTCCACATTACTGAGAGAAAGGAAAATAGAATTGGGGTGGGTGGAAGACGAAAGAGCGAAGGAACGGGACAGTCAAGCCAGGGATCCGATCCCCCGCCTTGCAGGCTTTTTTCCTCCACCACAGGGGCCCCTTGGCATTCATTCACTCGTTCATCTCTTCATTCAGAAAACACAGTTGATCAACCAGGAGCCACAGCAATATTTAAAGAATGAATGGAAAAGGCCCCAAATCTCATTTTTCCCTGAATATAATGATCTGAAAAGTCACAACAAAGGTGCGTGGTCTCGAGAGATTTTCTAGCCGTATGATTTCAAGGGAGTCGCTGCCCTTCACTAAACCTCAGTTTTCTGATCTGTAAGATGGGAGTGAAAGTCTGGCTACCCCCTGCTGATGGCCGTGGTACTCTGTCTAGACATCTAGGATAGCCATCACAAAACACATGAAGTCGCATCTGTGACGTGCCAGGCTCTGGGCTAAATGCTGTCTACGTAGTAACACATTTAATCTTCATACCAGCTCTAGGAGGTAGGCACCATTATCATTCCCACTTTGCAGATGGGGCAGGAAGGCACAGAGAGATTAAATAACTCGCCTGAGCAACGTGGCTGCAAAATTTATGCTCCCCGACTCGAGGCAGCCCTGCCTCCCTAGTGCAGTCGATTCAGAGTCCGTGGCTGGAAGAGAGCGGGTCAAGCCTACCCTTCCAGATGATTCATTCAGTAAGCATCAACTGAACACTTCCTGCATGCCAATTAAACAAGGATACAATGATTAACTAGGCAGGATTAAAAAAAAAAAAAACAGATATGCGGGTGCCTGGGCGGCTCAGTTGGTTAAGTGTCTGACTTGGTTTCGGCTCAGGTCGTGATCTCAGGGTCCTGAGAACCTCAGCGAGGACTCTGCTTGTCCCTCTCCCTCTGCTCCTCCTCCCACCCCCCCCCCACTCCATCTCTCTCTCTCATAAATAAAATCTTAAAAAAAAAAAAAAAAAGGTATGGCTCTAGCCATCAGATAAAAAACAATTTGCACAGGTAGTCATTTCAGAACACTTGGGACATGCACCATAAAGGAGGTAGGAGTCAGGACAGACTTCTCGGAGATCAAACTGCGGAGGAATGCTGGTGGGAGGAGGGCAGGGGAGGTGAGCATTTGGCACACCGCAGACTCTAAGCGAAGGGGGAGAGGGAGGAAGGGGGGGCAGTCCTGCAGGGAGAGAGGGCAGGAGCTGGCAATGGGAGATGAGGACAGCAAGGTGCTCACACCCCCCAGGCGAGCAAGTTGTGGGAAGGAGTTTGGCTCTACCTGGTGTTTGCTGTGGTCTGTCTGTCCGCCCCCATGCATCTGCCAGCTCCCTGTTCAGGCTGGCCACAGCTTACCTGACGCCACGCCAGGCCCACCAATATTAGACAGGCGGGTCTCCTGTGAGGACGGGCGGCTGCCATTGGGGTTCTGTCTTACGGTCACCATTTACACCCCTCTCTGAGCTCACTCCACGTTCACAGCCCCGCCGCTGCATGCCCATAGGAATTTGGAAGTCTGCAAAGCCAAGGGTTATTTCCTGGGGTGCGGGCTGCTGGAAGCCAGGGTTTGCCAACGTGCGCTTGGGCTGGGCATTTCCTCCTCGTACGAGAGCAGCCTGTCTACCACTGCTGGGCGGGCCTGGCACAGCCCCAGCCCACGTTGGGGTGACAGCCCCGGGGCTCGCCTGGAGTCCCGCAGCATAGGCCCTGTGGAGGAGGCAGACACTTCTTATGGTTGCTACCAATCATTTGCTTTGGGAGGCCCCAGGAGACAGAGGTGGGAATACCAAGGTCTGCTCCCCAAGGACATCGCCTCAGGAGACAAAGACATACAAGTCATAGAAAGCCAACCACCCTTGGAATTTGAATCCCAGCTCTGGCTTTTTCTTGCTGTGTTACCTGGGGCAAGTTACCTCACCTGTCTGTGGATTAACTGTGACTGAAAATGGGAAAATTCTTGTGTATCAGGTGGTACTCTTCTGGCTGCAAGTGACAAAAAAAGGAAAAAAATTTCAAACCAGCCCTACAAATAAAGGACCTCTATCGGCTCACGTAATGGAAAAGGCCAGGGATCCACTGGCAGGCAAAGCTGGGTCTAGGGGCTCAACGACATCTCCAGGACTCTGACTCCATCTCTGGGATCCTTTCCTCCATGTTGCTTTATTCTCAGGCAAGGTCTCCCCACAGTGACAGACAGGCATCAACGTCTACAGTTCTAAGTCATCTCAAGTCAGCAACCCCAGCGGAAAGGCAGATCCTCTTCCCTGGCAAGTCCACCAAGAGCCCTGGGAGGGCTGTGATCTTCTCAGCATGCCCATCTCTGTGACCAAGAAATGGAGTTAGGCCTGGGCCACATGGCCACACTTGGAACCAGGAATGGGGCCGTCCCTAGCCAACTGCACGGCAGGGAGCAGAGGAAGGCAGTATGATGCCTGAAGCAAAACCAGGGTGAGCACCAGAGAAACGGGGACTGGGTGCTAGAAAGATGACCCAAGCAGTGGGTGTCCACCACAGTCTGGCGCCAAGCCTCCCTGCTTCATTTAATCACAGTTACCAAAGTAATGGATGGCAATATTGCATCCGCCACTCCACTTGTGTGACCTTGGGCAAATCACTTAATCTCTTTAAGCTGCTGCCAGTAACATGAAGTCAATAAAAGAATCTGCCTCACAGTACTGTTGGGAAGATTAAGTGGAAGGACACGGGGCTCAAAACTGGCCAGCTAACAGTACGAAGACTTATTAGAATCATCACTATGATTATTATTAAGATGATTTTTCCTTCAGAGATATCTGGATCCCACATGTCCCTGGGGAAGATTTATCTCCTAAAACCTTTCCAAAACCCCACTGATGTCACTGTGGAGGCCGCCATCTTGTTAATCAAAGAGACCAAGACCCAGCTCTCTCTGATGGAAAGGAATAGAATTGCCCCCTGGGTCTGAGGGGAATTTCGTCATGCTTGACCTGCTGAAGTGATTCAGATAGGCCAACCGCAGGCCATGGCTCAGGGGATGAACCCAGAAGCTCCAGGCAGTCCCATCCTGCTAGAGTAGTCCTTTCTGATGACACATAGCCAGACTCTCAGCAAACAGAAGTTCTAGTGGCACAAACCAGCCTCTCAGGCTAATGTACCCAAAGATACCTAGCAACCTGAGATTACCCCATCCCGGGGGGGAGGGGAAAGACCTGCATGTTTGGCCGGATACCTGCTCCTTTCTCCTGCTGCTCTGTCAGGGCCTGGAGGGACCCATTCCCGATCCAGAGCATACTTTTCTCTCATTCTGGAGGGATTTCTGCCTCCTCGGGAGGTAGGGGGGAGGGCACAGGGGCATCCCCAAGCAGAGCACAAGGGGGCCTACTTGCTTAACCGCTGTCGCTTACAGAGCATGTCCTCCATAGCAGGTATTATGCGTGGGGTGTACTCTCGAATTTAATTTTTACTAAATTAAGGGTTGTGCTGGCCACATACAGATAAGGAAACCAAAGCTGAGAGGACTGTGTCCACAGCCCCATGACAGAACCCAGATGGGGCTCCAAAGCCCCCCACTCAACCACCATATTATATAGACTCAAAATCCCAGGGTCCAGATGAGGCCTCTGCAAACCTGAAGGGGCGAATATGGCTACAGCTGCCAACGCCTGGGTGCCCCCTGAATGCCGGGCACTGAGCAAGGCCCCTTCGGATGATAATCCAGTCAGGGGAATTTGTGCAAGGACAGGCAACTGAGCCCTGCTAAGCGAGCAAGGGGCTGGTGGATCCGTCCCTGAGGAGCACACTGGCTGCTGGGTGGAAAGGAGGGACAGAATGACAGGAACTCTCTCATCCTCTACAGAAGGCTTCCTTCTCCACCTCCAACGGCTGAGCCAAACCCAGGCAGGCTGAAGGTCAGGAAGGGAGCACCAGGGCTCATGTCCGCCTTGGGCTGAGAGGGGCAACACCCAAATCGGGGTTGGACAAACTAAGGCCTAGGGCCAAATTCAGAGCCACCCGTTTTTATAAATAAAGTTTTATTAGAACATAGCCACATTCATTCATTTACATACCGCTACTCCTGCTTTCCCACGTGGATGGCACAGTTGACTAGCTGCGACTGAGAGGCCCAGAAAACCCAAAATATTTCCTCTGGTCCTTGGCAGAAAACTGCCTAGCCCTAGTCTAGAGGAGTCGGCCGCCGTGGTTAAGAATGTGGGCTCCTGGGCTCCTCTCTGGGATCCTTCTCTTCCTCTGCCTCTCACCAGCTGTGACCCAACACTCTGTGCCTCAGTTTCTCCAAATTCCTCATTAAGCTGCTGAGGATTAGAGTAGTTAACATAAGGGAGCCTCAGAGCAGCAGCTGGTACGTGTGGGGTTTTTGTCTTATTCTGGGAAACAGCCCAGGAGCTTGGGGAATAAGAAACCTCAATCCTGCTCCTGCCACACCTTCTTGCATCTCCTACTACGTGGCCTCGCACGCCCAGTAATTCTACCACCGGCCAGAGCTGGAGAAAACCATTAAAACCATAAATAAAATTCAAACAGGGCATAATGGAGATAATGGGTTTATTTTCTTCTGAAATAAATGTCACTGGCCCAAATTGTTCGAGCCACCGGCCTTATTGTTTACAGATTTATTTGCCGTTTCTATCTGTCTGTATTGGTGACATGATCAATAACGGCCTATAAATACCGGGGGTTTACAAGAAGGACCATTTAGAGAAGGAAAGGCGGCCTCTGGTTCCTCTGCTTGCGGCACACGGGCTTGGGCCTCGTGGTCAGGATTCAGGACGGACTTCAGGGACGACTGGAAACTCAGGGCCAGCGGCAACCAGGTCTGGGCAAGACCACACATGTCCCCTGGTCCCGGGCGGGACTCTGAGCAGCACCTGACTCCCGAGTGCGCGTGCACGTGTGCGTGCGTGCACACACGGGTGCCCACGTGCTAGTGCCTGTGTGTGTCTGTCAATGTATCTGTCACTCTCAGTCTTTGAGTGTCTCTGCTTTTTCATTCTGTCCTGTCCCTCTACCCCCATCTCCTTTACGTGCCAAGGGTCTCCCTCAGGCCCTGTGGCCCCTCTGCAGCTTCCACCTCCCACCCCAGTGCATGCAGGATTCACCCCTTGCGAGGAAATCTGCCTGCATGGGGGTGGGCGTTCAGAAAGAAGCCCACGGAAGAGCAGACAGCACGCCCCCTGCCTTTGGGGACAACATTTAGTCCACAGAATTTCCAGGGATGATGAGGAAAATGGCCTGAGCTTGCATTTAGCCGGAAGAGGCTACTTAGATTCTAAAGTCCGAGCCTGTCCTCTGGACAGAGTTCACTTTGGAGAACGCTGCAGGGCATGGGGTGAAGGAAGAAACCACTTAGATGGACAGAGCGTCCGTGGTGCGTTTGGGTCTTTTCTCCCTTAGTTTCTTTCCCAAACAGAAAGCCGCTCACTTCCCTCTAATGGCATTTGCTGCACACCTCCTATGTGCCTTGGTGCCAGCCTCAGGGACAGGCATGAAGAAGGCCCTCAGGAGCCACAGCCTTGAGAGGAAGCTGGCCCCCAAATTAGGCTGACCATGAAGCATGACAAGGTGCCTTAATGGAGGGATTCCTTAATGGAGGAGCCAGGGATCAGGGAAGGCTTCTCGGAGGAGGTGCTACTTCTCCACACTGAGCTGAAGTTTTATCACTGGCCCTGTTTAATTCTCCCTGTGGCCCCCTCATCTCCCTCAGAACAAAGCCCAAGGTCATTACATTAGCTCAGTCCTTAAGGGCTAATGTATAATTAGCCTAATGAAGTCTCCTTCCCCCTTCACTTTGGTCTCTACCATCAGAGTTTCAGGTTCTGCCTCTCCTCTGAGCCTCTGCACATGCTGTTCCCTCTGCCTGGAACACTTTCCAGGAGAACTCCATCTGCCAAGATGCCACTTCCTCCAGGAAGTCTTCTCTGACCACCCCCTGGCCAGGAAGTTCCCTGAAGGAACCCCTGCCTGAGCACCCATTCCACCGTACCATCCACATACCTGTCCCTCCCACCTTATGCTGTGTGTTTCCAGAAGGTGAGAACCTTATCGGTTCTCTGCTCTGTCCCAGGCCCCCAGCATTGTGATGGCACAGAGGAGAGTCTCAGCAAATGCAGGGTGAATGATTGAGTTGTATTTTTTTTAAAAAAAAGATGTCACAGAGATCCCCCAGTAACTCCTGACCAAGCGGACTTGGAGGCCTCAGACCCGTTCAGCTCGTGCCCTTGTGCTGTCTCAGACTGGTCTGTGAGAACAGAGAGCCTTCCTCACATCCAGCAGGTTTCCTCGGGTTCCAGAAGGCCAATGCTGTGAAGAGGACCCAGCTCCGAGTCCACCTGGCCCTCGTCCCACACTGAGAAGTCCCCACTCCAAGGATGACACACCCCATGTGCCAGGCCCAAGACTCCTGTGGGAAAAAGTCAGAGCCTCTTCGGCTCTTCGCCAGAAAAGGCGCTGTGCTGGCTGATTACATCTGCCGCGTGGTAGGTCACAGCCTAGCTGCACCAGTGCTCGTCTGTGCCACCCCTGCCCCAGAAGTTCCACTGCTCAAATGAAGGAAAACGTGAGCCCTCATGGCCTGGGGATAGGACTCTTCCTTAATGCAGAATTATCCTTTGAGGTCCAACGAAAGTACTACTTTTTCAAGAGTCAAGCCTTACTCCTGGGCACACGGAACTCCCTCGGGCCCAGTCCCCTTCCTTGTTGGGCTCCAATGAGCGTGGGGCAGCTGCAGGCCTGCCAGCCACCAGTGTGGTCAGCCGTCTGCTGTCCTCGGCTGAGGGTGTGACTCTCGGCTCTGCCACCACAGCTGTGAGACCGCTCACTCACCCCCTCCAGGCCTCAGCTTCGTCCCCGGAGAAGAGGAGACAGTAGGATCCAACTTACGGTGTTGCCACGGGGATTCGGCAAGATTTATACACAAACTTCCTAGCCTAACTCCAGCTGCACTGTAAGCACTCAATAAACGGTAGCTAGTTTAATTGTTTTCTTGCTAATGTATTATTTTTATTATTAGCTATAAAGTGAGTCTGGGGCCTTTTCTGCTCTGGAACTCGGACGGTCTTCCAAGGTACGGTTCTGGGCAGAGAGTAGGAAACCTGATTGCCAGCAGGTGCTGGGAAGCCTGAAGGGCCAGAGCTAATGGGAGTGCAGCCATCAAGCTACGCTCGTTGCTAATTGCAACCTGGTTTCTCCAAGCTCCATATCAGGCCTCCAGTTCACTCCTCCTTAGAAACAACCTGCTACGCAGAGAACAAAGCTGAACCTGTGGCCAACACACATGTCAGGGAAAATGCCGAGCGTGTTCGCGGAGCTCTTCCCATTTTACCCGTGGCTTAGGGCTGAGGCAGAAGCGACTGTTGGCTGAGCCTGGATCCTTACAATGAGCTAGGAAACAGCTTCCAAATTCTGTCTTTCCAAAGACAGAGAGCTGCTTGGGTGAGGACCTGAGACCAAGGAAGAGTTGCCCAAGTGGATGAGTCAGGGAAGGGCAGGCCACATAGAGAACAGCATGTGCGAAGCTGGTGAAGGAAAGAGCCTCATTCAGGGCAGCTCTGAACGTCTAGAGCAGAAAGTGAAGTGGGGACAGCAGATGATGAGGTCACTCTCATGCCAGGGTTTAAATCATGCAAGGCCTTATAAGCCAGTGAAATACTTTGGCCTTTATCCTGAGGACCTTAGGGACCAGAGACCAGACTTAAGCAGGAGAAATATCCGTTTATTTCTCCATTGAGGTGCTTTCCTCAACCCTCCTAGCCTGGACAGAGAGTCAGCCTTTCTCCATCTTGGCTCTGGGACAGGTCAGGGTTGAGTTCGAAGGCATCTGAGTATAGAGGACTCCAGGCAACCGGAAGAAGCCGATGTCCCAGCTCTCCTAGGACCATTAAGAAATGTCACAAACAAGCAGGCTGTGATGGCATTTTGGTTTCGTAGGAAGAGCAAACATCCGCATAGGACTCCTGCCAAGGAGGTGTGTCAGCAGGAAGCAGCAGGGTGAACGGGGCCTGCCGGCGGGGAGGAGGGCTCGGGGGGATGTCATCAGACCAGCAAAGCCCTTGTAGAAGGCGGCCTCCCTGCCTGACACCCCTTTCAGGACAGGTGGATGGCATCACCCTCATTTGACATAGGAGGAAGCCAGGGCCCAGAGAAGTGTGCCCCAAAACACACAAGTACAGAGTGACTAACACAGGTCTGTCTGATGGACCCAAAGTCCATCCTCTTTCCCGACGTCTCACACTTTTTCCTCCCTGACCCTTTCCAGACCAAGGCCACAGCGCTGCCCCATGCACAGCCCCAGCATTTGCCTCTCCTGGCGGGTTGGTAGAGTAGCTGAGAAAGGGGCTCCAGCAGCCCCAGACACCCAGGTGTCCAGCTTAAGGTCATCGGGGGAGAAATAGCTTCTCTCTCCCCCGATTCCAAGAGCTGTCCCAGGAGAACTCTGTTTGGCCTTTTTTGGGTCACATGTCCCCTCCTGAACCAACCACAGAGAAATCACAGGGCTCTGACTGCCCAGCTCCTCTTGACAGGATGGGGTGCCGTGATGGGTGTTTAACCTTGATTTGGGGGGTCAAGAAAGGCTTCCCAGAGGAAGTGACTTCTACACTGAGACCTGAAGTAGACGTAGGAGTGTCGCAGGCAGAGACAGACAGGGAGTAGCAGTGCAAAGGCTCAGAGATGGTCCAGAGCATGTCTTGCTCATAGCCATACCCCCAGCCTAACGCCCAGCCTGCCCTCCCGTGACTGCACAGAGACTGCTTCAGAAATGAAATCCACAAGTGGCTGTGTGGCCTTAGACAAGTCACTTGCCCTCTCTGAACTTCAGCTTCCTTCTCTATACAGTGGTTTCATTGTCCTAACCTTTCAGGACTATGCAAGAAACCAGTTCATTCAGTCCCCAAATATTCACTGAGCACTTCCTCTGTGCTCAGCATTGTATGGGGCCTGCAGGAGACCAGGCCTGCCGCAGAAAAGCAAAGCACGCTTGTGACTTACGTACCACCTGGCCAGACCTACAGCCAGAAATCCATAGGGGTCCAAGGGGAGGGGCAGGACAAAGGGAGAGGCTCAGGACAGTGAGGGCGGACAATGGGCTCTGCCTTCCTCCTCCCCACCCCTCCACCTCCATCCCCTCCTTTCCACCCTCCACCCTCCCACCCCACCAGCCCTGTGACCACATACTACCCTGGGGCCACCATATGTGCGCAAGGGCAGTCAGACCTTTCTCCCCGTGCCTTTGCCCCACAGCTCCGTAACCTGAATAACAGGTTGCGACAGACATTCTCGCAGGAACAAGTAAGAAAGAAACTTTGGGGTTTGGGTGGCTGCGGAGGGAATTCTTGCCCCACCCTTAGTACCAATCCCAAGTGCCTTTCTCCCTCCCTCCCCACCCCCAGCAGACCAGTCCCGGAGCCCAGGACGCCAGTCTTGGAGCTGGAGACTCCAGACCACCCACGGGCTGGCAGGGCGAGCCAGTTGGAGACTCAGGAGACTGAATAGCCCGGCAGGTGCTGAGGGGACAATCGGGGACTCAGCTAGGAGGGACATCAGGCTGGAAGAACCCTCCCCACCCCTGCCCCTCCCCACCCTGCTGCCCTGAAGCCAGAATCCCTGCTTGGCATGGGCAGGACTGTGAGAAGCTAGCCCCCCCACCCAGGTATGCGCCCCAGCCTCTATCTCTGTCCTACGTCTCTCCTCTCTCTCTCCGAATGGCACTCTTTCTCTTTCTGAATCTGGGTGAATGAATGTCCTGAGTATTTGCTCTTTACCTCTGCCCCTTTGTCTGCTTTCCTCCTCTGTCCCTGTCTTCTTCTTTCTCCTGTGTCCCTGTCTGTATCTCTGCTGTCCCCTCTGCCCCTTGTCCTTTGTCTCTCCAGGTTCTGTCTCTGGCATGCTCTCTGTCGGTATCAGCGTCTGTCCGGTCATCTATGCACCCTCATCTACCTGACCATGTTCCCATCCTTTCATCCTGTCCGGCCCCCAGCTCTGCTGGGCGCTCCACATGTGTGGATCCCACGGAACGACCTTCCAACGTCATCCAGGGTCCTGGGCTCCCAGACTGTAGGGCAGAGCCTATGAACATTCAAAAGCATAATATACAATTGTATCTGAAAAAAAAAAAAACAAAAACAAAACGGGGGTGGGGGAGAGGGTGATAATTTGAATTTCAGGAAGTAAAATTCTACAAAATCACTGTGGGTGGGGTCAGGTACCCGCTCACCTTTCTCACCTGGAAGGACCTAGACAGTAGGCCAGAGTGGGTGGGAACATTTTCATACTTATCAGAAGGAAATGTAGATTTGCCCTTGCTTTTGTTTAAATATCAAGGACTGACCCCTCCCTACTGCTTCCGTGGCAGGCACTAAAGCCTCCTGCCTCTTACCTGGGTGCTTGGTGGTTGGGCTTTGGAGGCGGTATCTGTTGAGATGGATTCTTAGGATAAAGAAGATTCTGGAGTGGGGAAGGGGTAGGAAAAGTAGTGGAAGCAAGTCCTTGCAGTCAGAGCCCTCCAGCTGTGGGGGTTCAGAGACTTGGAACAGTTACTACCAGCCCTGCACTCCCCTCCCCTAGGTTCCTAGAGACCTGCTGGGGGTCTTCACAGCTGCTGAATCCCTGGTAACCGCCCAGCACCTGGGGGGTGGCACAGGTGAAAGGTGCGGCCAAGGGTAACCCTACCCCTGCCTTGTGCTCAAGAAGGGAGGAAACTCCAATGTCAACTCTCCTCTGGGACAAAAGGCCCTGAGAGTGGGACCCTGTGGGGATTGGGCAGTGGAGACCTGCACCCAAATTCTGACTGTGACCCTTACAAGCTGAGTAAGTGTGGGCTTGCCCATGGTGAGTCTTGGCTTCCCGACCCCTAAAACGGAGGAGTGTGAGGATGAGAGGAGATAGTTGCATGTATAGCAGCCGGCACAAACTGACCGGTGATGTGAGCGTTCTCTCTTTACTCTTCATGTTGGCCCTTACGCAGAAATTGCTTGAGCTTCCTGACGGTTTTACTAGAGCAAGCTAGCTCAGTGTCTCTCAGCTAGCTGGAGGGACGGAAGGATGGACGGGTGGAAGCTTGGATGGATGGATGGATGGATGGATGGATGGATGGACGGACAAATAAATCCTCCAAGAGACAGCGGCTGGCAGACTACACCTTCCTCTACCTAACAATCTCTGCACTCAAAAAAGACATGTTGAATTGAATATAAAATTCTAGGGGCAAAAGTGAAGGACAGGTGGAGGCAGAGAGCAAACAGATGGCAGGTGGTGAGGAACCAAACTGAAAGGGCTGTGATCTCCTCCGTCGGAGGTACCCGTCCCTGATCGTCCATCTTACTCATTTTCAGACCCCAGGTGCCAGTTTCCAATTTGATTTCCTTCTCTCCACAGGCTAACGTTGACCGCAAGCCGCTCCTCACCTGGACAAGATGAGAGTGTCAGGTAGGGGCCACGTTCCGAGGATTCAAAGTCTCAAGGTTGAGGTCTGATACTGGTTTAGGAATCATTTTTTTATCAGGAATGCAGCCAGTCCCTGGACGCAGAGGTTTTTTGGCTGTCTATGCTCTCGAATGTTCAGACCAGACTAACTCCAGGAGGAAACCCATCCGGGGGAGCCTGGAAGATGGGGAAAAGGCAACTTGCTGCCCCGAGGCTGAAGGGCTGGAGAAGCTTTGGCATCATGGCCCCACCACCTGGGATCACAGGGACTGACCCTATTTGGGAAATACCTGACCCTGGAAGGAAGTGAGGGCTCAAGGAGGGCTATCCTAGAATCTTCACACCACAGGACTGGGCACGAGGAGCAGCCTTTGCCTTCTCGTCCATGCTCTCATGCTGTATGTACCCTGTTTGTACAGATAGGGAAACTGAGGCACCAAGTAAGAAATGGACACAACTCATTTATATTCCCAAATAGCTGTGAGGAAGTTAAGAGCACAAGTTTTAGAATCAGTGCACTTTTCTGGGTTCAAACGCAACCTCTGTCACTTACCAGCCAAGTGACCGCCTCCCTGAGCCTGTCTCCTCATCTGCAAAATGGGAATGATCAGTAGTATCCAACGGAGGTTTACCATGAGGATGAACTGAGATAATGTATATGAAAGCTGTTGGCGTGCTGCCACGAACAGGATATATGTAGAATGTGAACTGATACCCAGGGAGAATTCTGGGTGCCTCCAGCCACACTGTGCCCCAGAAGATGAGGGACTCCCACAGACCTGAGCCATGCCCGTACATGATCCAGGGGGCCTTCGTCCCCATCCCAAGTAGCCAGAGGCCAGCACAAGACCCCAGAGCTGAATTCAGGGCCACACAGAGGTCAGGGGCAGAGCTAGAGAACATGGCCCGAGGGCAGTGGGGCCACCAGAGTCCCTGTGCTGGGAGGTGTAGTGGAGCCCACTTCTGGCTCTCGTGGGAGAGTGAGGGAAGGGAGTGAGACCGGGAGCTCTGGGGGGCTGTCCTGTGTGTGGGGTTGCTCCCCACTGATGCAGAAGCAGCCAGGCTGTGAGCCCGGGGAAGCCACGTCAGCAAGGCAGAGTGTGTTCCTGTAGGTAGCGTCGTGCGGTTCTTTGTGGTGGCTTTCAGGGGGAATGATGGAAACTGTGAGGGACCAGCCACAGCCCCAAGCCACCCTGGAGGCTGCCTACTAGGGACAACCATCACATCCCTCCCAACAAGCTGTGGGCTCAGAAGCAAAGCTGTCGAGCCATGTCCACTCTGTGACTGGGGCATTCCTGCCCAGAGAGGCTGAGCTTCTGCCAGAGGTCACACAGCAGCAGTGGCTGCCCGGAGCTCTGGACCCAGCCTTCCCGACTCCTGTGGCGTTGGGCTCACCCCCTCGGGCTGTCTGCAGCAGAACCTGCCTTCTGCTTGGCTGCCACACCTCTCAGGCCTCACCTCAAGGTGCTGGATAAAAGTGCAGATTCCCAGGCCTCACCCCTCAAGAGTCTGTCTCTGGATGGCTGAGTGGAGCCCAGGAAGGACCATTTCTAACTCTTTCTCCCTGTGGACCCACCTTAGGAAATGTGGCCATGCAATCTTGCAGCACGATCTCACCATTTGATCATTGCCTGAATTCACACACGGTCTCACCACATGGTCCCCTGACCTGGTCCAAGGTGTGGGCGTTGGTCTGGGGCTACAACAGGGGGTCTCCTGGTGGGGTCTCATGACATGGTCTCACTGGGGGGATTTGGTAAGGACTCACAAGTAGCCTTGCTATGTGGCCTTGTGATGACGCTTCGTGGCCGTATCTGCTTGCTCTGCAGGTGTGCTTCGCCTCCTGGCCCTCGTCTTTGCCCTGGTCGCCACATGGATCTTTATTCGCAGCTACGTCAGCTTAACCATGAAAACTATCCGTCTGCCTCGCTGGCTGGGTGAGTGGGGCTCACTGCTGGGTACAGGGACTATGGACCAGGATGGGGCCAAAGATATTCCTCCCGCCATCTGTGGGTGACCCAGGAGGCAGCCAGACATGGCGGGGTGTGGGCTGCCTTTGGGACTCCAGCCTCTGTGGGGGTGGAAGCTGCCAGGAAGGCTGGAGCCCATGGGGAACAGAGAAGTGTTCCAAGGCCCTGGCCATAACATATGCCTGCATCAAGGGCCAATTTGGAAATGTGATTCCAAGAAAAAAAAGGACAGAGGGAGGAAGAAGGAAGAAAGGGGGGAGGGAGAGAAAGGAGCCAAGAGAGACAAAACTGAGCATTGAGTGGCATCCAACTGCAGGTGCTGTCACCTCTTCCTGAAACACTCTTCGCACAGATGTCCCTACAGCCAGCTCTTCTCCAACTTCATGTGTCTGCTCAAATGTGACCTACTCAGAGAGGCCTTCCCTAACAACCCCAGTTGCAGCATGCCCCCTCCTTCTTCTTTAGCCCCTCATGTCAGCCTATTTCCTTCAGAGCTTCACCATCATCCATCATTAGGGTGTTTATTTATTTGTCTAGTTGGTTGTTTTGGGTTACCATCCCCTAGAATGTAGGCTTCTTGAAGGCAAGGATTTTATCTTGTGTACATCCATTTCTCTAGCACTCAGTGCAGAACAGATGCTCAGTAAACATTTGGTGAATGAAAGAAAAATGAATGGATGATGGAAGCATGGATTGGTGGATGGTGGATGGAAGGATGGGTGAACAGATGGATGTATAGGTGGATGAATGGATAGGTGGCTGGATAGATGATGGGTGGATGGATGGATGGATGATGGATGGATAGATGGATGATGGATGGATGGATGATGGATGGATGGATGAATTGTTGATAGATGGGTGGATTGGTGGATGGTGGGTGGGTCGGTGGGTGGATGGAGAGATGATGAATGGGTGGATGGATGCGTAAATGCATGGATGGGTGGGTGGGTGGATGATAGATGAATGATGGATGGGTAGATAGACACATGAGTAGATGGGTGATGGATGGGTGGATGGATGGATAGATGGGTAGACGGATAGATGAGTGGATAATGGACGGGCAAATGAATAATATATGGGTGGATGATGGATGAGTAATAGATAGCAGTTGCTTACATGCATAATCTCATATAATCTGCACAAATGGCCCCATGAGGTGATCCATGGTTGTGGAGTGGACTCATACGTGACCTCATGGTGTGGTTTTATGTGTAGTCTAAGAAAAGAGAAGCTTGGAGAGCTTCAGGGAGAAAAAAAGTTGCCCAAATTTCCCTTATAGATGTCAGCAGGAATGGGAACGCAAGTCTCCCAGGTCCAAATCCTTTCAAAAGAAAGAAAGAAAGGGAAGGGGTTTATGCCTTTGCATTTGTCCTCCTTGTATTTAGAGAACCACCTCCACTGACATAGTCAAACTTAATAACCTCTAGTGGCCCAGGCTAGCTCATAGCTTCACAGCAGCTAGAAGCCAGTCACCCTAGAGAGGAGTCTCCGAGATCCCGCACCTCACCCACTTCTTGTCAAGCGCGGCTCACACCCATGTCAGGATGAATTAGATAGACCCATGGGGGCCACCATTTCCCCAGCCCCAGGGCACTGCTTTTACAGAGATGGACTTGGCTGTGCTGACAGCCTGGGAAGAGATGGGCCCAGGTCAGTGTAGGAGGCTCAGAGCAGAAGTGGAGCTCAGGGGCATCCTCTAGAGAAGAGAGCCCCAGCCTGAAGTGAGAGAGAGGACAGGTTTGAAAGTACACCCCAGAACTCAGCCACCTGAAGTCTGATGAATCAACACCTCCAACCAACAGTCATGGAGCAACTATTCTGTGTTAGGTCCCAGGGACCCCAAAATGAGAAACATGTGGGCCCCGCTCATGGTCTGAGTCGGGAAGACAAATGGACTTAATTACAGAATATACAAAAACAGAAGTGATGATCCAGTCTCGAGAAATGCTTACAGTGACAGGACATGCAACCAGTGGGAAAAGGGGCCGTCGAAAACCATGAACGTTCAGCCACTGGAAGGGGTAATATTCATTTTCTTCAGAGGTTCCTAGTCTGGCTGCACACACCCCCCACCTTATTATTTAATGCATTAATATAGAAGTATATATATTACTGTAGTACAAATTTATGTTTTAATATTTTATTATTATACTGATATATAGTTGGTTTCCATTCTAATCTATTTTATTTTATGCATTTAATAACATGCCCTGTTAGAGTAGGAAGTGCTGTGTGTGCGTGTGTATGTGTGTGCGAGTGAAGGGGTGGCAGCAGTAAGTGAGAGAGGGCTCCCTGACAGGGTGGGACTTTTAGAGCTCACTTCAACATCCCCCACAGGAGGAGAACCCTTGGCCAGGCCAGGCCAGTGCCAGCCTCCAGCCTCCAGCCTCCAGCCTCCAGCCTCCAGCCTCCAGCCTCCAGCCTCCAGCAGGGGGCACCCAAAGCATTTTCTCACTAACAAGATTGTGTCTTCTCTCCAGCAGGTTCGAACTCCAAGGAGATCAGTGAGTATCACCCCAGCCCCGCCTTTGCCTTAGGGTGAGATTTCCCAGCACTGCTCCTACTGGCCCTGCAGGCCTTAGAAAAATCCTGGTGTCCAGAATCTGCCCAGCTCTCTCCTCTCATGGCCCGATGGTGCCTTCTGAAGCCCCCGAGCCCTGTAGCAGTAGTGGCCTCCTCTCAGCCATTCAGACTGATGGAGATGACTCAACTCTCCCTTCCCCAGTCCCCCCGCCCTGCAGTCTGGATTGCCACCCTTGTCACAGCACCCGGCCCTGCACAGCCACCTCCCCACTCTGACCCCCACTGAGCCAGAGCCCTGAAGATGGGCGCTGTGCTTATCATCATCAAGCAGCGACCCCAGGGTTGGTTCACAGTTCCTGTTCCAAAGTATCAGGGGCCATGTGGGGCACTACAGGTGCCCCCAGAGTCATACAGAAAGGGGTGCTGATTGTCTGTTGGGGCAGAAGTGCCCAGTGTGCCGAGAGAGATAGGGCAAAGTGTTCTGGGCTCCGGGAGGGCTACCTCTTCCAATGGGATGAGGTCAGAGGAGGCATCAGGGAGGGAATGGCAAAGGCCTAGAGCCAGGAATGTGTGGGGCTGCGGGGGAGACCATGGCTCCCTGCAGAGCCCCAGAGTCAGGCACTGGGAAGTGGGAATGCCCAGGCCTCCAATGCTGGACACTGCAGCCGCCCGAGCAGGGCCTCAGCAAAGACCCCAGCTCCCAAAGTGTGCAGAAGGTAGAAGGGAGGGACAGTTATGATGATGATGATGATGATGATGATGATGATGATAAGATGATGGAGGACCTACTACGTGCCAGACACCATATTCAGAGCTTTGCAGGCATCTCAGGCAATCCTCACCGCAACCCTGGTAGGTGCTATAATTATCCCCATTTTATAGGTGGGCACACTGAAGCTCAGAGAAGTAGGAATATCTTGGCTAAGGCAACACAGTGGTACATAGTGGAGCTGGAGTTCACCCACAGGCTAGCCCAGAGCCCACCCTCTCAACACTCCTTGCAAGAGGCAACATCTCCAAGTCCCCCTTCTCCCACCGCAACATAGTAGTGACTGAAGAGGGTCATAGTTCCAGGAGCAGAATTGTGACCGAGAAGGGCATGGGAGCCCCCGTGCACTGTGGGATTACAGAGAGCAGAGACCAAATGGATCAACACAAACCATTCGCCCCACACCTGCGACTCCATTGACCTGAGCGTCCTGAGTCATATTCTGAAGTAGACAGAGTCATGGCATCTCGGTGCAAACAAGCACTCAGGCATCATCTGCTAGGGCCAGGGCAAATCCAGGCACACATGCTGCCTCCTGCCCCGCCCACCCTCCTGCTCGACATTGCCAGTCAATCCAGCACTTGCCCGCGGGCCCACAGGTAGTCTCTACAGCTTTATCATTAAGCCTCTAAGAGCAGATGCACTGACAGTTCAGAGAAAAGCTATTTGACAACCCTGATCTAAACCAGCTCCCTCATTTTACAGCTGGCAAAGGTAAAGGGAGAGACTTCTGGCAAGTCACGCCGCTGATTACGGAAGAGCAGCCCACATTTCCTGACCTCTCCCCCTCCCGTGCTCAGCTTCACGCCCTCAGCAACAGCACTAGGGGTTTCCAGAGGGCTTGGGTCTCAGGGTTTGAGACAGCTGGTGGGGGCAGCCCCCCACCCCGAACCCAGAGAGCAAATCCCCTGCCTCCCAGTGGCTGAACCCCCTGGACATCATCCCCTTCATCCAGTAGCTGGACCGTGAAGGCTTTATGGTCAGAAAATCAATTCTGGAAAGCCCGCTTAAGCCAGCCTGTTGACATCAGGTTTATCAGACTTAGCTGCAGTTGATTAGACTCTGGGCAAACTCTAGGGTGATATCCAGGGCCTGGAACAATCCCTCCAGCACAGGTGAGAACGTCTGGCCTCAAGAGAAAACTGGCCTCTCCGTGAGGGGACGGGGGACCTGAGGTTAGGGCCCAAGGCTCATAGGAGAGGAGGACCCCTCCCCAGCCTCATCCTCAGCCTCATCTCACCTTCAGGCAGGTGCTGGGCCTCCTGAGAAGGGTCCTCTCCAGAAGGTGGGGAAGGGGAGTCAGGTCCCCACATCTCCAGCCATAGGCCCAGACACCCACTCATCCCCTAACAGCCCCTTATGTCTCTGCTCCTGGCCCCCATCCTGGTGACAATGTCCTGGTTTGAGCTCTGGTTATACCCATCAGGTGGGTGGATTAAAACTTGGGGTGGGGGGAAGGGCAGGGCAGAGAGCCTAGGATAGGCATTCCACGCAGACCTGCAGGGCTGCCCACCTGTCGAGGGTACCCTGGCGTGAGTGGCATTCACTCCTAGGAAGGAGCAGCTTTACCTACTCAGAAGTGCCACGGGCTTGCCAAGGCTCGCACCAGTGCGTTGTGTCCCCCCAGAGGGGCACTTTTCCCTGATGCACGTAAAGGCTCCCTAGAGGCTGGCAAGATCCTCATCACCCTGACCACATGGATTCTCCCAGTCTCGAGCCTAGCCCTGCCCAACGCTCTGTGCGTTCATTCCGTGAAAATTTACTGAGTGCCTACTACGTGCCAGGCACAGGAGTAAGCGGCACGATTTAACAAGATCATAAATGTAAAATGCTTGCCGCAGTGCCTACCACCTCCCTCAGCGGCTGCAGCTTCTCTCAGGAAGCCTGTGCGTTTGCTCCAAGCGGGTGCTGCCGGAGCTCAGCCAGATGCGCGGCTCCGGGCTGGAGAGAGGCTGCTCGATCACGGCTTTCCCTTTGCAGGGGCACTTTCTCTAACTCCGTGTTTACGCAGTCCTCCCTAAGGGTACTTTCCAAACTGTCAGGTGGTATTTAAAAGGGGGGGGGCATTAATATAAATCAGAACCTGCGGGGCCGAAAGCACAGGTGACGGATATCCCAGCTCACAAAGAGGCCGCGGAGGACGGAGCAGCCCAGCAGCTGTGTTTGGAGGCCCTACGTACATCTCCCGCCTTCCGCGTGCCCTGTGAGGGCCGCACGCAGAGGACGCGGGTCCTAAGCAGAGCCAGGCTCCGTGCTGGAGCTAGAGCTGTCGTGCTAACCCTGAAAACGAACTCGAGGGTGGTCAGCCACACAGCCGGTGCCCTGCGTCTTTGACGGGGTGGCTGGAGGCGCTGTGCGCCCAGAAAGGGGCAAGCCCCCCAGACTGAGGCGGTGCGCGAAGGCGGCTTGGGGAGGCCCGTCTGCGCTGGGTCCCGAGCCTGCTCCCCCGCCCTCTCCCCTGCCTCCTCCGGAGCCCCGTCCCGAGCTGCCAGCACCGAGGTTGGTCTGTTCCCTCCACAGAGGCCGTGAAGACCAAGTGCGGCCTCAGCAAGCCCTGTCCAGACAACTTCTTTGCCTTTAAAATCAGCAGCGGAGCCGCCAACGTCGTGGGCCCCACCATGTGCTTCGAAAACTTTGTGTAAGTTTCTTGCGTTTCGTTTCTTTTCATTCGTTCAATGGCAAATTCGGAGGCTGCAAGGGCGGGCCCTGAGACCGGTCCACACCTTCCACTCGCTTCCTTTCCCTCTGGGTGGATGAGTCGCACTTAACGATGATTCTCACAGCTTTCCCTGTCAGCCAGCACCTTGCGAAATGCTTCCCGGCTTCCTCTCATTCAATCCCCCAACGCTCCCAGAGGTGGGGCTGTCATTATCCCCTTTGCAAAGATGAGAAAATGGAGGCTCAGACAGCATTACCCAGCTGACTCGTGGCAGAGTCAGGATTTGAACTCAGGTCTGCCTGACAGCCAAGCTGCCGGGCTTCCTATATAAGATCAAGATCCAGGCATCAAAGTTCAGATGTGGCAGGTGTCAGGGCTTCCACCCAGGTGCAAGAGGAAGACTACGCATTATCCAAACCAGCTGGTAAAGGCTCTGGGGCAGTAAGTCTATCCTGCCAAAGGAGCCAGAGATAGGTGATTTATTTATTTATTTATATTTATTTAAATTCAATTTAATTAATATGCACTGTATTAGTTTCAGAGGTAGAATTTAGTGATTCATCAGTAGCATGTAACACCCAGTGCTCATTACATCACGTGCCCTCCTTAATGCCCATCGCCCAGTTACCCCATCCCCCCCCCCACCTCCCCTCCAGCAACCCTCAATTTGTTTCCTATGATTAAGAGTCTCTTATGGTTTGCCTCCCTATTTTCATCTTATTTTATTTTTCCTTCCCTTCCCTATGTTTATCTGTTTTGTTTCTTAAATTCCACGTATAAGTGAAATCATATGATAATTGTCTTTCTCTGATTGACTTATTTTGCTTAGCATAATACCCTCTAGTTCCAGCCTCATCATTGCAAATGGCAAGATTGCATTCTTTTTGATGGCTGAGTAGTATTCCATTGTGTGTGTGTGTGTGTGTGTGTGTGTGTGTGTGTGTGTGTGTATACCACACCTTCTTTATCCATTCATCTGTCAACGGACATCTGGGCTCTTTCCATAGTTTGGCTATTGTGAACATTGCTGCTATAAATATTGGGGTGTGGGTGCTCTTCAAATCACTGTTTGTATCCTTTGGATAAATATCTAGTAATGAAATTTCTGGGTTGTAGAATAGCTCTATTTTTAACTTTTTGAGGAACCTCCATACTGTTTTCCAGAATGGCTACACCAGCTCGCATTCCCACCATCAGTGTAGGTGGTTTCCCCTTTCTCCACATCCTCACCAACACCTGTTGTTTCTGGAGTTGTTAATTTTAGCCGTTCTGACTGGTGTGAGGTAGTATCTCATTGTGGATTTGATTTGTATTTCCCTGATGCCGAGTGATGTTGAGCATTTTTTCATGTGTCTCTTGGCCATTTGGATGTCGTCTTTGGAGAAATGTCTGTTTGTGTCTTCTGCCCACTTCTTGACTGGATCTTTTGTTTTTTGGGTGTTGAGTTTGATAAGTTCTTTATAGATTTCAGATACTATCCCTTTATCTGATATGACATTTGCAAATACCTTCTCCCATTCTGTAGGTTGCCTTTAATTTTGTTGACTGTTCCCTTTGCTCTGGAAAAGCTTCTTATGTTGATGAAGTCCCAATAGTTCATTTTTGCTTTTGTTTCCGTTGCGTTTGGAGACATGTCTAGCAAGAAGTTGCTGTGGCTGAGGTCGAAGAGGTTGCTGCCTGTGTTCTCCTCTAGGATTTTGATGGATTCCTGTCTGACATTTCGGTCTTTCATCCATTTTTAGTTTATTTTTGTGTATGGTGTAAGAAAATGTCGCAGTTTCATTCTTCTGTATGTGGCTGTCCAATTTTCCCAACATCATTTGTTGAAGAAACTTTTTTCCATTGGATATTCTTTCCTGCTCTGTCAAAAAGTAGTTGACCATAGAGTTGAGGGTCCATTTCTGGGTTCTCTATTCTGTTCCATTGATTTCTGTGTCTGTTTTTGTGCCAGTACCATACTGTCTTGATGATTACAGCTTTGTAATATGGCTTGAATTCTGGGAACTGTGATGCCACTAACTTTGGTTTTCTTTTTCAACATTCCTTTGGCTATTCAGGTCTTTTCTGGTTCCATACAAATTTTAAGATTATTTTTTCCAGCTCTGAAAAAATATTGATGGTATTTTGATAGGGATTGCATTCAATGTGTAGATTGCTTTGGGTAGCATAGATATTTTAACAATATTTGTTCTTCCAACCTGTGAGTATGAAACGTTTTTCCATTTCTTTGTGTCTTCTTCAATTTCTTTCATGAGTGTTCTATAGTTTTCTGAGTACAGATCCTTTGCTTCTTTGATTAGGTTTATTCCTAGGTATCTTATGGGTTTTAGTGCAATTGTAAATGGGATCGATTCCTTAATTTCTTCTGTCTCATTGTTAGTATATAGAAATGCAACTGATTTCTGTGCATTGATTTCTATATCCTGCCACTTGGCTGAATTCCTGCATGAGTTCTAGCAATTTTGGGGTGGAAGTCTTTTGGGTTTTCCATATAGAGTATCATGTCATCTGCAAAGAGTGAGAGTTTGACGACTTCTTTGCTGATTCGGATGCCTCTTATTTCTTTTTGTTGTCTGATTGCTGAGGCTAGGACTTCTAGTACTATGTTGAACAACAGTGGTGAGAGTGGACATCCTTGCCGTGTTCCTGACTTGAGGGGAAAAGCTCTCAGTTTTTCCCCATTGAGAATGATATTCGCTGTGGGCTTTTCGTACATGGCTTTATGATATTGAGGTATGTTCCCTCTATCCTTACACTGTGAAGTTTTAATCAAGAAAGGATGCTGTGCTTTGTCAAATGCTTTTTCTGCATCTATTGAGAGGATCATATGGTCCTTGCCCTTTCTTTTATCCATGTGGTGTATCACATTGGTTTATGGATGTTGAACCACCCTTGCAGCTCAGGAACAAAGTCTACTTAGTCATGGTGAATAATCCTTCTAATGTACTGTTGGATCCTATTGGCTAGTATCTTGGTGAGAATTTTCACATCCATGTTCATCAGGGATATTGGTCTATAATTCTCTTTTGGTGGGGTCTTTTGGGATCAAGGTAATGCTGGCCTCATAGAACAAGTTTGGAAGTTTTCCTTCCATTTCTATTTTTTGAAACCACTTCAGAAGAATAGGTATTATTGCTGCTTTAAATGTTTGGTAGAATTCCCCTGGGAAGCCGTCCAGCCCTGGACTCTTGCTTGTTGGGAGATTTTTAATTACTGCTTCAATTTCCTCGCCGGTTATGGGTTTGTTCAGGTTTTTTATTTCTTCCTTTTTCAGTTTCGGTAGTTTATCAGTTTCCAGGAATGCATCCATTTCTTCCAGATTGCCTAATTTGTTGGTATATTGTTGCTCATAATACGTTCTTACAATTTTTTGTATTTCTTTAGTGATGGTTGTGATCTCTACTCCTTTATTCATGATTTTCTTTATTTGGGTCCCTTCTCTTTTCTTTTTGGTAAGCCTGGCTAGGGGCTTATGGATCTCATTAATTCTTTCAAAGAACAAGCTCCTAATTTTGTTGATCTGTTCCACTGTTCTTTTGGTTTCTATTTCATTGATTTCTGCTCTAGTCTTTATTAATTCTCTTCTGCTATTGGGTTTAGACTTTATTTGCTGTTCTTTCTCCAGCTCTATTAGGTATAAGGTTAAGTTGTGTATTTGAGACTTTTCTTACTCTTGAGAAAGGTTAGTATTGCTATATACTTCCCTCTTAGGACCGCCTTTACTGCATTCCAAAAGTTTTGAACAGTTATGTTTTCATTTTCATTTCTTTCCACGAAATTTTTTAACTCTTTAATTTCCTGGTTGACCCATTCATTCTTTAGTAAGGTTCTTTTTTAACCTCCATGTATTTGTGTTCCTTCCAAATTTCCTCTTGTGATTGAGTGAAAGTTTTAAAGCATGAAAATATGCAGGAAATAATCTCAATTTTTTGGTACTGATTGAGACCTAATTTGTGACCCAGTATATGATCTATTCTGGTGAATGTTCCACGTGCACCCGAGAAGAATGTATATTCTGTTGCTTTAGGATGGACTGCTCTGAATGTATCTGTGAAGATCATGGGGTCCAGTGTGTCATTCAAAGCCCTTGTTGCTTTGTTGATCTGCTTAGACAATCTGTCCATTGCAGTGAGTGGGGTGTTAAAATCCCCTATTAGCATATTATTATCAATGTGTTTCTTTAATTTTGTTATTAATTGGTTTATATAATTGACTGCTCCCATGTTAGGGGCATAAATATTTATAATTGTTAGATCTTCTTGTTGGATAGACCCTTCAATTATGATACAGTGTCCTTCCTCCTCTCTGTCTTTGGTTTTATTTTTTTTTAATTTTTTATTATGTTTGTCGCCATACAGTACATCATTAGTTTTTGATGTAGTGTTCCATGATTCATTGTTTGCGTATAACACCCAATGCTCCATGCAATACATGCCCTCCTTAATACCCATCACCGGGCTAGCCCATCCCCCCCACCCCACCCCCCCTCTGAAACCCTCAGTTTGTTTCCCAGGGTCCATAGTCTCTTGTGGTTCATTCCCCTTCTGTTTACCTCCCTCTTCATTCTTCCCTTTCTTCTCCTACCAATCTCCCCGCTATTCCTTATGTTCTACAAATGAGTGAAACCATATGATAATTGTCTCTGCTTGATTTATTTCACTTAGCATAATCTCTTCCAGTCCTGTCCATGTTGCTACAAATGTTGGGTAATCGTTCTTTCTGATGGCTGAGTACTATTCCATTGTATATATGGACCACATCTTTATCCATTCATCTGTTGAAGGGCATCTCGGCTCCTTCCACACTTAAGCTATTGTGGACAATGCTGCTATGAACATTGGGGTCTGTATGGTCCTTCTCTTCATTACGTCTGTATCTTTGGGGTAAATACCCAGTAGTGCAATTGCTGGGTTATAGGGTAGCTCTATTTTTAACTTTTTGAGGGACCTCCACACTGTTTTCCAAAGTGGCTGTACCAACTTGCATTCCCACCAACAGTGGAAGAGGGTTCCCCTTTCTCCACATCCTCTCCAACATTTGTTGTTTCTTGCCTCATCAATTTTTGCCATTCTAACTGGTGTAAGGTGGTATCTCAATGTGGTTTTGATTTGAATTTCCCTGATGGCTAATGATTTTGAACACTTTTTCATGTGTCTATTAACCATTTGTATGTCTTCATTGGAAAAGTGTCTGTTCATATCTTCCCATTTTTTGATTTGATTATTTGTTTCTCGTGTATTGAGTTTGAGAAGTTCTTTATAGATCTTGGATACCACCTTTTTATCTGTAGTTTCATTTGCAAATATCTTCTCCCATTCTGTGGGTTGCCTCTTTGATGACTGTCTCCTTTGCTGAGCAGAAACTTTTTATCTTGATGAAGTCCCAAAAGTTTGTTTTTTCTTTTGTTTCCTTTGCCTTTGGAGACGTGTCATGAAAGAAGTTGCTGTGGCCGATGTAGAAGAGGTTACAGCCTATGTTCTCCTCCATGATTTTGATGGATTCCTGTCTCACATCGAAGTCTTTCATCCTTTTGGAGTTTATCTTTGTCTATGGTGTGAGAGAGTGGTCAAGTTTCATTCTTCTGTATATAGCTGTCCAATTTTCCCAGCACCATTTATTGAAGAGACTGTCTTTTTTCCACTGGATGTTTTTTCCTGCTTTGTTGAAGATTAGTTGACCATAAAGTTGAGGGTCCATTTCTGGAGTCTCTATTCTGTTCCATTGGTCTATGTGTCTACATTTGTCTGATATGAGGATTGCCAACCCAGCTTTCTTTTAATGTCCATTAGCATGATAAATGGTTCTCTACCCTCTCACTTTCAACCTGGAGGTGTCTTTGGGTCTAAAATGAGTCTCTTGCAGACAGCATATTGATGGGTCTTGCTTTCTTTTCCAGTCTGATACCCTGTGTCTTTTGATTGGAGCATTTAGCCCATTTACATTCAGCAACTATTGAAAGATATGAATTTAGTGCCATTGTATTATTACCTGTAAAGTTGCTGTTTCTGTACATTGACTCTGTTCCTTTCTGGTCTATGTTACTTTTGGGCTCTCTCTTTGCTTAAAAGATCCCCTTTAATATTTCCTCCAGGGCTGGTTTAGGGATCTTTTAGTTTGTTTGTCCTGAAAGCTCTTTATCTCTCCTTCTATTCTGAATGACAGCCTTCTGGATAAAGTATTCTTAGTGCATATTTTTCTCATTTAGCACCCTGAATAGATCATACCAGTCCTTTCTGGCCTGCCAGGTCTCTGTGGACAGGTCTGCTGCCAGCCTTATGTGTCTAACCTTGTAGGATAAGGACCTCTTTCCTGAGCTGCTTTCAGGATTTTCTCTTGAAACAGGTATTTTAATGGGGATTCTGGGGGCATCTGGGTGGTTCAGTCAGTTAGATGTCTGCCTTCGGCTCAGGTCATGATCCCAGGGTCCTGGGATCAGGTCCCGCATCAGGCTCCCTGCTCAGCAGGGAGTCTGCTGCTCCCTCTGCGCCTCTTCCCACTCATTCTCTCAATCTCTCTCTCTCTCTGTGTCTCTCAAATAAATTAAATCTTTTTTAAAAAATAAGGATTTTAAGCCTAACTCCAACTTAAGCAAAAGAAGGAACTTAGTGATTCCCATATACAAAATGCAGAGATAGCAGGCTTCAGGACCAGCTGGATCCAGGGGTTTAAAATTGTCATCAGGGGTCCCTCTCATACCATCTTTAGCTCTGTTCTCTTCTGTTAAATTCAGTTTTCTCAACATGAAAATGAGTTGCTTCCTGTGAAGGAGGGAGGCCATTAGCTCGTTGACATATCAGCCCAGGCTGGCACCCCACTGGGAAGAGAACTTTCCCATCCAAATTATCCCTGTAAAAGTCCCAAGACTGAGTTTCCTTGGCTGGCCTGGGTCACATGACCATACCTGGCTCAATCACTGTGGGCAGGGACGCAGGATGCTCTACTTGTCCGGGCCTGGAAGACCGAGGTCAGTCCTGAGAACTACCTAGTCTGAGAGTAGAGAAGGACAGTTTTCCCAAGAAACACCAGAAGACTGGAGCGTGGATGTTGGGCAGGGAGCAACACAGCTGGATTCCACACGGCAATCCCAGCCACTGCAGGAGCGCAGCAACGCTCTGGGCTCTGCCTTCCTCCCAGCGACCAGGCCTCACTGCTTGGGGGAGGTGGGCTGGTCCCACCTCCAACACCTCAGAGCCCCAGGCAGGGACCTTCCCTCTTTTCCGAGCAGACTGTTCTCGTCCAAACATGCCATGAGCATTCCTCAGAGAATCCAGCCCACCACTTGTTTCCAGGAGAAAACAGATGGCCCAAATTATTCTGTGTGTTTCCTAATGCTTCTGCAGAGCGCCATGTGGGCCCCCTCAGAGTTCCAGAGTCACAAAAGCAGAGTGTTCGTTCCACACTTGGGACCAACTGTTCTATTTTGTTTTTCTTCTTCTTCTTCAGGATCATGAGTCCTGTGAAAAACAACGTGGGCAGAGGCCTGAACATTGCCCTGGTGAACGGTGAGCTGCCGACCCACCCCCCAGACAGCCCCGACCATGCTCTTAGTACTGGGGGTGGGGGGTACGGGGAGGTAGTTAACATTCATTCAACCAACACTGGCTCAGCTCCGACCATGTGCCTGGGGCCGTCCTGCAGTGCATGGGAGGGGAAGCTTGTGGGAACAGAAGGTCTAAAAGACCTGGTCCAACCCACCAGAGTCCTGACCAGACCTCTGCCGTGTGCAGCTGTCCCAGGAGGATATGCTTCTCCTGTGAAGCATGACCCCATCCTCAAGGCCATGCAGCCTAAACCAATACACATGAAACCATGGGGGACAACCACCAACAATGTGAGATGATGAGCTGATTGCATACCTTCATTCATTCATTCAGTAAATATTGACAGCAGCTACTATGGGCCAGGCCCTGTACAGAGCACTGGGGTAGGTCAGCCATGAACTACAAGGACCGGCCCTGGCCTCACACTCCCTGGGGTCTCCATGAAATTGATCACCAATCCAGTGGGGTGAGCATCTATGAAGGAGAAAGAAGCACAGCTCTGAGAACTGGGACACAGAGCTGGGGACGGGGGCATCAGGGGAGGCTTCCAGAGGGAGGTGCTGGTCAGCTGAGGCCTGAAGGATAGTAGGGGTTGGCCAGAAAAAAAAAGTAGAGGAGACTCCTTCGAGGCTGGGGCAACACTGTGCAGGGAACAAAGAAGGGAGGAGTCGGGGGGAAGGATTGGGAGCCATACAAGGTCTTTCTGGATGCACCAGAGAAGGAAGGATGACAGGTATAGCTTGGGGGGGGGGGCAGGCAGGATGACAAGGTGAGGGGCTAAGCATCCTGCTAAGAAGTATGGGCTTGAAGCTAAGGACAGTAGGGAGCCTCAGAAAGGCTTTGAGCAGGCCATGAGGGCTCAGCCCTGCATGCCAGAAACTTCCTTCCAGCTTGGAGTAGGGAAGCTGGAGTCCGGGAGACGTTGCGGGGGAGGCCCACAGCCTCATTACCCTGCATTTCTCGCAGGGCACAACTGCAGGCCAAACCTGAAACAGGGACACATTTCAGGAGCAGGTGGGTTTATAGGGACATAGTAAGGACCAGGTGCTCTGCCCTAGCAAGGACACTCTTCTCTGCCTTTGGAGAGGCATGGATGAGATGGAGAGCAAAGGCCAATTTCCTGAATCTAAGAGCTGCTTCCTGGGACAAAGGGCAGAGCAGGTGGACAAAGGGCACAGCAGATACTCAGGAAGGAAAAGGTCAAGCTTGTGTGTGGCATGACTACGGGAACACACTTAGGAAGTGACAGGGCTGGAGTGGTTACTCCTAGGGGAGCCATCTCCCTTCTGCCAAGAAATCCTGCTGCGTGGGGGGAAAGGTCAAAGCCTGGAGCAAAAATAGAGCCTTACCCAGAGCAGGAGGTCAGAAGGCAGCCCTGACCAACTTCTGGGAAGCCCGAGAAAGGTGGGGTCTGGGAGGGGCAGGAGGCTGAGCGGGGGCATGCCCCCTCCAAAGTCTTGAGAAGGAGAGCAAGGCCTGATTCACTCCACTGGCAGCTCCTTCCTACAGGAAGGGCATGGCGCTGTTCCACCTAATCTCCGCTCACCCCCCTCCCCCGGCCCCTCCCCACAGGGCAGGAGCTGACCCTGGCCACAGCCCATCTGGCTGAAACCTGCTCGTTCTCTCCGCCCTGAAATGGGCCACTGCAGAAGGAGAATAGTTTCCCATGAGACAGGCTCAGACTAGGGCCTCCTTCCCTTCCCCTCAGAGCAAAGACCAAAACAAGTATCCATAACACCAAGAGCTAATGTTTATTGAGCCTTCACTGTGTGCTGCCTATTTAATTCAACCTCATCCCCGTGCTAGGGTGGAGTCGTGCGCCCTATCCCCACGTACCAGGTAAGAAAATGGAGGCTCAGAGAGGTTAGGCCACTTGCCCAAGGTTACACAGCCGACAGAATCACCTAGATTTGAACCTGGATCTGGCTGACTCCAGGTTGTAATCGCTCAGCTGAACTAACTTCCCTAGACTAAAAACCTCTGGAAGCATCTACTGCTTGCCAGCTGTGGAGAAGTCCAATAAATCACTCTCAGGGCCTCAGGGTCTCACCTGTATAATAAGCCAGCAAGGACTGCTAAAGATTAGTGGTTCTCAGTCTTTTAGGGGGCAGAGATTCCTTTAGAAATTGTGCAAACTACACCTCTTGCCCCTAATTCCAGAAAAATGTGTAAATATAAATGATCAGTTTCATGTGTACAACCCCCCCCCCCCCCCGCCCCTTTCCACAGACCCTACACTGGAGGCTCGGAGAATCCAGGAAGGGCTGCAGTGTAAACCCTCCACCCACCCAGCAGTAGAGCCTCCACTATCCAGGCCCTGTCCCTACCCTCTCAGGGATGCACAAACTGGCTTGGGGGGAAGGGACCTGTGGTGAAACTATAGAGCTTGCCATCCCCTCTGCAACACCCCCATCTAGTGGCAGAGAGTGAGAACTGCGACTTCCTGTAGGACTTGGACCCTTCGCAAAACACACCAAGGCTATTCAGATGACTGGACTCGGACTCGGAGCTTTGAGTACATTCAACCCACTGCATATCCCTTTGCCTTCAAGAGTCGGAGGATTGAAATTATACATTTCCTATTTAGGAAGAAATAATGATAACAATTGCAGTTATTTTTATTACTGGTTTCCAGCTAAAATTTGTCTTGTATGTTTACTGCCTAGTTTAAATTCAGCTCCCTCAGTTCCCATAGCCCATTGTTCAGATGCAACAGTTGAGGTCAAAATACTAATTTGTGCATTAGGAAGTGGCGAGGCAGAACACAGACCCAGATTGGCTGGATACTGTTCAATTCCAGAGATCTTCACCGTTATGTTCTGGTACCTCTCAGATCAGCCCAGAAGTTAGTGGGCCCCTGCGCAGTCCTGCGTGCTTTCTATCGGACCTGACTTGACTCACATTATTATTCCATTTTTAGATCTTAGACTAAAGAGTAGCCATTTTCTGCAAAATGATAGGCAGGATGACCTGTTTCAGGAAGTCAGTTTTGCTCTCTCACCCGCAGGAACCACAGGAACGGTGCTGACACAGAAATGTTTTGACATGTACTCTGGAGGTAGGCATCTCTGTTGGCGCTGACGTCACAGGGTGGGCTGAGCTCCTTCCTATGGCAAGAGAGCCGTCAGGGTGCTGGGACACTCGGCTCTCGTCTCCACCGGAGACGACCAGAAGGAAGCACGGTAGGGTTGGAGGACCATCCTTCTGTCTTTGAAACTCCTTTCTGCTGTCTTAGTTGGCTCTCCTGGGTGCAGATCCTGAGATCAGAAGTCAGGTGCAACAGTTTACTGGGCAGGAGGTGATCTCAGGAAATGCCAGCCGGAAGTGAGACAGGGAGAGGGAGACAGCCAGAACTGTGTGCTACCAGGCTCAACGCTGCGGGCAGCTGGAACTCGGGAGCCAGTGTCAAATACATGCCTCAGATCTCAGAGGGGCATGGGAGCTGGGGCGCTCCCACCCCTAATTCCTTGGCACTTCCCACATTTCTGGTCTGCCCCAGGGCACAGAGGAGGATCTGGAGGTCAGAGAGGACCTTCAGGCAAAGAAATGCTGGAGCTGGCAGTTGGAGGCCAAGCAGGTGCACGCTCAAGTGCTAAGGACAAGGACACATGGCTCAGTTTGCTCTGCTAGGTAAAGGGTATTTTATTTTAAGGCCTCATGGGTCTCTCTTGGGCCCAAGGATGGGACAAGGCCTCCTAGGGCCCAGAAAGAATCACTCTGGGGCTCTAAGCTCTCTGCGTCTTTCTGCAGACATCTTTTCTTCTCTCTGCCCAGGCACAGTATTTGAACTCTGTGCATGTGACCACCCCACTGTCCTCCCACCCTTAGCACAGCCTGGGGACAGGCCCCTGACCTACCTGGGCTGGACTTTCCCACCAGCAGCTTCCTCACCCCCAGGCTGCCTGGCAAAGCTGTGTTGAGGGCGGGAGTCTCACCCAACAATCCTGACATCTTCCAAAACGTGGTGGAATCTGTCCCAAACCGTGTATGCCACCCACTGCCCAGCTGGCAACCCACCTCCTTCCCTCTGACCCAGTGAACCTCAACAAGGCGTAAAGAAGCAGCAGGGCAGCCCCTCGCAGGCAGCAGAAGTCTTGGTCCTGCAAGGACAGGTTTCCATCAGGACAGATAACTGAGCTCAGCCCCCTTCTCAGAGTTCAGCTCAGCTCCGTTTCCCTTCCCTGTACCTGCGATCTCAGGGCCAGCTCTGGGCTCAGGCATCACTACCTTCCTGTGCCCACCTAAACACATGAGCCCCAGAGGGGACAAAGCCAGGCAGCAAGAAAGGGGGAAGCCCTCTTGGCTTTGCAAACAAAGGAGGGGCTGAAAGGCGGGCAGTGGGAATCGGGTGCCCAGCAGTCACAGCTGGGAATGTAGGGAAGGTGTTCGGCAGCACCACACTTCGAGACAGCAGCTGGCGCCCTGTCCTGGGCCCAGGGCTTCGGAGGGTCCCCTGGGTCCCCTGAGGGCCATCCTCCAGTGAGTCCCACCCCACAGGTCGGGTCTGCAGGGCCTGAGGACGTGCTGGGCGGAAGCCTGCATCGGGGCCCATGCAGACTTCCAGGCATGCCCCGCTAGGACAGAAGCTGCAGACACACCACTAGGACCGAGGGATGGCCAGGGCACGGCAGTGGCTGGAGGCGAGGGGGTGGAGGAGACGGAGCTTGGACAGGCAGGCGGGGGGTGTGCATGTGCAGGCACGCGAGGCCCCCTCCTGCAGGACCGAGCTGGAGACGGGTGAGGAGACGGTGGGGCAGGCTAGGGGCCAAGGGCCAGAGACCGTCATGTGTTCTCTGTCCAGGACCCTGCACGTGTTTGGGGTGGCCAGGCCAGGTTTATGGAAAAGATCCAGTCTCTGGAGTCAAAGACTTCAGGCTGAGGCAGTTGACACCTTTTGCACTTGAGTTTTGTCATCTGTAGAATAGAGGTAAACCACAGTGTCCTCTTCAGGAGATGGATCTGGGGGTTTGGGTGGGAATTGGCACTAATCATTGCGAGGGGCCTGGCCTGCCTGGGGGAGGGCCCGGGGGTGCAGTCAGCCTTCCCCCTCCCCTTCCCTCCCCTCCCGCCCTCCATCCACATGACTCGGAAGCAAGGAGGTCATTGTCAGAATGAAAAGGGTAAAAAAAAAATTTTTATTTTTATTAATTTAAATTCAATTAATATGTAGTGTATTATTAGTTTCAGAGGTAGAGGTCAGTGATTCATCAGTCTTATATAGTACTACCCAGTGCTCATTACATCACCTGCCCTCCTTAATGTCTATCACCCAGTTACCCCATCTTCCTACCCACCTCCCCTCCATCTGTTTCTTTCCTATGATTAAGAGTCTCTTATGGTTTGTCTCCCTCTCTGGTTTCATTGTTTTATTTTTCCCTTCCTTCCCCTATGTTCTGTTTTGTTTCTTAAATTCCACATATGAGTGAGATCATATGATAGTTGTCTTTCTGTGACTGACTTATTTCACTTAGCATAATACCCTCTAGTTCCATCCATGTCATCTCAAATGGTAAGATTTCATTTTTGATGGCTGAGTAATATTCCATTGTGTATGTATACCACATCTTCTTTATCCATTCATCTGTCAATGGACATCTGGGCTCTGTCCATAGTTTGGCTATTGTGGGCATTGCTGCTATAAACATTGGGGTGCAGGTGCCCCTTCGGATCACTACATTTGTCTCTTTGGGGTAAATACCCAGTAGTGCAATTTTCACTGGCTCTATTTTCAACTTTCTGAGGAACCTCTGTACTGTTTTCCAGAGTGGCTGTAACAGCTTGCATTCCCACCAACAGTGTAAGATGGTTCCCCTTTTTCCTACTGTTTCCAACACCTGTTGTTTCCTGAGTTGTTAATTTTAGCCATTCTGACCCGTGTGAGGTGGTATCTCATTGTGGTTTTGATTTGTATTTCTCTGATGCCAAGTGATGTTGAGCAGTTTTTCATGGGTCTGTTGGCCATTTGGAGGTCTTCTTTGGAGAAATGTCTGTGTCTTCTGCCCATTTCTTGATTGGATTGTGTTCTTTGGGTATTGAGTTTGATAAGTTCTTTATAGATTTTGGTTATTAGCCCTTTATCTGATAAGACATTTGCAAACATCTTCTCCCATTCTGTAGGCTGTCAAAAAGAGTAAAAAAACCTAAATTTTATATTGCTCTTTTATGAACATGGATGTAACCATGACTGTTGGGGACCCAGAAACAGAAGCATTTGAGGACAAGTCGCCCCTTCCCACAAGAGATAAAAGGTGGCAGTGACTTCTTAAAGTGAGAGGATAATTAATAGAAAGCACACTTCATTCTTTTCCAACTTTACTGTCCATGCCAGACAAGAACAGATCTTGATATCTGTAGCTCATGGCTCCAACCAATTTTCAGAGTTCCCTCTTTTATCTCAAGAGTTCAAGGGCCATTTTACTAACAGAGCTGCTGTGGTCACTGGCTACAGGCCTCTGTCTTACTGAGCTGGTTGGTGGCTGGCCTTGCTTTCAGGGTTTGATTTTAGGTCCAAGGGATCCCTGGGGAATACTAAGAACTGGCTCATCTTCGTGGGTGTGGCCTGTGGGCAAGGCAGCCACACAGCCCTGGGCTTAGAGCAGACTCGGGTTTAGCCTGATGCTCTGCCCTCACCATCTTGAAATTCTTAATTTTTTAACAAAAGTCTCCACGTTTTCATTTCTCACTGGGCCCTGAAAATTATGTTGCCCATCCTGCTAATAATTGCAATTCCATTATAGTGCACTTTCTGTATGCCCTGAGTTGTTGTCACATTTGGTCTTTACAGAAATGCTGTGGGCAGGGCTATGCACCATCCTCGTGTGACAGATGTAGCCCCTACTTTTCCCACTAGGCCCATCTTGCCCATACCTCCTCAACTGTTCAAGAGCCCCCTGTGCAAGTTACCTCATATCCAGAGTACCACCTGAATTAGTATTTTCTTTTGAATCAGCTCACTTTTTTTCAACATAAATAATGTTAAAAACTTAGGGCAGGGATATAATTTCTTATCAGTTTTTATGCAGAAAAGGTGACCACAAAAATAAGCACAATGGAAACAAATCCATGTCCTTGAAGTGAGCTGGATGCTGATGTCTCCCCAAGGAGCCACACCCAGGCCTACTTTCTGGTAAACGCAGAGATTTTGCAAGTGCAGGGAGGTGTTAAAGATGCAGAGGGAGGCTTGGTCCTTGGCATAAGCTAGAGAATTGTAGCGCACTGATGTTCTCTCTGTGTGACCTGAGTTGCCTGTGGTGCAGTGGATATCCTCTCAAGTCAGCACAGACAGGCTCTTAACCACCTCCTTCTAAGCTGGTGTGCAAAGATCCCAGAGTTCCTGAGAGATGACTGTGCTCCATACCTTGGGTGCAGGTCCCTAAGCGCCCTTAGAACAATCTCTCTCGCTCCTGGCTGCATATCAGAATCGCCTGTGGAACTTTTGAATTCCAGTGTCCACCCCGCCCACCTGAATTAGGGTACCCTTGCTCCATGCACTTTGCTCTCCCCTGGACAAGGGCTGCAGGGAGCTCCATCCAAGGTGTCGCCTCCTGCTGGCCCCTGAGCTTCCGATGGAGCTCCGTGTCAGCCTGCCCCTGGCCACTCCTGGATCTTCAGGGCAGTAACAGAGAATGAGAATGACCAGCAGTTATTTCCCTTCAATAACCAGCACCCCACTTTCTTTCCTCCCCCAGATGTTAAGCTCCTGGTAAAATTCCTTAAAGAAATTCCAGAGGGCACGCTGGTGCTGGTGGCCTCCTATGATGACCCAGGAACCAAGTAAGTGGGAACCTTCACCTTCCCGGCCATGGGTTGAAGGGAACCAAATGCTTCCAAGCCCTAAGTGCCTTTTCCCCCGCTCTCCCACTTACTCTGTCTTCTGGCAGCTTCTCCTAGGGAAATAACCAGATACGTGCACAAAGACATGTTCATGGCAGTTCATCACAACCTTGGTTACAACACTGGAAAACTGGACATACTGTCCCTGTCCAATAAAGACCAATTAGTTACAGAAATTACGACACATGTTGATATGACGTAGTATTATATACATAGAAAAGGATCTACTCCATCAAAAATGATGATGTAGAAAATAGTTTAAGGGCCTGGAAGAATGCTCACCCTTTAGTATTAAGTGGAAAAAAAACAGATTATAAAACTATTAGTATGATTCCCCAGTGCATGGGGGGAAAAGACATTAAGGAAATACATTAAAATTTTACAATGATTATGTCAAGTGGGGTGAGACTATAATTTTTAGTTTCTCTGTGATGTTCCATATTTTCCAAGTACACATGTGTATTTGTAAACAGAAGCAAAACCGTACTACTGGCCACTTAGCCCCGTTCCTGGTGAACACGACTCTGCAAGCATGGCTGTTGCATCCAGCCAAGGGTGGAGCAGAGGGCAGGCCAAGTGCTTGAGAACCTCACGCTTCTCCCACCCCTCCACCTCACTGTCCTCTCTGGTTCTCTGCAGAATGAATGAGGAGACCAGGAAGCTCCTCTCCAGCTTGGGCAGTTCCTATGCAGAACAGCTGGGCTTCAGAGATAGCTGGGTCTTCTTAGGGGCCAAAAACCTCAAGGATAAAAGCCCTTTTGAGCAGGTGAGTTCCTGGCGGCCTCTCCATCCCAGTGAAGCAGGTGGGGGTAAGGTGCCAGGGATGGATGGACAAGGACTGGGGTAACTTGGGAGGGACAGTGTGGGGACCTCAGAGGTCAGGGTGGCCCGACTGGCTAATCCGCCAGCAGGAAGTAGCCTTGACCATTTTGCGAGGAGCTGGGTCACATAGAAATGGATAACTACCAGGAAGGAGAAGGAAAAGGAGAAAAGAAGGATGAGGGAAGGAGGAATGGGGAAAAAGAGAAAAGAATATAGAGATGAAGCCTGCGTGATGGGCGAACAGGGGGCAGGATGTGTCGCTTCTGGTCCCATTGGAAACCTAAGCCAAGCCCCTTTTCTCTCTCTCTCCACTCTCCTGCCCCGGGGCCTCAGGCTCCCCACCATAGGGGAGAGGTTTAGACCAGGGGCACTGTTCCCTTCTAAGCTCCCTGTGGAAAGGATAAATTTGCATCAAGAGGAGGACACAGGAGAGCCCACCTGAGTACATGGAAGGGGTCAGGAGTGGACCATGACAGGCGGCTCTACAGTCACTACTCAGGGGTGGCCCCAAGCCGAGTCTGGGAGGCAGCCCACAGTGGAGTCTCCGGGGTGCTCTAGAGGAGGAAAGGGGAGTCAATGAAGGGGTGGGAGCCTCCAGGGAAATGTTGCACCTTCTCTCCCTGTCCCCCATCTGTGCATCCCCAGCTCAGAGCAATTCCCAGAGGTGGGAAAACTAGCCAGATCTTCCGGGCATGAAGCGGTCCCTTGTCTGGTGGTGAGAACATTCTGCTCTGCCTAGACCCCAAGGCAGGCAGCTCAGAGTCGATTCGGACACATAGGACTACTGAGGCGAGTGAACTCTTACCCTGAAGGCAGAAGGGAGCCCTGGAAGGTTTAAGCGAAAAGCGACAAGAGCAGATGGATACGTAAGAAACACTAGCATTCAGCAAGCACTTGCTCTGCGCGGGCTCGGCTGAGCAGGTTACCTGCAGGTCCTTCTTTCATGCCCACAGTGAAGTAGGTACGATTCTCCTCCCACCCCCCAGTCAAGGATCCGGAGCCGTGGAGAGGTTTCAGGCAGCTTGTTTGGCTCTGATGAGGATGTAGCTCTCCTCCCGGTCTGCTGCCTCCACGGAGAGTCCTGATGCTTTTAGCACAGCCTCCGTGGCTGAGCACAGGAAGGCAGGGGGGAGACCCAGGCAGTAATCCAGCCAGTAGCACAGCAGCCTGCAGGGAAGGGGCTGTGGGAGGCAGGGAGCGACAGTGTCAAGACGCTGGGCTCCAGGTGCAGGGACCACAGTGGGCTGCGAGGGTTCTTGCCTTGTCTGGAAGATGCTGGCCTGGTCTGTATGTGTGAGTTTCTAAGAGAATGCATTCAGGTCGTTAGATGTTACTTTTAAAAAAATGATAGTACAGTGTAGCTTCTGCTGGAGGAGACGAGGGAGCCGTCAGTTTATAGCCTCCAGGTGAAGAACACAGGCAGTGGGTGGGGATCCAGAACATCCCTGTGCGGGGAGGGGGTGGGGGGTGGAGACAGACAGACCCATCACCCAGAATGAACTGGGGCCCACAATGTGATTGAAACCATTAGGTCTTTGTCCCCATACATGGGGCTCTGGGTTTTAGAGAAGCAGCATCCAGAATTACTTCCATCCCTAAGGGTTAGCTACAATTATTCCACTGGTAGAGTTTGCTATTTACATTTCTTTCTTCCATAAGCTAAGCCTAAATACAATCTTAACCGATTCTATTCTATGTTTATTAATCTTAATTAGTATTACACAGTAGTTCTGCCACTAGGGTCACTTTGGCCCTCTGTGCCTCAGGTTCCCCATCTGTAGAATGGGATGGTAATGGGATGCCCTTCTCAGGGTATTGTAAGGAATACATACATAAGGCACTTTGCACCTGGCATAGAGCAAGTGTCATGAAGTGCTAGGATGATGCTTGTCATTGCTGTGGTGGTTTGGGGGTGTCCTAGAGAGGCTGATGGAGAATGTGGCAGAGGAGCTAACACTCTGCAAGCCTGCCCCCCAATCCTTGGTACCCCACCCCCCAGGGCATGACAGGCAAGGACTGAGCTCTGATCTCCTCTGTAAAATCTTTCACATGTTGCCATCCCTCTGCACCTCAATTTCCCCACCTGTAAAGTGGGCTGGTCCTATCCCACACCACCACCTCCCCATGGGAGGGGCTGAAGCCAGGGTGGAGTGAGTGAAGTCAGGATGTCTTAAAGCGCAGTGAAAATTCAGGTGCAAATTCTGAACAGCCTCCCCCATTGTCCGTGTTACTCTTTCTCTCTCTAGTTCTTAAAGAACCACCCGGACACGAACAAATACGATGGCTGGCCGGAGCTGCTGGAACTGGAGGGCTGTGTTCCCCAGAAGGTATTTTAGGGTGGCTGCAGGACTGACAAGCCCCTGGCTGTCCTGGGGACAGCGTCAGCTGCAGCAGCCAGAAGGGCACCAGGCGGCCTGTGGAAAGTTCCCCGGGCGGGGGCTCTGTGCACCTCCCCTCTTGGGAAGCAGCGGCCTCCCAGAGGCTGCGGCAGCCTACCTGAGGTGGCCAGCCATCAGGGGTTCTTCTGGAGCCTATCTGCAGGAAGAACAGTCCGCTTTCCTTCAAGATGGCCAGCACTCGCTCCCAAGGACGGACGGACCACCCGCACCTGCGGCGCACCATTAAATTTTATTTTTGCTGATTTTGAATGAACTTTCTGACCTTCTGATGTGCAGCGTTTCTGCCTGGGATCCAACTGACCCAGGCCAGGTTGGCTCGGGCCGCAAGCGGGGACAGGTCGGTGACAGCTTCGGGCACCAGGTTAGGCTGCTGGAAGACCCACAGGAGCAGAGAGAGCCCAAGGACAGAACGCGGAGCCTGTAGTCTTCCTCTGCTGCTTGAATGAGAGCTGGAGGGCTCCAGAGCCAGCGAGGGGGAGGCGGGTGTCGTGGGAGGAAGGCTGGGAGGAAGAGGCAGGCTGTCTGTCGGGCAGGCTTCAGGGAGGACGTCCTGGCCATCTTCGTCTTTGAGTGGTTCTCCGGGAGCAGCCCCTGAGATGTATTCGGGAGGTGATTCTGGAAAACACCAGTGGGGGTGGGGAAGTAAGACCGGGAAGGAAAGGCAGCCAGTAAAGGCTGGGGGTGAGTGGAGCTTCGTTCCTCGAGGACCCCCAGGAAGCCATGTGGGATACACACATCCGAGAGCTCGGAGCCAGGGTGAGGGAGCTGAGCTGTTTATGCCCCATCCTGTCATTGCTGGGGGGCTGCTGGTGTTGGGGCTGCAGGGAATTCCTGAGCACTTCTTGTCGGCCCTACAGAGGAAAGCGTGGCCAGCCGTGGCTTCACAGGGAGTCCTTAGCCGAGAGACGTTGGTACCAGCCACTGAAGCCCACGGAGGGGGTAAGGCCCAAAGGATATGGTGCAAACACCCTGCCTGAGGTCTCTGAGAAGGGCCACGCATGGGGTGCCTAGAGCCAGTCCTGGGAGGGGGACACGGGAGAAGACCGTACTGGTACCTGGGCCCCTGGAGTGTAGACCAGGGAGCCTGCAAAACTCCCGTGCAAGTACAAGTGCCCTGAGCCGCGGACCAGCAGACGCTCAACTCCGGCTCACAGCAGTGGTGTGGGGCCCTGGGGATGGGCAGGGCTTCCAGTGCTCCAGTCTGGGGTAGAGAGGAGGACAAGAGTGTGGGACCCTTCGGCCAGAGGCCCCCGTGGGCTGGGACTTGGGCTACTGTTGTGATGGGGTTGAGATCAGGGTTCAAAGCCCGACGGGACAATTTTGAGCAGGCTGAGGCAGTCCGAGGAGGGCACCTGGCCAGCCAGCACCCACCACCCCCAATTCCATTACCCCATTTTTCCCGGTGCAGATCCCTCTCGGGGACTAAAGGGGGAGTTTGCCTGCAACACCCACTAACTCCTCCTATCTAGACACTCACATTTGTGTGGTGTGGAATGCCTGGTGGCTGCGTAAGCAAATGGAATTTGCTTCGTTCCTGCCATTTTCTTCCAAGAGGCAGGGTCCTCTGTTCATCCCTGACCGTGAGTGCTAAACAGGGCTGCCGCTGAACCCGGTCACCCTCCCTTCCCAGTCCCCAGGACTGAATGGGGGGTTTCTGCAGGCCCTGGCCCCTGACGATGCCACTCCTTTTCTCTTGGCTGACTTGCTTCTCGTTGTACTCTATTGCAGGCAGTGTGGCAGAGGGAACGCCTGGCCTGGGTCTGAGCACTGGCTCTCCACTTGCTAGCTGGGTGAGCAGATGTCACCTCTCTGAGCCAGAGCTCCTCTGTGAAAAATGGGGGATTCTAGCTGTCTCTCAGGGGCTCATGGGCATGAAATATGATAAAATTTCCACATCACCAAAAATTGTCCAAAAAAATTAGATAGATAGATAGATAGATAGATAGATAGATAGATAGATGGATGGATATATGTTTGGGAGCAAGAATACCTTATAAAATTAAAAGAACCGATAAGGACTTCTAAAGTGAGTTCAGGGCCAGAAGTAGGGCTAGGCAGAGCTCTTGGCGTGGCCACTATTTTAAAAGGACATGGGGTGGCCAGCTGGGTGTAAGAGAAGACTCATGGTACTTTTCCAGAAGCTGTCTTGCATAGCACTTTAAAGAAGTCTGAGAGAATGTCAACGGGATAAATCAGAGAATTGGGGAAAGGGTCTCAGGGAGGGTGGGGGCTTGGAAAGACAGCACAGTGGAACGCCTGGTACCCACCCAGGCCCCCTCGCCCAGTTTCTGCCTCTAGGAGTCTGTCTACGAGCCTCTTTGGAAAGCTGCCCTCAGGCTACTCGTTCTTAGCTCCCAGAGGCAGAAAAGAGAGGCCAGGAGGTGCCAGAGTTTACATCCTGGCAGGCCGGTCCCCAGCTCCTGAGCGCCTGGCTGGGAGTGTGCAAGCCCAGCTCCCTGTCCTGGGGCAGGGCAACCATGAGCTGCCGTCTACACTCCATGGTTCCCCCCCCGGAATCAAGCTGGGGGTTGGCCTGAAAGTGTCCCTTTGCTTGGTTGTGTCCCCTTCCCTATCCTGCTCCCCCACCACTCTCCTACCCACGTCCTTAATAAATCACCTGCATGAGAACACTCACCCCCAAGTCGGCTTCTAGGGGATCCGTCCTCGGAGAGGCAGTGACCAGGGCCAGCCGGATGGGACTGAGCCCGGGCGAGGAGACAAGACCCCCTGGCATACAGGAATTGTCATAAAGAAGGTCAGTTCCCCAGGAGGAGAGGCTCAGTGAGAGAGCCGCACCTGTGGCTGCCCCGCGGGGCCCGTGGGAGAGGCCACCTGCCGTTGCGTGCTGGGGAACAGGAGGCCGAGACCACAGGTCATGCCCCCGCCCGCCTCCCCTCCTCAACCAGGGGCCAGCCTCAGTTGGCACATCCTCCACATGATAGAAGGGAGCCCAAACGACCACCAAACCCACCAAGGGGATGGCATTCTAGAGCCAGCCCCTTCTAGGTCCCCCCCACCCTGGGATGGGCATCGCAAAACGGCAAATACCCATCAGATTCTCAACACCATTGTCAGGGCACTGTGGCTACTACGGGGACCCCCGGGTCAGCTCACGATTGGGCAAGACAGTCCAAGAAAATGGCTGTAGAGAGTTGGGTCGGTAGCCCCCTTATGAGACTGTTTCCTACTCAGTCATTACTCACCTGCTACCCATTGAGAACAGGGTAGGCACTGGGGACACTACGGTGAAGAAACTCGATCCAGTCCCAGCTGGTCCGTCTCTGTTCCTCAGCCTTGGCCCGGGCTTTCCAGCAGCTGTCATTCTGGTCCTCACCAGTAGGTGGCAGCCCAAGCTAGAAAGGGAAAGGTGCAAGGTTACCCCTGGCCACCCACTTTGGGGAAAGGTGCTGTGCTTAACGGACAGGATGCCTGGGACTTACCAATGGGCGGTGGGTTTACTATCACATTATTAACAGCATCAGAACAGCAGCACCTAACTTCTAGGGGAATTGCTGTTATACGCTCTGTACGAATTTCATTCTCACAGCCCCATGTGGTGGGGCCCATTGTTAACTCCTTTTACACGTGAGGAGAATGAGGCTCAGAGGCCAAGGGACTTGTCCAAAGTCACACAGCTAAGAAGCCTCAGATTGAGGGTTGGAATCCCAGCCTATCTACATCACTACAGGAAACAAACCCTTCAGAAATACTTCCCCTGAAACTACTCAGGGGTGAGCAATGTTTTCTTCTCCCCCCCCCCCACTCCTCATCCTCCTTTTCCACTTCCTCTCCCACACACACCCCTCCTCCTCCTGAATGCCTCTGAGGACGTTTGAAAATTGCTCAGAACCTCTGAGTCAATGTTCTCAAAAGCTCCCCGCATTTTGTAAGCCTTGCTTCCCTCTACAGGATTGTAACTCAAGAAGGAGCAGGTGTTTCTGTGTCCATTTCGCAGATGGAGAAAGAGAGGCTACAAGCTGTGCCCAGGCTACACAGTGAGACCAGGCAGAGCTGGATCCTGACCCCGCACCACCAGCTCTCTTTTCCTAAGTCATCCGTGTCTGCATCCCAAGCACCTCCTTGGTGTCAGGCCCTATGCCGGGCTCCGGGGCCACCACCCCCATTCCTGCCCATCACATGGGGTCCGATCATCGCATTTCAGACCCACAACCTGCCAGGAGCCGGGCTTCGGACCTTCAGCCAATCGAGGCCTCCAGTCAACCAAGCTTTCAGTGCAGCTCATAAGTCATATTTCAGCAGGACTCTAAGCAGATGGGGAAAATTAATAAACGGGTAAAATTCCTTTTCTCTCCTCCCATCCCACCAAGAGGCAAGCTGGTGGGTAATTATGGGATGGCTGCCAAAGGAGTTTGATCTTCAGGGCTGACTTATGGCATTTTTACTGCTCTGGCTGACAGCCAATTTAGTCACGGCCCTTTACAATTTTGTGGATGCTCTCCTTACTGCAGAAAATCAGAAGCTGCATCCCAGCCATGATTGAAACAGGGAGAAGGGGAATGGGGGGGCCACTGAGGCAGGGGCTGGACCCAGAAGAAGGAGCAAAGGAAGAAGCCACATTTTTGCTAGCCCAGAGGGGACAGGACTAATACTTTCCATGCAGGGCGCTCTTGCAATGAGCTAGGATTGAGTTAGGCACTCTGCCTGCTTACACTATTTCATTCATCCCCCATCATGTACTCACCCATTCCACTAATATTTGTTGAGTGACTGCAATGTGCCAAGCTCTATTTTAGACCCAGGGGGTAAACTGATGAACAGGACAGACCATGTCCCAGCCTTTGTGGAGCTGCCATCCAGGTGCAGGAGCTGAACAATAAACACAGAAATAATATCATTCCAGTTGCTGATAAATGCTATGAAAAAAATAATAAACAGCCCAGGAGGCTAGTTTGCATAGAGAGTCAGGGCAGGCTTCTCTAAGGAGGTGATTATGGATCCTGATGGATAAAAAGGAAAGAATCATGCAAGATTAAAAAATGGAGTCGACAGAGAGAGATGGAAAACAGTCCAGGCAGAGAGAACAGCAAGTGCAAAGGCCCTGGGGTGAGGAGAAAGGTGATATGATCCAGGAATTATCGGGGAGAGAAGGGAATAGGAAATGAGGTCTGAGAGGCAAGCAAGACTTGATGGAGCAGAGCTTTGGACCATGGGGAATTTCATTCTATGGGCAAAGCTGGATCTAGAACACCTAGTCCTGACCCTGCACTACCAACTGCCATTTCCTAAATCATCTGTGTCATATATCATCACCACCTCTTAGCCAGGCACTGTGCTAGAGGAAAGGGGGGGTTGCAAGGTTCCCCCTGCCCAGCACCTCTTAAGAAAGGATGTTCTGCTTAATCAAGCTGGTTACCTGGGACTTGCCAATGGGCAGTGGTTTTATCCCGAGCAGCATTAATAGCATTATAACAGCCGCACCTGACTTCTCTGGAGAATTGCTGTTGTCCAAATCCTCTACTCAGAGCTTTACACAAGTCACCTCACTTCATCCTCAGGGCCCCAGGGGGTCAGGGGCCATTGTTTTCCCCCTTTTGGTCAAGTGGGAGAGTATAAAACAGGGAATGACATCATCTGATTTATGCTGTAACAGAACAATGGCTTTGGCTGTACACACCTACCTTTCGGCCATCCGAGCAAACCTGTGCCATGTGCGTGGAGGAACACACACACACAGATGAAGAAACTGAGGTCCCCAGAGGTCAAATCATGCCCCCGGGGTCACACACTGTGAGGAAAGAGCTGGGATTCAAGCCCAAGGTGGCTTTCGCCTCCACCTCGTCCCATGTTGATGATAAAAAGAAGGAAGGGGGTAGCAAGAGAGGAGGAGGGTAACTGCTAGGGGAACTTTGAGAACTTGGCTCTGAGCCTGGAATCCGGCCTCCAGATATTTTCCTGGCCTGAGCCCAGACCAGCCCTCCCCGCCTGGACTACTGTCCTGGTGAATGAAGTACTCTGCTCTCAGAGTCTCTGCTCTGGGAGAGCCCTTGCCCCCAAGTGTCTTCAAAGATCCATTATTAACAGGGCTGTCCAGCCCGAGGTTTACATCCCCACACTAGCCCGCCCCGAGCCCCACACCCCGGCTGTCCCGCACAGCCTCCCCTTTCTGGGACCCGTCTGCCGATCAGTGCCCAGCCTGGCAAGAAGGCCAAGTCCTGCCTGCTAGGCCAGCCAGAGGTCACCCTCTGTACCCAAGCTGCCGGCCGCGTGGTGAGAGGACTGCTTTGCTTCTCCTCTACCCTGGATGCCTCAGTTTCCCCTCCTGAGAGAGGCAGGGGTCCAGGAAGTGAGGAGCTACAGGGACACAAGACGTGTGAGCCATCTGGGGACACCGTGCCCCTCTGACAGGATCAATCACGCTAAGCCTGTCTGAGGAGCTCTGGGCTTACAAGCAGCTGTGAAAGCCTTCCTTTGTGCCTGAGGAGAATGAGCCGCGAGAGGACGGGGGGCCCTGGCCCAGGGAACCCCCCGGGCCCCGGCTCCTGAGATCAACATCAGCAGAGAGGACCCCCAGCCTGGCCCCCAAGGCCCACCCAGGCCTGGTGCCCACTTTGTGCCATGGGAGCGGTCCACGGGAAGAAGGTAAGAGCGCCCGAGGGTCCTGCTGGGTCCCTGAACATGGGGAGGGAGACTGTGCCTGGCAGGTGGGAGCCCTCCCCTACCTACCTGCCAGCTCCATGGGGCCTCAGCCAGGCACTGCCCACCGGCCGCCCTCCTTGGGCTCCCAGCCAAGATTTGCATTGAGAAACCTGGCCGGGGCTTAGGACAAAGGCTTCTGACCTCTCCATCTCTAGAATAGACCTGGGGGCTATCTAGTCTCACAGGCTCTCTGGTCTTACACGCACACACCTCTCTACTTCGCCGCATACAGGCTCCGTGGCCGCCCCTTCGCCATGTGCCACAGGAGTGTCTGTGGGCAAGTTACTGAATCTTTCTGTGACTCATTTCCCTATTTGTAAAATGGGGGCAAGAGTCACCACCTCAGAGGCTTAGGGTGAGAATTAAGTGCATTAAAAGATATGTAAAGTGTTTCAAACAGTGCCCGGCACATAGTGGGCTGTATATAAGCTTCGCTCTGTTATTAGAATTCTCTTCCTGTTACTACACATCACCTTCTCCGTCTGGGCTCTCGTTGGGGATTTGTATACACAGCCGATGCAGTGCTTCTGAAAACGTGGTCTGTAGAACCCCTGTGTCTGCCTTAGAGAGGGGGGCATGGGTGGGAGCTGTTCAACAGTCTCCTTCTTGGGGCTCACCCAGACCTCTTGGATCAGGGCCAAGGGGAGGCAGGACTCCCCGGAGATTCTTATACGAGCTCTCAGCGCACATCGCCCAGGACGGTGACCCCAGCGATGTGGTCAGGCTGCCCGGGGCCCAGCTCCTCCACCTCCCTACTGTGCCAAGAAACTGAACCCCTCTGGACCTCAGCTCCTCTCCCGTAAAGCAGGGCTGGTCCCCACCTCCTGGGAGGTGCCATGAGATGATGCTGAGAAGTACATGGCACGCGGACCCCCAGCGGGCTCCGGTAAATGGGGGCTCTAATCCTCAAGCCTCATGGTTCTGCTTGACTCTGCATTTTCTGCCAACACTGCCCATCCCACAGTTTTCAAATTTTAAGTGAGACACGTCATGGACCCCATGGAGAAAGCTTTCTGGACCTCGGTTTCCCCATTTGGAAAAATGAGTGTTGGGTGAGATAACCCCCGGGGTCTCCTTGTGCCAGCCTCTGCTTCCCACCTCCTTCATTTTAGATGCAGTCAGGCCTGGAAGCCCCTGCCTCCCCCTCACACCCCAAGCAGCATTATCCTAAAAGGTCGGTGTCCTGGGGCTGCCCTTCTCCCTCCCGCAATGGCCAGCTGCGCTCACCTGCAGTCAGGGCAGGCAGATGGTCTGACACAGCGCAGAGCCAAGCCTGGTGCCCTGGCCCACCCAGTCCCCTCTCAGGAACACTCTTCCAGCTCCTCCGCTCTCCCAAGGGTCCTACCTGAAACATAAACATGCAAAGAGTCACCTTGGAGGACAGCTTCCCGGGCCTAGAAAAGAGCCTGACAAGGTCTAGCCTAGGAACGGCAAATACAGCTCACGGACTGCCTCGCTCTTCTCTCACCCATGACAAACACCACAAATCAATCCCTGCACCCTTTCCCTCTAACTCCAGATGGCCTCAGAATCCTCCTCAGCACAGCATCCCAGGAGGCCCCCACCATTCAGAACTAGCCCCCAGACTGGCAGCCAGGCCTATCCTGTGCCCAGCCCTCCTCCCGCCCTTCAGGGGAAAGGCCCCTGGGGGGAAGTCTGCAGAGCAAGGTGAACGGGAATGCGGGCCCTGGGGCCAGACAGACCTGAGTGAGTTCTTCCACACCTGCTCTGTGACCTTGGACAAGACAAGGCACCTCTCTGAGCCTCGGGTTCTGCCTCAGTAAACTACATTGATAATCCTTCTCACACTGTTGTAAAAGCTGAGGTGATGCCTGGGACCAGACAGATGTCGGTCAACGTCTCTCTCTGGGTTTGATCCTCTCATAGCTGCATCCTCTTCTGTGCTCCACACCCTCCTTCGGAGCCTCTGAGGGCATTACCATCACACCCCAGGGCACATGAAAAAGCTGAGTCAGGTGCAAACACGATCTCCCCCAGCTGCTCAGGGCTGGAGCATAGGCTAAGCATGTCCAGGCCAGGCCCTTTGTGGGGCTCACTCTGTGGACCACTCCCACCCAACCCCCCACACGCCTACTGCTCTCTCTGCTCCTGGAGCCAAGAGCCCAGCTGGTCTCTGTGGGATGTCCATGACACCCACTGGCCTGCCCTACAACGGTCACAGTGCTGTCCTTGGGGGCTTCTCAGACCCTCTCCCACACTTAGGGCTTAATCATAGTTCTAAAATAACAGCTCTGGAAACCCCCTGGTAATGTGGCCCAATCCCCTCCCCATTGTACAGGCGGGAAGACTGAGCCCCAGAGAGCGGAAGGACTTGCCAGGGCCGTGCAGCCAGGGTCAGACCATGTCCACAAGGCCTGGCAACTCCAGGCCAAACTCTGGAAGCACACAGGAAGGCAGTGGGTCTCCTTCCCCAGCACCATGAAGGGCGGGACTGAGCCGCCCCTTGGAGAGGACTTCTGCCCACTAAGCGTACAAACGTCCGCCCCTCATTTGTTCAAGTGCACATTTGCCTGCAAATCTTCATTTGCTCCCACCCCAGCCTCCCATTAACAAACATTAACTGGGTGCCTGTGCTGGGAGCTGGGCCAAGGAGGATTGAAAGGTGTCCCTGCCCTCACAGCAACTCTCATGGACCTCAGACACCAGCTGATGCTCCGCGAAGATCGGGGGTCGGGGCACTCCGTCCTCCGTCCCCGGTCAGCAGCCAGTGTCCCTCCCCCAGGAAGGGGACAGGCCCACAAGCTGTTACAGGCAACTCCTCCCCAAGTCCAGCACCCCAGATGTGATCCCAGTCCTACCCCTAAGGCCGCCAATCCTAAAATCAGATGCTAAATGATATCCTGATGCTCGACAGAAAGTGTTACTCGTAACAGCTCACAACGCACTGCACCTTCGGCAAAGACTCCCTCATTCAGGGCTCCCGCAGCTCTTCGAGGTGGATGCTTTCCTTACAAACAACCAGGGGCACAGAGAGATGGAACGAGATTTCACAGGAGCTCAAGGCCACCTGGCTAGTAAGCGGCGGAGCCGAGATCTGAGCCAGGCAGTCTCAAGAGCCTGGACCCGTCGGCCAATGACCCGCACTGCTGGCGTGTGTGACAGCGGGCTCCGGAGCAGGAAGCACAGGGTTCAGTCCCGCCTGGGACCCCGTCGGGGCCACCTGCTGACCCCTCCGAGCCTCAGTCTCCTCACCTGCTACATGGGATGGTGATTTCCCCTCGCACACGAGGAGGAGCTGAGGCGCCCTCCTCTGGAAGCTGAAGGCGGAGCTCCAGCCTAGAGGGGGCCCCCGGGTCCCCACTGGAACCCCGTGAAGGTTGGACACTCGGTATGCTCTAAGACATTTCTCCAAACTCAGCACCACCTCGGTGTTCCCTCCCCTGCACGAATCCTGAATTCTGACTCTGTTGGCGTTTGCCAAGCCGCTCATCGCTCTGCATTCATCTTCATTAGAAGAAAGTCTCCTTGACGGAAACAAACGGAAAAAAAAAAGATGAGCGATCCAGCTAAATTTGATAAATGGCCTGAAAGGGAGTGTTCGCTCTTCCCGAGTCCAAAAGGCGCCCATCTGGCTGGGCCCCACTAGCTCCCTGAACAATTATCCGGCCGGTGATGGATGGCTCCTGCTTAGCGCACCAGCTCGGCGGGGCGCGGGGACCTCGTTAGGAGGCTCTCGCTGCCCCTGCCAGGCCGTGGCCCCCCCCGCCCAACGCCTCTGACGGCTTCTGTGAGGGCAGCTGGGGCCCAGCACCCCCACGGTTCCCCTCGTCCGCACGCACGTGCAGGGCACACTCCTGGGGGCTCTGGGTGAAAGACATGCACACATGCTGCGACCGTGAGCACGGACTTTGTCATTCAGGCCCAGGTTCACCCCCGGATCTGAAAGCCCCTGCATGATCTCCTCCCCATCCTAAGCAAACTGGTAAACACACTGTCCTCCCCTTCACCGTGACCTATCTATCCTCTCCACCTCCTTCACTGCCCTCACAATAGCCTGGCCTGGAACCCTGGAAAAGGTTGGAGCTGAAACTTCTGCCCTGGGAAAGCCCCTGGACAGAGGGCGAGGTCTGGGAGCTGTGGAGCTATGTACTGGCAACAACTGGAAGGCCCGTTCGGAAGCAGGCAGAGAGACCTTGGCAAACAGGGAGAGGGCACTTTTCCTGTTCCCTGAGGCCTCCCAATGGGGCTTTCCTTCTCCTCTACCCTTGGCTTCCCCAAGCTGGGTTCAGAAGCTGAATGCCCTGGGCTGCCTCAAACAGATGGACAGGCTGGGCACTGCACAAAGGCAATGGGTGGAAGGGTGAGCAGGGGTGGAATCCAGTCCACTCCCTACCAGTGGAGCCCAGTACCCAGGTGTTCGCTGGGTCTGCCCAGAGGAAAGAATGCTGTTTTGTGATTTCACAATGCCATCACTTCCAGCCTTGCAGTCACCTCTTCTAAGACTAAACCTTCTCCTGTCCATCTTTATGGCTAGAAGCCCAGCTTAAGAGAGAAAGAAATTGAAGGGGAAAGAAAGGAAGAAAGATGCCAGCTCAGCTGACACTTCTTCTAGGAAGTCTTGCCTGAGTGGATCTCAAATGCCTACTCAGGGCAAGGGGCTGAGGTGGGGGTGGGGAGAGGAAGCTTGTCTCAGAGCTGTATTTGCATGAATAGCCTACAGGTTTTCCTAAGCCTGGAGGATCACCAGGGATAGCTGGGAAGCGGCCAGAGAGATTAGAAGGGGGTAAAGCTCCATCAGACACCCCATGGCTCCACCACCCCCCTGAGTCCCCTGGACTAGGGCAAATCCCATTAGGCTCTCGGCACTCTCCCCACCACACTGATTATGGCTGTAATTTCATCTTTAGCTCTGTGATTTATCTGAGAAGGAAGGGAGAGATGGTGTTTGACTTGTGGCCCACCATTGTGTCCCCAGCACCTAGCATATAATCAGGACCCAATAAATTGAGGAAGGAAGGGAGAGAGAGACAGCGGCTGGGTCTCTGGTGGGGGGTAAATCAAGGGTGGGGTTGAAAGTCAAGGTCACAGAAGGATCCACGCAGAACTCAGGCTGCAAGCAAGGACGTGGGCTGGACCCCTCAGTTTCTCCCACACATCCCCTCCTTTCTTTCCAATAGCTTTAGGATTCTGATCCAAATTCCCACATTCTCCGCCTCGCCTCCAGCTGGCCACCCCCACACACACGCACACACATTTCCCCTGCATGACTTCCTGGCCAAATGCAAAACCTCATGGTTTGATTGTTCATCATTCATTCAACAAGCATTGACTGGGCACTACTGGGTTCCAGGATCCCAGGCATAGGAGAAAGGGCAGTGTACAGGACTCAGGCTCTGTCCTTGGGGGTGCACAGCCCAGCAAGAGAGAAATAAATCACTGGGGATGACAGGGCAGGTGCTGGGTGTTCTGATGAGGGAAGCACAGAGACGTTGGGGCATAGGAGGTCCACAAAGCAAGAAGAGTAGTCAGGAGACTCCCAGACGCCCAAGCTGTGACCTGAAGAATGAAGGGTTAACGAGGTCAGGGGGCTAGGAGAGGCTTCCAGGGGACACAACAGGACCTGCCAGGGCCCAGAGATATGAGGGGCATGACACGTCCCAGGAACTGAAAGAACCTCTTGGTTTGCAACAACTCTTCCTGGCCTAGTCGAGCCTCCCCATTTCCTGGTTCCGGGCTTAGGACCTGCTGTGGGGCTGGTTCAAGTGGGGCCCTGACTCCCCACTCCCCCACCTACCCCTCCACCCACCTTGCCACAACACCCTTCCCCCCAAAAAACCAACTATGTATCTGCCTTAGACTCTTTGATCAAGGAGAACATTCTCTTTTTTTTCTCTCTTTTGCTCAAGTATTCAAAACCAGAGCTGAGAACAAAGCAAGAGAGAGATGGAGAGGAAGAAAGAGACAAAGACACAAAAGCCACCATGAGAAAGTCCCCTGGGAACAGAATGAGGAGACCCCAAGCCTGTCTTCCTGACCTCTGCCCCTCTGTTCCCCACACCCTCTGCTTGACCCTCTGGGCCTCTTCTCCACTCCCTTGTGTTTTAATGCCTCCAGACAGGAAAAGAGAAGGAGCCAAGATGGCGGGCTTTACCTCATGCTCAGGCCACGAGGGGCCAATCTATCCTGGACGATAGATGGAAGACATTATTTTCATTCCTTCCTTATGTCACCCACCTCCTTTTAGTCTGATCTTCCCCCTCCACTAACAAGCAAACGTCTTCACCTCAGAGGTCTTGAGTGACCCTGGGCAAGATGGTCTCCCTCTCTGGGCTCCAGTTTCCTCCCCTGTCAACGCAGGGTTGGTAGCTGTGCTATACTCACGGGCTTAGGGGCAAAATGAGGCAAGGAGAAGAGGGGAGATGGGAACAATCATCCCCCAAAGGAAACCGTGCCAGGCCCCCACGCACACAATGGCAGTAGCCCCTCTCTGCTGCCTGGCCTGGGTTGTCTCCCCCATTTCACAGCCATGAAGGGGTCCGGTGAAATCACTGAGCTGAAGTAAGGTGGCCTTCAGATTCCTCCCACACACACCAGAAGCCAAGCTCCTGGCTTGGTCTCTTGCGGAGACCTTATAGCCCAGCACAGCCCGACCCTGGCCTACACCCGTAAGCTGGACTGAACCCATCCCGCATGGTTCTGCAGCCTAAGGGGTCCCAGGCCTCTCAGGCCTCCTTCCTTCTCATCTGTAAAATGGGTACTCCTTGAAGGTAAAAATATGAACGCTTTCAAAACATTGAACTCCCATGGAATCCTCACCACAAACCTAGCCACATACACATCCATGCCCCCGCTTCACCAAGGCAGAAACCCAGACTCAGAGAGGTTGTGTTCACTGCTCAAGATCACACAGCCTGCAACAGCCAGAACCAGAGCATGAACCCGGCTACATCTGGCTCCCCCGCTCACGGACTTATTTTTCAAGTGTCTGGATGAAACCGTGCCTCTCAAGCCAGTATAAATCTCACCTTGCTGGGTAGAGTTACCAGCCGGTGGCGGCTCCCGGCCCACTGGGAGCCGTGAAGAGGGACCTTAAAGTTCAGAAGAATTTAATTTCCTTCATGAAAGGGCTTGGAGGTGGGGCAGGAGAGGCCAAATCAAAAGCCGGCTTCGGAGCAGGCAGGAGTCCAAAATCACAGCTCCCTCTCAAGCTCCGAGCTCTGAGCTCCGGGGATCTGCTTTCAGAACACTGTGTCTCCTAAGCCGACATGAACGAGGGGCTTTGTTCAAGTGAGGGATCAGATCTCAGGGCCTGGGGCGTAGGGAAAGGGAGAGGAGCTGGAACTTTCCTTCTGTCTTCTAAAATCAAAGAGGAGGCCAATGAAAACAGCAAGACGGCCCCGGGGAAGCTGGGAGAGCCAGGCTTGGTCTTGGTGACATCTTCTCCCATAGAAACTTAGGCTAGGGCATGGGGTGTCCCACAAGGGATGTCATACCCAGAGCTTGCAGAACTCAGCCAGAAACTGGGCAGTGGTGCTGTTTGGGGGGACCGCCCAGGAGTTTTTCCTTATGCACTTGAGCTCTTGCGAACACTTTGGGGTCATTTTGGGGCATATGATGTGGCAGAAGTTTGTGGAGAGTCCTGCCATCGGGACCCACAGGCCCCAAAGCAGTTTGTGAAAGGCCCGTGGTGACTCCGTGATCACAGCTGGGCAGCGCGGAGAACGGACTGGTTTCCCGGGGCTGCCCTAACCACCTACCCCAAACCAGGCGGCTGAAAACAACAGAAATCTATTCTCTTGTAGTTCCGGAGGCTAGCAGCCTGAAATCAAGGTGTTGGCAGGGCTGTGCTCCTGTGAAGCGTCTAGGCGAGAATCTTTCTCTGCCTCTCCTTTCTCAGCCACCCTTGTTCTGCGGCTTGCAAATGCGTCCCTCCAGTCTCTGCCACCGCCACTGTTACGTGGCATTCTCCTGTCCGTGTCTCGTCTCCTCTAATTATAAGGACACCGGTCGTAGTAGCTTAGCACCCATCCTAGTGACCTCATTTTAACTTGATTACAACTTCGAAGACCTTACTTCTAAATAAGGTGACATTCGCAGGTACGGGGCGGCTAGGATTTCAACATATCTTTTGGGGCACACAATTCAACCCATAGCTATGACCCTCACCCCACTGGACCTCGACTCTTTCTTTTAAGATTTATTTATTTATTTGAGGGAGAGAGAAAGAGAGCAGGGGGAGGGGCAGAGGGAGAGAGAGAATCTCAAGTAGACTCCCCATCGAGCACAGAGCCCCATCTCACGACACTGAGATCATGACCTGAGGCAAACCAAGAGTCGGAGCTTAACCGACTGGGCCACCCAGGCACCCCTGGACCTCTGCTCTTCGCGGGCACCTAACGGTGTGCTTAGTGTAGCTGGAACACGTCCTGCCTCTGCCGGCTGCTCTCCTGGGACCCGGAGTTCACTTAACTCCTGTCCGCTGCGGGGACTTCCCCCACGGCCGAGCCAGAGCAAGCAATCTGGATTCAGAGTCTAATCCTCTATTCTCCCGGGTAAAATCCTTGGCGAGCAGATTCATGGATGTCCACAACCACCAGGCCCTCCGTGCCCCCCACCGGCCTTGCCTCCTGGGAGGCGGGCTCTCACCGTTCCTCCACCGCGCCGAGCTCTTCCCCAGCTCCAAGCCTTTGCCTCTGCCGTTCCCCCTGCCTGTGCTCTCTGGCCTGGCTGACCCATGCAGGGCTCAGCTCAGAGGGAAGCCTTCCCCGCACCCCCACCCCTGCAGCTAGAGGATCCCCAGCTTGGTCCCCGGTCTTGTAGTTGCTCACAGAACTTACCACCACGTGAAATTACCTTGTTTGGTGATTTCTCGGTTTCCTCCCTGGCTTTCGCAGCCAGCGTGCCGGCTCGCCGAGGGCAGGGCTCTTACCCGTCGCTCACTGTGGGCGCTCCGCGCCTAGTGAAGCTCTGACATTCAGCAGGTGTGAGTCAATGCGTGAGTCCGGGGTGGCATTGGGGGAACTCACTCCTTTGCTCCATCAACATTTCCTGAGCATCCGCTCTCCAAGCCGGAGCTGCGTCAGGCCTGAGGCAGTCATCATCTGCTCGGGGAGACCAACAGTACAGGCCACAGTGACTGACTGACAGGAACTAGGAAACGCCATCCTTCCTCCCAGGCCTTCCCCACCAGCTGCCAGAAAATTGGAAATTCAAATTCTGCCATCTACAAATGACTCTGCTGAGATCCAGTGTGGAGATGTCCCCTGGGACCAGCTGCCCCCTTTCTCATGTCCCAACACACACACTCCCCCCACCAGAAGCCCTCTACCCCTCCATAGCCCTGGAGCAGAGGAACTAAAAACAAGATCTCCAAACAATAGGGATGTCCTTTCTGCCAACCAACACGTTCAGAAGTGGGATTGCTAAATCCGAGGACACGCGTGCGTGCTCACCCACAGGGGAGGCAAATTTTTCCCTCTACTCTCTTAGGGTCTCCGGCTGGGCCTGAGAATTCAATCAACCCAAGGCAGATTAATAGCAGAAAAGCTTACGGATTTCCACAGGTACCTGAGAGCCCCCGCAGGAGAACAAAGCCCCGAAAGCAGGTAGGCCCAACTGTTTACAAATCAGGTTGAACAAAGAATAGCAATGGCGGGAAAGTAGCTGAAACATATGGAGAGATTAACCGAAGACAAGGGTTATTCTAACAAGATCTGTTCGTGTAGATTTCTCTCTGCTCAATTCCCTGTCTCTGGCGCTAAGAATGTTTCTCTCTTCCTGGAAGAGGGAGGGAATCTCCAGGGAGTTTTATCTCCTGCTTTTGGGAAGACAAGAGGTCAGAGGAACCTTCTTGCACCAGCTGTTTTTCAAGTGTCTTTAGCTCAAAATAATCCTTATGCCAAAGTGGCATATTTTGGGGTGGCCTTTGCTGCCACCTTCCACACCTTTACTGGATAAATAAAGCCAGACTGGTTACAGCAACTTACACGCACATGGGCCGCGCGTAAGTGTTTGGATGCCCACACCCTCACCAACACTTTCTGCTTTTCAAGCTTTTTAATTTTGTGAAACGGACACATCTATACTGGTGTCTCATGGTGGTTTTCGCTTTCTTTTTTTAAAAAACAGCAGACTTGATTTAAGAGGTATCTCTAGATAGCTATAAAATGTTTTCAAGCACTCACGGAGTATTTACAAATGTTGACCACATTGTAGGTTACAAAACAAACCCAGGTACCCTACACATCAGAGTATAGGTCCCACCGTGTAACTAAAGGACAGTAACAAACACATAAAAAAGAAACTCAAATATATTTGGAAGGCAGGGAACACTTCTAAATTGATCAAAGATATCAGGAAACCTTCAGACCCCAATGTGGATGAAGATACTGTATATCGAGACACAGCTAACCCAGCATCTAACGAGAAGTTTGCAGCCTGAAAAGCAAATAGAAAGAAGGCTGAGATTTAATGAGCCAAATGTCAAAGTTAAGAAGTTGGTAAAAAGGACAGCAAGAACCAACCCCAAAAATGTAGAAGTCACAAGAAAATGAAAATAAGAGCAGAAACAAAAGAAGGGGAAACAAATACGTGATAACAAAGATCAAAATGGCTCAAAGTTGGTTCTTTTAAAAAGATAGCAGATGTGGCTCTGATATGGCCTGTAAAATTTTAAACTCTCTAGAAATATCTAGAAACTATTGTTGAACAACTGGCTCAAGGAGAAATAAGCAACCTGAATAGTTAGTGACACTTGAAGAAATTGAATCATGGGTTAATCTTCCCATAGAGAAACCGGAAGACCATCAGTTTTACAGGGGAGCTCTAGTTAACTGCAAAGGAATTCATCAGTTTGGTTTTATACTGTCTTCTAAACAAAAGAAAATGACAGAACACTTCCCACCTCATTTTATGATAAAATAATCTTGATATTGGGGGCACCTGGGTGGCTCAGTCAAGCATCTGACTTTTGATCTCAGCTCAGGTCTTGATCTCAGGGTTGTGAGTTCAAACCCCACACAGGGCTCCACTCTGGGTGTGGAAACTACTACTACTACTAATAATAATAATAATCTTGATATCAAAATTAAACAAAGACAGTGAAAGAAAAGTAAATTACAGTCCAATCCACTCATGAATATTGATGCAAAAAAATTCTAAGCAGGACTCCCAGATCCCACAGCCAAGCCCTGTGGGTGGTTTTTAGTCTGTGAACTACACACATCTCCTCTCCATGAGTCTAGTCTGACTCACAGCCAGCCAGCGAAGACGTTCAGGCCTGAAATGGCCATGGGCTCCCTCTCCTCTGAATTCTGCTATTCCAGAGCCAGGCCAGAGTAAGTGGAAAGTTCCAGTGGCAGTTTTTCCAGGGATGTCTCATCCAGGCTCAGCCAGGTTAACATTGGAGAGGAGAGACATCCTGGGGTGACTGCACTGGTCCAGGGCTGCCCCCTGGCACTGTGGTCTGTGGGCACCCCTCTGCCCCAGGCCTGCTCCGCCTGCAGCCGGCAGCCTCCGGGCAGCGGACCCCTGGCCTGGCTTCCCGGGAGCCTCAGGCTGCAGGGGTCACAGTGCCAGCGGGAGCTGAGCCAGAGGCGGTCTGCGACAGATGTGACACGTACACCTCAGACTGACCATAAGGGCTAACGTTTCCTGCCTTTGCCTCCCCCCTGGCAAAAGCTCCACTACCCCAGAGCAGGGATTGGACAGTCCCGGGAGGCTGAGCTCCTTGGCAGGGCTGGGTAGAGACAGTCTCCTTCAGAGAGCAGGGCCTCCTCCAAGCTCACCCCTCACAGGGAGGCAATGGCCCTGGGGTCCCCAACCCTAGGGAGGCGGGGCATGCTTGCATGTCCATCCCTTCTTCGTGGGCACATAGGGTGCCCCTGATAGAGACACACCACGATTTGCTTGAACAATCCTTGATTGGGGAGTGTTTTTTATTCTTCCACATCCCGGTAGATATATTTGGGTGCACACCCTTTGTCCTTTCCTTGGGATAAATTCCACTTTGAGGCTCATGGGTGGGTTTCTCTGAAGTTGGGTACAAAGTGCCATGTGCACATGAGGATGGACAGACTTTCCAAGAGGGAGCCTGGCCATCAGACCCGTATGGGAGCTTGTTTCCGGAGCCAAGAACTTCTGCTGCAGAAAACTCACCCTGCACAGTGTGACTTGTCTCCCCACTTCCGTCATCCTCAGCCAGAGCAGCCTGACAACTTGGGCCGCAGGGCCTCCAACCACCTCATTTCAAGGAAATGATCATCTCCCATGTAATTAATCTCATCACGGTACCGCCTGAGTACTTTACAGGCACCATCCCGTAACAACTCCACGAGGTTGGTACTCCTGTTACCCCCACTCTATGGTGGGGAAACCGAGCTCAGAGAGGTTAGGTGCCTTGTCTAAGGTCACATAGCAGGTCAGAGTCAAACCCAGGAATCAGACCGAGGCGGCTGCCTCAGCTCACTCTCTGAGCCACGCACTTGCCCAAGCCTCACCACCCAGAACCGTGGGTGGGGGGCTTCCTGGAGCCCAGGAAGCCAGCCCTGAAGCAGCAGTCCCCTTGCTCCTCTCAGTCAAGCTGTCAAGGTGCCCTGGGCTGAGTTTCCGTCAGAGTCCTGCCTACAAACAGGTGCTGCAAAAAATCAAGAGTATCTGCCCGCTGGAAGGAGCCGTCCAGGGTGGGCGAACCTAGAGGTGGGGGCTGGTCCTGCTGGGGCTGCGCTGGCTCCAACTCCACCTGCTCAGAGCAGCCCCGTCGCTGGGGGACGGGCGTGGCTGTCCGAATTCTGCTGATCTCAGACTGGGAAGAGGAAGTAGAGTGGGTGAAGGGGATGTTGGGGGTCTGTGGGCAGGACCCCCTCTTTCCAGCCACCTCCTTTCACACTGGGGCACATGTCTGCAGCAGCCCAGACCAAAGGCAGCGTTATCTGGCATGAAGGAACCAACTCCAGGTGCTCGGGGAAGGCTGGGGCTTCCTTGAACTAAGCCAGGCACAGCCCTGCCCACCACCCAGGTGGAAGGGAAGGTGGCCTTTGGAAATTCAGTAAGTCCTCTGGGAATCATATCAGTGATAAGGTTTTTAACAGCTGGATTTATTGAGCACATACTATGTCTCACACCTATGCTGAGAGCTTCACGTCATCCAATTCCATCGTCTCGCCAACACTTCGATTATCCCCATTTTCCAGGTAGGAAACTGAGGCTTGGAGAAGTTAGGCCGGTGACAGAGCTAGGAGGTGTCGGAGTAGGAATCTATACAAGGCAGTCCAACCCCCGAGCCCGCAGCCTTCTCCCTCTACCCCTCAGCAAACCCAGGGAACTTGGGGAAAAGTTCTAAACTTGAGCATCTGCCACCAAAGGATGAGCTCTCCAGGGGCAGGGATCAGCCTTCCTCCCGAGACTGGCTGAACCTCAGGGATGAGGGATCCTGAACGCGACAAACCTGGGATCAAGTCCCTGTTCGCCACCTGCCGGCTGTGTGGCCTTGGGAGAGCTACCTGAAATCCCCGGGCCTCAGTTTCTTCACCTGTGAGTGGGAAGTAATGACAGTCATTTATTTTGGTGGCTGTAAGCACCAAAAAGAATGATCTGGCACAGTGCTGTCCTGAGCAATGGAAATGGTCATCATTAATGCTGTTATTTCCATCCTGCAAGTGACTCAGCTCTCTGCCCGTGTTCATTACCAGTCGGAGTCTCCCAGAGCGAATGGCCTCAGGCTGCCCGGCCCCCACTAGGATACTAATGATGACACAGTCCTATCAGCAGCTAAGATGTACTGACCGTACGCTGTGTGCCAGGCACTGGTTCTAATCGCTTTACCTACGAACTAGTCAACACGCAGCCCCAGGAGAGGGCAACAGGGAGGAGAGGCAGATGTGGACAAGACATGCCCAGGCCAGCCCATCCGTGCGCAGGCCTGCTGGACAGGAAGGTCACACCTTTAGCACCAGCAGATTCCAGGCCCCAACTTTGACCCCACATCCATGTCTGAGACCTGCAAAATGACTTCACCTCCTCACAACTCCTCTGGTGGTTCTGAGTGAGGACCCAGTGTTGGGGTTGCTGCCAGAGGGCTGGAGAAACAGAAAGAGGATGTGGAGGTTTGGGGGAAAGCTGTCTCCAAGACACCAGGGCTACAGCAGTGCTCAATAATGTTTGTTTCTGTGGAGGGTTTTGGTTTGGGGGTTTTTTTGCACCTGCTTCATTATCTATAATGAGCAAGTATTAATTTTATGCCAAGAAAATAAACTTTTCTGTGAGCTTAGGACTCATTCAATTTTACAGAAGAAATAGAGGCCCAGAGGGGCTAAGCCATTTGCCCAAGGCCACACAGCAAGATGGGGAAGGCTGGGACGGACCCATGTCTGCTATCTCAACCCCTACACCCTCTGGGAACTCAAGCCCTAAGACTGGGACATCTCCAGCTCCTGCGTGGTGAGGCCTCCTTTCTCTTTTTTTCACCACCATACCCTGAAAACACTCCCACCCCAATCCTGCCAGCTCCCCCAACTCCTGAGAGAGTCCCCTGAGAGAACCAGGGATCCCTGCAGATCTCAGTAAAGTGATCCACGGAAAGAAGTACATAGAAACCCCCATTCCAGCTTCACGGACTTGCTGCTTACTCATAAATAAAAGAATGCCCAGGCTATTTTGGGCACCTGTAATTTTCTACTTGAATAACCAGGGAAATGGCTGCCTGCCCGCTTCTCTGCCCTGCTCATGGCGCCGGAACGGGGGAAACGTGATCTCCCCTGGCGTAATGGGATCTGGGGCCAGGTCTCACTGCTGATTTCCTTGCCTTTGCCCCGTTCCAGAAAGCCCAGGTGGCCCCCACACCACATCCATGGGAGTCTGGGAAGGGAGAATCCAGGCCAGATTTGGGTGCTATGGACTTGGTGGTTCCTTCCAGGTGCAAGAGGCAAATCTCAGCTCTGCCACCTGCCAGCTGTGAGACTTTGGGCAAGCGACTCAACCTCCCTGAGCCCATTTCTTCATCTGTAAAATGGGGATACTTTTATCACTTTGCAGGTTTGGTACAGGTGAGGTGCCTGGCTCTTAGGCTAATTGTTATTTAACGTACGAGGAAGGAGGTGTTCTGGAAAGAGCCCCGCATAGGTTTCTCAAGCTGTTGTTTGCTCCTTTGGTTGCAGGAGCCCTGCAACAGGGAAAGAAAGATACTTTATCAGTTCTTGTAGCTGAAAGTCTAGGAGTAATGGCTTCAGGAAAGGCTGGACCCAGGGTCTTAAATGAAGTCTTTAAGACTTGGTCCCTCTCTTCCTCATGCTCCACTTTCCTCTGGTTGACCTCATTCCTGGGCCAGGCCCTCCTCATGGAAACTCCCAACAGGTGCAGGCTTATGTCATTCTTACAGCTAGAAGGGTATGAAGGCTGGAGGGGGAAATTCATATGGGGATGGGGGAAAGGGTGACTTGTGACAAGTCATGGGAAATGAAATTGAAAGAGTAGGTTGAAATGTAGGACTGGGGTGTAGACAGAAAATACTAACCTGAAAAGAGAAGAAAAAAGAAAAGACTAGAAAAGACAAAACTAGCCTTTACTTTGTGGTCCAGCGTTTCCCAGTATGTCCCACAAGATGTTAACAGGTGTTAGATGAGCCAAGGGTTTCAGGGCCAAATGACTGGGTGAAGCCCAATTAAACATGCTTCTTGCCTACAGAGCTTCTGGATGGTCACATTTCCAGCTGCGAATCTCCAAGAAGAGAGCCGTGGGCTATAGCATTCCCTAAGTTCTCAATTCTACCCTTTGGGAAGGGCCACTATGGGTCTCAGGGAGCCACCAAAGTCAGTGGAGCAAGAGAATAAGAGAGCAGAAATGTTCTGGAAAGAATACAATGGAGGCCCCGTAGGAGACAACTATAATCCGCCACATAAAGGATGACAATTGCCAGAACAGGGGGTCAGTGACAGAAGCAGGAATAAAGGTACACAATGAGGGATGGGATGTAGGAAGATATGTGAGATGGCTCAGAAAATGCTGCCGCTTTGGTGATGGTAACAGTGAAATTTAGTTTTGATTTTAGCTTCTCCAGTGAAAGCAGCACAGGGACAAGACGTAGGCTCTGGAGTCCAGCAAACTCTTGAGTAACTTGCCCCATTTTGCTAGTGGGGCAAGTTGCTGTAACCCTCCGAACCTGTTCCCTTGCTTATTAAATGAGGATAGGGAGCCCTTTTTCTCAAACATTCCAAGACAAACATAGAGAGAGAGTGCCCAGCTAGGAGTTGGACTTCCCCTTCCGGCCATAACAAAGGACTTGGTACCAGACCAGCCCTCCCCCCAAAAATAACGTCACACTTGACAAAATCAGAGATCAGGTGGTGGACAATACGCACGGAGGTTCTGAGGGAGGGAAATCTCACGAGGTGAGCGCCTCATCACCTGGACTCTCGTCCTAGGAACAGTTTCCTGAGCGTGGCACAGGGCAGTAGGTGTAAACAGAGCACAACAGTCCCTCCGAGTTCAGGAGGCAGGGATCAGAGTTTGGGCAACTGGGACAACAGAAACAGAAGGAATCTTCGGGACAGGCACCGGAGAGGAGGGAGCTGCATAGCCAGGCGACCCCAGACGCCTGTGAGGGGGGACCCCCAGGACCCACAAGTCCTTGCCCAAAGGCTGGGCTGTGCATGCCCAGGGCGAAACTATCCAAGGTCTGCCAGAGAGCAGCTGTTACAAGGGTGGAGAGCAAACAGGTCCTGTGGGGCCAGCAGGCTGGGAGACGTCGGAGGGACCTTCATCACAGGCTTCAAACTGAGACTCCAGGAAGGCTGTGCCCTAGGAGTGAGGCCCGCGCTCCAGTGTCAGCGCAGCTCTAGTCCTGCCCCAACCAAGCCCGAAGCCAAATCCTTCAAGAGTCTCAGAGGACAGAGTGTAAAGGCAAGTCCTGCCAAGTTAGGGAGGCTTGGGAAATAGCTCGGGCTTTGCATGAATCCTCCCTAACAACGTGTTAAATGAAGCGCATGGGATTCCAAAAGGATCAGCCAGTGATCGTGCTGTCTGCTAAAATAAAACTTAACACTCTTCAGAAGAAGACAGAATCCTGAGTCTGTAACATACCGCACACACACAACACCCAGTACGGGATCGAGATTTCTCTAGACATGCACAGAAACAGGGAAATGTGATCTTTAGTCAAGAAAGAAACAGCCAGTAGAAACGGACCCCAAGACGGTCCAGAGGTCAGAGTTAGCAGATGAAGACCCTGACGCGCCGACTCCAGGTTTTGGCACCTGGCAGATGCCCGGTTCGTGCCAGCTGCCCATCTCCACTCGAGCAGAGTAATCATTTATTTCCCGAAGGGCTTCGAAACCCTAGGATTCATAAAGGGAAATGCACCCAGTCCTCAAATACTGAGTTCTTGCTATCTTCACCAGACAGCATTCAGAGAGTAGGGGGGAGCGGCCTCATGCAATAACGACACACAAGACATGACCCTGCCACTAGCTCACTGTGTGAGTTCCTCAGCTCCCTGTGCTTCAGTTTTCCCTGTGTCCCTAATGGGAAGGGCAGGCAGGTCATCTCAAAGGGCTCTTTCTCTCCAAGATTCCAAGTTTGTCTGGCCCAGGAGCTGTTTTCAGCCAGTATACGCTCTGAGCTGGGGGCCTGGAAGAACCAGTAGGAGAAGGAATTGGATCCCCATTTAATACCTTGGGGGAAACACAGGCTAGGATGTCTCTCTCCCAGGTTTAATAATGTGATGCTGAGGCAGAGCCTGAGCTCATTTTCCAAAGGAAGCTTTCTTGAGAAATGTCTCCTAGCAACCAGCTCCACCAAGATCCAACCTTCAGGGGCCTCTGCAGAAACACAAAGGCTTTTTGTGGTCTCCTTCAACAGCCCAGCTTGGAAGTGCTTGTCAACCGCGGTGTTAACGTGAAGCACGGAGAGCTGGTGGAGGGGGCCCATGGCGGGGCAGGGGATGTTGGTAGTGCGTCCACCCACAGCCTCAAACTCCTTCCGCTCTGTGAAATGGCCAGCAGTCTGGCTTCAGGGCTCAGAGCAAGAGCTTCAGAACTGTGTTCAAAAACCAGGCTCCATCTCTTACCAACTGAGTAGCCTGAGGCAAGTCACTTAACCTCTCTGAGCCACAGTTTCCCCATCTGTAAAATGGGGATAATAACATGCAGGTTAGTGCTCTACCCAGACCCCCTGTACTCATCCAGCACACCCAGCCTCCAGGTGCTGTGAGTGTTGGCAGCTAACAGCTACGCTTTTAGAACGATTAGCCGAGGGGAGGTGACTCACAGAGGTACTTGACCCCATCTGGTTATCCATTCCCATGTCCTACAGCAATGACTGACTAATGTAGAGGGAAAAAAGACCAGTCCTCTTGCCTCAAAGCAGGACAACATGGTACCATGTAGAGCCCAGACCTCCCTGTGGGGTCAGGCTGAGACCAGACTTCAGCTGAACCCCCCTCTTTGCTGAAATTCTACCCCATCCTGCTTCCCTCCCTTACTCCTTCACAGACTTCCTGTGAATGCCCTCCCTCAATAAATCACTTGCACTAAGTCCCCATTTCAGGCTCTCCTAGGAAATCCAAAGTCATGAGAGTATCTACGTCTCAAGCCACTAAGAGGATCTGATGAAAGAATGTGCATCAAGTACCAGCCAAGGCCTGGCATGCAGCGTGTGCTCGATACATTGGCATTACTACCCTCCTCCTCCTCGTTGTTATTGTAATTACAGAGAGTCCTGGCATCAGAGAGGGCTTCGAAAGTGGACAAGAGTTGGGGACCGTCTTGGTGTGAGGGGATAGTTGCACTTAGACTGGCTAACATAGTTGAGACAGAGTCATCAGCTTTCTTTGCTTCCTAAATAAATATTAATATTATTTTTCCTATTATAAAAACAATATGAGCTCATTGCCAAAAAATGAGTAAATAAACCCCTCAGCAATGCAGAATGATAAAAATGAGTGAATGAATGAATGAAATTTCCCACCACTTGAGTATAATCAATGGTGACATTTTCTTCATGCCCTTCCAAACATTTCCCAAATAAATTCACATAATATACATATGTAGACCCATATACACACATATATACATGCAAATATATGTAATTGACATATGTAACATGTATATGTGTATATCTATAATATGCCCTATCTATAGCATAACACTATATATGTAATAATATGCATATAGTTAATTCGGTTACCAATAAAAATGGAATCACAAATACTATTTTGTAACCTGGTGGTTGTTTTTTTTTTTTTTTTTTTTTTGTCCACTTGATTTTCATATACAGATAGTGGGCATCTTCCATGTTAGTAAACAGGAGTCTACAGTATCAGTTTTAGTCAAAGATTGTAAGATTGTTACCTTTTATGGGGGTAACACAGTTTATTTAATCAATCCCCTACCTCTGGACATTCACCTGATTGCCAATATTTTCACTATCATGAACAATGCTAGTTAATGCAAATCCTCGAGCATGTATCTTTGTGCATATGTTCAGCTGTTTCCTGAAAACAAATTCCTAGAAATGGAAGAGTATGGATATCCGAGCACACACATTTCCCTGCATGATGTCTGTACTCTCAACACTCCCTCCAGGAGGACTGGAGTGTCTATTTCCCCACAGTGGGTATCCAACTGTCTCCAGTACTAGGTATCATTTTTGTTTTAATTTTTGCCAGTCTGATAGGTGACAAATAAAACGGCATTGTTGCCTCAGTGTGCATTTCTTTGGTTTCTGGGGAGGCCAAGCATCTTTTCTTACACTTGTGGGCTGTTTGGTTTTTGCCTGCTAAGAATCGCCATTGTCCAGTCCTTGGCAAGGCCCTTCTGGGTATCTCCTCTCCTCCCCCTTCCCCATCCAGATCCACAGGCTCAGTGCCCCCCCCCCACCCCCCGCTTCCCAGAGTCTCAGTGCATAAGCAGCAAAGCCCTGCTTCCTACAAGATTGGTCTCCCAGGAAGGCAGGGGTTTTGCCCTCAGATTCTAGCAGCCAGCCAGAGGTGGGATTAGTAGGGATCCAGTTCCCTGACTCCCAAGTGCCCCCTTGCCAAGTCCCCACTCCTGCCCCCGTCCATGTCCCTACACCACGGAGACCTTAGAAACCAGATCTGCTTAAAGAAAAAATTTCTCCAAAATTCCAAACCCACACAGCAAACACATTCCAGAGGTGATTATTAGCATGGTTTGAGGAGTCTTGTCAGAAGAACCTACTAGAACATTCCTTAAAAATCCAGTGCTCCTGAGAGGTTTAAAAGGAGATTTTACATATGCCAAGATCTATCGCAGTTGAAAATACCCCAACCATTGCCCAATGATACCACTGGTAAGAATGTTCCCTCTGGCGGGTGCACTTACCCATACAGAAAGACACGTGTAACGTGCTCATGGAAACATCACTCACAACAGCAAAATAAATGCTAACAACCTAAACGTCCATCAGTAAGGACCTGCAAAAGAAGTTACGAATGACATATACCAGGAAACATCATGCAGACAGTAAAATAATGGCATGTGTGGAAAGACCCCCTCGAGATATCATAAAGTGACAAAAGCAAGTTATGGAATAATGCGTTTACTGTGATCCCTTTTAAAACACCTTTCAAAAGGGTAGATCAGAATGATTTTAGATGTTTAATGAAAGTGGAACCAATTCCTGCGTGGGCACATAAGAAACTATTCATAACAGTTGAATCTGCAAGGAGGATTGGGAGTTAAAGTAAGTATTCAGAGATTTTTTAGGGCCCACTTTATACCCATCTGCATTATTTAAATTATTAGCATGAATATGTTTTATCATTATATAATGAAAAACCTTAAAAGTTTAGAAGCCTATGATCGATCATTGTGATGATAGTCTGACTGTCGACTAGCTTCCTAAATGTCAGATGTGTGCCACCACTGTGCATTCTCCCATTTAGTCTTTTTTTTTTAAGATTTTATTTATTCATTTGGAAGAGAGAGAGAGAAGAGCAGGGGAAGGGGCAGAAGGAGAGGGAGAAGCAGGTTCCCTACTGAGCAGGGAGACTGACACAGGGCTCCAGCCCAGGACCCCGGGATCATGACCTGAGCTGAAGGCAGATGCTTAACCAACTGAGCCACCCAGATGCCCCTTCTCTCATTTAGTCTTAAAACAAGTCTTATTTTGGGGCACGTAGGTGGCTCAGTCAGTAAGTGTCTGGCTCTGGCTCAGGTCATGATCCTGGGGTCGTGGGATCCTGGGATTGAACCCCATGTCAGGCTCCCTGCTTGGCGGAGAGTCTGCTTATTCCTCTCGCTCTACTCCTCCCCCCACTCGTGCTTTCTCTGTCTCCGTCTCTCTCTCTCAAATAAATAAAATCTTAAAAAAAAAAAAGCCCTATTCTTTTTTTTTAAGATTTTTATTTATTTATGTGACAGAGAGATAGCCAGCGAGAGAGAGAACACAAGCAGGGGGAGTGGGAGAGGAAGAAGCAGGCTCCCAGAGGAGAAGCCTGATGTGGGGCTTGATCCCAGAACACTGGGATCACGCCCTGAGCCAAAGGCAGACGCTTAACGACTGCGCCACCCAGGTGCCCCAAAAAAGCCCTATTCTGATACCCATTTTATGCATGAGGAAACTAAGTCTTCAGTTAAGCGGTTTGTCAAGGCCACATCTGATTATAATAGTCCTGGTTTTTGCTGCAGAGTGTGGTTCTGGTGCCCAAAGAGACCCAGCCATGTGTGGGCTGCATGAGAACCGCTATGAGTGGGTCCCTCCTGGTGGGCTGGCTGGTTTCCCACTGGGGCAGCTTTTCCGTCACCTGCACCTGTAACCCTGCAGTTTCTTTCCTTCTTGTGACCTGACTCTTTAAAGTTGCACCGTCCAATACAGGCTACCTAAATTAATTAAAATTAAATAAGACTAAAATTTCAGTTCCACAGAAGCACTAGCCACATTTCAAGGGCTGAGTAGCCACATGTGGCTAGTGGCTACCATATTGTCAGCACAGATATCCAATATTCCCATCACTGCAGAACATTCTATTGGGTAGAACTGCCTTATTACAGCATTAAAGCCAGGTGGCCCCGGGCTCACTGTGCTCTTCTGCTTACTAACGGGGTGAGCTGTGCAAGTTCTTCAGCCCTTCTGAGCTTCAGTGTTCTCGTCTGTAAAATACGATGACCATGGAGCTGCCTCACTGGGCTCTTGCAGGGGTAACTTGCAATCACACCTGTTGCATGGTTAGCCCAATGCCTGCCGCACGAGCAGCTCAAAGGGTAACAAGGAGGGTAGGACACTGCAGTCAGACAATTTTGTGACCTTGGGCATGTCACCTCACTGCGCTGAGTCCCAGCCTCAGGGGGTGAATGGCTCCTACCCTGAAAGGGTGTTGTGAGCATGAGAACATAGGGTTGGTGCTCGGGGAGGGCCAAGTACCTTTTCCCCTTTCTGAAAGGGGGTTTCCTCTGTCAGACAAACCGTTCTCATAAGACCCAGAAGTAAAATACTCCAGAAAAAGGAACTCAGAAAGCCAATGTACCAACAAAAGGAGGGTCAACCAGGGTGCCTGGGTGGCTCAGTCAGTTAAGTGTCTGCTTTTGGTTCAGGTCATGATCCCGGGGTCCTGAGATCGAGCCCCACATCAGACTCCCTGCTCAGTGGGGAGTCTGCTTCTCCTCTACCACTTGGGCATGCTCACTCTCTCAAATAAATAAAATCTTAATTAAAAAAAAAGGGAGAAGAAGAAGAAGAAAGGTCCACCTCCAAAATAAAATGATCATGGGATGCTGTTTGTCACCCTTCAGATTGGGGGAGAAAGGAAATGATTTGAACATTTTATTGAAAAATAACGTACACACAGAAAAGTGCACCTATCGTAAGCATACCACTCGATGAATTTTGAGAAATTTTTGTGTAGCCACTACTGAGAAATAAAAACAGAACATCAACAGCATCCCAAAAGCCCCCTCAGACCCCTTCCCATCCACTATCACCCCCCAGTATCCTGACTTGTCATACCAGAGACTCATTTTCAGAAGACAAGCCTAAAGATTCATAACACCCAGCATTAGTGAGGGTATAGACAACCCAGTAATCTCAGACACTGATGGTGGGCGTGTGAAATGGTACAGCCATTCTGGATGGTAATTCGGTAGCATCTGCTAAAATTTAGCATTGGCCCGGCATTTCCACTTGGTATTGTCTGCTCTAGAGAAACGCCCACATCCACGCACAGGCAGGCAAGCACACGGATGTTTCGAGCAGAATTGTTTGTAATAGTGACAAACTGGAAAAAACCTACATGTCCAGCTAAAAGGGATTGGTTGGGGAAAAAACAACTATGGGCATCACAGTATATTTTACACTGCAGTAGATCCAAATAGTAAAGAGGACCTACATGTACTGCATAGAAACATCTAGAAGATATATTATAGACTTTAGAAAACAAGCTGCAGAAAAATGACCAAAACATACACACACACACCATCAACAACAGCGATAACTCTGGGGAAGGGGTGAGATGGGGTTGAGAGGGCACAGTAAGGAGAAATGTTACTCTTAAATTTATATGCACTTAGGTTGTTCCAAATGTTTAAAGCAGCGGATTTACATTTGTAGATATATTACTTGTGTGAAATACATTAAGAGCTTTCAAGGATAATTAAACGGCCACGAAGTCCAGGCCAGGAGCGGAAGGCTGCCCCTCTGGCTCCGGGGTCGGGGGTGGCTGCTGGCCCCATGCCCCAGCTTGGGTTGCGGGAGGGCAGAGTTCCGGGTCTCTGAGGCCTGAGGGGCTGAAATGAATGGAGCAGTCAGAAGGCCCTGGAGACCGGAACCACGGAGGCTTCCTTTGATGGAAGACGGTGCCCTGGTTACCGCACTCAGCTGAGAACCCAACACCAGTGGGATGTAAGTGGACCCCTGGAAAGGAGCAAGTCCCGGGGTTTGGCACTCTCCAAACAGTGCCCAGCACTTTAAAGGAAGGATTGCCAGGTTTGATTCTCTCCATCCCCGGGGCGATGGAGGACAGAGAGGTGGCTTTGCGAGTGTGAGGTGCTAAGGGAGAGGCTCACAGAGGGTCCTGTGACACCCTGTGACCCTCAGGGGTGGGGAACAGGAGGCGGAGGGCAGCAGCCAAGGGTCCATATTAAAAATATTCCACCTTTAAGAATTAGCTTTGCAAGGGTGCCTGGGTGGCTCAGTCTGTTTGGCTCAGGTCATGATCCTGGGGTCCTGGGTTCGAGCTCCGCCGGTCCCTGCACACCCAGTTGCATGGGGCTCCCTGCTCAGCAGGAAGTCTGCCTCTCCCACTCCCTCTACCTTTCCCTCTGCTCAGGCATGTGCTCGCTCACTCTCTCACTCACTCTCTCAAATAAATAAATAAAATCTTAAAAAACAAAAAAAAAAGAATTAGCTTTGCAGGGAAGCTGACCCAGTGGACTCCATAGAGAAGGGTTCCCTAATGTCTCTGAGCCTCAGCTTCCTCCTCTGTAAAATAGGGTGCAGGCTCTTGCCCCCACACATACACACACACACACACACACACACACACACACACACACACACAATTTGTGAATATAGCAAAGACCACAGACTCCTGAGTCAGACTGCCTCCAAACCAACCGCAGAGCTACTGCTTCCCGGCTGTGTACCCTAACTTGCTGGGGGCCACAGCTTCCTTCCCCATCCATACAGCAGGAGCCCCCCTCTCCCCTGAGTTCAAAGGACTATCACATGGCTTAAATGCAACCATATTGGTAAAGTCGTGTTTGGCTCTAGGACATGCTCAATAAATATTTGCAACAATGATTAAACTGGTTTTTCTGTACTAAGCATCTGTCTATGTGCCAGGAACCATGCTAGACATTGAAAACAAAGGCCTGAATAAGTCACAGCACCTGTACTTGGGGCGTTTCCAGTCTAATGGTGTGGGGTGGGGGGGATAAATGAGGACACCCAGAATCACACTTCCCTCTGATGCACTCTAGGTTACAAGACAAATACTCTGAGGTCCTACCCTCATCTCTTCCAAGGTCAGAACTCAGGCCCCTCTCTGTTCATCTAAGATGTAGTTTTGCTAATACCTCCTTCCCCTCCCCCACCAATCCAAAGGATTGTGCGCAGAAGTGACCTCAATGTGCTTAAAACATAATCTATGTTGTGAAGATGTCAAAAGCAAACACACAAACTGTTACAATGGCTGTTGACCGTATCTACCAGCGGTAAACAGTCACATACCTCATGACCCACAATTCCACTGCTGGGTATTTCCCCAACAGAAACAAGCGCTGTGTACCCAAAAAGTCATAGAAAGTTGTTCATAGCAGCTTCACTAGTCATAGTCTAAACTGGAAACCACATAAATGTCCATCCATAGGGGAACTGCTGATACAGGCGACAACATCAATAATCTCAAATATACTGTTGAGTAAGAAGTCAGACCCAATGAGTAAATTTTATGATTGCATTCATATGAAGTTCTAGAACAAGAGAAACAAATCTATGGTGGTATCATTTAGAATTAGTGCTTACTCTAGGAAACAGTGGCCATTGACTGAGAAGGGGAACAAGGGAGCCTTCAGGGTGCAGGGGCTATTTTATATCTCGATCTTGGAAGTGGTTGTGTGGGTGAATACATATGTAAGACTTTGTTGAGTTGCACACTTAAAATTAGTGCATTTTCTGTATGTGTGCTATACTTCAATTTTTAAAACATTTACAGACAGACAAAGCAAGGTCCCTTAAGGGTAACTGGGTGCATGCACCCTGTAGGGAAGACTAAGAAGGATGTGTGATGGGTCCCTATGCTCCTTGACACTTCTCAAATGTCATCAGTCTCCAAGGGAAGCAGCAGAGCAAAGTGGAGAAGAGGAAACTTTGTGGGATAGGCTCACTGACGGTCACCAAGGACTAACCCCAAAAAACTTTGTCAACAATCCGGGCATGAAAAAGAAGCAGATGGTGGCCACAGTAAGGTCAGGAGAAATGCAAATGCAAACACACTGAGTTGTGCTCAGCCATAGTTGGGTATGTTTTATTCTACACAATAGTATTTCCGCTAGAAAGAGTGTGTGTTAACTTTCATTAACAAAAATTATAACTACGCTAACATCTTCCAATCCCAAAAGTGTGTGAGCAAATGAAAATTGGCGTACTTATCAGCACGGCCCTTGGAAAAGAATATCAATGACCAGTAATGCGTCCGCAAATTCAATTCAGCTTTGCCTTTGCAAGGGGTTACACGCGAGAAGGGTGTTTTTTCACTCACCGAACTCCAGTCACTGAAGGGAGAGAGGAATCTGCCTCAGTCACTGACGTGTTACTGGACATGGGATGGCTTGATTTTCCAAGTCTTTTGTGCAAGGGGGTTTAGAGAGCGTGCAAGGGACAATTCTTTGAACTCCAGATCTGGGAGCCACTCCTTATGAAATTCTGACTTTGTAATGCTAATCTTGCCCTTGGGCCCCAGCCTCATTTCCCAGGTCTGTAGGGAGATGTGAGAAGAAGCCCAGATCCCCTTCGAGCCTTCCAAGCAGGTCCTTTTTCTATGTCCTAGAATTTTCTTCCAGAGATGAAGTTACTTGTCTTCGTAATCCCTTTGTCAAAAACCACAAAAGAGGCTTGGCCAAATCCCAAACACCCTGCCTTTCTATCCCCCCCTGGGTGGCAGAGTTCAAAATAGGAGCACCCTGGAGAAATGTCAGCACCCCAGGTCCTTCTGTGCACCTGAATAATCCCTGGGCAGACAGCAGGGGTCCTCCCTGGGTTCTGACACTGGCTTACTCTCTGTGGAATTGCCCTTTTTCCCTTTAAAGTCCAGAGCTCTGTAGGTGCACACACTCATTCACTTCGTTCCTTCTTTCAATAAATCTTCCAAGCCAAGCTCAGCTCTAGAGTAGGCCCCAGGGGAGACAGCTGTGAACCCAGTCCCCCCACTCAGGACTCATACAGTCTAATGGAGGAAATGGGGCTAAAACAATAACTCAGTGGTGAAGAGTCATATAAGGGAAGTTTGGGGTGCCAGAGCACATGATTGAGGGGACCTCCTTGGAGAAGTGGCATTTCAGCTGAGACTTAATGAATAAGTGGAGGAACCAGGCAGAGCTGGGGAATATGCATGGGTTGAGGGACCAGCTTGTGCAAAAGTAGGAGGTGAGAAACAGCACAGCTTTTGGGAACCCAAGCAGAACTCTTAGTGGCTGGAGTGGAGGTGTGAAGGAAGGTGGCCCCCATTTCCTGCTGACTTTCCCTCATGTGACTGCCCCTGCGTCCCTTCCACTCCAGCCACCTGGCAGCCTTGCTCTTCCCTGAACCTTCTGGCACACTCCAGCCTCAGGACCTTTGCTGTAGCTGTTCCCTCTGTCTGCAACACTCTTGCTCAAAATATCTGTTGGCTAACTCCTCCGCTTCCTGCAAGTGTGTGTTCACATCCCACCTTCTCAATGAGACCCTCCAGGCAGACACTTATTACTACATACTGCCCCCACTTTCCACTAACCTTCTCCCCCCTCCTCTAATTTCCCTCTTTTCCATAGTACTTGTCACCTTCTAACATTCTATCTACTTTACTTATTCATTATGCTTATTGTCTAGCTCCCCCACTAGAGTGCCAGGTCCACAAGGTCAAGGTCCTTTGTCTGTTTTCTTCACTAAGGCATCACAAATCCTTGAACATTTGAGGAACAGATAGGTGGTATTTGAGAAGGTGACAGGAAGGGTCTGGGTTGCGAGGACTTAAAGGCCAGGGTAAGGCACATGAGTTTGATTCCGAGTGCAAAAGGAAGGCACTGAATGGTTTTCAGTAGGACAGGAGTGGAGTCTGAGTTACATTTTAAAATTTGCTCTGGCATCTGTGTGAAGAACAACTTGAAGGAGGGCAAGCTACTGCAGGCATCCAGGCATTCAGGCACAGGACCATGGTGCCTGGGCTAGGGTTGGGGCACTGGAAGAAATGGATGGATGGAAGAGATGGCAGGAAGTGGACTCATCATGACTTGGTGATCTGAGCACTGTGGTCTTGTGGGAAGATGGGGCAAAGCAGAGACCCAGGCTCCTGTCTGAGCCACAGGGCAGGAGTGGAGTCACTTGACAAGATGGGGGCACAGAGGAGGAACAGGTTGGAGCTGGAGTGATCAATAGTTCCGTATGGGCCATGGTAAGTAGGGTCTATTAGATTTTCAAGTGGACATGTCAAGTAGCGTGTTGTCCAAAGTTTAAGCTCAGAGTGAAAGTCTGGATCGGAACTATGCATTTAGGGGTCTTTGGCTTAGAGTTGTTTATAAAGTCCTGACAGTATAGAGAGAGAAGAGAAGATGTCTAAGACCTGACCTTGAGGACCAAACCTGGATGCCTTCTGAGTTGGTTCTTGAAGGATGAGGAGTTTGACAGGAAGGTAAGGAGAAGGTAGTTCATGTAGAAGCAACATCATGGATAAGAATGCAACATAAAAGATATGGATCTCAGTGCTCTTTGAAACTGTTAAGGTCATCAAAAACAAAGAAAGTCTGAAAAACTATTACAGCCAAAAGGAGCCCAAGGAGACCTGACAAATGTAACCTGGTATCTTGGATAGGATTCTGGATGCGAAAAAGGACATTAGGTAAAAACTAAGGAAATCTGAATAAAGTATGGACTTGACTTAATAATAACGTATCAATATTACCTCATAAATTCTAACAAATGTGCCATACTATATACATGTACATCTATATACATATAAGGTGCTCACAGAAAAACTGGATGCAGAGTATAAGGAACTCTCTGTACTATCTTCTCCATTTTGCTCTAAATCTAAAACTGTTCTAAAAAAGTCTATTTTTTTAAAAGAGCATGTCTCATAAATGGCCCCAACATGTACATGTGCACACATACATGTACACACACTCTAAGGATGATAGTAATTTGTTCCTCTGGAGAGGACTTCGACCTCGATCAGTCCCTCCTGTGGGAACTCAAGGACACTATGAATATCTCTTCAATCCTCCCCTGCCAAGGGACAGAGGGTCCTCACCTCCACCTACTGTCTTTCTGTTCACAGAAAGAATACTCTCCTCAGACCATATTTCATAATGAAAATGAGAAGCAGAGACTAAATGGCTCAGGTAAGTCAGACTCACCTAGAATTCCTCAGGAGTGCAGCCAGAGTTAATCCCTTTCAAATGCTCTGTAAAAGCACATTACTTAGGCACAATTTTCCTGAACCCCCTACCTTGTTCAATAGCTAGCTTTGTTTCCCCCCTGCAGCAAAAGCTTTGGCACCATCTGGGTTCCAATATCAGCTCCATTACTAACTAGTTATGTGACTGTGGGCAAGTCACTTGAACCTTATTTTCCTTATCTCTAAAAAGGGCATAATCATACTTGATCAAAGAGTGGATTAAATGAGATCAATAATAAATTGTATATCATTTCATCCTCCGAAGAATGGATATGAAATAGTCAATGCCAAATGTCTGTGATTGTGCCTGGCACTCATGATGGTTGGTTGTTGATGAGACACATGATCAGTCTGACCAATCAGTGACGTCCCCAAAGATCAAAGTGTGTCACTTGGGTTCTTAGGACCCTGGGTTTGTGACTGAGGAGCAGAGAAGTACAGAGATCTCTGAGTCACAGCAGAAGCTGGGCCTGGAAAGTGGCAAAGGACCAACTAGAGAGGACTTGGCTGACAGCTGGCCTAGGGGGCACCAAGGCTAGAGAGGACTGGAGAGGACACAGAGGCACAGGGAGACAGTACTGTGTAGCCAAATCTCCAACAGCCAGCTCAAGATTCCCTGGCGCACACAGGCACAGCCTTGAACAGAGGCCATGCAGTACCGCGGACAGCTCCAGGGGTCTCTAGACTAGTGGTGTGGGCGGGAACTGGATTGAGGCTTGGTTCCGCCAACTAGCTATATGAGCATGAGTAAGCTGCCTGAGCTCCCCGAGTCTCAACGATTTCATCTCTCAACTGGAGATAATACCTACCCTTCAGCACTTTTGTGCAGCGTAAATGACAGAGCAGGGGGGCCACAGAGTAGAGCAGCCCAAGTCTGGGGTCAGGCTACCTGACTGTGTGTGTCCCAGATCGATTGATCCCAGATAAATTGCTTACCCTCTGTGAGCCTCAGTTTCCTCATCTGCAAAATTGGAAGGCTAATAGACACTAATTCAAAGGGTTGTGAAGTTAAAATGAAATAGGACATAAAGTACACAAGGAACATTGGTTTTTATATTAGAAGAAACTTAGCACAGCACCAAACAGAGGAGATAATCAGAATTGTCAGTTTCTTATATGTCTGGTTGACTTTGCTCCTCCACCTTTAGACTCTTTTGGTTGGTCCTCGCATCTCTGGCTATTAAAGGGATTGTACAAACTGGGAGAAATCAATCTGGTGGAGTCCCACCACAACTTTACTCCTACAGTAAAGCTCCCTGCTTCTCAGTGCCACTCACCCCAAAACACTTTTTTTAATACCAGTATACAGTGTTTGTTCTGCCCTAGCCGCTGTTCCAAGATTATATATAATACATATAGTCAGTATATGTAATACATCGACTACATATACATACATATTATCCTCACGACCCTGTGGAAATAACTACTGTGGTTATCCCCATTTTACAGCTGAGAAAACTGTGGCTCTGAGAGGTTAGGTAATTAAGTCGTGGGGTCACACAGTTATTAATTGGTGGCACTGGGACGTGATTCCAGGGATGCCACTTCAAAATCCCACACCTGCTTGTAGCATTCAACGAGGCCAGCAGCCAGGGAAATGGAGAAATGAGGAAGAGGAGGTGGGTGACCAAGGCTAGAATCAGGACATCGGGTTCTCCCTTGGCCCTGGAACCCCGGGGCCAGGAATCCTTGCATCGGACCCTGACCTGTGCCCTGCCTGCTGAGCGGGCAGCATACCTACCCTTGCCCCTGCCCTCTATCCCTCCCCCCGCGGTGCCTCCTCGCCCGGCGCGGCGCTCGGGCTGCGGTGGAAACTCGATCTGCAGCAGGGTTTGGGCCTCGGTTCGCGTCACCGCTGCGGAGGCGCTCCGGCCCCGGCCCGGAGTACTATCCCCCGTGCGCTCCCTGTCCGCAGTGCCGGCTCCGCAGTCGAGCGCACGGGCGCATGGCGCAGAGGCTGGGTGAGCGGCCACGGGACCCCGCCGAGGCCACGGGTCTCTACCGGGCCATGCTGCTCAGGTCCGGTAAGTGAGGGCAAGGCCGCGGAGAGAGGGAGAGGGCAGGGCGGACACACTATGCTCAACCTGGCCAGCCCACTGCCGGGCACCTCGGTCCTCCTTCATTGCTCTGCTTTCCTCCCTTCTTTCATTCTTTTAAATTACTTTTCTGTGTTCTGCTTTCATTCCTTCTTTCCCTCCTCCATTCTTCCGTTGGGGGATCTACCATTAGCTGTATCGCTTTATTCCAGTGCGTGAGTGCGCCGCCCCCCAACACACACATACACACACGCACTCGGGTTTCTTAACTATGAAAGTTCGGCGAGGTTCCATCTCCTGGCGGGTCTCTTATGCGCGCGAAGACGTTTGCAGGCGTGAGAAAGTGGAAAATGGGTAAGACCCGGGCTGCCCGCAGTGGGGCGTGTAGCAGCACAGACGCATAGCCGCTGGGGGTGTCCAGCGAGGTACGTACGTTGCAGCAGAAAGGCAAGAGAGCAAGTTACAGGAAGGGGAGAAACCATTTTTCTATATACATGCATGTAAAGGGGAAAAGATTTAGAAGGAAACACACGGTGGTTATTTTCAAGGATGAGAGTTGGATGACAAGGTGTTTCTGTTTTTCTCTCTTATTTGTCTTTCTGTTTACTTATTTGCAATAAGCACATACTACTTTTCTACTCAGGACAATAAGAGATTTTTTATTTAGGAAAATGAAACAAACATGGCATATAGTCAGTGTAAAAATAATTGGGAAAACCAGAGATGTAGAAAGAAGAAAAGGAATGCCCGCAGTCAGCGGTTGGGGCGTTTCTTTCCGGACTTTGTGTTTGGAAAGAGAGGTTTAGGGAAGGTGAAAATCCATCTCGAGCGGGTCCCTGCCGATTTAGAAAGCGTCAGGGGACTTGGGCTCACGGGGTAGCTGTGATCTGCCGAATCGCCGTGGACAAGCAGCCCACCCCACTCAGCGGTCCTGCCTGCAGACCCCTGGAGCCGAAGGCACGAGCGGAGCCATTGGCGCGCCTGGCGATTGCCCTGGCCCCACCACCAACCCCCCTGACCCTCCCCGGTCCCCCCTCCCCACCGGGGACTGACTGACTGCCTCTCTTAGACTGGCTACGCCCCGCGGAGATCCCCCCCGCGGAGCTACAGCTTGGGAACACTGGAACAACGGTTCTCTTAAGTCCAAAAACAAGAACTGGCCAAGACTTCAGGACTGCCGGCGCCTTCCTGGGGGAGGGTCTTAAATCCGGCGGAGCTGGGGCAGGCAGAAAGGGAGGAGCTCTATAATTAGATGAATCCTATTTCAAATCCCAGCTCCGGCAGCGATTTCCCCGAAAAGCACTCCTCCTAGGTGTTCCCACCCACTGGCAATCTTCTCGCAAAGATGAGGAGGGGCTCTCTAATCTGAAGACCCTGTGTCCCCTCTAACCTGGAGCTGCAGCCATGAACCTCATTCAAAAGGCAACATTTTTCACTGGCAGCCTATTCAGAATAGCAGACATAGCAGAGTCGTTCCAGGGGCCACATACTTGCCCGGTATCTGTACCACACACAGCTACAAGAAAGGCCTTTGCCTGGGGCCTCGCGGAGGGAGCATTTACTTTGTGCTGGGCACTGCTGGTTCATTCAGTCTTAAGAACCCTACGAGATCACTGCTGTTTTTTCATCCCCGTTTAACAGATGAGGAGACTGAGCTTCAAAGAGCTTGGCAGCTTGCCCATGGTCCTGCTAAGAGAACACTTCTCTCCCACTAGGGGATAGAAAACACTTGCAAACTTAGGACCCTCCGTGTCAACCTCTGCACACCTCCTGAGACTAGTAATAATAATGACCAATAATGTTGATCACTTGTTATTGTCACCTGTAACATCTGACGTCTCATCAACGTAATTCATTTATTCCTTCAACCAATATTTATTGACCACCATTATATATTACCCCCATGCAAGGCACATGGATATACTCATAAATATAACAGATATGTCCCTCCTCTCAGGGAGGTAAGAAGTATTAACCCCTATTTTAAACACGAGGAAATTTAGGCTCAGAAGATAACCTGACTTGTCAAAAGTCACACAGCCCATCAAGGGTGGAGCTGAGATTCTGCGATTCAAACCCAGGGCCAGGGCCAGAGTAGAAGCACTATTCTGGTTGTCTCACACATAGAAAAGCAAGAAGAGTCGGGTGAGGATCCAGCTGGGCCATTTAGTGAAGAGGCAAGAGCCCCCATCCTTTAGAAGCCCCCAAGGATGGGGTTATGGAGTCAAGTCCAAAATGGTAGCCACCCATCTTCATTTACAGTAGTCTCAAGTCATGCTCCAAGTAAGAGAACGCTTCTAGAAAATTTTTCATTGATTATTTTTTAATATTTTAATATTAAAGTATTACATGTTCACCATGACTATTTTGGGAAATTGAGAATAAAGGAGGGGAAGCCTTACCCACAATCCCACTAACTCTAAGCAGATACTGGTAACATTTGGGGGTATCTCCTTAAAGTCTTTGCTTGTGTGTGTGGTTGTGTTTGTTTTGCATTGCTGAGGTTATGTCAACTCTAGTCTTTAATCCCACTTTTTTCATGTGGTTGAAAATTTTTATTGCTTTTAAATGGGTTATCAAAATAACAGCGACCACTTAGGAGCCCAGACTCTGAGACACATAATGTGAGGACATCCCATGCAGGATCTCCTTTGTTCCTCAAAAGAATGTCTGCCCCATAGCAGAGATGAGGAAATGAGGAGTTGAAGGTCAACTAGCTGCCCAGCAGTGGAACGAGGAGTGGTCTCTGCACTGACACCACAGTCCCTGCTCTTCACCGCTGAGCTGGAAGGGTCACCTCTGGGAATAACTTGGCCATCCCCAGGAAGCTATGCAGTGCTGTAGTAGAGGTCCACCTGCATCCTACCTGGAGCTCAGCCAGGTTCCCAGCAAGGAGGGAGGCATCCCTCTGCAGCATGGACAGGGGACCAGCACCGCAGGTACCTGGGGACAACAGCAACCGTGCTTCTCCCCGTAGCCAGAGGGGCAGCCATAGCCTCCATCGCTGCCTGCCAGGCCAGGTTGCCAGATAAAAAAATACAGGACGCCCAGTTAAATCGGAACCTCAGATACACAACCAATAATATTTTAGCATAAGTATAACCCAACTATTATATAGATATGCTTATACTAAAAACATATTCGTTGCTTATCTGAAATTCGGATTTAACTGAGCATACTGCATTTTTTTTTGAGATTTATTTATTTATTTATTTGACAGAGATAGAGACAGCCAGCGAGAGAGGGAACACAAGCAGGGGGAGCGGGAGAGGAAGAAGCAGGCTCGGGAGAGGAAGAAGCAGGCTCGGGAGAGGAAGAAGCAGGCTCGGGAGAGGAAGAAGCAGGCTCGGGAGAGGAAGAAGCAGGCTCCTAGCGGAGGAGCCTGATGTGGGGCTCGATCCCATAACGCCCTGAGCCGAAGGCAGACGCTTAACCGCTGTGCCACCCAGGCGCCCCCAGCATACTGCATTTTTATTTGCTACATCTAGCAACCCCACTGCCAGCGATCATGGAAGTTTGCTTGGCTCGACAAGCTATGGTCTGCCCAGGATCCTCTCGGTCTCTCCACACACACACACACACACACACACACACACACACACACACACTCCTCTCCCCATCCTTAGCTCCACTGTCATCATTTGCCAGGCTACAAGTGAGTTAAAATGTGCTGGGGCTGGGGGGCACCCCAGGGGCCCTCTGCAGCTAAGAGACCGGATTCATCAGGCCTCACCCCAGCTGAGTGGAGAGCCAGCTTTCTGAAACAAAACTGAGTTCTTCCCCACTCCCCGACACTTTCCTGTTTGCACACTTGAAATCCCTCCACCGGGTAAATTCTTCCTGGTTCAGATTTGTTGTAAAGGCAACTCTCATTGCTTTCATAATCTCTCCACGGATCCCATGACAAGTTTTTCTGCCAATACAGTTTCTCCCCCCTCCCCCCCACCATGTCCTTTCAACTGAGCGTGTTGGGGGTGGGGAGAAGGTTGGATCCTAAGGCTGTTTTGTGGGTGGCTTCTCAGAAACCTCACTGAGGCCTTGAAAAGGGACCCTGGAGATTTAGACTGAATACAACGCTGAGGAGGAAGTTTGGAGTTGCCATGGGAACTTCTTGTCTGCTGTTTGTGTACCCAGATAAGCTGCTCCAGGCGCCTATGAGCTTGGAAAAAGGGGAGCAAAAATGAAAGGAAAGATGTTTTTGGAGGGTTGTTTTTTTGTTTTGTTTTTAATGCAAGCTGCAGCTCCAGCCCCTGGTAGATGCAGGAAATGTCCCCAGCTCCCACTCCTGACTGCCTCTCCTGGTCTTCACTACCCCCCTTCCTTTTGGCTCTTCTAAGTCCCCAAGAAAACAAACTTCAAAGGGACAAGAAGGGAGTGGAGGGGGTGCTCAACCTCTGGGATTCCCCTTCAGTTCTCGTGGGGCTGAGCAGGAATTCTGATCTCTAGGCCCCTCGTATTCCAGAGTCCTTCCTTTAGGGAGAATGGGAAGGCCTCCAGGGAAATCTCCATCAACCAAGGCAGGAGTCAGTAACTGAGGTTGAATTCGGCAGTAACCTGGAGTAAACTCCTAAAAGGCTCATTTGCCCAGAAGGCCTCTGTTTGCCAATACGCAAAATGGACATGACTGAAACAGATGTGAATCATAACTATCATTGGTTGGAAAAGGTTGCTCTTTCTCATATTTTTAATCTTTATTGTTTTCTGAGAGCAAAAGCAATGTATGCTTGGTTTTCTGTTTAAGCCACAAACAGTAGAGAAATGTGACTAAAGAGAAGGGCCTGTAATTTTATGCTGTAGAATAGTGGTTCTCAAACTCATGGAGATAAACAAATCCCCAGGGGGATGTGTTAAAAATCCAGATTTGTAGGCCCCTCCCTCATAAGTTCCAATACAGCAATCCAAGAGCATGGCCCATTTTAGTTCCACTTTAACGCTCGTTTCACAGATGATGGCTAGTCATGGCATTTGAGCTACATTGGTCTAAAACTGACCACTTTAGCAGTTCTGTATATATGCCTCCAGACTGGTCCTCTAGGTATTGTACGTACGAACTTCGGTAACTTGAAAAAAGGGGGGGGAGGGGAGGAATCATACCATATGTGATTTTACAATTTGATTTCTCCCCAAACATGTACCAGACATCTTTTTAGGCCAATAAATAGACATGCTTTGACTGCGCCCCGTGATGGGTACGGCATCATCTCTTACCGATGGGGTGTGGCTTGGGAGACGTAGCTGTTCATCTTATAAACAGTAACACACACACACACACACAGAGCAAGATGCTACTATTAGAAGCTCAGGGGTGTCCATGTGGGACAGGAATACTAAGAAGGAGAAGGAAAAGCCCCATCCCTCAGCCTGGCAGTCTGGTGGGTGAGCCCGACGGGTTTATACACAGGATGGACTGTGAAAAGAGCTTGAATGGAACAGGCATAGTGAGTCCCAACTGCCTGGGGAAAATGGCGCCCAACCTTGGGGGATGCCTGCCCAACTCTCCTTGGTTCTCCATTGCTCTGGGGCTGTCATCAGAGTCTTTCAAAAAAGAGAATATGAAATGGAGATGAAGGTCATTGCTGGCATGGGGACTCTCAGAGTCTGCTCCTTTGGAATAAGCTGGAGTAGGTGGCAGCAGAAGCTGTCGGTTCCCCCAGGATCCCTCCTATTCCCCCGCTGTCAGAGGGCACCCGGACTGGTTCAGTTCAGCCACTGTGGGCCCTGCGAAATGCCCAGAAGAGCCATTTCCACAGCAAGACAGTATGTGGCAACAAAGAGTGGCTTGACAAGAATTTAACGGCAATCTTTCACCACCAGAATTTAGTAAAATTAAGCCACAGCAGGACAGGAAGCCTGGGGAGGATACCATTCAAAGTACTTCAAGAGAAGCAGAATTTAGGAAGAAGGAACAAAAAGGAACATGTGTTGGTTCTAGAAAGTTCTTTTATACCCAAGAATTTGTGACTGAGTTTATTTAAGTGGCTCCAGGATGGCCGGCTTGGTCAAGGCCTCCCAGGCCAGGCATGACCTGCTCCCTGCCTCCCTGTTCAACCCCATGCCCCACCTCCCCCTCATGCCAACACTCCAGCCCCGCTGGCCGTCTTCCACCATATCAGACTCAGTCCCACCCTGGGGCCTTTCCGCTGGCTCTGCCCACTCCCTGGAATATTCTCGTATGAGAACAGACATCACATTGCTGACTCCTTCTCACCACCCAGGCCTCCCTAAAAGGTCAGCGCCTCGGTGTCCACCCTTCCTGAACTCAGCGCCTCCTCTCCACCTCACCCAGTCTTACTTTCAGTCCAACATTCATCACAGGTCAAAGTTTCTGGTTTGTTTCCTTTTTTGTCTGACTCCCAGCCCACCCATGAATACAGGTTCCCAGAGCCCAAGGCTGTCATTCGCCCCGTAGCTCCAGCACTCGGGACAGTGCTGGGAACGCAGTAGGTACTCAACAAAGGTCAGTTAATAACATAGGCCAAAGAGGACACCCATGGCCTTTTTATTGCCCCTGTTCACGGTTGATGGACATCGTGGGCTTCATGGCCTTCTAGCCAACCAAGACCCTCCACCAAAGAACTGGTGCCTGAGCCCAGCTGGCCGACTCGAGGGCCCTCTCGGCCCACATCTCATCAGCTTCCACCTTCCTCACACTCTCAACTGTGCAATGTCCCCGTGGCTCCTCTCCGAAGTTCAGAGGAAGTTCAGAGCGTGGAGTAAATAAGGTGTATGGAGATCCTGACCCGTCAGTGGATGACCAAGACCTGAGCCCCAGCCTGTCCCCCCTCCCTTCCCACCTCAGAGCCCGGTTCCCTCCTGAAGCCTTGGGCGCTGCAGCCGGAACTCGGCTCTCCCTCCCCTGGGGAGGCTCTGGAATGCACTCTCGCTGACCCTCCCATTGGAAACAAGGGAAATGCCTCTGTGCGAGCCCTCGCTCAGACAAAGCTTGGCAGGGTTCTTGGTCCTCCACAATCTGACCAAATAGGTATTTACTTGCGCCTCTCGAGCGTGTGGCTAGGACGCGGTGTTCCGCATTGTGGAAGTGGCCATGCACCAAGCGAAATATCCGTTACTATAGTAACAGTTCCTTTTATTGATACCAGAATAAACAGGAATGCAGAGCTGCCTCACTCGCTGGCACTGCAGCCGCCCGCCATCCGCAGGGGTTTAAGAACCGCCCTTAAGAGGCGGCCCTCCTTGCTAGCCTGGGACTTCCCAGCGGAGTGAGGGACCCAGCCTCGGCTCCCAAGTTCCCTTCCCGGAGACGCAGCTGAGAAGTAAGCCCATTTCTCTTCTGTTTCCCTTGCTGTGGAGCTAGGGGCCGTGAGGGAGGAGGTGCTAGGGACTGGACGGAGGGCCGTGGAGCCCCGGGGCAGGGGAGCTGAGCTGTTTGAGCTGGGGTACCCGGGCTCTAGCCCCCATCCAAGTCCGTTATCGCACAGCATAGCGGGTTTAATCCTCATTACTAGACAGACAACAGGCCAGGGTGCCTCAGGGCACAAGTCAGAGAACCCAGGTCTTGGCATCAGACAGAGTTCCCAGCTTCAATTCGGGCTCCTTCCTTTACTGGCTGTGTGAGCTGGGGAAGTCAGATGACCCCTCAGAGCCTCACTGTCTTCCTCGGTGGAAAGGGGTAGCGACAGCAGCCACCTCGTCGGTCTGTGGTGAGAACTTTCCGAGCCCTGGCCTCGAGGGGCTCCGCACAGTGTGTGGGCACACGTGTGTGTTAACGTGGGAACTGCCTGGGGAAGGTCGCTCTAGCACCTTGCAGTAGAGGCAAGCCCCAGACTGAGCTAGAAATCAGGGGTTCGGGGTGTCACTTTTTGGAACTGCTGCCAAACCTGGCTGGTTTCCCCAGCTGTGAGCAGCCCCAATAGCTGCATCTCCAAGGGCTTGGACCCTGAGGGGCGCTAAGCTCCTTTGGTGGTAAGTAAGTACCTGCCAGGATCGTTCTGGAGGCATATTCCGAGTGGAATGGCTGGCGTCATGCCACTGGTGGGCTAGCAGGAATATCTGGTCTGCTGACACTTATCCCTTGCACCACACTCTGCACCAGCCTGGCTAAGGGCCTTCCGGTCCAGCTATGGAATTGATTCAAACCCCTGAATGCCCACCCAGACCTTCTCCTCACAAACTGGGAGGTCACGGCGGACCCAAAGCAAAACGTTTAGGATTTTCTAACCACTTTCCCATGGAGTAGGGGAACTACATCCAAATGGACAAGGAGCTCTGATTCCAGGCAGGGGCCACCAAAAGCACTGTTCTTTGACCTCTGGTCAGTGAAACACAAAAGGTCACTTTCCCTATTGGGAGGAAAAAAAGCAAGAAGGGGTTGGGAAACCCGGTGGCCACACTTGTCATTGAACGCTTCTCTCTCCTTTGCCAGTGATTATTTAAAAAGCCTCTCTCCTCCTCTACCTTTCCGCCTCTTGAAATATTGAACCAAGAAGCTCCCACATGTGTTCTGAACCCACAGCTTGAATGGTAATGAGGAACAAAGGTGCAGGAAGGGAGGGCAGGGAAGACTGACCAACACCCCGGAGAGGGAAGGCCACCAGCTGGTCCCCTCCTAAACAAAGGCCAGTCCCTGGGCAGACAGGACTGTGGATTCTGGCTCAAGCCCAAAGTGGCTCCGGCTGTCCTGGGGCTCCCTGTGAGTCTGTACTTCCCTTGGGCTAGGAGTTCTCCAGCAGCCAGGCCTCCGGCAGTTTTCATCTACAAAATAGGCATAATAAAACAGTGCCTCTGACAGCCTCCCAGGGCAATTGTGAGATCCAGATGCAGGTGAGTGAGCCTTCCCCAAATGCTGAATGCTCACCACAGGTGCCCTCAGGAAAGGGGAGTTTGCTTTCTGTGAGCATCACGGTGCCAGGCACTGGACTAACCACGTCATGCACATTTTCTCATTTCACCCTCTAAACAGCCCCATGAGTAGGTATGGCCATTATCCCCGTTGAACAGAGGCTCAGAGAGGTGAAGCTATTTGCCCAAGGTCACACAGCTAATAAGGAGTAACCCACCACGATCCAAACCCAGCCCGTCTCCTCCAAAACATTTGCCATAACCTTGCTGCTTGACTGGCTCATGTGTCATTTGTTATAACTGATGCCATCAAAGACAGAACCAGAGCCACCAGGGTAGAGAGGCAGATGAAGGGGACATTAAGGCCTTAGCTCAGAATCCACTGGGACCTAGGTCTCCACCACCACTCCTTCCCTTCAGTCTCTCCTCATTGCTGTCCCGCATCCAGGGCGGCTGCCATTGTTTGGTTTCAAAGCCACCACCGTCACGTCAGCCACGCAGCCCCAGCGGCTCATGAGCTCATGCTGGGAGCACTTAGTGATCCCAGCTGAGCCGTGCCTGGCATGGGGCTGGTGTCTGCAGAGGCCCTGGGGAGGAGCTGTGGGACCTCTTGGGTTAAGGAGAAACAGGGAAGAACCAAGGGAGAAGCTCCCAATCTCTCCCCTGACCTTTTACTACCCACCCCACTCTGCCCCCAAAGATGAAGTCAGTCCCACAGTCTGCAGAGTAAGCAAGAATAATTTGCCCATCTTGAAGTCATGTAAGACACTCACTTTAGCTGTCACCTACTGGCTGTGCCTGCCCCTGCCTGGCTCGGCTCATCCCGTCTACATAGCATCATGATTTTACAGAGAAGGAGGGTCCTCAAGGTTAAGACCCATCCAAGATCACCCAGAGGCTGAGAACTATGACCTTAACCAGCCCTGCCCACCATAACCAGGTCAATCAGTCAGCTGAAATCACTCAGGCCGAAGCAAAGATTTTTTATTTTTAAACTCCATAGTTTACAAAACTTCTGACTATTGGAATCACTTGGGAAGCTTTTTAAAATCCCAAAGGCCAGACTACCTCCTAGGCCAATGACATCAGAATCCCTGGGATGCCACTCAGGCACTGGTATTTTTAAAACTTCCTCTGGTGTTGCCAATAAGCAGCCAGGGTTAAGAGCCACTGATTAAATCAGTGTTGTTTTTCAAGAGGATAAGAAAGCTCCATCCAAGACTAGGACCAGGATTTATTGGTAATTGTTAATAACAGCTAATGGGGTGGCCACACTGTGCAATTCCAGGGGCTCCACTCATAGTTGAATTCACAGCAGTGAGGCCCTAGAGTTGTGCAGTGCACAACCTGCCCTGATGTATTTGGCTGCCCAGATAAGTAGCACTATTGAGTCTTCCACTCTGTGCTAGGCACTTGCCAAGCACCATGCAAGGATCCCCTCATTTATTTTGCAACAACCTCATGAGGAAGGATGCTGCATGAGAGCAGCTGATGCACATTCTCGACTCTGCTGTTCTCGAGGAAAGCAGCCCTATAGACAGTAAGTGATGAGTGGGCATGGCTGTGTTCCAAAGCGGTTGAATTTGGTCCAAAGGCTTAGTTTGTGGACTTCTGCTGCAGAGGAAAGGCAAACTTGCCCAAGGCTAAGAAGGGACAGAGCCAACATTCAAATCCAGGTCTGCAAGGCTCCAGTGTCTATACACCTAAGCTTCATTCTGCTTTTCTTTGACAGCCAGTGAAGGATTTTTCACTGGCCTTTTCACTTTCTCCTCCATTGGCCTCCTCCTCTTCTCTGCCAGCTCTTCTTTTGGGCATTCATCTTTGTCTTTTCAGAGGCGACCTCACACTCTGCCCCCATCATGGCCACTTCCCTGAGGGTCTCTGATCTCTCGGGTCGCCCCAGCTGCCTGTGAGACCCGGCCAGAGAAGCCCTGGGATTGGACCCCACCTCTGTTCAGGAGGCCCACCTGCCCCCTCCCCAACCCAGGGCAGCCCGGATTTTCTTCGCCTAGCGTCTGGGCTTTGCTGAGCAGCCCCTGTCGCTCCAGCACCTGTGTGAGGTTCTTCGACAGGGGCCTCTTTTCATTAAACTAAAAGGCAGTAAGGCTGGCTTAGCGGCTGAGTCCTGGAGGGCCCCCACGAGCTTGTCCACAAATCTCATGCGTGTCATTTCTGCAGCTGGCAAAAGCAGCGGTTTTCCCAGCCTGCAGCTGTGGTCTGAAGAACCAGCCACATCCTTCGGGTTCCCTGCCTGAACCACCACACCGCCCTAGCCTCAGGAAGACACCATCCCCCACAGCTACATGCTGATTTCATTTAAAAAATAAAATAAAATGAAAGGACCGGAGCCAGAGCTGATCACTGGTTGGACTTGGATGCAGGACTGGCTGTATACACACAGGGCCCCTCTTCCAAGCAGGGTAGGAGGAAAGAGTCCCGCGGGGGCGGGGGAGGGGCTGGCCCTGGGGCAGCCCGCCCATTGGCTGGCTGGTGACCTATGGGGTGAAGAGTCTCAGCCTGGCCAATCAGATGCTTTTCCTCCGGAATTTAACAGGAGGGAGACCCAACGAGTGCCCGGTGGAAGTCAAAGAAACCAAAGTCATATAAAAATTTCCCAAAACCTGCTGACAGTTTCTCCCCACACGCCGGAGAGAATGACCTTTTTAAACATCGAATGAGACGCACTCTTTCCCTGACTTGAACCCACCCGTCCACCCTCACACCACTCTCCCTGTCACTCACTCACTCATGCCACTCCAGACACACTGCTTTTTTTGTTCCCTGAACAGACCAAGCTTGTGCAAGGTACAGGAGTCACACAGGCTGTTCCTCCCCTCTGCCCCAAACAGCCTCCTTCCTTCTTCTCGATCCTCAGATCGGAAATGTCACCTCCTCAGAGAGACCCTCCCAGGGCACCTGGCAGAAGGTGGGTCTTCCTGTTAGTCTCTATCCCAGCCCCCTGGTTCCTTCAGTGGGCTCCTGGCAATTTGCAATCACTGGTTTTTATTGGTTTGTGTACATGTTTACTGTCTGCCCCCCAATACAATGTCATCTCTGTGAGAGCAGGAACCTTGTCTGCTTAGTTCACCTCGTGTGTGCAGTGTCTACCACGAAACCCAGCAAATTGTAGGAACTCAAAACATATTGTAGAATGAATGAATGATTTTATTGTGTATGTTCTCAATGGTCATTCCTGTTATGCAGGAGCTCTTGGTTTTGTGTACTTTGTATCTGTCCACGCTATTGAATTCTCTCATTTTCTGTTAATTCACTAGGGAATTCTGGGTATATAGTGATACCTTAAGCAAATTAATTCTGCCCTCTTCTTTCCTAAAGTTATGCAACTTATTTGTTTCCTGCCTTATGGCTTTGCTAACATACAATACAGTTAGTAATTTCAAAGATGGTGTGACTGATGAAAAATAGGAAGTTCAAGAGATGCCTGGGTGGCTCAGTCAGTTAAGTGTCTGCCTTCAGCTCAGGTCATGATCCCAGGGTCCTGGGATCGAGTCCCATATTGGGCTCCCTGCTCATCAGGAAGACTGCTTCTCCCTCTTCTTCTGCCTGCAGCTCCCCCTGCTTGTGCTCTCTCTCTGACAAATAAATAAAATCTTTTTTTAAAAAATTATGCAGTTCTAGAAGGTTTGGGACACCAAGGGACTAAAGCAGGATGAACAGCCAAGAAGCTACAGCAGTTATTTAAGTGTGGTGTGATAATGGGCTGGATAGGATGAGAACTGAGCACACAGGAAGTAAAGAGGATAGCTGAAAACCACTCAGATAAAGATTTGGTGGGACTGGTCATGGGAATAGGAAGCAGAAGGGGAAAAAAATTCCCCAAACTCCAGTCTGAATCAGAGTGTTCTAATGCATTGGCTCCCAGACAATGTAATCCCTCAGACTAAGAAAATATCCACAGTTTAGGGGCACCTGCCTGGCTCAGTCAGTAGAGCATGCGACTCTTGAGCTTGGGGTAATGAGCTCAAGCCTCACATTGGGTGTAGAGTTTACTTTAAAAAAAAAAAAAGGAAAATGTCCACATTTTTAAAAGATGAGGGAGCTGATAAAGCCAACTGTTTATTTTGTCAAGTACCCATTTTTAACTATCAAATATACTACCACAATCTTTAAAAACCAAAGAGTTGGGAAGAATAGAACCTGAAAATAACAGCCTTATGAAGATAGAGAAGAAAAGGAATTAGAATTCTCACTTCAGAAGCAGTTCTGAGAATGTGAATTCAAGAAAAAAAAATTAGCAGGTATGTTTTATGCTCTGACACTTCATCTGGCTACTTCCAAAATATCTTGTAATAATTAACACGTTTTCCAGTTTACACAGCACCTTTACAAATGTGATCTCACTTAATCCTCCAAACAGCACCCTGCAATGCGTAATAATAGAAATGCCAAACATGTGTCTGGTGAGCCACCATTTGCAAAACATAATCTCCCCCTTTGATGCTGACATTCCCTGACATGTCACCTTGCAATTTACACCCTACCACCACCCTCCTCCTGTATTTTCCAACCCCACTGGTCTATTACCTACTTCCAGCTTTTTGCGCACACCACCATCCCTAGCTAGTTTACCTGGAGAACTGCTGTTTATGCCAGTGCTTGGCATTGAGTATAGGGAGCAGAACCAATGCCTCAATTTTCATTTGCATTACTAAACGAAGCTGGTATCTAGGCTGTGCCATCCCTTGGAGACTTTTTCTTAAGAAGTCTTCCTTTCTCTCTCTCTCTCTCTCTCTCACATACACACACACACACACGCACACACACGTGCACGCACACACATGCTCTCACACACATGCACACACATATGCACACACATGGACGCTCGTGTGTGCACATAGTCGCTCACACACACGTGCACACACGCGCGCACGCAGTCTCACACACATGCACACACACATGCACGCGAGTGCACACACACACACAGTCACATGCATAGAAGCTTGTTTTGGGGCATCACAAGGATACAGAGCTAGCTTGTAGGGGAAGGAGCCCTTCTGCCCGAATTTCAAGTAAGCGGACAAATTTCAAGGCGCTGTGGTGGAAGCAAGGCTATCAAGAAGCCAGCTATCTGCATTAAAGATGACAGCCATCACTTTGTAGTTAGAGACATAGCCATTCTGGGATTTCATACTCTCCTCTCTGATCTGGAGAAACTGCAAAGCTGGACGCTTCCCTAGAGAATGTGGAATGATGGAGAGGGAAACTGGACAATACGGGGTGATGGTTCCTTTTGATCACTATATTCATCCAAATTTTATAAATGCACACTGCTTTTTCTAAGCATCTTTTCTTTTTCTGATTTAACGCTCACTGAAAAACAGAAACTCAAGCATAATTCTTTTTATAGGATATTGTTTTCTCCAAAATCAGACCAAAAACATATGCATGTGTCAACCCATAGTTTGTACCCCAGTATTTCACCCCCACACCCCGCTTTACAAACAGCATCTCCAATCCTTACAACAAGGTCACAGGGTCAATCATATCCATCTCACAAATGAGGAGACCAAGGCTCAGAAGATCAGGTAGTCGGCCCAGAGCTGCACAGTGGCAGATGGCCAAGCCCGTCTAAATCGGAAACCTTCAGCTATGTCCCATGGGGGTGGGGGAGATGGTGGATCCTGCTCTGACCAACCCCAACCCCCACTGTCTCTACAGCCTCGATGTACTCGGAGATCCAGAGGGAGCGGGCGGACATTGGGGGCCTGATGGCCCGGCCCGAATACAGAGAATGGAATCCAGAGCTCATCAAGCCCAAGAAGCTGCTGAACCCTGTGAAGGCCTCCCGGAGCCACCAGGAGCTGCACCGAGAGCTGCTCATGAACCACAGAAGGTGGGAACGGAGCTCGGTTGCCTCTGCCTGGCAAGCATCTCCTCAGAACTGCTGGGCCTTTCAGAGGTGCCCCTTGTGCAACGCAGGGTACCCCACACAGTCACCCACAGAAACCATGAGGGTCTAGTCCCCGGTGATCCCCAAGAGCCCTGCTCTCCCTCCCAGCTACCCACTCATGCCTGCCCTCCACATACATTTACTGAGCACCTACTATGTGCCAGGCACGGTGTCCAGACCTGGGCACAAGAAGGAACAGGATCCAGTTCCTGCCTTCACAGTGGGGATGGATGTATAACCACATGCTATGGTGAGGGCATAAATGGACCTGGGAGTGGTCTAAGGTGACCTTACGGAGGACAGGATGGTCAGCTGAAGCCTGAAGGGTGGGCAGGTGTCAGCCAGACTAGGAGGTGGGCATCAGCTGGTGGAAGCAAGTATGTTCCCAGCAAAAGGAATAGCATGTGCAAAGAGAGAGGAGACACAATTAGCTCAGGGTGTTTGCAGCATCAACTTTGAGGTTGGCCAGAGGAGATGTGTTGACCTGGAAAGGGTCTCAAGCAGGGTTGTCACAATCGGGGGGGGGGGGGGGCATGAGTGGAGCAGGGAGGCTAGGGGTGCAACGAAAGAAAGAGACAGGCTTGAGGTGGCAGGGCTGGGACTCAGAAACAGAGGGAATGTGGAGGAGGCCTGGGAAATAACTGCTAGCTGGCTAGCACCAAGAGGAAGGCGGCGGCGCCTCTGCAGCTCCCTCTACTGGCACTTTCTGGTATTGGCCCGGGCTAGGATTCTCATGCTATTTTCAGCTCTGTGCAAGACCTTCCAGCAGGTGTCATTTTCTATCTTCAGTGGGTTCTTTTTTTCTTGCTTAGTGTATCATGTGTATTTTCTCCGAATGTTTTTTAGAGTCATCCCTCTTAATGTCAAAAAACACCACCACCATAGAAAAAAACAAAAGCCTAAAGACAAATCAGGGAAATATTTGCAATATAAAACAGACAAAAATATGTGTACATATCACTTATAAACCCATAAGGAAAAAAATGAACAAAGATAGGTACAGTTAGTTCACAATAGAAGAAATGCAAATGACCAGTACACATCTCAAAGGCTGTTATTCCATGTAACTAAGAATAAGAGAAACACAAATGAAAACCAGATATTATTTCTTGCCTACCAGATTCTCCGATATAAAAAGGCTGGATGGTGACAGTGCAGAGAAATAGATGCTCTTGTACGCTGATAACAGAGTATATATTGGAGAGCTTTCCTAAGGGGCAGATGGAAATATGTATCCAAAATCTTTTAAAAGAGACTGACCCAGCAATTCCACCTCTAGAAACATATCCTGAGCACATAACCGGAAATGACATAACACCTGGTCTCTGCCATCAGACAGGCCTGGGTACAAATCCTCGCTCAGCCCCTTCCCAGCTGTGGCTTGGGCTGGTGTCTTAAGTCCTAGGAGCCTCCCTATAAGGGGACAGGAATGGGACCACCTCCTGGGGCTGCCAGGGGGGTTGTACGACACAATGGTATAGGTTCGTGTCACTACGGGGTGCAGCCCTGAGACTGGGGGAGGGGGAAGTTGGGATCTCCTGACGGCTCCCCCCACCCAGGGGTCTGGGCGTGGACAGCAAGCCGGAGCTGCAGCGTGTCCTGGAGCACCGCAGGCGGAACCAGCTCATCAAGAAGAAGAAGGAGGAGCTAGAGGCCAAGCGGCTGCAGTGCCCCTTTGAGCAGGAGCTGCTGAGACGGCAGCAGAGGCTGAACCAGGTGGGTGGAGCGCCCAGCCCTGGCTCCAGCCTCCTCCGGGAGGGAGTGTCTCCCCCCTGCCCCCGCCCCCCGGGGAGGAGCCCTGCAGGTGGCCGCAGCTGGCAAGAAGCAGATGACGATGCAAAATGAGGACTCAACCAGCAGTCCCCCACCGGCCTAAGTCCTCATCTGCCACTCGCTTTGCTGTGTGACTTTGAGCCCGTGACCTCCCCTCTCTTAACCTCAGTTCCCTTATCAGCCCAATCTATCGCATGCTGATCCTGGTTCCATTCTCACTGCCGCCCTGCGAGCCAGGGGGCGTTCCCATTTTAGAGAGGAGGAACCTGAGGCCCAGCTGAGGCAAGCGATTTGCATGACGCTTCCCGGGGAAAACTTAGTCTTGTGCTCTGTCACCCCAGCCACGAGGCTGGTGGCAAAGCTGCTCCCCAGTTCGGTTTCTCCAGAGAGGATCCCTGCTCCAAACACTGTGGTTTGGGGAATAGGAATTTCCCCTAGCCACCCCCCCAACACACCCACTTCACACTTCTGCTGCTTCTCTCCTTTAGCTGGAAAAACCACCAGAGAAAGAAGAGGACCATGCCCCTGAATTCATCAAAGTCAGGGAAAACCTGCGGAGAATCGCCACGCTAAGCAGTGAGGAGAGAGCTCTGTAGCGCAGGGTTGTTGAGGCCCGGCCCAAGCGGCCCACCCCTGGTCCCCACGCCCTCCTCCAGCCCTTCTGCGTCTGGCAGCCCTGAGCCCCCAGCCTGGGGACATCTGTGATGTGCATGCTTGCTCTTGCGAAAATGCCCCAGAGGGCCTGAGCTCTCCTTCCCACCCACCAAGAAGCTTGGGGGCCCCTAAGCTCCCAGGCTTTTCCTTTGAGCAGTCACCGCTTCTGCTCTGAAAGGAAGCTGCTGCCCAGAAAACTTTCCCAAGGCACCTCTCTCTGAAGGAGCTTCTGAGCTCTGCTGAGATTTTTCTGGCAGAATTGGGAAGGAGTGAACGGTACCTCTTTGGCCGGAGCAGGCCCCACGGAGCCCTGCTTCTCTGGGCAGCCCAGCTCCCTTCTCTCAGAAAACTTCCCTGACTGTGGTTTTACCTGCAGCGGCGTGTGGGGCAACTAAGTAGAGCATCTCAGAACACCTGCTCTGAAAGCCAGCTGAGGGGAATATGGTTCAAGGGCAGCGGTCCTCCGTGAGGAAGGGCGGGGTCGCTCCCAAGGCAGCCTTGGGGCTCACATCCTGCCAGTCACAAGAGTGCTAACAAGGACAGCTCCTTAGAGTGGGCCAGCTTCCCCCACTCCCATGCTTTTGCTTTCTCCCCTCCGCAGCCCCCCTGTCTGGGCCTTGTAACCACATCTAACCAGGGCTGCAGGCTTCCTGCTCCCGGAAGTCTAGAACAGCGCTTCTCAACCTTTATTGTGCCCACGAATCATGGGGGGTCCTGTTATAGGACAGCTTCTGACTCCGTAGATCTGGGGTGGGGGCTGAGAGGCTGCGTTTCTAACCAGCTCCCGGGCCGCTGGCCTAAGCACTACACTATAAGCAGCCAGGTGTAGTAAATACCGGAAACGTCATCCCTGAAGCCACCTCTGCCCTCCAACTGCCAGGAACTTCTGCCCTGGGCATTCCACACCCTGCCTCTGCAGCTCCAAGGGCTCTCGATCATCCACCCCGTTCCAGGGCCCTCAGGCCTGGGAAGACATTTGCCGAGCAATTTATGTCGGTGATGTAATTGCCACTGTCACTGGAGAGGTGTGTCATTGCCAATCTGCATTTTCTTACCCCACCGTTCTGATGCAATTCTAGCCAAAAAAAAAAAAAAAAATTATTATTTTACCTTTTCCTGAAGCCTATGGAGAACAAATATAAAGTGATTTCTAGTGGCCCTCTGGAAATACGAACAGTGGCTTGAAGACCCCACTGCCACCCTTACGGAAAGGCTCCTTTGCATCCCCATTTCCAGCCCCTGCCTGGTGTCCACCACCTGAGCCAGCTCCAGTGAATTCACTCATTCTTCCTCGAAAATCCCTCGAGACCATATTTTTCAACCTTTTGCTTCTATCCCATTGTTAAAGATTTAGAGAATAAACCAGGCCAGTTTCTTTTTTCCCCCATGAAGAATAAAATCCCTGGCTCTGGCTTTGCAAACCTACCATTTCAGGTGATGAGGCAGTGCTAGCAAAGCATTTCCTTTCCACCCCCCCCCCAAAAAAAAACTGCCAGGAAAAGCTGCCACTGGAATGTTATTTTATTCTTGGACCAAAAGTGGGACGTGGAGGGGGAAAGGGGTCATCCTGGTCTTAACTCCTAACTGAGTGGTTTGAGGATGACCGACGTTGCCCTTTTCCTGGGTGGGGTGCCCACCAGTGTAAATAGGCTGTGTGTGTGTCGGTGTGGGTGTGTGTGTAAGTCAAGCTCTAAAAGGCTCTTGAATGTGTCTTAGTGAGAACGTGGTAATGCTATTTTAGATGTCTGCCAGGTGAGAGCAATCCCAAAGCACAATCCCCAATAAAGACCACCATTTCCCCAAAGTCTCCCCCCGCCCAGTCTATGTGTTGTTCAGACATGTGAAAAGAAGCAAGACAGAGCATCTAGGATGGAGTAGGCCTCTCAGAGAGGATGGTTGAGATTTACTCAGTGCTCCCCAGAGGTGCTCCGTGGAGACAGCAAGCCATGGAGATGAAGCCACATTGTCCAGTGGAGCCATGGCAGCCGCCCACGTCCATGCCCCTTCTCTCTGGCTGCCTCCCACTGTGGAGGGTGTAAGTCCCAATTCCTACTGTTCCAGCCTCCTTTGCAGCTTGGGGTGTGGGGGGGGGGGGGGACCTGTGACCAGGTCCCGTGAAATTTAGAGGAAGTCTACAGGGGCTTCTGGGAAAGTTTATGCTTTTCTGATGAAAGAGTCAGATGTGGGTAACACCTCCCTGCCCCTCCATTCTTCCTGCCTTGATTGAGGATGTGATGCCTGGAGCTGCAACAGCCATCTTGCTACCATGAGAAAAAGGCCAAGAGCATCTCAGAGCACTGACCCTGTGATCATTTAACCAAGCCAATGCCAGCAGGCATCCTCCTCCAGAATTCCTGTAAATAAAAAGAAAACCCTCTTTGTTTAAGCCATTGTTGGTCAGTCTCTGTTACTTGCAGCCAAAGTATTCCTACACAGAAGGCCAGACCTGATGCTTAGAATTACCAGCACACTCCACTGAAAATCCAGATTCCTCTTTCTCATTAAAAACCAATTGGAGGGGCTCCTGGGTGGCTTAGTCAGTTAAGCATTATCTGACTTTTGATTTCAGTTCAGGTCATGATCTCACAAGCCCCATGTCGGGCTCCATGCTCAGGGGGGAGTCTGCTTGAGGATTTTCTCTCCCCTTCTCCCTCTGCTCCTCCCTCGCCCCTTGCACACTCACACGCACGCATGCGTTCTCTCTCAAATAAATAAATCTTTAAAATAAGTAATTAATTTAAAAAAAAAAGAAAGAAAAACTAACTGGATTCGGATCCCCGGCAGCAATGCCTGAGATCTGTTTTTTTGTATCTTCTCCACGTAGCCCATGCACTAGTCCGAGGACTGGTATTTGGGCCTCCTTAACTCACACATCATTCAGGACGGATTTGCCGAGTGCCTGCTCTGGGCCAGGCAGCATGCCATGTGCTGGGGGCGCAGCGGGACACAAAACGTTTAGGTGATTGCCGTGGCCTCCATCTAAATGGTCTCCCTGCTTCTGCACTGCCCCCTCAGCCCATTCTCAAGAGAACAGCTAACTTGAGCCTGCGAACATCGAAGGCGGGTCTGGCCATTCCTCTGCACAGGGCTCTCCCTCGGCCCCTGTAGCGGCCTTCCTGCCACCCGGAAGGCCCCGCCTGCCCGGCTCCCTCTTCACCTTCAACCTTCTGCCTTCTGCCCTGGTCTCACTCCCACAGCTCTGGCTGCCAGCCTGGCCTCATCACACCACCACCCACATCCCATGTCCCACATCCCACGAGGTGCCTTTTCACCTTCTTCCCTTAGGGAGCATACAGTCCTCTCCCCCACGTTCTTCAGGTCTTTTTTCTATGCTCTTTCTAAACGAGGCCCTCCGTGGTCAACCCGTCTGAATCCCAGCATCTCCTACACACTTCCTACCCCTTCCTTCCTGGTCTTATTTTTCCTCCGCGTCATTTGCCACCATCCAACACATACCGCGCTGGTTTACCTTCCGTGTCTCCCCCAGTGGTAATGTCTGCTCCGTGAAGGCAGAGATGTTTGTCTGTCTCGTTTCCTGCTGAATCCCAAATGGCGGTCCTCGCTCCTCCTTCCCCACCAGCAGTGGGCCTGGCCTGTGCCAATCTCCAGCAGAACTGGGCCCCAGGGCCCCATCCCACTCACAGCTTTGAGAAAAGGCAGTGACCAAATAGGGCATGGGACTCCAGACACAGAGGGGAGGCTCAACTCATGTTTGTGGAATGAACGACTAAGTGAGAAAACCTTTCTCCCGCTGCAGCACCCCCAGCCTCCTTCCAGGTTCAGCCCTTCCCACCACCACTGCCCACCTGCCTCCTTCTTCCACAATTTCACCCCAGCCCAGAGATGTCAGTTTGGCCCAGAAGCTTTCCTCGAGCCCCTTGGGCTATTGTCAGTACACCTGGGCCCAACTGGCACTTGCACCTATGAGACCATAACTGCAGCTCTGTGGGTCCTACACGCCACTCTGTGGGCATCCACGGAGTTAGGACAACCCTGAAGACAGAGGTCAAGTCGTTGCTGAGTCACGGGAACCCTGGAGAAGGAAAGGAGTTCTGACATCAGACTCTGCCCTAAGTGGGGAACCAAGAGCAGCAAGCCCGTTCTCACTGAGCCCACCCCCCCACACACACACACCTGCCAGACCACAAGTCTGGGTTTGGGGAGAACCCTCTTCAAGGGCAGACGGGCACTACATACACAACCTGGGAGACAGACAGAAGACCTCAGGAGGTGATGGGACCCTCCCTTCCTGATTGCACAGTAGGTACGCCAGGGGAGCCCTCCGAACCCAGGAGGTTTTGCCCGGCAGCCTCACCGTACTTGGGATGGCATGAACTCCAAGCTCCATGAGGGCAGGGACCCTGGCTGATTCGGCTTACCTTTGCCGAAACCAAGCCGGGTGTTCCAAAAGTTGTGAGTGGGTGTCGGCTATGATCACTGCATTTACGAAGGCCAGCAATGTCACCACCTGTGACAACTCGATGTCATGCTCACTATGTTGCAGACTGACTAACCAATTTTTAGGTAGATTAAAAGACTTACCTAAAGTCACAAAACAAGGCCTGGGTAAAGACGAGATTCACACAGCGCCGTCTGTCTGCAAAGTGCACATTTTCTCCACTACAGCTGGGCCTTGCTCTTAGGAAGGGCTCAGAGGAGGGCCCTGTGCCATTCTGCCCTTTTGCCATGAGATTCAACAACCTATTTCAGCTTCTCTTTGTCCGTCTGAACTTGAGGGATCTGCCCCCCCCATAAAAATAGACTCAGGCCAACGTAGACTGATGTGAGTTCTGGGGTGAGGAACGTTATGCCACCCCTTCTCCAAGGCCAACCAGTCTCCGGGGCCAACCGACAGGTTAGAATCTGCCATTGGTCACTCATGTATGGAGCATAAGGAAGAGCAGGGAGATCGGTAGGAGAAGGAAGGGAAGAAGGAAGGGGGGGTAAACAGAAGGGGGAACGAACCGCGAGAGACTATGGACTCTGGGAAACAAACTGAGGGCTTCAGAGGGGAGGGGGTGGGGGATTGGGATAGGCCAGGGACGGGTATTAAGGAGGGCACGTATTGCATGGAGCACTGGGTGTTACACACAAACAATGAATCATGGAACACTACATCAAAAACTAATGTACTGTATGGTGACTAACATAACATACTAAAAAATAAAAAATTAAAAAATCTACCATCGAAGTGGGATTCCTGCCCCCTTGCAAGACTGGAACTTTGCCTAGCAGTAACTTAAACAATTTGGTGTTTCAGTGCCCCCACCCCCAGACCCATCAACCCCCAGCCACCCTGCTCCCGCCAGGCCCTGCCTCACAGTGCCCCCCTTTTGGTGGGTCTCCCAAGAAAAGAACCCATACCTCCCCGTGGCCACTTGCCCTCATCTCAGCCATCAAACAATTGTCTGAGTTGATGACGGGCAGGCACTCACCTACAGAGGACACTGAGTGCCCATCGACTTCTCAGTAAGGACTCCTAGAGAGATGACCAGGTCCCAGTGAAGGACCCTGACAACTCCCCTGGGCCGCCTAGCAAGAGCTAAGTGAGCTGGGGCTCCCCCCTCCAAGGAGGGGCTTTACATGGGACGAGAGCACTTAAGCTCACCCTTTTGGGGCCTGACCTAAAATGCTCACCCCCCACTGCAAGGCTGACTTTGGGCTTGCCCCATAAAGAAGATTAATCCTGTGCCCGGACCTGTGTTCAAGCCCCAGCTCCAACAATCACTACTTGTCGCAAGCCTGGAACACTGGCTGGACCCCATGTTCCCCATCTGTGACACAGGTAATGATATCTATGCTTGTTGAATATTTGGTGTCTGCACCAGGGACTGGACTAGTCATACTTTCTATGAATTCTCTCATGGAATCCCCCCAGGACTGTCATTACCTCCATTTTACAGGTGAAGAATCCAAAGTTTAGAGAGGCCGAGCCACTTCCCAAAGGCACAGCATCAGCAGGTGGTGGAAACGAGATGCGGACCCACGTCCGCCTGTCTGCCCGGCTGGAGCCCGCACATTTGTCCTGGCAGCATTTGCTGGTGGAGGCTGCAGGGACTGTTTTGCAAGTCACCCACATTCGAGTGTTCCCATCTGCACCAGAAACATCCTGCAAGCAAGCCGAGGCCCTGTGGCCTTCCTCCTTCCTTCTTCCCGGACAGCAGGTGGCCCAGCCTGGACCAATATGGCAGACTGGGCCCCAGGGACAAGCATCCAGGCCCACTCTACTCATGCTTTAAGAAAAGACAGTGGCCAGTGGGATCCCAGGGTTCACATGCCTGTCCTTGGCCCAAGAAGTTCAGTGAAGGAGCAGGAAGGAGAGAAACACGCATTGAGCATCTACTGTATGCCTGGCAGGTCCTCCAATGTGAGAGAACAGACACAAAATGCCTGGCCCTGGGCCTGGCCCATTTCAAGGGATGGAAGTTCCTTCTCTCTCTCTCTCACTTTCCCTTTTAAGGAGATCTTGACAGGTGGCCCGGCATGACTGTTAGGAGTCCAGGCTACAAAGCCAGACTTCAGATTGAGAGGTGGGGTGGTGGGGCACCTGGGTGGCTCAGTCAAGCATCTGCCTTTGGCTCAGGTCATGATCTCAGGGTCCTGAGATCGAGTCCCGCATCTGGCTCCCTGCTCAGTGGGGAGCCTGCTTCTCCCTCTCCTTCTCCTCCCGATGCCTCTCTCTCAAATAGATATAATCTTTAAGGGGCGCCTGGGTGGCTCAGTCATTAAGCGTCTGCCTTCGGCTCAGGCGTGATCCCGGCGTTATGGGATCGAGCCCACATCAGGCTCTTCCGCTATGAGCCTGCTTCTTCCTTTCCCACTCCCCCTGCTTGTGTTCCCTCTCTCGCTGGCTGTCTCTCTGTCACATAAATAAATAAAATCTTTTAAACAATAAAAAAGGATATAATCTTTAAAAAAAATTTTTTTAAAAAGGGACGTAGGGTGGCGGGGATCCAGCTCTGCAACTCTCCGGGTGGGTGACCTTTGACATATTGTTTAATATCTCTGAGTTTCTCATCTGTAAATGAGGGTTCCGATAATGCAGCCTCACGGGTAGCTGAGAGGACAGTTAACAAACATAAAATGTCTGGTGGGGCGCCTGGCTGACTCAGAAGAGCATGTGACTCTTGATCTTGGGGTCATGAGTTCAAGGTCCATGTTGGGTGCGGAGGTTACTTAATTAATTTTTAACTTTTTTTAAAGATTTTTAAGGTGTGATGCTACCTCGGGGACATGGTGGGGAGGTGGGAGGAGACACCCGTCATCACAGAGTGGGAGGCCAAGACCTAGGAGAAGAGGACAGCTGCCCAGAGTCACCACATCTCAGAAGTCCTGCCAAAAGAGGTGCTCTGGCTCTCTTGATGTCTTTGCCAACCTTGTACAAATAGGGAAAGAGCCAGAAAACCAGGTTCAAATTCCAGCTCTGCATCATACTTATTGGGCAAACACCTCTCTGGGCTTGTTTCCTCTTCTGCAAAACGAGCAGAGGCATCCTACTTTCCAGGGCTGTTATGCAGTGGAGGTGAGGGGACCTATAAACATCCCACCCCACTCACAGAGGCCTGGTTCCACTCTGGGTCCCACCCTGAGCAGGGCCTCGGGCACCCCAGGTACTGCGAAATAGTCACTCCAGGAATGATGGCAGGGAGCCTAATGTGGGGCTTGATTCCAGGGCTCTGGGATCGTGACCTGAGCCGAAGGCAGACGTTTAACCAACTGAGCCACCCAGGTGCCCCAAGACAAGCCAAATTTTAGCACAGAAATAGACGGAAAGAGAAAAATCATTCACCTCGAAGAGCAACACTTTCACAGAAGGACCACCTGTGGGGAACCTGTGGGGCGCCCCTTGGATATTAACAACTTGAGTTCCTGAAGGGCACAGGATCAGGAGCTATCAGGAAAGATCAGGAAAGGCTGCAGAAAGACCAGGATCACTTCAGAGGCCCAGCTGGGCACAAGTAGTTCCAAAGGAATCCCCCGCCTTGAGATTGAAGGGCTGGGTCTCGTGTCAAGGTATACAGGTGTGTGCAAATAGACACACAAACACACCAACTCCCACCTCTTTTAAAAAAATTTTTTATTATGTTATGTTAGTCACCATACAGTACATCCTTAGTTTTTGATGTAGTGTTCCATGATTCATTGTTTGCGTATAACACCCAGTGCTCCATGCAATACGTGCCCTCCTTACTACCCATCACCGGCCTATCCCATTCCCCCACCCCCCTCCCCTCTGAAGCCCTCAGTTTGTTTCCCAGAGTCAATAGTCTCTTCACGGTTCATTTCCCCCTCATGGTTCCTTCCCCCTTCATTCTTCCCTTCCTTCTCCTACCGATCTCCCTATTTCTTATGTTCCATATATGAGAGAAACCATATGATAATTGTCTTTCTCTGCTTGATTTATTTCACGTAGCATCATCTCCTCCAGTCCTATGTTGCTGCAAATGGTGGGTAATCGTTCTTTCTGATGGCTGAGTACTATTCCATTGTATATATGGACCACATCTTCTTTATCCAGTCATCTGTTGAAGGGCATCTTGGCTCCTTCCACAATTTAGCTATTGTGGACAATGCTATGAACATTGGGGTGCATATGGCCCTTCTCTGCACTATGTCTGTGTCTTTGGGGTAAATACCCAGTAGTGTAATTGCTGGATCATAGGGTAGCTCTATTTTTAACTTTTTGAGGGACCTCCACACTGTTTTCCAGTGGCTGTACCAACTTGTATTCCCACCACCAGTGGAAGAGGGATCCCCTTTCTCCACAACCTCTCCAACATTTGTTGTTTCCTGCCTTATCCATTTTTGCCATTCTAACTGGCGTAAGGTGGTATCTCAGTGTGGTTTTGATTTGAATTTCCCTGATGGCTAATGATTTTGAACATTTTTCCATGTGTCTGTTAGTCATTTGTATGTCTTCATTGGAAAAGTGTCTGTTCATATCTTCTGCCCATTTTTTGATTTGATTATTTGTTTCTCGTGTATTGAGTTTGAGAAGTTCTTTATAGATCTTGGATACCAGCCTTTTATCTGTAGTGTCATTTGCAAATATCTTCTCCCATTCTGTCGGCTGCCTCTTAGTTTTTTTGACTGTTTCCTTGGCGGTGCAGAAGCTCTTTATCTTGATGAAGTCCCACGAGTTCATTTTTGCTTTTCTCTTGCCTTTCCAACTCCCACCTTTTAAAACAATGCCAAAGCTCCAAAGTCCTTCACTATCGACCTTTGTTTATTCGTTCATCCGCCAAATATTTGTTGGGCACTGGCCCTGGGCCGGACGCTGGTCTGGGAACAGGGCTGTGTTTGTGACCAAGGACAGCACAGTCCTTGCTTTCATTGGTGATTAACACAAAAACCAATAGCTAAAGGGAAAATACCCACCGCTGTAGTGGGTGTACCGAGGGTGTGGTGTCTTTTTCTAACACCAGTGTGCGGCTTTCCACACCAACAGACAATTCCCCAACACCGACCAGGTGTTCAGCAATTCAGTTCAATTCTGACACCAACTCTTGGGTTAGTGTAGATCCCACAGATTTAAGGATCAGTCCCACAAGACTGCCCCCACCTCAGACAACAATTCCACATTCCAGGGGCCACCTGTACCTCTGATGTACTGGCTATAAATTCAGAGGTTCCCACAACCCCCCCCCCACCCTGGGTTCAATAATTTGCTGGAATGACCCACAGAACTCAAGAAAGCACTTTACTTACGTTTATTGGTTGATTATAAAGGATGCAACTTGGGAAGAGCCAGTTGGAAGGGATGCGGAGGACAAGGTCTTGGCAGGGAGGGGCCAGAGGCAACATGGAGCTTCCCACCTCCATGTTTGCCAACTCTCCCCAAACCCTGTTGTTGAGGGATTTCTACCAAGGTTTCACTACAGAGGCGTAATTGGTTAAATCATTGGCTACTGGTGATTAGCTCAATCTGCAACCCCTCTCCCCTGCCTGGAGGTTGGGTGGGGAGGGTGTACGGGAGGGAACTGAGAATTCCAAGGGCTTTAATTAAGGCTTGGTCTTTCCGGCAAGCAGGCTCCATCCTGAAGCTATGTACGGTCCCCGGCCACAGATAAAAAGGATATAGTCTTATCACTCAGTAGCTTGCAAGGGTTTTAGGGGTTCTGTGCCGGGAACTGGGGACAAAGACCAAATAGATGCATATTGTATTATACCACAAGGGGGAAAAACTTGGAGCTAAGAAAGCAGGTCCTGGGGCTTCTAATCCACACTGCGATGACTTCCCAAAACAGTGTGGTGAGAGACGAAAAGATAAAAAGGAGCTGGAGAGGTAGGACCAGGGGGGCCCGGGAAAGGGGGAGCAGGAAGAGAGGGCAATAAACCATTAAGTTCAAAAAAGTTATAAATTCATTAGCAGTGATCGCGAGTTAGAGTGATTCCAGGTTTTCCTGCTCCTCTCTCCTGTGATTACTGTCTCCCCAGCAGCCCTCCCCCCAACCCCAGTCTGGATGCTTCCCAGAGGCAAAGGACCGGTAGAGGTTTTTCTTTCTGCGTCCTGCTGTGCCCCAGTGCTTAGATCATGGTGGGCACTTAAAAACATGGATGGAAAACAAAGCGAATCAATGCTTCCTGTACAACCTGAACCCTCCGTGCCTGCCCATAAATACCTCCCGGGCAGACCGCCAGAGAATCCAAAGTCCCACCGTTCAACGTCACTCCGGGAATTAAGAAACTCTGTCAGGGGGCGCTGAGAAAACAGTAATAATCTCAAGTTACAAATACTCGGTGCTTCACAGCTTACTGAGAGCTTCCCTTTACAGCCTGTGAATTATAGACAAGGGAAGGGAAGCCGACAGAGGTGAGGTAACTCCGAGTTCCATCTGGAGGTTCGGAGCCCAGGCCTCGGGACTCCAGGTGGCCGCTGTGGGGTTCGCTGGCTCACAGTGAACTGGGTGCGCGTGGTCCGGGCACCGGGCTCTGGAATGGGGGCCCGGACAGGCGGGGAGAGGAAGAGCCAGGCTCAGCCGCTGACAGTCCCTGAGGAGTCCCCTCAGGTGGCCCGGGCACTGGCACAGTGGGTCACACCCCCCTATTTACGAGACCCCGCCCGCAGGCCAGGCCCTGTGCTAAGCTTTAGCACTTAGAGGCCCCTGGGCCCTTGGAGTTTACCCTGTAGTGGGGGAGACAGCAATAAACAACATAAGTGAGCAAATTATCTTGTATGTTAGGAGAAAAAGTAGAGCAGAGGGAGGGGGTTGGGAATGCCTGGGGAGGGGGGCTCGGGATTTTAAAGAGGTCAGTCAGGTGGACCTCACCGAGGGTGATATTGAGGAAAGGCTTGAAGGAAATAACGAGGGAGCCAAGAGGACACGCGGGGAAAGAGTGTTCCAGAAGAAGCGTTTGAGGCAGAGGCTACAACCTCGCATAGGTGGGCTGTGGGGGGAGTCCAGGCCCAGCAAGGAGGCCGCAGCAGTCGAGTGTGGGGCAGGAAGACAGGAGGCCAGCTAGGCAGCCTTGCAGGGGTCCAGGGACCAGGGGAGAGGGGCTCCTTGAATGTGCCAGGCCCCTTGTCAGCACCCCCATGGCCCTGCCACCCACTCAGGGGGTATCGGTTTGGAAGCCTGCATACAAACCCCACTTGCCGCTTGTGGCTACATGACCTTACAGAGTCCCCTTCCTGACCTCCCTGTAAGACGGGATAGTAAGAAACGTATCTGCAGTATTGTGGTGGCTGCCTGCGGGAAAGATAGACCACGTGCCTCCTGACAGCTAGGCAGCGTGGGACAGTGGAGCTGGCCACCCAGGCACTTGGGAGGGGGACTTTGGGGCAAATAAGGCATTGCTCCTACTGTCTACTCTAACAGCACCCAGTGGGGCAGCAAAGGGGCACTCTGTTTCTCCAGGGGGGTGGGTTTGCTGCCGTCAGGAAGGCTCTTGGAGGAGGGGTCCCTGGAAGCTGGGTCTCACTAGGAACACGGGGGAAAGCAGCAGAGGCAAAGGGGAGGAGGAAAGGGAGGGGAGGAGCTGATCCAGGTTAAGGGGCAGGGATGGGCTGGGAGCATGGACTCTCCCCAACAAACAGTGGGCACCAAGGGGCAGATTCCAAGCAGGGGCCGGGACGAGGTGACTGCAGTTGAAGAGCTCAGCCGGGCAGCCAGAAGAACAGATAAGCGGGCCACTGAGGCCAGGTGAGAGATGGTGGTGTTGAGGGGGACAGGCATGGGGCAGGAACAAATGGATTTGAGACACTCAAGAAGTAGAAAGGAGCCTGCCTGGTGGTTGCCTTGCTGTGGGGGAACAGGGGCTTCTGAGAGTCTGAGGGTTTGCTGAAGGACACAGGTCCACCCTGGCTGCGGGGGGACACACAGAGGTCCCAGGGGGAGCAGTTCCCAGGCCAGAAGCAAGCTTCTTCCCCCCAGCTCTGAGGTACCCCTCAAGGCTCACGGAAATGGGCTGAATGAGCCCAGGACTCAAGGGACCAGGTGAATGGGACCACAGGTCCCTGGAGTGAGGCCCCCCCCCCCCCGGCAGGGCCATAGTGTGACAGAGCATGTGCTCTGCGGTCAGACCCTGTCCAACTCCTGGCCGCCTCCAGCTGTGTGTTTGTGACGTGAACTGACCTTGTGAGAACTCCCGCAGGCAACCCTGTCTGTCATACAGGTTGCAGTGGACAGAGCTCGAGCCCTGTGACTGGATCCTGCCCGAAGCTCGACAAACAGGTACTGCACTACCATTCATGGAGCAATGACTGTGGGCATGGCCAGCCGAGTGCCCACAGAGGAGGAGGCGGGGGTGCAGTGGCGCTCAAATATTCCAGGGGAGCTGCTGTCCCACACTGAGCAGCCGCTGGCTGATGCTCAGCTCTGGGCGCTTCCTCCCGCGCACAGGTTCTCAGCACCACCCAAGGCTCAGAGCCCCTCAGCCAGAAGTATCTCTCCTCAGGCGCCAGGCAGCTCCAGGCTAGGATGGGCAGCCCGGTGCACCGAGTGTCCCTGGGGGATACCTGGAGCAGGCAAGTGCATCCCGACATAGAGAGTGAGAGGTACATACCGTCCTTCAACGTGGAACGGCTCATCAACATCCTGAATGGAGGTCCCCAGAACACTGCACTCCGGAGGAAAGTCGGTAAGAGGAAGCTGAGGAATGGAACATCTGCTCTGTGCCCATATGCTTTTCTTAGAAGGAGAGTCCTTCACTGGTGGTCCCACCTTCAATGACAAATTTTGCTCTCAAAATTCCACTGTTAGAGATTCATTCCTTTGGACTGCAAAGACACCTTTAACAAGTCCGTATTCCCTGAGCCCATCTGAAGGATAGAAAAGTCTTAGGCAGCAGAAGACCTGGAGGCTGGTCTTTATTCTGCCACTGCATGGCTTTGTAACCTTGAGCAAGTCACCTTCCCACCTTGGGTGCTCAGTCATTACATCTGTAAAATGCCAATAATGTCTGACTTCCTTTCCATGTCCACAAGGCAAGAGGGTGGAAAGCTCTGAAGGTGCCAGGAGCCTCACTCTGGTCTCTAAGCCCTCTGTTTTCTGTCTCTGGAAGAGAGCATCATCCACAGTGACCCAGAGTTTAGCCCGAAGGATAATTATTTCATGACGCAGAATGAACACTACGTGGCTGCTGTTCGGAAGACATTTCACCTCCAGAAAATAGCAAAGCGCCTGGGCTGGTCGGAAAACAGCCCTGAATTCTATTACGCTTACAGGTACTCGTTCTCAGGGCAGCCCCACCAGAGAGGAGTTCACCTGGGATCACCTGGAGAGCCTTAACACCATGAGCGATTTTCCCCACCTTTAAAGGCCGTAGCTGTTGGGAAGGCAGGGTGGCAGATGCCCCTTCCCTTTTGCACCCTGCCAGGCTGACGGTACCGGGGTCCCTGTCTCCAGCGGGCTACTCAACCACCGTGTCTTTCCCCGACAGAGCCCTTTCTGGAGAACTGGCCTTTAATCTACACAGAGTGTTCCAGAAATCCCTCAGGAGCCTGGGCTCAGAGGAGCAGATTGCCAAATGGACCCCACTCTGCAACGAGTTCCAGATCATTGCATCATATGCCCAGACGGAACTGGGGCACGGTGAGCCAGGGTTTCTGCGTGCATGGTTCCAGAGAGCCCACTCCCCCCGCCGTAGTCAGAGATTGCGTAGTTCGTATGGAAACACTCCAGCAGGTGGCAGTCAAGGGTCTCGGAGGAGAGGGTTCCTTTTTCTAGTTTATGCAAACACACCATATGAGCTAGCGAGCTAGCGTGCGTGGGGCAAGTTGTTCCTTCTGGAAATGTCAGCAAGCATCCCTTGTCACGGACTGGCCATGTGTCCCCCACACAGCCCACGGGTGAAAGACGAGAAGTGCCTGTGAGTACAGCTGGGAGCTAGCCCGCCTCCAGATGGGTCTGGTACCTGGCAGTTCCCAGCCCACCAGGACACTGCTCCCCGGTGAGATTCCTATCCTGACTCCCTGCCTCACGAACTCCCCTCCTTGATTCCCAGGGACGTATCTTCAGGGCCTGGAGACCGAAGCCACCTATGATACGGCCACCCAGGAGTTTGTGGTGCACAGCCCCACGTTCACGGCCACCAAATGGTGGCCTGGGGACAGTGAGTATCCATCCACTCCCCCAGCCCTATCTGTCCCCAAGGAGAAAAAGTCGGGCAGTGGAGTAGCACTGGCTCTGAGGTCCACCAGACCTCAGGCGGATTCCCTGTTCTAGGCTGGTGACCTTGAGCGAATCCATTCACGATCTCAAACTTCAGGGTCTCACTCTGTCAACAGGGGGGATGGGAAGAATTTCATCCATGAGTGGCTGAGAGGCCCCAACTTTGAAATAGCTGAGGAAACCCACCCAGCCTGTGGGGGATGAGGGCCAAGACCTCTCTCACACGCACCCTGCCCCCACACAGACACACACGTGCACACACACATCACATACACACAGCCTAGTCCCAGGAACTCTCGCCTCCCAAGTTAGTGATTAAGCTCGCCAACCCATCACCCAGTTCACAGACCACCGCCCCTGCTTCAGACACCCAGAAAGGCTCAGCCACAGTCCGGCCACCGGCGCCACCCTGCCCCCTGTGGCCACCAGGTGGCGACCGCATCGCGCTTCCCCCGGGGCTCCGGGATTGCCCAAAAGGGGGCTCCCGCCAAGGCCCTCTTCCCGGGATGTGAATACACCTGTGAGGGCACGTCTGTGACACTTCAGGACCCATTTGGTGAATGCTTCCACGGGGGAGAAAAAACAATGAATGCCAAGAGTACAACTAAGCAGAAAGAAACAGGCCAAGGATAAGCAGAGAGGGAGAAAGACTGAGACAGAGGGAAGTCAGAGAAATAAGGGATGGAGGAGAGAGCAACCAGAGAGGAGAGGGAGGGAACGGATGACTGCCGTCGGAATGGCAGAAAAAAGAAGCCAGCCTTGGCAATCAGGCGGGCTTGAAATCCCAGCTCCGCCCCCTCCAGGCTGGTGACCTTGAGGGCCTCGCTGGCCTCTCTGAGCCTCAGCTTCCTTATCTGGACAATGGGGCTCATCATACCCACCCTGCAAGAACTGGAAAGCACCAGCACGGGAGCCAGCAGATAAATGGTAATTATCTGTATTCATTATTATTAGGTGGATGATAGAGTGATTCATTTACAGGTTTTTGAGGACAGAAAAAAAGAGAAAACAACTTGCTCATTTCACAGTGCTTTTTGCAAAACACTGTTAGATTTGTTTGGTTCTTTGGGAGCAGTTCCCCCTCTCTGGGATCAGTGACTCTTTGAGGCTCCTGGGATGGGGGGGGGGGCAGCGATGCACACCTTTCCCTGTGATCAGGGATCAGTTTTCTCACCACGGACCCTAACATACATACCCCAGCAGCTCTGACGTAAAGATTCCAAAGAAAATGACTCAAGGGCACACACCGCAGCCAGAAGACTGCAGAAGAACCAAATTTTTAAAGATGCCAAGCTTTTCCAGATTGTTCCATTTAGGCTATTTTCATTAAAATCCATAACCTTTGTCAGCTTTGCCTTTGGAAGGGGAAGCACCTAGAGGGTGTGGAGGGCTTTGCAACCCTCAAGATCGCCAGCAGCCTCCCTGAGCCTCCCTACCCCATGCCTGTGTATTGTAGGGTGGTTGCTCCACACATGTAACCTTTAGACAGAACCCCCTGCACCTCCAGCCACCAAATCGCTGCCCATAAAGCCCTCCAACCCAGTGCACTCCAGAGCCAGACACTCCTATGAAAGCTCTCAAGACTGTTGCAGTCATTTCCAAGGATGAGTCAAGGCCATGTGAGTCAAGGGGTATCCTCAAAAAGCATCACTTTGTTGCCCTGGATGCTACCCCCTCCTCTGCCTGGCTCTCCCTGCCCTGTGTAAACCCCCTGGAAATACCCGCTACCCTTCAGGCCCCTTGTGCATCCTCCCCTGACCTTTACTGTTTTAGGCAGACCAAACAAACCCCATCCTGGCTTCATGGGGTGCCTGCCCTTCCCCGTGCCATCACACTGGTCCTCCTAACCCATTACAGATTGGACCCACATCCAGATTCCTGGTAGGGAGAGTTAGCTTGCCTGCTCCATACCACAGGGCCTCCTACACCAGAGATCATGTGGCACCTCTCCTTTCTCCAACTTCAGTGGGACGGTCAGCCACCCACGCTTTGGTCCAGGCCCAGCTGATCTGCTCAGGAGCCCGGCGGGGCATGCACGCCTTCATCGTGCCTATCCGGAGCCTTGAGGACCACAGCCCACTGCCAGGTAAGCCCCGGTGGCTCCCAGGACCACTGCCAGGAAGAGACTGCACCAGGCCTCCCCATCCTGAGGCCCCGGAGGTTATGGGAGAAGCTGGGACATGTCTCCCTTGGGCAGAGAGGAGTCCAGTTGGATAGACCTGGTGCTAACTGGCTGGGTGAACTTGGGCAAGATTCAGCACCTGTCTGACCTTGGCTCGGTCACCTGCAAAACAGGTGTAATAACCCATGTGACAGGCTGCTGTGAGGCTCAGGGGAGCTGGAACATGGGTTGGGGAGCAGGGGGTACCTGGCACACCTCAAGCACATGGCTGATAGACATTCCCATCTCCATATCTTTCTAGGAGTCACCGTTGGAGACATCGGGCCCAAGATGGGCTTTGACTCCACAGACAACGGCTTCCTGCGACTGGACCACGTGCGGGTCCCTAGAGAGAACATGCTGAGCCGCTTTGCACAGGTGGGGGTCCTGGGGAGGGTGCAAGCCTGCACTGCCCAGCGAGGGGTAGCAGTCCTGCAGGTTGCTGCTGGCTCTGGGTCTTCCTCTAAAGAGCAGAGTTTGGGGTACCCCACCCCAGAGAGGCTCTGGTACCCCACAGATCTGGGTAAAGCCCCAGTTAAGGAGCTGTGTGATCTTGGGCGAGTCGCTTGACCTCTCTGAGCCTCAGAGTTCTCCTGGGTAAATGCTCAGAGCTTCATGGGGTGGCAGAGCAGTCATAGGGTCGGTGGCAAGACGATGTGAGAAGAGGGGAGGGCTGAGGGTGACATGCATATTTCGCTACAGTGAGGCCCGGACAACCAGTCACTGACCAGACACCAGCCGAGTGCTTGAGGAAGTTCTGGAGTCCCCGTCTTGCCAGGCATTCCCTTTAGCTATGGATTTGGGGGAGGTCCTGGGTGTCCCAAGAGAGGCGCTGCGAACCCAGGCACCTGAGGCAGGGGCTGGCCAGCAGAAAGCATGGGTGCGGGTAACAACCGGCGCGCTCCAGTGGGCCATCAGCCCCCCGCTCCAGGTGAGCGGTCTGAGGCCTGTGAGCCTGGAGGCGAGGCAAGCCCACAGTTATGGTGTAGGACAGGCTGGGGAGCCTAGGCTCAGACCCGGCGCCTGTCTTCGGTCCACCAGGTCTTGCCAGACGGCACCTACCTCAAGCTCGGATCACCGCAGACCAACTACTTTTCCATGGTGGTGATACGGGTGGATATGCTGCTGGGCGAGGTCATACCCCTGCTGCAGAAGGCCTGTGTCATCGCCGTCCGCTACTCCGTCATCCGCCGCCAGTCGCGCATCCGGCCCAAGTAAGGGGCACCCACAGCTGACCATGACACACAGGACTACTCTCCATCCCACAGTGTCTGCCCCCGGACGCCACCCCCTGCCAGAGTGGAGTGCCGGGAATACACGTTACCCCCGCAACACACACGCAACTTCTGCCCAGACCCGGCCCGTCTGGGCCCGTCTGCGACGTCTCCATCGGGCTCCCTCTAACCCTGGCCGACCTATGTCTGTCAGTGTCTGGGTTTCTGTGTGATCTTCGGCCCTGTACCATTAGATCTGACTCAGATCTGTCTGTCCGAGTCCAGCTCGGCTGTGACTGGCTGAGTGTGTCTGGGTTGTCAGCTGGTTGCCAAAAGGTGGGTGATCGTGGCTCCTGAGTTCTGTCAGGGTGTGAGTGATCGTGTCTGAGAAAGCCCAGCTGTCACATTGGACAGTGGATGGCGTGGGTTCCGTCTGGCTGTGACTGTCAGCATCCCCGTGCGGTATGGCCAAGTCCGGATGGGTTCTGTGGTATGTGGCTGTGTCCAGCTAAGGCTCCCTCGGCTCCATGGGGCTAAATAGCTCACTGTGCTCTCTGTTGTTGTTTAAATATTTAAGTAATCTTCACACCCAACGTGGGGCTTGAACTCACAACCCTGAGATCAAGTTCCGCATGCTTCTCTGACTGAGCCCGCCAGGCACCCCTGTACTCTGTTTTTTACCGTGTGTGATGTGTCCCCATGCATATGCGTGCCTGTGTAAACACAGGCACGGCTGCCAGCGAAAGGAAATACAGGACTGCTGGTTAAATTTGAATTTTAGGTAAACAGCAAATAATTTTTTAGAATGCATATGCTCCCAGTGGGGACATGTACCCAGGATGTGGCAGCACGGAGCTGAGCGTATGGTGCCAGTGTGGGAAGAGAGGGTACAGTCATGACTGAACTCATGGTGCTGAGGGGTGGGCTTCGACCCGGCAGTTCTTGTCCCAACTCTGCTAAGGGACCCTGGGCAAGTCCTTTGCTCACTCTGGGCCTCTGTTTTCTCACCTGAGAAATGGGAAGAGTGGGAGAACTTCCAGTGTAAGAATCCGGTGACACTTCATGCCGTGGGCTCAAGGATCCAGGAGTGCGGTGCGAAATGGACAGAGGGTCAGATGCCAGACAGACCTGGGGGACACACAGCTGGGCCGCACCACCTCTTTGTCCCTCAGCGTCCTCACCTACAACACGGGCATGACAGGAGCACTCTTTCAGGGCAGTGTGGACAGTGAAAGGCAACAAAGCAAGCCAGGCCCGTAGCCCAGGGTCCTTTTCCTCCGGCAAACGCAGGGCACTGCAACTGGCCTGGGTTTCAGAAACCCCCTGCTGAAAAAGTCTTCTCTGGAGGACAGGGGTGCTGGGGAAAAGGTGCTGCCGTTGAAGTCCCGTCCAGAGCCCAGTTCTCTGGGTTGCACAGGTGTCCCAAGGATGGTTATGATGTATGTGTCTGAGCCGCCTGGGTGGCTCGGTCGTTTAAGTGTCCGACTCTTGGTCTCAGCTCAGGTCATGATCTCAGGGTTGTAGGATCGAGCCCCATGTCGGGGCTCTGTGCTCAGTGGGGAGTCTGCTCGAGATTCTCTCTCTCCTCTCCCTCTGCCCCTACCCCCTCAAATAATAAATAAAATCTTTTTTTAAAAGATTTTATTTATTTATTTGACAGAGAGAGGCAGCAAGAGAGGGAACACATGCAGGGAGAGTGGGAGAGGGAGAAGCATACTCCCGCTGAGCATGGAGCCTGAAGCAGGGCTCAATCCCAGGACCCTGGAATCATGACTGAGCCAAAGGCAGACAGCTTAACAACTGAGCCACCCAGGCACCCCAAAATCTTTTTTTTTTTTTTAAGTGTCCAAATGAGGGTCTGCTGACCTAAGATTCTTCCAAACAGCCATGGGAGGCTTCTCATAGTCACGCTTTCTTTTGATCCATAAATAGTCATTCCGGTCCCCTTCGTGCTAGGCACAGCAACAGACAAGGCATATACAGTCCCTGCCTTGGGATTCCGTCAGACCCAAGTTCCCATCCTCAGAGTTACGGATTAGACTTGATGTACCTCCCAGCACATTGTATGTGCACCTGGACAGTGAAAGGTCAAGTTTCACATCAGCAGGGGTACAAGACCACAAGCCCTCTCTTGAAATCCTTGGGACCCAATTTGTTGGAATTCAGAACTTTCCAGATGTTGGCAAGATAATATGGTGCATAGGCTGTAATTTTGTACACTTCCCCCATAAGGGGCAGCACCCATAAGCAAACATGTCAGTATCTCTACAGAGAAATGTGTAGATATTCATGTTAGATGGAATTTTAAGATTATTACTAACCTCATACCAGTTCAGATCAAGTTTTGGGTTGAGTTATATAAAAAAAACCTCAGTTTTTAAGTCTTTTATGGCCCTGGGGATATGGGAAGGTGGAAGGGGCATGTAGCAATCTTCTAAACCTTCTGCTTTTCTTCCCCTCAGCGATCCAGAGGCAAAAATCCTGGACTACCAGACACAGCAGCAGAAACTCCTTCCTCAGCTGGCCACAGCCTATGCATTCCACTTCCTGGCGAGCAACCTCTCGGAATTCTTGCACAGCTCCTGTGACGCCATTCTGAACAAAGACTTCAGCCACCTGCCTGAGGTACGTGCTGTCTGCTGGGGGGCAGGAGCTGGGAAAACGGCTGAAATTGTTCTGCCCAATGGGAAGCAACCCCGCTCCTGTTCCCATGGGCTCCTCTTACTCCCTCCCGCAGCCGTCCAATATCCCAGGACGTCCAGGGCGAACTATACCCGGCATATAAATCCACCTACATCTGGCCTCTAGAAAGCTCCAAAAATGCTGGAGGGAATAATCACACATAATACATAGAACACAAGAGCGCAATCCCTGGTGTGTATTTGAAACCTAAAAAGCTCTGAAAAATTACAGTCATTGAGAACACATTTGCTGGCATGGTATGAACTGAATTGATCTGATTTATCCCACTGGATGTGTATACATTTTGCAGCAGAAATACTAATGAGTTTGATCACTAAGGCTGCCCCAGACTTTTCTGGGTATTATATATAATCTACCTTCAATGCCCTGCTTTAGCTTTCTGAAATACAAAAAATACTGATTCCAAAACACATCGGGCCCCAAGGGTCCCAGATGAAGGACTCTGGGCTTAGATATACATTAAGTTTTAGTCCACTAGACCCTGTGATTTATAAGCATTGCTTCATTAATCCTTCCAATTGTGCTACTGGCACCATTTACATTTCCATTTTACAGATTAGGAAAGTGAAGCACAGGGGCACCTGGGTGGCACAGCGGTTAAGCGTCTGCCTTCGGCTCAGGGCGTGATCCTGGCGTTATGGGATCGAGCCCCACATCAGGCTCCTCCGCTATGAGCCTGCTTCTTCCTCTCCCACTCCCCCTGCTTGTGTTCCCTCTCTCGCTGGCTGTCTCTATCTCTGTCGAATAAATAAATAAAATCTTAAAAAAAAAAAAAAAAGGAAAGTGAAGCACAGAGAGATTAAGGAACATGACCTTCCTCCCAAGGACTTAAAAGTCTGAAAGACGGGAGCGCCTGGGTGGCTCAGTCGTCGGGCATCTGCCTTTGGCTCAGGGCGTGATCCCAGAGTCCTGGGATGGAGCCCCACATCGGGCTCCCCTGCTGGGAGTCTGCTTCTTCCTCTCCCACTCCCCCTGCTTGTGTTCCCTCTCTCGCTGGCTATCTCTCTGTCAAATAAATAAAATCTTAAAAAAAAAAAAGTCTGAAAGATGGGTAAGGGCTTTCAAGAACCAAAAGCTCAAACTAGGTCTGCTACCTGGCAGCCCCTCCTACAACCCAGGCCAGTGGGTTGATGGTGGACCTCCACAGTCACAGGCCGGCTCTCCAAAAACTCCACTTGCCAGCAAAATCCATAACTCCTGGATGATGGTGAGCCCAATCCAGGAAGCACCCTCTTCCCGAGATCCTGGAGACACTGGCCTGGACAGTTTTCCTTTGTTTTTACTGCCCCTACAGCTACATGGCCTCATCGTATGACCTTGGGCAAGTCACATAACATCTCTGAGTCTCAGCCTTCTCTCTCATAAAGTTGCAAGCCTAGGAAATCATTCTTACCTCACAGGTTGTCATGGGCATACAGCAGGTGCTCAATGAGTGGGTTGTTCCTGGAGGGATCTCTTCCTCACCCTGATCCCCTGCCCTTGCAGCTTCACGCCCTGAGCGCAGGAATCAAGGCCATGGTGTCAGACTTGTGCCTCCAGGGGACTGAGCTGTGCCGCCAAGCCTGTGGCGGCCACGGCTACTCGAAGCTGAGCGGCCTGCCCTCACTGGTCACCAAAGTGACAGCCTCCTGCACCTACGAGGGTGACAACACCGTGCTCTATCTGCAGACGGCCAGGTGAGGCCCCTGCGTGAGCTGAAGCAGCGCGCGATGCCCACGGCGGGAGCAGACCCCGGGCAGCGCCGTGCAGAGACCCACCGACACGCACGGCCTGCCTCCGGTCCGTCCAGAGCTGTTCGTAGGCGGGACAAGAGCACAGCTGTCCGGTGCTTCACCTTCTTCAGGGGCTCGCACAGCTCTCGGGAAAACGCCGCCCTGCACCTGCCCCACGGGGTCCTCGCGGCCTGCCCCACCCCCTCCCCGCCTCCTTCCCCAGCTGGTCCCGGTTCCTCTCTCCCATGGCCGCTCACCCGAGCTTCCCTGCCGCGAGGACTCTGCCCCAGCCTGCTGGGCCTGCTGTAAGCAGCTCCTCTCATCTCTCAGCTCCCCGCTTAGATGCCAGCCCAGACCGAACGCGAGTTGCACCGGCCCCACCCAACACAATCCGAGGGGCTCTTCTCTGTGAGCCAAAGTTTTGAGGGCCTTGCTCACGGTCCATCCCGGGCTTAGCACAGGGCCTGCCCGCGGAGGCTCTCACCTGAGAGGCAGGAAGGAAAGCAGGGTTTGCCTCCCCGCAACTGGCAGTTTTCACAAATCTTCTATCAGGTGACTATTATTAGAGATGGAGAAACTGAGGCCAAGGGAGGTGAAGTAACCTGTACAAGCATCATAGAAGTCTCAGCCGAGTTGCCCTGGGAATCCAGGGTTGGCTGAGCCTATAACCACTGGGTCATCAGAGGAAAGAAGCCCGGAGTCACCTATAACTCTCCACTCATGTTAGCATTCTTACACCTATCCTTTCTCAAGAAAATTTAATTTCCACCGTTACTGTACAATTCAGCATGAATCCCCAAATCCCAAGATCCTAACCAGAAGAAAAGATTCTGTTTGCTCAGATACCAAAAAGGTTTATGTTCAGGATCTGAGTGTCTGCCCAGCTCTGCAGCTCCAGCCTCCTTTCCCTGTGGAAGAAACTACAGCCTCGGGGTGCATTTTCTTGAGGGCCTCAAGGCAGGCGGGCTCCGGGGGGCTCTGGAGTGGGGATGACCATCAGGAGGGGCCAGGCAGGAGTCTGCATGGCCCTGGTTCTCCCACAGGGAGTATAAGAGAGCATGTTTCTGGGCAACAGGGGTGCTGGGCTGTCCCACAGGGCTCCACACTGCTTACCTGCTTCCATCTCCCCTCCTCCCCACCCAGGTTTCTGGTGAAAAGCTATCAGCAAGCTCATCCAACCCCAGGCTCCACACTGCAGAGGTCTCTCCCTCAGTCTGTTGCATACCTGGCCACAACTGACCTGGCCAGATGCCCAGCCCAGAAAGCAGCTGACTTCCTCCGTCCGAAACTCTATACCATGGCCTGGGCACACGTGGCAACCAGGTGAGCAAGAAATTGGCCATTCCACCGGGGGGCAGGCTCCTTCCCACACTAGGGCCTTTGGGATGGGATGGGCGAGCATTCGTGGATACTCCTCTGAAAAGCGCCCCCTTCCCCAGCCTCAGTCCTCTCAGTTCCTGCCGCCATGGGCAGAGAAGGGGAAGCCACATCCATGAGCCACCATCACTTCCCCATCCTGGGCAACCTAGTAGAAGGACATCACCCCTCTGGCCAGTGCAAGGAAGTGTTTCTATCTTTTCTTTTTTAGGAGTTTTTTTTAAAAAAGATTTTATTTATTTATTTATTTGTTTGTTTATTTATTTATTTATTTGAGAGAGAGTGAGAGCACAAGCAGGAGAAGGGCAGAGAGAGAAGCAGATTCCCCGCTGAGCAGGGGCTTGATCCCAGGACCCTGAGACCATGACCTGAGCTGAAGGCGCTCAACCAAGCCACCCAGGCGCCCCCAAATATTTCTGTCTTTAGGTTCTTACTGTGATTTGCAATGCAAATGAATGTGCCCATTTGTAAATACCACAAAGGTATCAGTATGTAAATACTGATAAATAATAAAGTAAATACCAATACTGTATTTAAAATAGTCTACAAACAAAAAATAATTTTCAAAAAAACACAACTACATCAAGGGATAGGATTAGTTTCTTGCCAGGGTCTATCTAGTGGACTCCAGGGAACACAAACAGGGCCAGGGACTCACGTATTCTCTCGTTCAGCAAAGACCGTCGGATACCTCCTGTGCGTCAGAAATGTCCAGACATGCCAAGGGCAGGGAATAAAAAGAGGTCCTGGCCAAACACAAACACTGTCACAGAACAGAGAGAGAGACTGAAGTATCTAAGAAATTCCTTCTGACACTCTCCCCAACTAAAACACCAAAACAACCCGGAAGAAATATATTCAGCATATAAAAAGAGGTCTTATACCCCAACCTGTGGTCCAAGGGATGGTTAAGAATTATTCAAGATCACAAGCAACTTTGAACATTCATTTATTTATTCCACAAATACTAAGTGCCTACAGTGCACCAGGCACTATTCTAGGCACTAGGGATCTATCAGTAAACCAGTCATAAAAAGCCCAGGCCCTGGGGTGCTGGGGTGGCACAGTCGTTAAGCATCTGCCTTCGGCTCAGGGCGTGATCCCGGCGTTCTGGGATCAAGCCCCATATCAGGCTCCTCCGCTAGGAGCCTGCTTCTTCCTCTCCCATTCCCGCTGCTTGTGTTCCCTCTCTCACTGGTTGTCTCTGTCAAATAAATAAAAATAAAATCTTGCTAAAAAAAAAAAAAGCCCAGGCCTTACAGAATTAACATTTTACTTGGGGGAGGTGGCGAGTGCCCAATAATGCTGCTCAGGGTAATTAAAATGTCATTATATTGATTTTTGCTTAGAACTCAATGTGACATCTACTTATCTACTCCCTGACAAGAAAAAATAAATATTGCTTAATAGACAGTGTGTTTTGCATAGAAATTCCAAGGGTCACGAGTGGATGGGCAGGGAACAGAAAATAAAAGAATAAAGGTTAAGTCAATGGCAAATGACCGATTTAGTGGTTTGGAGAACAAGAGTTTGTTTAGTTTTCTTTTCTTTTCTAGCCTTTTAAGGTCCCTTAGGTAGAACGTGGAACAGGCAGAGGTGACTGACAGGCGTGACGAAAACCTGGACAGCCTTCACACGAAACCCACTGTCCTCGCTCAGCCTGAAGCAGGTTAACAGAATGGCCTGAAAACACTGGCAGCAGGATGGGGTCTGCATTAGGAAGGGGGTCAGTGCCGGCCTAGAGCCTTGAGGCTTTACAGCTCAGAGGTGAAGACGGCTCCACCCCTTAGTAGCTGTGTGACCCCGGACCAGTTAAGTGAGCCACTCTGGGACTCAGTTTTCCCCACTGTAAATTGGGAATGCCGACCCTTTAAAGGGTTAAAGAGATAATGTATAGTAAACATTTAGCTTTGCAACACAAACCAACAGTCAACGAATGGGAATAATGCATTTCTACTTCTGAGGGATCCCCAGGAGACCAGACTCCATCAGTCTCTTCCCTAGTCAGGAAGGTGAACCTTTTTTTCTTTGGCCTTCAGGCTCGTGAAGAACTCCGTGAATCACTTACAGACTCTGATGCAATCCGGGGCTGACTGGGATGAGGCATGGAACCGGACCACGGTCCTACACCTCCAGGCTGCTAAGGTGAGCTGCCCGTCAGCTGAAGCCCCAGCCCCTTTCAGGGACCCGTTTTGTTTCCCCAGCAGGCCACCTTGCTGTGAAAATCTGAGCTCTGCCATTATTCCCCAGCCCTGCTCAGTGGCTGCCCTCATTTCACTTCCAAGGCTTTCGTCCAGGGTATTTTAATTAAAGGACTTAACTCCAAAGCAATCTTGCTGACAGCTCTTAGGGAAAAATGTAATGAGGCAGTGTCATTGGATTTGCTTCAGGTTGTTCAAAAATTTCCTCCCAGATAGAAAAGCAGGTCAAGTCTCCCCTTAGCCCCACAGGCAATCCTTAGATGTCTGATTCAATTTCTGCTATGTTTTGTGTTTGTGCATAATTCCCATTCAGTCAGCAAATATTTGAGCGCCCGCTCAACACCAGGTATTGGGCTGGGGGCTGGGGGCTCCGTGGTGCCCTTACACAGTGCAGTCAAGGCAGCACTGTTTCGGGGAAACTTAGGCTGCTACGGGATCCCAGAGAGGTGCGGCTCTACCCGGCGTGAGGATCAGAAATGCTTCCCAGAAGGAGCACAGGGGCCAAGACTTCAAGGATGAGCTGAAATTAGCCAGGCAAAGGGTACAAGCTGTGGTTTGGGAAACAAAGGTTTCCTGGCAAAGGCAACAGCAGCAGGTAGAAAAGAAGAGGCAAGAAAAGGCATAGTGCTTGCAGAAATGCAAATTCTCCCAAGGAGGAGCTAAAGGAGGAAGACTGAACCCAGGACAGGAAGGCAGGTAGGGGAGGAGAAAAGACAGGCAAGGCCTGGGACCTAGTGCCTCACTGTGAGCTGTTTGGTTTTGTTCTCATTGCAATGGGAAGCCTTTGCAGACTTTGTACCATGGGAGAGAGGTGATCAGTTTCATCGTAGAAGAATCATGCAGGTTGCCTGGGGAGCAATGGACTGGAGTCGAGGCCGGCTAGGAGCAGGCAGCAACAGTCTGGGCAAGGGCTGAGGGTGGTGCCAATCCTGAACTTGGCAGAGGGCATGGAGAAAAGTGGGTGGCTGCAGACGTATGAAGGGGGTAGAAGATAGCTACAGGCTTCAGAGAGTAACAGGATGGGAAAGAGGTTGACTCCTGAGCTCTAGCTTAGGCAGCTGAGAATCTGGCCCTACTTACAGCTGGAAAACCAAGGTGAACCCTTCCATCCTCAGGCATCAGGCCCAGAAATTGGCAGGAAAGCCTGAGGAGTGCTCTGGGGCAGCCCTCACAGCGCAGGCTGGGCGTAAGCGCCACCTGGTGACCCGCCCCTTCTACCACATCAGCTGGTGCTGGTCTTAACGTGGCCACCGTCCACTGGGCAGAGTCCACGGCAGGAGCACTCCCCGCTGTGCTAAATGTCCTATCAACACAGAGGAGGGTGAGCCCAGGCTGTGTCCTCCCCAGACTACCACAAAAGGAGCCACAGCTGCCCATTATGCATCCATTTTCCAAACCTCATTTAATACATACCACCCTGAGGGTGAGAGTAGCATAATCTCCATTTTAAGGATGAGGAAACAGAACTCAAAGGAATTAAGTCCCAGAGATAGAAAATAGTTAAAATGCTCTGCTTTGCTTTCCTTTCCCTCACAGATGCAAGCTGTGTCCTCACAGAGCCACTGTGTGTGAGGGAGGGAGGTGATCCCCAAGTTCTAGGCGCACCAAGGGTGGGGAGCTCCACCAGCCTAGAGGAGAGCAAGTCCCTTCTCCTCCAGCCATTGTAAGCTGAAGAAGACTGGCTTCCTGGGGAGATGGTGCCCAAGCTGACTCTCCAGAGTCATAAGGGACAGGGAAATCTGCAATTTCTGAGCTTCGGGCTTTGGAAGAACCATCTACTCTATGGAAACCTTAAGCACCCACCAAGTCCCATCTAGAAACCATAAATATGCAGGTAGAGAGTGACAGCAACACAAGGGAAGCGGGGAACAGTGGCAGAGTGATGGCTTAAGTTCTGTTCCCAGCTCTGTGCATGACCTGCCTCTCTATGTGACCTTCAGTGTCCTTCCTTCTCTGGGCTGTAACTTCCTGCTCTATAAAACAAAGGGGCATGGAAAAGACTTTTAGGCTCTGATAGGCTCTGGTCCTATTGTCTGAGACCCTGCTCAGGAGAGAGGTTCGTCTCTAGGACCATGGGAGCAAATGCTGTACTCATTCTAATCCAGCCTCAGTCTCTCATGGCTTTGACAACGCAGGGGAATGGTGAAGAGTACAGACGCTTAACCAGGAGATGGACTATTTTGGTGTGGCTCTTGTTACTACCACTTACTAGCCATGTGACCTTGGCCAAGGAATTCAATCCCTCAATGCCTCAGTCTCCTCACCTACAAAATGGAGCAAATAATAGTACCTGCATTTTAAGATTATTATGGAGATTAAATGAGTTCATACATGTAAAATTTAAAGATGCACCTAGCATGTAAACACTACGCATCCCACCCCCCACACCAAATTAGGCAGGAGGCAAGATTTGAAGCAGCACACACACTATGTAAGTAGAGTTCATTGTGTTCGGAGCATGGTGCCAAAGTTTGGCTCACCTTGTTACCGAAACAGAGGCCACAGGGGCCGGGGCCTTCAGGCAGCTCTTTCTCACTCCACTCCACAACCCATGGCCTTGAGAATTTAAGGATGTGGCCCTCAGATGAGAAAAGGGAAGCGGGGCCTGTCCAGTTTGAGCACCAAGGGCTGTGTGACTCAGCAGAGGCAGCAGGGCGCATCTGCTCCCCTTCTACACCCAAATGGTTCAAGCCCAGTGTGGCTGTGAGCACACCAGGTCCAGCTGGCAGAGCGGTGTTGTCAACCCCCGTGTGAGGCCTCCGTGCGGAAGGCAGATCCTTTCCAACTGAGAAATCTGATGGGGTCACTGCCCTGTTGAAGACTTCCGTGGCTCTCTGACCCCCACGGAAGGAAATCCCAACTGATGTGATCTGATGTGGGTCTTGGGACTGAACGGTCAAGAAAGAATTCCTGAGCCATTTTCGGTGCAAAAAAAAAGGTGGTTTTGTTAAAGCACAGGGACAGGACCAGTGGGCAGAAAAACCTGCCCTGGGATTGTGAAGAGCGATTGATTATATACATTTAAATTAGCGAGGGGTACAGGCAAAAGAAGTTTCCAAAAGGATTTTCATACGTTAAAGAAGACTTACTGGATCCTGGGGGCCCAGCTATTGTCAAGCTTAGGTTGTTTTTTCCTCTAGCAAGGCATTAACATTAAGACAGTTGGGGAGTTCCTGGAGGAAGATCATATTCTGTCTCAAGTATTTGTCAATGAGCTGCGAGTTATAAGGAAGTTTCACTTCATCTACATTCTTGTGCCTTTGATCCCCACTTCACCAGCCATGTTGATCACAGCCCTTCACGGGCCTGGGTCCGCGGTGCCACCCCACCTAACTCGTGCAGTTCTGTCATCACTTCATTATGCCCCAGGGGTGCAGTGGCAGATTGCTTGCAGCCTCCTGCAAGTACAGCCCTGTGCACATGGCAATAACCCCTGCCTTGTCCCCCGAGGAAGCTTCTTTGAACCCTCAAGACAGTCTAAGCCTTGCTTCTTAAGGCATTACTGGAAGCTGTCCGGAAATCTGCATTTTCACAAGATGCTCAGCTGATCTGTATGCACATAAACATCGGAGAAGAGGTCTATAAGCTCTCCTTTCCCCCCTCCCCCCCACGGAATTCATACACCTAACCTGGGAACAGTGATGTGCATGTGTCTTGGGGAGAAGGGGAATCTTCAAAGTACTCAACAACCAGTAGGGGGGGCACAAGCCAATCAGAAAGGACTTCAGGCCTAAGGGAAGTAGGGGCCTGAAAGCCTCCTGCTGGGTCAGGCATTCATCCTTTATTTGTGGAGCTGTGGGGAGGAGGGAGTCCCAGGGAAAGATCCCAGCTGACGGAGGGGGCTCTCGCTGGGTTGAGGACAGTGGTCACTTACTAAGTGGTACCAAAACTTTTATAATTTTTTTAAGTAAGCTCTACGCTTGAAGTCACGACTTCGAGATCAAGCGTCATATGCTCCACTGACTGAGCCAACCAGGTGCCCAAAAGTTTTAACTAGTGACAAAGCCCGACTGTTGGATATGGGCTGAATAACAGCCCTGCTTACCCTTCCCTTGCAGAGTTTACTTTCTAGCTGGGATAAATTTTCTGTCCATCGCGTACCTCTACTTTCTCACCCAAGACACACAACACACAAGCGCACATACACACACCACACTGCCTTGAACGTGGCAAACAAACCGCTGTTTTCCCAAGAAAAGGGGTGCTGTCCTCCACCGTCTCCAGGCCAGCCTCCAATACCCCTGTATTCTTTCTACTTTCAAACCTCCTTGAAATGTCCCCCAAACAGAATGAGGAAGCTGGGGGCCAACTCCCAGAGCCCACAAGCCCCCAACAGGAGCACGTGCGTGCACACACGCCGAGACCCGCCGTGAACCCAGAGCACAGGCGGCTGCTCGACGGCCCGCAGGGAAACACGGGGCCACGGCGAGCTTACTCCGGCAGCCTTGCCCGGCTTCCAGGATGACTTCTGGAGGCAGCAATCCGAAGCTAACGGATCTTCGTGTCTTTTAGGCGCACTGCTACTACATCAGTGTGAAGAGTTTTACAGAAGCTCTGGAGAAACTAGAAAACGAACCAGTGGTTCAGCAGGTGCTCAGACGCCTCTGTGACCTCTATGCTCTCCACGGCATCCTGACCAGCGCCGCTGACTTTCTCCACGATGGCTTCCTGTCTGGGGCCCAAGTAGATGCGGTGAGAACTGCCTACCTGGACCTGCTCCGCCTCATCCGGTGAGTGGCTGGCCCTCAAACCATGGTAACCGTCTGAGAAGAGCCCTAGACCCTCTGCTCACTTCCCACTCCCAGACCTGCAGCTCCCAAACCTGGCTAAACAGGGTCTGGCAAAAGCAGCAAACACCCTGGAGAGGGCGACACTGTAGCATGATTACATCAACATAAAGCATGATGGACTAATGAAAGAAAAAAAATGAAAAAACAATTAGAAATAAAAATGCTTAAGAACAAATGATCTCAGCCGAATACTCCTCAGCACTGTAAAAGAAACGGAATAGTATCTAACTGCAGCATCCGACTGTATTCATAATATGTACTAATAATATTAATGAGTCAATCTTTGCTAATATTTAAGGAGCACGTATATGTGCCAGGCATTATGCCAAAAGCTTTCACGTACATCATCTCATTTAATCCTTACAGCGTTTTGAAATGAATACTATTAATCTCCCCATTTTACTGGGGAGGAAATTCAGGCTGAGGGAAGTAAGTCACTTGCCCAAGGTCTCGCCATCAGCCGGAGGAGGAACTGGGTGCAACCTGGGGCCTGTCTGACCCCTGAGCATATGCTCTTAAACAGTACTAAAGTTAAGGTGGGCAGTTGTTCATTTCAAATATATCCTTGTCTTTGTTGAATGTGCTTAGGCAAACTCTTATTAAGTGGACTAAATTTATTTTAATCCGCCCTCAGCTTCAAGATGATTTTTTTTTAACCCGGTAATTCATACACGGATTCATAAAGCAATGATACAAATCGTTCTTAAATGCAACATAATGCGGTGCAGTTAAGGGTCGTGACACACATTTAATGTGATGCTTTCGTTCTGTTACATTATATATAATCCAAATGACCACTTTAAAAACATCGAGACCAAAGCCCCGACCTGAACAGGGCGCTGGAAGAAACGAGACAGGGTAGTCACCCCTGTCGGTAAGATAAAAATGGGGTACTTGAGAATGCAAACTCTTCTGAGAAAATAGGATGACTGTTTCATGACGTGTGTGCGCGCACACATACCTTTCCCCTAGAACCTCCAAGAGTTCACGTTATCTGTAAGACTAAGATAATAAAAAGGCAAAAGATTTGAAATTTAAAAAATAAGCTACTTGCGACAAAGTTTAAAAAAAAACTAGATCAAATTATTTTTATTTCTAACAACATGCAACATGTTACAAACCATTTATGACTCCATATAAGCACCTAACAGATACTCAATGGTCAGTAAACGTTCAATTAAATTATCAAAAACTGTCAAAAATACATTTTTTTTTCAAAAATACATTTTATACAAGTATGCCCCAGGTATTAAACTTTCCCTAATATAGAGAATCCAGTGGTGGGAACCATTGATAGCAGAACTGAGTATTGCACAGTTCAAGCCCAAGTGTTTCTAATTCTGAAAAGCTTGGGGTTTGTTTTTGTTTTTGTTTTAAGATTTACTTATTCATTTGAGAGAGAGAGAGAGAGAGAGACCCTGAGTGGGGGGTTGGGACTGAGGGAGAAAGTAAGAGAGAGAATCTTCAAGCAGACTCCCGCTAAGCACGCAGCCCAATGCACAGGACTCTGAGATCATGACCTGAGCCAAAATCAAGAGTCAGGGACTTCACTGACTGAGCCACCCAGGCGCCCCTGAAATGCTCTGAATTTTAAAGCATATGAAGACAATAAGATTCTAGCCCCGATTGACAGAGATGATGAAACTACAAAAGATCACCCTAACACCTCATAGGCTGGACTTTTTTTTATCTGCAGCAGCATTTCTAAGTGCTTGCCTTGGCGCCAGGGACTTACAACTTAAGACCAAAAGCACTGACATTAATAGGCAACTTATGTATGCATCTAACCCACAAATTGATTTACTCAGGTTATGGTTCGTAAGTAAGCTTCCTATCACTGCAAGGGAGTTAGGTATGAAACAGACTCCATGCTTGTAACAGTTCTGTGTCACAATCCCCCCCTTGATTACTTAGTATCACCCTGTGATTTCTGAAATGACAAATGAAGGATGGCACACTATTCCATGTGACACTAAGAACCAGCTCTCTGTGTAATGGTAATTAACTGACCCCAAGCAGTTTATAGCTGTTTAAGGGGTTGTAAAATCTCAGGTGGGGGACATACAGGTGAAGACGGCAGACTAAACATATGCATTTACTTTTGTTCCCTCCTGAAACCCCATGAAAACACCAGAAAATGGGTTAAAATTTTTAAAAAGGTCTAAACCCACAAAAAGAAAAAGAACAGGGGAGGAAACATGAAAATAAGAAAGTAGATGGACAGTGACTTAGCGGATCTCAGAAAACTGGATCGTAAACCAGGAGTGGGATTATACCAAAGGACCCCAAGAACTAGCAGCACCGTATGCCTCTGGCAATAGGGGTGAAGGTAAGACCCACAGGATGGGCTGAAAGTCTGTTTCCAGAAGGAGCCGAACTCCCAGTTCCCCTCCTTCTCTGCAAGTAGTTTTGAGAGTCTCCTTGACTCCACCCTGGCAGAAGGGTACACAGACAGTCTGTGGGCCGGGGAACATCAGGCATAGTTGCGAATGAGGCTACCCTACAAAAACAGGGGCCTAAATAAATGTTTACAGGCTAAGTGCTAACCGAAGCCCCCTCCCCCAGCCCTCTTTTCCCTGGTTCCCAGAAAACTGGTAGCCAGGCTAGTATGCTACAGGAAGACAATAGCATGCTCCTTCTCTGGAGAATCTGACCAGCCCAAAGGAGAGAGAACTGAAGGTACTGACACCACGGTGTCCCCGATTCACTCCATAGTGAATTCCACGCATTGATAAGCACACCCAGACTTGTGATGAGCTAGCTAATGCCCCACTCTTAGCTACGATCGGAAACTCAGGATCCCCGTGCCCCACTCTTAGCTACAATCGGAGATTTGGGATCCCCAGACACCTGGGGGAAGCCCCTGACATAAACCAAAGACCCAAACAAGTAAGAATGAAACAAGTTGGAGGGCACAAGAGAATCTTCAGGGAGAAGGAATCTTTTTAGAAAGATCAGTAATATCCTCAAAGAGTTAAGAGGAGATATAGCAACCACAAAACAAGAATGTCATTTCTTTTTTTTTTAAAGATTTTATTTACTTATTTGACAGAGAAAGAGACAGCCAGCGAGAGAGGGAACACAAGCAGGGGGAGTGGGAGAAGAAGCAGGCTCCCAGCAGAGCAGGGAGCCCAATGCGGGACTTGATCCCAGGACTCTGGGATCACACCCTGAGCCAAAGGCAGATGCTTAACGACTGAGCCACCCACGAGCCCCAGAATGTCATTTCCTAAGAAGCAATAGTCAGAAGAAAAAAAAAAAAAGAGCTCTATGAAACTAAAAAATGATAGTGGAAATGAAAAACTCAGTGGAAGGACTGGAAGAGAAAGTTACATAAATCTCACAGAGAAGAAGGTAAAAAGACAAAAAGATAAAAACAGGAGAAAAGATAAAAATAGTAAGAAGACTGATCCTAACTGTCCATCATCTGAAAAAGAGGTCTAGAAAGAGCAGACAGAGAAAAAAGAAGGGAACAAACTATTAATAAAATAATTCGAGAAAATACTCCTCAAATGAAGAGCACGAGTTTCAGACCGAAAGCCACAGAAGTTTACAGACTAGAGGAGACAAACACGGAAGAAGTAAGTCAAGCATACAGTGTGCAAAATGGTAAATACACGCTATGAAGAAAAGGAAAGCAGGGAAGGGGATGAGGAATGCTGGGGTTGCAACGCAGGGTTGGGGGGTCTGTAGTTTTATTTTTTAAAGATTTTACTTTTAAGTAAGTAATCTCTGCACCGAACGCGGGGCCCGAACTCACAACCCCAAGGTCAAGAGTTGCACCCTCCACTGACTAAGTCAGCCAGGTGCCCCAGGGACTGTAGTTTTAAATAAGTCAGAGAAGGCCTCCCAGGGAGGGTGATGTTTGAGGAAAGATCTCAAAGGGTGGGGACAGGAGAGGAGCCATGGCGTTGGCTGCGAAAGGAGCACCCCAGGCAGAGAAGTACAAACGTTGGAGGCCAGAGCATGCTTGGCACGTCCATCCAGAGAACACAGAAAAGAACAATGACTGAGGTGGGGAAGGAGAGCAGAGGTCAGAGAGTTAGGGGTGTACTGGGGCCAAGATGGAGGGGGGTGGAGATCATTGCAAAGACGTAAGACTTTGGCTTTTACTTCGTGTGAGAGAGGGAGGGTTTTCAGCATTTCAGTCATCAATGACTTTTCCTAAAGGATCACCCCAGCTGCCATATTAAGAACTGACTGGACAGGGGGATGAATACAAAGCAGGGAGCCCAGCTAGGAGGCTACCCCAATAATCCAAGCAAAAGACGATGTTGGGTTAGATGGGTGATAACACCGGAGGTAGTGGGAAGTGGTTGAAGTTTGGATATATTTTGAAGGTAGAACAGAATTTGCTGACCGATCAGACGTGGAGTGTAATCGACAGAGAGGAGCTCAGGTTTTTGCCCAGGACAGAGTTACTTACCATTTGCTATAAATGCACCAGGTTTGGGCAGGATGCATAGGAGAAGGTGCAGAACGTCAGGAGTCTGGCTTTGAACATGGTAGCGTTGAAGAGCCTGTTAGAAATCAAGTAAGATGTCAATAAGCAGGTAAGTGAGACTGGAGAGATAAATTTGGAAGTCATTAGCATATGGCTGGTATTTAAAGCCATCGGAAGGATATCACATGGAGTGACTGTATAAAGAGTAGAGGCCCCAGTACTAGTCTTGGGACCCTCCAAAGAGGATGAGAGGAGGTGGCCTTGACAAGAGCTATTTCAGTGGAGTGGTGGAAGTGAAAACCTGAACAGGTCTAGTCTAGAACAGGTGGAGAAGAAAAAATAGCAAAGCATAAACAAGCACAACAGTTTTAGGAGTTTTATCATAAAGGGGAGCCAAGATCTGGAGTAGATGATGGAGAAGGAAACAGATTCAAAAGCTTGTCTTTAAGATGGGAGATAGGACGGCATATTTGTATATGAAAATGATCCAGTGGAGAAGGGGATTTTGACACTGTAGAGGAAAGGCAAGAGAATTTCTAGAATGTTGTTCTCTAGTAGGCAAGAGGGGAAGGCATCTAATGGTTGAGAAAGGACTGGCGTGAGCTGGGGGCCTGGACAGCGTACCTGTACTAAAGCACATATAAAAGCATGGGTGGGAACTTGTGGATGTGCTCTTACCACTTCTATTTTACCAGTGAAATGGGACAAAAAGTCATCTAAGTAAGAGGGATGGGGAGGGGGGTAGTGTGGATTTAAGGATCAGAGAGAAGGTGTGAAATAATCCTCTAAGAAAATGAGAGAGTCAAGGAATTAGAGCAATGTCATACGATCAGTAGGCAGCAGGAAGGGCCCACCTGAGCCTCTATCACACCAGTCAGTACTGGTTTCCCAGCACCTACAGCTGCAACGGTGGTGGCACAGAGTCGGTGGAAAACTGCTGAATGTGTTCTTGAGGGAGTGAATGTAACAGATGGTGGAATGTCAGCTGAATGAGGAAGGAAGGGAGGCCACCAGGAGGATGAGGGATATGAAGTAAGTGGTGGGGGCAGGTAGGGTCAAAGAAGTGTGAGCAGCCCTAAATGGAAATCCTCGCACAGTGATGATGAAGGGTCACCCAGAAAAGATTAAAACAGGTAGGTACAATATCCCAGTCAGCTCAACTGCTTCGTAAAAGGAGGGCTGGGAAGAGTATAAACAATCACAATGTTATGCTTTATAGCCTTTGCTAAAAAAAGGAAGAGAAGGATGTGAAATTTTTTTAAATTTCATTCAATACACTAAAATAAAACACATTTTGTTGCTTGAAAAAGAAAAAAAGGGGGGGCTATCGGAGTCGGAACTCTAGAGGGAGTAAGCTAAAAGGGCAGAAGCCAGTGAAAGGATCACGCCCCACATCACGGGGAAGGTGCAGATGTGGAAGACCAAGTCCTGGGGTGGGATCTTGGCGGAGAAGGACAGAGGGAGGCTGCAGAACACGGTCAGTGGAGAAGATCCCAGAACTGAGAAGCCGTGTTTTAGAGGAACACTCATGTGGGCAATGAAATCACTAAGGAAGATGACAGAAGAGTTGGAGAGAGAAACAGAGGACCAGGGGGTAGATCACTAATGGGAGAGACGTGACAGGGACACAGCTCAGCTGTGAGCAGGAGACATAAAGTCACAATCATATGCACACATACAGCCGTAACAATGTAAAGCACTGGATAGAAGCCTGACCAAAGTCAACTATACTGGGAGCAGGAAGGCCGAGAAGCAGCAGGGTGAGGGGGGCATGACATAGGGGTGAGGAGAGAGGACCAAAAACCTATCCTTATCTGTTTGTAATGAAGAGTTGACAGATATATCTAAAACAGAACAATCAAGAAGTAGCAATCCAAACAAGATAGAGACAGCCAAAAAATCTCAGCTACAAGGACTGAAACTGATTCCAGGGGTCGGGGGAGTAGAGGTGAGACAGGGAGGTGCTGATTTTAAACTGCAAGCCTTGAAGACTACTGGACTCTTTATACTTGTATAGAGAACAGATCAAAAATTAAAACTTTTAAAAAATTAAAGCTGAGTTATTCAAAAGGGAATAATGATGCAACCTCTAATTAGGTGTTGTTTTTCACCATCCCTGATTAATTGGATTCATAAGAGCAATCTAAAATACTCACAAACGCTTGTTTTCTCGCACAGGAAGGATGCCATCTTGTTAACTGATGCTTTTGACTTCACGGATCACTGTTTAAATTCAGCACTTGGCTGTTACGATGGAAATGTCTATGAACGCCTGTTCCACTGGGCCCAGAAGTCACCGACCAATACTCAGGTAGTTGAGTAGAACACATTATAAATTATGTAAGAGAGCAGAGAACAAGCAGTGAATACACCTCCATGTTTTCTCATTTTAATTGATTCCCATTAGGTTGGAAATTGCTTGGCATAGCATGTCTGTTGGAAATATTTTGAGAATACATAAAAGAAACCAGGAGTGGGGATGTGGCCTGGCAGGAACTCTGAGTCTGGACTTGAATCAGCAAAAGGCATTGCTCAGAATTCGGTAAAGGGAATCAGGAGGAAGGTCCATGCTCTAAATCATGGCTTGACACACCCAAGGGCATACACACATAGTGGCAAACTAGCTTTAAGAAACAAAAATAAGAAGATAAATCATTGCAGTGATTTAACCATCTTATTTTCAGTCTTTTAACTCTCAGTTTTGTGTTGATAAAAATGGGTATTCAGAGGGGATAGGAAGCTTGGGGTGGGGGATCGCTCTCAGATCTGTCTGCTGGAGATGCCTCCTTTCTCTGCAGTCTGAGGAACACAATCCCAGGAACAAAGAAGGTGGCTACAGGGCCATTGGCAGCCCAGTATAAATGACAATTACAAGGGTTATGGCAAAAAGATTCCCAGCTGTCCTAAGAGAGAATGCCAGAACTCTATGGCATTGACAGAAGAGGGGAGGACTTCTAAAATCCTAATGATCTAGGGCCAGCGTCCCAGACTCTCTGCTGTAAGCCTCACTGGGAAATGTTATGAATGTCAATGACTATAGTAACTGGAGTAAAGAAATAAACCCTATATTTAGAATTTGGTAACCAGTATTTAATAGATTTGATACAGATGATCAAAACAAAAATAATCTATAGATATGCAACAGATTATTTTAAGCTCTGTAGTGCAAATATGTTACTCAGATAGTGAAGCTTACTTTTTTACCCCTTAGGTCAAATTTCAGAAAAGGTGTCTTAACACCTCATAAAATTGGCAACTCTCAGGCTTTCATTCACACTTAGCATGGTGTTAGACTTGCTCTTCACATTTTGCATCCTGTCATACCTCATAGCTTAATTTAACATGATTATCTAAAATTGTAACACAACTGGTCATCTCCAAGATGCTTGTCGGGTAGAAGGCCAATCCATTTTGGTCACTCCCTGTCTCTAGAGAGGCATCCTTTTAAGATGACAAGAAAGTATAAAGAACTTACCTAGAGAAAGTATGATACATTTACTGCTTAATACAGTTAAGCTACTTCTGGCGTGTTACTTTGTCTAATAATTAGATCTCCCTGCTTTCTACTGTTTAAATCCTGGCACAAAAATGACAGCAGTCTTCCTACTCCAGGTTAGCTCCTGTGGTCTAAGGATAAATATATGCCCTTTGATGCTCCGGCGAAAAACCGACCCTGCTCTAACACCTGCCAGCAAATGCTGACATATCTAGCTCAGACGTGCTTAACTAGCAATACAAGGAAACATGCCAGTTCTGATTCCTCATCTTCACTAAAGAACACAGGGAGTTTTGTTTTTTGTTTTTTTGTTTTTTACTTTGTTTCTAATCTTTACTTGAAAAGCATTTAATCTGGATACTATACGAGGGCAGGCTTATGTAAATGAGGTGAGGGGCACGACGGGTCCACAACATCAACAGACCTGGTAAAATGTTGGTGTACTTCATCCCATTTACTCTTCTATTTTTCCTTATCTCCTGCAACTTGACTGTGAACAAGGATGGAGTCTTCCTCTTCCTAACTCGAGGATGTGTCTCGGAGTAGCCACTTTGCATTTACGGAATAAATGACCACAGTTTTATGACCCATACAGTGAGAGGAACAACCCACTGCATACACAGTGCTGTGGGCTCTGACCACCTTGGCTTACGTCACCTTGCTAAACAGGGAACAGGTATAGCCACGTGGCTCTTCCACACACAGCAACTTGGGAATGTGAGATTATCAATGACCCTGGAGAAATGCTGCCAGTTAGTAAAAATGACAGCCAGTTGACTACTGAACATATCGCCACATGATCTTACATTACTGGCTCCTTGAGAGTATTCCAAAATAGCACTTTTAAGGCATGTATTTCTAATCTGCTATAGATAATTTTGAAGCTGCAGTAAGAGACATTTTCCCCCCTCATTTGCACTAGTAGAAAAAGGCACACTGCGGGTATTTCAAATAAATTAAATCAACAGCTACGTTAAGACGTGCCTTGGAGACACAAAATTACAAATGGGAACATATTTCACTGACATTTTCTACCAAAAGAAAGGGGCTATGCTAGGTTAAATGTCTTGAATCATGAGACAGTCTCTCTTCTGTCTGGGGCAGGTAGAGTCTTGAGCTTTACCCCTAGACACGATGATGCGCTCTCTCATAGTTCACTCAAGCCGTGGTGTGCGTCTTGGCTTTTTTTCCTGAGCTGGATGCTATTTCAAGCCAGATTCTCCAAAGTGAATTGCAAAAAGTTGTTCCTGCTCCCCGCGTGAATTCATATTTAAGTGGTTCCCTATAGACGCAAGCAGTGCAGGAACCACTAGGGATAATTTCAAAACGAGAACCCTATTTCCCCCAGTTATTCGACTGTAAAAAATTGTCCAAGTAGTTGCTAGATGCATTAAACATACCTACTGATTCATTTGGTCAGTCATTCAATAAATATTTGTTGAGCAGATGCTATATGCCAGAAACTATTCTAGATACTAAGGCTACAGTGGAGAACAAAAGAGTCATAGACCCCATCTTCAATAAGGAGCCTAAAGTTTTAGCCTAGACAGGCAAAAAAGTAAATAAACGATATAAAAGATGAAGCTAGAGCTGTGAAGGAAAGAATCAAGACATACGGGACGCCTGGGTAGTTCAGTCGGTTGGGCGTCTGCCTTCGGCTCAGGTCACGATCCCGGTCCTGGGATCGAGTCCGGCATCGGCCTCCTTGCTCAGCGGGGAGTCTGCTTCTCCCTCTGCCTGCCGCTCCCCCTGCGTGTGCTCTATCTTACTCTCTCTGACAAATGAACAAATAAAATCTTAAAAAAAAAAAAAAAGAATCAAGACATAACATTAATGAACAATGGGGAATAACCTATCTGACATAGAATCTTCATTAGTTTACTCCACCTTCTGGTTGCTTGCTTTGTGGTTAATGTTCAGTTTCAAAGAACCTCAAAAAGTCAAGCATTTTATTTGTATTAAATTCTAAAAGCAAATGATAAGCTGTTTCTTAATTGGCCACCTGCATCCACAATTTAAAATCTGCATGAGAAAAGGAAGGATGCCCTTTGGAAAAAATGTTTCTCCATATGTTCACACAAAATGGATTAAAAAATAATTTTTAAAATTAAGAATCTTATGTAATGTTACTTTTTTGAAACTAAAAACTTAATTTGAAAGTAAAAGCCATTATTCCTGGCAGAAATATTGTCTTAACAATGCACTTTTTTCTACAAATAGGGGAACCCTGCCTACGAGAAATACTTAAGACCACTATTACAAAGTCAGAGATCCAAGCTGTGAAGTAATCAACAGCATTCAAGAGGCACCACCATGTGATAATGGTACTATGGCATATACAGCATTAAATTTTAAAGTATGCTTCATATACACTTTATATATTTCAAAGTGTGTGTGTGTGTGTGTGTATATATATATATAGTTGTTTGTAAAGTCACCTCTACCGTCGCCTGGGTGGCTCAGTCAGTTAAGCATCTGTGTTCGGCTCAGGTCATGATCCCAGGGTCCTGGGATCCAGCCCCACCTCAGGCTCCCTGCTCAGCAGGGAGTCTGCTTCTCCCTCTCCCTCTGCCCCCCCCCCACTCATGCTGTGTCTCTCTCTCTAATGAATAAATAAAATCTTTAAAAAAACAATAAAGTAAGCTCTATCCCCAACGTGGGGCTCGAACTCACGATCCCAAGAGCAAAAGTTACATACTCTTCCGACTCAGCCAGCCAGGCACCCTCTAAAGTAGGTATGTTTTAAAGTCATTATCTGGATGGATGGATGGATGGAACACCTGTGATTTACTTCAAGATAACCCATGAAAGGAAAAAGGGAGAGCAAAGAGCTGAAGATGGTCGGTCCGTGGGTCCATGCAAGTTTGCACTGTTCTACTTCTGAATATGTTTGAAATTTCCCACAATAAAGAGCAGTAGTGCTATCCATTTGTAGCATCTATTTAGTACAACTAAAGAGTTTTACTTTAGATCTAAAGTCAATAGATGGGGCGCCTGGGTGGCTCAGTCTGTTAAGCATCTGCCTTTGGCTCAGGTCATGATCCCAGCGTCCTGGGATCGAGTCCCGCATCAGGCTCCCTGCTCAGCAGGGAGCCAGCTTCTCCCTCTCCCTCTGCTGCTCCTCTGCCTACTTGTGATCTCTCTCTCTCTCTCTCTGTCAAATAAATAAATAAAATCTTTAAAAGAATAAATTAAAAAAATAAAGTCAATAGACTCATCACTTATCACTTATATCTAATTTAGCACACATTTATACGAGGGTTTAAAAGGACATACACAATTCTCCAAAAGTGCCCATACTTGGAGTAATCTAAATAAAATGTACAGTACTAAGAATACCACTGAGTATCAATTTTTGAAAATCAACTATTTCGCAGTGAAAATGATTTAAAATTTTCTTAAAAGACATAATTGTCTCAAATTACCAAATATAATCAAACTACATTTTTCATATCGCGCAACTGAATAAAACACTCAAAATTAAATGCCACCAGACAAATTAAATTGCAAAAGATCTCAGCTGGCTACTTTTCCTAATTTACTCATAAAAATAATCATTTAGTTGTTAATAATTTTTTCTTTTTTTTTTTTTTAAAGTAGCCTCCACACCCTGCATGGAACCCAATGCGGGGCTCGAACTCACAACCCCGAGATCAAGACCTGAGCTGAGATCAAGAGTCGGACACTCAACGAACGAGTGAGCCACCCAGGGGCCCCTTAGTTATTAATAATTAATAAATCTGAGAAAATTTACCAAAACAAACTTCTCTCCAGTGAACTGAGCAAGGAAGAGACCCCATCAGATTTTAACTTTTAAAACCCTCGAACAACTATTATTCCCATTTCCACATCAACTTTCAGTCCAAGTCACTCTGCCTTGCATCTGCCTCCACCAACTCAACAACACATAAGTGGCTGTTTTTTGAGGGGGAGGGTTAACCTCTAATCAATTCAAAGTATGAGACAATTTTCTAAAAAGATAACCTCACACTAGCACATTTACTAAAACCACAGCAACCTGCCAATAGCATGAAGGGATTTTAGTTTGAAGATGGCTGAAGATGTTTTAGTTGAAGATGGTGAAAACAGGGTAATTATAGGTTTCTAGATGTTGGTCATTTGTCAAATCTTAAATTTTCAGACACATGGGCAAAAATGGATGTAGGTAAGGTGTTCTCACCCTCCTTTCAGAGAGAGAAGCTCAGAATCTTCTCATGAAGAAGAGGAAAGGAGTGACCCGCCTGAGGGCACACAGCCTCGGAACTCTACCCTGCCCTTAGAAAACAGGGAAGAAATTACATGACTTCTTTTATAAGGTGTTCTAGCAAACTAGGAAGTCTCACTATAACTAACATAATCCTTCCTGTAACTTCCAAGAAAGAGAATCAAACCAACTATTCGAAATAAGACCACAATGAATAAAGTACATACATATCTCCTGTTCCAGAGCTTTCACTCACTGCAGTTTAGTTTTTCTCCTCAGAAACAGACTTAACTGTAATAATAAAATATATTTGTGGGCCACAGTAATATTGTGAGAAAAAAGTGGCTGAAAAGGCAGTTTGTCCCTGTGTTCAGTACAAAGCTGGGATAAGGGTCATATTCAATGGCGACAACTGGTGGCTTACTGAAGAAAAATCTGTAATCTTCAACGTAAGTCCTATTTGAAAAAATTTACCAAACCCTATGTTCACTGTGTGCACTCGTAGAAAAAACAGTCAATTCCATCCACCCCTGCTCCTGTAACACAGGAGATACTATGAACTGCATCTGAAGGTTCTACTGAGTCCTCTTGAGTCAAATACAAAGGTATTTGTATATATAAACCAAAAATGCATATTTGAAGCAAGAAATATGATTCCCCCCCCCAAGTAACAATAATCAACAAATACAAATCTAATTTTCATATTTCATTTTTTATTAGTTTTTTTCTTCTGGTAGACAGTACACTCGGGAATTATACTGCACCAGGCATAAGAAGTAAGAGTTCTACCACAGGGACATTTTGTATTCAGAATCCAATATAAATATTTCTAGTCAGACATTTCCATGGCTACAGATATTTGGTTGCTTGATTTATATGCATAGAAAGAAACAGTTGTCATAACTGTAAAAAGCAGTACTTAACAAGTACTTTTAAATGATTGGAACAGTTTTCCTTTAATATTACAATACTGCTTATTGGTTTGGAAACTAGGTCACCCTACATGATGTTTTGATTTTTCTCAAAGGCATCATGAGTACTCTGTTTATTCTTTCATTCCTGCATTTTTAGCCTTCTAGTTGAGTTAGGGACCATTTAATCAGAAATCATTGTAGCACTGTAATAAAAAAAGCTCTGTTAAGAGTAGATTATATACCATATGATTTTCAGACTTCTTTTTATAAAAAAGGTATCTGGAGGCTCCGAACAGGCACATGCATACTCAAGGTAAAGGGAACAAAACATAGAGGAGTCTGCTAAAGCACAAAACTTCCTTCTGGTCCTCAATGCCTTCAAATAAATACAAATATTAAAAAAAAAAAAAAAAAATCCCACACTGTGATTTAAAAAAAAAAAAAAAAGTCTCTTCCATGTCCTGGAGAGTCAGTTTCCAGGAACTTCTCCCAGGCTTCGAGATCAGTCATCAGTCTTCCGGGCCAGCCTACAGAAAGTCCAGTTGTGCTCCACTGTGTTCTCGTTGGCCCGCTCACTCATGTGATGCACTCGGGTGTTGCGGATCGTGAAACCTTGTTTTGTAATGTATTCCATCAGGTGGACCCGGAGAGAAACTTCCTGGTGATAATCACAGGGTCCGAACGTAAAGGAAACCTGGCAATCTCTGGTGTCCATCATGTGCTTATTCCACTTTGTGAAATAGTTTGAGATACCTTCTAGTAAGGAATGGACCTTGGTGGTGATGGTTAATTGGGTTATGATGACAGCTACTGGATTGGAGTACTTAGAAAGCTTCCGAGTACTAGATAACTCCACAACTTCTTCAAAAGTATCCATAGGATACAGAGGCTTAGGGTCATTGAGACATTGAATCAAGGGCTCAATCTGATAAAAATCTGCTTCTTTCCGAAGCAGATCAAATTCCTTAAAATCCAGGGGTAAGGTCAACTCTGAAGTTCTTAAGAAGTTGAGGACATATCGGAAAAGAGGTCCATCTCGATCAATGAAGTAATTGCCTTGAGGGTCTCGAGCTGTAGGGAAGTCCCCCCCAAACATAGCTCCAAGCATGGAATCCGGGTAACGCGTCAATGTGGTGAGAGACGTTGTATACAAGTGTCCACCTACATTTAACGTGACTGGGTCAGTCATCTGAAATTTTTAAAAAGTGATCAGTCATCTGAAATTTCTTAAATTCTAACTTTGACAAATTAAGAAAATTAATGGTAACAACAAGCAAGGCAAAAGATTCCTTCAGGCTATAATGTATTTAGCAATCCTATAATGCAAAATAGCTTTACTGTCAATGATAAACCTACCCAGATGAAGGGATCTAATGTTTTCTTTCAATTGGAAAGGATAAATCTAATTCATTAAAGCCTTACACTAAAAAAGGAGAGCATGACTTCCAAAGCCACTTAATTTCAGGCCCAGTATCTAAAGAGAAGTTTTTAGGTCAGAGTATATACTATGGGAAGAGAAAAGCCAAGTTAAAATTTACTCACATAAGTTTTTTTCTGATTAAAAAAAGAGAGACCTTCCTTTTTCTTAACTCAATTTAACACAAAATAGAATAAAAATGATTTGATACTATAAAAAATATCTACTTTCAATACTTCTTTCGTTTTTCCCACTCAAAAAAGGGGAACAAATCATAAAACTTACTTTAAAGATAAAAATTTGTGCAGCTAATTTTTATAACTTCTCCATGGAAATAACAGTGCCAAATACTAAGTTATAATACACAGTTAGTCAACACAATCTTATACACCCAAAGGCTAACAGCAGCTTTCAATTTTTAGAATCTGATCATGTATTCACTTTTGTAACACTGATGTTGAAATCTGGCCTTTAATTTTGAAAAGCAAGCTTCTCTAAATAATACATACCTTCCCTTTTAAAAATTATATGTAAGAAAAATAAATAAAAATAAAGACAGACAGAGGGACTTCTGTACTACACAAGTGAAATATTTCTTAACAAAGGAAAAGGAAAATAGGAAGACATGCACACTCAAAAAAAGTACAAGTGGGAGAAGTGGCAGCTTCTCAACCTTTAACTTCCCTAACACAAGAAAATAGCCTCTGTACCATTACCTACTAGACCATCTTATTAGTCACTACTCTATGAAGAAAGAGTTTTAAGAGCAACATACTTTAAAGACCAAAAAAATATTATGCTCTCTGATAAGTGATTATAAAAAGTCACTTAGAGAGTTCATATTGACTTTGCTTACATAAAAACACCAAACGAGACCCCCAAAATAAACTAATTAAGAGGGGAGTTGATGATGTACTAATTTATAATTTTCATTCTTATAAGATTTATTATACCTAAGAATACAGAAGAAGGGGGAAAAGACACAAATTATTTGCCAGCCTTCAAAATGCACCTGCAAAAGCATCTCACCATATAGCCCCAGTCTCCATTATCCATCTGCTCCAGCGCTGCGTCTCGGGAAGCCCAGGTTCCAGGGAAACTTGGGGAGAAGAAAAAGACACATGACAGAGCATGTAACTATGAAAACAGAGAAGGATTTTCCCACCCAACAGAGCAGACAGCTAGCTACTCATCGTTGCTCAACCAAAACCGGCTACAGGGCAAAGATCTGGAGAAGAAAGCATTCCTCTAGGACTGTCCATACATACCTAAGAGATAGACAATCTTTAGAGAAAAAAATTATCCTATGCTTAAGGAAGGAAGAAGAGCCTAGTAAGTAAGCCAGTCATTCAAATTTTACCTATCCTCTCTGAAAATTCAATTTTTACAATTTCTATAGGAGAACATTATGATTAACTGTACAATGCTAGCCTGGTGCAAACCTATAATGATCCTTATCAAAAAGGTGGTTAAGGAAAGGGAGAAAGAGAAAACTCTTTTTTATCCATTTCAGCTACAGAAACTAAACATCTCAGTAAAAGCATCAAAAGCCATAAACCTCCGAAACACCAGTATCACTTTCCAAGAGAAATACATCAGAACAGGGTTCCTTTTATAACATAAAAAAACCAATTATACTTTTAATAATAATATATTTCATTCTGTACAATAATCAAAACAAATAGAAAACAATTTAAATGCCAAATCATCAGAGCACAATTTGGGACAAAAGGAACCTTACAAATCTGGTTGCGAGTCACTCAGCCGGCACTTAACAGAGAACCAGCCTGAAGACATTGATAAACACCCAGCTACTAATGATGCCAGTTTGAATTTATTTTTATCTACAATTCAAAAGCACTTAAACACTTTCCCAGCTACGGAACTGCCTTAGTCAGTCCCCTCTCACACGTATCATTCTCCAAATCAACCGGCAAAGCAAATTGCAGAGCAAATTTCAAAAGCTCTGGCAAGAGACAGTAAGAAACATGAACTTACCGGTATTTATCCAGGAAAAGCACTGGCTTTTTTATGTGGTCTTTGAACAGATTCACTTTTCCCACTTTTAGAGAAATCTGGCACACTATTCCCAGAACAGGCCCTGGCTACAGAAGATCACAAAGGCTCTTTCTCAAAAAGGTCACTCAGGCATGTAGAGAACATTTGCATAGCACAGCATGGGCTGAAATCAGAGCCTGAAGCATCTATTTTTCCACCTTGCACATTCTTCAAAGAAAACAAGCTAAAATGTGGACCAGACAACGTGCAGTCAGGTTTAATTCTCCATACTCAGCAGTTGGATACAGATAGACCTCCACATGCAATAGGATGAGAAGTGGAACAAATGTCAAATTCAGGGGGGTTGTGACAACCTTTCATTCCTCTGACTTGCTTCTCAGTATTTGAAGTAAACAGAACCAAGAAAACAGGTTTTACCAATTTATATTATGAGCATCTGAGTCAGTACTGATACAACGGACAGATCAGTAATGGGGTGACTTAAAAGGCCAGTCATCCAAAGGTTCTGATACTAGGCTCATCTTTGGCATCTTCCCATCACCCAAAGTTTTCATTCCTGACAGCCTCAAAAATAACTCAGTCAACCAACATTTATTATAGGTCAACTTGGTGGGGGGGGGGCGATGTGTAATGTAGAGACACAGAAATAGGAACGATACAATCCTTGCCCTTGTGGAGCTTTCTATCTGTGAAGAAAGGCAACATGCAACAACTGTACAGAAAAGTGCTACATAATGGATGGACTAGCAGAGGCCTTCGGGAAGAAAAGCAAGAACACTTCCAAATGGGCAGACTTCAGGAAGAGCTCGCTCAGGGGAACTCTACAGGAATATTTGGACAACCTGCGAGGAGGGATTCCAAAACGAAGAAACAATTTAAATAAAAGGAGATGGGCCTTTTTCTCCCACAATATTCCTGATACAATAAGCAATGCATGAAGTACTGTCCCTATTTTAGAGATGCAAAACAGAGAAACGGCAGATTAAAAGACTTGCTCACGTTCCCATAGCTGGAAAGTAACTGATTAAGAACTTGGATTTTCTGACTCCTAGTCTAGATTTTTCTATAAATCCCTTCTTTGGGTAGAAACTGAAAGAATCCAAGAAATAAGAAACTGAAAGGATTAACTTTAGACCCCCTAGCAGGTGGACTTTATTCACAAATTTAATAGTAACTCAGTCTAAGGGAGCAATCACAATGGGTTTGTAAAAATTCCCCTGAGGCAAAATAGCAAGAGCCTACTGACTAGTGTGACTGAAGGCTAGTGTCCTTTGTCTTAAGTAAAGAACTCCAATCCATGAATAGCCAAATGATTAAATGAGAAATGGGAGACCAAAGATAAAGGAAGGACCAGACATTATCAATGCTACAGCTGTTACGCAAGGTCTGTCCACTATTAATCCTTTGCCCCCCCTTTTTACTGCTAAACCAAAACAAGATAACTTCTTGAACAATCATAAAAAGAAAACTAGATGATGCCTTTGAATCTGTTCCAGAGCAAAAGCCCAGGTTCTGTTCCGATACAAAGATGTAATGAAACCTCAAGCTTAATAATTCAAGAAAGCACTTATGGGAATCTATATAAGCCCACGTTTCTTAAAAAGCACCCAAAAGCCTCCCTACATTTGTGTATAAGATACAGATACTCAAAATAACATGAAGTTACTATTAGTCACTTCCAATAACAATGACTAAACTGTACCAAAAAATCAAATTGTTCACTAAAGAGCTCTAAGGGGAAAAAATAGTATTGATTAGTTTAAATTTTATCCCCACTCCTTACTTCTAAACATCGTCTGTGGAGATGCTTAATGCTTAGATACAGCAAGAAACAAACCAAAAAAAAGCAGTTAGATTCCTGATCATCCATTAGCGGGATAATCGGCCTCTAAATTGAATACTGTTAGGAACATCTCAGAGACAATACAGATGAATGAAATAAAATATAATCCGAAAAAATTTCCAGGATAGTGTCAATCTCTTCTACTAAATCATTTTTCAGAGCTGCTAACAATTAGAAAATGATTCATTTGCTTTTCATCTTCTCTCTCTTCTGGCACAGTCTCCAGTGGAGGGCTTCATGAGAAGTTAAATGACCATAAGACAGGCAGCAGAAGGAAGATCTGGAAATGGGCATCAAATGGGCCTTTTTCACTCGATGAAGACAAAGAAAAATCTAATATTCCAGAAAATTTGCCAGGAATAGAGATTATGAGGATAACAATGAAAAAAACTGTTCTTTAAAGTGATTCTTCTTACTAAAGATCATTTTAAACAGCAGTGAATGCAACCAAGCACAAACACTTATAAAGTTCAAAGGAAGGCTTCTGGCCCTTGAAAATCAGTCCTACCTGAAAATAGCTGACCTTTGGTGCAAATAAAATTCTTGTGGAAACAACTGGCTGACCATTCCCAAAGAATATAAAACAGTACTGAAAATTCACCCACACTTAAGCTTCAAAGGTTAATTATGACTAATGTGTAAATTCTGACAGTGTAATGTTAGATAATTAAGCTAAGGAAAACACATACTAAAGAATTTATAAAAGCCTTTTAAGAAATTGCTAACAACTTTCTGAAGTAGCAAATCTGAAAAATGCACCATCCAACAAGTTAATAACTTCAAGAACAACCCAAGAACTCGGGGCCATTCTCCTCAACACTACAGAACTGCAGTCAAGCTTTTAGTTATGATTAGCTAATTCTACATAAATATTCTGGGTTTATCATTTCTGCTACAGACTAAAACTAAGCATTCTCCCAGGCAAAAGTCTTACTCCTATATAACAACTTATCCATCAGAATACATACCTCCAAACTCGGATAAATAATAAAAACCTGTTAACTACTGCCTTCCCAAAGTTTCCAGGTAGCCCCTATAAAATGCCTTTCTCCTGAAATCTTTTGTGTCTGGCATTCAGAAAAGAAGACTCAATAAATTCCATCTATACATACCTTCAAAATTGCCTTTTGTACAGAATTCCTCAGTTCTTGAGACACGGAAGTTTGAAAATGAAATACTTTTTATAGTAACTAGTTCAGTGACATCTAAAGGTATCTTCTGGGTTAACATTCACATATAGGCTGACACTAGTAGCCAGGCACACAAGAAGAATGTGATTATGGTGTTAGGGTATCCTTAACCATACCAACGCAGAAAGAGATTGTTTTTTTCCTAAAATTAATTATTTTTTTCTCTCTCCTCTCTCCATGTAGCCTAGAGGAAAGGAGGTCTAGATTGAAAAAATGATCTTAATGCTAAAGAGCTGTCATAAATAGTCACAAAATCAGAAGATTTCTCTTAGCCTCAGTTTCTACAAAATAAAATAGGGTAATACCACCTTCCCAAAAATAATGATACCGTTTAGGATTAACACAAAGGCAACAACCGACCTACAAGGTAACAGATCAGGACTAGGGTTCTGAAGTACGCGCGCAGGCCAGTGCACAGGAAAGAGAACTGGTTACTGGTGAGGATCTGTATTCCCCTTACGCTCCTTTACTAATTATGAGACCCTGAAGAAATCCCTCTTTAAGCCCAGCTTCCTTGCAGAAAAGGAGAAAATAAGCAAGATCATGAATAGGAAACCATTTGTAAACTGGCAAGTATTAAACAAACGTGAAAATACTAATGGCAGTAGCATAAACAAAATTTCTGTGGTAAACTGAGAAACTTGAGAGTGTGAACACAAGTAATTTAGAGCCCTGGCATGGAAACAGGACAAATATGGAAGAAAAGCCCTCTTAATTTGCTTCCAATCTCCCCAAGTCCTCCTTTCCCCAGAGCTCCACAAGGCAGAATTACAGGTAAAGGGGAGCAGCCGGCTTTTATAGAGACCACCAGACAGCTGAGCTCTTGATCACAGAAGGAACTTCTCTAAAGCATGACTCAGGATTATCTCTAAGGTAAAGCCAAATCCAAATAAATACGTGGGTTCCGTTTGAAACACACTCTAAATACCAAAATTCAAGACACACTGAGGGATCCATAGAAGGAGCCACCCTAGGATTCCTTTATGTAGGAATGCTTTGGGTAAAATATGATTTATGAAAATTTCAATCACACAAATCTTAGGAATGCACCTATGGCAGTCCTCACCAGTCAATCCTTAATATCTACGGCATTACATAAATGAAATACTAGTAGGGACTGACAGTTCTCAACCAAAGAGCAAGTTCTCTCAAACTACCAACCCTGCAGATCAGATTTTCCTTTTCCTAGCCACACATTTGTTCATTTGAAAACACCAACCTTGGGCTCAGGCCTGTGCTAAATGCTGTCCTCTAGCTTTTTTCCTATTCTGAGATCGCACTCGGACATTTGTGACAGCAGGAAGAAAATAAATATGTCAAGAGGAAATGGTAAGGGATACCTGGGTTACCCTAAACATTCTTGGCCAAACCAGGTCACCCCGGGTCTGCTTGCCACTCGAACCTCTTCTATCACAAAGTCCTAAAATTGGATTTATCAACTTGTTCCAGAACAGCTATACTCGAACAGAAACATGGTAACTTCTGCAGAATATCCAAAGAGGATCTGTTTCGTCTCTCTCGTCCCACCCTCTGACACAACCTCCACCACTGCCGGCCCAGCAGGTGCTTCTGGGGCTCCCCATTACCACGGTCATTTATCACCTCTGACATCAACCATTAAAAATGCCAAGATACACAAATCTGAGCATCAAGAACTCAGCTACACTCACAGTGTGTCTCTGAGGACAGAAAATGCCCTAAAGCAGGGCTCAGAAGCCCTGCCACAGCCTTTAAATTAGGGCAAACGGTGGCTAATAAGCGCCACCCCCCTAAAAAAATAATTGTCGAGCAAAACTCGAGGTGTCCCCAACCGGGCCGTGCTTCGCTGTTGCCCTGTAGCCAAAGAACCCCCCACCCCACCCCAACCCGGTCCGGCGTGGGACACAAGATGCTCTGGGCCCGAGCGGGGGGCGCGCCCCGGTGTCGCGAGCCCGGGTCCGCCGAAGCCGCACGTCCCCGCGGGGCGGGCCCTGGAACCCGCCCCAGCCCGGCCGCTCGGCCGCGGGCAGCCCGCCTCGGGCTCGTGCCAACCTTGGAGCGCGCCGCCCCGGCTCCCCACAGTCCCCTCAGTGCGGCCCGCCACCGCCCGGATTCTCCTTAACCCCGCTGCCCCGGCCGCTCCGCGCGGGCTTCTGCCTGTGCCTGGCCCTCCCGAGCCCCAGGCCCCCAAGCCCTGGGCCCGCCCCCACTCACACTGCGCGGCGGCGGCGGCGGCCCTGCCGGGAGACGCCGGCGGCCCGGGAGCGGGAGCGCGAGGACGAGCGAGCCTGCGCCCAGCGGCGGCGGCAACGGCGGCGGCGGCGGCGGCGGCGGCGGCGGCGGCGGCGGCGGCGGCGGCGGCGGCGGCGGCGGCAGAGCGGACGACTGAGCCCGCGCCCGGAGTTGCGGCTCCTGCCGCCCGGCGCGGGCGGCGCCTTCCCAGCAGAGTCGCGGCGCCACGAACGCGGGCGCCCCCTAACGGCGGCGCGGGCGGGAGGCCAGAGGGCCAAGAGGCCGAAGGAGCTCAGCTGGGCGCAGCCTGGGCCGAGTGGTCAGGCCCGCTCCGCCGCAGTCCCGAAGGCCCGCCCCGAAGCCGAAGGCCCGCCCCCGAGGCTCCGCCTCCGAAACACCGAGGCCGGGTCCAGAAGCCCGCCCCTTCGTCCCGCCCCCGACCGCAGTTTGGAATCCGCCCAGCCCCTGGCAGCTTTCCCTGCGTCCTCGGACTCTGGTCCTCACAGCTGTTTCTCTTGTTCACGAACACGTATAGGGCCCCAACCATGTACAGCGGCCACCAAGACGGAACGGGGTCCTACTGAGAGGAGAAGAGAGACAAGACCCAAGGAAACTGCAAAATAATGACAAGTTGTGATTCTAAGTCCTGGGAGGTACATGGTTGGAGGAATCCGAGAATAAGGGGAGGGGCTCTGCCTCATACGAGGTGGTGGCCGCGAAGACCTGGACGCCTGGCCTGTAGCCAGAGCACCTTGTGGCCTTGCCCTCCGTGGGGAAGCCACCCTGTGATAAGATCACCCCATCTGGCCTGGTGAGCAGGGAAGGGAAGGGCAGCCAGGCCCGAAGGGTCGACATGGGCAGCCAGGTGGGGAGAAGGGGAGAGTTGACTTCAGCAGAGGAAATAACCCGTGCAAAGGTCCTGAGGCCCGAAGAAGCTGGCCCTAGGTGAGCCTGGCGCTGGTATCGTCCTCACCACTAGGGAAGCAAAGGCGGCAGAGGCTAGGGAATTACCTAAAGTCTCAGAGCTAATCAGGCGGCAACCATAGACTCCTTCCAAATCCCTTTCTCTCCTGCTAACCAAGTCTCTGTCCCCTTTCAGGCGCGACCAGGTAAATGATGTTGGTTTTGTCCTTTCCCCTTCACCACCAGGATAACCCCTGGCCTTAGGAACTCACCTGTTTTTCATGTCTGGATGTGCCTGAGTCGGCCCTGGGGTTTAACTTTTATCCGCATGATCATCACAGTCAAATCTGATAATTTGGTTTTTCTCTGAAAACTCAAATCGATAGGTTGGATGAATGGCATATGTTTCATCGACGTGGTTGAGTGCTATATGATCATATTCCAAAAGACTAGATAAGGATACAGGGAAATGTGTATGAAACTAAGCTATGCACAAAATGGTATACGTGGTATAATTCTAATCTTATGTTTAAAAAACACAAATATACAGGGGCGCCTGGGTGGCACGGCGGTTAAGCATCTGCCTTCGGCTCAGGGCGTGATCCCGGCGTTATGGGATCGAGCCCCACATCAGGCTCCTCTGCTGGGAGCCTGCTTCTTCCTCTCCCACTCCCCCTGCTTGTGTTCCCTCTCTCGCTGGCTGTCTCTATCTCTGTCGAATAAATAAAAATCTAAAAAAAAAAAAACAAATATACATACATAGAAATTTTGAAGAAAATATGTCAAATCATTGATCATAGTTCTCTAGGTAGTAGGATGGAAATGTTAGTGGTTTATTCTTTATGTACTTCTGAATTTTCTATACTTTCTAGAATGCATAGGTATTGAATTTATAATCAGAAATATAATGAGTTTTAGTTTTTATAAAAGGAAAACACTACCAAAATTACCCAACACTCCGATCTTCAGGACTGGGGGCCACCGAAAATCCAGGACGCCCCCCTGGCTTGCTGATGTCCTTCAAGCAGTTATTTCCCTTTCCCCCAACTAGAAACAGAGGAATTAATTTTGTCAGTTGTTTTCTCAGAACTGTTCCTATATATCTCTTGAAATGTTAGTGCTATTATAAATTATATTTTCAAATGTACATGTTATGATATATTGATGATTACTGAAATGTGGTTTTTTTTTATCTAATAATCTTGTATCCAGCAAACTTGGACTCTTTTTTAGTTCTAATAAGCTTATAGCCTCTCTTGAATTTTCTGTTAAATAATCATAGAGTCTGCAAGTAATTACATTTGGTTTCTCCCTGTCCAGCCTTTATTTCCTGTTCCTTGTTTTACTGCGCTGACTCAAATCTTCAGTACAATGTTGAATAACAATGACAGCGGGCATTTCTAGCTTGTTCTTGACTGTCTCTAATATGTTACCCTTAAAAATAGTGTTTGTCGTAGATTTTTGATAGATACCTTTTATGAAGGTAAGGAAGCACTATTCTGCTTTATTAGGAATGGGTGCTGAATTTTATCAAACGTGAGATTTTTCCCCCCTTATCCAATGGTGGATTTTATTATATTAAACCGCCCATGCATTCATGGAATAAACACACTTTTGATGATGTGTTATTTTTTTCAATATAGTGCTGGATTGCATTTGCTAATATTTTATTTAGGGTTTTTGCCTCCATATCTTCGAATGAGATATGCCTGCTAATTTCCTCCCCTCTTCTCTCCTTGTCTGGTTTTGCTATCAGTTACATGAGCTCACAAAATCAATTAAGGAATGGGTGTCTAGTCACTATACAGCTTATATAAGAGTGCAATTTTCTATACTTTGGATTTTCTATAGGATTCTCCTGCAAACCATCTTGGTTTGGGAGTTGGGGGTGGAAAGTGTTTATACTGACACCCCAACCCACAATATTCAATCTGGCCTCAATCTCTCCACCTAAATAGCTCTTGTGGGGCCACCAGGAATCTTTTTGTTGCTGAATCCAAAAGAATCTCCTTAGATCTCCCCCACTCAGGCCTCCCTGTACTGATGCTGGTGACCACTCCCTCCAGAAGACAGCCTCACCCCGGGCGCTGTTCTGGTTTCCCTCCTTCCTCTGCAGCTCTTCCTCTCGGACTCATGGAGATGCTCCTCCTCTTGTTTTACCCGCCCCTCCTGCCCAGGTTTCCGGCCAAGGTCATCCTCTCCTGTCTACCCATCTCTGTGGACTGGCTCAGCCACCTCCACGGATTCCATTATTGTCTCTCAGTTAAAAGATGCCCAGATCCATTCCTCCAGCCCAAGCCTCGCTCCTGAACTCGACCCACACATGCTGCATATTATGTGGCCCCTACCCTGTGCCAGGCACTGGGCTATGTGTTTTTGCCCTCTGAGTCCATTCTCTATGGCCACATAATAAATCATCCCCAAATGTAGGGGCTTAAGACATAAATACTTCTTACCTCACAGTTTCTATGGGTCAAGAATTTAGAAGCAGATTACGTAGCAGATCTTACAGTCTGGATGTCAACTGTGGCTGCAGTCAGGGGAAGGCTGGGCTGTGGCCAGAGAAGCCACTTCCAAGATCACTCAGGTGGTTTTTAGCAGGAAGCAGTGGTCCCTCTTCATCTGAGCCTCTCCCGACAACATGGCAGCTGGGGTGTCCCCCAGCACCAGTGATCTAAGAAAGAAAAGACAGAAGCCACAATGTCTTTTATTTTTTATTTTTTCTAAGATTTTATTTATTTGAGAGAGCAAGAACATAAGCAGGGGAAGGGGCAGAGAGAGAGAGAGAAGCAGGCTCCCTGCTGAGCAGGGAGCCCAATAAGGATTTGATCCTAGGACCCTGAGATCATGACCTGAGCCAAAGACAGATGCTTAGCTGAGCCACCCCAGGTGCCCCGAGAAGCCACAATGTCTTTTATAACGTAGCCTTCAAAGTGACATACATGTCGTCGCTCGGTCTCGCAAACCACCCCTATGACAGTGTGGGAGGGCACCACACCAGCATGTGCGTACCGGGAGGCCGGGATCACTGGGGTATCTTGAAGGCTGCTCAGCACACCCTTACAACTCTGAGGACAGACTTCCCACATCATCCCAGGGTACAGATGAGAAAACTGAGGCAAGGTGAAGGAAAGTCATTGAGAAGAGAGCTTTGAACACAACTCTGCGGGGCTCCGCCTGGTTCTCTCCTTCTGTACACCCTCCTCCAATGGCCCACCACCAGTTTCTTCACCTTCTCCCTGTGCAAACCTGAACCCCGTCAATTTGCCACCCCCAAACCTCTCAAGTCCCCAGCTCAGCGCAGCAAGTGGTGCCACCGTCCTCCCATCTGTCCAAACCAGAAGCTTTGAGTCACGCCTGCTCCTCCCGCCCCCTCACTTCCCAGTGCCGGATAGCCCAGCCCTGCCAAGTCTTCCTCCTCAGTGCAGCCTGGATCCATCTCTCCTTCTCTCTCTCTTCATCTTCGCCACCATTGCGCAGGGCCAAGCCACTGACTTGTCTGCCCTGGACATCTGCAGGAGCCCCCTCCCTCATCACCCTCATTCTCTCTGCCCCCACACTACCCATCCGTCCTCTTCTCTCTGGCATGAGTCACCTTTAAGAACACAAAGCTCGTTGTGTCACCCTGCCTGCTTTAAACTCCATCAGTGGCTCCCATCGCTTTCAGGATCGAGCCCAAATTCCCTCCATTGTGATCTGGTCCCTGCTCACTTCTCCAGACTCTTCCTCTGCCCCTCTTCTCCTCAGGGCCCCAGCCCTCTGGCCACATTTCAGAATCCAGGACCCACTGTGAATTTTTTTACTTTAGGTCCTCCATTATGCCATTCCCTTAGTCTAGAACATTCTTCCCCCAGCCCTCAGCATGCCTGTCTCCTCATCCTTCAGCGTATTGTCATCTCCTGACCTCCCAGCCATGCTGATGTCCCCCAGCTGTAACTTCCACAGTGCCTGTCCTCTCTTCCCACCTCGCTGCCTCTCAGCTGAACCATGAGCTCTCTGAGAGCGGAAGCTGTGTCCATCTGGCTCAGAAGAGCACCCTGTGTGAGCACAATGTGCCTGGCACTTAGTACATACTCAACAACTATGTGCCAGTTTGGTGCACTCTCTCCACTCCCTCCCTCCCCCCTTGCACTCCATATTCCGGCCCCTAGACAATGTTCAGTTCTTCCAGCGAAGCATGGGATCCCTCACCTCCAAGTCTTTGCACATACTGTTCCCTCTGCAGGAATGCTCTTTTCTCCTGTCCCTCTCTTTTCTCAGCTGACTCCTATATCTTCATCAGGAAACTAGGCTTGCCAGATTTAGCAAATGAAAATACACCATGCCCAGTTAAATCTGGATCTCAGATAAATAACAAATAATTGTTTTAGGAAAATTATGTCATAAATATTGCATTAAATACAAGGGTCCTTCCTGGATTTCATCTGACAACCCCGAGCAGGAACCAGCATGAGTTCCCTCCCTTTGGGAGATTTCCCTGGTCTCTACCCCTACCCTCTTAGGTCTGCTCACCCCCCAACACTTGGGCCCCCAAACCACACCCCTGCCTGCCCCCACTGAGCATACATTGAAATTGACCTAAAATGTGACCTCCTTGACAGAGAAGACAGTGTCTCAGTCTTCAAAGTGAGTTTTCACCTGGGACAACCCTGGCCACAGGAAATGGTCAGTAAGGTTTACTGAGTGGAGAAATGAAAGAGCGCAGAAGAGATGAAAGTAAACAAGATGGAAAAAGGAACCAGCAAAACTTGGCCCAAAACACGGGATGAATCTCTGGGATGATGGCTGCAGAGAGGCTCTCCTCTTTCCCACCCCGCCTCTACCCCCTGCCCTGACTCTGTCACTTAGAGCCCCTACCCACCCACCCCCAGCTTCAGGGAGCCTTAGGGTTGGTGGAGCAGAAATACAAAAAGAAACAGTCTGTCCCTTCAGGGTTTTTTCCAAGACAGTCTCTTGAGCATTCAAATGGGAGGGCCTATAGGGTACAGTATAGGGGGTGGGGGGAGTGTATGCCTCAGCCTTAAATTAGAAAGATCCTGTGAGGATCCCCTGGGTGGGGAGGTGCCCCCAAAGGTTGTGGGGTACTGCTCCACTGGTCAGAGAGCTATTGAAGTCCAGCCAGACCACCTGGGGGCTAAACCTACCTTCAGCCCACGTGTGGCATTCCAATGACCTCCCACACCGCTCCCAAGCTGAGGACAATCCTTAGGGATCCCAGGAGGTAAGGGACCCTAGAGCAACCAACTGCATAGATTATCTGGTCCCAAAACATTGCTGAGCTCTTTCCAACTACCCCTCCTGGAGAATTCAGAATAGCCAAGGAACTGACCAGTGGAAAAATCCACTCCATCTGCCTGTCTTGCTGGTGGGCTCCTTCTCTTTTGTGTGTGTCTCTCCCTTTCTTGCCCTCAGTCCCATTTGGTCCTTGCACCACTGGTTTCACCGGCTGAGGTTCTCCTGGGGCTGCTGAAAGGCCTTCCTTAGCCTTTTGCTCACTGGCTGCCCCAATTGAGAAATACATTTCTAAACCCCTGTGGACCAGCCCCAGTCCCTCTGCACGAGTGCCCCAGCCTCTAGGCCAGCCCTTCAGCACAAGTGAGCCTTGCAGCCAGTACTTTCCAATGACTCCCCCACTTCCAGCCATGGGGACGCTTTGCTAAGTTTGATGAGAGCATTTTTCCTTTTTATAAGGTTCCTAATTACCTATTATTTCTCATCTTCTCTTTAATCAGCTTCCAGAACTCTGCTGGGAGCTACAGAACCAGGGGGGAGGAATCTGGTTCTCACCAGTGTTAAGAGAGAGGCTTTGTGGTTGTCCTCGGATGTCACCATCCTCTTCACCATCATGACTCTGTAATTAGAGAGAATGGATCTGCCATTAGAGCAGGAATGAGCAGCCCTGGCTTCTGTCTTTAGTCCCATGAGTGTCTCAGCGTGCCCCATCTGAGAATGTCATGGGCCTTGAGAGTCCAAAGGGAATGAAGCTGCCTGACCATCGCTTGGGCAGCTGGTGTGCAGCAGGCGAGACGACCCCGAAGTCTGAGTTCTCATCCTCCCTGACAGCTCAGTGCTCTAAATGCCTGTCAATAACTCATTTCAGGCCTTGGTTGTCTTCCCACCTCATTCCTAATCCAAACCACTTCTTCTGCATATGTTTGTTAGTCCAGCAAGAGTCCTATCTGCTTGCAAAGCACAGCTCTGCCTCTTTGGCTGGCCCTCCCAGGCTGGGTCCCTCCAGGTCCTATAGTCCCTCCTTCCTACCATAACCAAGGCCCCTCTTTCCATACATCTTCCTGCCCAGATGCCCACCCCCACCCTGAACCTAGTGAGGGGACATCCACACACCCAACCCACCCATCCGAATGCATCGCTTTGTCAAGGAGTTTTTTGGGTGTCTGTGTGAAACATGGCTGTATTACATTCAGAGAGCTCCCATGTTTTACACAAGGTGCAAAAAACAAGATTGGTAGAGCTGCCATAGTATGGGATCTGTTAATGTTCCAGGAGCTTCTGAAATAAAAGGTCTGATTAAGAGGCAGGAATGCTATTTTAAACCTATTAAAATGTCCCGCGGGTTTCATGAGGAAGGTAGGGCTTCAAACACCTCAATGGCTCACAGTGGATCCATTGTTATCCCGGTAAAAAATGCGAGCATCATGTAGAGAAGTAACTATAGTAACCGCGTGAAGAGCCATGATTCGGGCTTCAGAATCTGTTCCACGTGTCACTTATCTCCTGTCGCTGACGTCAGGTCCCGAGACCTAGCGAAAAACACTGAGTGGGACCCCCAGCTTGCTCTCTGGCTGTCACCCACTGGCAGTGTGGGCTTGGACCCACTCAGGAGCCCCCAGCCTCAGTTTCCTCAACTGTAAAATGGTATAGGACAACTTCTTGGCAGGGTGGTTGAGACAATGCAATTAAAGGGTGAAAAACTCTGATAACGCAGTGCCTGGCCTGAAGTCGGCACACAATAAATTGGTAGCTCCTATTATAATAACTAATTGCTATACTGCTGATTTGGAAAGATAAATATAGAATTGAAACTCTGGCAGGCAGCAGGACTGGGCTGAGAGAGGGGACGTTTTGAGACTGACGATTTGATTGCTCTACCAAAAGGCCTCTTCAAACATCCATTTATTTTGGTTGCAAGTTGAATATTGTCCACACTGATAATTGCTATGAATAATTAAGAAACAGTGGCTTCGTCTGACATTCTTATAGCACTTGTGTGATTAGCCAAATATCTTTGTATAACCCTTTCTGTCCTAAGACACATAAAACCTAAACCCCTCACATCATAAAACCAAATTGGCAGGATGATGTCATTACACAAAATAATAAACAGGAAAGTAACTCTTTATTGGGAAGTTATGGTGCCCCCCCCATCTTGGCTGATTTTTTTTTCCCTTTTCTCTCTCTCTTTTTATTCAATTTTGTTACTGGGGTATAATGTTCACATGGGAAGGTACACAAAGCATAAATGAACGGCTTGATGAATTTTCACAAAGTGAGCACACACTTGTTTCCAAAACCCAGATCAAGGAAAAAAACTTCACCAGGACTCCAGAAGCCCCCCCTCAGGCTCCCTCATGGTTGATCATTTCTTTTCTTTTTCTCCTCCTCCTCCTTCTTTAAGATATAATTTACAAACCATAGGATGTATCCATTTGAAATACACAGGTTGATGAAATTGTCTAAATTCATACAGATGTACAACCATCCCAACATCCAGTCTTAGAATTCTTCCAGCATTCCCAAAACTTCCCTGGTTCCCGTTCAAGGTCAATCCCCACTTCAGTCCCTAGCCCCAGGCAACCACTGATCACCTTCCTGTCTCTAGTTTTGTCTTTCTTAAATGTTCATATAAGTAGAAGAACGCAATAGTAAACATACCAGAGCAGTTGTGTGTGTGTGTGTGTGTGTGTGTGTGTGTTATGACTGTTTTTTTATTCTAAAATATATAGATGTAAATACGGCAAGATTAGTGTTTCCCAAGTGTGCCCCGTGAAATAACTGTAAGCAGCACATAGGCAACCATCTGATATCTTAACTGTGTATTTTTTCTAAGATATATGAAAATAACTAGCACAGCAAGCCACTGGTGTCACAGACACTATTCCTTAGATCTAGAACAGATTTAATAACTAATCAATTTAAGGAACCGTATTAGTAATAACACAGATAGTAAATAGATAACACAGAAATTGTAAAGTTCAACGCAAATGATTGAAGCCAGTAAAATAGTGACCTAAATTAAGAAAGAGAAATCATTTCTGTGAGCCCTGAAATTCTCTGCATGGTAATCAATATACAGCTTTTTAAAAATATTATTCAGAATTTTAAGACCATTCAGGTGTTTTATTGACCATTCAACATTTTTTTTTAAGTAATCTTTACACCTAACATGGGGCTTGAACCCACGACCCCGAGACCAAAAGTCAACATGCTCTATGATGAGCCAGCCAGGAACACCTATTCCGACACTTTTTATTGTGTGCCTTCTATGTGCTAGGTGCTTGATAAATGTTCATTTAGAGATTCTTGTCAAGCTGCTTTCTGTATTTACATCATAAATATATTTTTAAAGGAATATGATGATTTAAACACAGTAACACACAGGAGAGTATGGTTATGCACTCGCACGCAGGAGTTGTCCCAAAGGTTCTGGGCTGACAAGAACCAGAATTGAGAAAAGGGAGAGAAGGCAGGTTTGGATGATGAGGGGTTTGGCCACGTGAGGGGGAATTTAGACAGGCAGAGGAGATGAGAGGACGGTTCTGCAAAAGCAGAAGCAGAGCAGAGGCTGAGAAATAGCTGGAAAACCTGCATCTTCACTACCACCCGCAAACCCCTGAACCAACCCTTCCACCTTTGGATACATTTTCTTACTATCTGTGCCAACTTGGGTCAGCATTTTCCTTGCAACTGAAAATATCCTATCGATACATTGTCATTAAGCTTCATTGTAAACATGAATTCCTAAATCCACTGAAAAGAGTTGGGGCACCTGACTGGGTCAGTCAGTAGAGCATGTTAACCCTTGATCTAAGGGCCATGAGTTCAAGCCCCATGTTGGGTGTAGAGCTTACTTTAAAAATAACAATAAGTAAATAAAATAAAGGGATGGCATCCTTAAAGAGTTTTCAGAAGGACCTTAAGTTTAAGTTTAAATTGATTAGGATACTCTGAATGTTGATTTAATTAGCAAAGATAGGAACTAGAGGTAGTATGTACACTCTTAATATTCCAAAGGTAGCTTTTATTATTGCTCTCTTTTTATGGACATTTTGTGGAGACTCAGAGAGGTATGCAAACCAGCTCAGGTCACACAAATAGCAAGTGTCTGAGCCAGGATTTACGAGCCAGGCAGGATTTAAAAGCCAGGTCTGATTTAAAAGCCAGGTCTGACTTGCCAAACCCTATAGGGCATCCCATCCCGATGGAGTTTGGATGGGAGCTGGGAAGTCAAAACAAAGGAAGAGTTGAAGGAGTCTCAGTAGGCAAACAATCAGAAATTTAAGCAGAACTAGAAGGGTTGGTGTTTTGTTTTGTTTTGTTTTGTTTTGTTTTGTTTTGTCTTGTCTTGTTTTGTTTTTTAGTAAACTCTACCCCCAACATGAGGCTTGAACTCACAACTCCAAGATCAGGATCACTCTACCAACTGAGCCAGCCAGGTGCCCCTGAAAGGTTTTTCGTATCTTTTAGATAAGACAATGCTGCCAGCAACCTCTCACTTTTTCTGCCACATCTGAACCAGACACAAAAGTATTTGAAAATGCAAAATCGCTTATGAGATGTACAATTCAAAAGTATTTACTGAGCTGGAGTAACTGCTAAGTGCTGTTTTATAGTCCCACTGAGAGAAGGGCTGGACTATGGTACAAACTCTATGAAAACAGAATTTTCAAATGCCACACTAGACTTACAGGTCTGACATTTTTTCGAAAGCAGCTAAGATGCACTGACTCTAGTGTCAGAAGACAGATCCAAATCCCAGTTCTTCTACTACTTGCTGTGTGACCTTGAGCAGGTTTCTTATCTTGCTGAGCCTCAGTTTTCTGATCTTTAAAACGGAAATAATAATAGTACTTAGTTCAGGGGCGCCTGGGTGGCTTACTCAGTAAGTGTCAGCCTTCGGCTCAGGTCATGATCTTGGGTCCTGGGATCAAGCCCCACATCAGGCTCCCTGATCAGTGGGGAGTCTGCTTCTCCCTCTCCCTCCCCCTCTGCCCTTCCCCCTCTCCACTCATGGGCACTCTCTCTTCTAAATAAATAATTCAAAAAATAGTACTTAGTTCAAAAGGTAAGTATGGTGATTAAATCAGATAATGCTGGGTTCAGAACTTACTCAACAGAGATTAGAGAATATTACTTTTCGTCATTTTACTATTCCTCTTGAAAAAATAAGTGCTTATAATCTCTCGTGTACAAACACAGAGCTGGAGCAAAGGGAGAGTTGGCTGCCAGCCTGGATTATGCAGGAGGGTGTTAATCCACACTGTTGGTTCTTCCTGTATCTTCCTTTCTCTCTTCCTCCTATTCAAGAAAGGAGCTGATTCCAGGAATTCTGACTGGAGTCTGGAAGCCTGCGGAAGGTGGTGCAGCCAGCCACAGGGACAACCTCAGAAAGATTCCTGGGGCCCAATAACGTCAAGAAGGGAGCAGAGAACCCTGGAGCCACAGGGGCCAGGTGGATAGACCTACCCTCGACCCACCATGTGACTGATGACCCAGAGCCAGAGTCATCCCTGTCCCTCCCCCTGGCCTTCCTTAAACCCTCAGCACAGTGTGATACTCAGTCTGTGTTAATGAGGAGTGGGGGGTAAGTGCCCAGGAAAGACTCCAGTTAGAGATTTTACAGCAGCTAAGAAAGGGGGAGGCCGGCACTGAGTGGAGTTCTAGGAAAGAAAGCCTTATTCCTTGTCCACCTGAGCCGTAGACTCAGAGTCATATGAGCTACAGCAAGAAGAATTCAGAGTTGCTTGTTCCTAGGACTTTGGGGCGGATACAAGGTCCACAGATTACAGTGAGAAATAGAAAAGAAGGCAAACCTGCAATCGCCACTACAAACCCATCATCTGTTGGCCAGCATGGTGGTGGCAACTATCCAGAGGTCTTTGGTCTGGGTTTGAGCACAAACAAGAAAGCAAATGAGGGAGGGGAGGAACACATAAACACACCTGGCAGAAAACTGCCACCATTCACAGCCTTTCCCACCCAGTTCTCATTAAATCCCGAGATTTCGGTTTGCAGCTAGGGTTTAGCAATTAAAGCTGTTATGCTGCAACACCTTTCTGGTTTAAAGTGGCGAAGGCATAAGGCCTGTGAATTTGTGGATTTGATATCACAGCCTTCTGTGCAAACAGGTGACTCACTCTGCCCCTGCAAGGCGGGGGGGGGAAGAAGCCAGCTCTGGTTTCACCATTAGTCCTCCAAAGCCCCGCTGTGAATGTCAGTTCTTTCCCAGAAGCAAACTGAACCACCAAATCTCTTTAAATCAGTGCTGACAGCCTAAACCCGAGTTTATGAAGCTGCAGGCCACGGAGGAGGCCCTCGGCTGCGGGGTTGCACCCTGTGGGGTGACTGCCTCTGACTCAGATGAACCAGAGCCTAGGTTTCACTGTTTTCATCACCTTAACATTTACATTCGGAGAGCCTGGGGAAATGGATCTTTGAGACAGAACATTAACCTTTGCTATAGCAAAGTCTTGGCTGTCTTTAAGCCTCTAACGAAAAATGGTACTCCTTATATCCATTCTAGCCTCGAGTCTACTGGAAAGGTCAAAACATGGGAGGAGCTCTGACAGCAGTGAAATCTCAGGAAATCTTGGAGCTTACAGGGACTGTAGTGACCATCTAAAGTCCACTCTGGTTCTTTATGCATGAGTAAACTCAAGCTGGCGGCGGGGCTGGGGGGGGGGGGAGTTACAGAACTTTTGCAAAGACCATACTGGATGGTCAATGAACTGTGACTGGAAATCATGTTACCTGACTATTCATTCACTATAATAACATCTGTTGGTTCCTACACTTGACCCTTGAGCAATGCATGGGTTAGGGGCAGTGCCTCCTGTGCAGTTGAAAATCTGAGTATAACTTTTGACTCCCCCCAAATTTACTAACAGCCTACTGTTGACAGAAGCCTTACTGGTAACATAAAATCAATTCAACAGATTTTGTTATATAAATACATATATAAATATAGGTATTGTATTCTTACAACAAAGTAAGCTACAAAAAAGAAAATGTTAAGAAAATCATGAGAAGATACATTTATAGTATTGTGCTGTATTTATAGAAAAAAAAATCCACATGTAAGTTAAATTGAACCTGAACACTCAGTTCATGCCCATGTTGCTCAAGGGTCAACTGTATTTGGAGACCTCTGTGGTTGTGCAAGTCACAGTGGGGAACAGGCCTCAACTTCCCCTATGGAAGTCAGAGAGGCCCCAAATCCCTCTCCCACTTCCTGGAAGCAGGGAGATAATCTAAGCTCATCCAACAGGACACTCTCACCCAGCCCCATGACAGTGTCCAACCTGCCTATGGCCACCATGTTGGTTCTGCCCCAGGAGCAGACTACTCTGAGCAGAGCCATATGTCCTAATGATAAATTTACCTGGTGATCAGTTCACTCGTTGACCGGTTTGCATTATGAACAGTTTACCAAAAATTCAAGCTTCTTTTGAGTATTTTTGCATTCCTCTGGCTGTCGTGTCTTGGATTTTGTTTTGTTTTATGGCCACATTTTTGGCATTTTTACGGATTTAAAATTTTAACTTCCTCTAAAGGTTTTTTTCCCCTGCTAAATTGTGTGTGTGTGTGTGTGTGTGTGTGTGTGTGTGTGTGTGTGACAGAGAGAGAGAGAGAGAGAGAGAGAGCGCTCTACACCCAATGTAGGGCTTGAAGTCATCACCCCAAGATCAAGAATCACATATTCTACCGACTGAGCCAGCTAGGTGCCCTGTAAATCTTGTATTTCTGATTTAGTATTTATGAAATGTGTCACCTTTTATAAACAATAAAATTGTTTACTCTTGTGGGAGTCTTTTAATAGCATATGAACCTTGCAACACACTGTAAGGGACTTTTTTTTACAAGTTTGTATAGACTCTTTCTTCAAAGTTGTGAGCTCACAGCAAGAGACCCTTACTGAATCTGATATTCAAGGCATTAAATTCAGAATAATCCTAAGTTTTAAGCACAAAACAGAGCGCCCTTGGTCAGCAATTGATTTGACTTTAGCAATGAGATGAGACCAGCACAGCTCCTAACAATTAATAATAATTGTCTGACTACAATGAATAAGAATATACTACAGCAAATGTGTACAACTGGGTTCATATTCCATTCAAGTCCATAAATAAGTATTGAGTTTGACTATAATAATAAAACAACTAACATTTCTCAATGGCCAGCTACACGCCAAAGGCCAGGTTGAACACTATACTTTTTTTTTTTTTAACTGTCCACAGTATTTATTACTTGTATTTTTTTTATCAAGAGAAACTATTCCATAACCCAGTATTCATGTTTCATAGCTCAGGAACACAGGTCAGTGAGTTCCATGGAACTCAACCCGAAGAAGTTCTTTACATTCCAAGATAACTCTGCACTCCGAAAGATTCAGATCTTCTTCATCTCCTCAAAATCTTTCATGGAATCATAATTTCTGCAGACATCTGCGTATGCCTTCTTTCTTGGTTTAGCCACAGCAAACTTAGAGAAAGCTGCAACCTCCAGGGATACAGCAAATGCTCCAACAAAATGAAACCGCAGACACTTGACCGGAAGGCCTTGCTTCGGAGGTTTTGTCAAAACACTGGAAGTCACAGTGGTCATTCTTCTCAACAGTAGCCTCAAACCCAACGTCCTTCCTAACTGATACCTGAACACTGTACTTAAGTTTTCTCTTTGAGTCGTACTCCCTGAGGGCAGGGCTTCCTCCTTGTTCACTACTGTATCCTCAGCCATCCTAGAGCAGACATGCAATGGCCCTGTTGGCTGGTTCTGTTTATTATTTATCATCTCAAATGTAAAGGTGAGGAAATTCAGGTTCAAGAGTTGTTATTTGTCCAAGGATGTCAGGAAGGGCAGCATGACCCTGGCACCTGCACTCCTCACACAGAGGAATGTGATCTCACCCGTGTACTCTTAACAATGAAAGCCTGAAGGGTGGGGTGAGGGTGGATAGACTATTCAAAAGTTTTAATGCTGTTTAGTGCTGGGGATCTGGGGACAGGGTGTATAGGTATAGAGGTCCCTGGGAGGGTATGGTTCTAACATGACTCTCTAAAGTCTCTACATGACTGTTAGTGGGGTAGACTATTCCAGAATAAGCCCAAGCTTCCTGGGGAGCCTTAGGGCAGAATGCAAGCAGGGGTCAGATGTCAGGCCTATACCCAGGTGGCCTGTGCCAAGTGTTGTGGCTTTCCAAACAAAAGGTTAGCTTGATGTCAAGGGAAGAGTCATTCTGAAACGCTGACACAATAAACATGGGACTTTATAGGCCAGCAGAGAGATTAGTTTTCACCTCTCTTTTTTTCTTCACCTAATATATATTAAATTTATTTTCTCTAGAAAGTAAAAGATTCTCAGATTCTCCTGTGCGTTTGGCCTAGTGCCATGTGCTAACAGCAGTCAATAACATTTTGTATAACAAGAAAACTGTGGTTGGGAATGTAAAATGGCACAGCACTCTGGAAAATGATTTGGCAGTTTCTAGAAAACTAAGCATACACTTATCCTACAACCCAGCAGTTGCAGTCCTGGGCATTTATCCCAGAGGAATGAAAACTTCTGTTCACACAAAAACCTGTACATGCTTGTACACAGTAGCTTTATTCGTAATAACACCAAACCGGAAACAGCCAAAATGCCCTACGACAGGTGGATGATTAAACCGACTGTGGTACACCCATACTGCATGGAATAATATTTGACCGTGAAAAGAACAAACTGCTGATACAGGCAAAAACTTGGATGGATCTCAAGGGCGTTGTGCTAAGTGGAAAAAACAACAACAAACCTCCAATCTCCTGCTGTAGGATTCCATTTAGATAAAATTCTCAAAATTGGGCACGTGGGTGGCTCAGTCGGTTAAGGGTCTGCCTTTAGCTCAGGTCATGATCTCAGGGTCCTGGGATTGAGCCCTACATCGGGCTCCCTGCTCAGCAGGGAGTCTGCTTCTCCCTCTCCCTCTGCCGCTCCCCCTGCTTGTTTTCTCTCTCTCTCTCTGTCAAATAAATAAAATCTTTAAAGATAAATAAATAAATAAATAAATAAATAAATAAAATTCTCAAAATGACAAAATTTTAGAAAAGGAGACCTGATTAGTAGTTACCAGGGGTAGGGAAGTGTGGGTGTGACTATAATAGGGTAGCACTGGGGAGATCTTTGCAGGGACAGAACAGTTCTGGTGGTTACTCACTTCTACACAGGTGGTAAAAGAGCATATGCACACATCGTACCAATGTCAGTGTCCTGGTTTTGATATTGTACTGTAGTTCCTGGAGCCGTAACCATTGGGCAAAACTAGATGAAGGGTTCAAGGACCTCTCTGTACTATCTTTGCAACTTCCTGTGAATATATAATTACTTCAAAATAGAAAGTTTTAAAAAAAGAAAGAAAACTATGGTTGAAAGCATCACCTGATTTCTCAAATTTCTCTTCTACTCCATTCTGAAGAGATTCTAGTCAAGTGGAAGGATGGATATGCCTCTCATATAGAGAAGTCTTCTTTATCCCTTTGACAGCTTCATAATACTAGTTCCGTTTCTGTATCACATATATTTTTTCATCTAAACTCTGAATGTTTTTTGTTTTTTTTAAAGATTTTATTTATTTATTTGACAGTGAGAGAGACAGCCAGCAAGAGAGGGAACACAAGCAGGGGGAGTGGGAGAGGGAGAAGCAGGCTCCCAGTGGAGGAGCCTGATGTGGGGCTCGATCCCAGAACGCAGGAATCACTCCCTGAGCCGAAGGCAGACGCTCAACGACTGTGCCACCCAGGCGCCCCTAAACCCTGAATGTTTATTTCCATCTTTTGCTTTCGTAAATAGTCATTATATTATTATAAATAGCTACCACGAATCACCTTATACATAAATTTCACCCATTTCTTCTATGACTATGTTTGCAGTACAAATTCTTTGAAGAGGCAAAACTGGTTTTCTTAACAACTATGCTGTATTGCTATATTTATTCTGCATTTTAAGCAACACATAAACTTTTTTCAAGAAGCCTCATTTCTGAAAATAGGTATTTGTGCATACATTCTTAATGGCAAAAGTTTTGAGTCTACTTCAACTTGTACATATTTGACATTAATAAAACGTTTCTATTTGATTAACTTCAGCTAGTCATTTATCTATTGGTGTTGATTTAAATACATTTTTAAAAAATGCTCATTTATTAGGGAGAGAGAGCGAGCACAATTTGGAGGAAGGGCAGAGGGAAAAGGTGAAGCGGACTTTCTGCTGAGCAGGGAAATCTCCAAGCCTGGAAGGGCCCGATCCCAGGACCCTAGGATCACAACCTGAGCTGAAGGCAGACGTTTAACTGAGCCACCCAGGTGCCCCTTAAATACATTTTTTTAAAAGAGTTTGTTTGTTTATTTATTTATTTATTTATTTGAGAGACAGAGTGAGAGTGAGAGACAGTGAGAGAGCACAAGCAGGGGGAGTGGCAGAGGGAAAGGGAGAAGTGGGTTCCCCACTGAGTAGGGAGCCCCAGGTGGGGCTCAATCCCAGGACCCTGAGATCATGAACTGAGCGGAAGACAGACGCTTAACCAGCTGAGCCACCCAGGCACCCCTTGAATACATTTTCTTAAAGATTTTCTTTTAAGTAATCTCTACACCAATGTGGGGCTTGAACCAACAACCCCCAGACCAAGAATCGCATGTTCAAGGGACTGCGCCAGTCAGGCGCCCCAATTTAAATGCATTTTTAAAGGTATACACTCACTTTTATAATACAGTTCATTTTTATACAGATCCAGAGAAAACGTGAAATCCTGTCTACCTCAATATAACTACTACACATAGAGTAAGACTGGTATTATTAATTCAGAGACATCTTGCAACCCAGTATTATAAATACGTTGTAATGTGTTAAACAAAATGGCTTTCCTTTAGCCAAAAAAACCTTTTTTTTTTTTTTTTTTTAAATCTAGCCAAGTAATCAGCATCAAAACGTTTAGGATGCTATGCCGCGCCTGGGAATGGGGCGTTGTATCCTTCCTTTCTAAGTTCACCATACAGCGTGTGGGTGAAGCTTTCTGGGCAACCTTTCCCTCTCTCAGCCTTTGCTGCTGTGAAGCCAAAATGTGGGCTCTTAGTCTGAGTTTTGCAACCCACAGAAAATGTGGCTAAGGCCAGGGAACAGACGTATTTATACTTTAGGAGGTCCTGCTTTTCCCGAGTCACGTGGCTGCCCTGACACAGTGGCTTAGGCGCCTTCTGCGGCTTACTGCCGCCAGTCGAGTGGAGCGGGCGCCCTCTAGGGCTGAGCCTCGGGAATAAAATAGTCGCCGCCTGGGAAAGGGGCTGGGGGAATTCACCAGGATGGCTTTTCCTCCACAGCTAACGCTTCTAAAGCTTCCAGAAACTAAATTCTATCCGTGCTGTACCTGAAATAACTCAATGGGCCGATGCGTGTGCGTACGAGTGCGTGCATGCGTACACACCCCTAATATCTCCTTTAAAAACCCTAAAAAGACAAACAGGAAACCAGTAAGGGTGCTTGGCTCCAGGAAGGGAATGTCACAAGGGAGACAAGGATGGGTGGGACACTCACTTTCCCTTCCTCCCAAATTTATTATGAAAAACTTTCAAACATAGAGAACAGTTGAAAGAATACTGCAATGAATTTTCACTACTGACCACTTAGACGCCACAGCTGTTGTCATTTGTCGTATTTGTTTTAGCTCTGTATTTACTTGCCTGAAATATAATTAAAGACCCACATGAAAAATTGTCTCTTTCACAGACAAATCATAATTGTCTATGAGGACAATCCCATGGAACCTACAAAAAAGCTTCTAGAAATAATAAATGAATTTAGCAAGGTTACAGACATAATGTCAACCCCTGAAAACTTCGAAAACTTTCGATATACTAGCAGTAAACAATTGGAAACTGAAAAAATTTTAAATAACATTTACGATAGCCTAAAAAGGATAGACATACTTAGACATAAATCTAATAAAATATGTGCAAGATCTGAATGCTCAAAACTACAAAAGTCCAATGAAAGAAATCAAAGAAAACGAAGTAAATGGAGAGACATGCTGTGAATGTGGTTGGAGGATTCAGTATAGTTAGGCTATCAGTTCTTCCCAAAATGTTCTACAGATTCATCACTATTTCAGTCAAAATTCTATCAAGATTTTTTTTGTAGATGCAGATAAACTGATTGTAAAACAATTATGAAAAAGAAGAGTAATGTTGGAGGACTTACACTATTTGATTTTAAAAACTATTACACAGCTACGGTAATTAAGACAGTATAATATTGAAGGGATAAACATAGAGATAAATGGAACAGAATAGATAGTCCAACTATAGACCCACACAAAACAGTCGATTGATTTATGTACAAAGGTGTAAAGGCAACTTTCTCAATGGAGAAAAGATGGTCTTTCTACCAAATGATGTTGAAACAAATGGACACCATCCGCAAAAAAAGAAAATCCGGGACCTAAACCTCACACCTTAAACAAAAATTAACTCAAAATGGGGGCGCCTGGGTAGCGCAGTCCTTGGGCGTCTGCCTTCGGCTCAGGGCGTGATCCTGGCGATGTGGGATCGAGCCCCTCGTCGGGCTCCTCCGCTGGGAGCCTGCTTCTTCCTCTCCCACTCCCCCTGCTTGTGTTCCCTCTCTTGCTGGCTGTCTCTCTGTCACACAAATAAATAAAATCTTAAAAAAAAATTAACTCAAAATGGATCATAGATCTAAATGTAAAACTATAAAACTTTAGAAGGAAACATCAAAGAAAAACTTTGCAGTCTGGTGTTAGGCAGAGTTCCTAGATAAGATACCAAAATGTGACCCATAAGAGAAAAATTTGAATTGAATTTCATCAAAATTTAAACCTTTTTTCTCTACAAAAGACACTGGAAGGAAAATGAAAAGATATGCCACAGACTGTGAGAAAATATCTGCAAGTTAGATATTCAACATAGAACTTGTATCCAGAATATATATATAACTCAACTGTAAGAAAGGTTCAAATGACCTAATAAAAAATGGGCAAAAGATTTAAACAGATATTTCACCAAAGATGACATACTAATGACCAATAAGTCCTTGAAGACATGTTCAACATCATCAGCCGTTAAGGAATGCACTTTAAAATGATATCACTACACACCTAACAGAAAGGCAAAAAAGCAAAAAGAACAAACAAATGATACTACCAAATGTTGGTGAGAAGGATGGAGCAGCTGGGACTCTCATGCACTGGTGGTGAGAATACAAAATGGTACAGCCACTCCAGAAAGCAGTTTGACAGTTTCTTAAAAGTTAAATACACACACCATATGACCCAGCAATCCCAATCCCACATCATAGAGAAATACAAACATATGTTTATACAGAACTCTGTAAAAAATGTTTTGTATTTGCTCTGTTCAGCATTGCCAAAAACTGGGAACAATTCAAATGTCCCTCAACGAGTAAATGGATAAACCAACTGTGGTACATACGTACAATAGAGTACTACTCACCAAGAACAAAGAATGAACTGTTGATGCACATGACAGCCTGGATGAATCTCAAAGGTATTATGTGAGTGAGAGAAGTCAGTCTCGAAATGTTATATACTGTATGATTCCATTTACACAACATTCAGGAAAAGGCAATAATATGGGAACAAGCACAGATCAGTGGTTATCAGGGATGGGAGGAAGGACTGGGCTTCATGACGACAGTAGGAGGGGGGTTTGGGGGTCATAGGACTGTTCTGCACCCTCATTGTGGTTGTCAGCTTCAAAACTCATAGAGCTGGACACACAAACACACACACACACACGCAATTTTACTGTATGCTCACTTAAAAATATATTTTTAAAAAGCTAATCTCCATGTAAACAAAGGGAAATACAGACATACATGCTTATACACAAATGGTCCTTCTCTGTAAATACACAGAAGAAGTGAGTCATAGTAGCTGTTGAGGCTGGGAAAGGAAGCAAGGTAACCAAGGTGGGGGGAGGGCAGGGCAGTTACTTTATACCTTCCTGTACTTGGATTTTTTTTTCCTATAATGAAATAAATTTCCTACTCAAAAATATTTTTGAAATTCAAATATAATATAAAACATAAAGGCATAGGGATATATGGGAAAGAATATGTAAAAATAATAAATGATATTTTAATCACAATTGAAAACTGTGATTGAAAATCTTCCTTTAATTTTAAATCTCATGTTAAGCTACTACACATTGTCCTTTCCAAGCATTTTTCTATGCATACATACTTTTAGATAAAATTGGGATTATATTTCAAACTATTTTTATTCTTTTTCATTGAATATTATTTCATAAATTCTTTTGCATATTATTTATTTTTTAAAAAATAGAATTTCAGGTATTATGCAATATTTCAGCATCTGGATATATCCTAATTTATCTAAGTATTTTCCCAGATATTTAAATAGTTGAAAAATTGCCCTACTATATGAATATTTTCACATAAATTAATCAGAAGCAACTAAGATTTAAGAGGATAAATCCTTACAAGTAGAATAAGAGGCCAAAAGAATATGTATATATTATAATATGTAAACACATTTATTTTTATCTATGAACATATTTATTTGAAGGTTCTTGAGATCGACTAACAAACTGCTTTCCAGAAACACAGGAACTATTAATACTGTGTATTGAGTGTCCATTTCCCTGAACCCTCACAAGTATTGAATAAACTTTGTTAAATCTTTAGTAATTTGAAGGGCCAGGAAATGGTGTCTCATCGATGCTTTGATTTCTATTCCTTTGGGTATGAGTGAAGTCAGATATACTTCATGTTTGCCAGTGATTTCTACTACTTTGTGAAGTATCTTTTCACATTCTTTGCCCATTTTCCATTGGGATTTTAGTGTTTTCTCCTTACTCCTTAGGAATTCTTTATATATTAAATATTTATATAAATATATTGCCATATCTGTAACAAAGATTTCCCCAGTATATTATTTGGCTTATAATTTTATGAATTGTGTATGTTAATTAACAATCAATTAAAGGAATATATTCTTATTATTTAAAAAATCATACTATATAAAAGGTATAAAAAGAAAAGTAAAACATTCCTTGATCTCTATTAGCTAAATTCTACCCCTCCACCATTTAGCCTCTCTTCACAATTTCTTATGAATTCTTTCAAAAACACTTTTTAATGAGTATATATATTTATTCCTGTATTTTATTTACACAAATGGGATTCCATTCTGGTAGTTCATATCTCACCTTGCTTGGATTGTTTCCAATAACCACATATAGTATATATGCATGGATCCGTACATGTAGATCTGCCTCATTCTCCTATTTTTATTCTTTTAACAGAATGCTATTCCATGGAGGAGATGGAACATGCTTCATTAAGCCAGTTCCCAACGGATGGATCTGAGAATGCTTCTAGTTTTTCACTATTTCTACTTTTTAAAGATTTCTTTATCCAATATTCATTTGTATATTATATTTTGGTACAGGGTTTCCCACTTTTTGCAACCTGTGAGGAAAGATAAGATCACTTTTATAAAAATGTATTTATAAGATCTCATAGAAACCAGAGGCATTGTTGTTGATAAAATAATAATAATCACTAATATACCACCTGTCCTTGGAGACAAAGCATGTCTTCTCTGCTTCTTCCTGAGGGAACAGAAGGAGAGTTTCATTTACTGAGACTTTACATGTGAAGTTTGAATTTACTTTCTTAAGAGTTTAACAGACAATAAGCACAGGGAAAGGGGCTCAACATTGTTGGTAATCAAGGAACTAAAAATTAAAACCACATGAGATATAAACCCACACCCAACGGGATAACAAGATCTTACAAACTGATATCAAATGTTGGTAAAGATTTGGAGCAACTCAGTCCGTTAAGCGGCTGCCTTTGGCTCGGGTCCATGATCCTGGCTCCCTGCTTCTCCCTCTGCCCCTCCCTCCACTCTCGTGTACGCACTCTCTCACTCTCTTTCAAATACATAAACAAAAATCTTTAAAAAATGAAAGATTTGGAGCAACTGAAACTTGCTCATCTTGGTGGAAGGAATCTAAAATGGTACCATCACTTTGGAGAATTGTTTGGCATTTCTTGTAAAATTAAACATATACCTGCTCTATCAATGACCCAGAATTTTATTCCAAGAGAAACAGAAACACAGGCCACATAATGACTTTTATATGTATATTCATAGCAGCTTTATTCATAACAGCCTCAAACTGGAAACAGCCCAAGTGTCCATCAATGAAATGGGTAAACAACAACACAAAGGAGTGAACTGTAGTCAAGCTGATTCTAAAATTTATATTGCAAGGTAGAAGAACTAAAGTAACCAAAACAATTTTGAAAAAAAATAATGTTATAGGAATCACACTACCTGATTTTAAGAATTACAATATAATTACAGTTATCGAGACAGTATGGTATTGGAGGAGGAGGGAGAGAGATATAGATCAATGGAACAGGACAGACTCCAGAAATACTCCTACACAAGTTTGGCCAAATGATTTTTGACAAACATGCAAAAACAATTCAATGGAGAAAGTAGTTCTCTCAACAAATGGTATTGGAATAATTGGACATACTTAAGGAAAAAAGCCAAAAATCTCAATCTAAACCTAAATCTTAAACAAAAATTAACTCAAAATAGATCACAAATCTAAATGGAAAACACAAAACCATAAGACTTTTATAAAAAAGGAGAAAATCTTTGTATGCTAGTGTTAGGTAAAAATTTCTCATATATGATACCAAAAAGCATAATGCATAAAAGAAAAAAGTTGCAAAATTGGACTTAATCAAAATTAAAATCTTTTGCCCTGTGAAGTATCTTTACAGGATGAAAAGACAAACCATAAACTGAAGAACATACCTGCATAACACGATCTGACAAAAGACTTGAATACAGAATCCATAAACCGTGCTCTGAACACAACAGTAAGAAAAGAATCTCAATACGCAAAAATCAATCAATGAAATAGACCACATAAACAGAATGAAGGGGGAAAACTATGTGGATACAGAAAAAGTATACACCAAAATTCAACACTCTTTCATGTTAAAAACATTTGACAAACTAGGAATAGAAGGAAACCACTTCCACATAATAAAGGCCATATATGAAAAACCTACAGCTAACATCAGCTAACTCGGTGGTGAAAAACTGAAAAATTTCTCTCTAAGATCAGGAAGAAGGGACGCCTGGGTGGCTCAGTCCTTAAGCGTCTGCCTTCTGCTCAGGGAGTGATCCCAGCCACATCAGGCTTCTCTGCTGGGAGCCTGCTTCTTCCTCTCCCACTCCCCCTGATTGTGTTCCCTCTCTCGCTGGCTGTCTCTCTCCGTCAAATAAATAAATAAAATCTTTTTAAATAAATAAATAAATAAAAGGCATCCAAATTGGAAAGGAAGACATAAAATCATTTATTTTTACAGATGGCATGATCTTATACATAGAAAATCCTAAAGATTACACACACACACACACACACACACACACATACCTGTTAGAACTAATAAATTCAGCAAATTTGTGGGATATGAAATCAGCACTCAAAAATCAGTTGCATTTCTATACACTGACAATGGACAATATGAAAAGGAGATTAAGAAAACCATTCCACTCATAATAGCCTCCAAAAGAATATAATAATTAGGAATTAACTTGACCAAGGAGGCTAAAGATTCAAACACTGAAAACTATAAGACATTGCTAAAGGAAATTAAAGAAGATACAAATACATGAAAGATATCCTGTGTTCATAGACTAGAAGGCTTAATTTTGTTAAGATGTCAATACCACCTGAAGCCATTTACAGATCCAATGCATCCCTATCAAAATTCCAATGACAATGTTTGCAGAAATAGTAACACCCATCCTAAAGTTCATATGGAATCTCAAGGAACTCCAAGTGGCCAAAACAATCTGGAAAAAGAATAACAAAGCTGGAGGACTCAACTTCTGATTTCAAAACTTACTACCAAGGTACAGTAATCAAAACAGGGTACTGGGGCGCCTGCTTGGATCAGTCAGTTGGACGTCTGACTCTTGGTTTTGGCTCTGGTTGTGATCCCACAGTCCTGGGATTGAGCCCTGCACTGGGCGCCCCGCTCAGCAGGGAATCTGCTTGTCCCTCTCCCTCTCCTTCTCCTCCTCTTTCTCTCTGTCAAATAAATAAATAGATAAAATCTTAAAAAACAGTGTGGTACTGGCATAAATATAGACATGGAGACCAAGAAATAGACTGGAAAGCTCAAAAGTAAACTCTCCCATATATGGTCAAATGATTTTCAACAAGGGTGCCATAACAGTCAACAAGGAAAGGACAGTGTTTTCAACAAATGGTATTGGGAAAACTGTATATCCACAAGCAAAAGAATGAAATTCGAACCTATGTTACATCATATATAAAAATTAACTCAAAATGGATCAAAGACCTGAACATAAGAGCTAATACTATAAAACTCTAGAAGAAAATACAGGAGAAATGCTTCATGATACTGAATTTAGCAATGATGTCTTAGAAATCAGAAACAGGGGCGACTGGGTAGCGCAGTGGTTGGGCGTCTGCCTTCGGCTCAGGGCGTGATCCCGGTGTTCCAGGATCGAGGTTCCAGGATCGAGTCCCACATCGGGCTCCTCTGCTGGGAGCCTGCTTCTTCCTCTCCCACTCCCCTGCTGTGTTCCCTCTCTCGCTGGCTGTCTCTCTGTCACATAAATAAATAAAATCTTTAAAAAAAAAAAAAAAGAAATCAGAAACAAACAGAGACCAACCTTGAAAATTCCCCAAACCGACAAAACCAGTTTCATCATACAAAGCAAGCTTCATTTAGCTTATTTCGCAAGGCTAACCTGATCTGGATAATTTCTTGCTTGTGCCCCTATAAATGAAAAGCAAAACTTGAACTGTTTCCCAAGGTTAATATGAAATAACCACTGAAAATTATGATATTATAACCAATCACCGTGAAAAATAAACTCACAGCTTTCTCGCTATATAAACTGCTTTATAACAATACACTCCTGAGACTCATTTCATGTTTTGGTTTGAGGGCTCCCAGTTTACAAACTGTCTTTCTGGTGTGTGCACAGTAAGTTTTTACCAATTACTACTTCAGTGATTCATTGGTTTTACTTGGGCTATTTTGACTCTTTGACAGATACAATACCAAAAGCACAGGCAATAAGAGAAAAAATAAATTGGACTTTATCAAAATTAAAAACTTTTGTGTTAACAAGGGATGTTATCACCAGAGTGAAAAGGCAACCCAAGGAAAGGGAGAAAATATTTGCAAATCATATATCTGATAAGGGACTAATATCCAGGTTATATACAGAACTCCTGTAACTCAACAAAACAACAACTCGTTGAAAAACAGGCAAAAGACTTGGATAGCCATTTGTCGAAGACATACAGACGGCCAATAAGCACATGAAAAGGTGATCAGTATCACTAATCATTAGGGAAATGCAAATAAAACCCATGACGAGATACCACTTCACACATATTAGGATGGCTATTAACAAGCAGAAAATAATGTTGGTGAGAATGTGGAGAAATTGGAACCCTTGTGCATTGCTGGTGGGAATATAAACTGGTTTATCTATAATGGAAAACAGAATGGTCATTCCTCAAAAAAATTAGTCATAGTATTAACATACGATCCAGCAATGTCACTTCTAGGTATATACCCCAAAGAATTAAAAGCAGGGACTCAAATAGGTATTTGTACACTAATGTTCATAGTAGCATTATTCACAAATCTAAATGTTGAAAACAACCAAAATGTCCATCAACAGAAGAACAGATAGGCAAAATGTGATCTAGGCATAACAATGAGAGTATTACTTACCCTTAGAAAGGAATGAAATTCTGATGCACGCTACAATATCGATGAACCTTGAGACATTACGCTAACTGAAACAAACTAGTCTCACACATACACATACACACAAATACTGTATGATTTCACGGAATGGTGGTTGACGTAGGGGAAGAGGGGAATGGAGAGTTACTGTTTAATGACTACAAAGTCTCCTTTCGGGAAAATGAAAAAGTTCTGGAGGGGTGCGGGGTTGTAAATTTAAGCCCCATGCTGGGTGTTGAGATTACTTAAAAATTAAAAAAAAGAAAGAAAAAGAAAAAGTTCTGGAGATGAATGGTGGTGGTAATCGAAAAACAATATGAACATATTAAATGCCAATGAACTATATGCTTAAAATGGTAAATTTTGTGCATGTTTTACTATAATAAAAAACAAATAATCTAATTAGAATATGAGCAAAAGACTTGAACAGACACGTCACCAAGGATGGATGGCAACTAAGCCTGTGAAAAGATGTTCAATAACCATTAACCATTAGAGAGATGCAAATTAAAGCCACAGGGATGGGGCACCTGGGCTGCTCAGATGGCTAAGTGTCTGCCTTTGACTCAGGTCATGATCTCCAGGTCCTGGGATGGATCCCATGTCTGGCTCTCAGCTCAGTGGGGAGTCTGCTTCTCCCTCTCCCTCTGGCTCTCCCGCCTGCTTGTGCTTTCTCTGTCTCTCAAATGAGTAAATAAAATCTTTTAAAAAAATACAGTCATGGGGACACTGTGACGCATCTATTACAATGGTTAAAATAGAAAATATTGATAATATCATATGCCTGCAAGGATCCAGAGCAACTGGATGTCTCATACATTGCTGGAGGTAATGTAAAATGTTATATCCACCCTGGAATAACACTTCGATATAATCATACTGCTCAGTATTTACCTGAAGAAAGGAAAAGTAATGTTTACACAAAAACCTATAAGCCAATGTTCACTGCAGCTTTAGTGGTAATAGCTAAAACTGGATACAACCCAAATGTCCTTCAAAGTGTGAATGGATAAACATGCAACTACTTAGCAATAAAAAGGAATGAAATGTTGGTACAGGCAACAACTTGAATGGATCTCAAGAGCATTAGGTTGAGTGACAACAGCTGATCCCAAAGAGTTACATATTGTATGATTCCATATACAAAACATTCTTAAAATAATGAATTATAGTGACCGAGAACAGATTAGTGGTTGCCAGGAGTTAGGGGTTGGGGAGGGTGTGACTATGAGGTAACATGAGGGAGGTTCTTTGTGGTGATGGAACGATTCTGTATTCTGACTGTGGGAGGAGTTACATGAATCTGTACACGTGATACACATCTAGAGTACAATACACCCCCCACAAGAACGCATATAAAAACTGATGAAAGCTGAAGAAAGTCTTTACGTGAGTTCATCGCATTGTATCAGTATCAGTTTAGGGAATTTGACAATGTACTATGGTTATACAAGATACTGAGCAAAGATAGGTGAAGGGTACATGGAAAACACTTTGTACTAGTTTCACAATTTCTTGTGACACTTAAAGTCTTTCAAAAGAAAATAAAACTAAAAGAGGAGGGGCACCTAGCTGGCTCAGTCAGAAGAGTTTGTGGCTCTTGATCTCGGGGTCATGAGTTCCAGCCCCACGTGGGGTGTAAAGATTATTAAAAAAATAAAATTAAAAAAAGAAAAGATGAGTAAACTATTGATACACTCAACAACATGGATGAATCTCAAAAACATTTTGCTGAGCCAGACACAAGAGTACACCTAGTATAATTCCCTTTATTTCAAGTTCCAAAACAGGCAAATTAAGTTACAGTGATGGAAATCAGATCTGTGGTTGCTTGTGGGGTGATGTGTGGGGAATAATTGGGAGGAAACATTGAGGGAAATTTCTGAGGTGGTGGGAATGTACATTTTACTGTGTCTAAATTACACCTAAAAAGGTAGGGGGAGAGAAAAGCCCTCTTAACGAATCTCGTTTGAAATGACCAAGCAAAAAAAAAAAAAAAAAAAAAAGATTGGCCAAGCCCATAGAGGTTGAAAATTTTGGATGAAGGACTTTCTGACAACTGACAACCCAAGGTGACTTGAGGACAACTGGAGATAATAACAGTAATGATCTGAGAGGGTTCCTGTGAGAATTAAATAAGCTGTAAAGAACTTACCACAATGCCCGGCACACAGTGGGCGCTTAATGCATCAATGAAAGCTTCTATGGTTCGCATTCTAGGGAACAGACTGGCGCGGTCCCGGGAAGACCGGGCTCGTTCATAAAGTGGTTAAGTTCATAAAGTGGTTAAGTTTCACTAGAGTGTGCACAAGCGACACCTGGTGCCCTAAGGGTTTCGGTGCCCTTAAAAGGCTGACCTAACTCTTAAGGTCCCTGCAGCCTCAAGTTATGTTCCTCAGAGTCTGAGTTTCGCTCCCCGTGCTTCAAGTACCACCAAGAAGGGACGAGTCCCCGGCGTGCTACCCGCACTGCAGTAGCCGCCCGCTCCCGAGGAAGTTGATTGGAGTCGGCCCCCGAAACAGCAGAACCACCCAACGCGCCACCTCGGCCCCGCCCCTCGGCCCCTCACCCCAGAGGGGATGGGCGGGGCACGCAGGCGTCGAGCCCTGCCATTCGCTCCAGCTGGCGGGGGAGGCGGGGCCTGACCCGACAGCGGTCCTGCAGAGTTGTCATTCGGCCACGGCTAGAGGACACAGTCAAGATGGCGGCAGCGTCTGGCCTGATGCGGAGACCCCTTGAACAGGTAGACAGCGGCACGCGTGCCTCCGCGCGATCCCTGCCCACCTTGCGTCCCCTCTCAGCGTCCTCTCTCTCCCCGCCAGGTCTCCGGGCTGCTGAGGAGGCGCTTCCACCGGACGGCACCGGCGGCGCTGCAGGTAGGTGGCCTGGACGCCGGCCGGGGCAGGGAGGGGGCAGTCAATCCCGAGGCGGATGCCGGGGACGCGCCTGCGCGGTGGGGAGAGAGAGACGGCAGCGGGCCCTGGAGTCGACCGATTCCCACATCTGCCTGGGACTCGTCGTGCCTCTGTTGCGACCCAGCGCCAGACACACCAGCACATTACCCCCGCCAGGGTCATTGGTTTCTGTAGGCGATCTGAGTACACTAGACTTGACGCTTCTTCCCTCGCCCTCCTTTTAAATTTTTTACTGTACTAAAATACACATAACCAAATTTACCATTTTGAAGTGTATGTTCAGCGGCACTAAATCCATTTACTATGTTGTGAGACCATCACCATCACCATCAGAAACTCTACCCCTTAAACAGCAACTTCCCATTTCCCCCCAGCTCCTGGTAACCTCTGTTGCGCTTTCTGTGCCTGTGAATTTATCTATTCTAGGTACGGCCTGTAAGTGGAATCCTACAATGTTTGCCCTTTTATGTCAGCCTTATTTCACTTAGCGTGATGTTTTCAAGGTTCACTCATGTTGTCAGAATTTCATTTCGTTTTTTAAGGCTGACTGATAGTCCATCTTACGCATATACCAAATCTTGTTCATCCATTCATCTGTTGATGGACATTTGGGTGTTTTCACCTTTTGGATTTGTGAATAATGCTAAGAACATTGGTGTGCAAGTATCTGAGTCCCTGCTTTTATTTCTTTTGTGCATCTGTTTAGAAGTGGAATTGGTTGGATCATATGGTAATTTTGTGTTCAACTCTTTGAGGAATTTCCCACCCCCTTTTTTTTTACTAGAGGATTCTACCAATCTGTTTAGTAAAATAACCTGTAGACTCTGAGGGTAGTGTTCGGAGGTGCTTGTTGGTACCTAGTGACTGCTCAGAACAGTTTTATGTAGGCTTCCTTAACAGTTCTCTGTCCCACACTATACCAAGTGTGGAAATGAAACAACCCAGTTTAATTTCTACTTAGGAAACTACTTATGAGCTGGTCTGGCCAGCAAACAGAGTTTGTTAAGCTTAGATGCACATTAAGAAAAGTGTTCAGTAAACTTTTCATTAATAAATCCAGTTAGGCTGTATGATAAAAATGTTACTTTTGGAATTCTTTGAACTTTTAAAGAGAAGCCTATTCTAGTGATAGTTTTTATATTGTATGCTGTAGGCAGCCTAGATAATTACAAAAGGAGAGATTCTCAATAGTATCTGAGATAATCCTATAGTAATCTTTGTTGATTGTTTTCCCCACACCTGTGACAGGTGACAGTTCGTGAGGCTATAAACCAAGGTATGGATGAGGAGCTGGAAAGAGATGAGAAGGTATTTCTGCTTGGGGAAGAAGTTGCCCAGTATGATGGGGCATATAAGGTAACCCAAGATATGTGAAATTGATATAAATTGAGGTGGCTGTTGGCCCCCATATACACTTAAAAGTAATCAGATCATTGTGTAATTTTAGGTCAGTCGAGGCCTGTGGAAGAAATATGGAGATAAGAGGATCATAGACACTCCCATATCTGAGGTAAGCCTTCCGTCAGGAAGCAGACCTCTCAGGGGCATGTTAAAGTGCACACTGTTGTGATTTCTATTGATTTTCACCTGTGTTTATGTTTTACTTATAGATGGGCTTTGCTGGAATTGCCGTGGGTGCAGCTATGGTATGTAATCCTCTTCATGAATCTCATCCAAAGAGGTTTCTTTTAACATGACCTTTTAAAAACATTGTTTGAATTTTGGAATGGTTGCCACTTTTTATTGCTTTTTGGTTTTTTTAAGATCTTTGTTTTTGATTTGACAGGCTGGGTTGAGGCCCATTTGTGAATTTATGACCTTCAATTTCTCTATGCAAGCCATTGACCAGGTTATAAACTCAGCTGCCAAGACCTACTACATGTCGGGGGGCCTTCAGCCTGTGCCCATAGTCTTCAGGGGGCCCAATGGCGCCTCAGCAGGTGTAGCTGCCCAGCATTCACAGTGCTTCGCTGCCTGGTATGGGCACTGCCCAGGCTTAAAGGTGGTCAGCCCCTGGAATTCAGAGGATGCAAAAGGACTTATTAAATCAGCCATTCGGGATAATAATCCAGGTCAGTAGAGTGACCCTTAACGTCTCTTTTGAACATTAAAGAACTAAATTGAACTCTTTGCCTGGAAGGAAGCCGTTCCAGGCTTCTAGTTAGGCTTAAACATATCACATAAAATGTTAGTGATTCACAGATATAGTAAAGACAGTTTTAAAAAAGGTGTTTGTGGTTTTGCTTTTCTGACTATAAAGGGGGCTGTTAAGTACCTACAATGCTGGTTTAACTATAATAGATAAAATTAGATTGAGCAGATTATAAATGCCAGTAGCTAAACCATCCTCTCAAGGCTGCTGGACACAACAGATGTGAGGCTTCCTAATCAGCACAATGAAACGTTTCACAAAATGAATGATAGTATCGTATATACATTTGGTCATGTAATTATTTCTGTTAAATATTTGTATTTTGCAGTGGTGGTGCTAGAGAATGAACTGATGTATGGGGTTCCTTTTGAATTTCCTTCAGAAGCTCAGTCAAAAGATTTTCTGATTCCCATTGGAAAAGCCAAAATAGAAAGGCAAGGTAAGAGCACTTAGTACATGTTAAATATTATTTGTAATCTAGCTCCTGTATTTATGTTGGTCAAAATTCATTCTTTTTTTTTTTTTTTTTTTTTTTTTTTAGAGGTAGGGGAGGGTCAGAGGGAGAGGGAGAGGGAGAGAGAGAATCTTAGGCAGGCTTTACGCCCAGCATGGAGCCCGAGTGGGGCTCGATCTCACAACCCTGAGATAACGACTTGAGCTGAAATCAAGAGTCGGACACTTAATCGACTTTGCCACCCAGGCGCCCCTGGTCAGATTCATTCTTGAAGTTACTGCCCTTTGATTAGGAAATTATAGGATGAGTTCAGGTTAAGAAATGTGTCGTGCTTTGCTCCTACACTTGTGCTTTCCTAATTCCCAGTCCAGTAGACTTCTATATCATCTCTAGGAAGGCCGCCACATTCCTCACCTCCCTGGAACAGATGAGTGGAAGAGTTTACAAATGAACAGGAGCCACGGTGGCTGCGGGGCAGTGCAGCATCTTTAATGTCAGTCTGGCCTCTGACCTGTGCCCACTTTGTTTCAGGGACACACATCACCGTAGTTGCCCATTCAAGACCCGTGGGCCACTGCTTAGAAGCTGCAACAGTGTTATCCAAAGAGGGAATTGAATGTGAGGTATGTGGACATTCACTTTTAAAGAATCAGAAAGTTTCCTTTTAAATTTAAGACCCAGAAATAGGAGTTTGAATTCTGTAACAGGTTAACTAAGTGTAAAATCTTGCTTTGTCGCTCAGTTCTGCCTCTGCTTGAAGCTAGGAACCTTCTTGCTTTTCAAATACCTAACTTTTTACCATGTAGGTTCTAGATCCGTTAGGATAGTACCTGCTTGCTCAAGTTGGGATCCAGCCTTGGAGCTGGAGGTTGGGAGAGGGGCAGACTTAGAAATCAGCATCCAGTTTTCTCACATCCAGGACCTACCACTTGGTGGTTACACTTGGGCAAGATGCGTCCTCTGATCGCCGCCGCACCAGCTGCAGACTGAGAATACGTTTACTGGCCTGTCAGGTTGGCTGTGGGAATTACTGTGCACCTGGTACACAGTGAGCAGTCAGTTGGTAGTTATTAGTTGTTTTGATGAAAAGTTAAAGCCCAGGAGGATAAGTGAATTCTTAACAGAACCACTTGTGGTAGAGATTTTTGTTTTAATCACAATTTCCCATTTTACATTTTGTTCTTAAATAGGCAGATTCGATTTTCCTAGACCCAGAGATTGACAGGAAACAAGAGAGGGAAGGGTATAATGGGGATGAGACTATATTTGTGGTGCAGTGGCTCTAAAAAGCGTATCTATATTGTCTGTTTAGGTGATAAATATGCGAACCATCAGACCAATGGACATTGAAACAATAGAAGCCAGTGTCATGAAGACCAATCATCTCATAACTGTGGAAGGAGGCTGGCCACAGTTTGGAGTAGGAGCTGAAGTTTGTGCCAGGATCATGGAAGGTATTTCAGAGAAACTGGTTCTAGAATACTCAAGTTGTAATACACAGTGTGTACCTGGATACTGGGTAAAGATCAAAAGCTAGGGGTGGCCAACAGTCTTAACTTTCAGCTTGTTGCCTGGGCATTTTTCCTTTGGGTAAATGTTTTAAAAGAGCCAGAAACAGTCCCCGTAATTAGTATTCCTTTAGATTTTCTCTCCTCTGGAGAGCCATACCTCCTGTGGGAAGGTGGTGGTGTTCAGTGGCTTTTCTTGCCTCTCTCACTTGAGCCTCCTTCTGTCCTAGGCCCAGCATTCAATTTCCTGGATGCTCCTGCAGTTCGTGTCACTGGGGCTGACGTCCCTATGCCTTATGCAAAGATCCTAGAAGACAACTCTATACCTCAGGTTAAAGACATCATATTTGCAATAAAGAAAACATTAAATATTTAGTTTGGACTTGAATTTGAAGTCATTGGGATTTACTTAAAATACTTGCTGTCACTTCACCTGGATTGTACTGTAAGACCTTATGATTCATAAAGTTATCTCTAAAGCAACAATACAAATGTTTTTGTACTTGGAAGAAGTTTAAATGTGCTTATATGTGGAAAAACTCTCTTCTCCTGCTCTGGACTCCATGGGTTTGGGGTTTTTTTTCGGTCTGTTACAATTACCATGTTCTTTGAATAAGGCTAATGTAAAATTTTATCCTCTCACAAGGACAGGGTATGAACGTGGCAGAGTTCTGCAGAAAGATGTATCCAGAAATGACAACTTCTTTGTAAAGATAAAAGCTATTATCTACATTCGCTGTTAGATTGTTTTGATAAGAAATAAAGGAATTCCTATGACTAATTGTATTTTTAATTGTATCTTTATATTCTTGAAGTCATACATGTGGGGTGGGTGGAGGTCTTAAAATTCTGCTAAGAATTTGTTAAGAAATTAGCGACACTAAATCACCTAAACTGTCAGCACACTTGTAACAGGAACTTGTCCAAAGACTCTTCAAATGCCTAATTGTAATAGGGTTCCATTCCAAATTAAACCACAATTCATGTTAGGTGTTTTTCCCATTGCCAAAAAACAGACATTCTGCCACATGCTGTCCTTTAGAAAGTTGAGACAGAAAAGACAGGTTTAAATTAGGTATAGAAGCATACAAGGGGTGCCTAATTTAAATAGCAAGACAGGATTGTTAGCTTTTAGTAATTAAGAAGGAAAATATGACACACAAAAAATAGACATAGGGTAGGTGGGAAGGAAACCAGAAATACTGTATGGATCTGTTCTTTATAAAAGTTCCCACAAAAAATTCCCACTTAAAATGCCTAGCCAAGCTATAGACAACACATTTTGTTGACATGGTTTATTTTAATAAAAAATACAGCTGAACATTTATCACAGATTAAATGAAACTATACACAATGACATTCTCTGCATAGTAACCAACACTGATGTGTGTACTTGAATTTATTTAAATGGATTACTGATAATCCTTTAAAGTGCAATTTATTTAAGGGTTTAAGCAAATCATAGGATAAAGGATCTAATAAATGAGTATATTAAAAAGATGATACATTTGGATAAATCTTTCAAAAATCAGAATTGATTCCTATGGATGCCAAATTTACTTGTGTTGTAATAATAACCCCCCACAAACCACAAACTTGACTTTATTGCTGAGGATTAAGGAGATCCCCTAATCGGCAAGAGCTTTTCCTGATGTTAACATTTTCTGTCTGTCCAATACACCCTAACTAAAAGGAACTACGAGTCTAGAGTGGTTGCTTTCACAGCCCTGAGTTCTATAACCACAATGGTATTCCTGTTAGAACCTAGAGAAGGTTCTAGACTTGACTTGCCCCTGTCTATCTGAATGGAAAAGGAAGAACTCAGTTACTTCTCTCACTCCAGGACATAACTATGCTTTGGACTACAGTGTTAATAATGTCTAAGACGAAATAAGGTAGCAAAAAATGGGAGTTAATCTAAGAAATAACCAGAAAATGGTTTAAAGAGAAATGAGAGGAACATTTCTGGGAGCTGTCTGACGGGATAGGAGGGACTGCAACACAAAGTTCACTCATTGCTGTGACTGAACATTGTCGTTTTTCTGTCCGTTTCCTTCAGTTGGTGAAAAGGTTGACTCCAATGTGCTGCTGCCCCCAAAAGATGCCCATTAGAGGATGAACAAGACTCCTTTAAAATGGTAATAAAGGAGCAAAATAAATATTTCTTAAGGCAGAACCAGCCTGAATTTATTCTCCTTGACTATTTCCCTCTTGAGAAGCGTCTTGTGTGAGCATCTGCAGAGTCGTATGTGGCTGTCCTGGCTCAGCGATCATTCATCCGTTAAGAGAGGACTTCAGGGGTTGGAGGTGGGAGGAAAAAACAAAGAACTTCCCCTCCGAGTGTAGACATGGAGCTTCAGCCGATCCTAGGAGCACTATGATCCCAGGTCTCGGCTTTCCTCAAAGTTCCCTTCTGGAAATTCTGGATGGAGCTGAGTAAGGCCCCGCGGCTCACACCATTCACAGCCTGGGGCGCGAGCTGTGCAGGCGCCTCTGTGCTTGCAGGAAGCAAGGGAGCTGCTGGTGGTGGAGGCGGAGGCGGAGGCGGAGGAGGTGGAGGTAATGCAGACATCCCTGGGGGGCGGGGGAAAGGGGACAGTCAGCATCATTTCTCCAAACACCCTGCACACACGCTACTGCTCAGTCCTGGGCAGAAGGGACTTGGATGAGACTGCAAATGTTCTCCCTCAGAGGGACCAAGATACCCAGTACTGTGTGGTTTTTTTAAAATGCTGAGCAAGAAAGCTAGAAGCATCAAAGGGGAATTAATTAAGGATTGCCACTTTCCCCAGTAATTGTCATCTAAGACTGAATATCACGGACTCCATGAAACACTACACAGTGACATTCTCCCTGCGTAGATGAGGCTCTAACTCCACTTCCAAATTTTAGCAATGGTCCCAGAAGAAGAGTTGCATCAGCTACTTTAGGCTGGTCCAGGGCACCCACTGAGCTAGCAAGTAAAGACGTATTTGTATGCACAGAGTTGGGCTGCCTGAATATCAATGACTGATGAAGGATGAGCATTTCTTTAGCTGCTCCAACACATACAATATTTGAAGGATGTCATTTAACAGAAAATGACAAACCACTCGATTCTAGGCAAAGAACCAGTGTCTGCTGGGTTAAGGGTTCCCCAGGGCTGTACGTCTCGAATAATCATTTTCTATGAGGCCGCATTAAAGAAATATAAAATGCTGATAACTGTTAAGTGCAAAGCAGGGGGCAGAGGGCTCTCTCCCCGGCAATGGTATTTTCAGGAAGGAGTCTCCCTCAGCACCTTCCTGCCACTGCGGCCTAACCCAGGAACAGAATGCAGCTGCAATGACCCTACATCTTTGCTGAAGCATCAGGAGAGCCTCTGGCCTGGTGGGCAAGGAGAAGGAAACTGGACACGTATCTAAAACTGCCCTTAGCTTCCCGGCACACGAACAAGTGGCGGTTGAATGTTATAGTTTTGAATCGATGAATGAATGGCTCTCCTAGGACAAAATAAAAACTGAGTATAGCCAAAGACCTGCTTTAAAGAACTTGCAGGTGCCACAGAGTTAGCTGCCTCATTACCTGTGAATCTTGCAGCTCTCGGTGACTCCCCTGTCTTGTTTCTAGCCTTCGCCTCGGCCCCTCCTAGGGTTCCGTAGCGAAACATTCTGTGAGGTGCTCTTCCCCTCTAACCTGCTGCTGAGCTGCGGTGGTAACAAGTAAACATGCCCAGCACCACTTGAATTTCTACGGATGAGTGGTTCAGGATGACCACTAAAATACTTAGGTAAGAGCATCCTTCTTACCGAGTGTGACACACAACAGTTCAAAGTCTTATACTGCCTAGAAAACCACTTACCTTCCTTACATCTTTTACTCAAACCTAAGGCGGCTGAAATTAAAGAATCACACAGATACACACATTCATGCTCTGCAATCTCAAATTCTCAAATGATGAAAATACAGCAATATGAATAAACATTAAATACAGACAAATGAACATGTGATTCTCACTGGTTCGATATATACGGAAATAACTAAGGAAGTTCTATCATGTTCTCTGCCGGGGTGGCTTGTGGAAAAATGTTCCCAGCTTTATGTTACAAGGGTTACCAAGATAAAGAGGACTTTAAACCCACAATGACTGCTGAGGTGAGAAGAGCAGGGAGAACAAGCGTGCCAGAAGGGGGTTTTGGAGAGTGGCCGTGAAATTCCGAGAGGAGGAGGGTGTCTCTGAAGGCTCCTGGGACTCAAGAGCAGCACCAAGAGCTCCCCGACGAGCCCGCAGCACCAGCCAACGGCCAGCAAAGGGCGGCTGCATCTGGGCTCGACATTCAGGGCCTGCTGTACCAGAAGGGGCTCCAGAGTTCCTGCCTGCCAGCTTTGTGCTTTGACCCTGGAGAAAAGTCACTGCAGGTTACAAGGAACAAGACAGGCTCTGGGCTGCAACAGCACTGTACTGTGCTACAGGCACAGAGCGAGCCATCCAGAGACCCGTTGCCCCTCCAGCCTGGGACTCTGGGGGGGAGCGGTGGGTCTCAGCAGCTGGACCTGGATATGGGTGGCCTCTTGGCACAGAACCAACCTGCTGGGCCCTCATGAGGAGCCGACCCTCGACTCTGGCTGCATTACCAGCCGCTCAAAAATTAAAAGTGCAAACTGGGAGTTGGGGGTGGTGTTCAGTACACGGATCTTTATTTTTTGGGCAAAGATTGAGATTGTTACGGCTTCAAATGAATCTCCTTGAATATGTAGGTAGCATAAATAAATACATGGTCCCCAGTGCCATACAGTAACCTGTGCTTATAAAGCAGATGAGATATGGAGGTCTGTGCAGAAGGAGGGGCTGCTCGTGCAAGGGTAAGGAGCAAGGTCACCCTGACGTCTGCCCCCAGAGGGCCAGACCGGACCCAAAGGGCCTAACTGTCCCACAAGGCCCACTTTCCTCACTGGGCCTATGACAACGAGGGCAGATCTTCATGTGTACAACCAGGGCAAGGCCAGACCTCATCTTGCCAGCTCAGAACACTCTGAAGTGGGGAGGAAGTCCCATAGTCAGAAGGTCAGGAGTAGAGGAAGCAAGAACAAAGACCCAGGGACTCAGCCTCTGACTACAGCACCCCCCCAGGGTTTTATGGCCTTTTCTTTTTACCTTCTCCAGAGTCCACAAGCTTCCTTTACAGTTTGTTGGGGCTTAAGCTACAACACCGTCTAACAGTTGGCAATACTGATGGGGCCAAATTCAGGGCTGGCTAGTCAGCCTGACGCAGGCCTGAGTGCCACTGACTCCTCCCTGCCAACAGGTACCCAAAAGCCCTTATCCCCGGGCCACAGACCAGACCAGACAGATTCCATGTTACATGGGTTGCTAACTAACTAGAATTTAAATAAAAATTTGAAGGAAAAAGAAAGAAAGGTTGGTTGCTAACTGAATTCACCCAGCTTTAAAAATACTGGCCTGCAAACCCCGGATGAGGGGTGCTCCAAACAGTTCTGGCCCATCCTACCTACTCTGAGACAAAGTCCCCAAAGCCAACTACTCTAATCTCCCCAGAGTCCCATCCACCAAACTAATGAGAACCTGGCAATCCAGCAGAGGCCCTGGAACAGACCACAGACCGTCGCAGGAAGAGCATAGGTTAGATGTCGGGTAGAATGCCTTGCCAGAAACATCCTCGCCAGCCTCAGGGAAAGGACGTCTGGGGGGTGCCCTTTCTTTGGGGCCAGTTTTAGCAGTGGGCAATCTACAAGTGTCTGGTCTGAGTTCATCCGTGGTCCGCGAATAGGAGTGGGGAGACCACATGGCCACCAGACCAACACCAGACCTGCTAGCTACCCTCGAGAGGGGACAGACAGCAGTGGCCTCTGGAAGCAGGCAGCCCACCCAGCTCTTGGCAACGGCCTTTGTATTTTGCCTCAGATAGATGAGGAGGCTGCACTCATGTCCCAACTCACGAATTATTAGGGATGCTTTAGAGAGAACTGTTTTTCCCTACTGTCAGTTACAAAAGCCAGTGAGTTGTCTTCCTGTAACCAAGAACTCAGCAGGGAACCAGTAATTTTGCTGCACCAAGACTCCGAGATCCTGCTTTCCAAAATTAAAATATACCAAAATACCATGCGATTGATTTACAGGTTTTAGATCTGTATTTTAAAACTACAAACAGAGTGGAAATGAAGCTTTTGAAGGTCACGGTGAAAATGAAATGAATGTAAATGAAGTCACTTGGGTGCTTTTTAAAGATGCTGTATTTCACTTAAATGTTCAGATACGGAAATCATCCCAAATGTGCTTTCCCATTTGTTCATCGCTTCAGTGGTCTAGATGCACTGGGGCCCATTTCACATCCAGAAACAGAGCATCTTTAAAGTTAGAGGAATCAGTATAGCTTACTTTACCGAAAATTCACGTTCAAAATGGTGCATGCTCTACTGAAAACAGCAAAGAGAGAGAAAGAGAAAGAGAGGGGACACAAGTCATTATTCAGATTTCAGTGTCATTTAATCAAATAGTAAGAGACAGCAAAATATTAGTCTGCATCACATGCTGATTATTCTCACTGCCAAACTAGGACCTACTTCACCGCAAATGCACCAGTTGCAAAATGCACCGGTTTGTAAAAAAAACGACTGTGACCTTTTCAGAAGACGGCAAATATGCTAATACAGTAACCAGAGAGTCAATATGCTAATAGAGTTGCCAGAGAGTCGCTTTCCTCTTCATACTTTTTTCCTCTGTTTTTTCCCCCAGAGCCATTTGGGTGGGATTTTTACTTGTTTACAAGCACAACACTCACTTCGGAAGACCAGTGAAGGTTTTAGTCCCCACCACCACCCCGCATAAGTGGAAAGGGTACAGGAAGTGTAATCAGTTCTATTGCTAAATAAGGACAATTTATCAAGATGGGAGAAAAATTAGAACTCTTCACTTTCCCCCAATCGAGTCTTCTATAATCTGAAATGGAGACCGGTCTTTTTACAGCTGGGAAGAGCAAGAGCACAGGGTAGGCCTAAGGTGGAGCTCCTGGGCAGGGACAAGTGGTCCCTCCCTGAAGGCCACTGGGATCTACAGGCTAGATTTGGGCAGGGAGTGACATTTGCTTACTTGTGACTACAAAACCGTTAAAAAGAAAACAAGCAAGGCAAACATTTTTTCTTGTGTTCCTTTTCACCGACTAGATTCCAGGTTAAATGTGAATGAAGGATAATGCTTTCCCTGACAGTGAGTCCCAGAGTTCCCGATAAACAGGAGAATCACTGGGGAAGGGCTGAGAAATGAGGCCCACAAGGTGCTGGGCAGGCCGACCACTCACAAGGGACAGGTCTTGGAGGATCCTGGGGACATTGCCCTGCGCCACTACCACCCATAGCAGCCTTACCCCCTTGGGCTTGGAGGTGGGGAAGGAGGGCTCAAAGAGGGCAGGAGAGCAGAGTCAGCACACTTTTCAGAGAAGCACTGAAGGCAGACCTGTTCGTCCCAAACATGGCAACTGCTTTGTGTGTGCGTAGGTTTCGAGAAAAAGGCAATTCTTACGGCCAGAGACATGGATTTTGAGCCTAGAATGGGTTTCAGACTTTGACCTGGCTAGACAGATTCTGAAAACTCCCAACATTCTAAATAAATATACTTTTTTTTTGTGCTTTATTCTTAACCATCCTGCCTATCATTTAAGCTTTCAGTCACTCTGTGCCCATAAGGCTCTGTTTTCCCTCCTCCAGCTCTCCAGATCTGAAACTTCCCTCTCTCTCACCACTTATTCTTACACACTGAGTTTTCTATAAATTGCCAGCTCCCTCTCCAAAACGATTGCTTTAAATTATAAGCTGCAAGCAAAAGGGCTAGAATTCTCTGGCAGGGCATTCATAGCTTATACTTGATAGCACGTTACTGCTTATAAAGCTCTGTGGTGTACATTACCTAACAAAGACCAGGAATTCTTTTAGAAGACAGCTTCAAAGAATGGAAATTACTGTCCAAAGTCTTAGCTGCAAAGTGGCAGGGCTAGGACCACACCCAGGGTGTTCCAACTCTACTTTCAGGGTTCTTTTCAGGCCACTGAGCAATATTTAACAGCATACAACCCTGCAGTGCACCCGAGAAAACAGGCACTCGATCAAAACCGGTGGGGTAAACGGGCAAGGTCAGAACCAAGTTCGGATCCCAGCTCTAGCGTCCCCCACTTGTGTGACCTTGGTCAAAGTCCTTTAACCTCACTAGAGCCTCTGTTTCTCTGCCTTTAAAATGGAGCTATAGTAGAAATTACTCTCACTGATAGGAAGGTATTCGTGAGAATTAAATCAAACTGACTATAAATCACACAGAACAGTGCCTCACACAAAATAAGCGCCTAAAATATGTTAGATAGGATTATTAAGAACAACAGTAATTTAGGGTCTCCTCTTACTTAGCTTTCCCAAGACACTCTTTTGCAAACCTGTTTTAAAAAGAAGCCACACACACACACAACAGCAAGACAACAGGCCTGCCTGCTCCCAAAGAGAGAGTGCAAGGGCGTATTTGTGTGTGTGTGTAAATTGGGACCTTCTAAACCATCGGTTCTAGGAATACAAAGTGTAAACACGAGTTGGTGATATTTACCATGAAATAAGTCAAGATAAAGAATTTTAAAGCTCTTTTCTGCTAAAGGTTATGCTTCCTACCTCTGGAAAATCACTAAAGAGTGATTTTCCGAAGCATAACCTTTAGCAGAAAAGAAATGAATGTTCTCACTGAAAATATAAGACTGCAGCAAGAGTTTTAGAGAATCCCACCCCTCCAAAAGGAATCACCAGCGACTGAGGGAAATGATATTTCTCCTATCAATCTGGTAAGGACCTCAAGAAGAGGCGCCATGGCAGGAGGTGCAGGAAGGAATGGGGGAGGCCCCAGCACTTACCTGATTGCTGGAAAGAGCTCATGAGAGACCCCTTCGCTTAGAAACATCTGTCACTTCTGCCCCATACTAAAAGTCATACAGCCTAAGACCACCGTCAGCTATCACGAACGTGCTTAAAGCTGATGCTTTCAGGAAGAAGACAATGCGGTCCAAGTGAACTTGCCTAAGTTGATCTGTTGCTGAGCAAACAGGGTCTCCAGTGGATTTGCAGTATGCTTGATTAGAAGGGACTGTGAGATGGTTTCCCCTTAATTCCGACCTTTTTGCCTTTGACAGAGGAGGTAGCCAACACCTGGACACATAAAGTGACTCATCCAAGGTGCCCAATAAGGAACAGTGTAGCAAGGGCTTACTGTACGCCTGGTGCTGTTCTAACCCCATACATACGGAATGCGCGCTGGAGCCTCACAGTAACGCCCGTAGGCAGGCACTATTATTATCCTCACTGATAAACGGGAAACCGGAAGCAACAGGGAGGCCAACAGTCTTGTCCAAGGTCCCAGAACTAGCAAGTGTTTGCCCTCAAGTTTAGGTTCCCCGGCCCAAGCTAGAGTTCCCAAGGGCTCCCAGATTCAGTTGTGTTTGAGACGCTACCTTGAGCAGGAATTGTTTTTTGAATACTAGTCCTTGAGAGTGAAGATTTTTCCTTCCTTTTTTGAGAAAACTGCCTTTCACCATGAAGCTATAAGACACTACTCTTGACTTCATTCCCAGATAAGCACACCTTTTAAAATTATAAAGTTGGCCTAGAAATAAAGACATAAATTGGAGTAAATATGATTCCAGCAACAAGATGGGCAGCATGCAGAGAAGCAGCGAGAAAGATGAGCCCACTGAGAAGCCTGGCCTCCTGTTCTAGAAGGAGGGACCAGTCTAAGCAGGGGCTGACCAGCCACAGTCTGCTCCCGCCCAGCAGAGCCTTGAAGGCAGAGCAGGCCCAAGCAAACCAGCAACAAGGATTTACTGAGCAGCAACCATGGGCGTAGTAGCATGAAGCTACTACTTGTTTGTGGCTCCCTCGTGCCTTACACAGAACAGAAGCTGGTGGAGTAGTTTTTCAGGCGGAGATTCTCTACTGAAAGAGGGGAAATATTGGGAGAAAAAAAATTACCATGGTTGGACCGCAAGGAAAGCATTTGATTAATTATGCCTACCATTTTGGAGCTCATGAGAGGTGCTGGAAATGGGACTCCACACGAGCTAGGGCCCTGTCTGTCTATTCATCCCTGTAACCCAGCACCAACCACAGTGCCCAGCACATTGCAGGCTCTCACTAAATGCATCCCGAGTAACTGAATGAATAAACTCACTGTTTAGGGCCTGAAATGCTGGGTCGACAGGCAAATAGTAATCATTTTTAGTAGATGCATTACGGTATGTGCCCAGCAGAGGTCAGAGTAGAGTCTTCAGGGCTGAGACACTAATTTCATCAACAAATCGTTAGAGGAGATAAAGGACAGAAGGAGCCAATATTTGCTGGGAACCTACCTCTGCCAGGCTTTGTGCTTGGGGCTTCACATATGTTTTCCCTCTCAACTCCCTTCCAGAATAAGTACGATCAAATTCACAGTAATGCCCCCTACCGCTCCCACTCACCTCAACGTTTTTTCCAACATTGCCTCTAATTCCAAAAGATTCCCCTTTTTCTTCTCTCATTCTAAAAATTTCCTCATCTCCTGCAAATCTGCTACAGTATAAGATAGCTCCCATTCAAAACACAGGTAAATCAGAGGAGTCACAAAAAAAATCCAAACAGATTGAGAATTCCCCAAGGTATTTAAAAATGAGAATTGGCAGTTAACTTCCCACGACCACATCTAATGCACACACAGTAGGTACTCTCTATGACTAAAGAGACACCTGGTGTATTAAAAGAAGGGTTTATGGATTCTCACTATTCATTCTCTCAATTTCCTTCAAATGTCTAAGTGGTGTGAAATTAATACCCTTTCTTCCAGAAAATGGCTGAACGTGATCTGGGCAGTGGAGTTCCAGAAATTTCTGACCAGACTATACAAGTCCTTCTAACAAGCCTATACAAGACAGAGGAGACTATATTCTCTCTCGAACAACATTTGGGGGCTTTCTTGTAAAAACTGCTCACAAAGTCAGCCAGGAAAAAGAATATCATTCCTATGAACTAGGTGCTTTGTTCCTCAAAACGGGTCCTGGCCTGGAATACTTGGCAGCAAGCCACCAGTAACCATCCCCAGTCAGCAAGAGACACCACCAGCCAGAAGTAAGCTGTGCTAACTACTCCCTCTACACTTGCTTGTCATTTTCTCAGGAAGGTCAGTTAGAAGATTTGAGAGCAGATGGGTAATGCTCTTGATAGCTCCTGGGTGCTGCCTTAGGCCTTGATTTATATGGAATTGTCAATGCATAAACCAACCCGAGGCAATGACCCTCCCTTCAGACAGCTGCAGCAACTCTTCCAAGCACAGCTGACAAGCTCTGAATGGCAGAACCAGCTCCTCTGACGTCTAGAACATCTGGTTCCCTTAAGAAGTGAAACGAAATACTGGTCCCCCAATGTGTTTTTATGAGGCTTGCAAAATGGTCAGAAAAGAGATACTAGTTCGAAAAGGAAAGAGGGAAAGAACATTATGAGGCTATCCCACAGAATTAGAGATTATTCTTATAAATATTCCCCAAGATAAATTCTTTCTACATTTTTTTCAAACAAAACTCATAGTAATCTGATTTAATTCACAAAGGCAGAACAAAGGCTAGCCACAGAAAACTATTCAGATGAGTAAATGCATTAGAGAGCAGAACAGAGCACGAACATTTATCAGGAAATCAGAAACTTGGTGGTTATGTCACTCCCACACCTGGGCATTTCACCAGTGCTGCTCGGTGACAACACAGACATTGTGGCTGAGCTCCCCGAAGAGAGAGCTCTAGCAGAAGAAGGCGCCTGAGCCACAGAGCAACTGTTTTGTTCCGCTCAGCATGTACCAGGGCAAGATCTGATCTGAGGAGCCCTGTGTGAGGCTTTTCAGCAAGAGCGCAGGCTGGAGGTAGAGGGTGGCCGCTGCCTCTGAAGCCAACTATTCCACTCCCCGGGAAGTCTGACTTTGGACATCTAGACCCTCAGCTCGCCCAGTGTGCACTCCCTGCTGGTTTCCCTGGAGAAGGCTGGTCCTGCCTAACCCCTGCAACGCTTGGGCCTGGGCAGGAAGGCAAAGGGCCCCACTCCTCCTCCTGTTGGGCGAGAGGAGGAAGGCAGGGGACTCTGCCTCTGTCACTCACCTGCTGTAGAGGGTGGAGTTGGTGACGATGGGGATGTGAGAGGTGAGCTGGCCCCAGATCCTGCTAAGAGAAAACACAGAGAAACCCTCCTGGGAACCAAAGACGGACATTTGGAATCTGGCCTGAGCGGGGGACTCACCATTGTCTGAGACTCTGCACTTGGCTGAGTGGGTGGGCCTTCTGGTAAAAGGTGAGGAAGGACAGAGAATTCAGAGACTGGACCCCGTGACCACAGACTTCCACTGCAGTGCAGGGTACGCTTCGTCCCCAGGCCACTAAGGGCCCCCTGCCACCCCCCGCTCCCCACGCCCTGCCTGGTTTGAAACCAGCTCTGAGCTGTCAACAGCTTGTGCAGGTGGCTATGGTATTTCTTCCTGACCCAGCCTCTGTCCCTGCATAATGAATCACAAATGACAGTGGCCATAAACAGTACAAGGGACAGAGCCGTCCAGTGGAGGCCTCTCCAAAAGAAGCGAGAGTTCCCCACAGCGTCCACATAGCAATGCTCTCTGCAGAAATTCCATGTTATCAGCAGCTACATTCCATTAGATAGGGTCAGTCTGTTCGGTTTGTGGATCTCCCAGGCCTCTTCTCAGATGAAATCCAATGAGCACCTTTATTTCCTTTAAAACAAGGTGCATATCCTTATATTCTCAGCATCTCCCTATTGCTCAGGAGTCCCCAGAGAGTATCCTCCCGGCCTGACATGAAATCGGCCCAAAGAGCAGATGGAGGTTCCTACGTAAGCCCTCCTGTGGCAACAGGAAGCCCCCTCCCCACCACAGAGGTCCTATGGAGGGGGTGACGGAAGCTCCAGGGAGGGCTGCTATCATGCCCCTGAGAGGCCTCCAATCACCCACAGGACAGGTTGGACACAGCATGGACATTGGGCATGAGAAGAAACACCCGTATTTAACCACATCTCCCTCAAGCGGAATAGCTTTTCACTATTTGCAATATTCTCTCACCTCCCAATAAAATAGGAGAGGCATTTTACTGAAAAAGGAGGTAGAACCCAAAGCGTCCTGTCATCCCGCTGCTTTGCAATGCTAAAGTAGATTTTTAAGGGGGAGAAGATTGCACTTGTGATTCCAGTGGGGTCTGGAGATGATCTGTCCATTTCCACCAACGGCTACTTGGCTTTCCTGAACTTCTTGAGGGCGTGGCAGGATCTCAGGAGTCCATGGAATCTCATCTGGCTGCATGGGGCCCAGAGCCTTGCAGGTAGGCAGGGCCTCGGGAAAGTGGAGAACACTGAGCCAGGCTTTCTCTGCTCTATAAAGAATTAGCCGCTAGACAGAGTATCTGTCAGACACGCTGGCTGGAGACATGAGTCTCAGCCCAATGATGATGATGACTGGCCCATGTCCACTGCATCAACCGTGGGGAAAAGAGACCTCTAACCCTGGAATTACCCGCTGGCCACAGCAGCCACTATCCCTGAGGAGCCAGCCTTGGTCCTCACTGGGGCCTCCCCACCTCTCTTCCCTTCTGCGGCTGAAGTCTACAGGCAGTTGTGTCAGCACACTCCCCCCTCTTCCCGGAGTCCACGGCCTTTCCCCACAGCCCCTCTTCTGACTTCCAGCCCCACCCGCACCGCCTGCAGTCTCTGGCTGCGGCTGGTCCAGGCCTCACGTCCTGTGCGCCCTGGCAGGCATCTCCTCACTGACTGTGCGGAGAAGACCTGAGAAGGCACGAGCTGTGAACACCCCCCATGTCCTCCTTTCCTTCCACTTCGAAACGCCTCTGCCTCCTCACCCAGCCCTCCTGGCTCCTGCCGCCAGGAAAAGCTGGCTGGGGTTCCTCCACGGGGAGACTGACATCTGGCTCCTGAGGCTAACCTCTTGGCCTTCTGGCCTCCCGGTCAGTCTCTCGTACATCTTCAGCTTCTCCTCTCTGCTCAGCCCTTCGTGCCTGAAAGTATATGCAGCTATCCTTCAACCTAACAAAACCTCCCCTTGCCATGGCCCTCCGGGCTAAGCCGAAGCTGCCCGGGGTAGGATGAAGCCTCCCCTTCTCTCTGTGGAACTCTACCTCACAGAGTCATAAGGTGGGGGAAAAAAAGATTCATAAGGTACATAAGGTGGAAGAACTGGAAGTCCCCAAAGGATCACTCAATCTGGCCCTGATTTCCAAAGATGGAGACATTAAGGCCCAAAGCCAGCAGGGCTGGGCAAGGGGCAGCCAGCAGTGGCAGCAAGGACTGCCAACTCAGGACGGTGCTCTGTGCTACCCCGGCCCTTCTGGAAAGATGCTCTCTCCCCCACACATCCCCCCCAACCGTTGGGTGCTTTCCTAACCCACGTATGAGGACGCTTCCTCCCACCACATGGTGACCAGGGCAGAGGGCAGGATTCAGGGTCATTTCTGTTCAAGGAGGTTCTACTAACAAACAGGAGGCCTCGTGTTGTAAGTTGGGTTGGTTTTTCATCCATGCCTAATGCTCATCTTTGGTTGATCAAGTCTCGCCATCAGTGCAGAGGCTGGGTTACCCCATAACCTCTGAGGATTCTTCTAGTATTTGAGTCCGGTGAGCCCGTGAATGTTGTCACAATTCTTTACTAGGGGCAGGGTTCTTTTGTTCCCTACACTGCCCAGTGTCTGGCTACCAGAAGCCAGAAACTCTTGACTCCTAGTCCTGACTCTTGGGTCCAGAGGCCCACTGCAATCTATAACCAGTTACCTGAATTATTGGAGTTGCTGTATTTTGCTGAATGCTCTTCACTATTTTCAACAGCAGATCGTTTTGACTTCTTTAAAAATAAAAGAGAGATGGGGAACAGCAAAGGATAAATACACTGAAACGGAGAGTTACAATACAAGTATTTTCCAGGCACACAGTTAAACTAGCGACATACAAGGTCATATTTGGCCTCATAACTTAATACAGTTAAGAAGCCACAAGCCATAGGGATGCCTGGGTGGCGCAGTCGTTAGGCGGCTGCCTTCGGCTCAGGGCGTGATCCCGGCGTTCCGGGATCGAGTCCCACATCGGGCTCCTCCGCTGGGAGCCTGCTTCTTCCTCTCCCACTCCCCCTGCTTGTGTTCCCTCTCTCGCTGGCTGTCTCTCTGTCACATAAATAAATAAAAACCTTTAAAAAAAAAAAAAAAAAAAAAAAGAAGCCACAAGCCACAACCAAAAAGGGGAATAAAACCAAGAATGCTGAGTTTACTATCTCAGGCCAGTCATTCTCCCCAATTACATTAGGCTGTAATCATCCCAGCAAGCCAGGAAACTATATGGTCCATTTCTCTGCTGATATTATGTGGCTCTTTTTTAGAAGCTGCAAACTAGTCATCTGGAAATAGTTTTAGCTTTCAAGGAGATACAGCACAAAATCTTGTCATTAACTAAATGTGCACTATTAACCCACAACTTTCTTCACATGTAGTCAAGAATTCACAGAGAGGGGGCGCCTGGGTGGCTCAGTCGGGTAAGCATCTGCTTTCCGCTTAGGTCATGATCTCAGGGTCCTTGGATGGAGCCTGGCGGCTTGTTCCCTGCTCAGTGGGAAGCCTGCTTCTCCTTCTCCCTCCCCCTGCTCATGGTTTCTCTCTCTCTCTCTCTCTCTCTCTCATAAATAAATAAAATCTTAAAAAAAAAAATTCACAGAGAATTCAGAGACATCAGGCTTACCTTTCGAGCTAAAATCTTTCTCTTTTTCCTTTCTTCTTCAGATCCATGGTGAGACTGAGCTCTTGTCAGTCTTCGATGCTGGTGAATCTTTAAGAGACCATAGTTCACCACAAATGTTAAGTGTATCCTACATTAATGAAAATCTCTAATATGTTTTGCCAAATCAAATTATTTTGGATGAAAATTCTGTCTTTGCTTAGCCTGTATGCCTCCAAGCTTGGGTCTGGATGTCTGGGAGAAGAGTCTGCCAGAAGATGAAGACCTTTCTCATTTCCCCTGTTCCTTCCCGCCCTTCTCTCTTCTATGGAAGACAAGCGTGGCTCCTAGCACCTTCAGAGCAAGGACCACGTGTGCCCCCCACCACTACCCTGCCTGCCCCAATCATAAAGGATAACCAGGTGTTATGGATGTGCTTGCTTCCCCGACAGGCTGAGCCCCTTGAGGGCAGGACTGTGAAGTAATCGGCTATCTCACAGCATTGATCATGGAGCCCAGTTCAGAGCAAGGATGCATGAAATGTTTATGGAATGAACAACCAGTTAAAAGTAAGTCACTGTGAATACCACGGCAAAGGATGCAAACGCTAAAAGATCAAAAGGCAATAAGGAGCTACTAACAATTTACCTGTTTCTGTTCTTCGATTAGCCTTTTTTCTATACATTCTTTGGCAATTCTCAATGCCTCTTTTAACTTCGTGGGGATCTGAAAGAAAAGAAAGTACATCCATTGAGTAAAATGGCCAGAGATTCTCTTAAAAGGTCCTGGTTTTAGTAAAGGAGCAGCTGGTTATCATGAAGGAGGGAACCGGCAATAGAATCCCTTGAATACTATCCATCCCCGACATGCTCACCTCATTACCATTTTCTAGTAATGAATGTAGAATACACATAAATAAACATAATATGTTTCAAGTAATACTCAAGGGACCTCAAAATGCCAAAACAATCTTGAAAAAGAAGATCAAAATTGGAAATATCACACTTTTTGATTTCAAAATATATTACAAAACTACAGTAATCAAAATAATGTTATATTGGCATACAGACAGATGGACAGAACAACAATACAGAACAGAGAGCCCAGAAATAAGCCCTCACGTATATGGTGAAATGATAGTTGAATAGGGTGCCAAAAAGTACGTAGTAGAGAAAGGACAGTGTCTTCAATAAATGGTGCTGGGAAAACTGAATATCTACATGTGAAAGAATGAAGCTAGACCCTCACCTTATGCCATATGCAAAAATCAACTCAAAACTGGACTGAAGGCCTAAAACTATAGAACTCCTAGAACAAAACAAAAGCTTTAAAATATTGGATTTGACAACGATTTTGGATAAGACACCAAAAAGCACAGGCAAGAAAAGCAAAAACAGACAGATGAAACTTTTTAAAAACTTCTGCATATCAAAGGAAACAATCAACAGAGTAAAAAGGAACCTACGGAATGGGAGAAAATAATTGGAACTCATATATTTAATAAGGGGTTAAGAGCCAACATATATAAAGAACTCTTATAACTCAATAAAAGAAAAATAAGTAACCTGACAGAAAAATGATTTGTCGCCAAAAATAGATTATACCAGAATAAAGCTGAAAAAAAAAAAAAAAAGATCAGAAAATCTAAGGGGGATAAAAATGGGCAAAAGGACCTGAAGAGACATTTCTCCAAAGAAGATTTACAAATGGGCAACAAGTGTATGAAAAGATTAATCAACATCTCTCATCAATAGAGGAATGTACATCAAAACCATGCTGAGATATCACCTCACACACATTAGGATGGTCCCTATTGAAAAAGCAGAAGATAACAAGTGCTGGCAAGGATGTGGAGAAAGCGGAGCCCTCGTGCACGGACGGTGGGAATGTAAAATGGTGCAGCCGCTGTGGGAGATAGCACGAAGTTCCTCGAAAGGCTAAAGATAGCAATACCACATGATCCATCAATCCCACTTCTGGGTACCTATACAAAAGAACTGAAAGCAGGGTCCCGAAGAGATATTTGCACGCTGCAACATTATTCACAATAGCCAAGAGGTGAAAAAGCTCAAACGTCCATCCACAGAAGAATAAACAAAATGTGGTATATGCATACAGTAGAATAGTATCCAGCCTTAAAAAAAAAAAAGAAAAAAGAAATCCTGGGGACTCTGGGTGGCTCGGTTGGTTAAGCATCTGCCTGCAGCTCAGGTCATGATCCCAGGGTCCTGGGATCAAGTCCCACATTGGACTCCTTGCTCAGCAGGGAGCCTGCTTCTCCTGCTCTCTCTGCTCCTCTCCCCTCACTCGTACTCTCTCTCTCAAATAAAATCTTAAAAAAAAAAAAAAGGAAATCCTGTCACATGCTGTAACACCGATGAACACAGAGGACATTACATTGAGTGGAATGAGCCAGTCACAAGAACAAATACTGTATGCCTCCACTTATATGAGATATCTGAAAGAGTCAAAGTCATGGAAGCAGAAAGTAGAACTGTATTTGCCAAGGGCTGGGGATGGGTTAATGGGGGGGTGTTTGATGGGTTTCGAGTTTCAGTTAGCAAGGTAAAAACGTTCTAGGGATATGTCACACAACAGATGTGAACACAGTTAACACTACTGAAGTGTACACTTAAAAATGGTTAAGAGGGTAACTTTTATGTTTTTTATCATAATTAGAATAACAAATATATACAGCTTATTGGAACACACACACACATTCAAGTAACTGGAGTATTTTATAACTTCAGAGGAATTTTCTCTGTGAAAAATTTACTTTCTGAATTTCACAAGCTTAAGCTTTTTCCTGGGGAAGACACTCATTTTTTGTTCTGTTTTTGTTTTGTTTTTTTGAGAGAGAGAGAGAGAGCGTGAGGGCAGGCGGGGAGAGAGAATCTTAAGCAGGCTCCAGCATAGAGCCCTGCGTGGGGCTCAATCCCACAACCCTAAGATCATGACCTGAGCTGAAATCAAGAGTCGGACACTCAACCCCAGGCGCCCCCTGCTGGAAGATGCTTTTAGAATAGCCTGGTACCCTGTATGCTTCCGAGCCTGTCATTTCTTAACTTACTAGTTTCTCAAGCCACAAGAAGGTCAGGCCTGGAAAACAGACACCTGGATCATGGTGAACTTCCTGTCTCTCTTATTCTTTTAAAAATTTAAATTAAAAAACTTTGAGTAGGTAATATGGTTCAAAATTCAAGATATGACAGAGTACATACACACTAAATAGTCTGCCAACTGGTTCTCCTTCATGTAGGCAACCAATGTCACCAGTTTCTTGTGTATCTTCCCAAAAATTAAACCTTGGTTTTTAAAATCACATTGTCATTGTTGCACAGACTCTCTGGTTCCAAGAAAGAACAAGGTCTAATAATAATTCCTGGGCTGGACTTTCAGGTTTGGGGAGAGCATATTTATTTACAAGGCGGAATGTATTTCCTGAGGAGTTTCAGTGAAGAAGAGATGGATTTAAATGTTTTTCTTTCCTACTTCAGATCCAAACAAGCTATTTTTGTCAGAACTCCTTTGAGTAGCAAAACAGGACAGAGGAAAGTGTCTTCCTCTCCTGTACGATCTTCTGACCCCACCTTGTTTTTGTTTTTCCTAAATGGAATTTCATCTTAATAGTATTACATGTTCTTTCGGAATATGGAGAGGAGGAAGAATCATCACCCTTCATTCTACTGCCCAGAACAAAACTAACCTCAAGTTCTGAGGAGAGCCAGGCCCTCCCCCTCCAGGTGCTCGTGCAGACCACCTCAGCTGACCAAGGACAATGAACAGGTGTTACTCACCAACTGTACATACTGAGTAAACATCAACTCCAAGATCAGGCCCATAGATGAGTGGACCTCAAATAGGGGTGGTTTTGCCCCCTTCTCTCTCTAGAGGACATTTCTGGAGACGTTTTTTATCATCACAATGTGTGGGGCAGAAGGGAAGGACTGCTCGCATCCAGTGGGTACAGGTCAGGATGTTGCTTAACCTCGGACAATGCACAGGAAAACCCCCATAAAAATTATTTGATCCCAAATGTCAAATGTCGTGTCTGATGGGGTGCCTGGGTGGCTCAGTTGGTTAAGCATTTGCCTTCAGCTCAGGTCATGATCCCGGGGTCCTGGGATCAAGTCCTGCATCTGGCTCCCGGCTCAGTGGGGAGCCTGCTTCTCCCTCTCCCTCTGCCTGCCGCTCCCCCTGCTTGTGCTCTCTCTCTCTGACAAATAAATAAATAAAATCTTTTAAAAACACGTCATGTCTGAGAAAAGCTGCCATAGATAAATGGCTCATATTAAAAAAGCAAAGTAAGGCATCATCCTCGGTTTTTTGGGAACAGGGGCTCCAAAGCCCGTTTTTCCCATGATACCACGCAACACTGCTACTTCTCTGGATTTTTCCTTCCTGCCTTTCTGCTAGACACAGGTATTTTTTTACACATTGTATTTTATATCCTGCTTCTTCCCCCTTAGCCCAAATAATCGTTTTCTATGCTACTACAATGTCTTTATAAATTTTACTTTTATTAGATAAAAAACATTTTATAAACAGATATACCATAAATTATTAAACTAGTCCCTAACTGTAGAACATTTAGATTGTTTTCAAATTTTTGCTATTATAAATACAGTAACAAAACTTCCAGTTATAAAATAAATAAGCCATCTTCATGGCAGCATAGAGAATACAGTCGATATTTTAATTACTTTGTGTGGTAAGAGATGGTAACTAGACTTATTGTGGGGATCATTTTATAATGTATAAAAATATCAAATCACTTTGATGTATGCAAACTAAGACGATATTGTATGTTAACTATATGTCAATAAAAAAAATACTGTACCTTCACTTGTCTGATTAAAAAAAGCACTAACTTGACACACAGATGGCCAATAGGTAATGAGAAGGTGCTCAACATCACTAATCACGGAAATGCAAATCAAAACCACGAGAGATACCACCTAACATCTGTTACAATGGCTACTATCAAAAAGACAAGATAACAACTGTTGGCCAGGATGTGGAGAAAAAAGAAACCTTTACACTACTGGTGATGTAAACGGGGAAGGAGTATGGAGATTCCTCAAAAAATTAAGAATACCATATGATCCAGCAATTCTACTTTTGGGTATGTATCTGAAGGAAATCAAAACACTAAATCAAAAAGATATTCACTCCCATGTTCATTGCAGCATTATTTACACCAAGACATGGAAACAACCTAAGTGTCTATCAATGGATGAATGCATAAAGAAAATGGGGTATATACGATGGAATATTACTCAGCCATAAAAAAGGAAATCCTTTCATTTGCAACAACATGGATGGAACTAGAGTGTATTATGCTAAGTGAAATAAGTCAGACAGAGAAAGACAAATACCATATGATCTCACATGTCGGATCTAAGAACAAAACAAAACCTGAACTCATAGAGAACAGATTGTTCACAGAGAATAGAATGGTGGTTGCCAGGGTTGGGGTGGGGGAGGCAGATGAAATGGGTGAAGGGGGTAAAAGGTACAAACTTCCAGTTCCAAAATAAGTAAGTCATAGGGAGACAATGTACAGCATGGTGACTATTATTAATATACTGTATTGTATACCTGAAAGTTGCTAAGAAAGTAAATCTTAAAAGTTCTCACCACAAGAAGAAAAGAATTATAACTATATATAGTGATAGACATTAACTAGACTTACTGTGGTAATCATTTCACAATGTACACAAATATCGAGTCATTATGTTGCTGTGCACCTGAAACTAACATAATGTTGTATGTCAGTTCTACTTCGATAATTTTTTTAAAAGCACTAAGTTTCAAAATCAACTTCTATATGTCACAGACCAAAAAAAAAATGATATGATTTGCTTTACCTTAAACTGTGGCTTTTCAGAAGTGGTTAGTAAAACATCACTGAATAATCTGTTAAGAAAACAAACAAACAAACAAAAATCTTTCTTAAGCCAGGTGTCCTCTCAGAACAGGATCAAAACAGAGTGAGACATCTTTAGCCCATGAGGCTCCCACATCCCCCAGCCCTGGCCCAGTCTACCACTTCATGCTTATCGACAAACTCAAAGTTTACAGGCCACCCAATGTGACCACAGAAAAAGCTCAGAACCTCCCCCTGCCCCCCAGTATCAGAGGTGCTACCAGGGAGAGACTGGTCAGCCCTGTACTGAAGGTTATTTCCCCACACTGCAGGGCAACAGTCCTCTCATGCTATAGAGTAAAATAATAAACACTTTAAAAATTAGTTTTGCAAATTATTATATTACTCTATTGCTATATTTTTATCATATTGCAAATAATTTATGCGATATTTCTAAACAGAATAACCAATTTTCCCCCTTTTTTATTAAACCCCAGAAGAGGATAAAATTTATTCTAGGGGTGGTGCTGTCAGTTAAGTGTCCGACTCTTGGTTTCGGCTCACATCATGATCTCAGGGTCCTGAGATTAAGCCAAGTATTAGGCTCCTCGCTCAGCGCGGAGTCTGCTTAAGATTCTCTCTCTCCCCCTGCTCTCGCTCTCTCTCTCTCTAAAATAAGTAAATAAATCTTTAAAAAATTCATTCTAGAGCTCAGTAAAATACAAATGTGTAAATAGAAAGAAACTGTTCTGATTGGAATCTAACAAGAAAATAATCTTCCTCTGAGAAGTGTTTCTTGTATTCTTTTTTTTTTTTAAAGCAGCTTTTAGAGTATATCAATTTTCTCTTCAAAAATTATGTTACTAAAAACAACAGCATGAGGAATTCTGGACTACTCTGGCTAAGACAGTTTGGAGAATTTAAATGGTTACTTGGGCAGTGCCCACATGGCTATGTGGGAGTCTTGCATTGAGGAGTCCCCCTTTTTAAAAAACAGAAAATACTTCACAAGTAGAAATGACAGTTAACTTTTCTCCACAGTGTTCCCTGGGCGGTTCTGGAGGTGGAGACAGAACTCTCCCCGTCAAGGGCACAGGCCCATTTACTTCCACAAAACGCATTTTAACTGAACATAGTTCACGCCTCTTCAAGTTCTTCTCAAGGCCGCAGGGTATAAAGACTTCAGTGAGGAAAAAACACTGTGGATTCCCTTTGACTTGGAAGGCTGGAAGGAGAATGGAAGAGGTCTGGAACGTGGGGGCTGCAAATGCAAACCCAACTACATCAACGGGGATCCAGGCTGTTCCCTAACTACAAATGCATTTTCTTTTAAAAGTTTCTGTGAAAATTGTTTCATTTCCTTAATTGGGTCTATTCTTCCATATTCACATTGTTGTTAATGGTGGCTACTTGGGAGAGGGACACACCAGTGTCAGTCAAACTTTGAAATGTCACATCCACGGGGCAGGGTCTGGGGCGGCTCTGCAGGGTTTCTACAGAGCCTAGGACCCTCTCTAAACACACGGACCTCCTCTGAGCTCTGGCTGTATGCATTCAAGCTAAGCCCTGCCCTGTTTCCCTACATCACTGTTTCCTGAGTACATCTGTTATACAACAAGCTGGTACAGACAACACACGGGGTGCGCCACATGGCACGTGATGCTCACAAAATACAAGCTAATCAATACTCATCACAACTAACATTCGATAAGCACTTGTTAAGTACCTGGCACTTCACCAGGAACCGTCTCATTCAATCTTCCCAACAACCCTCTCCGGTGGGGCCTATTACCATCCCCATTTCCCAGATAAGGAGCCTCCACTTCCAGATGCAGGAAACCTGCCCAAGGTCACCCAGATAGAAGTGGTGAGGCTGGGTCCACCCCCAGGTCTGTCTAACCTCAGATGCACCCTTCTTAACCACCCTGCTGCCCTCTCCAAGAACAGACAGAGGACACAGCTGGAGGAAAGACCCTGCAGCACTATTACAACAGTCTTGAACTAGTCATCACCCAGTTTAAGGGAGAATGTCTTCTGCACTCCAAGCCTCGAGCACAACGCCTGGTATGTCAGATGTGTAATCCATGTGACCCAAGGAGCAAAGGAACAAACGAGTGCACGGGAGGTCAGAAACACATTACCCTCCTCCTAGAGGGCAGAACCACCCATGGCTGAGGGCCAGCTGGTGCGCGGAAACAGGGCCATGAAGGACAGCGCTTGAGCAGGCCCTCCGTCAGAATGTCCTAAGCGGGGACGGGGGCGGGGGGGACACGTGTACACGCACATGACACTAACTAACGTGGACAGCAAGAGACACACAGGAAGATGCGGACATCAGCAGTCAGACCACGGTAGCGGAGAGGTCACGATATCATGCTGTAAGTGACCCACAGCAAGCACGTCACTTCAACTCTGCCAGGACCACACCTGAGTCTCTACCATGGCACAGGCACCTGGCTCAGTGGTCCGGCGTTCTACACAGTTAGGAGGGTGACAACCAAGGCGTGTGATTGACTTACGGCATCTGTAAGAGCCGGGAGACGGTAGGCATGCCATTTTTACAGGCTTCACAAGACAGCGTAGACTCCAACACGGCCACTTGAAATGAACAGATACACATTTTAGTTCCACAGAACATGCTGGCAAATCCACTTGGTGATGAAAAGTTTGACACCACTTTGCAACAACTGTCTGCAGGCTGATCAGGACGGTGTCAAAACTCTTCACGCACAGACAGATGGCATACATGGGGAAGGGGAATGTTGGCAACACCATGTTACCGATGACTCAAAATAAATGGTTCAGAAACCACATGCTGACAGAAAGCTAAATATATTTCTAAGATAATTGGAGGAAGGATTCCAGATATCATTCATAAAAGTGTTTGCTCTCGTAAAAGAGAAGTAAACACTATACAGAAAATTCTGAACTCGAAAGACATTTTGCTGCTTGCCTGCTTTTTAATCAAAACCAGCACACAAAATGCCAACTGTTGATATCTCATCATCCAACACCCTGCATGATATAAACAAAAGCAGCCACATTTTTCCACTCACAGGTCACTGTTCAGTTTCAGCTGTCCGAACTCAACACAAAGTAGTCTCAGGGCCTGTACTCTTGAACCACCTCATTTGGCACAAAACTAGCACTTGGTGGAGGGTTAGCTTGCACACCTCCGAGGCTCGGTGGTCCAAGAGCTACCCTGCCCTCCCCTCTCGGTGCTCTAACGATGAGTTCTGAGCTGGCTGTGGAGGGGATGAAAGGCTCCTGGATGAGTCTGCATCAGTCCCTACGTCTCTCTCCCAAAGGTGCCTCCCGCCTGTCGCCCGGCCCTCCTCAGTCCCCTGAGTAATGCTGGAAGAACACCTGCATCCAATCTGCCAGGTGTCTGTACTCTAGCCTACCTTTCCTCGCTCTCGGCCTGCCAGCCTCTTATCTACCAGATGGCCGGCCCATGGCTCTTGTTCCTTGCAGGTCCCACTCCAGCCTTGGTCTGGCCTTTGACACCTACCCGAGTCAAAAGGCTGGCTTCAATTTGCCTGCTCCTGGCTCCTGCTTCTATATCAGACTCGGTCTGGCCAGACCTCTCTTTACAACCTCCTGCTCCCGAAATTCGAACGCAGTTATAATACGTCTCCTGTGGTTTCAGATAGCCTGACAAATGGACAAGCCGTCTGAATTTTTAGTGAAGTGAATTTAAATAAATTGCTCAGACCTGATTTACTTCTAAATTGGATTTGGCTGGCTATGGAGCATGGCAACGTCCTCTGGGTCCTTCCTGGACTCTGGAAAGGGGGTGAGTAGCTCTGCAGACTACCAGGGCCCAGAAGACTCCTCCAAACCCCATACTGACCCACAGCCATAGACGGTGCAGGAGGGAAGGAATCTACAGGCACTGAATCTGGCGGTCGTCCGTAAGTCATTTCATACAGTAAGTGGCCAAAGCAGTGGACATCCACACTTTCCAATGTCTGTGGAAGACAAGAGAGCGGCAGCATGGTTATCCTTCAGTTTAGCTTTGGGAATCCCAGTGCTCCTTCCCTAAGCTTCCAGAGAAAAACATGGCCCAGGGGCAACCCCAGCCATAACTGGCAGTGAAAACACAACTCCAGGGCCTTCTGCAAAAGCTCACAAGGCACTGCTCTGACCCAAGGTCTTGGTCCTACTCTCCACTATTTTCTAGTCAGTGATTCTACATTCCTCCTTGTCCCATCTACCATTTCAATGAGGCTCTTAAATATAGAGTGATGCTCTGTGGGAGAACAGAGCCAATATGCATGGCCTATCCTGCCTGTACCTTTCACTGCTTAGTGCATATTTCTTACATGGGCAGATCATGGGTCCTGCCACAGGGATTAGTTACACCTAAAAATGAACTTGCTGTTTTCGTTACTTCTAGCAACTTACGTTGATTTTCCTGAATTGTGAGAAATAGGATCGGTAGAAGGAAGGAAGGCCCAATAAGGAATTCTCAAGGTCTAGCAGCCGGCAAGTGTCACCATCTAGCATCACATTGGAGGCGTGAAGATGCCCATAAGGGAATCCCTTGTCATGCAGAAACTTCAGTACCTATTAAAAATTATGTATAGGTTACATTTCCCCCCCCAACTCATTCAGCTATGAAATAGGTTAAACTTAGTTTTTTAAGTCAATGTATTTTGAAACAAAACCAAACAGGTCACTGAGGCGATTCCTAAAGAAAAATGCCACCTCCATCCATTTCTTTGGAAAAAGGGGGTGATGGTGAATGCTTTCCAGCTGTGAGATGCAACGCCAAGCTCCCTCATTTACAAAGAACAGAGGAGCAGCCTGCACCTGCTTGGGGTTAACAGCTCGGATGCCAAAAAGCTCGACTTCAAGCACTTTCTGATCTCAACAGGCCAGCTCTTTTCAGGCCAAAGTCTTGACCCTCCCACACAGATGAGTAAAGCTATCATGTCAAGGCATCAGCCGTTGTTCAGGAAAAGGGGTTTAACTAAAAACATCCCTAGGCCAATCTCTTCTCAGAATATATTGGGCTATTTATTAATAGGAACACATGACAGGCTCCCACAGAAAGCAGCAAACTTTTCAGCTGCCATTTAATAAACGGTGGCTCACCCAGCAAGAGAGATGCCTGGAGATACACCCATAATGACCTCATGAACTAGAGCAGTGCTAGCCAAAGGGGGTGCCCAGGACAACGTACTGCAGGCTGGAAGAAAATATGACAACTTCTTTTTCTATTTGTTTTTAATCTCCTTCTTTCCGGGATGCCTGGGTGGCTCAGTCGGTTAAGTGTCCGGCTCTCGATTTCAGCTCAGGTCTTGATCTCAGTGTCACGAGTTCAAGCCCTGTGTTGGAATCCACATGGGGTGTGGAGCCTACTTTAAAAAAAAAAATCTCCTTTTTTCCTAACTGAACTTATAATACACAACATATATTAATAGTAGTGCATGCATATACTAGTTATATATACAACTTTGAGGGGGGTTATGCTTAAATTGTTTTCACTGATAGGGTTGCTCAATCCAAGAAGCCTGGAGAACAAGGCTCTAGAAAGTGATATGGGAAAGGCTTTTCATGCTAATTACACTTCTGCAAGGGAGCCATATGGTTATGTACTGACATTACAAAATCAACAATCCTGGCACAAAGATAAAGATCAACCAAACATGACACAAAAGTTGGTACTGCACAGTGAAGTTCTTAAAAATCAGACACTAAATTCCAATAGCTAAGCTTTTGGAATTTTGTAGATCTGAATCGGCTGCCTTAGTCTCAAATATTTGCTTTTTGGGATAAAATAGAACAATGCCATCAGTTTATTAGCAATCAGACAATTTAAACTTTTTTGGATATTGCCCAAGAACTTTCCCAAAAGAATACTGTAATCTGGATGAAATTCCAGTGCAACCTAAGTAAATATTAAATATCTCTTACCTCTAATATTTGCCGCCCGTATGTTTTTATTTGCTGGAGTTCAAGGCCCTGAATCTTCTTAGGGTTGCAGTACTTCTTTAGAAATGGGTCTTTTGGTTTTGCCTTTGGAAAAGCACAAAGAGGATATTAAGAAAGCAGCAGAGGGTCTGAATTCCACATGTAGCCTCCTCGAACAGGCAGGACTCTAAGCAGCTGGGGGTGGCAGATGAGGTCAGCTCGTGGGATGTGGGTTTTTAAATTACAAGACTCTGTACAGTTAATAGAAAGAGGCTGACCCGAGTTCCATCCTTTCTCTGTTCCAGTGCAGATGGGCCTGGTCTTGGCCTTAGCAGACCCCAAAGTCTTGTTTTCCAACTTTACTGAGATAGTTCAGTATTGTTTTGTTAAGTGAAAGACACAAACTTTAAAACTGACCTAAGAGAGCAGCCTATAATGGTAATGGACATAATCATTACCTGTTCAACCTTCTTTCATTTGGGGAAAGGAATGCTCTTTAACAAGACTCGGTAGTTTTACTGCTAAAATCAAAATAAATTCCAAATCAAATCAAACTTAAAATAAAACCCTCAGGGCCTAACTTCCGGAATCTTAGGGATCAAGTATCTGCAAGAGGTTCTGAAGGGATTGAGAACTTCTTTATGACCATGAACTTGCACCACGAGTACCTTGTAGATCAGGTCCTTCAAAGTTCCTTTTTCATTAAACATCCTAATAAGCAATGCAGAGGACTCATTAGCTGTGGCAAAGGTGACCCGAAATATATAAGGGTGCTGCCAAAACAAAAAAGAAATTCACATTTATTCGCATCAGCATCTGGGTCCTTTGAGATCAAGAATCTGGTTATACAGAGTTAAGCACCATCTCAGCAGTTTAGTTGCACATAAATGTGGGGATGTTCCCTGAACATGTGGCATTTTCTTATCAGATAATCAACTAGCATGTCGTTCTTCAGGAGACAGAAGGAACATACACTATACTGACAAAGGGACACAGACAACTGGCATGGTGAGCTCTCCCCGTGAAGGCATCTGTCTGGGGATGCACATGCTCTGAGCTCAGGCACAAGTCTGGGGGACAACGGTTTTCATATTCTGCCTCTGTACACTGGTAAAGAATACAGCCAAACCTAGCACAGCCAAGTGAGGACCAGGATAAATGCGTCTCCATTCACAGCATTGCCTAACATTTCACGCTGCTGTTTGGTGCCAAGCCAGGGAGCGTAAAAGCCAGAAAAGCAAAAAAGCAGCATCTTTTGGCATCTTGGCCCTTATCCAAAGCAGCTAGCATGAATCTTCCCGTCCTTCTTTTGCAGGGTGCAGTATGATGATTCAGTGTCTTCCTGAGGTGGGGTCATTGACGTCAACCAAGTGGGGGTGGACAGTAAGACAAATTATTTAATGGCTGAAAGTCCTCATATGACCTGGAATTTTGGTTACATGAACCAACTGGCTTCAGGCAGGTATTACAATGTCCATTTGCTCAAACGAGTACCATTAAAATTTAAACCCACAGGACGTGAGCTGGGCAAAGGTTTGGGAGGGCAGGGGTTGAGTGGGTTGGGGGATGGAAAGGTGTGTCCAGGAAAATATAGTCCTTGATCATGAAGCTTCTTCTGACCACCACATCAAAATGACTGCTGTTGATACTGTAACAGCTTAGTACAATATAATTCATATACCATCATAATTCACCTATTTGTAGTGTACAATTCAATGGTTTTCATATATATGGAGCTGTACAAACTACCACACAATCTAGTTTTAGAACACTTTCATCACCCCAAAAAGGAACCCAATGAATAAAATAAAAATCCTTGAGTTCAAACTGATATAAATAGACAAAGAAGAGAGACTAGGAAGCTCTTCCTTACAGTACAATGCCAACTGATAAACATAAGAGGAATGATGGGGTTGTTGGAAAATCTCAGTGAAGCTAAACCTAGTGGAGCTTTGATAAGAACAGGACATTTACACAGTCTCAAAATATCTCCCTTATTAATTCTTGTTACTTATTTGATGAAAATAAATTAAGGATGGGCACAAATATTTAGCCTGTGGCTCTTTTTCTTTTTAAATAAGAACAGGGGCGCCTGGGTGGCACAGCGGTTAAGCGTCTGCCTTCGGCTCAGGGCGTGATCCTGGAGTTATGGGATCGAGCCCCACATCAGGCTCCTCCGCTATGAGCCTGCTTCTTCCTCTCCCACTCCCCCTGCCTGTGTTCCCTCTCTCGCTGGCTGTCTCTATCTCTGTCGAATAAATAAATAAAATCTTTAAAAAAAAAAAAAAAAGAACAAAAAACTGGAAGTGGTCCAAATGTCTTGTAGAAGATTAGTTGAATAAACTGAAGTACAGCCAATGATAATTCTATGCAGCCAGTAATAATGATATTATACTATATTTATTCAACATAAAAGATGTGCATGGTGTACCATTAACCAAAAAATCAGGTTTTAAAACAATATGTGTATAATTTTTCAAAAATAACCACATAAAGTTCTAGAAAAGCAACAACTAAACATTTTGGTTCATACTCCTGGTTGGCTGGGATTACAGGTGAGTTTCATTTTCTCATTTTTGCTTGTCCATGTTTTCTGACTTTTCTACAATTAATACACACCACTGATCTGCACTACCTTCTTTTTTAAAAAGCACAACCATTAAAGGAAATTTGGAATTGAATGCTGAGAGCCTATGTCACACAACTAATCACACACAAAGACCACAGCATTCTTCTTGGCTACACTGCACACCTCATTAAAAGCTTGGTTTTGCTAGCTTGACAAGACACTCTATCTTCAAAAATGAATCTGCCAACCCAGCTGGACAGGTCAGCATAATTGTGCTCATGAATGACTCATTCTAGGGTCCTGTATCCTCGTGCAGACCACAGATAAAGAACATCAATACTAACTCCCTTTTCCGGCCAGATTAGTCTTTTCCTGAAGACATTCTGCATATATTCTGAAATATATTGATGTGGTTCTTTCCACTACAGGCCTTGGATCAGAACTGTACATTAGCATAAATAATGCCAGGCACTCCTAAAGGCCAACTAGTTGGCCTGTGAGAAGAGTGACTCGGACAGCAAAAGGGCTCTTTGTGCCTTCCCTCACCTAGCTTGTCTAAATCCATATTAGTTCTGTCTTCTCGGGTGAGAAACCGATTTTTCAACTCCACGGATAGAAGAAACATCCTCACTGAGAACAAAGTGGGTGCCTTCCTACTCGGATATTTGCTGAAAACACATGTAAGCATTTAAATCATCAAGTTTCATGGGCTGTGCCGATGTCCTGAACGCCACTTACACGGCCTCTGAACTACGGAGCAGCCCTGAGCAATTTCAGTGTGAACTGAAATCCACTGCACCCCTCCATGCTCTTGAGCCTACAGACTATTTCTGGCTCTTCTGTCTATGGTCACCTACAAGGAAACACTCTTAACCTCTCATCAGGACCTAGAATGATAGAAGGGCTTGGGGCGCCTGGCTGGCTCAGTCAGTAGAGCATATGACTCCTGATGTTGGAGTTGTGCATTTGAGCCTCACGTTGGGTGTAGAGATTACTTAAAACTAAAATAGGAAAAAAAAGAAAAAGAATAGATGGGCTTGTACTTACCAAACAGGAAGGCAGAAGTTTGATTAGACACTGAAAATCTTTATCTGACAGATACTTGTCGGGACCAAGGTCAGCCTGAAAACATGGGGGAAAATATCAGGGTGTTGCTTTAAATTATCAAAATCAAAATTCCTTGTAAACCTTTCCTTTTTTATCATTTGTCCAAATATATGACTGTAAACCAAAGATGAGAGCCACACAAAGTCTTGCTGCCTCAAGGCTTTTCTGGAGAGGCAGAATGCAAACGTATAAATACCAGGACTTAACGACACTCTTGGGTCATGGGTATTAAGGAGGACACTTGTTATCATGAGCACCGGGTGTTGTGTGTAAGTGATGAATCAGTGAATGCTACTCCAGAAACCATTATTGCACTGTATGTTAACTACCTAGAATTAAAAAAACAAAAACAAAAAAAAAGATTTTAAAAAAGCCAAAAACTATGCTTTTATCAAATTCCATTAGCCAAACCACTAGAAGGCCTGAAATGAGAGGTAACATAAAGTAATGCCCAAGTATTTCTTCTTTAAAACAAACTGCAAAACTGCCAATCCTAAAGAGGTTCCAGAACTATGTTAAACTGTTCCTGTTTCTTTCCAGATGTTTACTAGTTGATCAAATACAATCATATGGATATAACCAAATGAATAAGCGAAGTGACTCAAAATGACTCTCCTTTGATGTGGGGCTGAAGAGGCCTTTACAACATCACTCAGAAGCACATACAATTTCTTAATTATCTTTTTTCAATATCTGCTTTCATAAACCCATCTCAAGTCCATGAAAGGAGACTGAAGCAAAAAACCAGCTTACCCAGCTTAACACTAGCCGTTCCTTTGGCTGATTTTTAATCTTCATCAAAAAATATTTCTTCCTTATCCTCCAACCTGCCATAAAAGCAGAGATGTAGTCACAGCAAATCATTTTTACACCAATAGATAGAAGTTTCATCAACTAAGTGATTAAAAAAATTAAGATTGGCAATCTTATCCATAGCAATACAGGCATCAGTAAAAACAGAACCTGATAATATTGACATGGGAAAGACTGCACTTAAGAAAAACAAAACAAAACAAAACAAAACCCCAAAACGAAAAAAACCCATAAAAAACACAACAACTGCAAACAAAGAAACTATTCACGGGAACAGGAAAACGGGCACTTCAGTTGAGGTGTAGTGAGAAAGAGAGACGAAGAATAATGATGGATGGTTCCGAAAGTACACATTACTACCCCCTGACTCTCCAGGGGGCACTTTACCCGAGATTCATTAAGTATACAAGTTACGGACTGCGTCTTCAAGCAGTAGGAAGGCAAAAAGAAGAAGAAATCACCTGCACTGAAGAGCTTTCTTGGGCTACAGATAGGAAAGCGTGACAGAGAGTCCAGTTCTGTGGTCTGTTTGGACAGACCAGGCATGCGTCAGTTTCTCACCTATGTCTTTCAATGGTTCTACCACCTCCCACTTTGGTTCTGATCGGAAGAACATGGAGACTTGCTGTAAGGCGATCTCTGCAACGACATTTTAGAAACTCATCAGTCCAACCGATCAGGAAAGTACCACATGGTTAAGATGTTATTCTTGCAAATGAAATCTTTATAAGTCTATGACCTTCTCAAAAAGCTTAATTACAAAAAATAAAAAATAAAAAAAAAGCCAGAGAGTAAGTGTGCAATGTAGTATTCTAGATCGGATCCTAGAACAGAAAAAGGACAGTAGTGGAAAAACAAGTGAAATCTGATGAACATCTGTAGTTAACAGTAATGCACCAGTGTTGATTTCTTAGTTTTGATAAATGTGCCATGGTTATGTAAGATGTTAATAGGAGGGGAACTCGTTGAGGGGTGGTATATGGAAACTCTCTGTACTAGCATTGCTGTTTTTCTGTAAGTCTAAAATTATTCTGAAGTAAAAAGTTTATTAAGAAGAGTAATTACTAATGATGTGAAAAATATACAAATACATATTTTTTAAACTGAAAGATTTAAAATATGTAAACTAGGAGGCATAAGCCAGATATATGCACCAGGCCACAACCCAAGCACAAAACTCAAAATGTGTTCTGAGGTCAGCTCAGAACAGTATTTATGTTGCTCTAAGTGATATTTATCCTGTCTTCATTCCTCATGGAATTATAGCTTTCACCAACAAAGAAGCGATTAGCCTTAAATACATATTGGAAATAAAAGCCAGTGTTTTAGAAAAACATCTACGTACAGCAACAATACAGTTCTATTGTGGGATGTTACCATACCCCTGTTTACTGAAAAAAATCCATCCCCCTTTTTGTGTTCGTTTATCATAAGAACGTTTCCCCTTTTTAAGAAGACAATGAGAAGAGGAAGTTCTTTAAAGTTCACTGTATTAAGAAATTATCAGAATAACTGTGCTTTTACATTTCCTGCAAAAAGAAACATCCGTAATTTGCTCTTTTCCTTCAACACAATGAGAAAGGGAAGCTCTCAGATCCCTGAGAGCAAACAGCAATACTGCAGATTCACTGTGGAATTTCACCTCCGCCCAGCATCAGTGGCATTCCAGGCCAACTGGTGAGGAATGAGATTCGGCAGAAATGCTCTCCATATGTCAGAATGACCTTGTCTGGAATTACCATGCCTGGTGCTTGGCAAACAATGTGATTCTGATATATTTTACAGTACATCATGAGTTAAGACATTCAGGGAAGAAAACAATCTACTAACTATTGGTTTACTGACTCGAAATGTAAATTGTTGATGCTATCCACACAGAAGAAAACATGAGATGACCAGATACAAAACTGACTTCATTTACATTTGTTCTAACTACCCCAAAGTGACAAATCATTTGGAGGGATCAGTGTGGCAGAAGCATATAAAATTTTCATAATTAATGCTGGGAACTCTGTTGAGTTAATGTTGATACAACGTTGATATAAAATGTTTTTAAGCATTTCCAAAACAACTTGAACAGAAACAATCGTAAAAACGAACATAAACAAACTAAAAAGGCATTATTTTCAGTGAAGATCATATCAACTTTGGGAAGGAGCATGAAAAATAATTTTCTAAATACAGTACAATGTCATTCTAAGAGAGTGTAAAGGACAGTCGGTTTGTAACTAACAGTGACTCATAATTCCCCACAAAATCATTAGTCAACATTTATCGTATGCTACTACGTACCATACATTGTTCTAGGAATGGGGGAAATAGCTGTCAACAACTGGAACATGCGGGATTTGTTGCTGATAAATTGAGGACTGGGAAATAGCTTTTTTTTTTTTTTTTAAACCTTAGGGAATCAGGAAATTGTAGAAAGGACATTTTCTTTCCCCTGAACTATGATTTATTGTCCAGTAAATCACATGACTACCAAACTTCCAATACGAATCCGCCCCCCCACCCCCAGGTTCAGGAAACACACTTCAATCCTAAGCATCTGCTCCTCTGCTTAGAAGCATTTACCAGCAACCCATCTCCTTACAAAATCAAGGCCAAGCTTCTAAACCTAAGTGTTAACTCAGCTCTGGCTTTAACTTGACTTTCTGTCTTTACGCCTCCACACAGGTAGTGTGGTGCCTAGATTTACCTGCCTTGACCCCTGAAGACAGGACCAACCCCACCCCTCCGCATTTTCCATTCCTGTCCACCTATCCCTCAAGGCTCAGCCCAAAGCCGGCCACTCCTGAGCCAGGTCTCCCCCAGCCTCCATCCTCTGTACATTCCCAGAGCTACGTGTGTCCTTCTCCTACGGGATTCACCCAAGGTTGGTCCTGTGTTAGGGCTACTCTCTTCCACTAGACTGTGAACTCTGGCTGTGAAGGCTACGTCTTAATCTGAGTAAAAGCCCACTGCCACATGGAAATATTTTTTTCTCTCCTGCAGCACTGGCCCTTGCCTTTTGGCCTGGCTAACTTCTACTTATCCTTAAATCTCCATGTAGGCATCAATTCTTCTGGAAGCCTTCCTCCACCTTCAAAACTGGATCATCTGCACCCCTACTCCCACCCTCAAGGTGCTGGGCCATGTCTACTCTGCCAGAGCCTTCACCTGTCAATCCCCCTGCAGAAGTGCCCTGGGGTGGGGGTAGGGGACTATGCTTTCCTTAATGCTGTATTTGTAGCACCTGACAGAGTATGCGCTCAATAAATACTTGATGAAGCAAGAACTAGGGGTTCAATACATGTTCGATGCATGTGGACACTCGCTCCCATTAGAACATGAAATCCATGCGAAGAAAGGCATCTGCCCTTCCATTTCTTTAACACTGACGGACACATGGGGAAAAACTGCATGTTCAGGAAATGCTGAGAAACAAGCCCCAGACAGGAAATGCAGAGCAAGGCCTTTAGGCCCACCCTGTGCTTCCCGCAGAGCTCTGACTTCTCAGCTCAGAATGTACCAGCTGCCCCCACTGTGTGCAGCCTCCAGGCCCACGATCATTGCAGAGAACAGACTCCAGCCCTGCAAGCGGGCTCCAGATCCCCGATCCACTACAGCAGGTGGCGCCACAGAGGCCTGCACCATGGACTTGGGCCTAAAAAATGGCTCCAACGCACCCAGCTGGTTCCAAATATAAACCCCCACCCGCAACCCTCCCTCCGTCCTTCTATCCTTTAGCCCACTACTACCTGACCTACTCATAGGGTTCCGGGGTTTCAGGACTACAAGAGGGCCTGTACAATGCCTGCCTACCTCCCTCCCTCTCCTCTTGGTCCATAGGTCAGGACCTGAGGCTCACAGAGGGGAAACGCTGCTGACGACAAAGCTGGGGACCAGGATCCAAGCCTCCATACTTCTGGTCCAAGTGACTTCTGCAATGGACATTAAAAATCCCCTTATTCTGACGGGGTGTGAGGTTTGAAGTGGGAAGACAGCTACAGTGCACCGAGGCTTTTAAATGACAGAGCACCTTGTTAATAAGACGAATAAGGTGAAGTGTGCGTGGGGTGGGGGATGTGTGCGTGTGTTTTCCAATATAAGCCCATCATGACTGGAAGATACCTGTTCTCCCTGTAACAAAAGGTGGCCCTCAATTAGACTTGGTAATACAAATGGACACCTCACAACTCCCCCACAGAGCACCAAGGACCTCTGTTTCTTTGGTTATCTGGAGAACAGGGAAGGGAAGGGAAGGGAAGGGAAGGGAAGGGAAGGGAAGATCAGAAATCCCAGGCTGGAGAGCTGGGGAGGAGGCAGCTGCTGATACCCTGAAGTTCCTAGTTCCCCACCCCTGCGGACTAGGCTGGCATCACAGTCCCCCTCCAACCTGGCATCTTCAACCTCAGAGCAAGAGGCAGGAAAAGCGGCCTCGGAGACTTGGGCCACGGGAGCAGCTGAACTCAAATCCTGCTGAAGCAGAGCGGGGTGGTGATCGCAGACCATCTGGAAACAGGTAAGAGGTAGAGACCTTATCCATATGAAAGGGGGGAGTGACCCTGCTTAGAGAAGAGCCACACGTTGGCGGTAGGCAGAGTGCCGTGCCCTCGGGAACCAGAGGCCATGGTTTGAGTTTCGGGAAGCCAGACAAGTCTGCCTGGTTTTCCGGGGATTGGCTCGGTCAAGCTGGTGCAGAGGAGGATGCCTGGGCTTCCCTTCCCTGAGGCGGCTAGTGAGTCACCCTAGAAGCAAGACAAGTTCTGACGTTTCATTCAAAGGGGGCAATAAATCAGCATCCATCCCTTATTGTTTCGTTACAGGACTGTGTCCTCTAAACAGCACAGCTTCTTGAACATTCGGGTTCCGGTGGGAGTCTCTGGCAGCCTTCTTAGATCTCTGCCCACATTTGCTTTGGACTCCTGTCTGCCAAGCGGGGGAGTGGGGGTGGGGGGAGAGGTGGAGGAGGTGGAGGAGGAAAGGTCAAGTACAATAGCAGCATGGAGGGGTACAGAAGGAAATATAGGGATCAGGTAATCTTCCAGGGGCAAAGCAGCATTTTAACTGGAAAACACTCAGACATCGTACCCTTGTACAAGCTGATGAATGTGCAACCCTAGGTAGGGCCTTTCCTCTCAGGCTATCTCTTACCTGTAAATGAGTTAGTTATGACATGCCTGCTCCGAAATCTCTTCTAGCTCTGACCCCACGTAACTCATTGTACTCCCGGTACAAGCTCCCCTTGCACCAGCAACCCCCCCCCCCAAGGCCTGCACCCAGCACACAGCATAGGCATAGCAGACACTGAAGGTCTATGGAACAGAACGGACGGCATCATCCTGCGAGCACTGCACCTTGAGCCTTGCCCTCGGGAATACATCTGCAGACACTGTCGGGAAGTAAGTAGACAAACCAATGAGCACAGCTATGTTAGGGCTGATTTGACAACAGTCAATCCAGATGGCTCACCATCTGACAATGTGAGAACAATCGAGGTGAGGCATGGTAACTGAAAGCCCTGAGAGATGCTACTCTGGAGGAAGTTAAACTGTCCTGGAAGTCCCAGGCCTGTGATGTCTTTTCTCCCAGATGAATCAAAAAACAACTGCGGGAAGAATGAAAGCCTTGTAATAACTCAATGCTTGATTTCGTCGCTTAGAGTCAATGTGAGTTTGAACTAAACTTTCCTTCACCTGGTTGCATTCTAGAAAGGCATTTTTCTCACCTTTGCAGGTACTTCCATTAGAAGATAGGAGGTACACTCTATAGCAAGGCTTCTCAGACTTGAACGCATATGCAATTCCCCTGGGGACTTTGTTAAACTCAGATCCTGATCTGTAGGTTTGGGACGGGGCCTGAATTCAGCATTTGTGATAAGCTCCCAGCGATGCCAATGCTGTGGGTCAGACGACCACACTGTGACGTGAGGAGCAAGGTCCAAGGGCTATGGTTTTCAAACTCCAGCTGCATACTGGAACCTCTTGCGGAGCTTTACAAAGGAGGAGCTCCCCCAAGCCATAGATATTTTCATTTAATTGGCATGAGTACCTGGGCACCAAGATTTTTTTAAGCTCCCTGGGTGAGTCTATTATGCAGAAAAATTTGGTACCTGACAAGCAGTCCCCTATTTCCCTCTCTCCGAAACAGGAATAAAAGCGCCTCCCTTTAATTACTTCAAAAGCGGTATTGTGAGGACCTGAAATAGAACGTGTACACAATCTATTCTCTTAGCAAGGAAATCAGCTTATGAAAAATACCCGGAGTTCCACTAGGACTCTAAGCCTGGCTCAGCTTCAACAAATCAGTCGGACTCTCGTCACTGGCTCAGTTCTATGACGGTTTCCAGTGGTCTCTTCAAGGCCACACCAGGGAATACTGAATATTTAATCACTCATTCTGCTGACAACAGGCTCAGGTTATCAACGCCAGCTTTGTGTATAACTGGCACCCTTTCCACCTCAGTCCCCTGACTGATCCAGGGAAGGTCTGGAAGACAACTAGCTCGTCCTCAGGCTTTGCCTTGAGTGCGTCTCTGGGAGCAACTGGGAAGACACAGAAAGGACCCTTCTGAACCATGCGGTATAAAGTAATTCCCAGAAAAACCAGACATACTCTGTGTTGTAAATACAAAAACAGATCCAGATAAACATCAGATTGAGATTATGGTACAGATTATTGTGGATTATTTACTTTCTGTTCTGTCAGGGGAGACAATAAAGACAAGACTCTAAGACCCCGTAACTTCTCTTTCATATTCTTCTGTGCAAACACCACAAACATTTTAGAAGTAATTATTTTCTTCTTGTACTCTTACAGTAAATTACAACCGGGTAAAGCATTAATAAGCAAATAATGGCCTATAACAAATGTACACATGACCCCGTTTGGAAATAATTCCTCCCATGTGTTATCTCCAGCAAAGAACAGTGCCTCTGGAGTCACGCGACCGTCGCTCAGAGATCCCTTTGCTTACCAGTGTAGTTTGCAGAGTAGTTGTTTGGGTCTAAAAACTTCTTAACCAGCTCACAATTAGACAAGATATGATTTGTGGTGATAACGTTGAGATAGTTCTGAAGACCTTTCTGCCTCTCAGCTATGAATTCACGATCCATGTTACCAATCAATTTTTTGGGAGGAAGAGGTAGACTGAGGCCTGCAATCTTTAATGAAAAGAGAAGTGTTATACTCCTGTCATCCCCACATAAGAAGCAGTATCAGAATCCTGAGGCACCACATTTCATTCAGATGTGGCCTAATTTCAGTGCTATGATAGAAATGTGAAAAACTGCAACTCAGAATTGATAAAATACTGTATTAAGTACAGCAACTTTAAAACTTAATTTTTTTTAAAAAACTTTTTCTATCAAACTTACATGAACATCATTTCGAGACAGTCTTTTTACTCTAAGCAGCCCCGTGACACGCCCCTCCCCAACCACCTCTGCCAACAGGTGACCTAGCCATTATCCACTCCCCAGAGACAGCCACATCCAATTCTCTTAGCTGATCTTTTTGGCACAGGGTTCATTATGAATTGATTTTCATTGTTAGGTATTAATCTATTAATTTCCCATTATGGATTAAATTCTCTTTCACAATCCTGATCTCACCCCACACGCAACTTATTCCTAATCCCTCCAATATAGTTATAATTTTTTTTAGTGCAAAATTCCTATTTACGTTAGGTGATATGCACCACTGAGCCAGAAAGCCATGCTTACAATTCCTTTTTATCAGCTGGTCTTTTTTGTTTGTTTTAGGTTTCTATTCAACTCCAAACTCCCCATCTAAGCATATTCTCAACACATTCAGATACAAAGATGCATCAGTTTTGTCTTCTTGAGGAGTGCCTGCTCCAAGCAGGACTGGTGGTCCCCACTCCTGCTGGGCTGGCATCCTGGGACATCACACTAGGGATGCTTTTGCCCTTCTTCTGACGAACCCCATTTCTCTATCCATACCTTCCTTTTTTGTAGAAGAATCCCTGATTTTTGGTGGGCATACCCTCCGTCAGCTTCCTAAAAAGGGAGCCAGGGAGGTCAATTTTGTGAAAAGTTGCATGTGTAAATGTCTTTATGCTACCCGCACACTACAGTGATAGGGAATCTTGATGTGGAATTCTAAGTTCGAAATATTTGTTCTTTCAGAATTTTTAAGAACTACTTTATTGTCTTCTAGCTTCCGGTGCTGCTGTAAGCAGTAGATTCTTGCTTCTGTTTTTGGGGTGTGTGTGTGTGTGTGTGTGTGTTTTCCTCCCTGGAAGCTTCTAGGGTCTTCTCCTTGACCCCCGTTTGTGAATTTCATGTGCCTCTCTGCAGGTCTATTTTCACCCTCTGTGCTTAGTATCCAGCCCTTTCTATCTGGAAATGAACATCCTTGCGTTCTTTGGTATTTTCTGGTATTAGGTCATTATTTCTTCCCCTCTGTGCCCTTTGCTTGCTTTTCCTGGGACTTATTCCAGTGCTGGGCCTTCTAGACTGGTGGTCTTCTATTCTCACCTTTTCTCTCTTATTTTCCACCTTTGTTAAACAATATTTTTCCCTACTGAAAAATTTTTCTGGGATAATTCCTTTATCATTCAGCTCTTCTAAAGAGTTTTCATTTCTACTATTATCTTTTTTTAATTTCTGAGTACTTTCTTTTCTTTAGTAGCATCTTGAATGTAATGCAATTTCTTATCTCTCTGAGACCATAAAAGATAATCTTTCTGAAGAGCCTGAAATGTTCCTCTTACTGCATATATTCTGCTTCCTGGAGGGTTTTTTTTTTTTTTCCTATTTGTTTTCATTGTTATCTTTTATGTTAGAAGTATTCCTTAGGGGGCGGTGCCTCAGTGGCTCAGTCAGTTAAGTGTCTGCTTTCGGTTCAGGTCATGATCTCAGGGTCCTGGGATGGAGCCCTGGGTCAGACTCCCTGCTCAGCAGGGAGTCTACCTGTCCCTCTCCCTTTCCCTCTGTCCCCTTGTCTCTCTCTCAAATAAATAAATAAATCTTTTTTTAAAAAAAAAGTGTTCCTTAGAAATCTGGCGATGCTGGGACAACAAAAGCCAACTTAGAAGTGCTCGGTGAGTGGCCGGGGCCTATCTGCTGTGGGTTTTATTTTAGCACAGGACTTGACTCAGCTATTTCATTGGGAAAACCTGTAATCTCAGCATCTTTAGCTCTTTCCTCTTAAACTGGGCAGATCCCCCTCCCCCCCAATCTTCCAATCCCCTGCCTGAAGGGTATAGGTCTGACTACCAATATTCCGGGAGCTAAAAGGAAGAAGGTTTGCAGAAGGGGGCAAAGGTGGGGGTGAGAGCCAGTGCTCACACGTATTATGTAATTCCTGCATTCCCCAGTCCAAAGACTGGTCTCCCCTCTCCAGAGAATAAACTTCCAGAAGGGCAGGCATAAGTTGCTAGATGGGGGAAGATCTGGGGATCTGACTGCTTCTTAAACGTACTCTCAACTCCTGATTTCAGCTTGACCTTGCCCCACACTGGAAGCAGCACTTTGCGCTAAACCTTTTGGAGGTTCTGTACTGTAAAACAGGACCCAATGGGGTTATCCATCCCCCCTCCCCGCCCAGCTCAGAATTCTGCCCTCCTATATCTCCTTAATTGGTTAGCTCTCATCCACTGGATTTGCAGCTTCAAATGTTTTGTTGTGATTTTTATCTTTTCCTATTCTACTTGTCCTTCAGGGTGTGTGTGTGTGTGTGTGTGTGTGTGTAAAGATCAACTTACTGCTGTTGTAGAGTGGCTTCAGGAGGAAGGAAAAGTAAATGCAGGTGGCTCAGCTTGTCATTTTCCAGATCACTTAAAACTTTGTGAGTCTATTTTTTAAACTTGAAAAACAAAAGCATCAGGGATGCCTGGGTGGCCTCAGTGGGTTAAGCTGCCTTCAGTTCAGGTCAGGATCCCAGGGTCCTGGGGTCAAGTCCCACATTGGGCTCCTTGCTCATTGGGGAACCTGCTTCTGCCTCTGCCTTCTACTCCCCTTGCTTGTGCATGCTTGCGCACGCTCTCTCTCTCAAATAAATATTTTTTTAAAAAAAGCATCAGAATGGCATCTTAATTTAATGAGCAAAATCACTTTCAAAGAGCAGTTGTACTCTACACTTAAAATGCTTAGATTAGAACAGGCAAGTGACATGCATACTGATTGAAGGGATCATCTTAAGAGAAGGGCATCTTTAATTCAGGAAAGGATGTAATCTAAACCACCCATGTGGGCAAACCGAACTTAGCCTGTTCCACTCTGTATTTTTCAAACAACAGTGAAGACCTTGAACTCAACATTGGACATGATGAAAGGCTGGCTGACAATCCTAAATTGCCTATTTCTCCAGCATAATTTTTAAAATGTGTCCGAGCATACTTAGAATGAATTTTCTATCATGGCATAATACACTGCCAGGTAAGACACATAAATTTCAGGTCATTTTCCTCATTCATACAATTAGGCCTTACCTAATAGCAGTTTCCTTATTAATTAAACAAAAAGCATACTTCAGAAGAAAGCACATCACTCAGCTAGTACACATCCAGTGGAATCACTTTATTACTATTATTATTATTATTATTCCAGAGCACTGAGTATTAGAGTAATCAAAGGTACTACTAAAAACACAACTGATATTTCTTTTAAAAATCCTTTTATTGGGGCATCTGGGTGGCTTAATCCATTAAGTGTCTGCCTTGGGCTCGGGTCATGATCCCAGAGTCCTGGGATCGATCCCCACATCAGGCTCCCTCTCCCCATCCCCACCCCCCTGCCCGCCATGCGCATGCTCGCTCTCTCAAATAATTTTATTTTTTTAAGATTTATTTATTTATTTGAGAAAGAGAGAGAGCACAGAGGGAGGGAGAGGGAGAAGCAGACCCCTGCTGAGCAGGGAGCCTGACAAAGGGCTCCATCCCAGGACCCTGGGATCATGACCTGAGCCTGAGGCAGATGTTTAACCAACTGAGCCACCCCGTGCCACTAAATAAAATCTTTAAAAAAAAAAAAAAACCCTAAAAGATAAAAATTATTTTACTAAGTTGCAGAATATAATCTCATTTGTGTGTGTGTGTGTGTGTGTGTGTGTGTGTGTGTTTAAGCCCATGGCTGTGGTTATATATGCAACAAAAAATGTCTAAAAGGACTCATACTACCTCCTTGAGAACAGCTAACTCTGGGAGCAGGATCAAGTCCTGCATGGGGCTCCCTGTTCAGCAGAGAACCTGCTTCTCCCTCTGCCTGCCTCTCCCTCTGCTTGTGCTCTCTCTCTCTCTCACAAATAGATGAATAAAATCTTTAATAAATAAATAAATAAATAAATTTTCTATACTATGAAATGTTTACATTTCTCATTTACTAATTTTTTCAATTAAAGAAAAGAACAATTCATGCTTATCAAACTGATCATGTACACAGCAAGGATCCTTAAAAATTACCATGAATCAACACAGTCGGTTAAGTGTCCAACTCTTGGGGGGCGCCTGGGTGGCTCAGTCAGTTAAGTGTCTGACTTTGGCTCAGGTCATGATCTCAGGGTCCTGGGATCAAGCTCTGAATTGGGCTCCTTCCTCAGCAGACAGTCTGCTTGTCCTCTTCCTCTGACTCTGTCTCTTCCCCTCCCCTTGTGCTCTCTCTCTCTCAAATAAATGAATAAAATCTTTAAAAAAGTGTCCAATTCTTTGTATTGGCTCAGGTCGTGCTCTCAGTCCTGTGACTGAGCTCCACATCAGACTGTGCTCAGTGCAGAGTCTGCTTGAGATTTTCTTTCCCTGTCCCTCTGTCCCTCCCCCTATGCTCTAAAATAAATAAATCTTAAAAAAAAATACACATGAAGGAGGGCACGTATTGCATGGAGCATTGGGTGTCATACGCAAACAATGAATCATGGAACACTACATCAAAAACTAAACGTGTACTGTATAGTGACTAACATATCATAATAAAAAATACATATATATGTGTGTGTGCGTGTGTATATATGTATATGTGTGTGTATATATATATGTATATGTGTGTATATATATACACATATATATAGAATTACCATGTACCAACGTCAGCACATTTGCCTGCACTACCTGTCTGACAGCAGACCCAGATGAATCCCACATGACTCAGAATGTAAAGTCACATCTACATCATCGGATTCAAACCCCCAAAACCCCAAAAGGGCTATTTTTCATTCATGGTGAGGATATGAAAATGAGATTGATAAGGTATTTGTTTTGAACTTTGTGGCCTCCAAGCTTCCACCAACCTATTTGTTCAAGCTTCATTTCACTTTAGGAAAATGTATTGATCTGCCCAGACATCCCATCAGCTCTTCCAAATCATCAGGTGAAACAAAGTGTTCTTTGCCAACAGCTGCAATTATAGCATCTCTGCTATGCCAGTCAGCTAGACAGACGGGAGGTTGTTTCCTGCTCTGCCTTAAGATCTCACAATAAATACTTCTACAAGTATTACTAGTATGTAATATGTGTGTTATTTTAAAATCTTGCCTTTCAAAAAAGATTAGCATTCGAGCGACACTTACTTCCTCTTTTAGCTTTCTCCCAGAATTTCTAAAATGTTTGCCAATTATAGAATATAAAATTTAGAAGTCCAATGACTCATTAGGAGGGAGGGAAAGAGAATATTAGCACAGAGAGCCATCAAGTCTCTATGCAATAACTCCCTAGACACCTCTACATTGATGCTTCAAGCCATGACACCTCACCATCCCATTTTCGAGAGCTTTCCCCTTTAATATGCCCTATGAATTCCCTTCCTGAGTTCCTTATATACAGGAAAGAGAACAAGAAAGCCAGTGGAGAAGTCCCCAAACACCCATCCATAACACCTGTAGAGTGATAAGGCGAAGGGGAATAATCACCAAAGTGAGGTCTAGAGCCCATAATCTGACCCGCTAGTAGAGGCCTCTAAATGACATGACAAACTATATTGCAGTTTCAAGAAAACTAGCTCTGTCTGGAGGAGGAACCTTCAAACTCTGAATCCGTTAATCTTTCATTTTCATGATCAGATCTCAGTGGTCTACCAATTGCCTTCAACCTTATTCCAGTGAGTATTCTAGGGAGTTCTGAGCTCTCAACAGACCCTTAATTTGTCCCAATATCCCCCCAGTGTACAGCAGAGTCTCTCCTGTGTCAATGGAGGGCAATAAAACTCAAATCACAAAGCATCTGTGCTACAAGAGACCTGAGAAGTCATCTGGTTCAACCCCTTGTTTCAGAAGGAAAGTGAGGATGGGGAGGGAAAATAAATGGCCCAAGGTCTCTCTGGTGTAAGGGGCAGAGTCTGGGCTCCTTCCCAACCTGAGCATTCCCAGCTCAGTCCCTATCATTTCAGCTCCTGCTCCTTTCTTTTGTTTTGTTGTATGTGATCTCCCTAGATGGTTACTGATTTGATGTTGCCTTTAAAACAAGGTAGTGATTCGGGATGCCTGGGTGGCTCGCCTGGGTGGCTCAGTCGGTTGGGCACTGACTCTTGGTTTCGGCTCAGGTCATGATCTCAGGGTCATGGGATCAAGCCCTGCCTGGCGGGCTCCCCACTCAGCAGGGAGTCTGCTTATCCCCCTCTCTCTGCACATCATCCTCCTCACATGCACCCCCCAAAAAATAAATAAATAAAAATCTTTAAAATAAGGTAGTGATTCTTCTTTACCACAAAATATGCTCATTATAGAAAGTTATGAAAATGTACCTTTCTTTTTCTATTTCTTTGCTTACATAGCTTTTATCTGTTTGTTTATAGAGAACTTGGAAAGTACAAAACAGTATAAAGAGCCAGAAAAAAAAACACATAAAACCCATAATCCTGCCACCTGGGGATCACCATTGTTAAAAGTTTGGCATATTTCCCTCCAATCCTTTTTTCTAAACAGTTCATGTAATTATATTACATTGCATGTATAATTTTACATCCTGCTTTTTTTTTTTCACTTTGGCATCTTTCCTATTGGAGTCAGACAACTCTGCATATGTGTATTATATTTCTCTTTCTTCAGTGGGAATTCATTTACCCATCAGAAAGGGTAATCAGACACTGAAAAGCATGGTCACAGTTTTATTCTGTGGTTTTTAGAGTCTTTTTGGTCTGTTTTACGGAGGTTGTTTTGAAATTATTTTCTTGCCAAAAAGCTGTATGTACTTTCTTCTGTTTGTTTACTTGGATCTAGAAAAACCTCCCACTGAAATGATGTCTGGCCATATCCTGCCTAGCATAAGCCAACATCAATACACGTGGATATTTGCATTTGAAATAAAATGCACACTGAAAGTGCCTGTTTTAAAAGGGAAAATTACACTGAAGCAAAAATAAAATTCTATTATATTAAAAAGGCCATAATTGAATAGAGATTCAACCTTACATCCCCTAACCAAGAACAAATAGGAGCTAAAACCCTCAGCTCCTCCCCCCCCACCCATTCTTGAGGGCTGGGCCTAGACAATTTCAATTTCAGAAACCTTCCTCCCATGAGTCTTACTCAGTCCTGGCTGAAAGACACTGTACAGAGATAGCTGGGCAAAGATTCACTTGTGCATCAACGTGAAAACACACAGTAGGCTCAATGTTAACTCCCAAATGCTCACGCCATTGTGGAAATGCTGCCTGGAAACGTCTGGAGAGACTTGTGGAGAAAATCCACTGCTGGAATGAACTACACATTGGTGCCTTATCCACAATGTCATCACAGACAAAGCTTTTGTCTAAGTGGAAAGAATATGCCATAAAAATCCATAAATGAAACCAATTAAACCCATCAATGAGAAGAATTTGATCTCTGCCAATATTTTATCTGGAGATTTAAATTGGTCATACTACAATTAAAATTTAAAAAGCCAACATTTGTCAAATGCACGACCATCTGTCAATTACATAAAGGTCTGCAGACACTCAAGCCAATTCTATCAGAGGGCAAGTTAGGCATTCATGTTTTCAGCAGGGTTGTACATAATGTTATAGTTTGGACTCTACATATGCTGTTTTCCAAAGCCTGATCAATAACCATGGCCTTCTAAAAGAAAGGAAGCATGTTGCTCGCTCTCAGCCAGCAGTCCTCCTGACCTTTGTGGACAGGACCAGAGGTCACTCGGAATAGGTAATAAGTGATGGCCAGCTCACCAATGAAAAGGGAGCAGTGCTTCACCTCCTGGCTGAACTGGTCACAAGCCAAGCGCTCTGGCTCAGGTTTTACGTTACCAATCAAACCTGAGATGTGACCCAAGCCCAGCGGTCTGCAGTACCCATGGCACTTGAAGACCAATCTGCTGAATGGAGACGTGGGAGCTATTGCCAGTACTTCCCATGGTGCTAAAGCCCCTCTAGGACGCTTCCATTGTGACCAGCACAACTATTTCCAGAAAAAGACGCTGCAGCTCACCCCTCTTTCCGTTATGGCCACCAAGTTAGGAACATTTAAATCAAAGGGATTTAGAAATAGGTATTTAAGAGAAAAAAGTTACACTGAAAAATGATGTCTCTAGTTACTTCTGAGTATTGATCTGCAGCCTAGCTCAGTGGTGAGAGTCTGAGCTCTAAGTGAACGGCTCCAGCAACCCAGCTAGTCATTCGTCATCTGTGCAAAGGAGATGATACACAGCACCCCATGACTGTGCGAAGGAGGCAGTCTCGCACAAAGGTACTCACTTGCAAGGTGACTATTATAAATGACATGTTTGTTCCCAAAAGTTTATTTTTAGAGCCACGTATCAGCTGTTTATATTATAAGTCTATCTCTTCCACCAGGAAAATCTGCTAATTTTTTGTTCCTGATATTGCTGTTTCAAACCAGCATCTAGGACACCCCAGGCAATGACCGTGTGTCATTAGTGTTTCCAAATATTTACCTGCAAGCTGTTGTTCAGTAAATCAAAGTCACTGTATCTCCTCACGATCTGTAAGACAAGACGGTGGTGTTTTCATTCGCCAAAGACCATCTCTTTTCATTTCCTTATTTAATATTTATTGGCATTCTAGGGCTGAGGCACTTGAACTAAGGGTAGTAGGGCTTATAGCTGGTGCTTAACTTGCTTAACTGGACAGGCCCAGAAAACAGACCTAACAGTGCCCAGAGCTGGCTGGGCCATGGGAAACTGATTAACACCAGTCAAACACACAAGAAGCCAATAGGTAATAGAGAATGATGATGTATTTGTTTTTAGGGTGAACGGCCCTTTAAATATCTTTCTCATTAACCAGGCACCTGGAAAGATTAATTAATGATTTACCCAGGGGGAAAAAAAAAAGTTTTACTGAACATGAAATCAAAGTAAAAGGAACTGGACAGCTCTGAGGCCCTTTCATCCTTGCCCTGATGAAAATGTTCCCCAGTGGAAAGCCTACTGTTCTAGAGACAGGACTGTACCTGCAGGCAGAGAGGCCACACCTCTCCGGCTTTCCCCGTGCTTCCCCTCTTGGCAGACAGTCTACTTTGCATTGTCTATACACTCTGTCTTAGTTATGCTGATGCCACTGATTAGGCCAGAGTCAAATTCCACTAGTTCTTCAGGCTCTGGGCAAGGAAATTATTTTGCTTTTGAACGGTTTGACTTCAACCTTATTGATGACTCTCAGAAGTTAGTGAGCAGAATTACCTCCCAATCTTCTAGGACTCTGCCCTCAGAGAATCTCCTACAGTAGGTCCACTGTGGGGCCCAAGAGTCCACATTTTTGTTAAGTATCCTGGGGATTCTAATACATTGTATCTGGAAAACTACACCAAGGACTGATTCCTCTGGCAGGACAATGCTGCTGCCCTGCTTGTCAATTATACATTAAAGAGTTAAACGTAAGGCCATCCTTCCTAAGTGCAAAGGAGCAAAAGGTAGCACAGTGGTTAATCACAGAGAACATACAGATTCCAAGCCTGCTCTCATCACTGATTTGTGTGACCGTGGCCTAGTTACTTACCCCTTCAATGTAAAATGGGGAGCTCCAATCATGCAGAACTGTTTTTAAAGGGTTAAATGAATTAATATGCCTGAACCAGTGCCTGACCGCAAATGCTCAATAGATGTTCAATAGTGTAACCGTTCACACAAAAAGCAGTTTGAAATTCCAGGCAAAGAAAAGACCTAGTGTGGGCCACTGTGGTCCAAGACTGCTTAAGGTGAGAGGTAGGATTCAAGCCTGAAGGACAAGGTAGGAATGTTTTGTAGTGCAGACGGGGAGGGTAATTATAATTACGAAGGCAAGAAAGACATGGCCACCCTCTGCAAGCCAACTGACATAGGAAGCACCTCTGGATGCAAGTAAGTTTTTTCTCTCTGAGGCCACCACTGAGGAGCACAGACCCTAGGGCCGTAAGGTGACCCTCACCTACAGCTGGGGGGTTGGGGGGGGGGCTGGCACTAGCATTTGCCTGTGAGTGGACTGGGGAGTCCATGAAATGCACAGGTTCCGAGCTGTACAATATCCAGGGTCCCGCCTAGCCTTTCCACCCAATGGACTTGACTGTCCCCATCTACGCCATGGCTGCAGGGGAGGAGGTACGAATTACTAAGAACAAAACAAGTAATCTGCCTACTGCCTAAGTATCCTACTCTGGGTTAAACTAGAGAACAAATTCCTAGATACTCTCTGTGGCAACATCATACCCAAATTAAACCAAACAAATGGGAACAGAAAAGCTTTGGAAATAAATATCTTAAAGCCTAAGGTTTATATCTAAAAGAAACAGGATTCATATTTATGCATATTTTGGTTTTTCTACATTTTTGGATGTCCCCGAGTCAGAATTTTATTTAAACCCTTAGACATTTCTATAGCGACAAAAAAAATGCTTACCTGCCAGCTGTTTTCTACAGAAATTCCTCTTTGCACCCGAATGATATATTCCTAAAAAAGAGGGGGGAAAGAGAATCAAAAACTAAGTGAAAATATCACATAAATTAGACTTCAACGAAAAGTACTAGAGACAGAGAAGGATATTACATCAAGATAAAACCGTAATCTACCAGCAAGACAAAGCAATCCTAAATATGCATATACTAAACACCAGAGCTGTAAAATATGGGAGGCAAAAACTGATGGAACTGAAAGAAGAAATGGGCAAACCCATGGTTACAGCTGGAGACTTCCACACCCCTCTCTCAGCAACTGATAGAACAATTAGAGAACCAGGAAGGACACAGAAGAACTCAACAATACATCAACCAACAGATTTAATAAGCATTTTTGAACACTCCATCCAACAACAGAATACATATTCCTTTCAAGAGGATAAATAGATGGCAATAAGCACATGAAAAGATGTTCAACATTACCCGTCATCAAGCAAACGCATATGAAGACCACAAGATATTACTATACACCTACCACAATGACTAAAACAAACAAACAAAAAATAATACCAAATGAGGGCTAGAATACAGAGAAACTGGATCACACATATACTGCCAGTGGGGATGTAAAATGGTACAGTCACTCTGGAATACAGCTTAGCAGTTTCTTAAAAGATTAAACATGCAAGTATCATACAACCCAGCAATTGTACTCCTGGGCATTACCCCAGAGAAATGAGCATTTATGTTCACACAAAACTTGTACATGAATGTTCTTCGAATGTTTGTAGAAGCTTTATTAGTAACAGTCCAAATATTAGAAACAAGCCAGATATCCACTAACAGGTAAACAGTTAACCTTTGCTACATCCATATCATGGAACAGCACTCAGAAGTAAAAAGGAGGGGTGCCTGGGTGGCTCAGATGGTTGAGCATCTGCCTTCAGCTCGAGTCATGATCCCAGGGGCCTGGGATCTAGCTTCAGGCTCCCTGCTCAGCGGGGAGCCCTTCTCCCTCTCCCTCTACTGTTCCCCTGCTTGTGCTCTCTCGCTCTGTGAAATAAATAAATAAATAAAATCTTTAAAAACAAAACAAAAAGGAATAAACTACTAGTTCACACAACAACTTGGATGAATCTCCAGTTATGCTGAGTGAAAAAGCCAATCCCAAAAGAGTACAAACTATATGACTCCATTTATATAACATTCATGAAATGACAAAATGATAGATATGGAGAACAAATTAGTGGTTGTAAGAGTTAAGTCTGGAGTAATAGGGTGTGGGGGGGAAGAGAAGCAGGTGTGGCTATAGAAAGGCAGAGTGAGGTGCTGTGCTTTGAATGTGCCCCCTCCAAAATTCATGCTGAATACTAACCCCCAAAGACAATGGTATTAGGAGGTAGGACCTGTGGGAAGGTCATGGGAGTGAAACCCTCATGAATGGGATTAGTGCCAAATAAAGGAGGTTCTAGAAGGTTGCCTTGCCCCTTCCACCACGAGGACACTTTGAGAAGGTACCAGGTATGAACCAGGAAGAGGACCGTCCCCAGAAGGCAACCATGCTGCCACCCCGATCTCAGACTTTCAGCATCTGGAACTGTGAAAAATAAATTTCTGCAGTGCATAAGCCGTCCACAGCAGCCTAAACAGACCATGACATGCGGGATGCTTGGATTGATGGGGATGTTCTGTATCTTGACTGTATCAATGTCAATGTACTGGTTGTGATACCGTACTACAGTTTTACAAGACAGCACCACTGAAACAGACTGGGTAATGGACATATGGGATCTCTCTGCATTCTTTCTTACAACTGCATGTAAATCTATAATTACCTAAAATAAAAAGTTTAAACTTAGGCATTCAAAACAAGCAGTGGTAGCAATCAGAAGATGAAGGTCCATTTTCAGTAGTCAGTTTGCATTCTATATGCATCATCAGCTAGAGAAGGCCATGGTTAAGAAAATAAGTGAAAAGGTAGAATAGAGAGGCAATGATGGCATTTTCCAGAGAAACTAAATCCAATGACCCCCCCCACCCGCCTGATCATTAACATCTCTCTGCTCCTAAGGAGGAGGGAGAGGAGAGGGTGTTAAAAATACACATTCTCAGGCTTTGCACCAGACATGCTGAATTAGAATCTCTAGGATAGAACCCTAGGAATTAGACGTGTCAACAGCTTCCCCAGGTAATTCTTACTAACAAGTAAGCAGGAAACACAGACCTAGTCCAGCCTTCTGTCTATATACACAGGGAGTCATGATGAAGGTATAGATGAAATCATAAAGAATGCTGACATTCTTTCCTCAAATGCTCAGAACTGTTTTAATATCTTTGGATGGTATGATTTAGGCATTACCAACAGTCACTCCTCAAAAAATGCTTATCAATACAGTATTCAACAAATCCTTTCTACTGAATTCTCATTTAAATAGGTGATTTAGGGAGCCTGGGTGGCTCAGTCGTTGGGCGTCTGCCTTCGGCCCAAGGCGTGATCCCGGAGTCCTGGGATCGAGTCCCACATCAGGCTCCTCCGCTGGGAGCCTGCTTCTTCCTCTCCCACTCCCCCTGCTTGTGTTCCTTCTCTCGCTGGCTGTCTCTCTCTCTGTCAAATAAATAAATAAAATCTTTAAAAAAAAAAAAGTTAATAAATAAATAAATAAATAAATAAATAGGTGATTTAGAAAACAAAGCCAAATGAGCATTGTTAACCTGGTGACTGGATTTTAAAATAGATCTTACTGTGCTATCATTCATTTACATTCTGTTTATTTAAGAAAGGTTGATAAAGTTCTCATAGCAGGAATTTCGCCTCTTCAGGAATATGTTAAGGATGGTAATTCAATAATATCCACTCAATTATGAGTGAATCAGCTGTGTACCTGGCACTATGCTTAGCTGGGTTCATGTGAGGTTATAAAATAAATATTTTAAGACTGATTTGCAGGGGCGCCTCGGTGGCTCAGTCCTTAAGCGGCTGCCTTTGGCTCAGGGCGTGATCCCGGCGTTCTGGGATCGAGCCCCACATCGGGCTCCTCTGCTGGGAGCCTGCTTCTTCCTCTCCCACTCCCCCTGCTTGTGTTCCCTCTCTCGCTGGCTGTCTCTCTTTCTGTCAAATAAATAAATAAAATCTTACAAAAAAAAAAAAAGACTGATTTGCGTAGTGTGGCAAATCTCTTAAGCAATATGCTAATGCAATTATTTCTGAATACATACAGATAAAATGCTGAAAACTTCTGACCTTCTTAAATTTGGGGGATCAATCCCTTAGGTTGGAAATTTCCTTTTTTCCAAGGTTGTCTTAGTGGCAAATTTTCTGGGCTTTTACATTCTTAGGGTCAAGCTGAAATTAGCACATATAATTGAGTACTTCCAAGCAACTACACATCGACGAGCTCTTCTGACCTCTAAAATTGGGGGGAAATGTTAATTCTCAAAAATCACTTCTAGCATCTATTATTTCACTGTGATTTCTCAGAGGAGTAATATTAATATTAAAAACTCCAGTTCAGTGTTGGGCACTTGGTAGGTACTGAGTAAACACCACTATCTTGCTTTACACACGTTGATTTTAGAGTTCAGACCTGTGCTTTACAACGATGTTGCTGCCAGTTGCAAACATCCACTAAAGCACCCATAACGTTCCAATCCCTGTACTTCATTCACGCTGGGGTGTAAGTCTGAACAAGAAAGGTACAGTCTGACTCCATTCCTTCCTCCTGTAGACACACAATTCATATTTTTTTAAAAAAACTTGTCTATAAACATGTGACCCTTGATCTCAGGGTCATGAGTTTGTGACCCACATTGAGGGTAGAGTTTCCTTAATAAAATTCAGAACTTCCTGAACATGCATTTGTGCCAGAATAGGTTATGTCTATACTATTCGGTCAACTGGCAAACATCCTCCATTATACTCCTTTACATATACTCTTTGCCCTTTATTTCTCTCCCCTCCCCCCAACTGACAGGAACAATTATGTGTTCTATTCTTCCATGTGCCTTCAGAGTTATCTGTACTCCAGGATCCCAGCACTATCAGGCTAACAGTCTCGCTAAGGTATTCCTGAAGCCTCTTCATTGATACCCTATAAAGTTGGCTATTATTGGGATTATGATTATTATACTGTCTTAAAAAAAAAAACCTTGTCTATAAAATGGCACACAGTAATGACTGGGAAAAGCATTGGCAGAGGGAAGCAGTAACCACAAGATAATGCCTGGGTCATGATGTCAGACTGTGATAGCCAAGACATCCTCATGAATGTCTGTGCCAAGACATTCTTTAAATTTAGGCCAGTGATTTCCAAAGAGGGTGATTCTGACCCAAATGACATTTAGGTCATTGTCTGGAGCCCTCGCTGGTTGTCACAGGGGATGGGGGAGTGCTACTGGCATCCAGTAGATAGAGGTCAGGTGCTGCTAAACACCTACAATGCACAGCACAGCTCCCACCCCCCCAACAAAGGACTACCTGGCACCCAATGTCATTAGTCATAAGGTTGAGAAACCCAGGTTCAGGTGCATAGATAAACCAGTCATCCCAATCCTTGGAGGCCTGGGTTACAGGGTGGTGCTGAGGGTTACCTCTGTCATCATCTGCCTATCTGCCCTTGGCCGTAGCCTACTGGTACCTCACAAACAACACCATTTGTAACACACTTGTGTCCACCTAGACTTTGCTTAGTTACTGGCAGCCTCAAAGTACCACCCATTGTGCAAAAACACATTGGGACCCATTAAGGCTTCACTGGTCCCCAAGTCCCATCTGCCATGTGGTAACAGATACCGAAAGACACTGGGGAATATAAGGTGACTTTGCTCGAAAAAAAATTTTTTAAAGTAAACTCTACCCCCAATGTGGGGCTCGAACTCACAACCCCAAGATCAAGAGATGCTCTACCGACTGAGCCAGCCAGGCGCCCCTGCTCAGAAATATTTTTATTCCAGTTCGAAAAGACAAGTTGGTCCCTAACTATAAAACATTTGAATCTTTTTAGTTTGCTTGATACCACCATCCCCTTGACCAAAAGGAAATACTTTCACCTCAGATCTCCAGTTTGTAAACTAAACAGCACAGCTGTTCACTGCTGGCAACCAGGCTGTAGCTCTTATTAAAGCAGAGAGGAGAGTGCCCTGGGGACTAGTAGAAACCCAACATTCGAAGTCAGGCCTCCTCCTGCCGAGCTGCAGTCAGCAGCCCAGAATCCTCCAGCGAATCATTCCCATCTTTACCACTGTCTCTGATGTGGAATGGAAACTGCAGTGTGTATCAAAGAGACAATAAACCACCAAGGCCCATCGGGCAACAAAGGGAGAGCTCAGAGCTCTGTAGTGCAGCCCTGAGTCACACAGATCTACGCCTGTCCCCAAATCCCGCCATCTGCTGCCACTTCCCCAAAGGGCCTTCTTCTTGCTCCTCCTCACCACACCACACCCTGTATCTTGGTGGGGCAGGGTGGCCACCCTGTCAAACCCTAGCATTTTGGCTAGTCAGTGTGGTCTGGTGCAGAAGTTCTTCAAACCGGAAAGGCACCAGGACCACGGAATTTCTGACTTAAGTGACGTTAGAGAAGAGAGAGAGGACAAAGTGAGCACTGATCCTGTGCCAGGAACTTTGCTAAGCCCTTTACTCAACACTGCTCTTTCAATTCTCACAGCTGCCCGGAGGGGAGATCTCAGCTCAGCTAAGTTGAGTGAGCTGTCCAAGGTCGCACAACTAGGAAGCAGCTGAATGAGAGAGCGACCCAAGTACCTGATTCCCAAAGCTTTGCCACCTGCCAGGCACGGCTGGCAGCCCTTGGTGACCTGGGGTGCCCTGAGGTCCTTCTGCAGCCCTGAAAGATGAGTCCTTACTAGGTGGTGGAACTCAGGTGGTTCATTTCTAGTGATGTTGACCCATCGACTCCAATCTGGGGGGGGGGGGGGCTGTCATTTCCACAACTGTTAATGCTTCCAACACAGGCTGTTTTCCAAGTAAGCATCCTCACTGGCTTTTTGTTTCCTGAGTTTTCAGAAAGGTATTTACGATTTCCCTGCACAATAGCTGGTATTCAAAGATGCCTTGGTTTGATGAAATTTTAGGAAAAACTGAAGAGGAAAACTTATTTTGAATCTGTCTGTCCCCAAATTACCTTAATGAGGTTACAAACCCAGATCACTTTGGAAAAAAAAAATGTGTTAAATGAGCTAAAACCAAAACTTCAGCAAACCTTCAAACCAGATTAACCCACATTAATTCTTCTTCCTTCCCTTTCAGCACAGATAACAGATTTTCTCAGAGACTCAAAGTACAGAGAGATGAGGGCAACTGTTTGGAGATATTTTACCTGTCCGTGTTCCCACATCACCATCTCCAAAGCAGAGGGTCTCAACCCTGCTGCATTCTGTAATCACAGAACTTTAAAAAAAAAAAAAAAAAAAAAAAAAGGATACTAATGGTTTGACTGTCCCTTCCAGAGATTCTGATTTAACTTGTCTGGCTGAAACACAGGCATTAGTAGGTCCTAAAAGTTCCCCAGGCGATTCTAATGTGCAGCCAGGGGTGAGAACCATGGTTCTAAAACCTCTTAAAAAGGAAGCAGCTTTACACTATAAAAATAAAAACCCTTTCAAGAGAGGAAGGAAACAAATGAGCCAAGCACCCACCAAACCTCACAGTCTCCTCTATTCCCACTCTCATCCCTCCTTGCCTCTTCAAGGGTACAGTATGTACCTAACCTGAGCCCTGTGGGGTCCCCCACACTGGGCCATGTCGTGGTGGCTTCCCCAGGTACCATTCATACCACCTGCCGATGGGAACCATTACCCTCATTTTGCAGCTGGGGACAATGAGCCTCTGAAAGGGCACATGCCTTGACTAGAAAGTGAAAGCTCTGGTGTAGGAGGCCCGGTCTCCAGCACCTACTAGCCACACCACTCTCTTGGGTTCATTCCCAAATCGACTTCCTCCTGGTACTTTCCCTTCATAGGAAGGCCCACAGAGAACGCTGAGCATGCGTGAACTTGCTGGACATCCAACATCATTCTACTTCCCTGCTCAGGAACCTTCCAGGGCTCCCACTGGCCACAGAATAAAACTCAACTCCTTAGCCTAGCTTCCATGTTCTGCTATCACCCAACCAAAGTGTCCTAACTCATTCCTTCTCCTCAACCCCTCCTCTACTCAGTCAGATTCCGTGTATTCTAAACATCCCTTATTGACTCCCCTCTTTCTCTGGTCTACCGAGTCAACACCTGGCAAGGTCAGCTGTTTAATCATGTTACTGCTATTTCTGTCCTATGTCTACCTATGTCTGGGGAAAGGAGGGACTCTCTCCAACTAAGTTCTTCAAAGGCTGGAATCACGTATTTCTTTGTTTTGCAAACAGCACCCAGCACAAGGTCAGGCCCATGGTAGAAGTGCAGAAAATACTCGGTGGGAATTTGTTGACTGGGAATTTGTTGACTGCTTGCTCCTTTCGGAAGGAGGAAGCATGTTGCTTTTTCCTACATCTAGGAAAAGTCAAACAGCATGCTCAAGAAAATCTCTATGGGGGTGGGGGCATGGGTGAAATAGGTGAAGGAGACTAAAATGTACAAACTTCTAGTTATAAAATAAAGTCACAGGGCACCTGGGTGGCTCAGTCGGTTAAGCATCTGCCTTCGCCCCAGGTCATGATCCCAGGGTCCTGGGATCCAGCCGCATTGGGCTCCCTGCTCAATGGGGAGTCTGCTTCTCTCTCTACCTCTGCTCCTCCACCCCCCTCTCGTGCTCTCAGAGTTGTATGTCAACTCTACTTAAATAATAAAAAACAATTAAAAAAAAAAAGAAAGAAAGAAAGTCTCCATGGATCTTCCAAGCCCTGATTTATCACCCCTTTATAAACTCAGTATTCAAACCCATGGTATCACACAGCACAAGAGCCACAGCTCACGGGTAATGGGCAACATCACCCTGAAGGACAACAAGGTCTCCAAGGAAATTCTCAGTTGCAGGACTTCTGCTCAGGTTACCACCAACCTACCTGGCTGCTTACAATTCTTAATATTTCACCTAGAATTAATAATTACTCCTTACGCTGTTAAATATTCATTACTTGTTGTTTCATTTGTAGATTTTCAGTGCTGAAATGTACCTGTGTTTTATTCTCATTGCTGTGCAATCCAGTAATGTGCAAAACCTGCCCCCAAACCAATGCAAGCATTAGGGTTTTAAAAGGCATGTGAAGGGGGAGCCTGGGTGGCTCAGTCGGTTCAGTGTCTGCCTTAAGCTTGGATCATGATCTCGGGGTCCCGGATCAAGCTCGCATCGGGATCCCTGCTCAGCGGGGAGTCTGCTTCTCCCTCTCCCTCTGCACCTCCCACCCCGCTTGTGCTCGAGCTCTCTCTCTCTCTCTCAAATAAATAAAATCTTTCAAAAATAATAAAATAAAAGGCATTTTAAGAATCACCACGATCTTAACCTAAATTTAGGCAGGTGAGTGAAGCCAACTGTATCTCCTTTTCGACCAAGTGAAATAAATCTCATTTAAAATCTAACTGAATCATAGAACTGTGTGCTTCACCTCTATGCAAAGCAAGTTCTCCAATTTCTACTCTGTGTTCCCAGAAGGGGCAAGGAACACATCATACACACGCTTTGATGCCTGCAGTGAGATGCCACTGCCTTACTGAGCCTGCTTCTTCCTTCTCCCGGCCTTTTGAAGTCCACGCTCTCCCCTGTGGGACAGTCTCCTGCCCTGCCGGGGGAGCTGGTCTCCACGCCCGACTTCAAAGACAGCCCATGTTTCAGCTAGGAGAAACACGGCAGAGCAGTGCTCAAAAATCCTTTCGGTCACAGACCTGACTCGAGAATCAACATGGCATTTTCAACAGCAGTTCCTGTGGCATTCTGTAGCACAAGGACCCTTGAATGACGCCAAAGCAAATTACATAATTTGCTAAGATGGGAACCCATGAATTCCATTTACGTCAAAGCAAAGGGAAAAAAACCCTCAAAAATTTCGGGCTCAATTAAATAGTAATTAAAAATGAAATATGACCTCCAATAATCCTCAAATTTCTTGGGCTGACGCCCTAAAAGTGTAGAAACAGACGCAGTGAACATAACCTCAGAGAACCAGTATTTAGCTGGCAGGCTAGAAAAGACAGTAAACACACAAACTCTGATCTGGCTGGAATTAATGATTTTTATGGGGGCTCTTCTGTATCTGGGGGTGGCCAACTCCTCAACCCTCACCGACCTGAGTACCAGCTAGGAAGGAAGTGTTCCTCCTCCTGGGGCCACTTCTCTGCCTACCCCCCTGTGCCATGGTCCCAAAGCCTTCTGGAGGCTGATGTGTGGATCAGCCACACTGTGCACCACTCCCCCATGCCACCACTGCAAGTCCCCAGGGGGAGAGGCCTTGGCTTTCCAGTCACAGAGACCCAATTCAAAGCCCAACTGCCACTTCACTAGTTTTGTGACCTAACTTTGCTGAGCCTCTGCGCCTCAGCTTATTACCAGCAAAATCCTACCTTTCCAACAGGATGGCAGGAAGTATTAGATGAGATTGTATACTGACAGCACCCAGCACGGAGGACAGCTCTGTAACTTAGTTTTCTCTTCTGCTAAGAAACAGCAAACACAAGGTGTGGATAGGTGAATACAACACAGCCCTTATCAGCAAGCACGGGAGATGGCCACAGCACTGTCAAGAGCACCAGGGGAACAACAAGCAGCAGCCACTCTCTTTGAACAGGGGAAATACTTTTATCAGTCTCTGATTTCTGACAGCAAGCACCATTACTCCAACTTCTCTTGTCCCCGCTTCTATGCCCACATTTATTTATTTTTAAGATTTTATTTTTAAGGGGCGCCTGGGGGGCTCAGACGGTTAAGCGTCTGCCTTTAGCTCAGGTCATGATCCCAGAGTCCTGGGATCAAGCCCCACATAGGGCTCCCTGCTCAGCGGAGAGTCTGCTTCTCCCTCTCCCCTGCCTGCCGCTCTGTCTATTTGTGCTCACTCTCTATCTCTCTGTCAAAATAAACAAATAAAATCTTAAAAGAAAAAAAAGATTTGATTTTTAAGTCATCTCTACACCCAACGTGGGGCTCGAACCCACAACCCCGAGATCAAGAGTCACAGGTTTCACCAACTGAGCCAGCCAGGAACCCCTTCTATATCCATTTTTAAGGAAGCTAAGTAAAAAGCCTCCCCCTAAAAGAACCTGGATATCAACAATAAGAGAATGGTCATGTTATGATATAACCTTTGGAACGGTGTATTAAAAGAATTTTTCATTACACAGGATAATGTGTATGCTATAATGTCAAATATTCTAAAAGGATAAAAAACTGTGATAACATTGATAGGAAGAGAGAACTACAATAAATGTTAACAGTAGTTATCTCCTGGGGTGAAATTATGTGTGGTTTAAATTCTCTTAGCTATTTTTTTCATATTTTTTAGGTTATCCTCAATGAGCATATTTTACTTCCCTAATCAGGAAAAACAATTTTTCCAAAAGTTCCTTGATTTGTTACCCATGTAATTTAAAACATGCTACGCAAACAAAGAATCTTGAGTGATAAGGACTGAGATTATCTGAGCTCGGATAAGAGCACAGTACATCACCAATGATAATACAAGCTATCATCTTTTTTCCTTTGGCGAAGGAACTTTTATGACTCACCAGCACTTTTACTGTGCTGGGAAGACTGGAAAAAAAGGAGATGAAAGTCAAACAAATTAACTCTTCTATTAGTGTCAGGGGTGGTAAAATATTTGGTGGGAAAGGAGCTTGAAATTATGGGGAAGTCAAGCTAGGGAAGTCCCTAGTGGTTTCAATGGAGTAGAACTGCTCAGCATCACAAAGGATGAGGGAGGGCTGACTGCACATAAATTCACCCCGCCTCGCCTCAAAGCATCCCTGTGTCCTCCTGAGAAGCTAGTTCCAGTCATAATCATGTAAGTGACTATACACGCCACGCTACCCTAGACCTCTTCAGAGCTGAAGGCACTTAACTCTTCTGTTCCTCAGCTTATCCCAACTCCCAGCAGTGCTTGGAGGTACGTGTCACTACCTCTTTTTCACAAGAACCCCGCTTCTCAGAGAGGGCAGGTGCCTTCAACAAGGGCACTCAGCTAGGAAGTCAGGAGAATGGACTCCACCCCCGCCTGTCGACCCAGGGGCTCAGCACTTCCTACTCTCTGTGGCCTGAGACAGGATGCTTACACATCACACACCCCTCATTTTGAAGGAGAGGTCAGCTAAACAGGCAAAACCAGGCCCGAGTGAGGAAGGAGCCCAGAGGCAGTGAGGGGCAGGCTGCCGACAACAGGAACCCAGGCCTGGGTAACAGGAGTTGAAATAGCTGCAGAGCACTCGGAGACCTCTGTGCCTGGCAAGCTGCCTCCTCCTGCACGTTCACAAACTGCGGGCTGAATGTAATCGGGCACCGCACAGAAGCAGTGTACAAATACGAAAATTCTGTTCTCTTCCCCATGTTAAGTAAGCGCCCCATGAACACGAGGCAGGTTCCGAAGAAGCAGAGAGGAACATTTTTAGATGTCCTAACGTGGACATCAGGCTTCTGGAGTGAGCACCCAGCAATGTGAATGGTGGTTAACTTCAGTTGTCCCAGAATGGAACAGGGTCTTTGACGAGGCCGTTCGGTTTCCACACTATGTTCCTGTTAAAGTCCAACAACAGCTGCACCTCTTTCCTATGCTTTCCTCTCAGAAACCATGAAGACTCTGGGTCTCAATGGTCACCAAGCCCTCCTGGCTCCTGCTCCGCTCTTCTCTCTCAGTTCGGCAGCCTGGAGAGAGTACTGACCTAAGGCTGTGACATCCAACGGAGTGGCCACTGGGTACATGTGGCTAGTGTGACTGAGGGACTGCAGTTTAAGTACTTACTTTTACTAAATTTAAGTAGTTTAAGTGGCTAACTGTAGCCACTGGACAGTATAGTTACAGACTGTTTGCAGATATAAACATTAGACATTTATGAAAATGTGAGCACAGTAAACATAGTGTGTTTTGACTTGCTTTTCTCCCCCCACTTAATAATAGACGAATCTCTTTCCATAGTAGCAACCGCACGTCTGGATATTATTTTTAATGTCTGTATCTGGGCTGTCCAGTATAGTAGCCACAAGCAGTATGTAGCTCTCATGCACCTGAAATGTGCCTAGTCCCAACAGATGTTTGTACGCTGTATGCTGTAGTTCTACAAGGCACAGCTGGCTACAAAAACTTTGTATGGCATAGAGAACATAAAGCATATTAATAGTTTTTATACTGATTATCTATTGAAATAATATTTTAGATATATTGGGTTAGGAACAGATTATTATTTCACCCGTTCCCTTTTACTTTTCTAATGTGGCTACGAGAGAACTTAAAATTAACTATGTGGTTTGCATTATATTTCCGTTGGACAGTATTCCCCTAAAGCCTCCACTGTATGTAATGAACTAACTCCATGCCTCTGCAGGTGTGGGATGGGAGAACTGAGAACACGGTAACCCAAATCAGTGTCTGGTTCCGTGGCTCAAGGGTGGACCCCTAACTCATCCTCATGTAGGCCTGGGCTTCCTGGAGCCATCAAACAGGTCCACTGCTCTGCGGGCCCTAATAACAGATCAGGCTGGGAATGGCTCAAAATCCACTGGTCTACAAACCATTCTGCCGCCCCCAGCCCTGTGGCCTGGAGCAAGTTACTTATCCTCTCTGCACCTCATTTCCTTGCAACCGAAAAATAACAGTGAACTCAATAGTGAACTGATAGTAGTGAACTCAACAGAGAGTTGTCACGAGAATCAGGTAAGAATCTAGAAGAGTTTGGTCATTCCTTTTTTAAAGTTAAATATGCGCTTACCATGTGACTAAGCAATTCCAGTCCTAGATATTTGCCCAGGAGAAAGGAAAGTATGTCCACACAAAGGCCGGTACCCAATGCTCACAGAAGCTCTATTCACAACAGCCCCAAAGTGGAAACAACCCAAATGTCAACCAGCTAATGAATGCATAACAAAGGGTGAAATACTACTGGACAATAAAAAGAAACATGCGACAACCTGAAAGAATGTCAAAGCTTTATGCTGAAAGAAGCCAGACGCAAACCATTATACCCTATAAGATGCCATTTCTATATGACATTCTAGAAAAGGTGAAATGACAGTAACACAAAGCAGACCAGCAGCTGCCAGGGATCAGAGAAAGGATACTGACTGCAAAGAGGCCTCAAGGAAGTATCTGGAGTGATGAAAACGTTACACAGTGGTTACATGGGGGCTCCCATTTGCCCAACTTAGGAAATGAGATAATTAACACAGAGAACTTACCACAGGGCTGGGCCCCGCCCGTACCAAGTGCTTAAACAATGCTAACCCTTATCATGGCAAGTGCCACTGCCTCTTCAGTATTCCAGAACCAAACTCAGACTCACAATCTTCCCGGGAAGACCAGCTACAGCTCGCTTACCTTGGACTGTTTCTCTAATCATTTCGGGTGCCTTTGCTTCCCTTATGGCCTCTACCTAGCAGACTTCTCTGTTTCATTACTCCCTCTCGCTGGTCCTTCTCTCCCCACTGCCACTGACCTGATGTGGCCTTTCTAACCCCACTGCTTCATTATCACCATGGACTCTCCTCTCCCCTTCCTTCACACTTTTGATGGACCCCTACTCACCGCCAGCAAATTAAGCTTCCTAAAATACCACTTTCACATGCTATATACCTGCTCAAGTCCCTCACTGCTGTTCAGATCCCTGAGCCTGGCCTCCAAGGGGCCCCACAGCTGGCCCCAATCTCCCTTTCCCACCTTTTACCCCACACCCGAAACCTCCAGGACAGATTCTTTTGGAATGAGCAAACAAACAAAGGCAGGGACCACATCTGTCTCGCTCCCCAAGTGCCCAGCACAGTGCCAGGAGCAAGGCGCGTGCTCACAGCAGTATCTGCTCAATGAACTGAAGTCTGCAAATGCAACGTAGCCTCAGAGAACATAGCTAGTCATTCTTTAGTATTTTTAAACTGAGATCCTTATGGTGGGTTAGTAACGGTTTAGAACAGGATGAACTAGAGTCTCTGAAAGGATTTATGTGTTAAAGGCTACCAGGCTTCTGTTTCTATTCCTACTTTTTAAAAAATACATCAATTAAACAATTATTTAAATATTTTTTTCCCTTTGGGACACCTGGGTGGCTCAATCAGTTAAGGGTCTGCCTTCAATTCAGGTCATGATCCTGGGGTCCTGGGGTGGAGTCCTGCATTGGGCTCCCTGCTCAGTGGGGCCTGCTTTTCCCTCTGCCTGCTGCTCCCCTGCTTGTGCGTGCTCTCTCTCTAACAAATAAATAAATACAATCTTTTATATATATATATATATATTTTTTTTTTTTTTTTTTTTTTTTTTTCTCCCTTTAACCAAGAACGGACTAAGAGCCTCCAAGTGAACACACAGGAGACATGAGGCCAGTCATAGAAATCAGATGAGTGTGTTCATGGTTTATTTGATTTATCATGGTTTTGGCTACTACACAGCTTTTTAATTGATTTTGCTCTGAGTCATACATGGTTTCATTTACACCCATGACTAAAGATAGGCTTTATTAGGAATGCCAATGGTAAAATACGAGTTAAGTGAGAAGTTAGTGAGACATACGAGAAGTGACAACCATAAAGTTGGTAATTCTGCAAATTGTCTGAAGAAGGCCATGATCAGTGCCGTAAGCTATATTCATCTTACCACAATTCTCACTGCCTCTCATATTTCAAAAAACACTGTAATTCAGATCCCAAACATTAATATAGTTTTTAATAATGTACTGGTCTGAATAAAACATTTTTAATTCAAAATCACTTTTGGGGGGTTACAATTCAGTAGTACTATGAAAGGAGTTTGCAAGTTCAGAAACCTGGAGAGTGCTGATTCAGAACCTGTTCTCTGAAAGGCTGTCAAGCCCAAACCCCCAGGAGGACCTGGGTGGCTGCAGCCACTCCTACTGCCCCTCACCGCTCCCAGGCGGGCTGGCACTTTTTCTTTTTTTAAAAAAGATTTTATTTTTATTTATTTGACAGAGAGAGCACAAGCAGGGGGAGCTACAGGCAGAGGGATAGGAGACGCAGGCTCCCTAAGCAGGGAGCCAGACGCGGGGCTTGATCCCAGACCCTCGATGATGACCTGAGCCGAAGGCAGCCGCCTAACAACTGAGCCACCCAGGAGTCCCGGGCTGGCACTTTCAACACCTCACTTCGTCTTTGGCTTATACGTCTGCCACCTCTACCAGGATATAAGCTCCCTGCTTCATTCATCTTTTTATCTTAATACACGGCCCAGTGCCCAGCTCACAGGAGACTCCTCATAGGTGCTTGCTAAGGTTCCCAACCCCGCAGAGGCTTTCCGACAAGGAAGGAGTGCTGTGCTTCGGACTGAAAGGCCCCCAAACCTGGTGTGTGTGCCCACAGCCCGACTACTGGTGCGTGGCACTTAAGGGAAAGGAAGTCCGCGGTGCTCTACAGAATACAAGTGGGTTTCTCAGGAAGCGGTGTTCTGATGTCAGCTGCCCCCCAGCCTGCCCCCTCACGAATGTCAGCGGGCACGGTCTACTTGGCAGGGGAAAGAACAAAGCAGAGGGCTTTCTATCTTATTTTGTCAACCTGCGGCCAGAGGTCAAATGTGCGTACACGGATGCTGTTGACGAACAAAAGCTGCGATGTGAAGAGCTGAAATGGGCATTTGCCAGGGGCCCCCCCTCCCTTCAGGCCCGGCCTCTGGGAGCACATCTGCCAGTTCAGTGGCCGAACCCTGTGGCCTGCCCATTTGCCTCCCCCACCTCTTCCGCTGCCTTTGAACACCAACAGCCAGCTCTGCTACCAGGCAGGCCCCAGAAGGGGACCCGTGCTGCATCCCCACCACCCCCCCCCAGCCGGGCTATCAAAACAGGTTCCTTCAGAACGAAAAAGAAAAAGGCGGCAAGGGAGTTGCTCTTTGACATGTCACTGTCTCTTTTGCCATTTGTTAGCAAAGCAGTCATAGCTGGCAGCAAGAGAAACTTTTAAATAAGTAATTCTTTTTCCGCTGAACATACTTGACAAGCACTAGTACCTAAAAAGTTTAACTAGTGTTCTGGCAAATACAGAGGTAATACACTACATCAAAACAGCTGACACTTATGTGCTGAGCTCTGTTTAGAACGTTCCATGTGTGAGCTCAGTTAATCCTCACAGCAGCACTAACAGACTCTCACTATCCACACTTTACAAGAAAACAGGCTGGAGAGATCAAAGCATTAGTCCAAGGTCATTAAGGTATTGTCCCTCTGCTCCTGCCTTACACATTCACATGTGTGGGAGGGGAAGATTATAAATAGAAAACAAAGTAGTAAGAAATAACAGGTATGGGGGTGCCTAGGTGGCACAGTCGGTTAACCATCGACTCTTGGTTTCTGCTCAGGTTATGATCTCAGGGTCATGAGATCGAGTCCTGCGTCAGGCTCCATGCTCAGCACTGAGTCTGCTTGAGATTCTTTCTCCCTCTCCCCCGGCCCTCCCCTGCCCCCTGCATGTGCGCGCTCTCTCTCTCTCTCTCTAAAATAAATAAATAAATCTAAAAGAAAGAAAGAAAGAAAGAAGTAAAGAGAAACGAACGAACAGGTATGGAAGATGCTTGCACGTTTAGAACCAATAAAGCTGAATGGGAATTTCAGAGGAAGGAAAAGCATAGTCAGCTTCATGGGGCGCCTGGGTGGCTCAGTCAGTTAAGTGTCTGCCTTCAGCTCAGGTAATGATCCCAGGGTCCTGGGACTGAGCCCCACGTCAGGCTCCCAGTGGGGAATCTGCTTCCCCCCCTCCCCCACTTGTGCTCTCTCTTTCAAATGAATAAATAAAATCTTAAAAAAAAGAAAAAAGCAAAGCATATCCAGCTGTCCACAGGAAGGGTTCCCTGAGTTGCAGCTCAGATAACTGCAATCACACAACAAATCCACTTACTTACTGAATGCTTACTATCTACATGCTAGGGAATGTGCCAGTTTGAAATGGAATCAAAGTGACAATACATAGACGTGAAAGGCTGGATTGGGGGGGGGGGTCGCAGAACAAACCTCAAAGGGAAAGACATGGACAGAGGCAGAACAAGCTGCCCGAGTGCCCCTTATCATCTACGGAGTGGGAAGGGCCAGAGGTGTGTCCTGCTTGCACAGAGGCTCAGTAGCCTCCGAGCTCCTGGAGCCGGGCCTGCTCACCAGGGCTTCCCCAGCACCGACCGCAGCGCCCGTCGGTGAGCCGGAGCTCCAGAAGCAGCATGGAGTCAGGAGCGGAAGGCTCGAAGTGAGCATGGTGATCTACAGGGTCCCAGGCAGAGACGCACAGAGCATGGCAACGCGGCAGCCAGCCCTTCCCTGTGCTCCGGGGGACAGTGAGTGCGGTCCTGCCGGCCAGACACTTGGCCTGACTAGAGGTGTGGGGTGAGCAGGCCCGCTTCAGGCTCCATCCCCACCCCCCACCCGATCCGGACTAAAGTGCACTGTGTCCCCGCCCACCAGTCCCCTGTCACCTGGGCGAAGGACAGGCTCAAAGGAAGGCCTGAACAAATGCTGCTTTCCCTTTGCACCTCAGACGTTTTAGACCCAGGGCTGTCCCACACCAGCACTCTATTCACTCCCTGCTCCCACCACCTCGACCGAACTAAGGAGAAATGACCAGTTTCTGGGGAGCCACACGGAAGAAATGCGGGCAGCCTTGCTGAGATGCCATCCACAGAGAGCTGGCCAGGGGCGCACACACCCTGCTCTCCAGCACACAGCCCTCTGCCCTTCCGCTGGGCTGCTCTCGTAAGTCACCTCGGCACCCACAGCGCGATGCACCAGGCGAGGTGCAACCCGGAGTAACTCCTTCACACCAACAGGACCGAATTCATCTATTGTTCCCAAGCCAGGGCTTCCTGAAAGCAGGGTTCATATGCAGCAAGGTGAAATGTTTAGACGCATGCTTCTTCTCCGAGTCTGCAGTTTAGAAAACCTTCTCCAGCAGTGATTCTTACCCTAAGATTCACTGCCTAAGAGTAGGCTTCAGGCCGGGGAGGTTCTGGGAGGTTATCCAAACATGTATAGGAGCATTTATGGAGAATTTGTCCCTCTAATAATATTGCAAAAGGAGGTAAACCCAGAGAGATAAAGAGCTTGTGCTAAGAATGTGTGCTGAGTTTAGCATCCTGCAATGTTACAAACTTCCTAGGGTGATGGCTAAACAGTATGGGGCTTCCTTTCAGGGTAATGAAAATGTTCTAAAGTTGATTATGATAAATAAATAAATCTTAAAAAAGGGGGGGGCTGGGTGGCTCAGTCAGTTAAGTAGCCAGCTCCTGATTTAGGCTCAGGTCATGATCTCAGGGTTTTGGGATCAACCCCTGCTTCAGGCTCTGTGCTCAGCAGGCAGTCTGCTTGAGGATTCTCTCTCCCTGCTCTTCTCCCCCCCCACCCCTCCCCCGACCCCCACTCTCTCTCTCAAATAAATACATAAAATTTTAAAACTGATTACGGAGATAGGTACACAACTCTGTGAATATACTTATGTTGATTTGTATAGTCAATGGGTAAATTGTACAGTATGTGAATTACATATAAAGCTGTTACTAGGGGGAAAAAAATTTCTAGAAGACTCCTCTTGCAATGGGTTCCCCAAACAAATATTATACTAACAGGAATACCCTCTCAGCCACCAAAAAATAACTACTCAATTATTTGAAGACAACAGTAACAATGTACTCTTTCAGTAAGCAGGAGGAAATACTTGACAGCTTCATCTTCAGCCGGAAATGGCCAGACTCACCCCAAATTTGGTAGTCAGCAAGATCAGCTGGAGACTAAATGGCCAATCTGCACAAACTCTTCCCCTCCAGAAGTCCAAGTATTTACCCCAGATAAAGTGCTTGTCCCTTAGTCCTTAGTCAAAATTTCAAACTGAAAATGAAGGGCCCTGTCATCTCCTCTGAAGACAGTCATACCTTCATTTCCCCTACCATGTGCATCCTACTTGTGAAAGAAGCCACCGACAAGGATGACTTCGAGTTTCAGGGGAAAAACAATGGAAAAACCTATTAGTCTCCCTTCTACAACACCCCCAAGCACTCAAACACTTCTGAGTTCTAAAACAATGCTCGAGTCCAGCTCTCCTGTCTTCAGGATACCAAAGCTGGAACATAAAGGAGCTTCATTTCATGTGAAGCCACTCAGAATAGTCTAGCAGCTTGAAAAGGAACCACTACCTGCCTCAGTAGAAAACAGGTTTGTTCTAGTTGGCCCAAATGAACCCATTTAGACCATCAACCAACAATCAATATTTTGAACAATCTTATTAAGATCACAAACTATACGGAAGCTGTGTAGACATGGGTGAATATTTACGATACTCCCCTAAGGAGCAAAACACATAAGATCTTTTTTCCTAAAATAAACTTCAGCCCCAGAATCCTGTTTCTTCCAAGTAACTACAGCCAGCTTCTTATTTGTATTCCTACTACAAAAAGTCTTCCTAGTGGGATAATCCTCAAAAGAGGTGATAAATGAGGATTAAGAATCACCAGCCCCTAGGGGCCCCTGTGTGGCTCAGTGGGTTAAGCAGCTGAGCGTCTGACTCTTGATTTCGGCTCAGGTCATGATATCGGGGTTGTGAGATCAGCCTCTGAGCTGGGCGTGAAGCCTGCTTAAGGTTCTCTCTCTCCCTCTCTCTCTCTCTCTCTCTCTTCCTCTACCCCTCCCCTCTTGGGCGCTCAATCTCCAAAAAAAAAAAAAAAAAAAAAAAAAAAATCACCAGCCCCTAAATCAGTCTGCAAAAAACTGACTTCAATAGGTACAGTTTATTTACAATCTTTAAATTAACTAATTACCATTATCCAAAAGGTTCCAACTCAGACTTTTGCAACTGCATCCATCACAGGTTTCAAAAACAAGTGGGGAAAAATACATAACCAAGTAGAAGACAAGTGATTAGAGTTCAAGAAAACTTGGGGCGCCTGGGTGCTCAGTCAGTTAAGCGTCTGACTTCAGCTCAGATCCTGATCCCAGGATCCTGGGATGGAGCCCCCCCCCCCCCCCCCCCCCCCCCCCCGCATTGGGCTCCCTGCTCAGTGGGGAGTCTGCTTCTCCCTCTGTGTGCGCTCTCTCATCTCTCTCACTCACTCTCTCAAATAAAGAAATAAAATCTTAAAAAAAAAAAAAGTTTCAAAAAAACTTATTATCTTACTATAAAATGAGGAATTATCATTCGGTCTGCATTTGCCTATGTAAATATCTTCAAGGAATTTTTCAAAGTATTCAGTATAACTTGGAATTCTAGAGAAACTTCCAAACAGCATTCCAAAAGGAAGCCCAGGTAGATCCTAATATTGAGTACTGGGTTGCCTAATATGTCAGGCTCTGAAGGCAATGAGGTTTGCTGACTTGGCATAACATTTGAATAGGTATTCTGACGATGTGTGAACAGAGTTTAAAAGACTACATAAAAAAGGCCACTGATTAAAAAGCTGAGGCTCAATAATCCAAGCCACAAAAGGAACTTCAAAACCATCTGTGTTACGACAGGTAAAGACTCTGACTGACTTGTCTACACCTTGGGAAACGGAAGACCTCAGAATCCCATAGAACAAACACTCAATGCAAGCAGGAGCTGTCTAGCGGACCACCAGATCTCCAGCATATGTCTGGCACGCAGTAGGTACCCAACACATTTCTGCTGAATTAACGAGTACTGCTGAATAAATAAACTGTGCAGGAATAGTTTCCGAAAATCAAAGGTTCAAAGAGAGACCCAATTTCAGTAAAGATCTCCACGTGTAATATTATCTTCCCCAGATTTAAAAAATGTTATGCCTCAAATATCACTAGAATTATCTTTTGTTTCTCAAGAACAAAATGCACCAAATGCAGAGTAAATGAACCTCACAGAAGAGTATTTTAAACAGGAGGAAACCGAGATGAAGTGCTAGCACGCCGCAGCGCCCTGACCAGCACAAATCTGATAAGCATATTTGATAACAACCCTCTCCAAAACTGTCGGTTTCCTCTGGTTTCCATTTCAGCTAGGTAAGCATTTTCCCAGTCTATTGATTTTTAGAAGTTTTCCCTTTCATGTCACCAAGAACGTCTATATTTCCCTTGTCTTCCCTTCGTCCCCCCCCATACTTTCCCACAATTCACCTGTACAGCTTTTTATTCAAATTCCTTTTGTTCGGAAAAGTCCTTCCCTTTCCTCCCACCCCAGGCTGAAAGCATCCTCCCTAACTATGGTCCCTTCTGATTTTAGGGAAGTTTCATTTCCTTGCAGCAGAGGCCTGGTCTATTTCCTGAAGCCAAATTCATTGTGCTCCATAAAAGTGAAAATAAAATCATTCAAACCACAGTCAGGAACAGAATCATCTACCCATCTGTGCCCTCTCTGCCAGTTTCTCATCCAAAGATGCCTTTCTGGTGGTGACCTTGTGTTCCCTCCATCCTGGCATCTGTATTTTCCAATCCACAGAATTTTTCCCTCCCAAGTCCATAAATTTTAAATCCTATGTAACCTAAAATATTCTGCTGTAAATTCTGTTTCCCAAAGCTAAACAACCTCGATAAAGGTAAGGAACTATGGACAGAAATTAGCTATTTACAATAATAACAAGTTACCATGTTTAACGCTTTGGATGTTATTTCACCAGGGAGTGAACAGCTGGAAGAAGAAGGAAATGCCCTTTACAAATTACTTCATAAAGACTATTTCATTTGATCTTTGTAACAACCTTGGAAGGCAGGCAGAGCAGGCATTTATTACCCTCTTTACAACATCAAACTACCCATCAAAAAGTTAACCTTTTTGTGACTTGCCCAACCAATGTCACAGAATAGCAAATGTCTGCCCAAAACTGTATTAACGTCTTGCCTCTTCCAACTCAAAGTCCGTCTACTATATACTCTCTCTGTATGTTTCCAACCTATAGCCAAGGAGCAACTTCCATTCTTCAGCATTTCAGAGGGAGGACTGCCCTCTGACTTTTGGGACACCATCTCCCTTCAGCTAACAAGTAGGAAAGCCACCGTCAGTTTTCCCAAAAGAAAACAATGCTCTTTTCTTCCATATGCCACCATTAACAACTACTTCTTTCCAAAATAATTTCCAACAGTTCCTGTTTTAAAGGGACTTACTCATAAGGGGCTAATAATCCAGAAAGTCTGCATCAGCATATGATTTTCTCAATAAAGTTCAGGGCTGATGCAACATTTCCCAGTCTTTAATTCTACAGCTATAATGACAAGAACATAGAGCAGTCAAAAATTGCGTAAGACAATGCTACAGTGTTCCTTACTCCACCACATCTGCCTCTATGGGTCTCCTGTGAGTCACTGTCTTTTGTGATCAGTCATCATTATAGGGACTCCCATTCTCTACTCTAAATTATTTTATTTCTTAAAGAAAAGCTCTGCAGTACAAATGGAATCCTATTATATCTTTCACTACCTTGCGGAAGCGCTGACCCCTTAACTTAGCACCTCAGATGCCACGTTGTTCCAATTCTCACCACTACCATTTTACACAAACAAAAAAGAGGCAAAGTAAGGTTGCAATTCATTCGTTTATTCAGTCAACAAACACATATGAAATCCTATCAGACACCTCGGTCTGGGACCCAAAATTAAGCCCCTGCCCCTCCTCTCATAACCTGGTGGAGAAGAAAACTAAAAAAAGTAACTACAGAATAAACTGATCTCAGTTAAGGTGGAAGCGAGCACAGGACTTGGGACAGTGGCCATCACGGAATGCTTCCTGAAAGAAATGATCTGTGAGCATTTATAAGCGTCTCTTTACTTTCAGCACAAAATACACCTAAAGGACTCAACCCCTCTCCCCGAAAGTTTGTAAGATTTTCTTGCCAAAAGTCAAGTCAAAAATCTAATTTAATAGCAGAATTTATTCTTGACTACCTGCCCTAAATTTCAACCTTGAACCCATACTCCCATAAGTATACATTACAGAGGGTAAAAATTCTGTCCAACACAGTGCCTTCTCCCAAGTCTGTAAAACAGGATTAAAGATAAACGATAAAATAAAATACACTTTTAAAAAATATAATCATTTTCCTAACTGGAAATGAACACTTTGAACAATACAAACCCTATAAAGCATGGCTGTCGGAAGAGGAAACTGAGGTTCAAAAAAGTCCCACTTTAATACAACAGAATAAAAGATCTCTTTGAAGTCACCAGAACAGCTTGAACAAAAAGAGAAACAGAAGGCTATTGTGGGGCTTTAGCCTCCAGATGATGAACCCTAAACACACTGCAATGGTAAACAAACAAGCCTCTGAGCCGGAATCTGATTTGGTGACCTGACAAAACATTACAATTTAAGGAATCTCTTTCTCCCCATTCATTATTTCCCAAACAAAGTCTCACTGGCTGGCAGCTCCTGTTTTTCTGCTAGTTCCTAGGTTTATTGCTTGTAAATTATAATGCACAGTGTGCTTTTCAAAAAAAAAGGTACAGGCAAATGAAAACAATCCTGGTTTTAAAGACCCATAAAAGACAGTATATGTAACAGAAATGAACCCTGCCTGTGTTTACTATGAGGACCTATTACTCCTTTATGCTACTCCAGTGGATTTTAAACTCAAAAGAATGCTACCATTGCCCACTAAAGAGCAGGTTAGAGGAGGGAAGGAGCACACTCATACACCTGCCTCAGCAAGACCCCAGACTGCCTCCCTCACCATTTCCCTGCGCCTAGGCCAGGCAGCTGCCCAGCAACTGGGGCTGCAGACCCCAGCCAGTTTACACTCTGCTATCCCAACAAGTAGGCTCTAAAGTCACACTGCCATTTGGCCAGGCACATCCACATCGCCGCCACTCAGATCCCCAGCTGTAGGGAGGAAAACTCAGCGGCCCCAAAGAGAAGGCTGACCGCGGGCTGAAGTGGAGGAGAGGGTCCCAAGTGTTCCCTTTACTCCGCCTGGCCAAGGTGGGCCCGGGAATCCAACACCGCCTACTATTCGAAGCAGCACCGCCGAGCCCCTCCTCCTGCTTGGCCCAGGGGGATGCGATCCCCACCTCCGGCCCCTGCAGACCTCAGTTCACCTGGGCCCCGGGGCCCCTGACCCAGAGCCACGGCCACGGCACTACCCTCCCGGCCTGGGCCGCCGACCCCCGGCCCCGGCCCCCGCCCCGGCGACCCTGCGCGGCCCGCGCCGGGCCGCCCGAAGCCCTCTCGCGGCCCGGGGCCGCCCCGCGCCGCCCGCCCGACCGGCCGGCCGCGCACCGTGTGGGACTGCAGGCTCTGGCTCGCCTCGATGGCTGCTGTCAGCGGCACCGTGTCGTCCAGGAGCACCTTGCCGGCCGGCGGCTTCTCCATGAAGGCCATCCCCGGACGCCCGTCCGCCACCGCCTCGACACCAGGGGCAGGAACCAGGGGCGCCGACTCCCGCCGTCCGCCCGGCTCTGCAGCCGCCACCGCCGCCGCCGCCGCTGTCAACACGCGCCGCCCCACGCGCCGCCGCCACCCGCCGCGCTTGCGGGGTCCTAGCGCCGGCTATTCCGACGCCGTCGCTGTCAACACTTGCCGCCCTTCCCGGCGCCGCCTCCCGCGGGGTCCTAGCGCCACACTGCCACGGTGGCCGCTGCCCTGGACGCCCGTTTCCCGGCTCCTCGCATAAGCCCGTAGACCCGTACCCTTAGCATCCAGCCTGAGGACACTCCACCCGAAGCCACCACGTCCAGAGACCCTCAGATCGAAGACATGGCATCCTGAGCCCTCCGATCCAGGAATCCTCAGGCCCAAAGATTGCCAAACCAAGCCTCGCAATGTTGGGCTTTTAGCTCTAGACCCTCGAAGCCAGTACTGCCAGACTTGAGACCTTTACAGCTGGACCTTTCCCACCCAGGCCTCCCGGGCCCAAGGACCCTAAGACCCAGGAGAGGGACCTTCAAGATGAAACCCTCAATCTGAGCCCTGCAGACCCGGAAACTTTCTAAAACAAGCCCCTAAGATTCAGGTTTTACTGAACCCTTGATCCTGGCTTTTCAGACCCAAGAACCTAAGAGCTGGGTCCTCAGAATTGGACCCCACAGTTGGAGCCTTTGGACTCCAGGACCCTCAGACCCAAGCTCTTGGAACTGGGGATCCTAAAAACCGGGCCTCGGTCCCAGACTCCATCCTCCACCCTTGGCCCCAGCCACAAGGCCTTGTCAAAAAGAAAACCATAGACCCAAAATGGAGTCACCTATGCTAGGCTACACCCCTAAACCAGGCTTACTATCTAACCTAACTGTGGTTTCAACCTCTCCCAGAAATGTAGTTTTAACCATCACGAATTTTCTGGCCAGCACCAGTGAAGTAATCTGACACGCAAACTATTCATTCCACCCCCACCCCTGCACCAACGGAAGATGAGGTAATTTGCCTGGTAAGACCCCCTGCTCTTTCCCCTAAGGGAAAGTGACCTTGCCTGAAATAATCCTTTCTTTTGCTAATAACTTCCTTGCTCCACCCTCCTTCCTATAAAAACCTTCCTTTTTGTACAGCTCCTCAGAGCTCCTTTCTACTTGCTGGTTGGGTTGTTGGTGAATCATGAATCACTTAATACTGCCTATTAGATCTTCAGATTTACTTGGTGGAATTCTTTTAACAGCTTTCACCCCTGAGAACCATCAACCGAGATCCTGTAGCCTTAGGGTCTTCAGTCCCACTGTACTGGCTCCAAGAACCTCAAACCCAAAGCCAGAGAACTTTGAGATCAACTTCCCAGCTCCAGATTTGCCCCCACAGTCTTTCTGAAACCAATGTCACAATTCTGGCACTCCCCCTGCCACCCAATCCTCTCCCTCCAATCGCACCCCCACTGCTCTTTCCGAGGGCTGCATCCCAGGACAGTGGAGTTAGACTTGGAATCAGATGACCAGGATCTCTGGGGCTCTGGTAATTTACCATCTGTGTGACCTTGAATAAGTTACCCAACCTCTCTGAGCCCCAGCTCCCTATCTGCAAAATGGAGATACTGCTACCTGTATGGAAAGGTTAGGATGTGGAATGCAGTAGGACAGGAAGGGGCTTGGCACATTTTTGCTCAACAATATTAACTTCCTTCCCCTACAGTTCACAGAACAGAGAGTTTCTAACTCTTAAATTTGTCTCCCCTAAATTTCTACATTTCAGATAAGAGAATAAAATTTCTTGGTAACCCCCCTCCACCACCACCACTATTAGACATGACAGCAAGGGCCTAGACAGTATCTAAAGAATACCTTCTCCAAATCTGGAGCTTATAGCGATTGTTGGGCAAGTAGCCACGACAGACCGACATGTGAAAAGGGAAACAAGGAACTTCCATGATTCAGTCCTAATATAATCAGAATTCTTCCTGTATTCCATTTTTGTCTCCTCATGTTTAAAAGCAGCAGTCCATTAAAACGCAACCATATATCATTTCGGGACTATTCAACTTTTTACTTCTTTTTTTATTTTTATTTTTTATTTTCATTTTTTTTGAGGGGGAGGGGCAGGAACAGAGGGAGAAAAAAAAGACTCTTAAGCAGGGTCCATGCCCAGCGCAAAGCGTGCCACGGGGCTCAATCTTACGACACTGAGATCACGACCTGAGCCAAAATTAAGAGTCAGGCACTCAACCAACTGAACCACCCAAGCACCAACCCCACCACTTTTTACTCCCATTTCTTTAAAGTAAATGGATTATTTCATTGCCAGAATCACAGAAACCAAAATTCTGCTTTGATCATTATTGCTGTCATGATGTGGACTGACCAAGATAAGGCTCTTCTCAAATACTGCTCGTGGGAGTATAAATTGGTCCACCTTTCTGAAAGGCATTAATTCATTCAACAATAATTTACGGTGTACTTACCATGTAATAGTTACTGTACCTGGTGCTAGGAGCTGGGATTTGACAATACATATCAAGGGCTTTGAAAATGTTCTCACCCAGTAATTACACCTTTAGAAGGGTATCCTAAAGAAATAATCAGAGATCAGTGCAAATAAATAGCATGCAAGGGTAAATATCTAACAATAGAGAATTGGACAAATCATGGGACAATCATTAAGTAGAATATTTTGCAGTGATTAAAAATCAGATTATCAAAGGATATTTAACGAGGTTGGGAAATGCTCTTGATGTAACAGTGAATGAAAAAAAAGCAATATATACATTTGTATGATCCCAAGTTTTAAAAATGTTTATATAGAAAAACAACAAGGGAAAACACCAAAATATTAATTGAAGGTCTCTAGGAAGGAATGCCTTCCATTTTTATGCTTTTCTGTATTTTCCAAAATGTCTCTAATGAAGATATTTTACTTGTATGATTATGAAAAAAATAATATACAATTGAGTTGCAAAGTTTGTAAAATAACAATCTTCTCTAAGTTTTCCTTACTGGGGAAAAGAAACTGAAAGCAAAAATCAGATATATGATGGAATGAAGCCAGAGACTAACTCTCAATCAAACTTTCCCTTTCTCCGGAAATTCTTGCCTGGAGTAAGCCCCTCAGAATAAACGCTACAATGAGCCTTATAATTTCATTTTCACCTGCCCAAATCAGTGCCTTATCAGTGATCCCCTGAGGATCCTGGATTTAACTGGATCCCTAGATCCTCTGGAGACCAGGCCCCAAACCTTATGACAGCTTTGGAAGTAGCTCGTGCTGAATGTGGAGAAACCCTCCCCAGGCAATAGCTGATCTAAATCAAAGCAGTTTTGCTTCCAGTCTCAGACCCGGCAAAGCAAGCGAGTTATGTACACCTTGGTTTTTGCCACATACACAACTACTCAGGCTAGCAGGGGGGAAAAAAAAGATTTATATCCTTTTATGTTGCCAAATGTTTAGATGGCCCACAGGTTGTTTAACAACTTGGCATTTGGCCAGATTGAAGATAATGAGAATGCTTTAGTGAGGATGCTTCTAGACCTGGCAACTGCTCCACAAATCAAATCCCAGAAGCTTGTGAAAAACTCAGTGCTTCCTAAGCAGCATTGCCTCCCAACTAAAAATTATTTTATTTCTTTAAATATTCATGATCTGGATAGAAAACAACAAAATTTGATCAAACTCACATTTGATGATTTTTCTTTCCCTTTGAAGTTTCCTATCGTATCACAGAGGAATTTTGCCCAGGGTTTGTAAGAAGGTCATATACAGCTAAGAGCCACCCTAAAAATTGATTGTGGCCTAGAAATTGACTGTTTGTGGGGCCTCCTATTAATCCGGTTCTATTTATGCAGTGTCAACATCAGTCTTGGGTTTTCTTAGGATTTTGAACTTTAATTGTTTCTTGTCGTTGATTTTGCTTCAACTTGGCATTTCTCTGAAAATGCTGCGAATTCTTGTCTCTGCTGTGTTTGTAATCCAAGCGAAGGCAAGCCAAGAACAAAGAAAGTGAGACATCTGGGACCTGGGAGATACTGAAGTGCAGCCCAAGAGTAATTTCACAGCACTCCCATCCTGCTCAGATAGAGCCAGTTAATAAATTATGCCAACACATGAGGCATTCGGAGGGGCACAGCTACTCAGAGTGACAGTCAACCCCTGCTAGAGTATGTTTTAATATAAAAACTTAATAGATATAATTTAATAGCAATTTTCTTTGGAAGTAAATTGGTCTCTGAATCATACTTGAAGAACATAAAAGAAAAATGACTAATAATTCAGCACCAAATGAAGGCCTGTGGTTACCTAAGAGGTACGGGTGTGCATTTAGCCATTTCTTCTTTTTCTAGATGAATACACAAGTCAGGTCCACAAGATGAATGGAGGCTGTGGTGAGGCTTTCTTCCTGCTGCTACTCAAGATTTGCTGCTCAGAAAAAGAAATAAGTGGCATCTCACCAATATGGAAATGTTTCTAATAGAATATAAAAATCTGTTAAGCAATTTTCCAGTACATTAGGCTGAAATGGCTTAAGATGGGTATATCTTTCTGTAGCAATGAAACATGACATAAATTGCAGTCTTACAATGCCCCTATGTGGAAAGTGCTAGCACAATTTGGCCTGCTATTTTAGTCAGTACTTTCGTACTCGCTTCCACCTGTGACCTAGTACAATCAAGGCCCCCTGCTCAATTATTCCGGAAAGAATTTCTTAATTTGAGGGTCACCCCTGTTTTCATCAGAAGAGCCACATTCTTTTTGGCATCTCCTGCAGGGATCAACAGGAAAACCACTACCAGCCAGTTTCCCCTGGAGCCAGCTTCCACAAAGCATGAGTGGCTTGAGCATCTCTGAGTAAAAATAAGTCATCATTTACAGAGAAGTGTCCCTTCTTGCCTCCTTCTCTAGTCCAAACTTGTATTGATTTATGGAGATCAAAGACGACCATGGCACTCAGACCATTTAAAAAATGAAAATGCTCATACTGAGAAGCTACTTCTGAATTACACGGTATCAGTGACCAGTCAGGTCTGACATCCCCCTGTCCCCACCATACTTGGCCTACACATAACTTTTCACCTTCACAATAACCCCTTCGGTAATTCTGCTCTAAAGACAAGTAATCACTAAATGTCAACTGAGAAAAACAGTCGGTGATGGTTATGGGTGGAAGCCATCAAGTAATAGTATATAGGAAAATGCTGCAACTGTAGCAGGGAGTAAGATCTAGTACATTCCAAATATAAAAAGAATTCTATAGAATAGTGGTCCTGAATACTTTAATGCCACATAATAGGATACTATTACAGAAACTGACAGTGCTCCAGTAATGGGAACATTATAAGACCCACAGGGAGATGGAGAAAAGAAATGCTTTGGAGCCAGGCAGGTCCCCATTTGCATTCCAGCTCTACCACACACTGGCTGTACAGCCTTGGGCAAGTCACACAGCATCAGTCTATTTCCTTGCCTTTAAAATGGGACATTAACTTTAATTCACAAAGTTTTCAAAGATTAGAGTTAATGTAGAAAACTGGCTCATTGGGGCACTTGGGTGGCTCAGTTGGGTACGCATCTCTGCCTTTGGCCCAAGTCATGACCCCAGCGTCCTGGGACCTAGCCCTGCATCGGGCTCTCTGCTCAGCGGAGAGCCTGTTTCTCCCTCTCCTTGCCCCTCTGCTCTACCTACTTGTGCTCTCTGCCAAATAAAGTCTTAAAAAAAAAAAAAAAATCTTAAATTAAAAAAAAAAGAAAATGGGGCACCTGGACAGTTCAGTTGGTTAAGTGTCCGACTCTTGGTTTCAGTTTCAGCTCAGGTCATGATCTCAGGGCTATGAGATTGAGCCCTATGTCGGGCTCCGTGCTCAGTACACAGCTTGAGATACTCTCTCCCTCTGCCCCTCCCCCACTCACACTCTCTCTCTTAAAAATAAAATCTTTTAAAAAAAACGTGGGGGAATTAGCTCATAGTGAAAAAAATGGTAGCTACTAGTATCAATAATCACATCACACTCCATTTATGGGCCATAAATGGATCAGTCCTAGAGAATTTCTACAGGAAGAGGTAAGTCTTGGCTTTGAATCTACATTTTGCGCTTCAAGTTCCTATTTTTTTTCAATGTCGTATCAAAATTTTAGCTTGTGTAGCCTTCCCCTATGAATAAGTCTTCATGTATATCTGAGCCCACACAGTTGCCCATTCTGAAATTCATGAGAATGGCAGCCTTGCTTCTCACATTGATTTTAGTATTTTCCTCTCACCATCACCAACTAGAGTATGGTACAATATTCAACAGTTTAAAAATACTATTTATATACATCATTGCCCTCTAGTGCCTAGAATGATTTTTTCTAGTAATCTGCTTAATTTATCCCTTTGATGTTAAAAAAAAAATCTACTTACTGATCCACCAGGAGGAAAAATCTTTTCCCAGGAAATGGGGGTTGATCCCACCAATGACACTTGATCTATCTTCTGGATCAAAGCATCTAGCTGTAATTAGAACCACCATCTAAAGCCACAGAACAGAGATGATGTTCTGTTATAGATTATCTTAAAAGTTTTGGCTGTATTGGGATGACCGCTCAGTACAAACACATGAGGCACATTTCCTCTTCAGTACCCAACTTTTTAAATTATTTTTTATTTATTTTTTATTTTTTAAAGATTTTATTAATTTGACAGAGAGAGACAGCCAGCAAGAGAGGGAACACAAGCAGGGGGAGTGGGAGAGGAAGAAGCAGGCTCCCAGCGGAGGAGCCTGATGTGGGGCTCAATCCCAGAACACCAGGATCACGCCCTGAGCCGAAGGCAGACGCTTAACGACTATGCGACCCGGGTGCCCCCAACTTTTTTTTAAAATACTGATTAAATTTTCAATATCCCTCAACTCTTAAGAACTTGGCCTCCACAGGGTTCCTTATACTTTTTATTTATAGTATCTTTACAATGAGCATATGTTATTTGTAAAGGGAAGAATCCACAGTGTTTTCAAGGGAGGAAGAAAATAATCTGGATTACTAAAACAGAAATTTTGCATTCCAACTCTATTCCAGGTTTAGATTGATTGACATCCTGAAAAATGAGTCTGTTACCTGTTTAATTGTGGGCTAGTTTGCTTTAAACTCGGGAAGACCCTCAACCTCATTCACAGGGGAGAATGGATGACAGGCTGGACTTTGTGTTTAGCTATTTGTACTTAGCATCTCCCAACAGTCCTGTGTGGTAGGTGTTGTTATTCCTGTTGCATACATGAGATTGAGAGAGTTTACATAAAGGAGTCCAAATGTGCACATAAGCCCTTCTCCAATCACAGGAAAACCACCTGAAAGGCAAATGCCACGGAAGATGGAACAAGGTGCCACTGAGGTATAAACAGTAACAAGTTATAATAAACTCCGACCCAGAAACTGCTGAAGAACAGGAGCTACGTACCCGGACTGGTAGAAGATAGGCGCTCAAAGATGACCGGACTTCTGTCGTTGCCTTCAGTAATTACATGCTAGTAATAAATTCAGTGACACACTTACTCTGCACAGACAGAGGCAGGTTTGTGTTATCCAAATGCAAATCTTAACTAGATGTGAAATCCTAAAAGTAGAACTTTTAGCTAAATAACCTTCCGGGTATTTTTTTCTATTTTAAAAACCTAGACAGATGATGAATATACTCAAGTCTGTGTGAAGCATAAAGCCAAACTGGACGGTGGACCTTTGAACACGCCTCTGCCTGTTCCCCGCCCCCAACATGGGCTTCTAGGTCTAGAAGCCATCCCTCGGTGAAAAGCAGCAATCCGTTTTCCTCTGAGGCTCTTCAAGAACACCTGGCACTTGAATGTGCATCTTTAAACACATTTCAGGACTGGGGAGTCTCTGGGACCATAACTTTGACCCAGCCTTCCATAACAGTCTTTTTACTTTCTGTTACAAAACATGACACTGCAATAATAGCAATGAACCGCTTCAGCCTTTTCACCTCTGCAGAAGCTAAAACAACTTCCCCAACATATAAAGGGGCTGGAAAGCTAATTTCCTGTGAAAGTAATACACAGCCGGGCCCTGGCATTTTAGTTCCCAGGAGAGCCGAAATAAGTCCATTGACCAAAACTCCATGTACAATTGTCTTTCCAAACTTGGTGTGTTTTGCAAAATCTTCATTTAAATGCAAAGGATTGACATCCCCCGTTAATTCTGAGAACACAGCCACATCCCTCTGTGTGAAGGCCCTGCTGAGTTCAGCGCGGTCTCCGACTCTGACGTGTGTCTGCTCAGTGTGCTGCCTGCTCAGCACTAGACGGCTCAGGCAGATTCTCCTCTGAAGCCCACCCCACCATAGACGATGGCAGGAAATTACTGGGAACATCTTCAGCACCGTCAAATTCCAGCAGTCGGAGCTTTTAGACTGTTTCGGTCTTCAGACAGCATATTGTCACCAAAATGTGCTTTTGAGAGCAGAGGAATGTTTCTGCAATGGAAGACTATTCAATCCAATACTAGTTCCCTACTATTACCAGATAAGGCAAGGAGAAATGGAGAAACCTGTAAGAGAAAAAAAAAAAAAACTTAAGGAAATCTGGGGAGAAAACTGCATTGAAACACAGGGCATGTGGAAACACGCCTAGTTTTCTAGGGTAAGCGAAGCTGATGCGGTAGCATCTTAAAGACCATCATCCTTAGAGGTAGCCTCAGATACACAAGTGATCACAATAAATTTAGAAAGAGTGTTCTAACAGTTAAGGCACTAGGCATTAAGCAACAAATGAAAAGTTAAGACTTTTCCGCAAGAGTTACAAGTATCATTCCTAAACATCTCCCATACAATCTAAAATCTAAGTGCTTTCTCTCACATTTCCAGAAGCAATGCAGTCCTATATTTCTCTCCACTGCCCCCAGTGGATAATGTTAACCATACCAGATTTATGCAAGCAAAAAATGGGACATGTATTAAAAAGCAGTTGGAGGGATGCCTGGGTGGCTCAGTCGGTTGGGTGTCTGAATCTTGATTTTGGCTCAGGTCATGATCTTGGGGTCATGGGATTGAGCCCTGTGTGTTGGGCTCCTCGCTCAGCATCGAGTTACTTGAGATTCTTTCCCTCTCCCTCCCCCCTCCCCCTACACGCTCATGCTCTCTCCCTCTCACAAATAAATCTTAAAAAAAAGAAAAAGCTGTTTAATCCCTACTCAGCCTTGTTTGGAATATGTGAAGGAACAGTCTTTACCTGAATCACTCTGAAAGCACATTTCTTGCCTTTATAGGATCCTAACAGAGTCAAAGAGCTCCACAATTTGACAAGACCACTGTAGAGAGATCAATAATGAATGCATAAAGATTTGTCTCTGTGGGGGCGCCTGGGTGGCGCAGTCGTTAAGCGTCTGCCTTGGGCTCAGGGCGTGATCCCGGCGTTCTGGGATCGAGCCCCACATCAGGCTTCTCCACTAGGAGCCTGCTTCTTCCTCTCCCACTCCCCCTGCTTATGTTCCCTTTCTCGCTGGCTGGCTCTCTGTCTAATAAATAAATAAATAAATCTTAAAAAAAAAAAAAAAAAGATTTGTCTCTGTGACATCTCTCTACTACTTTTGCGATGGGCCAGATAATTAAATTAGGTCCAGGAAACCTAATTTAAATGAGAAAACTTGAGTAAATGTGCTGCCAAAGAGAGCACTAAATGAGAAAACTTTAAAAGTAAAAGCACAGTATGTCATAGGCAGAGAATAAAATGAACCTCAATTAGGAATTTTTCTAAAATACACATTTTTGAGTTTGCAACCATAGTCATCAACTGGGAAACACTACAGTTGTAAGCAAATCATGAGTCTTGCTCTGTATAGTCTAAGCTCCTGGTGGATAAATGTTCATATCCTTCTCAGTTTAAACTTCCAAAAGCTACTCAGAGTTCATAATGACAAGCCTCTTCTTAGAGAAGAGCATTTTTGCTCTATTTCTCCATCCGTCTCTCTGCTTTGTTATATTACAAAGGTGCCTCTGTCTGTCGTTACCTGCTACATATTCTCAAGATGGCTGACAGGGTCTTCTCTTCATAGGTTAGGATGTCCAAGGGTAAGGCTGCATCAACCTAAGTATGGAAAAATACTATTAGCAGACTACTATTATCACTATTCTTTATTTTTTTTAAAGTAATCTCTATACCCAATGTGGGGCCCAAACTCACAACCCCGAGATCAAGAGTTGCATGCTCCAATGATTGAAGCAGAAGGGTGCCTGCCCCCTACTAATCCTGTCAACTGCTTTTCTCCTCCAAAAAAGAAGTATTTTATTTAGTGGTGCTGTAGTAGTGGGCCTGCTTATTTACAATTACCCCTGTCTGGAATGGTCTTCCCGTAACTCTTCATATTGCTAATGAGTCTTCACCCTTCAAGTCTTCAAATTGTTCTGTCCCTGGGGGCGCCTGGCTGGCTCAGTTGGTAGAGCAGGGAACTTTCGATCTCAGGGTTAAAAAATAAAAAGTTCCATCCCTGATCCCCAAGATTAAGCTCAATTATTTTCATGCTGTTTTACATATAGAAACCATATACTTCCTCTCTCATAATACTCATCATTCTGGAACCAGGTTTTATACCTGACAGAGAAGATGCACACCTTTTCCTTAAACTTTTTATTTTGAAAAATTATAATCACAGGAGGTTACAATGAAATTTATAGGAAGGTTCTATGCACCTTTCATGAAGCCTCCCCCAGTAATACAATTGATAAACCAGTTTATTCAGATTTTACCAGGTATACACACACTCCTATCTGTCTGTGTGTGTGTGTGTGTGCGCGCACATGTGTGTGTGTATGCATACTTCTATGCAATCTTACCACATAGGTAGTTTCATGCAACAACTACCATCATCAAGATAGAATTCTACCATCACAGGGTGCTCTCCTTCTACCTCATCTTAGTCACACTCACTCCTCCCAATCCCTAACCATGAATCTTTCTCCAGTTTATATAATTATGTTATTTCAGGAGCATGACACAAATGGGATCACCCAGAATGTCACCTTTTGGGATTAGCTTTTTCACTTAGCACAATTCTCTGGAGATTCGGTTATTTTGTGTATGTATAGATTGTTCCTTTTTATTATTGACTATATTCTATGGTATGAATATATCATGAATGTTTACTCACTTATTTCTGCTTTGGGGCTCTTACAAATAAAGCTGCTACGAACACTCACAAGTTCTGTGTGAACATTAAGTTTTTACTTCTCTGGAACAAATGCGTAGGTGTGTAACTGCTGGTAGTATAGCATATGAATGTTTAGTTGTTTTTAGAAACTGTCAAATGGTATTCCAAAGTGGCTGTGCCATTTTGCATTCCCATTAGCAATGAATGAGTGATCCAGTTTCTCCACATCCTCACCAGCATTCAGTATTATCACTTTTTTTTTTTTTTCAGTTGTTCTGCTAGGCATGTAGTGATAGCTCACTGTGCTTTTATTTTTTACTTACTTATTTTTTAAAGATTTTATTTTTACGTAATCTTGACACCCAACATGGGGCTGAACTCACAACCAAGAGTCAGGAGTCAAGAGATCAAGAGCTGCATGCTCCACCAACTGAGCCAGCCAGGCGCTCCCCGCATTGTGTTTTGTTGTTGTTGCTGTTTGGAGCTTATTGTGTTTTTAATGTGCATTTACCTAATGGCTAATAATGTTGAACATCTCTTCATTCATGTGCTTCTTTGTCAACAATGCATCCTTTTTAGGGAAATGTCTATTTGTGTCTTTTACTTATTTTCAAGTTGGAATGTTTGGTTTTCTTTACTACTGAGTTTTTAGAGTCCTTTTTATTTTATTTTTATTTTTTAAAAGATTATTTACTTACTTATTTTTAAGAGAGAGGGAGTGTGCATGCAGGGGAGTAGAGGGAGAAGCAGACTCCCGCTGAGCAGGGAACCCAATGCAGGACTCAATCCCAGGACCCTGGGATCATGACCTGAGCCCAAGGCAGAGACCTAACCGACTGAGCCACCCAGGCACCTGACAGTTTTTTTTGTATTTTAGATATGTGTTTGCAACTAGTTTCCCCCAGTCTGTAATTTGTCTTTTCATCCTCTTAACTGAGTCTGCTGTGGAGTATAGGTTTTTAATTTTAATGAGATGCTTACCAGATTTTGATTTGATAAAACATATGAATCAGGAAATAATTTCCTGAATCGTCTGTCTTTGTTCTCTCTCAAAATTCTACTTATTTTCAAGTAAATGCTAAAATAGGACTACTTAATGTGCCGGTTTGTGATAAAATAACACAGAGGCTGTAACACAATGTAAATCAACAATATCACTAAGTACATTGTTTAGTTCAGCTCAGTTTTTTTTAAAGTAAGTTTGTTTGTTTGTTTATTTATACATACATACATACTCTCTACACCAATGTGGGGCTCTAACTTACGATCCCAAGATCAAGCATTGCAAGCTCTTCTGATAGTTCACCTCAATTTTTGCTTATGGAGACTTTCTCAGTAAAGGAAGTGGTGTGCTGATTCTGGTGTGAGTCACAAATTTCACAACGGGCAAAAAATCTGTTCGCACGGGGCACCTGGCTGGCTCAGGCAGTTATGCGTCTGACTCTTGATTTTGGGTCGGGTTGTGACGTCGGGTCCTGAGGCTGTGACGTCGGGTCCTGGCTCTGCGCTCAATCTGGGGTCTGCTTGGGGTTCTCTTTCCCTCTCCCTCTGCACCTCCCCCTGCTTGCACACACTCTCTAAATAAATAAAATCTTAAAAAAAAAAACAAAACAAAAAATCCAAAAAACCGTTTGCAGGTTGCCGGTCTGGATGATGCTGTGAGTAGTACGGCACTAAAACATCTGTCTAACAAGTTTTTTGTCAAATAGAAGTCATATGAGAACAAACTTACCCAAAATTCATCATTTCTAAAAATCTGCTTCCACAATTTCAAATATGTTTTTTAAAATTTTAAAATAATTATTTGGAAAAGGACTGTTTTAGTATTTCTTATAAAGATCTTAGCAGTGTTCCATCTACCAAGTGATTCATACCTCCCCAAAGAGGTCCTTCAAGGCTGAAATAAGCAGCTGTTTGAACTGTGCAGCATTCAGTCCAACCCCACGATCCTGAAATTCTCTGTAAAAACATTAAAAAGAAAAAAACGTATAAGATTTCAAACTATTCAGATTCATAAAAAAATAATCACAAATAGAATTTAGGAGACTAAACTTACAGGCAGACTTTCATATAGTGGTGCTCAGAGGGATTTTTGTAAACTATTCTTTCATACGTGGTGGCTGGAGCTGGCATCTTTTCCAAAGCTGACCACATCTAGAAATTAAAAGTCAAGAGGGCTACAAATTAGCAAGGTACAAGCTATTTTCACTTTTTTCCCCATTTTTTTAATGAGAATTTAACCCATTCTGATTTTTTTTTAAAGTAAGCTCTAGACCCAATGTGGGGCTTGAACTCATGACCCTGAGATCAAGAGTCACATGCTTCTCTGACCGAACCAGCCAGGCACCCCTTGTTTTGTTTTGGTTTTTTTTGACCCATTTGATTTTTAAAAGAACTCCTAGTATAGTAATTTATTTAATTCCGGTCAAACCAAATTTACCTATACAGACACAAAGAATGTTTCCAGATTTTATATATGCCAGACTGTTGCACTCTTTAAATTCTAACAATATAATCCCAATGGACATTTTTCCTTACTAAGTACCCAGCTCTGTACTCAATGCCCCACATGCCTTAGGTCATAAGTCTTCAAAACGATCCCATGAAGTAAAAGCTATTATTATTCCCACTTTTCTCCCCATTTTTGAGAAGAGAACATTGAGACTTGGCAAAGAGAGGTAACACTTGCCCAAGGGCACATAGATTCCAACCAGTCCTGAGCCCCCTCAAGACCACTCTGGTATGATGCCTCCTAATTAAAAAAAAAAAAAAAAAAAAAGGGACGCCTGGGTGGCTCAGTTAGTTAAGCGTCTGCCTTCGGCTCAGGTCAGGATCCTGAGGTCCTGAGACCGAGCCCCGCATCGGGCTCCTTGCTCAGCAGGGAGCCTGCTTCTCCCTCTGCCTGCTGCTCCCCTGGCTTATGCATGTTGTCTCTGACAAATAAACAAAATCTTTAAAAAAAATAGCATACAAGAATAAAATATAAGATCTTCTTGTTTACTCTCCGTCAACACAGAACATGAACAGAAGAATGAGCAGTGGTAGTTCTACTGTCCCGTCCCATGCTGGGTATGCTGTTCTCTGTCTGAAGGCCAGGTCTATACAGAGCTATTTGGTAGACCCCCACCCCCACCCCCAAGACCAAGCTTAAACAGCAAGGGGTTTGAGAGGAGGAATTCCTGGAATGGGCACTCAATGTCATTTCTAATAGACCTGGATCCTTCAAGAATTCAGAACATTCTGATCCCCCTGGGGAGAATCTGTGATCGGCTCCATTCCTACCTCACTCTCCCTCTGGATAGCCCCTCCTCATCCTTTGAATTTTAGCCTAAAGCTCACTTCTTCTAGAATTTCATCTCCTTAAGAAAGCCTTCTTTTTGACACCTTGTTCTAAATTAGATTCACTTGTTACGCAATCTCTTAATACTATCTGTTCAGTATCTGGTTCCCCACTAATGGAACCAGGAAACTGAGGTCCAACCAAGGAAAGGGACTATAAACCAGCATTTACAAAAACCTCTGCATCAAGCCCAGTTCCAACCACTCCTAGATCATGTCCTCAGAGAAAACGAGAAGTCAGGGTCAAGGAGCTGCATCCAAGCATCCACTTAAAAACATGAATACTGTGTCTGGCACAGAGCAGGTATTCAATAAACACGTACTGAATCAGGCCTGTATGTTCAAGCATATCTTTGGTTTCAAGACTGCAGAAATAACCACCGGATGATTCTTTCCATTAGAGTCTTCCCTGACTGGAAGGCAGGGAGAATAGGACCCTCAATCACTTCATTCATTGTTTGGCACATGATAGGCGTTTTTTAAGAGTTACCATCAGCCTTGATGGAGTTGGCTGCCTGAGCTAGGGGAATGAGATTGGGCCTGGGGCTCAGGATGCCAATAACAATGAAGATTTAAGGGAGTAGTCTGGAAATGGATAGTGATAATGGTTTTGTAACAGTGTTAATGTACTTTACGTCAATGGGCTGTACCCTTAAAAATTGTAAATTTTATGTTATGTATATTTTACCAAAAATGACTTAAGAATCAAGTGTTTACTGAGCAGTCAACCCCACATAGGCCTCAGCCTCAGAGGCAGTGACAGTATTGCCCTCTGCAGGCTCTCCCGAGATTAAAGGAGAGGATGCCTGGGTACCCTTCATACAGCCTGGCAAATTTGCCAGGCTCACCACAATGAAAGCACTTCCACAGCTCTTGCTATCATCACCTTTGAAGCCAGCCTTTTCATTAGGTGACCTATTAGTAATAGGTGTCCTTGCTTTCACCTGCTCCCCCTGCCAATCTAGTCTCTACAGCAGCCAGAGTGAGCCAGTTAAAACCTATTCAAGCCCCAGGAATTCCTCTGCTCAAAACCTTGCAAAGGTTCCCGTTTTACTCAGAGTAAACCCAAAGGATTTACAGGCCCTGCAAGGCCTTACCTGAATTGTACCGCTGCCTCCTCCAACAGCTCTGGCCATGCTCCCTTGCTCAACCCTTTCCACCAGACTCCTCCTAGCTCTTCCTCACACACCGTTTCCCTCCTGCCTCTGCGCCTCGCTCCTAGCTTTTCCAAAGCATGCTGGGAATACTCTTCCTCCAGGTAGCCAGATGGCTGGCTCCCTCGCTTCCTTCATGGCTTTGATCAACTCTCATCCCTCGATTTGATCCGGTGGCTGTTCTAATATGGCAGCCCCTCCATGACCCTGTTCTAGTTTTTCCTCATAGCACTTACCCCCTTCCAAGACAACTACGTAATTCATTTATTCTCTATTTGTACTTCCCTCCCCCACCCCAACAGAACGTACACTCTGCAAGAAACGGAGATCTATCTTGTTCACTACTGCTTCCCACACAGTATACATCCAATATATAAATTATGGGACAAATCAATCATTAAAAAAAAAAAAAAACTCAGTCCCCTACTGTCGGGCACTTGAGTTGTTTCCAACTTTTATTTGACTAACGTCCGCCATTTATTTAGCGCCCACCTCGCGCCGGGCGCATGCGCTCTGCACACGCGGTCCCACTCACACCCCGCAGCCACCATCTGCTACCGAGACCCCGTAGTTCAGGTGCCCGGGAAGGTGCGCTGCCGAACCTCCAGCAGCGTCATGGGCCGGAGAGAAGAATAGGTACCTCAGACGGCCACGCGCCGCCCGCCGTAACTCCCACCTTGCGCATGCGCACCTGGCGCGCATGGCCATGCGTCACTAGCGTGGCCGACTGAGCTCATTCCCGGCAAAAAGCCGCTCTATCCTGGGCTTCCTCCTATCTGCTTTCGGTTTGACTGACCCGGCGCCTCCCTGACTCCTGTTCACTGCAAGAATCCGCCAAAGCTTGGTGCTCCTCCGCAGAGGACAGACCCCGGGCCCAGAAAACTCCGGGGATACTTACGTTTGGCTCCTGTATGTTTCGTCCCCCGGAAGCGTGACGTCTAGGTGCGGATATGACGTCACCGCGCGGCGTCCTCCTAAGAACTTGGGCGTGAATCCTGATTAGAAGCTGAGACAGGCCGAGCTCAGTGCCCCCTGGTGCCCACTCCAGGGAAAGCTCTGTGAGCAAATGTGTGTGTAGGGTATGGGACTTCGGATGTGTTTATTCGGCCCAGGAGCTCACTTTTATAGTCATTCATTTATCCATGCATTCATCCATTCAACTTTATATGTAGCATCTCTTCTGCTGCGCATCTTCTGTCAAGCACCCCAAGGACCGGAGCCACTTTTTTTTTTTTTTTCTTTCTTTTTTTTTTTTTTTTTTTTAATGATTTTTTATTATATTATGTTAGTCACCGTACAGTACATCCCCGGTTTCCGATGTAAGCGGAGCCACTTTTAATGTCCCTTGTGGCTCCCAGCACATAGTAGGTTATCTCTCTGGGTTGACATAAGATCCAAACGGTCCTATCTTCAAATGCAAGCCAGGTTTCATCTATGCATTTATTCGTGCTGAGTCCCAATTATGTGCTAGGTACCGGGAACTCAGCGGAGAACAAGAAGATATGGCCCTGGGGCACCTGGGTGGCGCAGTCATTAAGCGTCTTGCCTTCGGCTCAGGGTGTGATCCCAGCCTTCTGGGATCGAGCCCCACATCAGGCTCCTCCGCTAGGAGCCTGCTTCTTCCTCTCCCACTCCCCCTGCTTGTGTTCTCTCTCTCACTGGCTGTCTCTCTGTCAAATAAATAAATAAAATATTTTTTAAAAAATGAAGATATGGCCCTGTCTGTACTCAAACAGATAGTGTTTGTAAATAATAATCATAATCATAATAGCAGCTAATATTTATCAAGTATTTTCTTTGGGCCAGGCATTATGAAAAAAAACTTTTCATGTTATGTCGTGGAACTCTCACACAACCCTAAAGTAGCTATTACTATGATCATCCCCATTTTACAGGGGTGGAGACTGAGGCACAAGAGGCTGTTACTTGCCCAAGATAACACAGTTGTAAGTGGTGGAGCAGGCAGTCTGACTCTAGATGGTGCTCTCCATACTGCACGATACTACCACCAGTTGTCTGGCACCAGTCAGGGGTGTGTATGGGAGAGGGGCTGGGGCTGCCAAAACTTGAGTGTAAGCCCCATGAGCATGGGGCCTTGTCTGTGTTGGCTCACCATTGCATTCCAGTCTCTGGCACTCAACACATATTTAATGAATGCTGTAGTTCGTAGATGGGTGTGCTGATTCTGCCTGGGGTGGGCGGTAGAGGGTTGCCCTGACCAGGCACGCATGCGCCTGAGTTGGCTGGGTCTTTCTCTTTTGTGTCTTTTCTCAAAATGCCGCTTTCTGCTGTTTCCTGCAACTTCAGTCCTTGGCTATAGTCATGTTCTCCGGTTCTGTGGCTCTGCTTCCCTTCCTTCTTTCCTCAGAGGAGACAGGACTTGTTCCAGATTGGGGGAGAGGTAGAGGAAATCCACACAGACCCCACAGACAGTGGCATTTGCTTTCTTAGAAGAGGCTGGGTTTCAGCAACTGCCAAAACTCACTCCAAATACATCCTCTGCCACTTTTTCATCCTCCTCATCTGTCACACAGAGAGATTAGTAACATCTACCTCAGAGCTGTAAGGAAAAAATAGTTGGTGTAAAGTATCTGGCTCAGGAAACACTCAGTAATGGGAGAGGGTCCCCAAAACCAGCCACCTGGCAAACCCATCCTGCCAGGCTCCAGCCCAGAAAAACCAGAGCAGCTCATGTATTTTAGAATTCAAAGAACTTGGGTAATTTTCACTTTTCTACACCAAACCCTGAAAAGGAAGTGCCTTCCAACCTGCCTGAATTTTCTCAGTGTTGCCTCATTAATTCAGAGTTTAGAATAAAAGAGATACCTTTGAATGATAAAGACAGTAGTTGGCTGACTTTTTTTCAGTTAAACTTCATCTACTTTCTTAACAGATACTGTTGGCATGTGGCCTACATTGCAAATAGTATGAAAGGATAAACAATGAAAAGTAAGTCTCCCTCCCACCCCTTACCCAGCCAGCCTTTCTCCTCAGGGGCATCCACTGGTAGGAGTTTCTTAAGTGTCCTTCCAGAGATGTGGTAGGGGGGATTTCCCTTCTTAACAGTATATCTTAACATCACTCCAACACATAATACACAAACCTGCTTCAGTCTCTATAAAATAAGTTGCCCAGCATTGCATTGGTGGAGTCATTTGGCTCAAGACGGCCATTCCTGACACTGTGTTTCTGACATTTCAGAGCAAATTTGTTGGGGAAGATCTGTGAGTATTTTATGTTCCTGGAAGCTATGGCAGCCAAGAAAGAGTTGAGTCCACACTTCCTCCCCCCTGCTGTGTTCAGCTTCCCCTCCCTGCCTTGTGAACTGGTGCCAAATGGCTTTTGCTAAAATGGAGGTGCTTTCACAATGTTGGGAAGAAAAGGCAAGAGAGAGGCCCAAGTAGGATTACAGCCACAAATCTCCATCAGGCTCATGGGAATCATATCCACTCATGTCAGCAGATTGAGAAGGTAGGACAAAGGGAGTGAAAATGACCAGAAGCTCAAAGCTATAGAACGACAGCTGTTGTTTCCATTTAGGGAGACTTGCCAAGTGCCAGAGAGCTTGCTCACATTATCCTATCTACCCTGCAATGTCACATTATTGCCTCTCACAGATGAAAAGAAGAAAGGAGCTTAGAGAGGGTAAGTCATTTGTCTAAGGTGGCGAGAAGCCCCAGAACCGTGGGATGACAAGGCTGGACGTTGCCCTTTGAGGCAACCCTGAGCATCCCTTCCAAACAGGAAATTGAAAAGCAGGCATGTTTTTGCGTCCCCAGAGGCCGAGCATGAGACAGGGATCCTTGTGGAAGTAATTTATTGGGGGCAGCTCTCATGGGAAACCTGCAAGGGAGAAGGAAAGCAGGACGGGCAGGGGAAGAAGCTAAGCGAAGCCCAGCCTCAGGCTGATCCCACACGAGCCCTGGAGCATAAATGATACCAGCAAGCTTCCAGCCTTGGAGGCAAGGGGGCCAAGCCTTCATCATACTCCGCAACCCCCACCCCAGTCAGTGATTGCCAGCTGCAGGGTTGCCAGATTTAGCAAATACACTTGCCCAGTTAAATTGGAGTTTCAGATAAACAGTGAACAGGGTATCCTTATGCTAAGAAAGTATTCATTGTCTGAAATTAAATTTAGCTGGGCATCCTGTATTTTGTCTGGCAACCCCAGGAGGTGAGAGGAAGAGGATGGGGCACCACCTCTCAGGCATCTCCCGTCGTCTGAGGGTGGTTCTCTGGGAGAAGGGCAGCGGTGTTTCCTCAGCAGCCAGCACTCACAGCAGGTGTGGGGGCAGCAGCCAGTAAAGGGGATCTGGGAAGGGGACATTAGCAGCACATCCTGCAGGCAAGGACTCTGGGGGGCAGCTCACCAGTCAATGGTAAAAAAGACCAGAAGCTCCTGCCCAGACTGTCAAATGGAAACCATCCTCATGGTCCTGGGGAGTAGCACAATGGCCTGGCCCCTGCCTCAGCCCCTGCCTGGCCCCAACCCTGGCTGCTGTCTAAGGATGTTTTTGCCCCTTCCCAGTCAGTCCCCTGCTTGTGTTGAGGGCTGGAGTGGGAGCCAGGCTATTTAACTGTGTTTCATCCAGCATTTCTGAAATGTATTTAAATGATGGAGGAAGCTTTTCTTAAAAGTAACCTTAGAAACATCTCCCCTAAGGAAAAACAAAAAAAAAGGCTCTAGGACCCTAGGAAGGGAGAATTTGGGGAAGGGATAACCACCCTGTAATTGAGCATCCTGTTTCTGGAGGGGCCCAAGAGCCTTTCTTAAAATTCAGAGATCCTTTCTGAGGGATTCAGAGGGTTCCTACAAAGAAGTCCACCTTGACTGTACTCCCCCCCTTTCTCTGGAGGCCTCTGTATCTCCGTTATAGGAACCTGGGGGATCTGTGGGTTCTGACCTATAAGAAACCCAAGACATAGAGGTAAGTGAAAAGATCAATCGGGGGTGCAGGGTGGGCAACACTGATGTCCAGCATGATCCCATTTATGTAAAACACACCCAATAAACCAGCCGTAGGGGCCTCTCTGTTGATACATATGTATGTATAAGCATATTTTTTAAACATTCATTTTGCTTGACTTATTTTTTTAAAGATTTTATTTACTTATTTCTCAGAGAGAGAGAGAGGAAGAGACAGAGAGAACATAAACAGGGGGAGTGGCAGAGGCAGGGGGAGAAGCACGCTCCTTGCTGAGCAAGGCGCCTGACGTGGGACTCGATCCCAGGACCCTGGCATCATGACCTGAGCTGAAGGCAGATGCTTAACTGACTGAAGGACCCTGACGTCCCTGTTTGACTTGTTTTAAAGTGACAGGGCATTATTTGTATAATTTAATAACGGTCAAATTATAAAATTGGTAAATAAAATCAGGACTTGCCCCTAACAGTCACAAGAGGGAGCCATGGACCACACCCATCTGCATGCCTCTCTTCCCACTTGGAAAAACAGACTTCCTCAAGACGCCCCCTCCTGCCCCCCAACTCCCACCCCCCACCTCCCCCACCCCAAGGCAGGAGAGAGGAAACAGGGAGCGGAGGCCTGCCATCCCTTATCGGCAATTCCGAAATCCAAGAAAAACATGGAAACCAAATCTTTCCTCATGTGGCACCCAACGCTGAATCTGAACAGAGATGAATCTTTTTAGAGTTTTTGTCCCACTTACTGTGGATATTCATACTCTGCACGCAGAAATGTCAGTGCGTTTGATCACGTAAGGCAGCCTCAGAGCCCCCTGGGGATGTCACATACTCTGTGGGGCACACACCTTGATACCCTGAAATGGGAAAATTTCTGAATTCAGAATCACATCCGGCTTTTGGAAGTTTGGTGGGGGATTGTAGACCTATACTCGTGTCAATAGTTGCCACTTTCTTGCCCCTAAGAATCCTTCCTTCTCCTCCCATCTCCTGCTGGAACCTGGGCACCCCCCTAGGTGTGCCCTAAGGTTCCCAGTCATTGCCTGGAGGAGAGACAGACCAAAGATCCAACAAGCCACGAAGGAAAGTTTCCTCTAGGAGCCGCGGGAGAGGGGCCTTCCTGTTGCAGAAAGGAGCCACCTGATACCCTCTCCCTGACTAGGCTAATCATGGTCACCCAAGACCTTCACCCCATCACAGGCACACACAGGCAACCGCAGGCCCACTTGCTGGTGACTTCCAGTCTGGAGCCCCAGGGCAGCTGGAGGCACAGGGCAGCAGCTGGGTACCTGGCCCTGACTTCAGCGGGTCATGTGAGGACATCTCCACTGCCCCATATGTGACCGTGCCCACTCTCTCTCCTTTCAGGGATGGAGGGGTAGTATGAACATCATGCAACTTTGGCGGGGGGAGAGAGAAGTGGCTGGTGAGGAAGCCCAGTCTGTATGGTTAAAGGAGCAGTGTTGAAGATGTAACAAGATGAAGGATCAGAAGAGCCGGCTCCCACCTGTCAGGGGAGGGTATGTCTGTGTGCCTGTGTGCATGGGTAAGAGACAGACAGATGCATAGCAGACAAAGTGATGAAACAGATGGGGCGTGGGAGGAGAGGAGGAGAGACAGAGACAGACTAAGAGTTAAAAAAAAAAAATGCTCCCCAAACTAGCCAAAGAGTATTTCAGCAAACACTTTTGGAACAGACCCAGTGAACTGCTACCTTTAATAAAAGACTTCTTGATCCAAGACAGCAAGTCCCCAAAGCAGAAGGCTAGTGTATGTGCATGTAAAAATTTGCATCCATCATTTTAGAACAATATTTATTTCACTAACCAACTAATGATTGTCCTGAGATCGATACATTCAGGGCTTGGGAAGTAAATGAGGGACCCAAAGTCAGCATTTATATATATATTTTTTAATGTTTTTTTATTATGTTAGTCACCATACAGTACATCCCTGGTTTTTGATGTAAAGTTCGATGATTCATTAGTTGTGTATAACACCCAGTGCACCATGCAATATGTGCCCTCCTTACTACCCATCACCAGTCTATCCCATTCCCCCACCCCCCTCCCCTCTGAAGCCCTCAGTTTGTTTCTCAGAGTCCATAGTCTCTCATGCTTCATTCCCCCTTCTGATTACCCCCCTTTCTTTATCCCTTTCTTCTCCTACCGATCTTCCTAGTTCCTATGTTCCATAGATGAGAGAAATCATATGATAATTGTCTTTCTCTGCTTGACTTATTTCACTTAGCATTATCTCCTCCAGTGCCGTCCATGTTGCAGCAAATGTTGAGAAATCGTTCTTTTTGAAAGCTGAGTAATATTCCATTGTATAAATGGACCACCACTTCTTAATCCAGTCATCTGTTGAAGGGCATCTCGGCTCAGCATTTATATTTAATTAAAACCTAAAATTTTTCTGAAGGCAGTGGAAAAGCCCTGGCTGGTATGAAGTCCAGGGAGTTGACCCCCTTCAAAGGGAGCCTGACCTTGATCCCAGGCAGAGCCTCGGACCACTTCTGGAATGGTAGCTAGGAGCAGAGCCAAATCAACGGACCACTTTCCAAGCCTAACCCCAAGGGGCAAGAAGCAGAGAAGAACTCCCCTCCAGAAAACTCCTTTGGGCAAACAGCACTGATGCTCATTTCCAGAGTGTGGCAGAGGGATGAGGGTTATCAACAAGGTGAACGGGCCCTTCCAGGGAGGGCATGACACCAGTCTGGGTTATTAAAGAGACTGGAAGATGAGCAGGCAGTCCCTTGAGGCACCCTTAGAGGCTGGAAGGCCGGTAAGCTTGTTTCCTACCTAGCAGGAGGATGGGCCATGGGTAGCCTTAGCTATTTACTGAGTGAACAACCGGTCACCTTCCCCAGCGGGGGCCTGACGTGTGGCCTCAGTGATCATGCCTCGGGCTGCCCCATACTGGCCTGGTTCAGGTGAGTCAACAGGGCTCCAGAATCCACTAGAAGTCGGGCCAGACATCGTTTTTTTTGTTTTTTTTTAAAAGATTTTATTTATTTATTTGACAGAGACAGCCAGAGAGAAAGGGAACACAAGCAGGGGGAGTGGGAGAGGAAGAAGCAGGCTCCCAGCGGAGAAGCCTGATGTGGGGCTCGATCCCATAACGCTGGGATCACGCCCTGAGCCGAAAGCAGACGCTTAATGACTGCGCCACCCAGGCACCCCCAGACATCGTTTTTGCAAGTCACCTTCAATCATAAACTGTCTCTGTCTCTCTCTTTTTTTTAATCTTTTTTTTTAAGATTTTTCATTTTTTAATTTTTAAGTCATCTCTACACCCAACGTGGGGTTGGAACCTACAACCCCGAGATGGAGAGTTGCATGCTCCACCCACTGAGCCAGCCCGGTGCCTCTCCCTACTTGTTACTTGTGTGACCGTGGGCAACATACTTCACCTCTCCCTGCCTCAGTTTTCTGGCTGTAAAATGGGCACAGCTTAAAAAATAAAAATAAAATGGGCAGGGCTTGTATGTACCCTTTATGGGTGTGTGAGAACTTGATAAGGTGATGCGTGAACAGACGTGGAAGAGCAGCAGCTGGCCTGACCCACCATATAATCTCCCAGTACTCTCTGCGAACTTCCTTTGGAAGAAGCAACAAGGTAGGTTCCCTGGGATGGGGAATACTCACGGGGCCTCAAATGGAAGGCAGACTTACACGCCTGGGCAGCACCACCCAACTTGTGTTCCTTGCGTCAGTCACTCCTGGTGCTGCGTCTGCACTGGACAAGAAGCCCAGGCGGAGGGCAAACTGAGACTGAGCCATGGCCTGTCCCTCGGCTCCCTCAGGGCCTGCCCAGCAGAGTCCATCCTCCAGGAAGTGGGGTACAGAGTCTGCTTGTGATTCTTGGGGCTTTCCACTGTTGCTTTGGAAGCTTCTGGCAGGCTTTCAGGCAAGGCTGTGCTGAATGACCCTTTTCTTCTTTCCAAGACTGCCATGAAAGGCACGCACCCCATGGCCCAAAGGGCCCGTGCCCCGGGGGTCAGCCAGCTGGCGGTCACTGGCAAGCGCTTCATAATCACAAAGGCAAAAAGTGGGGTGCCAAGGGGGAGCTGTGCGTGTCTGCTTTCAAGTCTTCCTAACACGGTGGGGCCAGAAGTGCAGGCCCAGGGGAGAACACGACAACCCAGTTTTTGGGTCTGTCCAAAGGACTCTTTCATAGGCTCTGCTCACGACTTCCGGTTGACGCGTTCCCGGGACAGCGGAGGAGGTGGGACCTGCGTCCTGCCGCTGCAGACCCTGCGCGCGGTCCTGGTGGGACGGGAGCACACCCCGCTGCCCGATGAGCCCGGTGTGCGTGCGACGGTGACGTGAGCCTTAGCTGCCCTTCACCCGGGGCCTAACAAGTCCTGCACCTAGTACGGTTTCCAGTTTGGAGGACTTAGCCCAGGCCGGAGGCGTCTTCAGAGACCCTGGGCACCGTCCCTCATCACTCAAACCCACCCAGACGGGCCCGTGTCCCCAGCACCACACTAAGCTCAGAATTCTTGATGAATGTGAAAGATTGGACCAAGCAGTGTGTCTAATATCTACTCTTTTTTCCATGCCAATGATTTTTGCTCTCACCCGTATTATTTCCATCTATTTTTTTCTGGGTTTATTTTTGATTTTTGATGTTTCTTTTCTTTTCTTTTTTTTTTTTTTAATATTTTACTTTTAAGGGGCGCCTGGATGGCTCAGTCGGTGAAGCGTCTGCCTTTGGCTCAGGTCACGATCCCAGGGTCCTGTGATTGAGCCCCACATCAGGCTCCCTGCTCAGCGGGGAGCCTGCTTCTCCCTCTCCCTCTGCTGCTCCCCCTGCTTGTGCTCTCTTTCTCTAATAAATAGAATCTTAAAAAAAAATTTTATTTTTAAGTGATCTCTACACCCAACGTGGAGCTGGAACTCACAAGGCAGAGATCAAGAGTCGCCTGTTATACCAACTAAGACAGCCAGGTGCCCCTCTTCTTTGTTAATACATGTACTGAGGCCTCGATCGTTCCCTCTGAACACCGCGTTAGCTGCAGCCCACCCGTCTGAGATACCACATTTTCACATCTTGTTTTTAAGATGTGTCCCACTCTTCTAAATTAAATAAATTTAATATATTTTAATTTTATTTAATATATTTTTATATTATAAAATAATAAATTATATTAAATAAAATTTAATTTTATTTTAATAAATTAAAATATAAAGTTTAAACTACAACTATAGTTTTAAACTATAAAGTTTATCTCACTTTATTTCCAGAACTACTTGGTTGCAAACTCTCTGTAAAAAGATTTGGAGGACTCGAGCTTTAAGGATTTTTTTTTTTTTTTTTAAGTAGGCTCCACACCCAGCATGGAGCCGGGCGCGGGGCTCAAATCCATGACCCCAGGATCAAGACCCGAGCTGAGATCGAGAGTCAGATGCTAAATCAACTGAGTAGCCCAGGTGCCCTGAAACTCTGGGAATTTTAAGGGGTCCTCAGTACAATAGACAAGGGTCAAAAGGAATAGTCTGATGCCTCTTGCCTTTTTTTTTTTTTTTTAAGATTTTATTTATTTATTCGACGGAGATAGAGACAGCCAGCGAGAGATGGAACACAAGCAGGGGGAGTGGGAGAGGAAGAAGCAGGCTCCCAGCAGAGGAGCCTGATGCGGGGCTCGATCCCATAACACTGGGATCACACCCTGAGCCGAAGGCAGACGCTTAACCGCTGTGCCACCCAGGCGCCCCTTGCCTTTTGTTTCTGATATACCATTTCAGCTGAATAAAAATTACAAACATGACTTCTTAAAAGAAAACTAATAACTCATCCAAACAAGGTCTCCCAACGTCTTAGAAGCCTTACTTGAAAAAATCCCTTTTTAAAGTTAACAGGAAATCTGCCGACGTTGTGCTTAACTAGCTTAGGAACAGAAACCATGTGCGTGTTGCTGATCTAGATTTATTAAGTTTATTTCATGTCATTGTGGTCACTTTTACAGCTGTTTAGACTTATTTTCGATCACATGACTGTTGCCGGAATTCACAGAATTCATTAACAAGCTAGTATTTCACACCCAAGAGTCTTCGGTAGCACAGCAAGATAGAAAAGAGGCCCACGAGGTGCTCGTGTGTGTAATCCGAGTCTGATTATAGAACATTATTGCTTCATTAGTCCTATTTTTAAAAATAATCAATGGTTCCCAGGAAACCCACCCTGCCAGGTGTTCTTCTGACGGTGACCGTTCCGGGCTCCCTCACGACAGGGCTGCCATGCAGGGGTCCATCAGCCCCCCAACCGTGTTCTCCGCTGCTCCGGCAGCTAGGAGGGCCGGCAGACGTGGGACCGTGCCCCTCTTCGCGTGCTAGTATCCTAGCTTGCACCTTGCTCCCTGGTCTTGCAGCTGACGCACTTGCATTCACATAGGGGCCTCTATGCTAAACTTAAACTAGACATAAACAAGAAGGGCTCAGCAGATGGGAGACTCGTGCTCCTAAAACAGCCACTGACCATGCAGGGGAGAACGTCGAAGCAGCAGAAAAACCTCGAGTCTCGGTCTGTGAGGGATGTTTTAAAGAAAATGGCCTCGGTGATTGCGGTCCCAAGGCAGCCGCTTGGTGACATGAACTTGAAGACTTCTGGGTAGATTTCATGGATAGGTTTTCTTAATTTTGTCCCATGGGAGTTTCTATATTGTGAAAAATATCTTGGAGATTGCCTCATGGCCCCAAAGCTCTGTGGATCTGTTGAGACCGGGGACAGGGACTGGCCTCCTCAGGGACGCTGGCGCTCCGACCGCAAGTAGGGCAGGATCCCTGAGAAATGGTGGCCGCGTCCGATTCTGGAGATGGGGGCAGATGCTGTGTGCCAGTGCGGGCTGCGGGTGGGGTCTCAGTCCAGCTTCTTGTTGTTGCCTGTGCTGTGCACAGAAGCTAAGAAGTCGACGATGAGCTTGGCCGTCTTCCTGGGCCTCTCCATCACCACTGAGTGCCCACAGTTTTCCAGAAGTTCCACCTGGCAGTTGGCGATCGACTTGGCCAACATGTCAGCCCCAGACACGTCGAGCACCTGCAGGGCAAGAGAGGACGCTAGGCAGAAAAGACTTGGATACCCGTGCATGCTCAGGGGACCGGATGCCGGCTGAGGCCTGGCAGGGATGAATTTTAGGACCAAGTCACTTCAGTGTCGGGGCACGTGGCTGGCTGACAGAAGTGACTGCATGCCTTAGTCTGCAATTTGGTGCCAGGACTGTGTGGCTGCCAGCAGTCCTGAAGTGGAAACACACAGTCCCTGCCCAGGAGGAGGAGGTTTTTCAGTCTGGTGGGGAAGCCAGACTGGTCAGCAGATGAGGGCTCTGGGCGGGGAGCATCCTGGGAGCTGAGAATGCACAGGGGAGGAGGATTCGTGCAAGAGGGGGGCAGGTCACAGCAAGGGCAGGGGACGGCAGTTAGCTTGATGCTGAGACAGCACGCGGGGAGCGGGGAGGGCGTGGTGGAGAGATGGGGGGTCAGGCCTCCATCTGAGGGCAGTGGGGAGCAGCAGGGCTGTGTCAGGGACGGACATGATTAGGCCGGACTAGAGAAGGCCAGCTCTGGGAAGGGCACACAGGGAAGACACAGGACGTGAAGGCTAATTATCCCAAACTGGGGGAGGGGGAGTGTCTCTTTGAGAGTCTTTTGGGGGTCCCCAGAGTGGTATGACCGCGGGCCCTGGAGTTTGTGAATAACGGGGAATGCTCTTCCTATATGAAAGGCACCACCCTTTCCAGGGCTGACCTTTCTGAACAATGCACTTAATTTCACTGTCACCTGGGTTACCTTGCTATTTACACCCATCCAACGCTTTCTCCCCAACACCGTCCAGTAGTGTCATATTTGCATTCAGGCCCTGTTTGTCATTCACTTTCAACTCATCCCACACAAGAGGACCCCTCCCCTCATCCTCAATGCAAAAGCAAGACCCCTAACAGACTCAAGTGCTGTCTGTGTTTGAGCTCCATTCTCATCAACCGAGACCATTAAAACCAAGATTTTCCACCCGGGAAGTGGGGGGGCAGCATGCCTCAGCCAAGGCACGGAGCATGGAGCACAGCAAAACACCCCCGGGGGCCACAAATAGGAGCAGCTAACGGGGAGCTTAGTGAGAGGGGCACCCTGCGAAGGAATCAGACACCCCTGTCTGCCCTGCACTCACAGGGAAGGCTGCCGTGGCAACTGAGCAGAAATAAAGCCCAGCTTCTGTAGAAAAGTCCCCAGAGGAAATGCAGATGGAGTCAATGGGTCAAAGCATGAAAAAATACAAACTCCCAACTGAACGTCTATCCTGCAGAGAGGTCAGAACCCGGAGCTCAAGAATACCCACAGGAGCCTCTAGCTTTGACACTGTTACGCTGGTCAGATCCAGGATTCCCCATGGTCACTCAGATGTATGGGAAACAGCTATATGGACCCTCGTGAGGTATGCACGTCTACGGGGACCACATCAGCTATGTCTTGGGCAAGACCTTCACGTAGATGGTCAAACAATTTTCCTCCATCCCATTTCAGGGCAGGGCCAAGACTAGGGTGAGGGAACTGAGGCCCTTGCCTTGGGCACAAAATTTAAGCAGGCTCCAAAAAACTCAGTGATTAAGATGAAGATTATTTTAATGCAGTATTTAAAAAAAAATAGACATTAATGCAAAAAGATCCACCGTGAACAAAATATAAAAATCACAAAGACAGGATCTGACCCTACACTCACGTGACCTACCTCACAGTAGTTCGAGCTCTGCCAGGCATTATAATGGCAGGTAGACTAGAAGTTGCGGGAGCTCAGGGATCCTGTCTGTCTTGGTGCCTGCTGTATCCCCAGGGCCTCACACGGCGTCAGGCACATACGAGGTGCTCAATATAAATCTGTTAGCTGACTTAAATGTATAGGCTGTCAGTTGGTGGGTTTGTTCCTTAGTTTGTTTATATACTTTCTAGCTTGCTTCCTCGCTCACTCACTATATACTCTGGGTCTCCTGCATCCCAGGTACTGTGGTGGCAGCATGAAGGGACATAAAGAGTAATAGACCTTATATAATCTCCACAAGGCCCTCCCATTCTGGTGGACTGAACACAGAGGGGAAATACTTGAACTGATATGCAGAAATCCTCTTAGGAAGGACTGCCGGGATCAGTTGTGTGGGCTGTATACTGCCCAAATCCAGCAGGCATGATTCACGTAGACAACAATGGGCATAGCTCCCCTGCAGTTGTACAGCAGAGTGGCTGGGCTACAGGGGCCCAAAGAAGAGGGCGGCTGAATTCAGCCTGGAAGGCGTGGGCCGGTGACACCAAATGCTGACAACAGAGCAGGAAAAGAGCCAGATGCTTGGGAAGCAAAAGGCCATAAAATTAAGGGCCCCTGAAGCCTTTGCTATTTGGATTCTGCGCTGGGGATGGTCCATAGAACACAGAGAAGATCTGATCATATTTTTAGTAGGCCCATGGAATGTTAGGCTCTTTTTTCAGAACAGAATAGGACTTCAGAGTCCTGGAAAAAATTCTGGACCATAGGCAGAGGCCAACTCTCAGAGGCAAAGCAGATGAGTAATAACTAACTTATTTTCTTGTCACCGGAGAAAGATCTCCCTCAAGTGTGTTACTTCACATGAGCCTCACATCACCCGGGCAGTAGAAGAGAAACCCAGGATTTGGAGCAGCTGAGTGGCTTGCTCAAGGTCACGGGCTGATACAGGGCAAAGGCAGGGCTGGAACCCAGACTTTCAGAGCCCAAGCCCAGAGAGCTCACTTCTGCATTGTCTCCGCAGGGTAGGGCAATGAGAGCCCCAAATCACCTCTGGGATTTTCAGACTGAAGAAAGGCCTTCATTGTTTTAACTTGATTTCTGATCGAATAACCCCCTGCTGGCCTACTCCGTGTCCTGCTTTTCCACTCAGGTGCACAAAAAGCTCCTTTTAGTCCCTTGGCTGCTGCAGAAGGGAGCAAAGAGCTCTCCCTCCTCTCCATGCCCGCATTGCTGCGCTGCACATCCTCGGCTGTACCTGGCTGGTTTGGGAGAGCTGTATACGACACCATCACCAGTCCCTCCCCACACCCACTGGGAGTACCGTCCTGGCTCCTTTTCCCCATGGATCATCTTGGGCCTTATAAGGGCTCCACTTCTCATTGCCTCTTCTTGCTTTTTTTTTTTTTTAATTTAACTAATTTATTTAAAAGAGACAGAGAGCATGAGCAGAGGGAGGAGGCAGAGGGAGAAGCAGACTCCCACTGAGCAGGGAGCCCAATGTGATGTGGGGCTCGATCCCAGGACCCCAAGATCACGACCTGAGCCAAAGGCAGACGCTTAATCGATTGGGCCATGCAGGCACCCCTCCTCTTGCTTTTAAACTTTAGAAGAACTCTGAGTAAGATACCATTTCTAAAGAACAGTTGCAAGCAAAAAAGGAGCTTCTGGGGTATAAATTAGTCTCTCTCTGGAGGGTCTGTTATTGCTTGTGTCGCCCCTCTAAAATCCGTATTTTGAAGTTCTAACCTCCAATACCTTAAAAGGGGACTTTATTTGGAAATAGGGTTGTTGCAAATGTAATTAGTTAAGATGAGGTCACACTGGTGCAGGGTGGGCCCCTCGCCCAATATGCCTGCCTTCCTTACAAAAATTTAAACACAGAAAAAGAAATTTAAACGCCGAGACACACAGGCACAGGGAGAACTCTGTGTGAGATGGCAGTGTGACACATCTATCAGCCAAGGAACACAGAGACTGTCAGCAAACCGCCAGAAGCTGGGGAAGAGGCACAGTACAGGTTCTCCGACAGCCCCCAGGAGGAACCAAATTGCGGACCACTTGATCTTGGACTTTTAACCTCTAGAACTTTAAGATGACCAATTTCTGTTGTTCAGACCACCCAGTTTGCGGTACTTTGCTATGACTGTCCCAGCAAACTAATACAGAGCCATCTAATAAAACCTATTAAAATTTTATTATTTAAAAAATTTTTTTCTAAGTGAGCTCTATACCCAATGTGGGGCTTGAACTCATGACCCCGAGATCAAGAGTGGCATGCTCTACCGACTGAGCCAGCCAGGTGCCCCCAAAACCTATTACAATTTTAAAATGCACCTGCTCTTTGACGCAGTGAGTCCACATTGAAGAATTAACCCTTCGGATATGCTCTCACACACCACAAACACGCATCTATGCTGATGTTCACTGAGGTATTGTTTAATAGCAAAAACCTGGAAATGACCGAAATGACCATCAATAGGGCACTAACGAAAGACACCGCGGCAGAGCCACAAAACGGACTATGATGCGGCTGTTGCAGAGGGTAATGTAAACTGTGGGGCAAGAATCACTCACAGATGGTAAATCTAGGGGCGAATGTTTGGTGAGGAGCAGGATATTTCGAAGCGTCTCCCACAGACTGCCTATCAGTCCCAAGGGGAGACATAATAACCGTACAAAGAAGAAATCAGACAACACCCGACCAGGCAATCAACAGGAGCTGAACCTCACCAGGCAGGGGCAGGAGGACACTGTGTGTCCAAGGAGGTGCTATCTTATCACTTAGGAGCTATTCTGGTGGTGATATACCATCGGAGTTTAATCATGAGGAAACGGCAGACAAAGTCAAATTAGGAACATTTCATAAAACGAATGACCTGTACGCTTCCAGTATCTCGACATCATGAATGACAAAGGCAGACTGGGGCAACAGTGCTCAGTAAAGGAGACTACACGGACATGACGTGTAGCATGGGGCCCGGATTAGATCCTGCTTCAGGGAGCCAGGAGGAGGAGGAGCGTTCTATGCAGCCCCTTACCGAAATAACTGATGAATTTGTTTTTTATTTAATTTTTTAAAAGTAGGCTCCATGACCAGCATGGAGCCCAACGTGGGGCCTAAACTCACAGCCTTGAGGTTAAGACCTGAGCTGAGATCAAGAGTCAGACGCTCAACCGACTGAACCACCCAGGTGCCCCACCCATGAATTTGGAATATGGGCGGTAGATTAGACAAAAACATCGCGCCAGCATTAAACTTCCTGAATGTGACAACGCACTGTGGTTAAGTGACAGAATATTATTGCTCTCAGTAAATGCACTGGGGGTAAAAGGGCATAATGTAAGCAACCTACTTCAACGGTCCGGAATACAGATAGATAGATGAGAATGTTTAAAAAAGCCAATGCAGCAAATGTTAAAAAATTGGTACTAAATAAAACACGGTACATTTATACCATGGAATGACACTCAGCTACAAAAGGAAAAACTTACTGATATAGGCAATTACATGAAGGAACCTCAAGAACATTATGCATGAGTGAAGAGAGCCAGATACCAAAGACTACCTATTATATGATACCATTTATGTAAAAGTTCAGGAAAAGGTAAAACTGTAAAACAGAAAACAGAAGTGTGGTTGCATGGGGCTGGGACTAACTATAAATGGGCAGGACTGGAGAGTGACAGAAATGTTCTACAATGGGTTGTGGTGGAGTGCCCGACTAGGTGAATTTAATGGTAGATAGATGATACCTCAATAAAGCAGTTAAAATGGATGGATTTAGGGAAATGTATATAAGAGTACTTCGTACTCATTATTTTTCTACAGGTTTGAAATTATTTCAAAATAAAATATTTAAAATGGGAGAAGATATTTGCAAATGACATACTTGATAAAGGGTTGGTATCCAAAATATAAAAAGAACTGATACAAGTCAACATCCAAAATTAGGGCACCTGCTTGGCTCAGTTGGTTAAGCGTCAGACTCTTTATCTCAGCTCACGGTTGTGAATTCAAGCCCTGCATTGGGCTCCATGCTAGGCATGAAGCTGCTTTAAAAAAAAAAATCCAACTAGGGGCGCCTGGGCGGCTCAGTGGGTGAAGCGTCTGCCTTCGGCTCAGGTCATCATAATCCTGGGGTCCTGGGATCGAGCCCTGCGTTGGGCTCCTTGCTCAACGGGGAACCTGCTTCTCCCTCTCCCCCTGACTGTGCTCTCTCTATCTCTCTCTCTACGTCAAATAAATAAATAACATCTTTTTAAAAAATCCAATTAAAAAATGGGCAGAAGACATGAATAGACATTCTCCAAAGAAAATACACAGATGGCCAACAGACGCATGAAAAGATGTTCAACATCACTCATCATCAGGGAAACGCAAATCAAAACCACAACAAGATATCACCTCACACCCGTCAGAATGGCTAAAATAAAAAATGCAAGAAATGACAAGTGTTGGGGAGGATGTGGAGAAAGGGTAACCCTCTTACACGGTTGGTGGGAATGCAAACTGGTGCAGCCACTGTGGAAAACAGTTTGGTGTTTCTTCAAACAGTTAAAAATAGAACCACCCTATGATCCAGTGATGGCACCACTGATTATTTACCCAAAGAATGCAAAAACACTAATTCCAAAGGATACATGCACCCCCATAGTTACAGCAGTGTTATTTACAATAGTCAAGATATGGAAGCAGCCCAAGTGTCCACTGATTGATGAATGGATAAAGAAGATGTGGTAGATATACACAATGGAATATTACTCAGCCATAAAAAAGAAAGAAATCTTGCCATTTGCAATGACGTGGATGAAGCTAGACAGTATTATGCTGAATGAAATAAGTCAGTTGGAAAAAGACAAGTACCATATGATTTCACTCATATGTGGAATTTAAGAAACAAAACAAATGAACAAAGGAAAAAAGAGAGCAAACCAAAAAACAGATTCTAAACTATAGAGAACAAGCTGATGGTGACCAGAGGGGAGGTGGGGGGATGGGTGAAATAGGTGATGGGGATTAAGGAGGGCACTTGTGATGAGCACTGGGTATTGGAGGGAAGTGTTGAATCACGGTATTGTTCACCTGAAACTCATATAACACTGCATGTTAACTAACTGGAATTAAAATTTTAAAAAATTTTTGGGGCGCCTGGGTGACTCAGTCAGTTTAGTGTCCAACTCTTGATTTCGGCTCATGTCATGATCTCAAGGTTGTGAGATCGAGTTCCGCATCAGGCTCTGTGCTGGGTGTGGAGCCTGCTTAAGATTCTCTCTTTCTCCCTCGCCCTCTGCCCTTCCCTGTCTCTCTCTAATAAAAAAAAAGGAAGGAAAAAATTTTTTAAATCTTTAAAAGAAAGCAGGATTTAACCACTGGTCATGTCATTTTTGTGTATGAATATAAAAACTTACCCAAACTTATTTTTTTTTTAAGGATTTTATTTATTCATTTGAGAGAGAGAGAGAGAGAGAGAGAGACAGCCAGCGAGAGAGGAAACACAAGCAGGGGGAGTGGGAGAGGAAGAAGCAGACTCCCAGCAGAGGAGGGGAGCCCGATGCGGGGCTCGATCCTAGAACACCGGGATCACGCCCCAAGCCGAAGGCAGACGTTTAACGATTGAGCCACCCAGGCGCCCCTACCCAAACTTATTAATAAAAGTTAGTAAAATAAAAAATATATATAAAAAAATAGAATGAGTAAATTTGCATGGGCTGGTATGAAATGATATCCAAGATACAGAGATTCCTACATATATGAAGTAACGTGAACAGTGTCATTGTGCGTGTTTGAAAAGCTTACAGAGACAACTTATCTATGCAGATACATGTATGCTTAGAACAGCAGTAAGCAAACAATGGCCCACGGCCTGTTTGTGGGAATAAAGGTTCGCTGGCACTCCGCCACGCCACTAGTTTGCATACTCTCTGTGGATGCTTTTGCGCAACAGCAGAGCTCGGGAGTTGCGACAGAAATAGTAGGACCCACAAAGTCGAAAATATTTGTTATCCGGCGCTTCGCAGAAAACAGGCCGATCCCCGCCTTAGAAAATGAAAGAAACATACGCAAGACAGTAAGAGCTGCCTCAAGGAAATGGGAATTGGGATCTGGGATGGAAAAGAGATCAAATTTTCATTACAACCCTTTTTGAGCTCTTTAAAGTTTTTTTTTTTTTGTTTTTGTTTTTTTTCAATTTTGTTTATTTGAGAGTGAGAGAGAGAGAGACAGAGAAAGTGAGCATGAGCAAGGGGAGAAGCAGAGGGAGAAGCAGACTCCCCGCTGAGCAGGGAGCCCGAGGCGGGGCTGGATCCCAGAACCATGGGATCATGACCTGAGCCAAAGGCAGAAGCTTAAGCGACTGAACCACAGGCGCCCCTCTTCAAAGTTTTCTGTACTATGAGACTACATGGCTCTGATAAACGTAATTTGTAAAAATGATTTAAGATTGCCTTTCATTTTATTGATTTTAATTTTTTTAAGATTTTTAAAACTTTTTAAAGATTTTATTTATTTATTTAAGAGAGAGAGAGAGAGAGCACGAGAGGAGGGTCAGAGGGAGAAGCAGACTCTCTGCGGAGCAGGAAGCCCAATGCGGGACTTGACGCCGGGACTCCGGGATCATGACGTGAGCTGACGGCAGATGCTTAACCCACTGAGCCACCCAGGCCCCCTTAAGATTTTTATTTATTTGTCCGAGAGAGAGAGAGAGAGAGAGAGAGAGAGAGAGCCTGGGGGGTGGGGCAGAGGGAGAGGAAGAAGCAGACTCCCCACTGAGCAGGGAGCCCAAGGCGGGGCTCGATCCCCGGACCCCAGGATCATGACCTGAGCCAAAGGCAGATGCTTCACCGACTGAGCCCCCAGGAGCTCAGTTTCCTTTCATTTTAAAAGATCAACAGCATTGCTCTCAACTCAAGAGAACGATGACCCCTATAAATATCAGCACCTGACCCAGGTGTGTTCCTCCCCCTCCTGGTATCAGAAACCAGCCTGTGAGGCTCACTTGGTAAATGACCTCTTGCTTTTCCTCAGAGGCCGGTGTAACCAGCACAGGAGGCCCCCGGGACATGCTACATACCTGGTCTTGTTTCCCCCAAATGATCTGTGTTGGAACCTTGATCTTGTCCATGTTCTGATGGAGGGAGTATCTTGACTTCTCACTGACGATTTCCAAAAACACTTTTCAGAAAAGGAAAACAAAGTGAGTGCACACTGGGCCGTGCCTGTGGGCACCCGAACTCTACAGGGTTCAGGGACAGTCATGGAGTCGGGGCCGCCACCTGTCTTTGGGGGCCCCAGAAAATGATCAAAGTCTCAGAAATGTAAAATATAAAAGCCAGCCCCCCATAACGCTTCACTGGTCACAGCCGCCAAGCTTAAACACGGCTACTTACGCTTTCGGTAGAAGTTGTTATGAGGAACACGGACGTCAACAAGGCCTCGCAGGATCTACGGAGAAGTGAACCGCGGTTAGAAGGCGAGAGACAGTTTGTTTCCTCGGCCCCATGGCTCTGGGACAGGGAAGGAAATAAAGTCTGGCAATTTATGGCATTGTCAAGGTTTCAGGGCCCAGGGCTCCAAATTCCCGCCACGGAGTATGCACTGCAACTGGGACTTAGGTCATCTGACGCTTTTTCCTTTGTAAATAGTTAGGAACCCGGGTCATACTGGGAAGCCAAAGCACGTAAAACACCTGACATGGGCTCACAGCACTTTATCTTGAGATATTCTCTGCTCAGCCTAAGACACAATCAAGGCTGGAAATAATATCGAGGAATTGTTTAGTAATATCCAAGTGCAGAACAAGGTCTATTAAAAAAATCAAACGATGGGGGATGATGGGCCTCTTGAACAATAAAGAGACAAACGATTCAAAAAATTCTGGGATGGGTTCCATAGTCCTTTGTTTAGTATTCAGTGTTATCTGTTTTCCTTGTGGAGGGCTGGTGAAGGCTGCCGCCAATGTGGGCAGGCCAGATCTCCCGGACCTGGGATCCTGACCCAGAGACTGGCTGCGGGAAGAAGGATCCTTGAGGTAGGGTACAGCGTTCGCATTAGCACCGGCTCTCCTCTCATCTACCTGGGAATGGTCTGAGCCCCTCAGATGTACTCTGAGGAGTCCTGTGTACTGACTGAAGGGGGAAAATCCAGCCAGAACTGCTCTGAACTAACCCTCTGGAGCATGACTAGAATCTGACCATTCTGGAAGTGAAAGCCTGGAGGGGAGACCAATGGCATCAGCCATTTTGTTTGCTTTACTACGTATCCTGCACCCGCACATCTACACATCCCTGACTCATGTGTTCATATGTCTATCTATGTATCCACCTACCCTGTACCTACCCATCCGTCCATCCATCCTCCCTCCCTGCTTCATGCAGACATCCATCCATCCATCCATCCATCCACCCATCCATCCATCCTCCCTGCTTCATGCAGACATCCATCCATCCATCCATCCTCCATCCTCCCTCCCTGCTTCCTGCATCCATCCATCCATCCATCCATCCATCCATCCATCCACCCATCCTCCCTCCCCGCTTCATGCAGACATCCATCCATCCATCCTCCATCCTCCCTCCCTGCTTCCTGCATCCATCCATCCATCCATCCATCCACCCATCCTCCCTCCCTGCTTCATGCAGACATCCATCCATCCATCCATCCTCCATCCTCCCTCCCTGCTTCCTGCATCCATCCATCCATCCATCCATCCATCCATCCACCCATCCTCCCTCCCCGCTTCATGCAGACATCCATCCATCCATCCTCCATCCTCCCTCCCTGCTTCCTGCATCCATCCATCCATCCATCCATCCATCCATCCATCCATCCTCCCTCCCTGCTTCATGCAGACATCCATCCATCCATCCTCCTTCTCTGCTTCATCCATCCATCCATCCTCCATCCTCCCTCCCTGCTTCATGCAGACATCCATCCATCCATCCATCCACCCATCCTCCCTCCCTGCTTCATGCAGACATCCGTCCATCCATCCTCCCTCCTTGCTTCATGCAGACATCCATCCATCCATCCATCCATCCATCCATCCATCCATCCTCCCTCCCTGCTTCATGCAGGCATCCATCCATCCATCCTCCCTCCCTGCTTCATGCAGACATCCATCCATCCATCCTCCATCCTCCCTCCCTGCTTCATGCAGACATCCATCCATCCATCCATCCATCCATCCATCCATCCATCCACCCATCCTCTCTCCCTGCTTCATGCAGATATCCATCCATCCATCCTCCTTCTCTGCTTCATCCATCCATCCATCCATCCTCCATCCTCCTTCCCTGCTTCATGCAGACATCCATCCATCCATCCATCCACCCATCCTCCCTCCCTGCTTCATGCAGACATCCATCCATCCATCCTCCATCCTCCCTCCCTGCTTCCTGCATCCATCCATCCATCCATCCATCCATCCATCCACCCATCCTCTCTCCCTGCTTCATGCAGATATCCATCCATCCATCCTCCTTCTCTGCTTCATCCATCCATCCATCCTCCATCCTCCTTCCCTGCTTCATGCAGACATCCATCCATCCATCCATCCATCCATCCATCCATCCTCCATCCCTGCTTCATGCAGACATCCATCCATCCATCCATCCATCCATCCTCCATCCCTGCTTCATGCAGGCATCCATCCATCCACCCACCCACCCTACATCTCTGAATCATACATGTGTATGTCTATTGATGGATCCATCTATCCTGCATCCACCAATCAATCCACTTTCCACCCCTGCATTCTGCAGGCATCCTCCCATCCATCCAACCAAGTATTCAGCCGTTCATCTCTCCTGCATCCCTAAATCACCCACGCACGTACATGCACCAATTCAGGTGTCCATCTACTCTGCATCTACTCACACATCCATTCTCCATCTCTGCATTATCCAGGCATCCTCCCTCCCCCTGACCCACCCAATGATACCGAGCACCTACTTCACTCAAGCACTGTGCTAAAGGCTGGGGACAGAGCAGCCAGTTAAGACAAAATCCTTGATCTTATGAGGTTAGAGTGGAAGACACAGACAAGTAAATGGACAAACATAACATGACACAGAGTGCTCGGGTGCTCCTTGTCTCCTAGGAGGGAAGACATCTAGAGCTGCCACTTACTCTCTCACAGTGTTTTCATATTCCTGACAACTCAAAACATGGAATTTCCTAAAGCACTGTTTGGCCACTCTCTTCTGGGCAGAAAGCATGACCAGGAAAGGACAGTGCAACCTCACAACTAAAAAGAGGATCTTAGGGATAGAATGTACCATAGAATCAGATTCTGGGTGCTTCTATACCCATTAACTGTGTCGTGTTCACGCCTTCTGAAAAGAGCCCATTCCCTCTACTTCTAGGAGGCCCCAGCCCACCGCGAGACAGGGGCCAGTTCCTACACTAGAAAGAGATTAGTTACAGTTATGAAACTTAGCCATGCAGTCTTGTCCCTTGTTCCCACCCCGCCGCCCTAGATTCACAGCTTCATTCGGACCGTGACCTTTACCATCACCCTGGCTGATGGCTCTAACTGCACGGCTCTGGGCCAGACGGCCCTCAGCTCCGCCTGCATGTGCAGCCGTCTGCTTGACATCTGCACTGGAGGCCTCACAGACAACCTGAACACGTCCAAAACGGAGCCCTTAGCTTGTCCCCAAGACCTACCCTCCCTCCCTCCTTCCCCTGCTCAGAAAATGCTGCCTTCATCCAACTCAAGCACCAGAAGTCACCTGTGAGTCCTTGCTGTCCCTCATCCTCCACCTCCAATTTGCCAGGAAGTCCTGCCCACCCTGCCTCCCAAAGCAGCTCGGGTCTCCAGTCTCCACTGCCACCGCCCACATCTACACCACTGCCATCGCCAGGCCACGGGAGCACCCCACCGGTTCTCCACTTCTGTTTGTGCCCCACACAGTCCCTCTTAGGAGAACTCCAGGCTCCTTCCCATAGCCTGTAGGGTCCTACGTGATCTAGCCCAGTGGTTCTCCAAGTGGCTCCTGGGAGCTCGTGAGGTCAAACTATTTCCCCGTAATGCTAAATGTTACCTGCCTGCTCCACCTTCATGCTCTGTTCCCCAGAGCCTGCTTGTGGAGGGACAGCGTCATCACGCTGAGGGCTACTGGAATGAGAGCCTGTGTGTTCTCGTGTTTTACCTTTTTCTGAGTCTTACTTTCTGATATGGTAAGTATCAATAGAACCTCCACAAACAGAAGCTCTCTGGGGTTCCTAGCAAGTCTTAAGCATGTAAAGCAGTTCTGAAATTAAAAAGAGAAAAGAAAAGAAAGGAAAGGAAAGAAAGGAAAAGAAAAGAACAGAAAAAGAATTCTCTACTGCAGCCCTTGCCTCCCTCTCCTGCTCTCCCTCTAGATAGATGCCAGCCCCCCCGCCTCCTTCCAGTGTCTTGAACTTAACTGTATTTCCCCATCTCTGCCCACACTATTCCTCAGAGAGGCTTATCAAAGTCTCCCCTGCCCCCCTGCTTTCAATCACATACCATCTTCATCTCCTCCATAGCACTCATCACCATGCGTACATATTTGTTTGTTAATTGCCTCCCGTACTGGCCTGTGTCTGCCCAGGTACCCTCTCTGTCTTCTTTCTTCACCACTGGGCCCAAACACCGTGCCTGATCTGTCATGGGCACACGACAGCCATCGAATGGTGACGCAGAGCAGCACAAGAGGGAAGGGGTGCGTGAGGAGGCCAGCGCTGGCCGTCCCAGCCTTTGGAGGAGGGCAGGCATATTGCTGCTGAGAGCACTGTACCTGCTGGGGCACCTTGAAGCGGACGTAGGAGCAGAGCTGGAGCATTTCACTCATCTCTTCTGGGGTGGATGGGATCAAGGGGATCTTCTCCACGGCGGCCGAGTCCTGCAGTTCTTTGAGCCGCTGTACAAATTGATTATCAGTTGAGTACTGCAGGCCTGCGGGATTCAAACCAAAACAGCTTGGCAATCTGTCTACCTTCTTACCAACTTCCATCTTATATAGGAAACGTCCAATATCAGCCCAGAGCTAATATATTTCAGGTGTTTTTTTAAACAGATTTGTTTTTCATTGGTATTGCCATCCTTGCTCAAAGTCAAAACCCCGCTCTGAGAAACATAGAAAAAGACTCCTTCAGGATGGTTTAGGGACTGGTTACTCAAACTGTGGTCCATGGACCAGCAGCACTGGAAGCCCGCAGAAAATGCAGAATCTCAGCCCCTCCCCTAAGTCTCTTGAATCTGAATCCACACTTGAACAAGTTGCAGGGGAGGCACGTATATGATAGAGTTTAAGAAGCATCAGTCTAGATGGGGCGCCTGGGTGGCTCAGTCATTAAGCATCTGCCTTTGGCTCAGGTCATGATCCCAGCGTTCTAGGATGAAGCCCTGCATTGGGCTCCCTGCTCAGCAGGAAGCCTGCTTCTTCCTCTCCCACTTCCCCTGCTTATGTTCCCTCTCTTGCTGCCTCTCCCTCTGTCAAATAAATAAATGAAATCTTTTAAAAAAAAAAGAAGCATCAGTCTAGAAGACAACATGCCCGAGCCCCTTCACACCATACCCCTGAGAGAAGAGCTGATCAAATACATGATGGGAAGAAAAAACAGTATTGGAGTGACTGATGCCTCCTTCCCTTGGCCTGGAGCCACTTAGCAATCTCTGTTTGGGGGTCAATATCTAACCACAGGGAGAGAGAGACCCCTTGTGAACTGTCCCCCAGGTTGGGGCAGTGGCTGCCCTCCACACAGCCCCTCTTCCTCCAGGACAGCATTAGGTGCTTACTGAGACTGAACACCTTTGAGAATGACCATCGTTTCCTATCTCCCTGGAGCAAGACATGAGAGAATTCACACGAGCTGATGTGCACAGGAGGGCAAAACTAATTTTCACTTCCAACACTGAGCCAAGGTCTAGGTGTTTAACTTAGCTGACGAGCTACATTTCACAAAGAAAGGCAGTGACATCAATACTGTGCTGCAGAAATCCACACTTTATAAATTTCCTATGCTCAACAGTTCCTTTAAAGCTAGCAAAAGCACCATGTGGCTTTCATGATGTCATGGGGCAGATTACATGATCTATTTCCTTTTACTTAAAAAATAATCCTAGATTAAATGTCATGGGGTATCCTGGATTGGATCCTAGAACAGAACAAGGACATTAGTGGAAAAGCTAATGAAATCCAGATAAAGCCTAGAGTTCAGTTAATAGTACTATATTGGTGTTGGTTTCTTAGCTGTGACAAATTTACTGTGGTAAGGTGAGCCATTAACAATGGGGGAAGCTGGGTGAAGGGTATATGGGACTCTGTACTATCTTTGCAACATTTCTGTAAATTTAAAATTATTTCAAAGTAAAAAACCTTATCTTTTCATTTCCACACACAAATAATCTTAATTTTATTTATTTTTAATCAGCCAATCAATTAAGTAGGAGCATGAGTGGGGGGGAGGGGCAGGGGAAGAGGGGGAGAGAGAATCTTTAGCAGGCTCCACCATGCTAAGTGCAGAGCCAGCCTCAGGGCTTGATCTCAAGACCCTGAGATCATGACTTGAGCTGAAATCAAGAGGCGGATGCTTAACTGACTGAGCCACCCATTGCCCCCAAATAATCTTAATTTTAAATTTCCAATTGAAACTTAGGTGTGAAACTCTACTCTGAGCAAATGAACATACATTCAAAAAAGCTAGTTAGATTTGACCTCCCATAAGTGATTAAAAATCTAGTAACTTCCTTAGGAGGATTCCCAAACTTTATTACTAAAAGGCCAAATGATTTCAGACATGGTGCTTGGAAAAAGGAGAAAAGAAAACCATTTGGGAGTTTCAATTTCAATGTCCTTAACAGACCTGAAAGCAATTTTAGTGACTAAAAGATTTTAAAAGGTCAGTTTTGTTAGGTTTCAGTAGAAGGGTTGACTCATGACAGGTTCTAACAGATAAAGGACGTAAAGTGGGTAAGAGTGACATATAAGAGGTAGTGGACATTAAAGGATTTCCAAAAAAGCCAGTTTAGGTTCTAGAGTCAGACTACCTAGGATCCATTGCTATCATAGCTCCAGCAGTAATGTAATTTATTTGTGCCTCAATGTTCCCATCTATAAAATGGGCATACAATCTTGAGATGGATAATAATTACCCATGTAAAAAGTCGTTGAGATGTACACGTAAAATTTGGGGAATTTACTATGTGTAAATCATAATCCAATAAAGTACCAGAGAGAGAGGGAGCAGGAGAAGGAAAAAGAAAAATTAAGATTTTCTCTCTAACACATTATAAATCCAAATTTGAAGACTTATGTAAGAAAAATGAATTTTATTTTATTTTTTTATTTTTTATTTTTTTAGATTATATTTATTTGACAGACAGAGAGACAGCCAGCGAGAGAGGGAACACAAGCAGGGGGAGTGGGAGAGGAAGAAGTAGGCTCCCAGCAGAGCAGGGATTCCGATGCGGGGCTCGATCCTAGGACCCTGGAATCACACCCTGAGCCGAAGGCAGACGCTTAACAACTGACCCAGGCGCCCCAGAAAAATGAATTTAAAAATCCAATTTTAAAATCCAGTGGTGTATGGGACTCTTGGTCTTGAGCTTAAGTTTGAGCCCCACATTGGACGTAGAGTTTACTTAAAAAAATAAGATCTTTTTTTTTCCCCAACAAAATCCTTAAAAAAAAATCCAACTTCAAATTGTAATTTCTGGGGACATATTACAGCTCAAGTTGACATTTATAAAAACATAGAAACTAAAGTTTGTTGATTTTTTAAAAAAAAGATCTTACCATGTATCAAGATTTCTGAGTTTTCAGCAAAAAAGGAGAAAGGCATAATAATAGTACTTTCACCTTATAAGGAGATGGCAAGAATTTTTTTTTTTTAAAGATTTTATTTATTTATTTGACAGAGACAGCCAGTGAGAGAGGGAACACAAGCAGAGGGAGTGGGAGAGGAAGAAGCAGTCTCCCAGCAGAGAAGCCTGATGTGGGGCTCGATCCCAGAACGCTGGGATCACGCCCTGAGCTGAAGGCAGATGCTTAACGACTGAGCCACCTAGGCACCCCGAGATGGCAAGAATTAAATCCATATAAAGACCTTAGCTCATAAGAGCTCAATAAATGTTGGATGTTAGGGGCATCTGGGTGGCTTAGTCAGTTGAGCATCTGATTCTTGGTTTCAGCTTAGGTCATGACCTCAGGGTTGTGGGACTGAGTCCCACAAAGGACTGCATGCTAAGCACGGAGTTTGCTTGTCCCTCTCCCTTGGCTCCTCCCCCTGCTCACTCTCTTTCTCTCTCAAATAAATAAATAAAATCTTAAAAAAAAATGTTGGCTGTTAATATCATCATTATATTTCAAAGTATATATATACTGCAAAGTACTAGACACATTGTAATTAACGACCTCCACTCCTTTGTGGAACAAGGCTGACTCTAGATTTTAAAAGTTAGCATGGTTATGATGACGGTTCTACTATTATTGTTGGCTAGTTATCACTGCAGCATTGCACAGCTCTAAAGCAGACATTGAAGAAATGATCCTACAAGACAGTGGCAGACACTGCCATTTGCTCCATAGAGATTCAGACCCCGCCATGCTCAAGTCCTCACGCACGGGGCTGTTTTAGCCTCGTGACTTACCAGCGGGGCACACAAGGCAAAGACTGCAGACGTCTGATGGGTAGTAAGCAGCATATACCCCAGCCACGTGGCCACCCATAGAGGTGCCTATCAGGTGGAAGGGTTTTTTGTTCAGCTTGAGGCATTCTACAAACTAGGGAGGGAAATGAGAAGGAGGTTTGGTTATATAGCTGTAGACAATAACAATCCTGATAACACAGCAGAAAACCTCTGAAATCTACTGGATCCGTTATCCAGATAAGCCCTGTGGCATATAATCCTCTTTACCTGGCACAGGTGATTGAAGGACATTTATAAGTACAAAACTGACAAGGATTCCCCTAACTCATGAGCCAGCAAACTTTTTTTTTTTTTTTTTAACAAAGGTCCCAAGAGAAATATATATTTTGCTTTGTGGGTCATATGTTCTCTGTTGCAACTACTCAGCTCTCCTGTTGTAGCACAAAAGTAGCCAGAGGTAATATGTAAATGAATGAGCATGGTTACATTCCAAGAAAACCTAGCTTACCAAAATAGGTGGCAGGCCAACCATAGTTTGCTGACTCTTGCCCTACATTTAAAGCCCTTCCCATCCATCCTTCCATTTCATATAACGATCCACCTATCTGTCTATTCAACCATCTAACCGTTCATCCAACCATTCAACCAACCACCCACCCATCTATAAAAATATTTATTGCGTATCTGTTATGTACAAGGAACTACGATCAGCTCCTGAGGAGACAGCAAAGACCCCAAAAGACAAGGTACCTGACCTCATCAGAAAACACACTCTAAAGGGGGTTAGGTCGGGCACAGGCATTAGATATTTAACAACCTCGTCTGGGGAAAATTCATAACATCAGTTCGTAACTTACAGATTACTAAATTCTGAAGTGGTTCATGAGCCCCATGACCTTGAAAGCCCAGCCAGAGAGAGGCTGAAGCTAGATGCTAAAATAGAGCACCCTCCCCACCCCCCACAACTAGGGAGAGGGGCTATCATTATGTCGTGTCATGTAGGTGGTAAGCTAAAAAAATAGACTCTAGGGAAATGGTCTTGAGAATTCTAAACTCCTTTTTAAAGAGCTAAAAAAAAAATTGCCCATATTATATTTCTTGAGAAATAACTAAAGTAGGCTTAAAGGAGAACAGCCTGCAACAGGTTCTGGTCCTCCACTGCTGACCAATGATACCACTGGGGTGCCTTTTTGTCTGCAAACCTTTGCAGACAGAATGCATTGGAGACTGGTTACTAGTCAGCATGGAACTCTCTTCCCTGCTCTCCAGACTTGGGCATGCAAGGTGGGTAAGACACAGTCCGAGCAATTTTTGGCGGCGCCTCCTGCTTACCTGGTGTATCCTCTTTACTTGCCCGTCTATGGACAGATCATCCAGGGAGGATCGGGTGGTGCCCTCATGTCCTGGCATGTCCACGCAGACCAAGTGCAGGTTCTTTGGAAGGAACTAGGGACACAGAGGTGCAGACAGTCAGGATGGGGTATTCAGGACACGTCTGTCCATTCTTCTAGGGAGGTCGCCCCCACTTACCAAGTGACCTGGGCAGCCATCCCCAAGGATGTAGGGCTCTAGGCTACCCAATGTCTTACCCTAGTTACAGCTGACATGAGTAAGCACTGCTGGTAGCCTCATAGGGAGCAGAGGCCCTCAAAGACCAAACCAAAGATGGGAGGGGACTCAGGAGATGTCTGGAAACGGGGGGAAGGGGGGACAAAGATTGGGGTAGCGGGCTTGAGTCTCTTGCTCTTTCTCGATACCAGTTGGTAGGTACTATCTCCTTTCCTTTCACCCCTTCCACACTTACACCACTCATGAAGCCACTGAATTGGAACTAGGAAAGAAGCCTCTGTTCTCCCAGAACCCTGGGCAGCTCCAGAGCCAATAGGAGCAAAGTTTAGAACCACGTCTGATCACCCTGATTCTGGTTTCAACTTTTTTTCTCTTTTTTTGCCTTGAAGGCCTAATTCCTGGGATGATTATTATCCTAAAACATCCTAAAGCTGAGAAACATCAGTTATCAATACACAAATACCAGTTATAACAAAAACATCTGAGGTGGGTCAGGAAGTGAGAGATTCATTAAGGCGTGAGAATGACTGTCCTCACAGTGGAATTTGGGAATGAGAACAGAAGTAACTACAGGATTTGTGAGCATTTTCCCCCTGGTGTAGCTCATACTTGGAATCATTCAGGTATGGCTCTGCTTGAGGTGGTAACTGGGGGCACGTCCCTCCCGAGACCTCTCCCAGGCCCAACCTGTACCAGCTGGTCATGCTTACCAAGCAGAGCAAGTTGCCACACCCAAGGAAACCAGGACAGAAGGTGAGTGATTTGGAAAACTACCTCAGAAAGCTGTCAGATTAAGACCGTTTCTCTAGGGGCGCCTGGGTGGCGCAGGCGTTAAGCGTCTTCGGCTCAGGGCGTGATCCCAGCGTTCTGGGATCAAGCCCCACATCAGGCTCTTCCGTTATGAGCCTGCTTCTTCCTCTCCCACTCCCCCTGCTTGTGTTCCCTCTCTCGCTGGCTGTCTCTGTCAAATAAATAAATAAAATCTTTAAAAAAAAAAAAAGACCGCTTCTCTAAATGGCCCAGGAAAATTAAAAAACAAAAACAAAAGCAAAAAACAGAAGGAGGAGGAGGAGGAGGAGGGAGGGAAAGGGAGAAGAAGAACAAAAGGGGGGGCTGAGGGGAAGGAAGAGGAGACACCCGGAGTATAAGAATAAATGATTTTGTTAAACCCAATCTTGATAGTCATGACAAGTTCTGAGAGGAGGCTGAGTGTCAGAGACCTTCCCTAAGAAATATTCATATGGTGAAATGATTTCTAAAGTGCAGATTTTACAAATAACACTGAACTTGTAACTTTCGTCTGACAAAAGGATCTGAATAACACAGGTGATCCTCAAACAACATGGGTTTGAACTGTGCAGGTCCACTTAGACACGAATTTTTTTTTTATATAGTGCAGTACATGTATTTTCTCTTCCTTATGATTTTCTTTTTTTTTTTTTTTAAGATTTTATTTATTTGAGAGAGAGAGAGAGCACACAACCAAGGGGAGCAGCAGGCAGAGGGAGAGGCAGAAGCAGGCTCCCCATTGAGCAGATCGCCCAACATGGGGCTCGATCCCAGGACCTGAAGATCACGACCTGAGCCAAAGGCAGACACTTAACCAACTGAACCACCCAGGTGCCTCTATAACATTTTCTTTTCTCTAGCTTGTTTTATTGTAAGAATACAGTATATAATACCTATGACATACAAAATATGTGTTAATTGACCATTTATGTTATTGGTAAGGCTCCTGGTAAACAGTAGACTATTCATAGTTAAATTTGGGGGAAGCAAAAAAGCTGTACACGAATTTTTGACTGCATCGTGGGTGGGCTCCCTTAACCCCCATATTGTTCAAGGTTTAACTGTATACCGAATTAGTTTAGTGTGTGTGTGTGTGTGTGTGTTTTAAGTCAGCTCCATGCCCAACACAGGGGTTGAACTTACAACCCCTGAGATCTAGAGTCACATGCTCTACCGACTAAGCCAGCCAGCCACCCCTATACTGAATTAGTTTTAAGATGATTTGAGCCACAGTTCTGGGTTCCCTTGGCTTTCCATCATTGCAGATAACATCACATGCAAGTAGACACCCTTTTCTTTACTGAGTGACACCCTGTTGAGAGAGAAGAACCTAGAACCATACCTTGACCACACTGAGCCACATATCCTTGTGTGCAGAGAACCCATGGAGCATGAGGATGGACGGTTTGTGCCCAGGCCTGCCCCGGAAGGAATAACAGAACTGATAGTCCTCGTGGTAAACATAGCGGACCTGCATGCCCAATGTTCTCCGCCAGTACCTGGGGAATAAAAATAAAGGTGAGACCAAATCAGCAAGCTCCAGAGAAGGGGCTTTGGGAGGGGCTCATGGCCTGTCTGTAGTCCTACTTCCCAGCTCCTCTCCCCCTCCTCCCCATAGGTCTCTGGAGTCCCCCTGAGCTTCACCCTCAGGGACCACTAAGTAAAACCATTCCAGGAAGCACCTTAAATCAATATTCTGGTATGTACCTTTCTAATACTTCTAACTAGGAGGAGAAAAAAGAGTGTTTTCTGAGGGAGTATGACACATCATAGCCTTTTGTTTATCTATTTGTATCTCTATTTTTAGCAGTCTGAATGGTGGCATGATGAAGGAGTAGGTGGTGGGATCTCTCCGGCTGTCCGATTGGCCTTTCTCTGCCTCGCTTGCTGGAGCTACAGCGGAATTCAAAGTGGCTGGGGGTAAGGCTGGGAAGAACGCCAGAAAGGCCAAGAAAAAGGCAGTTTCCCCAAGCAGGGAGCTGGCTTGCAGTTCCTGGTGGGCCATACTCATGGACAGCCGAAATCTAGGGCGAAGAGCCATGAATGCTATTCGTGTCACACCACCCCGGAGTAAGTACCCCCTCACTGCAGAGGGACTCTGATGGTCAGGAAATGCATCCCAAAACTTAAAGGTAGCAGCTTGCTCTTCGTGGAGGCGAAGCACCAGCCTCTCACATCAAGGCTACATTTGCTGGGGGTGGTGTCATTCCACACATCCACAAGTCTCTGACTGGGGAGAAAGGACAACAGAAGACTGTCTAAAGGGTGCCTGGATTCCTGATGATCTCAGGACCAAACCCTCGGACAGCTGTCCAGTGTTGGTGAGTCCAGTGGACTCTATCTCTGTGAAACACACAATTTTGTCCTTTTATAATTCTATTTGAGCAAGTGGGAAGTTTAAATAGCTTTCCAGCCAACCAAATTTCTGCTTTTGAGTCTTAACCTTATGTAAGAGTTAGTGTGGCTTCGAAGCTATTGATTTTGAACGAGTGGATTTTGATTGAGTGGACTGGGTTTTAATTGTGATGTAGAGGTCATAGTAACAAACATTTGTTTTTATACAGACATTATTTCCACTCTGGGGGATAAGCTCAGTAAAGGTCATACCCCCCCTCCCCACACACACATACATACGTATATATATATATATATTTAAAACTATATACTAATATATAGGGTTTGATCCTCCTGAAGATTTTGAGAGTGAGAACTTGACTTTTCTTTTTAAGACTTCACTTATTTATTTGAAAGAGAGAGGGAGATAGCAAGAGGGAGCATGAATTGGGAGGGAGGGGCCAAGGGAGAGGGAAAAACGGACTCCCTGCTAAGCAGAGAGCCCGATGCAGGGCAGGGCCCTGGGGTCATTACCCGAGCTGAAGGTGGATGCTTAACCAACTGAGCCACCCAGGTGCCCCAGAACTTGACCCTTAAGAACTATCTGCATCAATCCCTTGGCTTTATTCCTCACAACATATGGCAGCTGGTTGAAAGCTCAGCTTCTGTCGGTTACGTAAGACTTGGCAGTGCTGGAGTTTGGCCCGAATTCGATTTCAATATGGAATTACCATCAAACAAATTGAACTCTCTGCATGAAGAATCTCTCCAAGATGAAAGATAATTAATTCAATCAGAGATTCACTTTGTGGTACACTTTGCACCAGAGAGGTAGCCAAGTCTTGCAAAAAGCAAATAGCCTAAAGGACCAGTGTTAACCCTTGGTGTAAATAAAGGGAGAAGGGGATGCGGATATATATTCATATTTACTTGCATCGGCATACAAAAAGCATGAGAGCATACACCAGATGCTATTAAGGTGAGTATCTGGAGCAGAGCAGGGATTCTAGGGAGAAGCAGGTGGTAGAAAGGGAACAGGGGTAGGAGGGAGACTTTTACCACTTTCCTTTTTCAATGAAATGCATTCCCCATTCAAAACATTAAAAATAACACTGGCTAGCTTAAAAGCTCTTATGACAAAGCAAGCATGTTTCAAAATTCTAAATCATGGCACCATAACACGAGTTCGCTCATTCATTCATTCTTTCATTCATATCCCAGTTCATTCATTTATTGACTGTATGATCTTTTTTAAAAATTAAAGTATAGTTGCCAGACAATGTTTTATTAGTTTCAGGTATACAATACAGTGCTTGGACAATCGTACACATTACTCGGTGCTCACCACAGCATAGCCGCCATCTGCCACCATTCGCCAGCATGTGACAGCATACTGTTTTTACAGTATTCTTGACCATACTCCCTCTGCTGTACTTTTCACCTCCACGACTCATTTATTCTATAACTGGAATGTTGTACATCTTAATCCCTTTCACCTATTTTGCCCAAACCCCCAGCCACTTCCCCATTGGCAATCACCGGTTTGTTTTCTGTATTTATGATTTTGTTTCTGGTTTTTGCTTGTTCATTTGTTTTTTAGATTCCTCACAGAAGTGAAGTCACCCAGTATTTCTCTTTGTCTGACTGAAATATCACTTAGCATTATACCCTCTGGGTACAACCACATTGTCATAAATGGCAAAGTCTTTCTTTTTTATGGCTGAGTGATGGCTACTCCATTGCATACATAATGCACTCCTCCAGGGTACAGACCCTTCATCCTGTAAGTCTCAATGTTACTAGGTTACAAGAACCTCTGGAGAAAAGTACTTCAACATTTCTTTCTTTCTTTTTTTTTTTTTTATTGTGGTAAAATATGCATCGGAAGATCCACCATTTTTTAAAAAGATTTTATTTATTTATTTGAGAGAGAGAGCAAGCATGGGGGGAGGGCAGAGGGAGAAGGAGAAGCAGACTCCCCGCTAAGCAGGGAGCCCGACGCAGACCTTGATCTCAGGACCCTGAGATCATGACCTGAGCCGAAGATTGACACTCAACTGACTGAGCCACCCAGGCGCCCCTTGAAGATTCACTATTTTAACCACACAAGTCAGTGGCATTAAGTACAGTCACAATGCTGTACATCAACCATCAACCATCACCACCATCAACCATCACTACCATCCATTTCTAGAACTTTTTCATCATCCCAAACAGAAATTCCCCTCTTCCCCTCAGCCCCTGATAACCTCTATTCTACTTTCTATCTCTATGAGTCTGCCTACCCTAGGTACCTCATATAAGTAGATTCATACAACATTGTTCTTTTGTGTCTGGCTTATTCCACTGAGCATAATGATTTCAAGGTTCATCCATGTTGGAGCAGGTATCAGAATGTCATTTTTTTTTTTTTTAAGATTTCATTTATTTATTTGACAGAGCAAGAGACAGTGAGAGCACACAAGCAGGGGGAGAGGGAGAAACAGGCTCTCCACCAAGCATGAAGCCTGATGCGGGGCTCGATCCCAAGATCCTGGGATCATGACCCGAGCCAAAGGCAGACACTTAACTGACTGAGCCACACAGGCGCCCCTAGAATTTCATTCCTTTTAAAAACTGAATACTATTCCATGGTATATAGGTACATTTTGTTTATCATGCATCTATTGATGACTATTTGGACAGTTTCATTTTACTGGCTATTGTGAGAAAAGTTGCTGTGAACATCGGTATACAGATGTCTGTTTGAGTCCCTGCTTTTAAGTCTTTGGGGTATATACCCAGAAGTAGAACCGTTGGATCATAAGGTAATTCTATGTGTAACTTTTCTGAGGAACTACTAAATTTGTCCACAGCAGCTGTACTATTTCACCTTTCTACCAGCAATGAACAAGGGTTTCTCTAAATTCTCACCAACACTTGTTTTCTGTTTTTTTTTTTTAAGATTTTATTTATTTATTTGACAAAGACAGACAGCCAGCGAGAGAGGGAACACAAGCAGGGGGAGTTGGAGAGGAAGAAACAGGCTCCCAGCCGAGGAGCCTGATGTGGGGCTCGATCCCAGACCTCCGGGATCACGCCTCGAGCCAAAGGCAGACGCTTAACGACTGAGCCACACAGGCGCCCCTTCTGTTTTTTTTAAATAGGCACCCTAAAAAATAAATAAATAAAATAAAATAAAATAAAATAAAATAAAATAAAATAAAAATAATATATATAATAGCCACCCTAATGGGTGTGTAGTATCTCACTGTGGTTTTGATTTGCATTTCCCTAATGACTAGGATGTTGAGTATAGATTTCTTTTTATTGACATGTAATTGACATACCGTAAAAGTCACCTTTTTAAAGGGTACAACTGAGGATTTTTTTTAAAAGTATATTCACAAAGTGGTGCAACTATCACCACTATCTGTATCTGGAACATTTTCATCAAAAAGAAAGAAGACTGAACTGTATACTTTAAAACGGGATGGTAAATTTTATGTTATGTATATTTTACTGAAAGAAAGAAAGAAAGAAAGAAAGAAAGAGAAAGAAAAGAAAGAAAGAAAGAAAGAAAGAAAGGAAGGAAGGAAGGAAGGAAGGAAAGAAAGAAAGAAAGAAAGAAAGAAAGAAAGAAAGAAAGAAAGAAAGAAAGAAAGAAAGAAAGAAAGAAAGAAGAAATCCACACCGATTAGCACTCACTCTCCTCCCTATAGGTCCTGACAACCACTAGTTTCCTTCGTGTCTCTTTGTGTTTACTTCATGTCTCCCCGCCAAGCAGGGAGCCCAATGCGGGACTTGATCCCAGGACCCCAGGATCAGGACCTGAGCCAAAGGCAGATGCTTAACTGACTGAGCCACCCAGGCGTCTAGTGCTCCACTCCTTTTTAAGGCTAAATCATATTCCATCATATGGATATGCACACTTGTTTATCCAGTCATCGGTTCATGGACATTTGGGTTGTTTCTCCTTTTTAGCTCTTAGGAGCTAAATAATGGCACTATGAACATTCACGCACAACTTTTTCTGTGGACACATGTTTTCAGTTCTCTTGGGTGTTCTCAGCTCACCTAGGCGTGGAATTGCTGGATCATATGGTAGCTTTTTTTAAAGAAGCCTTTGAGGAACTGCCAGACTCCTTGCCAAAGTGGTTGCACAATTTTACATTCCCACAAGCAGTACACAAGTGGTCCAATTTCTCTACATCCTTCATTGTTATTTTTTAGAGAAACCTTTAACTGAAGCATAAATCATATAGAAAAATCGCACGCATTTTAAGCGTACGGCCTGATGAATTTGCACAAAACGAATGAACCCAGCATCTGACCCAGATTAGGATCTAGAACATGACCAGCATCCTAGGTGCCTATCTTGTGTCTTTCCCCATCACCACCCCCAAAGGTAACCCCTGCCTCCCTTTGCCTCTTCAGGACAGTTCTGCTGTTTCAGAACTTTACCATACGATAAGTATTTGTTTGTATCTGACTTCCTTCATTCAATATTATGTTTGTGTGTTAGAATATAAGTTCTATCCTTTCCACTAAATGCTATATGAATAGTGGCACAACTATACCTTTATTTACTTATCTATTATGGTATTAATAGACACTGTTGCTTCCAGTTTGGAGGTTCTATAAATGAAGCTGCTATGGGACATTCTTTTATATGTCTTTTGATCTCTCTCTCTCTCTCTATATATATACACTACATACATATTTCTATCGCATGAAATGAGGGGGTCATATTGACAAAAAGTTTTCCAAACCAATTTACACTTTTTTTTTTAAGATTTTATTTATTTATTTATTTGAGATAGAAAGACAGAGAGAGAGAACGCAAGCAGGGGGCAGAGGCAGAGGGAGAAGCAAGCTCCCCGCTGAGCAGGGAGCACAATGTGGGGCTTGATCCGAGGACTGTGGGATCATGACCTGAGCCGAAGGCAGATGCTTAACGAACTGAGCCACCCAGGCACCCCAGTTTACACTTTCATCAACAAGATGCCAGACTCTAGTTGCTCCACATCCATACTGGGTTGAATAGTATGTCCCCCAATTTCATGTCTATCTGGAACCTGTGGATATGACCTTATTTGGAAACAGCATCTTTCCAGATATAATCGAGTTGAGGTCATACTAGATTACAGTTGGCCCCAAATCCAATATGGCTGGTGCACTCATATAAAAAGGCTAAATGTGGACCCAGAAACACACCAAAGGAACACCACCATATGACATATAGAGGCAGACAGCCGAGCAACACGTCTACATATGAAGGACATATTTACAAGTCAAAGAGTGCCTGGGATAGCTCACAGTCACCGGAAGCTAGGGAAGAGCCACTGAACAAATGCTCCCTCAGAGCCACCAGAAGGAACCAACCTTGTCAACACCTTGATTTAATTTTCCAACCTGCAGAACTGTGAGAGAATACATTTCTGTTGTTTTAAGTCACCCAGATTGTGGCCATTTATCACAGCAGCTCTAGGATATGAATACAACAGCCTGGCCCATACTTGGAATTGTTAGCCTGTTTCACTTTAGCCATCCTGGTGGGTGGGAAATGGCCTCTCCTTGTGGTTTTCATTGATTAAATTTCCTGCATGGCCAAAGAAGTTGAGCGCCATTACATATGTTTACTGGCCATTTGGGTAACCTCTGTTGTGAGGTTTTTCTATGTTTTCTTACAAAAGTTTTATTGTTTCGTTTCGATCTATAATCCACCTGGATTTGATTTTTGTGCATGGTACAGGCTGTAGATGAGGCCGTATTCTTTTTTATGGCTGCTTTACAAATTACCAAGCTTAGCAGCTTAAAACAACACTCATGTATTAACTCACGGTTCTGTAGGTCAGGCGTGAGCTTAGCCGAGTTTCTCTTCTGAAGATATCACAAAGCTGAAATCAAGGCACCAGCCAGCTCCGATCTGGAAGCTCCGGGAAGGACTCAGCTTCTAAGCTTATTATTCAGGTTATTAGCAGGATTCCGTTCCCTGTGGTCTAGGACCTAGGTCCCTGCCGTCTTGCTGGTTGTCGGCCAGGGGCTGTCTGCTCCTAGAGCCCACTGGCATTCCTTCTCGTGGGGTCCTCTCTCCGACTTCAAACTAGCATTAGCACTGAGTCTTTCTCGTGCTTCGAACCCTCCACTTTTAAAGGGCTAATATTTCAAGGACTAGATCAGGCTTCCTCGGATAATCTTGTCTGTAGGTCAACCGTACGTATATAACATAACGACTGTGGGAGTGATTTGTCATCATATTCACAGGTTCCGGGATTAGAGAGATAGATCTTTGTAGGGCTATTTTAGTAATTCTGCCTACCAAAGGGGTCACGATGAACTTTTCTCCCAGATGGATATCTAGTTGACACAGCCCCCTTCCCCCGCTGCAAAGCAGTGCTACCTTTGTCATAATTCAGAGACTGTATCTATGTGCATCTGTTCCTGAGCTCTCCTGTCCTGTTGCTTTGCCCTTCTTCGTGCCAATTTTATGCTGCCTTGATTTATTTTTGCTTTATAATTAGGTTTGACAGCTGGTCATGTAAATCATCTCACATTGTTCCTCTTCAAGACCGTCTTGCTTAATTGGCTCTTTGCTTTTCTTTATAAATTTAAGAAGTTTATTAAATTCCATATTTAAAAAAAAAAAAACAACAGCTGGGGGGACGCCTTGGTGGCTCAGTCAGTTAAGCATCTGCCTTCAGCCCAGGTCATGATCCCAGGGTCCTGGGATCGAGTCCTGCATTGGGCTCCCTGCTCAGTGGGGAGACTTCCTCTCTCTTTCCCTCTGCCCATCCTCCCAACTCGTGATCTCTGTCTCTCAAATAAATGAATAAAATCTCTTTTAAAAAAAAAACCTGCTTGGGATTTTAAATGGTGCACATTGAACTATGTATCATTTTAGGGAAATCTGACATCCCTGTGATAAGAAAGTCTTCCAACTCACAAATACTGCCTATATCTCCATTACTTTAGGTCTTTCAAAATCTCTCTAATACTTCATAGTTTTCTGTCCAGAAGCCTTCCATATTGTTCTTTAGATTTATCCTTAGGTATTCTGTATTTGTTGATACAACAGTAAATAGTATCATTAAATTTTTTTTAATTTTCCATCTTTCGTTGCTGTCATATAAGAATATAACTGATTTTTGTTTACTTATCTTGTATTTAGCAATCTTGCCAAACTCACTTATTAATTCCCAAAAATTATCCATAGATTCCTTTGGACTTTCTATGAACACAATCCTGTCATCTGCAAACAATGGTAGTTTTCTTTTTTCTTTTTCAATTCTTGTCCATCTTTTTCTCTTATATTTATGATTTCTTACTTTTATGTCACAACTGGGTTTCTTCAGGGAAAATAAAAATCTTTCAAAACCCCAGTCTCTTTCATCCTGCGAACTGCCTCTGATGTCACCCACAGTGGCCCCAGCACCTCCAACTGTGGTTCTCTGTTGACTCACAGCAAAGCATCTGGTGCCTCCTACAGGGGCAACCATGGTCCACATTGCTGTGGAGAGAGGCTGGCCATGCTCCAGGGACACTGAGACCTAGAGAGCAGCTCTGAAGAGCAGCCATGGTCTACTGGGGTCCACGTGTTCCTGTTCCCTAAGGGGCTCAGAAGATCTCAGAGAGATGTACAGGAGAGAGTCTGCTGCGATTACACCACACCCTTCTGGGCATCGGCAGAGCAGCTTGGGGCGTTTGGGATGCCCGGCTAGCTCTACTGCCTGCTGTTCCTGTTCACGTAGCAACCGTGAAAATTAACCTGACCCACCTAGCTCTGCAAAGTGACTCCACGGGGGTGGTCATTATGGGTAGCTGAGCAAATCAAGGTGTTTGGAGGAGTAGCTGTGGTTAAGGGATGTAAGTGACCCATGGTAAAGCTGTTCATCCCATGATAGCCACCATGTAAATGTCACTTGCAGTGAGGTAAGATGAAGGAAACAGGCTGTGCACTGCGACGGGGGCAGGAGGAGGAGGAAATCACAGGACTTCCGATAGCCCTTTGTAAAGCATTATGGGTTCTGGTACCATCATCACAACCCTTTATGCCACAATACGACCTGGCATGAACCAAAAGGTTTTCTAGGATTTTCATTTTCTCCAACCAGCTGGGTTTCCTCTTGGCTTGTGTGCCTGAGTTCATAAAATCAAGAACACGGTGTTTGTCCTCTGGCTACCGCTCTGAGCTGGTGACAGGCATGGGCAGGCTTTAGGATCACATGCATCTATACTGTCATTTTTTTAAAAGATTTTATTTATTTGTGAGAGACAGCGAGAGTGCACAGAGGGAGAGTGAGAGGGAGAAGCAGACTTCCCGTCGAGCAGGGAGCCCGATGCAGTGCGGCGCTGGATCCTAGGACCCTGAGATCATGACCTGAAATGCTTAACCCACTGAGCCACCCAGGCGCCCCTATACTGTCATTTAAATAAGGGACTGAATGCTCTGCTCTGCAGGACCTCTTAGGGTTTTAGTGCTATTATTTGTTAATAAAAGTGAATTATTTGCTATGTGGCATTATTCAGAATAGGCAAAAAGTGGAAACAATACAAATGTCCTTTTAAACACATAGTATGTCATATAACCACACAATGGGCTAGAATTCAGCCATTATAATGAAATACTGACACATGCTACAACATGGATGTACCTTGAAGACATGTTAAGTCAAAGAAATCAGACATTAAATGCCACAAATTATATGATCTCATTTATATGAAATGGCCAAAATAGGAAAATCCAAAGTTTTAAGTTGCCAGGGGATGAAGGGACAGGGAAACTGTGAGTGACTGCAAACAGGTACGGGGGTTCCTTTTGGGAAGATGGAAATGTTCTGGAATTAGATAGTGGTAATGGTTACACAACACTGTGTGTGTGTGTGTGTGTGTGTGTGTATTTTTTTTAGTTTTTATTTAAAAATTTTTTAAGTAATCTCTATATCCAACTTCGGGGTCAAACTCATGATCCTGAGATCGAGAGTCACAAGTTCTTCTGACTGAGCCGGCCAGGTGCTTCAATGCCATGAATATATTAAAACTACTGAATTATACACTTTAAAATGGTGAATTTTATGTTATGTGAATTTTAACTCAATAAGAAGGTAAATTATTTGCTATGAGGTTATTTTTCTTTTCAAAGCTCAAATGTCAAAATTATTCTGGCACTCTTGACTCTGAAAGCCTTCTCCCTGACAGCCCAAGGAAGCTGGGGATGGAGGGACTGCACAGCATGGAGGCTGGTTTCCCCATGTGGTGGGTTGAACCAGCCTTTATATAATCACACCTCTGTCTGCAGCCATATCCATGGTGACGGCCCCATCACTGAACTGTATTCTCTGCCTTGACTGGAGTTAAGAAAGATGGCATTTGTGAGTGGAGGGCTGTGGTGCCTGCAGAGCCACAAGGGGCTCCCGAGTCTGGGCTCTCTGTGGCACGGGCCACACGGGGGGGGGGGGGGGGGGGGCTTGGCCCCCAAGCTCTCCGGCTGCTGGTGCTGCAGGGCAATCGCACTAAAGCAGCCAGAGTCTCAGCTTCCCCGAAGCAGAGGTGGGTCCCGAGTAACCCTGTGAAAGGGTCACCACCACCACTCCCCTCCAAGAGGGAGCGGGAAAGTGCAGGATGAAAAGCTCCCTTCTGTTCAATTAGCTTCTTTTCAAGGATCAGAGCCCAGCGGGCAGGCGGAAAATTCCACACTCTAATGAAACAAAAGGGAGCCAGAAAGGACAGCAGATAAAGGGCACGAGTGCAACCTCTCTGCGTTCTTTCCTCTGTGCATAGAAAGCGATTCTAACTGCCGGAGTCCTGGTTAAATCTCAATGCGCTTCCCTTCTCCGTGTGGCACAGAGAGGAACCAGGGCTATTTTGGGATTGCCTTCGCCAGGGGACACACACTGTGGGGCACGAAGGGTGATTTTATTTGGTAAATGGACCATGGCATGAAAAGTCAGTGAAGCACATCATGAGAAAGCTAATCTCCTTTCAACTGTTAATCTTCTGATTTCACCCATGAGGAAGGCTCTGTTCGGGGCTGCTACATCTTTCACACCTCTCCGGACTTCGTAACGAAGAGCAAGGAGACACAGTCTTTGGTAGGCTGGAGTTGAAGAACACCGTTGAACGGCACTGTGCTCAGTTTTACTTTTTAATATTAATTAATATATTTATGGCAAGCATGGCAAACAAATTTTCTGCTTACAGTAGTAATATTTATATCACTCTTAAATCGATTTAAGGTAAAGAGAGTGACTTACTCTAAAGAAAATACAAAAGGAAAGTAGAGCTGTTCTACAGATACGGCAAGACTCGCAAAGATGGTCTAAGACTGATAACAATTCTGGAAACTTCTTTTTCTTTCTGTCCCTTTACTAATGAACACGTTTAGAACAATCCTAAAACCCATTCTGTCCTACCCATGCCATCTCCTCCCTGGTCTTTCCACCTCATTTTTCAGTGCACATCACTGCACCTGTCAGGACATGGCTGGGTCAGAATCCAACGACCAAGAAAATACCAAAGGAGCTCCCATAACCATGCACGATCCTTGTCTGAAGATAGAATCAGTGACTCTGGGAGTGAGGGTGGCCTCCCAGGCAAAGATGCTATCAGAAACCAGAAAGAATTTACCCAGTGACGAGTTACCACCAATTCTTCAAGAACACTCCCCAGACTCAAGACAGGATGTCTTTCAACTTTCCTGTATGTTTGAAAAATTTCATGATAAAGTGTTGAAAAACCGCCACCAAAAGGATAAGCAAAGAAGAAGACACTGTTATTATGATACTCTCGAATACTTGAATTATAAAATTAACTTACCAGTAATAGATTTTTATCAGCGCTGAAGGCCATAGGAGAAACGAGGCTACAAATGCCAGGATTGGGATGGCCAGCGTCCCGCCCGCAATGACGAACATGTTAACCACGTCAAGATCCATCCTGCTCTTTAAGATTGGCTGACACCTGCAGGGCCGAAGAGAGTAAATATTGAAACTCTGTCTCAAGACAAAAGATGAAGAAGCAGAGTGGAAGACAGAAGGACCCAGAATGAGAGTAAAGGTCAGGAGAGAACAAAAGCTGACAAGCGCTTAAAAAATCTAAATCGGCATAAAAACTAAATATAACAAAGAATCCCTGAGAGGATCCCGGATTTTTTTTAAGCTATAAAGGACATTGGTAAAGCCAATGAGGAAGTCTGAGTAAGGACCAGATATGAGATAATATTACTGTATCAGTGACACAATTCTTAAGCTGGGGGGATGAAATTGTGGTTATGTTTATACGTAAGAGGGTATCTTTGCTCCTAGGAGATGTCTGCTGAAGCATTAAGTGGCGAGAAGAGTGATATCTGCTACTCAGTGTTTGTTTCTGCCGCTCACTTTTAAAAATTAAGGGGAAAAAAATGTGGCGGCCCAAGGAGGGGAGAAGAGAGAACATTATAGCAAATATGATAAATGTTAACCACTGGTGAATTCAGGTGAAGGTGACAAGGTAGTGTACTTTCAACTTTTCTGTGAAGTTTGCAATTTTTAAAAATTAAAAGTTAGGACAGGGGTGCCTGGGTGGCTCAGTTCGTTGGGCATCTGACTCTTGATTTCAGCTAGGTCATGATCTCAAGGTCATGAGATGGAGCCCTAGGGCTCCCCGCTCAGCAGCGTCTGCTTGAGATTCTCTCTATCCCTCTGCCCCTCCCGCAACTTGTGCTCTGAATAAACAAACAAAGAAACAAACAAATAAAATCTTTTAAAAAAAGTTAAAGAGGACAGAGAACCTAAAAGAAATGGAAACGTCATGTGCACATGAATGCTACCATCAATCGAAAGGATGTGTAACTTCATTAGGTCCATCTAAGGTGGGGAACTAGTAGCTGGGTGTCAGGAATAGAAGGAAGACTTGTGTTTCACTGTCCACCTCTTAAAGCTTTTGGTTATTTATCACTTACACATGTATAGCCTGTGCAAAAATAAGTACGATACAATAAAAAGTCAGGAGGGAACAAATCCCAACAGTGGAGTTTTCAGCGCACTTCCTGAGGTCTTCCTGCAGACTTGCTGGGCACATCTCAAGGCTGGAACACGAGTACCAGGAGGACAGGGACTACTACGTGTCTCCAGCACCTAGACGAGGGCCTGACACATTTCTAGCTGCTCTAGAAACCACAGCTGAATCAGGAGCCCCCACTCTGTCCTGTTTTAGGAGTTCACAACACGGCTCATTTTCTCATGAAATAAGAAATAGTGCAAGTCCCACCATCCTCTCTGATCAAGAAAATAACTCCTGCAAGGACCCATGCGCCAGGGGTGGCCCTTGCAACCTAAGGATTCCCGGCTGCCTAAGAACAAACCAACATTTCACCAAACAAAACAGAGACTTCTACAAGAAAAAGCATTAATATCCCGGAAATCCCACCCTTCCTTATATTTCTTGAGAAATGAAGTGATATCTCTCACATACGTCTGTAAACCGATACATATTTCAATTTTACAATAAATTCGTAATGGTATGACCTCACTAACGTCACTGAACACAGGGCCAGATGATAAATATTTTTGCATTGGGAGCCCCATAGGGTCTGTCACAACTACTTGATCTGTCATTGTCCTGAGAAAGCAGTCACACCCAGCATGTAATAAATGGGAGGGACCGTATTCCAATAAGATTTCATTAGAAATAGGCTGCAGGCTGAATTTGGCCAGCGGGCTGAAAGTGATCAACGCCTGGTATAGCACACCAAGTCCTGTCCAACAGGCAAGGTGGGTCTTTTATGCCGTTTTACAGGCTGAGAAAACTAAGGCACACAGAGGTTAAGTAGCTCGTCCAAGGTTACTCAGTTGAAAAAGTCATGATTACAAAACAGGTTTCTGCTTGGACCCATTCCCTTTGCACCAAGCTCTGCTTTGTCTAAATTTTTTTTTTCAAATGGTCTTTTTCCAATCTTTGTAAGCTCTTTGCTGTTAAATACTCACACTGTTGTCACTCCTAATTTCTCCATGAAGATAGGACATCTCCATGGACAATTTTTTTAAATTTAAATTTTGTTAACATATAATGCAATACTGGTTTCTCCCATTTACATGATTTGTCCCCTACAAGGGGCTGGTGAACAAACCCCTCACAGTCTTGGGGGGTGGGGCAGGGGGAGACAGATGCACATATAGTGGGGTAGACAGCTCTTTTCAGTCCCGCACACACACTCCATCTGGGTACCGTGTTGAACCGGTGGGAAAGAACGCCTTCTCGGGGGCAGAAGCACTGTGTGTGCTGCTGATTCAACTGTCCTCTAAATTTCTGACACCATAAACATGTTCCAACACACTTAAGTCATCAGCCTATTTCACCTTCTAGAAAGCTCCTCGAGGGTAGGGCCAATTGTCTGTGTTCCTTCTCAGCGCCAAGAACAGCACAGGACACAAATATGGTGCAAGTGAATTAGTGAAAAAGCGAAGTTACAAAATGGGCTCAATCCTGTTGGTTTTAGAGATAACCAACAATTCCCGATGATGCTGTAAGAGGCCTGACTTTTTTCTTTCAGTAATAACAAAACTCCCTGGAGGAGTCACCTATTTATCTCCGGGTACAATTTACGATGCTAAAAGGCCTCAGTGTCAAGGGGTAAGCAAATTACTTTCGGAGTGAAGGAAATTTTACAAATCTGTTTGAACACTGTGGGTCACAAAAAAGTCAACAAGAATAGGAACTGTCCGCTTCAAGAGGACTTTGCCACATTACACCAAGTCCTTAAAACTGCTGTGGGTTACCCTGAATTCCGGTGTCTGAGCTGCAGGAAGTTAATTACATGATGCTCCTTTGGATGAGGAACTAGAACATTTTACGCCCAAGGCCATGACATCACAGACCCTGACACTAGAGATGGCAGCCCCAAGGTGAAGGTCTAATCATCAAAAGAGATGTCATGGCTTTGTCAACGCCTGCTACAGATGTCCCAGTCAGCTTGGGGCAAGGTTTTAGCCGGCCCCACCTCCCGTTTCATTGCAGAATGAAGTCTTCTGTAGAGCCTCACCGACTTAGCAAGGCTTGGACGTATGACCGAGAAGCCTGCACACCTTCCCTGACCAGGTCAAATGTAGACAGGCCCCGGGTGAAGAAACTTAATGCTTTCTGAGTTTTCCTTTGTTTTCTTTAAGATTTTATTTTTAAGGAATCTCTACATCCAACGTGGGGCTCCAACTCAGAACCCCGAGATCAAAGGGTGCATGCTCTACTGACTGAGCCAGCCAGGCGCCCCCTGAGTTTTCTGTATGCTAGGGAGTGGGTGACTATCCCTACCTCTGTAGCATCCTTCATTTTATTTTATTGTATTTATTTACTTAAAGATTTCTTTTTAAAGATTTTATTTCTTTATTTATTTGTCAGAGAGAGCAAGAGTGCACAAGCAGGGAGAGTGGTAGACAGAGGGAGAAGCAGGCTCCCTGTGGAGTGGGGAGTTTGACTCGGGACTCGATCCCAGGATCCCGGGGTCATGATCTGAGCCGAAAGCAGACACTTAGCCGACTGAGCCACCCACGCGTCCTATCATCCTTCATTTTAAAAAGGAGTTGCTCCGGTTTTCCTTTAAAAAGGCAGCTTTCCTACCCCGCTGAGGTTTGTTTATACGATACTCTATGTACCTAAAGGAGAGGCTGGAGACGGAAACATGGAACCCTTGTGAACTTGGAACCACCAATGACTGACATTCAACTACAGGGTGGAAAGTGGAGTTGGCCGAAGGATGGGGCCAGTACAACTGATGCCTGCAAGATGATGTTAGGGAGCAGGAGAATACTAAAGAATGCTCAGGGCTACACAGCAGTAACTGGGTAACAGAACACTGACATCCATACTGAGAAGTCAGCTTTCAGCTCTTTGTCAGTTCTGCCAAGGTCAATGGAACTCTCGGTATGGTGTTATCGGATACTTCTCTAAGTCTTCCCCTCTCGCAAGCAACAGCTCCTAGCTACTTAATAACATGGTTTCTTTGTGTTGATTTTTATGGTTTCTTCCTTCTTTCTTTTTTAAAGATCTAATTGTCTTTTTTAAGTCACTCATGAATGGGGCAGCATGCCATCTAGCAAGAAAAGAGATATTTTCAATTTATAGTAGGGATGCAAATTAATTTTTAAAATTAAGTTAAAAGGAGTCAATTTCAAGAAAAATGCGAAGTAGGCGGTATCTCAGTCTTATGAAAATCAGAATGGTGATACGTGAACGGCAGCCAGTGGGGCAGATCCATATGAGGGGTGGGCCCCAACCGGGCTGAAGGTGGGACATTCCAGCTGGTTCTCTCGTACCAGGCTCTTCCACACACCAGCTGCGAGGGCTTGGTTTCCTCAACTATTAAATAAGAGCGTTCATCCAAATCACCTCTTCAGTCTTTTCCTACTCTGAAGACTTAAAGCGTTTCTGAAATTACCCTACACAATTAAAGAGGAAGATCTGGTTTGCCCCCCTCAAGAATCTTATTCCTTGTTGCGTGTTCCCAGAACCTAAAACAGTACCAGGCAAGTATCTGTGGCTCAACAATGCCTATTGCCTGAATCATTGAAAGAGACTGAAAAAGAGGGGGAAATGCACTCGTTTTACATATCTGCTGAGTAAAAGCAAGGCATCCCAGGGTTAACGACAATGATCTCTGTGGCCTCGTGGCACAGTGTGAAGAGAAGCTACTTTAGGAAGAAGAGAGCTGGCTGTTAGGACACCAGGGAGGGTAACACACTCTCACATCCCAGACTGGAGCCTGCCACCCGGGAGGCCTCCTCCCGTTAGCATCCAAGCTGTGCATCTGGGGCCGTTATCTCCAAATACAGGGGTGAAGACTAATGGATAGAGGATAGACCAGTGGCTCCACATACACATTGCATCTCAAAGTCCCTAGTCTGAGGTGAGAAGTAAGGCATAATGCGTCACGATGTCCATGTTCTCACTGATTTTGCAAACTGGGAATCCTGAGATCCAATATCCTCATCCTAGGATGTAATGCAAAAGTCTAAGAAAAAATAGAATGTGAAACATTTTCAAAGAATCTTGCCTTTCCCTAAATAATCTTACCCATACGCCATCATATCTGACAGACTGAAGTCCTAGTCTCTTCAAGATATTATTGTAACAACAAGAGCAACGGTAACCAGGACCACCACCACCACCTCCACAGCCAAGGATGTGAGAGCCACACCCTCCATCTATGAGTAACTACTGGATGCCACACCCCAGACAGCCAGTTCATACACATCCTCTCATCTTATCCCTCACAATATTATGAGGTAGGAAGCATTTCTCCCATTTTCAAGATGGAGAAACTAAGGCTTAAAGAAGTTAAAAAATGCCCCACGAGGTCATGTGGCTGGCAAGGAGGATGGTCTGCATTTCAAAGCAATCCTGCAGGTGTCCCTGGTTCATGCCACACTGGCCTTCTCTCGGGGCTTGCTGGCTACAGATGTTCACTGGGCATCACTTACACACAAGGCATGGAGGTCAGCGTCCCCACTGGCATTGTGTGTGCTTCTCTAGAACTGTTGTTTTTTTCTAATAGACTTTATTTATTTGAGAGAGAGAGAGCGAGCGAGTGTGAGAATGAGTTGGGGGAGGCAGAGGGAGAAGCAGACACCCTGCTGAGCATAGAGACTGACGCGGGGCTCGATCCCAGGACCCCGGATCACAACCTGAGCCAAAGACAGACTCTTAACCGACTCAGCCACCCAGGCGCCCCTCTAGAACTGTTTTAAGAGCAAGTAACATGCTAACTTTCCAGGTTACCAGTTAGCTTATTACCCAATTTCTGCTGTTTTCTTTTAAATACTGCCCAGTGCCGCTTATAATGTTTTCCCTTAATACAGCAATATGAAAATTCTTCCTACAATGTTTTCCACAAGGAATATGCTAAATTCCTAAAATCTGAGTATAATATCCATGCCCTTTAATACTGTTGCATCTACCCAACACTGCTTTTTGAAACTAGGTGCTTGTCAAGATAAACCAATCTCTCAAAACTGTCACTAATGATGAACAGCTAGAAAAAAAAAAAAGATGGTAAGATTCTCTTATGTGGAAGCCCCAGGACTTGATGAGACAATAATTCAAGAAATGGGAAGTTCTTTTTTTTTTTTTTTAGCAATCTCTACACTCAACATGGGACTCGAACTCACGACCCTGAGATCAAGAGTCACATGTTCTTCTGATTGAGCCAGCCACGCATCCCAAGAAACGGGCAGTTCTAACTTCTTGTCATATATATCATCTCCGTCATGGAGGAAAATCACATCGAAACTTCCAAATAAGCAGTTAAGCTTGCCCAGTCATCACTGAAAGCATGGCATGGCCCCTAGGATTACTGCCACAAGGTGCCCAACTCTATGCCCTCCTCATCTTATTGTCCCCCTCTCAGTCCGGCTGAGCCCATTCCTCCTCTGTGCTTTGCAGCGCTGACAGCCCTACTGTTGATTAATTATCTTTTTTTAAAGTAGGCTCCATGCCTAGTGTGGGGCTTGAACTATGACCCTGAGATCAAGAGTTACACGCTCTACCGACGGAGCCAGCCAGGTGCCACTGACAGCCCTGCTGTTGAAACGAGCACACCTGGCCTGGACCCTGAGATGCTAGCCTCTCTCTGCCCCTCAATATTCCCATTATGCCCTCCTCTCTCTCCTGATTTTCTCATCATGCTCTTTTCTCTCTCTCCTGATTTTCCCATCATGCTCTCCTCATTCTGTCTCCTGATACTCCCCTAATGCTCCCCCCCCCACCGCCGTCTTCCTTGGAGAGCTCTCCATCCCTACATCTTCCACCATTCCCTCCTTCAGGAAATTCAAAACTCAACATGCCTGGCCAGAACCCCCTTCCAGACTTTTCTAAAAGCCCGCCTGAGCACCTGCATGACTCAACAGCCCTACCATGTCCCAGACGCATCTCTCCCCCTTCTCCTGACCCATTCATTTCTCCCCATCCATCTAGCCTCCCAGACTCTGATACATCTTTCACGCTTCCCACTCCTGTTACGCAGAGGTGGAGAGGGGCCGGCACTGGAGCCAGCTTGGGTGAGTCTAGACAAACTAGGCCGCTCGATACACGACTATTTAAATTTCATTAAATAAAATTCAGAGTTCAGTTCTGTGACACCTGTCACATTTTAAGTGCGTGGCAGAGCCACACATGAAGAGGAGCTTCTGTATTAGACAGCACGGCTTTAGGGGGTTTATACCCCTGAAAGCCTCTTGCCACCAATTCCTGAGGCTGATCTGGTTCAATGTATCCTAGGAATGTTGGGAAGGAAGACAAATTCCCAGCAGGTGTGAGTCAGACCCCAGCTCCCTCAGCCACCACCCTGGGTCCGAGTCCTCATTTCTTCTTGCTCCCATCTGTCCCATCCCTAACACTAGTTGCCAGGAGAAACTTCACAACTCCTACCATACATTAGGCTGCCCTGGTCGAAGGTCAACTCGAACCACTCAATACGATCCCAACCCAACTTCCTGGACCAACGCCCCCTTCTCTGCCTGCACCCCGAATGACCAACTCCCATCCCCATGCCAGCCGGGCACAGCCTCATGCTTTGTTTTCACTCGGGCTGTTCCCTTCATGTGCAGCACTCCCGTGTCCTGGCTGCTAGATGAACTGCTCTCCACCTTCGGGGCTAAATCACATATCACACTCCCCAGGAAAGCATTCCTGTTTCTTCCCAGAGGCTCAGATCTTCCAGATTCCCCTCAAGCTCAGAGCCCTGCTCCTGGTACAGACTTTGAGAACTGTCCATAGGGGGCTTTTGGGTGTGTATCCGACCTTCAGGTGCCCAAACCCCTCCCAGCAGACCTACTGAACCAGAGAAATCGCCCACTACAAGTTGGCCTGGAGAGAGGTTTTGAGGAAGCTTACAGAGGAGCCCCAAGCTCATTAAGGGCTGCTTTTTTTTTTTTTTTTTTGGTAATCAACAGTGTTAAAAATCCATACTCACTCTTCAAAGAACACAGCCTTCTTTCCCAACTGCTACTGGCTCTGGCAGAAGCTGAAAATGAGATTCTGGAATCACAAGAAAGAAAATGACAAAGCATTAAATCATATTAGAGAATATGAATGAAGTGCTAACAGCCACAGAATTGCTGGCTTTGCTGGAGGCGGAGTGCTCTCCTCCTCGGCACCGGCAGAGTACAAATACCCTGCAGCTTTAGAGCCCACCTCTCGTTCAAGTCACGTCTCCCAATTAAGCAACCGGCACAAAGGGCAGGGCGTGTCAGATAATGAGCTAGGCCCGCCCGCAGGAGGTCAAAGAAGAGATCTGCAGCAAGAGTACAAAGCAGGGAGTGACCTGATGATTCCTGGGCTTGCAGAGGTTAGGGGGAGAAAGGCAACAAGGAGGGGAGGGGTTGTCAGGCACACTGAGGGGAAAGGGGACTCTGGGACCCACAAATGTAACTGAGACGCCCCAAAAAGAATCTTCACCTTCTCCATCCGGGATTAGGGTTTACCTAAAAGTTGTACTCAGAAAGGAATGAGAAGGGGCGCTTGGCTGGCTCAGTTGGTAGAGCATGCAACTCTTGATCTTGGGGTTGTGAGTTTGAGTCCCATGTTGGGTGTAGAGATGACTTAAAAATTTAAAAAAAGAAAATTTTTTTAAGAGAAAGGAATGAGAAGAAGGTGGCAACCAGTGGACAAATGAGGGCATGTTTCTCCCAGAGAGGCTAGTGAGAGGGACCCCAAAGCTCAAAACCAGGGCTGGACAGAAAGCCACTGGCAAAGGGACCACGGCAGGAGAATGAGGAGCCGGGCAAGGGAAGGTAAATCCACAAAAGCCCGGAACTATTTCAGAGGAATCAGTGAGGAACCATGGAACCATGGAGGTTCTAGAAGAAAACCTGAGAACTGTTTGAAAATACCTCCGCGGGGAAAGCCTGAGTCAGATATAAGACGCAGAGGCCATAACAAAAAGATTAATATGTTGACCGCATAAAATGTTTTCAAATGTCCACAGGGAAAGAGGAACCACCAACAAGATTAAGACTTGTCAATATAAATCAGAGGCAACAGACTAATTTCCTGAATGTATAAAAGCTTCCTACAAATCAATTAAAACAACAAAATCCAATAGAAAAATGGGCAAATGATCTGAGTAGCCAATTTACCAGAAAGGAAATGACTCTGGAACATATAAAAAGACCCTCAATCTCATTTATAATAAGAGAAATGCAGATTAAATCTAAAAAGTAATGGCAATCTTGATTTATCGTACTGGCAAGGAACACAAAGTTGACTAACTGTCGCTGAGGCTGAGGGGGACGCTCTTCCACACGCACCAACTTCTATTCCCATCAACAAGCTCTATGGATGGCAATCTGGTAAAAATCTGAGGCAATGTAAACCACACATTCCTCCGACCTGAGCATCTCACTTCTAAGAGTTTGTGTTTATACCGAACATGTGAGATCGTGCTTGTGCAAGTTACTTGTCACACTGGTATTTATCATGGCAAGAGGCTGGAATTAACTCATATGCCCACTTCTAAGGGGGCCTGTTAAGTGAATGACGGGATAACTTTATAAAGGAGTATTATGTATAACCATTAAATACAAATAAAATTAAATGTAAGCCATTAAAATAGTGACCTCCAAGGTTCATTGTTAACTCAAAAAAAAAAAAACAAACAAACCAAGGAACAGGGGCATCTGGATGGCTTAGTCAGTTGAGCGTCCCAAGTCTTGATTTCGGCTCAGGTCATCATCTCAAGGTTGTGAGATCGAGATCCACTGCCGGCTCTGTGCGGGTGTGGGGACTGCTTAAGATTCTCTCTCTCCCTCTACCCCTCCCTGACTCTAAAACAAACAAACAAACAAACAAACAAACAAAACCCCAGGAAGAGTAGAATGTGGACAGAATAATGCCTCTTGCATTAAAAGAGAGAGGAGAGAAAGAGGAGAGGGACAGAGAAAGAGAAAGAAATGTTATGTTTATATATGTGTGAAATGTTTCTGGATGGATACACAAGAAACTGGTTACCATGGCTGCCACTGGGAAGGGAAACGGGGACTAGAGACAGAGATGAGCAAGACTTGTCACTGATACCCTTTTGTATCTTTTGAATTGCTACTATGTGCGTGTATAAGGTTTTCTTTATTTAATTACAAAATATAATATAAAGTCCTCAACTAGAATGGTCTATCTTCCATTGTCCAATACAGTAGCCGTTAGCCACATGTGACTGTTTAAATCGATCAAAATTAAATAAAATGTAAAATCCAGTTCCTTGGCAGCACTAGCCACATTTCACGTGCTCAAGAGCCACATGTAGCTAGTGGCTACCAGACTGGACAGTGGACAGAGAGACCATTTTCATCACCACCAAGAGTTCTACTGGCCAGTCCTGGAGCCTATGCTAGTTAAAATGGCCCATGAGAGTGAGCAACCAAATCTTAATTGTTTCACGTGATAAGGGAAGATCTACAAATGTGAAGGCTGTTAGCCTGCAAATCCCTCTCCCTCTACACAAGCTAAGAGGCCAGGCTGCCTGCTAAGATAACAAAGACCAGAGAGGGATCCTGTCCTGTGTGACTATCCAAAGGTTAAGTCAGTTGGAAATTCAGTTCTCCAAGGTCAAAGTCCAGCACTCTAAGAGCATAAGGATTTCCCTTTTGCAACCATACAGGTGCATAAACCAGACAGGCATATCTCCTTTGTGGCTCTGGGAGAGGTACTGATAAGATGATCACTTGGTCCCAATTGGTGCCAAAGTGCTAGCACCTGGTTCCCCTGGGGGTTCCTGTTTAAGAACCAGCCAAGCCCACAGCCCTTCTCCTTGGCTTCTACCACCTGGGGGCAGCTCTGTGGGCAAGGAAACTCAGCCTAGTCAGGCTGGTCCTGTGGGCAGGGAATTAGAGAACCAGATAATCCTGCCACCTGCTTCTCGGGAGAAAGGACACAGTCAGAGGGGGTTAAAGCAGGCAGCTGAATCAGGGGCTCAGCTGGAAGGTAAGTGGCTTATGTATCTGGCAGCGTATCTTCCAAAAAATTGCACTGGCCAAGAAACAAGGCAATAAAATACCCAACATGTGACCTCACGTAGCCTAGCACCTTCAAAATATGAGCCTTGGGGGGTTCAAGATCTAGGCTGACGAGAGTCTGACCTAACTGCCTGCTTGAAATCATGTTTAAAACAAGAAACCCCCCCCAGAAATAAAAGCCAGTCTCCTGCTGGATAGAAGAAGAGCCAAAGTCACTTGACCTTTCACCTCCAAAGACCCCAACGTCTTCAGGCTCTCAGGGAGTCCAAACCAGCTTTGATTCCAGCACTCCACTGGCGGATTAGTGCGGATGCATGCACTGTCATCAGCCGAGGTCACCTCTCAAAGGTAAAGTGCTAGAAAGAGCATCACTTACGTGATTATTTTCCACATGACTGAACGGAATTAAAATAGCCCTTTATATGGGTACGCAATGGCACAGGGCCTAAAATAGAACCTCAGCAACCAAAACACAGTCTCCCATTGCTGAATCTGTGCTTCGCAATGAGAGGAAAAAGCAAGGAGATTAAAGAGGGTTTTGTCATTTCTAAAGGAGGTGAAGTTGGTCTGTAGCATTTTCTAACCACAGGAACAAAGTCGGCGTTAGACAGAAGGGAGCCCTGTTATTAAGAGCCTGGAGATTTTTATCAGGACAAGATTTCTGGCTCCCAGCAGAGGCTCAGCATTCAGGGCCCTTTGTGAGCTGGTCCCCACCTTCTTTCTAGCAGAATCTCCTCCCAGAGGAGATCTCTATAACCCTGGAGAATGAGCATCCAAAAAAGGGACCTGTGGTGAAGCCACATGGGAAAGCTCACAGTTAAGAAGAAAACACAGTTTGGTTTAGAACTTAATCCAAATAAAAAAACCAAAAAACCAAATGTATTTTAAAAGCAAGAGTAAATATTGAACAAAATGAAAATGAGGTCAGAACTGCAATCCTGTGATAATTCTTAGAATAAAGAATAAGTCTCACGTGGGCTGTCTTAGAGCATGATAAATCCTTCCGGTTAGCATTTGGTTATCACAGTGCCATCACAAAGAAGGCATTTTTGCAAACATACCTTATTGATCTTGCAAGGGCTTAATTCTTTGATTTTCAAAGAATTGATTTCTGAATGCAATTTCCCCCCTTCTCTTCATCAGGTCTCACTTGGCCAGATCCTCATCTATTATTGCCTTGACATGTCAATCAAGCAGTTCTCCAACATCGCTTGCTTTGATTTCATGAAATCCTGCCTCTCTCACAAGAGTTACAATTTCACTTTCCACTGTTTGTCCTGTACCGATCTGCAAAACGTCCTAGGAGCTAGGAGAGACAGATGATCAAGACAGGGATGCTCCTGGCACCCGGCTAGACACCATGGTTGAAAACAGAGGGAGGGATGATGGCGGGGGACCTCAGTTTAAATGGCAAGCCCATTACTGAATATCTTCCTGCGATGATGACTTCTGTTCCCCTCTGTGACCTGGAAACTGTAGGGAACCAGATACCAGAGATGCTGATAGGCTGACCCTCTAGGGACTGTACCTGAATTGCCTTTTTATTTCTCTCCATTTCCCCCACTCTCTCTCCCTGGAAGATACTCTTGATCTCCCCCTATCTTCTTTATAAGTCTTTCTAGCAGAGCTAGGAGCTTTCTCCTTCAGTGTACCTTCCCTCAGCCCCATCAGTCGTTAGGAACAAGTAAGCCTCGATAGTTTGTAGGAATGCTTCTCTCTCGTGGCATTGGTGATTTGTGCCTTTAAGCATGGGACCCATGAGAACACCAGCTGTACCCTTCACTGGGCTGCAAGTCTCTACAACAAGTCTTACTACATCTCTGCGTCTGCCACAGCACTTCAGGACACACCGTGTCTTGCCCTTGGAGGGCGCTTAGTCAATCAATACCAAATGATAAGCGAGGAGGTGAGGTCACGAATCAACAGGGCTGCTCACTAGTGCCACCGCAGGCCATTCCTTCGCTTTGTTCACGATGGTCTCCAACAAAACGAACATTCTTCATCAGAGCGCTGAGTTTTAGAGGCTATCTCCAGATGGGCAGTTGGGACCCAGAGAAGTTAAGCAAGCTGTCCAAGGTCACACAGCTCTTCTCTGCCTCCAGTCCACCAGTGGCTCGCTGGGGCCACACGGTTTTTATATTTGGGGATTATCCTCTTCTATCACCCCCTGCTCACCTCTTTCCTTGAATGAGCCACAATCCCTGATATGTCATACTCTTTCACACCTCCAAGCCTTTGGCACACATGGTACTCTCCCTGGCATGCCTTTTCTCCCTCCTGCCTGGTGCGCTCCAGCTCATTCCACAAGTCTTGGCCATGAAGCGCAGCCCCAGTCTATAAATGCTTCTCTGAGGATTCAGTTTTGCAGATCTATAACCTGGGTTCAAATCTCTGCTCTGCTACGACCCACTATGTGACCTTGGCAAAGTCACTTTACCTCTTAGGGCTTCAGTAAAAGGATAGAATGAGAGGGTGCATGGAGACAGCTCAAAGCAGTGACTGGTGGATACCAAGTGCTCACTCTGGACAGCTGGGAAGATCTCACGGGCCCTCGCAGGGCCAGGGAAGGGGCTCTGCCACACCTCCATCACCCCTCCCCTGCAGTGCCACCATGCCCCGGGCTCTCAGAGGCCTGAGTCTGCGGGCATGTCTGTGTCGCTATCTTTATACTCCCAGAGTCTGGCTCCTAGCTCCATTCCCAAATTTCATCACATAAAAGGCTTGAATCTTGTTCTGAGTATATTACAAGGCAAATACCCAACACCAACAGCCACAGAGCCACAGCCTCTGAAAAGCAGCCTAAGCCAAAGGCTGCTGTTACTTGAGATAATTACTTAACAAAAAGAATACGATCACAACCTGCAGCAGTGTTGAGAACCTCTGCCCACACAGTTCGCAGGCTGCCCTGTCCCCCTGAATCAGCAGTTTCCTTGGTGCAGCCCCAAACACGTCCAAACACAGGCAGCGACCCCCTCCGTAGCTTCTGGGTTTGGAAAGCCTGGGAGATGACCAAGAGGGTTTCTGAGGGCCCAGTTTAGGAGCGTACCTTGATCTTCTTTGAAGAGACAACTACATCCAAGGTCAGAGAGGACTTGGGTTTGCAAAAATTGCATCCAGATCTAGGGTTTCTCAACTGTGGCACAAGGGACACTCTGGGCTGGCTAGTTCTTTGTTGTGGGGGGCTGTCCTATGCATTGTAGGATAGTTAGCTGCATCCGGGGGCCTCTACCCACTCCATGCCACCCCTAAGTTGTTACAAGCAAAAATGTCTCTAGATGTTGCCAAATGCACCTGGGGGTGGGGTGGGGGGAGCAAAGCTGCCCTCAGTTGGGAGCTCTTCTGGAGGAAGTGAGCCCACTTGACTCCAGCCCTGGATTTACTGCTGCAGTAAATCAATGAGGAACATTCTTAGCCACTCACCGTATCTGCCTTAAAAGGACATCTTCCAGTCCTCAGGGATTTTTTTTCCCCTAAGTTCACAGTCTTAAAGGCAGTTGTTCTCAACCCTGGCTGCACAGAATCTCCCAGGGAGCGTTTTAAAAATGTAGATTCTGGGACACCCCCCACGCCCCTGAGATTCAGATTCACTGGGCTTGGGGAAGAGGCTGGACATGGGTATTTTTAAAAAATTCCCGAGGCGGTTCTAACATTCTAACATGCAGCCAGGATGGAGAAGCACTACCGGAAAACATGCCATTTGCTTCCATCTCCCCCATCCTTTGAACCTGGCAGTTTGTTAAAAGCCAGTGAACCAGAAAACCAAAATGAGGTTAAGGGGATTTAAGTAACATCCTCATTCTTGACAACGAAACATCCTCCACACACTCCATTTTTTGGCCTGCAGATGACTTGCTAGAAAGAATGGAACTTAACCCGGTAGTCATGCAGTTTGTCCATGGCCTTACTGATCTAAACAGTGCCTTCCCATAAATCTTTCTGGGAAGATGGAAATGTTCTCTCTCTGCTCTCCTTAATACAGTAGCCACTGTCTACACATGGCTATCGACCACTTGAAATATGGCCAGTGTGACTTAAGAATTTTAAATTTTATTTCATTTGAATTTGATAGCCACCATATTGATAGAATGAAAAATATTTGTGGTCCTGCAGGGTCACAGAAACAAAGTCCCACAGCCTGCTAAATGCCACGGAACCATACAAGTTTACAAAAATGTATGCCTTAGAATATCTAAACTCAACAGTCTTGAAATTATCAAACGGGATCCTAACTTACCCTAATAATCAAATTAGGATTCATTTTAAAACATTTTTTTTTTCAACCTGCAGAGCTGGCTTCCCCGGATTTTCCAAACACTTAGCTTTGAGCATTCCTGGCCCTTTACTTTTGAACACTCATCACTGTAAAAAGGGATCTCATCACCAAAATAACCAGGAGTTGGTAAAGAATATAACACAGGGAAGTTGATTTCTACTCTGAGCCACTTACTAGTGTCCTAGGGAAAAACACTCACCCCAGCTTTCCTTCCCTCCAAATCCAAAGTAAACCTTTGAGTCAAACCTCTTGCCCCCAAGATAAACCTGAACCAACACACAGTGCAAACCAAGGTTACTTCTAAGAACAAGCTTTCTTTTTCTCATATCACTAAGCTTCACAATTACTTACAATTGCATGAACTGCATTCACACACTCATTCTAGGTGTGTGGAGCCTCACAGAACTCAAAGTTCATAGATTTTTAGAGCTAAAAAACAGAAAGGCGATTCTTTTTGCCAAGGCAATGGATGGTTTAGAGGCGAAGAAAGCAGCACAGACCTTTCTGAGCACACACACAAAATGCTTACCTCAGGGCACCTAGCTCACTCAGCTGGTGGAGTGTGTGACTTGTGGGTTCAAACCCCATGATGGGTGTAGAGATTACTTAAAATCTTTTTTAAAAAATGCTTTTCTCTCCTTGGCTGGGACTCCTCTGGCCCACCTCTAAGCAGAGTCAGTGTGAGTCATTTAGTGATGATTTAATAGGTCTCCAGTAATTCAAAGTGGGGGTCAACACTTACCCTTCATAATAGCTGGTGCTTACTGAGTGCTTACCACATCCTGGGCCCTGGGTGCTATTTTATCTAAATCTTATCACTGCCTTCTGAAGCAGGTGCCATTACCAGAAGTTAAGGCTCAGACAGGTTAGGTAATAAGCCCATGGCCACACAGCTAGCAGTGGTAGCACTAGGATTAGACCCAAGTCTCTCTGATTTTCTGGTGGGAATCCTCTGGGTTATGAGAAAAAACACACATGTAATTAAAACGTTGGGTACCATGCTGAGCCATTATCCCACGATCAGGCCGTAGCTCAATGAAGGGAGTCTGGTGTTGCGGGATTCAGAAATTCTGAGCCTATTCTTACTTCAGAAACCACACCATACCCCCAAAGGACCCCTCTCTCTCTCTCTCTCTCTTTCTCTCTCTCCCTCTCTGTCCTGGGGCTTCACCAGGCAAATGGTTAGAGGGGTCTTGGGGAGTGCTTCTGATCCTGCCAGCACAGAAAACATAGGCAGACACATGTAGATAGAACTTTCCAAATGCCATCACGGGGGTGGAAGGAAAGGATCCCAGTTACAAGATCCCAAGGGAGAAAGGAATCGCTTTCGGTTGGGCGCAGGGGAGGAATCAGAGGTGCATTCCTGGGACCACTGAGCTGGAGCTAAGGGGTAGGTACGATTGAGACATCAGAGATTCCAGGGAGGGCATTTCTAAAGGAGGGGACAGCCTAAGCAAAGGGAGCACCTCATTTGCCTGGGTTATAGCAAAGGAAGCAGAGGGGGAAGGGGGAGATCAGGATGCAAACAGGGGAGGGAAGAGAATCTCCAGGGGCCTAGACTGATGGGCTGGGGCAGAATGGGAGCTCAGGAAGTAATGACTGACCATCCCAGGACATGTTTAGCATCCCAGCCCTGGTACTTCTTAGCTGGGTGGCCTCCAGTACATCCCTTCTCTCTGGGCATCAGTCTCCTTGAGGACGACACCCAGGACCTCCCTTTGGTCTGAGAACCTACTTTTAGAAAAATTGGTGCTAAGAACATAGGCTATCAATTTCTCTTATTTCTAACTTCCTAGATTATAAAAATGTTAAGAATTTATTAGTTACAATTGGGTAAATATTAAGTCTAGTGGTTCAGAATGGGGGCTTTGAGGTCAGATTCCCTGTGTTTCCTGGGAAGGGGACACATTCTTCCTCTGAGAAACAGTCATCACATTGGTACCTACCTCATGCATAGAGCTGTTGGGAGAAGTGAAGCAGATAATCTTCTAAAGGTGCTAGGACAGGATCTGGCAGCCAGTACTTGTTTACTCTATGTCAGCTATTACTTATAATAAACTCTTCTCAGCTCCCAACCAGGTAGACTAGCCATGAGGGATAGGTGAGGCAAATGCTGGCCTCCAGTCCAAGTTGGGACCTCTTCTTAATCAACCAGACTCTGAGGCATAAGAAGGGCTCCACGTACATATCCCAGATAGCACAGCCTCTAGACCCTCCTGCAATCTCTTCCTCCTTCCCTATTTCATTCACTCTGTCAACTTGGCCTCCTCCACTCGAATGCGGGTACAGGGGCGCAAATCTTGCATGTGCTCTGCCCTCCAGCCAGCGTTACACAATCCCAATTTCCAAGGCTGCCAGGAAGGCAGCGAATGTGTGGGCGGGGTATGCTGGGGGTTGTAGGGCAGCACCGAGCTGTCGGGGTGGTTGGACCAGCATCCTAACTCAAGGGTTGCCGGGAGGAGAGGGCATGAGGCCGAGGGAACTGGGACAGACTGAGGAAAGGTGAGCTAAAAGGCTGCTGGGGGCAGGTGTTGGCCGGGGGAGGTCCCGAGGGGCGCAGATAGCTGGGGGCGGGACGGGGGTAGGTCCCATTAGCTGGGAGGTCGAGCTGCAGCCCTTCCTCAGGAAGTGGTTAGGACAGGGCTGCAGGAGCCTCCAAACCATCCAGGCACCAGGAAGGGTGCACAGGGGCTGGTGCCGGAGCCAGCGGTGGGAAGCGGAGTAGGAAGAGGGTGCAGGTTCCCGACGCATCCTCACCTTGTCCCTGGGCTTAGGGCGGTAGGCAGCCCGGGGAATGAGGGCACCTGGGACTCGGGAATGTCAAACCCGTCCAAGGGTTGATGCCGGAGCGAGCGAACCGAGTAGAAAGAGAGGTGCAGGTCCCCCATTTCGCCCCGAGTGCCGCTTGCGGGGAGGCCAGGCAGCCCTGACTGGAGAAGTGGAGGGTAGGTCACGGGGCCATAAGGGAGAGAACCCGGACACCCCCCTCTCAGGTGCGCATCCCCGCCCGGTCCGCCCCGCCCCGCCGGCGCTCACTCCGTCTGACCTCAGGCGCCTGGGTCGCGCCGCGGGATCCGGACGCAGGTCCTCGGCCCCCGGCCCCGCTCGCGTCCGGCGGCAGCGCTCGTGCCCGCGCCGCTCAGTTCCCGGCGCCCGGCTAGGCTGGACGCCTTAAAGGCGCAGCGCGCCGGTGTGCGTCTGCCGACAGAAAAGCCGGCTCCACCCGCGCCGGCCGCTCGCGCGGCTCCGCGGCTGACTAGTCCGGTCTACGGCCGATCCCGCACGGGCACCCTCCGCCCCTCGGCTCCGCCGCTCAGAGCGTTAAACCCGGAGGGGCAAGTTAGGGTGTCGCACAACCCTATCTCAGCAACCTGTCTCCAAGAATTCAAGAGCCCAGGGCAGAATGCCCGCGTCTCCTCCGTTCGCGCGCAGCGCCAAGTGCGGAGGGCAGAACCGGCCGCCCCGCCCCGCGCCGCCCCGCCCCGCCCCTAAAGAGCTCTCGGGGCGAGGGGAAGGGGTGGGGACCCAAGGAGCCACAGTTCCACCAGGCGCTGCCAGAGTTCCTCGAGGCATTGGCTCATTGTTTACTAAGCACCTACTATGTGCTTGGTGCTGCTGGGCACGCGTCGCAAAGTGACTCTGGCTGGATCTCTGCTCTCAAAGAGCTCAGAGGGACAGGCACAGGTTCACAGGCAAGCTTAGCAACGCTGTCGTACACATGTTGTCTCTTTTAATCCTGTGAGGAGGGCATTGTGATTGGTTTCCTTTCTCAGAAGAAAGGTGAGGAGCTTGCCCATGGGTTCAGCCTGTAAGGACAAAATTGGGAATTTAGACCCAGCACCTGGCTCCAAAGCTCCGGGGGGCAAAATGGCAGTGTTGAAAGGCTTTCAGCCACCACTGGTTAAATTCCCAGTATGATCATTTCTTCTTTTTAAGGACAGTTAAACCTCATCAGGCAAAAAAATAAGGAGTGGAGCATAAAAGTTATCACCCATGAAATTCAGTGTTGTCTGACTAGCTTATCTGCCACAAAGCCTGGATTTTTGAGCATCTGGCCTCAGTTTCCCACTCCAGCCTCATCTAGTATTCAGGGCAGGCAGGCTGAATTCTACCACTTTGGCCTTTGCATGGGCTGTTCCCTCCACCACGAACTCTTCCTTTTCTGCTTGGCCAGGCTACTTCCTCTTTTCCATGCCTAAATTTAAATGTCACTTCCTCCAGGAAACCTTCCTTAAGTCCCCTTTGGGCCCACACTGCTCTATGGACTTCTTCCATCAAAGTGTTTATTCATTTATTTAATATTTACTGAGCACTTGCTGTGTGCTGAGCACTATATGTGGGGTGGAGTGTTGGGGCTTGATGTCTTCTGCTACCCCAAATCCATGGCTTCTTTTTCTGCCTCTTACTCTAGACCTACGTGGGGCCAATGCCCAATAGGACTCTCTTGGTATTTAAATCCACCCCAAAGGCAGCTTCCTGCCTGCCAAACCCTCCAGACTGGCAGAACCTGGTTCAGTTGGGCGGGTTCTGAATCTTAAGAATGGGTCATGGATAAGAAGCCTCAGAGATGTGGCAAAGGAACATCTTTGAAGCTACCTTGTAAAACCAGCCTCTGTCAGGGCTGTGGGAATCCATCCAGAGTTAAGGACAATCTCCCTGGCTCGGACTGGAGCATCTCTCTCTACGGTGTTGGTTACTTCATCATTCAGATTACAAGAGTTGCATTCGATGTGCTTCATTGACTTGTTCTTTTTTTTTCCCCCATCAAATTGTTCTCGGAGCTTAGGGACTCATCAAAGAGCAAGTTGCTCAGGATTCTCATAGATCATAATTAACCTAATAGGGTGCTTCGGAAGACCTATCTGAAGAAATTAATCAGAATGCAACAAAGAGTGATATGACGTGAAAAATATGAAAGATCTTACAAATAATGCAGAATAGACTGAGAAGATCTAAAATTCATTCAAGCAGCATCAAAGATGGAGAGAAGAAAGGAGAGGCCATATTTGAGGTAGTAATGGGTGAGAATTTCCACAGCAGAAAAAAGACATAATTCTGCAGATTTAGGAAGCATAATATATCCTAAGCAGGAAAAATAAGAGGAAATCCACACCAAGAAATATTGTAGTGAAACTGCAGAATACTAAAAACAAAGAAAATATCTTAAAAACAGCTAGAGATTAAAAAAAAAAAAAAGATTATTCCCAAAGGAGGGAATTAGATTGCCAGCAAATTTCTGAAAGGCAATATAGGAAGCTAAAAGATGTTGAAGAATATCTCCAAAGACCTGAAAATTGGATCCCCAGCCTTTCAGGAATGAGAGTGACATACGGATAAAGTGAATTTACAACTGGAAAATTTGACTAACTGAACTTCTAAGATATACCTCAGAAAGAAGAAAAACAACCCAATTAAGAACTGCAGTGAAAGGAGGAATGATGAGTGAAGAAATTGGCAAAGAGAGTGAATCAAAACAAAACTGTCAGTACAAAACAATAACGATGACAAGAATAATCATAATTCATAGGTTTAAACAAGGTCAGAACAAAAATAGGGGACAGCAATAAATTAGGAACGAGGTGGTCAAAATTAAAGAATTCCAATGCCTTTGCATTTGGGGTGGGAAGGGAATTCAGATATTAACTTTGCCTTTGTTAATTATGCAAGGTACAATGTCAATGGTATTCATCAAAGTAATATGAATAACATGGATATCTTTCAAACCAGTAGAAGGGGGGAAATGACATAAGTCAATAAAAAAAAAACCCAAATGCTAATCAACTCAAAGACATGTAGAAAAAGTGAGTCTCCTCCCCCTAAAAAAGAGAGTAAAAAAAAATAAGTCCAGATCTACTAATAATCACAGTAATTTAACTAAACTCATCAGTTAAAAGTCAGAAATTATCAGATTGGATGTTAAAGGAGTCCAAGAGGCACTGTCTCAAGAGGTATTCCTAAAACATAGGAATTTGGGAAAGTTAAAAGTAAAAATGTAGAAAATGATATACCTCAAAAATAGTATCCAAAAGGGAGCTGGTGTAGCTATATTAATATTAGATAGCAGACCCACAAAAATCACTAAGGATGGAGAGGATCACTACATAATGATAACAAGTTTGATTTGCCAGAAAATTATATCAGATGTCAACTACAGAAAACGTAAATTTTATCATTATTAGAGAAATTGTTAAAATTTTTAGTCAGAGGAAAACATTAAGCCTGATGGTTCTAGAAGGAAGTCTAAACTCTCAAGGAATAGATCATACTACTCTCTCATAAGCCCTCTGGAAAATAGAAAAAGAGAGAGCACATCCCAACTCACTCTATGATGTCAGTCTAAATTCCATAACAAGCAAGATCAGATCAGTATTACTCCTAAATCGCTCAGAAACATGGAAGTAAAAATCTTAAATAAAATATTAGTACATTGAGTCCAGCAACACATAAAAAAGATGATGCATCATTCCCAAGACAGGTTCATCCCAGGAATGCCATGCTAGTTTAACATTAGGAAATATATTCTTGTTAACGACATCAACATATTAAAGGAGAACTATAAGATCATCTCAATGGTTGCAAAATTTTAAAATTCAACAGTCCCTCATTGTAATAACTCACAGGAAACTAGGAAGAGAACTTCCTTAATCAGTTAAAAGGCAGCTACCAGAAACCTGCATCAAATATTCTCAATAATGAAAAATTAGAAATGCTGCCTTCAGAATCAACAATGAGGGGTGCCTGGGTGGCTCAGTGGGTTAAGCCTCTGCCTTCGGCTCCAGTCCTGATCCCAGGGTCCTGGGATTGAGCCCCGCCTGGGGCTCCCTGCTCAGCAGGGAGTCGGCTTCTCCCTCTCCCACTCCCCCTGGTGGTGCTCTCTCTCTGTCAAAGAAATAAAATCTTCAAAAAAAAAAAAAAAAAAAGGTATAAAAAAATGGTTCCAATCAAAATCCCTACAGGACTTTTCAAGGAAGATGATGAACTGATTCTAAGATTTATATGGAAGGGGCACCTGACTGGGTCAGTGGGTTGAGTGGCTGACTATTGATTTTTGGTTCAGGTCATGATCTCAGGGTCCTGGGATGGAGCCCATGTTGAGTGGGCTCGACATGGGCTGAGTGGGGGAGCCTGCTTCAGGATTGTCTCTCTCCCTCTGCCCTCCCCACCGCTTGCTCTCTCTCTCTCTCACTAAAATAAATGAATAAATCTTTAGAAAAAATGAGATTTTATATGGAAGAGCAAAGGTCCAAGGAAAGTAAAAATATTCCTAGTGAAGACGAAAAAGTAGATATCAAGATTTGTTATAAAAGTATAGTTATTAGGACAGTGTGTATTCATGTAGGGACAGATAAAAACACTAATGAAACAATAAAAATCACAGAAACAGACCAATGCACATAGGGAAACATGGTTTACGAGGGAGGTGGTATTTCAGATCACTGGGGAAAGGAGGGACAATGCAGTACGAAGTGTTAGGACAATTGACTATTCATATAGAAAAACATGGAACTTAACAACCCACCCCCCTCCAAATTAATTCAAGATAGATTAAGGACTTTAATATAAGAGGCAAAACTAAACTTTTAGAAGGACAACATAGGAGAATATTTCCAGGGTCTCGCCAACACTTGGTTCCATCACACTGCCTCTAATCTAGTAGGTATGAAAGGGTATCTCATTGTGATCTTAATCTTCACGCCTATCATGAATGGGCTCGAGCAATTGTTCATATAGTTGTTTGCCATCGTGTTTCCGTGTCTGTGAAATACCTGCTCGTGTCATTTTCCCATCTAATTTTCTGTGTTCTAATGGTTTTAGTTCTATGGGAGCCAAAAGCTTCCAGTTCGTAGCTTATCTTTTCGCTGTCTTTCGTGCTTTTAGACAAACATTAATTTAGTCAAATTATCCCCTGTGTTGAGTGCTTTTATGTCCTGTATAAGAAATCCTTTCCTACCTCACCTAAACCACATTGACTGAGATTAGGGGAGACCTAGCACCCCAAGGACATGGGGGACACAGGTACCAAACAGGGACTAATGGGTGGGCTGGCAAGAACCCCAGCCAGCAGTCCAGATGAGCAAACACAAGCTCCAAGTGTCTGAGTCACTGGAACACCTCTCAGGTGATGATGCTGGGCCCAGCTCTGCCACTTACTAGCTATCTGCCTATGCAAACCTGAGTTTCTTCATCTATAAGTAGGAGGTGATGACGAGCAACTGATGATGGGACCAGCCTCGTAGGGCTGCAGACAAGATCAAGCTGAATAATGTGTTTACAGATTAGCCCTTCACCTGGCACCAGGAAGTGTGCGTAATATCAGCTATCGGCATCACCGCTGCTCATACACCAAGTATTTACTGGGCTCGCCCCGTTCTTAGTTCTTAGAGGGGCCTAAAAACTTGTCTTTGAATAGTCAAAGGTCAGTCAGGGAACAGAAATTATGAAGACCCCAGTGTGAACCAGGAATCAGTGGGTGAAGGTTACCAGCATATGTGTGTGTGTGTGTGTGTGTGTGTGTGTGCGTGTGAATGTAGTGCATAGTTCTTCTTGCTAAGAAAACACACATTTCCCCCAAGGTCCTCACAGTCCTCATTTCAACATCCATATCACTCATGACACTGTGCTGAGACCTCTCCTCTTAGCTGTCCCCAGTGCCCCTCTTGGGACATCCCACTGGGTGCCACTTCAACATGAGCATTTGAATGAGACTTTCAAAGATGGTGTGCATCACATTATGCCAGCTAAATCACGATGCCCCCTTATCCGTCTGATTTATCAAAAAGATAATGCTTCTTTGTTCTTTTTAAAAAAATTTTGTTTATTTATTTGAGAGAGAGAACAGAGTGAGAGAGAGAGAGCACAAGCTGGGGGAAAGGAGCAGAGGGAAAGGGAGAAGCAGACTCCCTGCTGAGCAGGGAGCCCAATGCAGGGCTCAAACCCAGGACCCTGAAATCACGACCTGAGCCGAAGGCAGACATTTAACTGACTGAGCCACCCAGGTGCCCCTTCTTTCTTTGTTCTTATCTTGTCTCTTCTCTGAGCTGCTGAGGTCATGTGGGGAAGTGAGATTACATGTCTGGGTGGAGGGATTATAGTCTGGTCCCCCTTCAGGCGGTGGTCCTGATACCCTAGTTGGGGTTTTGGGGACGAGAGGTACTGGGTACCCAGTGGGGCCAGGACAGGAGGTACCAAGTTCGGTCATCTTTTCCCAGTGGGACACAAGTGGCTGGGAACAGGCCAAAGAGCCAGAAGTAAGATGGACAATGGGAGGGAGTAGAGGAATGGGACAGACGAAACTAGGGGTAGAAGGCAGTTGTGGGGAATAGACTCCTGTTCCTTTGTGTCAGTTCTCAAGTGGATTGTTGTCATTTAAAGACATAGGGTGAGCAGATGTTAATTAGTAGGTAGTGTACATTTCTTCACTGCCTCCTTTGTACTGGGAATTGCGCTTCTCATGCATTATACCATTTGTTTTCATCCTCACAACAGCTCTGGAGTATGGAGGTTATGACTTCCACCATTTCACAGGCAAGAAACTGGGCTTGAGGTTAGGGAACCTGCCTGAGCTCATGTGGCCAGCAAGTGATGGAGTGGAGACAGGTTTCCTGGATCTGTGCTCTGAACCACCGTCCTCAACAACTACCTCCTAGGACTTGTGCAAGACTTACATTTTGCAGGCTGCCATGGAGACTCCATTGAAGTCTTGAATGATAGGATGGGCATTGGCAGAAGCTCAGGAAATTGCCATGGAGGGCCTTTTTCTGAAGAAATCCACTACATTTGAGTGATGGCAACTCTCCACTGTTATGGCTACCTGTGAATGCAGCCTGACTGCAGATGAGTGGGTCTCCGTGGGAACATAACTTCCACTAGCTACCGCTTCCAGAGGAGAATGCTTCCAATCTCCGAGAATTCATCCCAACTCTAGTTTCAAAGACTCTATCTGCACCACATTTACACACGAGGCTCTGAGGCAGTGCAGAGTCATGCTTGGGAACACAGGATTTGCTGCTCCCTGGCAGGACTGACTCATCCATTTACCAAGTGTACATTGCTGACAAGTTGCTTACTTTCTCTGGGTCCCAGTTTATGCCTGTATAAAATAGGGGTAATGTAGTCCTTACTTCACAAATTTGTTCTAGCCATTACTGAATTCTCAAACAAAATAGGTGTTGACTGTTATTCTTTCTCGCCCACTTACCCATTCCCTTCCTGCTGCCCCTGTTCCCAACTAAACTAGGATAACCAGTTCATCCCAGTTTGCTTTCTTTGTCTTTGCAATGAAAGCCCCACTCAGTTCCGGGCAGACTGGGATGGTTGGTTGCCTTTGCTGACTCTGCTGTCAGAGAAGTCATAATGGTCCCGAAAAAATGGTGGCCAATGGGGCTCAAGAAGGTCTGAGTCCAAGATTTACATTGGTCGTTTATCTTCATAACAGTTTTCTGGCCATTGGATATCAAATGAAGGCTCAGAGGCCCGGAAAAGTGACTGAAACCAAAGGCAAGTCCAATTAACGATCTACTTTTGAGTCTCCATGAGCAGGAGCTGCCGTATCCATCGCTGTATCTCTCTCCACATTTAGTAGGTTAACTGTTAAATGAGTGAGTAACAAATCTCCTAAAACACCCACGATGCAAAATGATCCCCGGTCCTAGGCTGGGAGCTCCTTGTGCCAACAGATCTCCAGGGTGTATTATGAGTGACATCGGCCTGCATCTAAATCTGGTTCTGGGATGACTTTGGAGCAGGCTCAGCCTATGGAGGGGAAATCTTATCCTACAGTGGGATTCTTGCCTCAAGACTCATTCATCAGTCACTCTTTGGTTAAGGATTGACACCCACTTAAAGCTGCGCTCCTCACCCTGTCTCTGGGGCTGATACAGTTTTCAATGGATTTGTAAATAGTTGTCCAATGAGTGATGACCCAGGAGGGAAATCTGCCCCTGGAGTACACCACACAACCTACTGAGGTCCCCAACTTACAGCATGGGGTCTCTCCCAAGGTCTCACGCTCCTTACATGTGGGGTAAGCAGGGGAGTTCAGATTATGGGGAGAACACATCCCCGCTTGCTAGGAGTCTAGGGGTGGGACATGGATTGTTCTCAGTGTTCTGAGCTGGAATGCTGGCAGGGCTTTGTCACTGCTAAGTGCCAGAGAAGAAATGGTATGGGGGACTAACCAGGTGTTCATACTCCAGTGTCAAACGGCCCTCGCTGTGCCTCTTGGTAGCTGTGAGACCTGGTGCAAGTGACTCCCTCTCTGACCTCATCCGTGAAAAGAAGATGCGTAATATGGGGCCAAATACAGCTCAATACCCATAGCTGCTCTTATTGTTTTATTACTGTGATCCAACATAAGCACCCCATACAAGAGAGAATCATGCCCAAATCAACAAACACAGAAGGGAGTGTCAAACAGCAAGCACTCAATAAATGTTAGCAACTGTTATTAAGAGCTTTTAAATCATCATCTACTTCCTGGGTCTGAGTCACCCAGCTTCCCTGTGAATACCAGGAGAAGCTTATTTAAGAACTTCTGTGAAACACGTAAGTAGTATTCCCACTCAAAATGCATCACCTAAATGGAAGCATGAGGAAGTCCCAGACAAACCCAAACTGAGGGAGATTCAGCAAAATAACTAGCCTGTACACTTCAAAACTGTCAAGGGTATGAAAGGAACTGAGGAACTGCTCGGATTAGAGGGGGTCGAGGACACAGGACCACTAAGGACGATGCATAAGTGTGGATTGGATCCTGCACCAGAAAACAAAAAAACAAACAAACAAACAAAAAACCCACAACCCAAACAACTGCTGTAAAGAACATTATTAGAGTAATTGGTAAAATTTGAATAAGGTCTGTAGATTAGGTAATAATATATCATTGCTAAACCTTCTGGTTTTGATAATTGTCCTGTGGTTAAATAGGCGAATTACTTGTCCTTGAGAAATCACTTGGAAGTATTTAGGGATAATGGATCCTAATGCCTCCAACTTACTCTTGAGCAGTTCAGCGGAAAAAAAAATCTGTATGTATGAAAACTAATGAAAAAGCAAACGTGCCCAAATGTTCATCGGTGAAGCTGGGTGAAGGGTATATATGAGTTGCTAAACTATTTTTACAACTTTTATACACATTTGAAATTATTTAAAAATAAAAATTAAAACATAATTTAAAAAAATGAAAAACTACCGAACCTTTAGAAGAAGAAACAGTGCAGTTAGGCAAACAGTCAGCAGCTGTGAGAAGCCTTCCACCTCCTGGTCCTGCCTCCCCACCGTGCCCTCTCATGGTCGGCCTGGAAAGGCTAGCTGTATACTAACAGGCCGCTTTAGAATCCCGTAGAGGCAGGGACAAGTGCCGGGCTTGCTTGCATGCTTCGTAAGCAGAGAAAGGCGATGGATACAGCGCGGTGTAGTGGCCCGTGGGAAGGGGTGGGGTGAGGGGGGGCTGCAATGGCATCATTTGGCCTGCCTGCAGCCTTTTAACCTAGGTGTCCCATGAAGGGCAAGGTGAAAAGCACTGTGGTGCTAGAAGAGAGGGTTCCAGCACTGAGATGCTGCTTTATCCCAGGACAAAGGTGAACGAGGCTCCCCAGGAGAGGAGCAGTGCTCACTATCAGCCAGAAGAGGGCGTTCTCTTCTCCCGCATCGTGCTGGGAACCAACAGACTTTTCCACTCTGGAGGTGTGCTCACAGTGGTTTCACAGATCTGCAGATCCCAGGGGCAGGATTAGGGTCAGGTGAATGAGGCGGGAGCCTGAAAGTGAGGTTCGTTGGTCATTTAAGATGTGATACTTTGTTCGTTGTGGATGTTCTGCATTAATTTTGATTAATTACTCAAGATTAATTAATTATTGGAAGTACTGCAATAACATATTATTGATCTTGATTAGTGAGTCGTTTGTCACCCCCTTAAATGTCCCACCTGAGGCCAGCGCCTCATTTGCCTCCTCCTAGTCCCACCTTGGCAGACCAAACCCATTAATTGCAACACCAGTAGCTCAGTTTGCAATTGGTTAGGTGAGGTCTGGAGTTAATGGGCCCTTTTGTACCGTAAAGGAAGGGCTGGGTAAGAGAATTAATCCTGAAAACCTGAATTCCTGCCTTTAAAGTCACTTTATAGTCAGTGGCTGGGGCCTGAAATCATTATCTCTAAGTCTCAATTTTCTTACCTGTAAAATGGAGTTCATGATCCCTTTGCATTCCGAAGGCAGAGTATCATCCGACTGAGTACTTCCTGAGGGCCACTGTGCTGAGTCTGCCCTTGATTTATAAACTCACAAAAATGGTCACAGCTTTAGCATATAAGAGCTATTATCATCCCCATTTTTGAGGATGAGGAAATGAGCACAGAGAGCTTTAGCGACTTGCCCAAGGTTGAACAGCCAGTAAGTAGAATTGCACATGCTTTTACCTCCACGGCAGCGTTCTCAATGGGGCGGGGGCGATCTCCATCCCCGTGGAGACGTGTGGCAATGTCTGGAGGTATTTTCAGTTGTCATGACGAGGGGGAGTGCTGCTAGCCTCCAGTGGGTGAGGGCCAAGAGTGCTGCTAACTATCCTGCAATGCCTGGGGCAGCCCCTACAACACGGAATTATCTAGACCAAAATGTCAGTAGTGCTGACGTAGAGAAGCCCGCTCCCTGCTCTGCTGCTGAGATCGGGGAGCTCTATGAGAACCGAGCACTCGGGGCTCCCTGAAAGGCAGATGCTGTGTGGAAGTGGTTGCTATATTTCTGTTGTCCCAGTGACCTTGATTCTCTTGGTTATTCAGGGACCTGAGTTCCCCTGGCTCAGTGTCCTCACACGATGGTTGAGAAGGTGGGCTCTGGAGTCAGTCAAGTCACCATAGCGTGCTTTCAACAATGATTTACCAAGCACCTGCTACATGCAGGTCTTGTCCTGGGCTGTGCAGACACACATAGGTGTCCCTGTCCCCACAGAGGTGTCTAGTGGGGAACAGACATCAGATAACACACAGCTCATACATAATTATACATTGTGATACATGCCATAGCAAAAGACATAGGCCCCATGGAAGAGAATAAAAGGGAAGACATTGATGGGCTGGGGTGTGCAGCGAGGCTTTTCTGAGAAAGTGACATTTAAGCTGAGACCTGGAGGTGGGAGGAAGGAAGAGCACTGCAGGTGGAGGGAGCAGCTGTGCAAAGGCCCTGAGGTAGGCACTAAAAGCTGCTCAATGTGAGGGGAGGCCAGTGGGGGAGGAAAAAGGGAAAGGAGCAACGTTACTTTGAAGAGGGGGTTAAAGAGCTTGGTCTTTACCTCAAATGAAGGGCCTCTGAAGGGTTCTAATTAGAGCAGTGCCGCACCAAGGCCAGTCCTTCAGAATGCCACCTGCTTGAGGTCCAGGCACAGCCCTGCGTGGAAGATGCCGTGTGAGTCCAAAACCCAGAGCCTGCTTCATCACCTGGACACCATCGCGTGAAGGTGAGGTTGGTCCCAATTAAGCAACCTTAGATAAAGCACCTCCCCTCGTGACTGGGGTGAGCGAAGCTGGTTCTGAACTGTGATAACTAGAGCAATTTGCATACATTACAAGATTATTGCTATGGCTCATTTGTTACTAGACAAAGAGTGACATTAGTCACTGGAAACACCTGTTTGGGTCAGGCGGCTTGTCCCCCACCACAGGCCCTTTGTTTCCTTTTGCTACTTTTGCTACTTTCTTTTTGCTCCCCAGTCTGTGCACTTTCACTCCCCCTGAAATCCCCATCGTGGCTTTCTCCAGTTCTGAGGTATCCTTTGTCCCAGTGTATTGTCCCCACTGACTCCCGTCCCACCAGGGCCCATGGTGGATGGCTGTGGCTCCCTGTGATGTTTGGGACCCTGTGTCTGAACTCCTGCTCCTCATTTCTACCCATTCATATGAGATTCAGGGAGCTTTTCCATGGGGGCTTAGTGAGGCTTTGAGGGACCTGACTGTCCCTGTCCAACTGGGATGGTATTTCTCAAGGTGGATGTTGCTCAAGATATTGATAGGATTTATAGGAAGAAGAGGGTTCTATGAACAATAAAGTCAGGACACCCTATTTCAACACACTGAAGCAGCTTTCTTTATTGCAGGACTTTTCAGAGCATTTAATATGCTAATGTGCTTTATAAATCTCCAAAGAGTAACATATATTTATCCTTTTTTCTAGGAGCATCTTACAGACTAGTGTTTAGAAGTACATGCCCCAAGAAACATCATCCGTAGCCACTAAGTGGCAGAAGGAAGGATACTTCAAAGTGATCAGTGTGGGTCAGGCCAGTGTCTGGCTTTCCTTCCCAGCTCCTGACTCCAAGCTCCTGGAAGGAACTGTCTCAAACCCCCAATTCCCAGCACAGGATGGATGAGTGTGAGCTTTCTGCTTTCCTTGAGCCTGCAGTGTAACCCTCCATGTTATCAGTGACTCCTGAAGCCGGTTGAAAGCTGCTCTGCGCTCAGCCATACAAAGACAGAAAACACGTTGGCAGGGGCATTGTGTAATCTGCTTTAAAAAATAAAAAGCTTTTTAGTACTTTCATCTATCTTTTTAATTACTAAACAAGTACGTGTTTTTGTAAACACAAACAAATGAAAAAAGTCAAACAATACCCAAATGTATAATAGTAAAAAGTCAAAGTCTCCTTTGGTCTCCTTTCTGTCCCCCACCTAGAGTGTTTGCTCCTTATTAAGGTTTTGCTATGCCTGGTTTGGCAGGCGAGAAGGCTGGTTTGGAGTCCCAGGGACTGAGACGGGCTAGCTGTGTATCCCTGGGTGCAAACCTCAGTGTGCTCATCCATAGAATGGAGGAAGCATAGGGGAGTACTGAGCGATAGGAAACAGAAAACACTCAGCAAAGCCCCTGCACCTAGCTGACTTCAGTTAAATTCGAGGCTTAGCATTTTCTTTCCGGAATCCAGGTACTTTTTTTTTTTTTCTAAGTCCAATTTCCTGCAGTGAATATGCTAACTACAGAATGGGGTCAATATCTTCAGAGTGTTTATGTGATTTTTTTTTTTAAAGGGCAGTTTCTATATACAGAAACCACTACACAGAGCTTTACTTTATTTTTCAAATTAATATTCAAACGATCAAAGTTAAAAATTCAAAAATAGATTAGTCGATTCTCAACCTCCAGGTTAGCTTTTTTTTTTTTCCAAAATTACAAATGGAAATCTGTTTCCAAACCGTAAGGGAACTTTTACGTTTGAACAAGGTGATAGCAGGTGTCTTGCAAAAGAAAACAAATTCATGGCATGAAGTTTTTCTTTCAAACTTTTGAAGCAAAAATAACCTAAGTTGTGCACTTTTGCTTTAGGGGAGGTGAGGGGAGCAATGAGGTGGTAAAGGAAGGAACACAGTCAACTCAGTATCGAACTTGAGAAAGTCAAGTCACTTCTGCTCAGCTTTGAGTTTACAAATATGCTTTAAAAAGAAAAAGAGGAAAAGTGACACTTAATGTTCAAATTTATATAACTGTAGCCCCAATAGAGTGTCTGTACTTGAAATGGCTTTAGGCCACTGGCTGATGCCTCTGAGGTCCAGACTATCTGGCCAGAGTTTTCAAATGGCAGTTCCATGTTCCTATGTCTGTTCAGAATCCAAGGGAGCTTAGGTTCAGCTCAGAGTCTTCCGGAATGTTTTAGAGATTGCTGCCACCACTCCATCGTCAAGCTGACCAAACATCTTTTGCTCACTTGTATCATTCTAGTATTTAAAAAATATTTTTCTCATAAACATGCAGTAATTCTAACAAAGGGGTTTTGCGTTTTTCCCAATGTAGGAGGTTAACTTTTTTTTTTTTTTACAATTTTATTTCTAAGTCATCTCTACACCCATCATGGGGCTTGAACCCACAACCCTGAGATCAAGAGTCGCATGCTCTGCCAACTGAGCCAGCCAGGTGTCCCTAGGGTAGCTTATTTTTTATGCTGGGCACTAACCCGATTCCAGGACCCTGACAGGATTGTTATTGCCTTAGAAAATGTCACGCTTTTAAATGCAGCTTATAAAAGTTTTTATTCTTTTTATAAATCCAGGTGGGATTGCCAGATAAAACACAGGACAGGATGCCCAATTAAATCTGAATGATCTAGGGGTGCCTGGGTGGCACAGCGGTTAAGCGTCTGCCTTCGGCTCAGGGCGTGATCCTGGCGTTCTGGGATCGAGTCCCACATCAGGCTCCTCTGCTATGAGCCTGCTTCTTCCTCTCCCACTGCCCCTGCTTGTGTCCCCTCTCTCGCTGGCTGTCTCTATCTCTGTCAAATAAATAAATAAAATCTTTAAAAACAAAAAAATCTGAATGATCTAAAAGTCAAATTTACCTAGGGTTGCCTGGGTGGCGCAGTCAATTAAGCGTCTGACTCCTGATTTTGGCTCAGGTCATGATCTCAGGGTCCTGCGATTGAGCCCCAGATTGGGCTCTGCAGGGAGTCTGCTTGAGACTCTCTATCTCCCTCCGCCTGCTTGTTCTATCTCTAAAATAAAGAAATGAATATTTTTAAAAAGTCAAATTTCCTTAGTGCTCTTTATTTTTATTTGGTAAGGCTAAACAACCCTACCTTCAGCAAACTTAAATAATTACTTTTAAGGGGTTATAGACCCATTTACAAACATCTTAAAACTACTTTTATACATTTAACATACCCCATTTCCTTATAAACTTCTTTAGTTGTTTGAACTAATAAAAAAAGCCACCTTTTAAAATACTAGGTAATTCTTTTTTTTTTTTAAGATTTTTAAATTTTTAAGTAGTGTCTACACCCAATGTGGGACTTGAACCCACAACCCTGAGATTAAGGGCCCCATGTTCTACTGACTGAGCCAGCCAGGAACCCCTAAAGACTAAGTAATTTTAATAAATTAAACTTATGAAACACTGTTAACCCAAAATTCTTATAAATGTTCCAGAACATTCATGTGCATGAATTTAGAAAGGTTTCAACATAAAGTCACAAATCTAAATCGATCCCCCTAACTGCACAGTTGATGGAGTTACGAGATTGTTGGCTAAATAGGCCAAAATCTCCCGAATGTTACTAATCCATAAAGTGCGCCTATGTACAAATTCCTTCTTAAAAGTCACGAAAAGCATGTACCACACTCAATTCTAAATCTTCCTCCGGTTGAGAGATGCCGATTTGCCAAGGAAGACAATCATCCCCTTTCCCCCGGAGATTCAGGAGGCCTGTTGCCAACACCAGGGAGCTGCATCTCACCAGACACTCAGGAAACCATTATTTCCTTCCATGTGCTATTTGGGGTTATCTCCTTAGGATGCCTGAGCGTGCTTGGCCAGAGATTTTGGCCAGGATGCTGCCTGGATGTATGTTAGTGATATATGCGTGCTTTTCCCTGTTCCCGCCCATCTCGTCAAGAGGGGGTGGCCCAGAGATCCCCACGCTGGCTTCCAGTTATTCTCATTACCCACCATCTTCCCAGAAGAATTTTCCTTGCCAAAGTCTGCAAATCTCACCAGGGCTTGTGACTTGACTGGATTTTGCATTTCCGATCGTCCCATCGCCACGCCCACATCTCTAGAGCTCATTTCACTTGGGTTGAAATCCTACCATTCTTGAAACACTTTCCTTTCTTGGGATCATCCATGTCTCACAAACATTAAGATCATAGCTGGCTGAACCGTGGATCTCTCCAGCGACTTTCACTGGCTCTTTGTCCTTCAAGTCCAAGGACGTTTTACTGACCCATTCCAGCAGACTGGCAATTGCTCTCCCTGGCAACCCATCGCTAGCATTTGCTGTGTGAAACTGTAAATGGTAAAACCGCCTGAAACATTATGTAACTCAAACCAAGTTGACCTTAATTAACGCCCACCAGGGCGATTAGAGAGTCGGAGCCTGGGTGTGTCCAGGGACAGCTGGCTGCTAAATCCCAGGGAGGACAGAAAATGTGGCAGGATTTCCCACTGACCCCTGCCTCACCGTCCCCCCCACAGAGGGCTCTCTCACCCCCGCTGCCCTCCGGGGTGGACCACTTCCGAGTTGTCACTTTCAGGAAAAGCCACATGGCATGCCACCACAGTGTTGATGGCCAGATGTCACAGCTGGTTCCCGGCTGGAATAGGAGAGACTCTGCAGGGGACGGTCCCTCAATTACGCAGGCCGATTTCCTCACGCGGTGACCCACACAGGGGCTCCTCAAAGACGAGCCCCTTTTCTTCATTTCTTTGGGGAATGAAACCCATGACCTTCAGTTCCTCAGAGAAGTGAAAGTAGCAACAAGGAATCCAGTAATTCCTGTTATCTGCAGGCTTTATAAGCCAGCGAGCCTGAGGAGGTGGCCTGCAGCCCGCGCGCCAGACGCCGCTGTCCTCGCGAAGCCGGAGCCCCGCCAGGATGCCTCGGCCGCCGGCCTTCCAGCTGCTTCTCCTCCTTTCCATCAGCAGCGCCCTGGCCCTGAGGCTCTGCTCCTTTAACGTGAGGTCCTTTGGGGAAGCCAAGAAGGAAAACAAGAATGCCATGGATGTCATCACGAAGGTGAGACCCCTTCCTGTCCGGGGGAGCGCCGGGTGCCCCTCATGCCCTCTCTCCGCCTTCAGCCTCGAAGAGACTCCCGAGAAATTTCAGCGAAGTTGGTCTCTACGGGGAAAGGTAGCAGCTGCCTTGGCATCGGGTCACAATCCTGACAGCAATCATTCCAATAACCACAGCCCCTCTCTGGGCTTCATGTCATCCCCTGAACGTGGGGGCTGTTGGGGAGCTATGGCAGTACCGCCCTGTAGGAAGGTTGGGGGGCAAAGTGTGAGCTGGTACGTGAAAAGCTCCTAAAACCGGCTCTGCTCCTAGTAAGCCCCAGGTAAGGGCTGGCTGTTCCTACAGTTTTATTACCATTTACCGAATGCCCCTGCCAGGCACTGCGAACACACGATTTCGTTTCATCGCTCTTAAGACAGAGGGTTATTATCCCCCATGAAGAGATGGACAACAAAAGTCGTAGTGACCTCCTGTGGGTGGTCGGTGGGTGGGTGGAGGGGGAGCTGGGATGCCAGCCCAGCCCGGTGTTTCATCCATCGATAGAGCACAGAGGATTTGCTTCCTTTCCTTTCCTCTCCTCTCCTCTCCTCTCCTTCCCTCTCCTTCCCTCTCCTCTCCTCTCCTCTCCTCTCCTCTCCTCTCCTCTCCTCTCCTCTCCTCTCCTCTCCTCTCCTCCCTTCCCTTCCCTTCCCTTCCCTTCTCTTCCTTCCCTTCCTTCCCTTCCCTTCCCTTCCCTTCCCTTCTCTTCCTTCCTTCTTTCCTTTGCATTCATTCTTTCTTTTTTCCTTTCTCTGTCTCTTTAGCTTTCTCTCTCCCTCCTCCCCCTCTCTCCCTCCTTCTCCACCTTCCACCCCATCAACCTTTTCCCACCTACCAATTCTGATCTTTCTCTCCACTCAGATAAAACTTCCCTGGGGTAATATGACCAAGGTCTGGAGTCGCTGCTCACGTTTTTCTGGAGTCAGTTGGGACTCTCTTTACCCGACAGGTTAATTTATCTTTGGTGATGCTGGGAGCTGAAACCTTTCCCAGGACTCTGTCTGGGTATTATCACCTTAGAAAACCCTGGGGGCACCACGGTAAGGTGGGAACACCAGGAGCCATGGGTTCAGATCCTGCCCGGCAGCTGTGTGTGCGAGCAACCTCGGGAATTCCCTTCTCCTCCCTGAGCCTCCGGGCCTTTCAGAAAGTGCCCTTACACAACCTGTAACGCCGGTTGGCAGAGAGAACTCTAGGTGTGGAAGGGCCGCAGGAGAGCCTGGGGCCGGGCAGGTGATCACAAACAGAGCCGTGACTGTTGGTATTAATACCCAAAATGGATTAGAGCAGGGACTGCGTGCTCTGTTCTTATTTAGATGGTCCTCTCCCTGGTTGGCCCTGCCCTTTGGATGGTACCCAAGGCCTTCCAGCAGTGGTTGTTTAACCAGAACAGCCATGCCTGACCTGTGGGAGCTGAGACTCCCTGGCTCAACAGGGAGCTCTGACGTGCCAGGAAACTATTTTCCCTGCTTCCTCGCACAAGGGCACAGGAAGCCTGGGTACCTGTGAGTTCCCAAGTGCCCATCACCTTCCTCAATTATTCTGCCCAGAAAAAGTCATCACAGTCTTAAGAGGCTGTCTTTTGGTTCTTGGAGATTCTACTGCTGGGGCCCTACACTCCGCACCTCCCCTGAGCTGCCGCGTCCTAGAGGGCCGACTGACAGACAGCCCATCACACCGAACACCGAGCATATGGGAAGTCTCTGTCAAGGACTCCTTACCTAACCCCAAGGCTGCAAAACCATCCTGTAAACAGAGGCCATCCCAAACACTGCAGAGCCACCGAGAGCACTTCCAGTGAAACCCGAACCCAGACATTCAGGGCAGTAATATTCACAGGGCCTCATGTCTGAGCACCTGCTCTAGGCTAGGAATTTTATATTCTTATTTACTTATTTATTTATTTACTTGAGAAGAGAGGAGCAGAGGGAGAAGCAGTCTCCCTGCTGAGCGGGGAGCCCAATGTGGGGCTTGATCCCAGGACCCCGGGATCATGACCGGAGTCAAAGGCAGACGCTTAACCGACTGAGCCACCCAGGCGCCCCTATATTCCTATTTAATATTATGGCATAGGTGGCATTGCCCCCGCTTTGTAACCGAGAAGGCAGGCTCAGGATGGTAGAAGTTCCTTATCCAGGGTTCCCTAGCTGGTAAGTGGAAAAGCCAGGATCGAATCCAGCCACATGACCCAACCCTATTAGAGAGGATGCCTTTTCCACCCTTCCATGCTGGTTTGATCACTTCGGGGTCGAGCTGTTGTCGTTATGCTGTTGTCATTATGACCTTCATCGGGGAGGTTGGAGAGTGAGGGAGGCCTGCCCTCTCCATCTTGGGTTTGCTGGCCGGCACCACGGACAGTTTTCCAGATGCCAAACCCTGCCTGGGCAAGGTTGCTTCTGGCCCTTCCTCAGTTTGTGTCCTTAAAGAGCAAAGTTTGTTCATCCAGCAAACACTCACTGAAGGTAGGCCGTGTGCCAGATGCTCCGGGGCACCGGGGGTAAGATGGTGGACGTGGGAGGCATTGTCTCCCACAGCACATGGTACTTACGATTTTGGGAGTGCTTACTGTGGGCCAGGCCCTTCATATGCAGCATCCAAGTTCAGCCTCACAAGCCCTCTGGTTGCCTTTTGCAGATGGGCAAGTGGAGTTCAGAGAGGAGGAGGACACAGTCCTGGGTCATGGAACCAGCAAGTGTGAGAGCCAGGGCAGGGACCCAGGCCTAACCGACCCTATCTGGGCTCTTTCCCCTCCCATGCTGTGCTGCCCCCTGTTCACAGGCACAAAAGAGAGCTTCACAGGCCGCTCTTGGCCCCAGAGTCTTCATAAGTCTTCTCTAGACCGTCCCTGCCCCTCTCCCCAGGCCCACTCACAACACAACCCCGCTTGCTGGGAAACCCTCACTGTTGGCCGTGCTCTGCCTCTACTCCCTCCCTCTGTGACCAGAGTCAGGAAAATCTCGAGTGTCAGGTCTGGGAGGGCCTTCTGGGGGGCCCCATCTTTGGAGACTCATTCTGCGGAGATAGAATCAGGCGAGATATATTTTTCCTGGCCTGAAATTGGGGCAGGGAAAACATGTGTCAGTGATAGATTTGAAAAGTGAGTATTTAATCACTGTGGGGAAAATGCTCACAACATCATGTGAGGCTGAAAAAAAAAAAAAGACCCAAACTGTGTGATAAACATTGCCACTGTTTGCAGAGTATCTTTTCCGTGCCAGGGACTGGACTGAATGTTTTATAGCCGTCATATCCTTTAATCCCCATGACAACCCCATGAGGAGGACATTGTCCCCATTTACAGACAAGCAATCTGGCAGGTTCGGGGAGCTTAAGTGACTTGCTCAGGGTCACGCAGCTGGTGAGCAATAGAGTCAAGATGCGAATCTGAGGCCATTTGATTCATTGTCTATAGTTTCAACTGACAGGCTAGTTAATTTGATGTCATTTTGTAAATACGTATAAGTATAGAAATCGTGTGAGAAGTGTCTGAGTGGTGGGTTTACAGCTCATCAGGTGATTTTTTAATAGTCTTTTCTGTATTTTTCAAATTTTCTACAATAAGCAACATTATTTACTATAACAAAATTATTTTTTAAAGGGCTAGCTAGGAAACGTATTCCCATTTTTCTTACGATGCCTTAAGGAAGAGTTAAATAAGGAAGGTCTTTGTGCCTTATAAACTTGGCTCAACGGTTCCCATATGGCTCCCTGTCCCTCCCTCCCTGTCCCTCCCTCTGCTCGCTCTTCCACTCGTGCCAGATGCCGTACAGTTGTGCGTAAAGCAAGGCCTAGCAGGTTGTCTGGCACACAACATGGGGCTTGCTCTCCCATCCCTGAGATCATGACCTGAGCCGAAATCAAGAGTCAGACGCTTGGGGCACCTGGGTGGCACAGCGGTTAAGCGTCTGCCTTCGGCTCAGGGCGTGATCCCGGCGTTATGGGATCGAGCCCCACATCAGGATCCTCTGCTATGGGCCTGCTTCTTCCTCTCCCACTCCCCCTGCTTGTGTTCCCTCTCTCGCTGGCTGTCTCTATCTCTGTCAAATAAATAAATAAATAAAATCTTCAAAAAAAAAAAAAAAAAAAGAGACGCTTAACGGGCTGAACCACCCAGATGCCCATAAACATGACTTTTAATGCTATAGAATGCCCTATGCTATCTTTCATTTAATGCTTTCCTATTTGGGGATACTTAGGTTGTTTCCAATTTTTGTTGTTGTTGTTGCCATGCCTCCTCCTCTCTGATCTGTTCAAGTAATAATAATAGCAATAGTAACTTATTGTGTGCCTCCTATTTGGCTGGCATTGCTCTAAGGACCCATTTAATCGTCCAGCCACCCTGTGAGGGAATAACTGTCATCATTCCACTCTATAGACGAGGACACTGAGATGCAGAGAAGTAGTAGATATTTTTTAATCTGGTATTTTAATAGCATGGTGGGCTTTGCAGTCACACGAACCTGAATTCAAATCCTGACTCCACTATCTACTGGCTGTGTGACTTCAGACTTTTCACTCAGTCACTCTGAGCCTGGTTTCCTCCCCCTGTTTAGCGAGCTAATAATCATAGTCATGTCACAGGGTTGGTGAGGCTCAGGGTAGGCTCACAATAAATGTTAGCCTTTATCCTTTTTATTATTGTAATTTTGTTGCCAGGTGAACTGGGGAGACCCATATCCAGCCATGTACCTTTCACTTACTAAGAGCTTAATAAATATTTATTACTGTTATTGTGATTATTCAAGCTAAGCCAAGATAGAGGACGTGTGATCATGTGATCGTAGCCTCTGCATTTGGATTGAGTAGATTTGCATTCTGTCTCGGCCACTTTCTAGCTGAGTGATTTTGGATAGTTTACTTGACTTCCCTGGAGACCCAGACTCCTCATCTTTACAACGGACATCCGTGGGGCACCTGGCTGGCTCAGTCGGTGGAGCTTGGACTCTTGATCTCAGGATTGTGAGTTCGATCTCCACGTTGGGTATAGAGGTTACTTAAAAATAAAATCTTTAATAAAATAGAATAAAATAGATACAATGATACTACATACCTCAGGAAGTTCCTCACTTGTTTCAGCAATGAAATTAATTACTTTAACAAAACACGATTCCTATACTTAAAACATAATAAGTGCCCAGTTAAAGATCTTATTATTTGTAGGTTATTTGCCTGAAACCTCTGGGAATTCTGTCTCTGCAGGTCATCAAACGCTGCGATATCATACTCCTCATGGAAATCAAGGACAGCAACAACATGATCTGTCCCACACTGATGGAGAGACTAAATGGGTAAAGACGGCGGCGGGGAGGGGGCTGGACCCCCGGCGGGCTCAAGGTCAAACGCAAGGGCACCTGAAAAGCCCAGGGAACTGAAACTAGCGTGAGAGCCAGCACTTGTCCTGACCACCAGGTCACATGGCCAACAATGCCCAGTCTTCCAACTCCACTAGCTGCAGTCCTGTGAAATTTCGACTGGCTAGTTTTAATATGATAAAGCAAAATAGAGGAAACAGATGAGGAGCCAGGACAGAGGGAGAAACGAAAGAGACAAGAGGCTGAAATGAGAACTCCTGTCATAAAGAAAAGATTGAATACAAATGTGAAGTTATGATATGCCTGCAAGCTGGAATATTATGTAGCCATGAAAACCATGTTCACTATAGAATAGGTTAGAGCTAAATATTCCAGCACGGACAGACAGCTGCAGTATATTGGAAAAAGCAGGTTCAGAACTGTAGGTAGAGTAGTCCATTTTAGTGATCACATGACACTACGCGTGAATAAGAGTTTGCATGGCCATAGAGGAAAGAACGGGAGGGCGCACTCCATACTGTTAACAGTGGTTACTCCTGGGCCGGGGGTGGGGGGTGTGATTGGAGGACCACTGTGAACAGGGTCAATGAAGAAATGGGGAACATTTACTTTTTATTTTATATCCTTCTATATGATTTGAATATTTTACAAAAAGTCTGATTGATTTTATAACTTCAAAGAACCCTAAAAGATAATGTCCTCAAATAATTTTAGATTACATTGGATTATGTTTATGATTTATATTCTTTCTCAAAGAATAATCAGTAGACACACCCACCTGAAAATCACCCCAAAGTGAGTTGAAAAGGCACATTCAAGAACCTCCAGTCTATTGAATGGGAATGTCTATGGGAATCCTTGAGAATAATCTTCATCTAAATAACTTTCCCGGGTGATTCTGATGCACTCTGATTTTTAAAAACTTCTAATATAATATTCCTTTTGTACATGCATAAGATTACACCACAAACTAGAGTATACAACAATATGTACCAAGTAGTTCAATTATGTCAAAAGAAAAACAAAACAAAACAAAATTTAAAAGTCAAAAGCAATGAACCAAACGCTTGACAACGGCTATCTCAGAGCAAAAATTACAAGGAATTTAAATGGGATGTCTTCTATATATGTTCTGTATTTTCCAGGTTTTCTACAATGAGAATGTTATACCTCCTTTCCTTTTTCTTATGAAATATTTTAAACATCCTTAAAAGCACAGAGAAAATGTTAACAAACAACCATGTAATCTACCATCCAGTACACCTGGCCATTAATATACTTTTATAATTAAGAAAACTCGCATTAAAAAAAAATAAATTAATGGTCAATCCAGCCTCATTAGGCCCAGGAGGAATAGCCTTGGAAGCCCTCGCTCACACAGAGGCCTCTTGGGCTGGCCCCACCCACCCTGGGCCTCCGTCTCATCTGAAAATACGAGTTGGAGCTGAGCTTCTCGTTTTAGCCCAAGTGGCTCTTCTGGTTCCAGATCTGATCTTTGACGATAGAGAAGGGAGTTTAGCACAAGGGTTAGGCACCTACATTTGTCTCAGACCACTTGTGTTTGAATCTTGGCTCTGTTATGCCTTTGAGCAAGTTACTCAACCTCTTTGTACCTCATTTTCCCTGTCTATAAAGTGGGGCTAATAATGGAACCCATCTTCCTGGGATGCGGCAGTGATTAAACCTGCATGTAAGTGGTTGAACTGGGCCTGGCACGTAGCAGGGCTCAGTAAGTGCTGGTGGTGTCTGTTACCAGTAAAAGGGAAAAAATTATGGTAGATGGTGGTCCAGAGGGCCACGTGTAACAGTTACCATTGATACCCTAACTACAGGCCAGGCATCCTGTTAATCAATTTCTGTGTGCTATTTCATTCACTCCCACAACAACTTTGTGGGGTTGGTGGGGTTGGTACTTTTACTGCTTCCCTTCTAGCTGAGGGAACTGAGGCACAGAGAGGAGGGACCTGCCCAAGATCACCCAGCCAGTAAATGGCGGAGCTTACCTTTGGACCTGGGTCATGTCGGACTCCAAAGCCGGAGCTCTATTCTGAACCTCCTCAGTCTTCCATAGAGGGGCGCTGGTCAGTTTTCAGACATATGGGAGGACAGGGGGCCCCAGCACCTCCCCACAGCCAGCCTGGATTGGGTCTTCCCACCCCCACTGGTCTCAGTTCTCCCTAACCTCCCTGGACTGTGCTATGGACTCCAGGCAGAGGCAGGCCTGTTTGTCCCCTTATCCGCCGTAAGCCAGGAGGGGCCTTTGTCGCCTCACAGCTGAGTCATTGCAAGCGCTTTGCCAACCCGAAATCTGGCAGGCGAGATGCAGAACAAGGCCAGCTTTCCCAAACTGGAAGCCCGGTGGAATCTAGCATCCACACTTCTCGGGCCCCAGTGGCCGGATCTGCCTTAGAAGATGTATCTGCCCTCTGGGGAATTCTGTGGGGCCTAAGTTGGCTCCTACAGGCCCCTTCTGCTATTTTCCAACTGAACGTGAGACTATGCCGCAGCTTAGATATGCCCTATATCTTTCTGTGTGCGGATGGAGTAAAACCGTGTCAGGCTCTGCCTGGGGTGGAGTTATCAGCAGATTTGGCAAACACACGCAGAGTCAATTTCCCTGGTATAAATGAGGGGTAGAGTTGATGGGACTTCCCAGGTGTATCTCTAGCCCCCAGGACATAAACAATAGCTGATTTGAAATCGTAGTTCCAGGACTTGTGAGAAAATATTTGGGGGTTTTCAGAGCAGGAGTCAACGTCCAATGAAAATGGACTAGGAATCCTGCCTATGAGAAATGTTCAGGAGTAGTGCAGGGACAGGGTGACCTGATAAGGTTTACTCCACCAGGAAGTGTGAGGTCAGCCCCAGCCATGAGCCAGTGGGATTTGGGGCTGATTCTGGCCTGAATCTTCTGTGGTCTCAACAATAGCCCACAGGTGCCAGCCAAAGCATGTGAATTTGGGGTACGTAGGATCTGAGCTCAAATCCCAGCTTTGCACCTGCAAACTATAAAAAATGGCTAACAAGGGAGGTGGGGGATGGGCTAGGCCGATGGTGGGTATTAAGGAGAGCACGTATTGCATGGAGCACTGGGTGTTATACAAAAACAATGAATCATGGAACACTACATCAAAAACTAACGATGTACTGTATGGTGACTAACATATCATAATAAAAAATAATAATAATAAAAAATAAATAAAAGTTAAAAAAAATAAAAAGAAATGGGTAACAATACTACCCACCTCCTAAGGGCAAGAGATAATGGCTGTAAAGATCCTGGGCGATGTCACATTCCCAGTCAATGGTGGCCCTTCCTATTAGACTCCAAGGTTATGACAAATGGCTGCCTTTCTCCATGATGCCATTGGTGATATGGACATAGATTGAAGAGTGGGGAGCACACAGTAGGGGAATGTTTATTTTTTAAGATGCAATGTAAAATCTTTATGTTCTCTAGAAATTCAAGAAGAGGCATCATGTACAACTATGTGATTAGCTCTCGGCTTGGAAGAAACACATATAAAGAACAGTATGCCTTTCTCTACAAGTAAGTATAGTCTTTGATTCCTGGGACATGTTTCACTTATGAGTGATGACTGTGAATTGAATCAAAATGCATCTCTTTTCTTCAAAACCAAAGTTGGAGCTCTAAGCAGTTCTCAATATTGATCAAAATAATTGCTGTCAAATTGAGGCTGAAGCGAAGCATTATCTCCTCAAACTTAAGAGCACAGCAGCTTCCCGACATCGTATTTGTTAGTTGACTCAGTGGCGGCCTGGTCTGGAGGGTCAGGAGTTCTCCATTCTTCACAGTCAAGTCCTAGCCCAGGGATGGAAATCTGTGCTCCCCAGCACGACTGACTCTGAAACTTCACAGTCTTGTCTTCTTCCTAGCAGTAATTTGTTCTAAGCTGAACATTAACTTGGGGGTGCCCCCAGATAACTGGTACTGCTCAGATCTCCAGCTTTCAAAGGGCTCTGGCCATTGGGAAGAGTTGAGGGAACCTTGTTCGTCAGAGCGAAAGATCCCTCGCGGGGCAAGAGCCTGGGGGGCTAATAAAGCCATGGGCTATGTCTCTGCTTCTTGAACGAAGTAAGAAGACAACTGACTCAGCTGGAAGGAATTCCTTTTTTTTATTTCTAGGGAAAAGCTAGTGTCTGTGAAGAAACGCTACCTCTACCATGACTATCAGGCTGGAGACGCAGATGTGTTTTCCAGGGAACCCTTTGTGGTCTGGTTCCAGTCACCCTACACCGGTAAGACCGCACGTACCTCTGGTGCATGATCTTCCTGTGATCCCATGAACGCACAGTAGCCCCGAGTGTGAGCTGGGGTCCCAGGGTTTGTGAGCATCTTTAGGGAGACGTTAGGCGGAGACGGCCATTAAGAACGTCTCATATGTGAATGCGGGGGCTTTAGCCTGGCTTCTCAGAATGCCGTGACTCAAGGCCTCCTCAGCCTGGAACCCACCTTCTGAAATCAGTGATAACTCCTCTCTCTTTGCAGCATTTAGGCTGATGGAAATTATTTACCACAATTCTTCAGTCCCAATCAAATACAACTTCATTAAAAAAAAATCCCAGTGATGGCTAGCAGAGATAAACCGCCAACCTAGAGCCTCCCTGTCCCTCCCCAACCTAGAGCCTCCCTGCCCCTCCATACCTCCCTCCCCCTCCAGACTCCTCCACAGACTGGGTGTAGAGAGGAACCCAAATGCTCGCACCCGAACTCTGACAACAACTACACTTGAATATGCCACTAACCACTGTTGATCCCTGATTAGTGCCAAGTTTCTGTAATCCTTGCAACACCCGGCAGGGGAGGACCTAGGATTATCTGCACTTTACATCTGAGGAAGCCCAGGTTCAAACAAGTGAAGCCACTTGCCCAAGGTCGCTCAGTAGCTCTTGAAATGAATGAGCGGGGTTGTAACCCAAGCCACGGTCTTGGGGGCCCACACTCTTAACCACTGTTCTTCTTTAAATGGAAAGTCAAGAATTAACATGGTTTGCAGATTGGAGCTATATGGAATCAAATATTTTTTCAGTACCTGCCACATGCCAGGCTCTGTTCTGGGCACTGAACAAGACAGACAAGGTCCCCTTCCGAGGGAAGTTATGTTGTGGTGGGCAAGACAGATACTGACCAAACGAATACACGCAGAGAGCTGTACGTATGCACAGCCGCATATATATTACACAAATAAAAACAGTCTGAATGAGGAAGGTAACTATCTCTGCCCCAGCTTAATCAGTACTTCAGGAAAACAAGCATGGAAGAATGGTGGAGGAAAATTCCAGTAGAAAAAGAGAAGGAGGTGGGGGCTGTTCAGGGCAGAAATGCACTTCAGAGAGCAAGTGTAATAATCACCTTTGTCGTGCACACGATTCCCATTTGGCTGACCAGTGTTTGGAGAGAACCCCGACCCCCCTTCTCGAAGAGTCTTCAGCTACGCATAGCTGACCACTGCTAAACAAACCTGTTCGTCTGGAGCATCCACCTTTTCACCCTTCTCTACCCTTCCTCCCTGAGGATGGCACTGCAGCCATGCCCTGTTTGGAATTTTCCCTCTTGTACAAGGAAACATCCTTATGTCCCCTCTATTTGAGATTGAAGATAGAGTTAGCCATTCATTTACCATTTCTTTCCTTTATTCATTTACTCATTCTTTCAATCATGTATTCAATCAACAAACATTTCTGAGTCCCTCCCTTGGGCCAGGTGCTGTGCTAAGTGCTGGAGCCAAGAGGGTGAGCAAGACAGAGCTCAGGTTCCAGTGGGCCAAACTAAGAAGCACAGCAAGTAACTTCAGAGCAGAAAGGAAGTAAAAGCAGGGTGCATTCCATAGTGGGGTGAGGGGCCCCACCTTAGATGGGGCAGGCCACAGATGGCCTCTTCAGGGTGACATTGGGCTATGACCTGAAGAAGTCAGTCACAGAGGGCTGGGGGAAGGGCCATCCCAGGGAGAGGTCCCAGTGAGTGCACACAAGCTCAGAAGTGGGAAAGGGGTGGAGGTGTTTAGGGGGACCAAAGAGAGGATGGGGAGTGGAGTGGAGGCCTGAGGAGGAGGGTGGGAATAAGGCTGGTGGGTAAGTGCAGGGTCCTGGAAACAGACTTCCCGATTTGAGTCATGACTCCCCACTGTGTGACTTGAGCAGTGATCTCCACCAGCCCTCGGCCCCTGAGTAGGAGTGGGGACCAGGCACTGGGCAAGGGAAAGCCCGGGGAAGAGGCGCTCAGAACATGCCAGCTGCCACTGGCAGGTGGGCAAGGCCTGGTTCCCACGCTCACCCACATTCCCTGATGCAGGCTTTCTCCATCCCTCCTGCTCCGGGGAGCTTTTCAGATATTTCACAAAAGGCTGCTTTTTTAAAAAAATAATTATAGGGGTGCTCTTTTCCAGATTATAAAAGAAGCATACACTGACAAGCCTCGATTTCTTTTTAATTAGAAAAAACTTATTTCTTTAGTACAAAAGCTGAAGAGGCTTCTTATTTTTTAGAAAGTAGAAAATAGCATTTTTCAAAAAATTAGAAAATAAAAACACCCGCAATGTCAGCAAGGAGTCCCGTCTAGCGGCTTTCTCTTGGCCGCGCAGGTGAGTGGGCAAGAGGCTTTCATGCGCTGAAAACAGTGGCCCAACGGTCCCAAGAACATTCACATCTCAGCGACAGGCTGGACCCTCTAAAAATGAAGGGACCCAGACAGGGCAGTCTGGGCCTTCTAGGGGAACAACCCATTTCCCAGGAGCAGTGTTCACGGAACCTGCCCCTGTTCAGGGACGTGTGTGACCTCCGCCTCTTTCCCGTTCCTCAGTCGTCAAGGATTTCGTGATTGTGCCCCTGCACACGACCCCTGAGACCTCCGTGAAAGAGATTGACGAGCTGGCTGATGTCTACTGGGACGTGAAACGCCGCTGGAAGGCGGAGGTGATGACCCCGTGTCTGTTGAACTCCCATCTGGCAGAGGCAGAATCCGCTTCTGGGGAGGGATGAGTGACTCCCCGAGGGTGAGGGGGGCCCGACATGTGCAGCCCCCCACCCTTACCTCAGCCTTAAATATCCTTCCAAGTCTGCCTGGGTGCCGTCCACGTGGGTCTCGGCAATTCAAACACAGCTCCACTAATAATGGCTGCCCCAAATCACTAGGTGAAGAGCTGGTGCCAGGCCCTACGCAGCGGCTGGACACGGACGAGTTGATTTAATCCTCCCAATAACGCCACCACTAACTACCTTTATCATTCTCACTTTGCAACGAGAAGAGCGAGACACATAGAGGTCAGGAGTCCCGCATTGCAAGGGACAGACTCTTCAAATGGGTTCGTGAAAAGGGAGGTGCAATTTATTGGTTCACATAACTAAAATGTCCAGGAATAGTTCAGGCATAGCTAGATCCAGGGTTCAGACAAGGTAATCAGGGCTTGACTTGTCTTTCTCTTTCCATCTCTTAGCCCTCGTTTCCTCCGGGAAGGCTCCACCTTTGGGATGGCAAGAGGGCCACCAGCAGCTTCTAGCCCACTGACAAATTTTCTGTCCCACAATGCAACAAGTGCCCCAGGGTTGAGTCCCATTGGCCTTGGTTGGGTCACATGTCCATCCCTGAGCCAACCACTGTGATGGGGGGGGGTGTTGAGAAGCTCTGATTGGTTAAATCTGTGTGGGCTTCAGTCCAACCTTACAGACTGAAGTGAAGGAGGGAAGTGGTTTCCCCAAGAATCTAAGGGTGCTACCTAGGGGAATATGTCCACCGTCCTTCTTGGCCTTAATTATTTCCTCATTTGGAAAAACAGGGAGGCCACCCCCTGTGGCTGTGAGGGTCTGTGAAAGCTGTTGGCAAATAGGAAAGTGTTCCAGAGGGCTCTTCCTCATTCCTCTTTCCTCCTTTCGGGATGTGACTCCAGTGACCACCCCCTTCCTCCTCTTCAGTTCCACAGTTCAAAGTGCAACATGAGTCAAGTAAAGTGGGGACACAGAGCTAGGACACGGAGAGCACAAGGTGTGTAATTCATCGCTTATTTGTAAAAAGCTGGGCAAGAGACTCATTCAATCCTAAAAGTTTGAATTCTTTTAGTCATTTCACAAGAATTTATTGAGCATCTCTTAAATGTCAGGCACTAGGGAGGCATCGATGGCACAAGAGTGAATGAGAGGGGCTACTCATGCACTGAGGGCCTTCGGTGAGGCAGATCAGGATTTAATTCTTGACTTTACCACTTGAGCCAATAAGTGGAGTGGTCTAGAACAGGTCGCTTTATCCCTCTATCCTCTTCCCTTCTACCTCCTCGTGTTTATCGTGAGATTTAATTTAACTTAAACATTATGAAAACATTTTTTTTAAAGATTTATATATGTACTTGAGAGAGAGGGCATTGGAGGGGAAGATGCAGAGGGAGAGGGACAAGCAGACTCCATGCTGGGCACAGAGCCAGACGTGGGGCTCCATCCCAGGACCCTGAGATCATGACTTGAGCTGAACCAAGAGTCGGATGCTTACCCAACTGAGCCACCCAGGCGTCCCAACTTTATGAAGCATTTAATGCTTGGCCTGACACATAGTGCGTGCTCAGTAAATCGTGCCTGTGCAATAGGAGCTGGTGGTCACTCGGGTTAAGCATGGCATCTGTCCTCAACCGCACCCATCAATCTCAGGGAAAACCATGATCTCTGAGGTCAAAAGAAAATGTTTTTGACGAAAACTCTTAAGTCAGCAACAGCCCCAAACAATAGCACCAAGAAGGAAATCTGACACTTCCTCTGGATTGAGGAATATTAAAATTTTGTTCCAAAAGCTTTGTAGGGAAAAACACTTCTAAGATAGAAGGTTCTGTTGGTGGCCTCAGGGCAGGGGTGGACAACTCATTCTATCATCCCCTCCCTTCCAGGCTCTTCCCACTTCCTCAGTAGACAGAATTTCCACAGGAATAGTTCCCAACTTCCAAACAATAGAAGAGAAAGCAGGGTGTCAAAGCTGTCAAACCACCCAAATTCATCTTTCCTGCTTGGAAACAAAAGGCGTTGATTCATTCATATATTTATACCCTACAGTAGTTTGAGCCAGAAAGATTTGAGGGAATAAATGAGCTGGATTCTTGTGTCCCCACCTAACTCAGCGTGCTGAATGATACGGACGCGGGGACTCAGGAGGGAACGGCTACAGCAAACGTGCTACTGCCCAGTGAGAACACCTTCCCTCGTACCTTCTCACCTGTCAGATACTCATCAAAACCGTGACTCCGTTTTCAACTTTAAAAACCAAAAAGAAATCGGGGCGCCTGGGTGGCTCGGTTGATTAAGCATCTGCATTCGTCTCAGGTCATGATCCTGGGGTCCTGGGATCAAGCCCTACATTGGGTTCCTTGCTCTGCAGGGAGCCTGCTTCTCTCTTTCCCTCTGCCCCTCCCGCTGTTTGTGCTGGCGCTCCCTCTCTCTCTCTCTCTCTCAAATAGATAATAAAATCTTAAAAAGAAAAGGAAAGAAATGAAGAAAGACCCTGTATTCGTTTGTCAGGGCTGCCAAAGACTGGGTCATTTAAACAACAGAAATGTATTCCTCACAGCTCTGGAAGCTGATGTCCAAGGTCAAGGTGTCAGCGGGGTTGGTTTCTCCTGAAGCCTCTGTCCTTGGTCTTCCCTCTGTGTCTCTCTGTGTCCTAATCTCTTTTTATGAGGACACCAGTCACATTGGATTAGGGGCCACTCATATAACCTCATTTTACCTTAGTCACCTCTTTAAAGGCTCTCTCTCCAAATACAGTCACATAAGGTACTGTGCACAAAGACTTCAGTATACTGAATTTGTGTGTGGGGGGGTAGGGAGTACACAATTTAACCCATAACAGAACCCACTGTTTACTAAATGTGGGAGGTAGAGTCATTGCTAGCAGTTCTAAGAAAAAGCATTTGGTCATAATACCCACAAGGTGACAATTCTAAATAACATCTTTCAGAATTTCATTTTCATGGGTGACTTCAACGCTGGCTGTAGCTATGTCCCCAAGAAGGCCTGGAAGAACATCCGCTTGAGGACTGACTCCAAGTTTGTTTGGCTGATAGGGGACCAAGAGGACACCACGGTCAAGAGGAGCACCAGCTGTGCATATGACAGGTAGGAGGCACCTGCCGGACTCAAGCTAGCCCATGCAGTGCTTGATATGCCTCAGGAAAAGCACTCCCCTCAGGGCAGAGGAAGAACCCAGTTGTAGAGCTAAGTCAATTAGACTTCAGGCCAACCCATCAGGTACTCGCACAGTGTGCAACCTGCACAACCATGCCTGGGAGCCCTGAGCGTTGTAGCTAGGCAGTGGCTAGTGCAGGCTTTGGTGTCAGACGAGCCTGGTTTCAAATCCTGCCTCTATCACCTCATGTCTGTGACTGAGAGACTTAAGCTCTGCGTGTCTTTGCTTCCTCACGTATAAAACGGAGATTGTAGTTCTGCGTCATTCATGGACTCACGATGAGCAGTAGATGAAGTAGTGTATGTCTTCTCATACAAGGCCTGGCAGATGGTCAGTGTTCCACACATTCACAGGCTGTTAATTATTTCATCACAAAGACAGACGAGAATTTAGTCACTCAAATCCCCTGTCACTAAGCTTCGGTCATGGCCAAGAGTTTGCTAGCAGAAGCACTGCTGAACAGGGCATTCCATATGAGCCCAGTTAGTAGAAGGTAGTTACACTTTCAAAGCTTTTGCTACACATTCCTAAATACAAATACATACCTTTACATAACAGCATTCTCGGGGCTCCTGGCTGGCTCAGTCAGTGGAGCAAGAGGCTCTTGATCTCGGGGTGTGAGTTCCAGCCCCACGTTGGCTGTAGAGCTTACAATTAAAAAAAAAGAAAAAAAAAAAAATATATATATATATATATATATATATAGAGTATTTGTAAAATCTCCCTGGGGATTTTTAGTCGCTTTCACTTTTGCTGCTTAAACCAGGCGGCGTGGGGAGGCACTCAGAGTAAGTGAACGTTCCCGATCTTCCTATCTGCAGCAGAACCCACGGCGGCCGCCGTTCCCAGGGCTCGGCCTGCCTCCCAGGAAGCACGAGATGGCTTCTGCCAGAAGACAGTTGTTCTCACTTCTCTAGTGTTGAGGTCAGGCTTTCACTTCCATCCCATGACCTCCTTTGTTCCTCTTGGAGCTTTCAGGGCTGGTGTGTCCTTTGCAGAAGTCCCTGCTCCAGCTCCCGAGAGTGGGCACAGCCCTAGCACTGGGGAAAGCAGGACGGAGGCGGGAAGTCAGCGGGAAGTCACAGGAGCCCCCCGGGGTTCCTGCTGCCCGCGCTCTCCCTCTCACTTCGAGGGCTTGCCAGCGGAGCGGGTTGGAGGCGGCCACTCGCCCGCTAGCCGTGGGCAGGTCAAGTCCCTTCGGCGGCCCCATTCTTCTCTCCTGGCCAACAAGGGGGAGGTGATCGAAAATAATGAGGCAGAAGGACAGTGCATCACCGGGAAAGATGCTCCCAGTAGGTTAGGCGGGGTGGGGGAGCAGGTTAAAAAAGGTGTTTACTGGGGTGCCTGGGTGGCACAGCGGTTAAGCGTCTGCCTTTGGCTCAGGGCGTGATCCCGGCGATCTGGGATTGAGCCCCACATCAGGCTCTTCTGCTATGAGCCTGCTTCTTCCTCTCCCACTCCCCCTGCTTGTGTTCCCTGTCTCTCTGGCTGTCTCTATCTCTGTCGAATAAATAAATAAAATCTTTAAAAAAAAAAAAGTGTTTACTAAAAGAACCTCAGGTTTAGACACATATATGCCAAAGGATGGCAGGATTCCATGTGATTTTTTCAAAGATCAATTTCTCATTTGTTGCTATGGATTTTCTGTGTTTTCCAGACTAGCATTTATATGTTTTTTTTTTTTTAAAGGGATCTAAATTTCTGGGGCATCTGGCTGGCTCCATCAGTAGAACATGCGACTCTTGATCTTGGGGTGTGAGTTCGAGCCCCACGTTGGGCTTGGTTGGAGTCAACTTAAAAAATTAAAAGAAATAAAAGGGAGATACACTTCTTTTTTCTTTTCTTTTTTTTTTTTTAAGATTTTATTTATTTGTTTATTTGACAGAGAGAGAGAGAGAGTGAGAGAGGGAACACAAGCAGGGGGAGTGGGAGCGAGAGAAGCAGGCTCCCCGCTGAGCAAGGAGCCTGATGTGGGACTCCATCCCAGGACCCTGGGATCCTGACCCGAGCTGAAGGCAGACGCTTAACTGTCTGAGCCACCCAGGCTTCCCAAGGGAGGTACATTTCTGATAAGGGGAGTAAGATGAAATGGTCTCAATTCCAGTCTTTGTTCTGTGTTCAGATATTTACTGAACACCTCGCATGAGCTGTGCACTGTTGGACAGGAAAGATGCCAAGAGCTGGCCCGTGCACACAGCAGCCTTAGGGAAGCCTCCACCATCAGCTGACCTGCCCACACATGAACCTGGAAGTCAGAAATGGGGGAGCCTTAACTATGTTGCTCTTGACTCTCTCGGTCTGAGGGATGGCTTGAAGAAATCTCCGAGCGAATATGAAGAGTTTACTTGTGGACTGAGTTCAGAGTTAACCACGGTGGTATTGGTAGGAACACAGGAAACCAATTCAGCCAGTCGGAATCAGGAAAAGCTCAGTGGATAGTCATGACCTGGCAGTTTGACTCACCCTGTCCTTCCTCAGTCAGTCAGCTGGGGCCGTGTAGACTCCAACTGCATCACCCCACTTGGGATACTTTCGAATCTGTGTTTCCAAAACTCATTTAACTACCATGTTCCCAGTTTTTGCTGTCGCTACAAAGCAACTGTGCTATGGGTTTTCCTTGTATTTGTCTTTAAATTCATGCATTTCTAATAAAATGGATTGATTTTTAAAGGAAATTTCATACTAAGGTAAGAAAATAGCATCATTTGTCATAAATCGAAAACAACTAAAAAATAAGCCCAGTGAAAACTGAACAATGTTGAATTCCGCCTTAATTATCTTGCTGGCAGAGTGCTTGGTGATCGTAGCCTGCTCTGTCTTGGTCAAAATGGGCGCTTAGGGGGTTATTAAAGATAAGCCAAGGGCGCCTGGGGGGCTCAGTGGGTTAGGCGTCTGCCTTCAGCTCAGATCCTGATCTCAGGGTCCTAGAATCGAGCTCTGCATCCGGCTCCCTGCTCAGTGGGGAATCTGCTTCTCCCTCTCCCCCTGCCCACCCACCCCGTGCGGGCTCCCTCTCTCGGTCTCTCTCAAATAAATAAATAAAATCTTAAAAAAAATAAGCCAGCACCTTTCTCCATAATTGAATCAAGAAAAGTAAAAAATAATTGCAAAGGGAACAAGATTATGTAAGTGATTGCTCCACGGTGTGGTGTCCATGATTCATATAAAATCTTCTCTTCCACCTTCAGGGCTACTGCCCACACAGGGAAACACCATGCTGGTGCCCACAGGGCCCCAGTAGGGGATGATCCAATTTCCCAGTCTTACACATTGTCCTCAGGGTCACAAAACCAGGCCTGGGCTTTGAACATCACACGAAAGGGCCAAGCTGCTCAGTCAATTCCAGCTGTTAAACAGGAAACTTGGTTTGTTCAGAAATTAACAAGGTGGGTTAATGGGGCTGTCTTCTCTTCCTTTCTCCAGGATCGTGCTTAGAGGACAAGAGATCATCAGCTCCTTTGTTCCCAAATCGAACAGCACCTTTAACTTCCAGAAAGCTTATGAGTTGACCGAAGAGGAGGTACAGTTGCCATCTTTGTCTTTCCATGCCACTGTCCTGGAAAGATGGGTTGGTGTCACCCTTTGAGGCCACCACTGGAGACTCAACCTGAGTCTCAAAGTTGATGATTCTGTGGCTTGAAGACCCATCGAAACTTCTGATTGGGCTGGTCCAAGGGTGACGCTCGCTAGTGTGTGTTCTGTTGTGTGACTTCACGGGTTTTCTCTTCCCGCCTTGAGCCTGAATTTGTTCATCACTAAAATGACCGTCTCCTAATTCCTACATTCATCTCCCTTTTCTCTTCATAGGCCTTGGATGTCAGTGACCACTTTCCAGTTGAATTTAAACTACAATCTTCAAGGGCTTTCACCAACAGAAAGAAATCTATCTCTCCAAAGAAGAAAAAGGCCCATCGCTCCTAGATCCAAGGGTGCCATTATAGTAACCATTTCTTGCCTCTAAATAAAACTGCTCTAAGAGGTATGAGCTGCGCCTGCACTCAGGAAACAAGACTGGTCCAACAGCTTTCATTCTCCACTTGAATTTAATCTGTCTTGAGTTGGGGCACCTGGGTGGCTCAGTCGGTTAAGTGTCTGCCTTTGGCTCAGGTCATGATCCCAGGGTCCTGGGATCGAGTCCTGCATCGGGCTCCCTGCTCAGTGGGGAGCTGGCTTCTGCTGCTCCCCCTGATTGTGTTTTCTCTCTCTCTCTCATTCACTCTAATAAATAAAATCTTTTAAAAATTCTGTCTTGAGTCAAATTGGGAGAAGAGTCTTCTGCTATCCTTCTTGGGCTCATACCTCCCCTGAATTACCTAAAAGGAAACTGGGGCTTTCGCAGTCCTAAAGGATAGTCTCCATGTCCCAAGCTCGAGCCCCAGCAGCTGTCACTGCCTCTGCTCAGCCCTGCCATGAAAGAGGCTACAGGAGGAGGAAGAATGTCAGCTTTCAGCCTTCACGGGGGGATCCTAGTCCACAGGAAATGACCAGAAAGACCAAGGCCTCCACTGCACCCCACAATTTGGGAACTTCATTCTCTAAGGAATCTACCCCCTTTTGTCCAAAGTCAAGGTGGTGACCATGCCTCACAGGGATGAGGAAGGAAGGCTATCTCACCTAGTCTCCCTGCCTCCAAATTTTCCTCCAACTCAGCCAGCCCAGTACCAACCAGTGCCATCCTTTGAAATTCCATTCTGACCGCAGCCCACCTGCATTCCCACTCCTGCTTCACATCCTGCAGGGGCTCCCATCACCCACTTGCGGAGAACCAGAGATTTTGGATGCCTACAAGGGTCTCTATTTTCTGGATATCATGTCAGCCTCGCCTTTGTCCCACCTTACACTTTGTGCCCTGCGGGGCTGCCCCTTCCCTGCATACCTCAAGCCTCCCTCCTCCTGGGCTTTGAGGAGGTCAGTTGGCTGGCAGAGACTCAAGGATTTTGTTATCATTCTGCAGCCAAAGTGGTGCAGTGGAGTCCTGTCCAGAGGCACCATTTTACAGGTGTCCATGGTGACCATATTTGTTAGTTTGGCTTTGCTTTCTCTTACATTGTTTCTTTCGTTCGGATAGTACCCGTGCATGGCTACATGCACAGGCGTTCCAAAGAATAAGCCGTGATAAGGAATGCTGCCCCGGGACCCCACCCCCTAGTTTCCTGGGTCAGAAGCAACCCCTCTAACCAGCTTATGCATTCCTCCAAGAGCATCTGTGCATAAATCAGCACCATATGTAATCCTGAAAAATAGAGTATTAGCATCCTATTGGTCCCACTCCTTACTTATTTTCCGTAATATATCAGGGATGATGTGACTTTTGATATAAGAAAGAGACCGTAGCCTGAGTTTTGAAATTTGGTTGCATCTGACCCAGGGAATAAAATCAAAAGGGCCCTGCTTAAATGGGAAAGCCATTCCCCCCCAAATATCCAATGAACCTCAGAGGTCTTGTTGGAATTGGTGGGGGAGGTGGCAAGCCTGTAAAGCTTCTGTCACCCCCTCTTCTGAGCAGGGCTCACTGGCCCAGTTTCCCAGGTCCAAAATGGTCAAGCAGGCAATTCCCAAATGAGCTCATTCTGGAGGAGAGGGTCATCCTTTTGTCCTAAAGGCCAGCAGCGCAGTGGGGACAAGAGCCCTGCGCTTGGTGGGGGAAAGTGGGCCAGACACGAAGTGAGCTTGGCAATGCCTCCGAGCTGGTCTTGGCCACCCTGTGGCCTCCTTGGTGACAACACATCCCTCTGTCCCTGTGCTGGAGCAGCTTACTGGAGCCACGGGCACCTGCCAGCTCTCATCCCAGGCACACTCTGCCAGGCAAGAGGAGACAGAGTGAGGCTGCTTCTTTCAACCTAACAGAACCACAGACACGCTCCCATCCCTCTGGGTCGCCTGGTCTGGTGGGGCAAGGAACTCTTGTGCCTTTTTGGGGAAGGAGGGTATACCCTGGTTGTACACACCCTTTCAGCTTTGGCTTTGTCCAGAGGGTTTGAAATTTGTGTGCCCCAGAATCCCAGGGGACCCATTACCATGCTGATGCCCAGAACCCAGGCTCCTAGAGTCTGTCTCAGAAGCTTGGGGGTGGGGGCAGGAGTCTGCATTTTTAAAAAAGATTTTATTTATTTATTAGAGAGAGCGAGAGCGTGCACACGAGGAGGGCGGCTGGGGCAGACGGAGAGGGACAAGCAGACTCCCCGCCAAGCAGGGAGCCCAACACAGGACTCGATCCCAGGACCCTGAGATCATGACATGAGCCGAAGGCAGACGCTTCACCGACTGAGCCACTCGGGTGCCCCAGGAGCCTGCATTTTTCCCAAGCTCTGAGGTGACCTGAGGATGAGACTTTTCTTTCATTATTTGTTGAGGGACCCGATCTCAAACTCACCCTCCTCGCTCTGCTTAGTGAGAAGAGGTGGAGTGCGATGCCAGACTCAGGCTTACTTTGCAGCCATGATCTGCACCGCCTCCGAGCTCTGGGGTGCTGAGCAGCCCGCTCGCCTTCAGTTCCCGTATGTGTAAAACAAGGATAATAAGAGAATCGACCTCAGAGGTCAAGTTTAAGTACAGTAATGAATGTAAAACATCAAGTATGTGCCTTGCACTTAGTAAACCTTCCACGAATGGAGGCTCTATTTTTAATAATAGGATTTGCTCCATAAGGACGGTCCCTTTTCAGTCTTTGGGTACATGGGTCTCTCATTTGAATGCTTTGAATTGTTGCCATATGAGGAATCAGACCAAGGTTCCTTTTCTTTATCTTTGACCACAAAAAGTACTTCAGTAAGTGAATCTTGAGACATGGAGATGCCCTCCGTCCAGGCCCTGTTATTATCTCTGCCTAGTCAACACCCTTTTCTTGCCTCAAACACAGAAACACCTCTTTAGTGTTCGTGCTAGTGTTTAGTGTTCCTCATCCTGCCCCTGTGGGGTGGGGGTCGGGGGGTGCAGGGAGCTTCTCTAAGTCAGTAGCCCTGGCTCCTATCTTTCCCTTGGGTTGGAGAAGGCAAGTAGGAAGGATAAAGCTGCCAAGCCAGGAGAGGAACAGGTGACAGACTAGAGGCCACATCCCTCTTCTCTCCTGCAGGGAGCAAAGGGACCTGGCCAAGGCAGGTGTGCGGGTGAGAGACGTTTCCACCTGCATCAGCTGCTGAGTCTCCCCATCAAGGCATCCACCCCAGTGGTCCTGAGGGCAGAGGCACAGTGAGGAGCCCGCATTCCCATGTCACTTACCCACAGGTCACATCTTGGGGGAGGAACGGGGGTAAACATGGTCTACGGGACTCTGGCACCAGTGGTTTCAAGCTTTAGGATTCAGGAAACCTACCGAATTTGGTAAAACTAAGGGAATCGTGAGGAAACAAGGACGTGGGCATGCAGTTTCACGCACATATACAAACGTGCCCACACGACTCTTCTGAGAAAATGGGCTGGGAAACAATGCATGCCCTGAATGGAACACGGGAAAACGGAACATTTTCTAGCCGAACGATCGCTTGGTTCCCAAAGTCTCCACGTAGCTGAGACTGAGCTGCAGACAAACACCAGGCCTCATGGGGCCAAGGGCGAAGGGGGCTGCCGTAGTCCAAGCCATCGACTCTCCTTGGATGGCATCGGCGGCGCCTCCGGGTCCCACCACTCCCACCCTAACCCCCTACGATCTGGTCTCCTCCCAACAACCAGGATCTACTTCCTAAAATGCAAATCTCCTGCTATTGCCCCCCTGCTAAAGCCCTCAGTGGCTCCCCATTTCTCTCTGGGTAAAGACCCCAGTCCTTATCACGGCCGTCACTTACCTCTCCAGCTCCATTTTCAACCATCTGTACATTCAAGCCACAACGTTTAGTTCCTCAATTCTTCATGCTCTCCCCAGCTTCGGGGCTTCTGTGCAGGCTGTGACCCCACCCCGGTCACCCCCATCTGCTTAGCTAACTTCTTCTCATTCCTCAAAACTCAGCTTAAATCTCAATCAGGGAGGCTTTTTCTAGGGCCTCCGCTGCATCTTCCCACGGCGCTCTCGACGTCCCTTTCCTAACGCTCATCACCTGAGTAGCTAGTCGTTCAATGTCCGCCCCCCCACCTGCACCCTCAATGACGACAAAGCTGCGTCTTCTTAGTCACTGCTCACAAAGTTTTTGTGGAGTTAATGAAACTCAGGGGGCATTACTGTGCCCTCTTGGAGAAGAAGGCAAATGCCTTTACACTGTTATCCTTTAAAAAAAGGGGTTTTTTGAGCCCAAAGTAGTAGACATTGGGTAGTAGACTTGTGATTTTTCTTTTAGAAATGCTTCCAGGTGGAAACACCTAACTTACAAAGTTAGGGAGTGATTTCTGCTGGTACAAATAGGGGATTAAGTAATTGTGCTGGGGCACCTGGGTGGCTCCGTTGGTTAAGCGTTTGACTCTTGATCTCAGCTCAGGGCTTGATCACAGGGTCATGAGTTCAAGACCTGCACTGGGCTCCACACTGGGCACCTTCTTAAAAAAAAAGCTGACAGCGCTTCCTAGCATATACAAGTTTCTCAAAGTATATTTGATGAATATAAAATGGGTTGGCCCCAGGGATACAAGATCTAAAATTCAGCTAAAAAAAGATAAACCTCACCTCGAACTTGCCCTCTACCCTCCTGCCCCAGACTTTTGCACATACGCACGCACGCACACAATCACACACCTTTCCCAAGTTCCTGCCCAGCTGGCCCAGACTCCAGCTGGTCGGTGCAAGCCCACGTTCCTACCTCATGAGTTCCCCAATGGCAGGAGAAAAGTCTGTGTTTGCCATTTGCAAAAACTCCTTCTGCTGACACAATCTTCTCTAGGAAATGCCTCTACTTCCTCCATCAAGGAGCCTGGAAGTTTCAATCTTTTTTTTTTTTTGACATATTTTGAGATTCTTACTTTTTTGAGCTATTTTAATAGTTTCACAGAGGTTAGAGCTGAAAACATCCTTAAAGATTATAAATAATAGTAATAAGAAGAAATAATAGCTGCCATTTGTAGGGCTTGCTTTAAGAAGTCATGGCATACACCCTCTCATTAAATTCCAACCACGGCACTAAAAAGGTGGGAGGGGGGTCTGTTGTCATCTCCATTTTAAAAATGAGGAAACTGAGGCCCAGAGAAGTTAAATCTCTTGCCGTTGGTCACACAGCTGGTCAGTAGTAGAGCCCCGGGTGACTTTTCCATGAGGTACAGTAGGCACAGGGTTTAGGGCTCATAATACTTTTAAGGGACACAAATATTTTCTTTCAGAATAAGAAGGAATAAGATGAAGTTTTAGGTTGAAGAAAAAATTTCAATATATAATATTAAGATATTTGTATTTATACCAACATAGTTGTAAAATATAACTTTTAAAATATTTTTATGGAAGAGGGGATGCACGAAGGCAAAATGCCTGGGAACCATGCACATCATCACATGGCTCTGGTGGAGTCAAAGCTTAAATCAGGTCAGTCTGTCTTAAAAGTTCATGTTTTCACTAAGCCAGTCTGACCCCATTTTACAGGTGAGAAAATTGAGGTCCCCAAGGCCACACAGCAAATGAACTGTAGCCCCCGACATAGAGCTCAGGAAGGACTCTAGCAGGCCAGTCGCCATGCTTTGTGGTCCGACAGCACCACCTGGTGGTCTTGCTGAGGACTTCCCTTTGGTCAAAGGATGAACCTGCAGAGGGGGTACAGGCTCGGATATCCCCAGGAAGCAGCCACAAGCCAGTCGGCTCTTGGACTCCACACTCAGCAGTGGGCGGCCAGGCCAAGGAGCCAATTTACGCGCTTTCTTTAGGTTGTCAGCAGAATTCACACACTCCCCGCCCCCTCCCCGGCCTCAGGGTAACAGTTATCCCTGGAGTTAATACTCATAAAGTGCTTCGATCAGTCCTGTTCAATAGGAATAGCATGTGAGCCATATGTAACTTGAAATCTTCTAATAGCCACATTTTTAAAAAGCAAAAAAATAAACAAGTAAACGTAATTTTAATATGTTTTATTTAACCCGGGGTCAGCAAATGACAGCCAGTAGGTCGAATGGAGCCCACTGCTTATTTTTTTAAATAAAGTTTTATTGGCACACAGCCACGCCCATTTGCTTATGTATTATTTACGGTTGCCTTTACGCTACAACTGTAGAGCTGAGCAGCTGTGGAGTTGAGACCGGATGGCGTACAAACGGAATACACAGCCAGTCCTTTACAGAGAAAGCCTGCCAACCCCTGGTTTATCTAACCTAGCATGCACAAAGTTGGTCATTTCAGCATGTAACTCAGTATAACAATTATTAATGAGATATTTTACATTTCTTGTCATATTAAATCGTCACAACTTCATGCGTCTTTTACACTTACAACACATTTCAAGTGCTCAGTGGATACATGTGTCTTATGACTACCGAATACCACAGCGCAGCCTTGGAAAAATGCCTGTACATAGCAAATATCACACTGGAGTTTGTTAAATACATCCATAAATAAATTCCCCCGAAGAAGGAAGCCCTAACATCCTGGGACATCCACTGTTTGTAATGAATCTCTTCCCCGGGCCTCTGGAACGATGCTAGCTACGGAGTCCCTCCTTGAGAGAATAGACAAAATCATCACTTAAGTCACTTTCAGTAGGGCTTGATCTATTTGCAAAATCCCCACTGAGAGCCCTGCCCTGGTGGCAGCCTGTCCTCCTCTGAGCAGCCTGCAGACTTGCCGCTGACAGACATCACCGTCATCATCGGTCATATAATTCACATATATAGTCAGGCACTAGCCAGGCATTTTCTGAGCGTTATTTCATTTAATGCCAGAACTAACAGTGACCTCCCTTGGGAAGCCGGCCCCGAGACCCCATGCTGACTCCAGTGTCTCCTCTGTGCTCCCGAAGCGCCCGCCTTCCCCCATCCCAGCCCTTCTCAGTCTGTGCTATGAGCCCCAAGAAGATGTGGCCCCTTTCGCCGCAGGAGCCCAGGCGAGGCCTGACCCACAGGAGCTATTGGATACAGTCGTTGCGGTCAGTCACATGGCCCTAGAGGAATCCAGGGGGTTCTTTGGTATTTGATTATGTTTAGCAGGTCCTTGCCAAGCACCTCTGGTGTGCAAGGCTGCAGTGTGAATTCCAGCAGAATCACACGCACACATTGGCCCTCGCTCGTGCTGTCTCTTGTTCTTTCCCACTCAAGAACTTTCCCAAAGTTGATGAGGGAAAGCCAGGCAAATGAGCTCCAATTGCAGCTCTTCTGTGAAGTTGCACGGAGAGGCAGACCAGGGGAGACACGACCCTCCCAGCCTTCACACACCAAGAAGTCAGGTGATGTGTTCTCGCAACAGAACGTGACAGGCAGCGACATTGGTCAGTTTCAGGTCAAGGCAGTTAAGAGTGGGTGCGCTCTCTGCAGACTCTCTGTCTCTTCCCTTGACCCCGGTTGGATAGAGAAGGACTCAGGGAAGGACCTTGAGGCCCTAGGAGACGCCAGAGCCACCAGATGGGAGAGGCCCAGCTCCCGGGTCAGCGTGCGGCAGGTTGCCCACCGAGCATCAGCGCGCACTGTGCTGCAAGAAATACATCTTTATTGGTTAAAGCAACTGGGATGTTGTGGCTGTTTGTTACAAAAGCGAGACAAACCTGACCCATGCAGGTTCTTGGGGGGCAGTGGGGGGACCGTGAAAGAAACAGTAAGTAAACATGGAAACTGTTTCCTCCTTAAACTGTGGGATACACTGGGACCAAGCAATTCTGCTGTGGGTCCCTTCACGACAATGTAGAGAGAGTCAAGACCGGGAGAGATACTCCCCTCCTCCACTTAGCACCCTAAGATCTTAGCAAGTCCCTCCCCTGCCCCAGCTTGGCTGCTGCAGCACCTGGAGACTCCGCTGTTTCCCCCGGGACAGTGGCTAGCACCCCACACCTTGCTGGTGGGGGTGGGGGCGGACTCTGCAGGGAGCTGAGGTCCCTGGGGACATCCAAGAGGCAGCAGGTGGGCCACCCTGAGTCCCAGAGGTAGAGAAAAGCACGACCCCCCACACTCAGCAGAGGAGCAGGGCTGGATGGAACAGAGGGAGGGTGGGTGGAACTGGCAGTGTCTCCGCTCAGCGGGGTCCAGACAGACTATAGGGAAAGGCAGGAGCAGCCTCTGAACCCCCAGTGAGTTCAGCTTAGCTGGTCTGTTCGCCGTGGAAAATGAAAGACGCTACTTTTGATGTAAAAGGTCTTTGAGATGGGCTGGCACCTGGCATACGTCGGAGCCCTGGTGTCCTTCATGGTGTCCCCTGGAACACAGCAAAAACCTGGTTGAACTGGGGCCGCCGTTCCTCCCGCCAGCCCTGGCCCAGCCGAAAGGGCTGAGGGTCAGCAGGGACACCTGCTACAACCACTCTGGTTAAAATAGTGAAACACCTCTGCAGTTAGGAGCTGCGGTTGCCCCGCGCCCCTTGATCCCTACCTGATTTCCCCCAATCCTTCTTAGCATCTGGTAACCACACGGTACACCGGGCATAGCATGGCGACCTCAACACCCTGCACTAGCTCTGTGCCCACGATCCGCCCCGATGGGTGGCAGGCACTCAAGTCATTCCAAAGGTTGACTCTTTTGACCCCATCCCTACCCCACGTTTACAAGGGGTAACCTCATCACATTTCTCCCTGTGGTCTAGTAAGAGCCCTTCCATCCTAGTGCTTCATAGTAAGAACTTCCAGGGTCCTGGCCAAGGCTGAACGAGCCCCCAGATGCCCAGAGCCTGCAAGTCCTGTCTGCTGAATTAATAATAATAATAATAATAATAATAATAATAATAATAAGTCCTGTCTGCTGAATTAATAATAATAATAATACCAGTTACCATTTGTTGAGCACTGTGCCAGGCACTAGACTGGTACTTTTTGTGCATAAAAGGCCATTTGGGGATGATCCAGCTGGGGCCCAGACAATGCCTTCAGCCCCACTTCCCCACGGCTGTCCGTACCCCCAATTTGACCCAGCTCCTGTCTGTACCCGGGTCAGGGAATGGGGACAGATGGCTCACGGAAGTTCTGCCATCTCTTCCTCATCGAGCCCCTGAACTGGTCGGGTTAGGGGCATGAGGCCAGAAACCTAGAGAATGTTCCAGAGATTCTAGGAGCATCTGGGAGCTTAAGCAGAACCACAATGGAGGAAAACAGTCTTCCATCTTCGCCCTGAACCTAGCACCACCCTGAGCCCCAGGAGGCATCCAGAACCGGTTCCCCCGCTCCAAGGTTTGGGTTGCTGACTAAAGCACGGGATGCCCAGTTAGGTTTGAATTTCAGACAAACGACGAATAATGTTTCAGTCTAAGTATGTTCCATGCCATGTGTAAGACATTCTTAGACTAAAAACTTACGGTTTACCCAAAACTCAAACGTAACTGGGCTTCCTGTAGTTTAATTTGCTCAGTCTGGTGGCCCTTGCCCGGCAGTGGCTTGACGGGCAGGGGGCACAAATCTGCGGGCTGGAGGAGCAGAGGGGGAGCAGGGGGGAGGGTGTAGCGCCCAAATGGAGACTCGCTCTGTGGGCCCAGGGGGGCAGGCCCTCCTCAGAAGAATCCGATGGTGTGGAAACACCTCAGGCCTCTGCTCGAGCCTCCCCTCCCCGCGGGCCTTCCCTGACCACCTGTCTCCCCCAGGAGCCCCTGGGTCTTCCTCGCCTTTTCCGACTGATCTCCTCCTACAGCCTCTACACTCACGGTCTCTGCCGTACCCCCAGGGACACAAAGTGCCTGACACAGATCAGGCGCTCACTAAACCTTTGTTGAATGAATGAATGAATGAATGAACAGACCAGAATCCACACGCAGACCCGCTAATGTCAAGCTGAGTCCCTCTTCCATGCTTGTTCATTTGCTAACTCACGTTGGGGCAGAGCTGGGATTCGGAGACTCCCGATCTCCCTCTCTGGGCTGTCCCGAATGAAAGCGTCACATGTCAAACGAATGAATGTCTGTCCTACCCACCTCATGAGGCTTTTGTGAGGAAAATTTCTGTTCTGTGCTTTCCCATTTGATTTCCCCAAAACTCTGTGACATAGGAAGGCAGGTACTAGTAGAGTCCCATTTTTCAGATGTGGAAACGGAGGCCCAGTGAAGTGAAGGCTCTTGCTTGAGCTCACACAGCTCGCAAGTGAAGGAGTCAGGATTTGAACTTGGACTTCCTGATTCCAAACCAAGGCCTCATTCCCTAGTCTACCTTCATTCATTTGTTCATTGATTCCACGGTCACAGAGTACCAGCCCCAAGCTGGGGGCTGGGAGGACCTTAATAAAATTAACTAAGACGTTCTGGAACCCAAAGGGCTCTAGGCCAGATGGATACTCAAGGAAGGGTGACAGAGTGGGTCCAGTGCTTTTGTAAACGCGAAAGGCTGTATTAGCACAAGGGCGACGCAAATCTGCCTGGAGGACTTTCAGAGGACTTCCCAGAGGAGGTGACACGTGAAAGTTAGTGAGCAGAGGAAGAGGCAGGAGGTACATTCCAGGTGGAGAAATGAAAATGTGCAACGGCCTGAAGGTGTGAAGGTGTGCGGTCAGCTTGGAGAAGGGTGAGCCCCAGGCACAGGCTGGTGCCTGCGGGGTGATTAAGGACAGGGCTGAGGGGAAGGGCCGGGCCTGCCGGCAGAGGCCTGGAGTGGCAAGATGGTGGTCGCCCTTACCCACGTGCCAGCCGTACTCCCAGGATGACAAGATCGGGTACAGAAACTTCTCCTCCGGCTTCTGCCGATGCCGCTCACGGAGGTACGAGGCCCGGCCCTGGCCGTCGTGGGAGATGCCTTGGAAGAGCAGCTGCAGGGTGCTGGGGGGGACCTGCCTCATTCCTAAGCCCTCTGGCCTGCTCTGGACTGCTGGCCCCCGAGCGGCTCTGCGGGTCTCCCAGACCTCGTCTCCCTTGGGCGGGGGGCCCTGGACGCCCACTCCCCTGGACAGCTGATCCCAGACCCCCTTGGTCTCCGGCCCTCCATCCTGTACCTCCCTGCTCTCAGGGGAGCTGGTGGCAGCCAAGGGCCCGGCTCCCAAGGCTAACCTGAGGGGGGCCCGCTGGAGCCGCTTCCTGGGCACGGGCCCCTCCTTCGGGTACTTGTGGCCGTAGCAGATCTTCCAGGCCACCCGGGCTGCCATCTCCTTCCAGATGCGCTCCTGCCAGCAGGCTTGGCTCTGGGTGCTGCACAGATCCCTTATGGCGGTGGGGGGGCAGGGGGGTGGGGGGAGGAACCATTCTACCCGCAGCCCTGCGGCCTCTGTTTGCTCTGCTGGTGCCCGTCTCCAAGGATACGTGCGGCCAATGAGGGCTGGGTTGCCAAGGCCCTGCTGGAGAGGAGGGGCTGGGCTGCTGGGGGCCACGAGCAGGCAGTAGGACAGACCAGGCTGGAAAAGGGAGCAAAGGCTGGCCACCACCCACTGGGTGCCTGGCCGGAGGCTGTATTCTGCCCCAGAGGGCCTCGGGGCCCAAGCCTGCCTTCCCCCCTCACACCCTGAGGGCCCCGGGGAGGAGCACGGGGTGCCACAGCCTCTAGTCCATCCAGCACACCTGACGTGCACCTCCTGTGCACCAGGCCCCCCGGGAGGTCCAAAGGGAGGCCCGGTGTCCCCCCTCAGGAAGCTCTGGACGCAGGGCTGGGGGGTTGCCATGGAAACTCTGGACTCCAACCCCGCAGACACAGCTCTGACCCTTGATAGCTTCCTGGCGACATTTGAACATCAGAATGACAGGGGGAATGACTTCTGGTATAGAGAGAATGACATGAGGCCAGGGTAGAAGAACCTGGAACAGTGCCTGGCATGGCGAGGCCTTCCATCAATGTCAGCTGCTGTCTCACAAGGACCTGCTCGGTGCCAGCTGCCGTGCTCAGCTCCGTCTGCCTTACACCACCCCCCTCACTTGCTGGGGCCCTCATTGGGCTCCTTTCCAGATGGGGAAAGGGAGCCTTGCAGAGACTATGTGCCAGCCCGAGCACAGCCTGGCCACCCCGTGCCAGGCCCTGGGCCAGAGGCTTTCCTGAGTGAGGCCGCTCAGCGGAACCCTCACGGTGACTCACTGACACGCTCTCTTCCATCACTTTTCCAGCTCAGGAGACTGAGGCCCAGCAATGTTCATTTGGTCACCCAGGGATGGACGTCAAACGCCACACCCCTGCGTTACAGACCCAGAACTCTCCCACTGAATGTGACAGCTTTATGTGAGAGGCACGGTGGGTGGTGGCTCAGGGGCGGGCAAAGGAGGACCCACCAGTCACCCAGCAGCACCATGACATCAGCCGCAGGACCCTCACACCCTCTGCCTCTCCCAGGGGGGCCCTGCAGGGGTGAACAGCAGGCATACCAGTGAGAAGGAGGTTACCCATAATGCCCCGGGGCCACTCACCTTTCCACTCTCTGCTCAGTGCACTCTCGTTTGTTCATTCAACAAACATCCATTCGCTCTTAACCCTGTTGCCAGGCACTGAGCCAGGTACTAAAAATAGATGAGGAGGAACAGAGTCTACATGCTTCCCTCCCTCAGGGTTTCCCAGTCCAGAAGGAGAGACAGACTTATAATCAGGTGGATGGGGAGCAGGGAATTGGGGAGATGATCAGGGAAGGCTTCCTGGAGAAGGTGCCCTTTGAGCGATCCCTGAACTATGAACATGCGTTAGCCAGGCAAAGAGTAGCGGAAGAATGTTGTAGGCTGGGACTCCCAAGGCAAGAAAGAGTAAGGCTGTCCAGACTGCCCTCTGTGCTTCAGTCTTCCCAGCTGTAAAATGAGGGCTATGAAGTTTGGGCATCTGGGAGGAATAAAAGCCAACTGGTTGAGTGACACGGCCTGGGCCTGGTCTGTCTCCTCAGGAGCGCTCACAACGGTCATCAGTTCATTGTGCATCACCTTTTAAATCCAGGCGCTCTGAGCAGGCTGTAAGCACCAAACTTGCTTTAGGTGCTGAGGGCCTTCTGCGTGCCAGCAGCTGCAAGCGAACAGTGCTGACAAAACGTCCCTCCCCACGGAGCTTGCGCTCCTGGGCCCTGTCCTGCCCAACCCCGCATCTCCAGTACCTCCGCGGGAGTTGTCTGGCATATAGTCCGTGCTCGGAAAAAGTGCTCAAGGAAAGGATGAATAGGCAGACTTCACATCGGTTCTGTTTCCCTGGGGCGTGTGCGGGAAGGACGGATGGAAGAAAGTCGGAGGAGCTACGGGGGTGTCAGGACCCTGGTGTCAGACGCCTGTGGGGTGTGGTCTGACACCGAAACTCAAGAAAGCCTCCCTGACCCAGACCGCCCCAGCCCCAGCCCCAGGCAGAGCGCAGAGGTGGCTGTGCTCCTACGGGGTTTGGAAGACCCGGTGCCTTCCGGACCGCAGGGTTTTCTTCGGTGCCGCAGTTCGCGCGCCCAAGGCGACCCCTGGCGGTCACTACGGCAACGACGGTCCGAGAGGCGGTCCTGACAACAGGCTCTGGAACGGGAGGCTGCACTGAGGGGAGGACAGGCTCCCTCAAGAGGGGAGTGGGGTGGAAGGGTGTAGAAAGATGCCCCAGAAGTACTGCCTTCCAATGGGCTCAGGGACAGAGGCTGGCTCACAAGGAGAGTCGCCTTTGGATTCCAAGCACCCACCTGGGCGTGGCCCTTGTGTGCAGGGCAAGGCTTCGTGGCCTTCCTCCTAAATTCAGTCTTTCCAGCTTTAACACAGCCTTGACCATTACTGTGTGACATTGCACAGGTTACTTAACCTCTCTGAGCCCTGGGAAATGCCCCTGTAAAAAATAGGATAACCATAAGACTCAGAGCCTAGCATTAGTGTTACTTATTACACTTGTTTTACTCCAGATTTATTCACTTCAAACCCATCCGGCAACCCCTGGGAAGGTGTAGGGGCAGCCCCAGGCCAGCCTCTGGCCTAGGCCTCTGCGAAGGGAAAGAGGTCCCTGAAGTCTGGAAACCAGGGGAGGCTGGGAGGTGAGCTGGGGCTCTCATCAGTGCACCTGACTCACCTAGCTCTCCTCCCACCTTTCTGGCCACTCCCCCAGGCCACCAAGGACCCACCCTGCTCCTAGTACTGCCATTGGCCACCCCATCCATTCCAACTCATGACTCGCAACCCAATTTGCAGTCCTGGGCTCTGTCTCTAGACCAGGTGCCTCTCCTATTTCTGCTTATTTGTGTCCTTAAAGTAGCCCCTCCTGGATTTAAGCTCTCCGTATAGAAGAATTCTTTTAAACACCTTTCACCAACAGCAATTCTATGAAGGCGTATCATGTACTAGACACTATGGTATGTTCTTTACATTCATTTTGTCAGTTAACCCTCAGAACGCTAGATGGGTAGTTTGTAGCACCCCATTTCCCTGGAGAGAAAACAGAGGCTATGAGAGTCTCTGACAGTAAATGATCTGCTGGGGGTCATGGCAGGGCAGGATTTGAACCCACTGGCCCATGCTCGAACCACCATGCTTAATAGATTCCCCACAGGCTCCCTTCCCCTCATTAAGGTAGCCCTTCCACTTTGCCTTAGGGAACTGAGTCTCCCCAACACCCAGGCAGCCCCTATTCTAGCCGCTCTGGGTGGGGAAGGATTTGGCCAGCCAGTTGGAGGATGGATGTGTTGGGAGATCTTTCTAGAGGTTAATCTTAAAATGGAAGTTTCCCACTTTCCCATTTTAAGGATGAGGGCACTGAAACACAGAGAAGCCTTCCTGGAAGAGGTGCCCTTTGAGACCTGAACTATGAACATGAGTTAGCCAGGCAAAGAGTAGAGGAAGAATGTTCCAGTCTGCAAGACAAGAAAGGGCAAGGCTGTCTAGACTGCCCGCGGTGCCTCAGTCTTCCCAGATGTGAAATGAGCATTATGCAGAAGTCTGTCACATTTGGGGAGATGAAGAGCCAGCCGGTGTCTGAGCCGGTGAGCCGCAGAGCTGGGATTGAATTTAGACTTGAGCCTGCAGCTGCTTTCTGGGTGTTTCTCACAACCAGGCTCTGCTGCTGCCATTGATGCCAGCTGCTTGGAGCTTGGCCCGAGGCTGGCATTTCTGGGGCGTGGCACCTCTGCCCAGATCTCCTCTTTCTCGGAGACCTCGTCCCCCACTCCCCTCCACCAGGGTTCAGCATTAGCTTTGCACTAACAACATCCCTACCGACTGGGAGAGGCATCCTGATGCCTTGGGAAGGCGGTGCTTATGGCAGAGGGAATAATGTGGGCAATACAAGGCTCGAATATTCTTTCATCTTTGAGCTTTGTCCTGGGGAGATAAGTCCCAAACACCCGTGGACGCGGACGCAAGCCATAAGTCAGGCTCGTAAATTCCCCACTCCTGCCTGCCAGCCGGGGCTTTGGAGAAATCTTGAGGAAGAGAGAAGGGGTGTGGGGTGGGGCACCCTAAATTCCTCGCATATGAGTTGGTCCCCTGTGGGCTCAGGGACGCAGACAAAAGCCTTATCACAAAGCAAAAAGGATCCCATTGTTTCACAGATTCCTCCCACCCGTGTGTTTGGTCAGCATCCTTAGGACAAAGCCAGAGGGGAAAAATCCGAATTCAGGCTTGCTTTGAGCCATGTAACATTTTTACATCCTCTTTGAGTTATGATTTGCTATTGTGAGGAGAAAAAAATAATTAGTTCAACAAGATGTGTTTCGGGGAGAGTTGTCATTAGTGGGATATCCTGATTACAAAGCCCCTCCCCCTCCAAGTTAATGGGGATTTGAAAAGATTCCATTCCTTTCCTAGACCTTGCTTCCATCAGACGGAGCATTAAGCCCAAAGAGCACTTGTATTAATGAGCTTGTTCCCCATTTTAAAATATAAATCTGTGGGTGTTGGTGACAAGGATCACTCACGTGGCCATTTACATTTATTCGGCTAATTTTTAAGGTGGTGCCATTTTTAGGGGAAATTAAATCCCTAGTGCCTGACTCATTTTACACCAAATTCATCAAGATGTGGCTTTCAAGGCCCCCTTGAAGTCTGAAGACCGGACGTGTGGTCAAGGGCCCACCAGGCTCTAAGTGCATTGGAAACAGACTTGTTAATGGACGTTTCCTTCTGGGCGGCACTGCTGAGGAGGGCTTCCGTGGGCTGCAGGAGGTGGCTGGACCAGGGAGAGGAAGGCATCAGGGCTCGGAAGGGAACAGGGCCTCTTGGGTCGAGGATCTCTGCAGGTCAGCTGTCAGCACTGGCTGTTTCAACCTCTGTTGGCCCCCAGAGTGATGGGCCCAGTCAGCCCCTGGCAGGAAAGGGCCTGGTACCCTTTCAGGTCGGGTTTCAAAGTCACTGGGGTGTTTGCACCAACAACAGCCTGTTCCCGTGGCAGCAAGTCCAGGTGCAGATAAGAGCTGCCCTGTGGCTCGAGCCATTGACCCCCAGAGAGGCGCACAGATTCACCTGGGTTGTGTGTGATGTCACAGGCCAGGGCCCACCAGGGCAGCCCCAGATGCCACCTTGTGTGAGGAATGTCACCCTTGCGGGATGTTGGTCACAGACAGCAGTGGCCAAGACACCCAGCTCCCCGTGATATTTCGAGTGATCCTCACGGCCACCCTGAGGGAGGCCTGGTCTGAGGGGAAGCCACCTCCCCAAGGCCACACCGCCCCTGACCGGCCGAGCCCAGGTCCCAGCTCTACCTGATGCCCAAGTCCAGCTGTGAACACGGAAATGCTGCCTCCCCAACAGAAACCAGCCAGTCTTCCTGGGATCGGAACCAGCGCCTGCGCCCCGGGGCTCCTCTGTGGGCAAGGTCACATCACTGGGCAGAGCCTGGACAGCCCCCAAGCCCACCAACCCCTTGTGGAGTCCAGGAACAGTCATTGCTGGCACAGACCCACAGATAAGGGGGCTCCCTCCAGGATGGGGGGCAACGGAAAACCTCCCTACCTCCCACCTCTCAGAGGTAAACAAGCCTCCATTCTGATCAACAAGGAGGTGCCAGGAAGAAACACACACAAGGATCCAGTCTTCCTTCCCTGACTTTCCCTCCACCCCTCGCCCCCAGTGGAGGGCTAGGGGCCCAGCAGGGACTTCCTGGGGCTCATCTGGCGGCTCCTGGTGTGCTCCCACAGAGGTATAACCAGGGAAGTAGAGCCTCCACTCTGGGGTCAGAAAGGCCAGGGCCTGGCGTCCGCCCCAATTGACATGTCCATTCAACACCTGAGTTGGTATCAACACTGCAAAGTGGTGACCCGGGAGCGCCTGAGGGTAGCAGGAGGGGAGGGGCAGGCATCCCAAGCATACGTCACATACACCAAGCACAAGCTCTTCCTAGCAGAAGGAAGGAGCAGGGAGAGGAAGATTAACACCACACACGAACCCTGTTGTCCAAGGGCAGTTGGGACGACAGGTGACATAGCTTCCTGTTGGAGTAAACTCCCTAAAATGACAGTTTCTCCCATCATCGGGAAAAAGGCTTTCTCTCCTCGAGGTTGTGTTGGTGTCCCGGCCCGTGTGCCCCGTCCCCAGTGCCCTCACCGCCAGGCCCAGCCTGTTTGGCTGCCCGGCCTTTCCTGATGCTACCCCCCGCCCAGCGGGGCTCACAGGAAAGCAAGCCATCCCCCTGCAAACGAGGCCAGGCTCACGGTCAGAACAAGCTGCTAATCTGTGTCCTTTCAGCCAGGGGTAGGGAAAGCCAGTCAGAGACTTGAACCATTTATTCAGAAACAGCATCCTCCAAGGACGCCAAGGGAGCTTGACGGAGCAAACATTTAATAAGTTACAGGATACAATTTACAGTCGGCGTTTGATTCCAGTTTCGCTTCCACGTCCCAGTTTACAAAACCCATGGCCCTTTCACATTAGGCTTCAGACTGCTCCGGTTTCTAAGAAGGGGGCTATTGCCAACACCTGCCCCCAGCTGCTGCATCTTGGGGACAGTCCCCTACCTCACTCCTTGTCCCACCCATGGAGGCACTCGTGACAACAGCAGCCCCTTCCTCAGGATGGAGCAGCAAATCAAAAAGGTCTGCCTGCCCAGACCACACCCCACACACCCGGGCCCTGAAGTCAGGCAGGGTCCGCAAATGCTTTACCTTTATCCCAGAGCCAGCTCAGTCTGCAGAAAGGGGTGCAAAATGCCTTATACCCATTTTTGGAATTTTGCACCTGCACGTTGCTTTCCAAACAGCCTCAGATGACACAGTCAGGGCCAAATGCATACAGAGCCGCCATCGGCTATGTAGCTCTCATTATTTCTGCCTCATGACAGACCACCAGGAGCTGCTGCTGTCCTTCCCACTGCCTCCACAGTGCCCTGACTTTGAGGCCAAAGGTCAGCAGGAGTTCCATTCTCTCCTATCTATGATTATTTTTCAGAAGTGATCCCACGGCTGATTGGAGGTGGGTGTGGAGTGGTCTGTCCCGTGACAGGCCTCTGCAGACGAGGGCGCTGACATAGTGACCCACCTGTGGTCACTTCGAACGTGTTGGCAAGACTCATCAAAGACTGACAAATGGCTGGAGTGTGTTAAGAACAAAGGCTCGCGGTGGTTAAAAAAAAAGGGGGATCTTTGGCAGGAGGGGGCTGCTTGCTACAGTAGAATTTCCTCGGACCCACAGACTTGAATGGCCTTTAAAGACAAAAGCAAAACGTGGCTGCCAAGATGGGCACATGTTACAACTTTGCAGGGAAATACTCAGCAGAACGAGGCAGGGGCACTAGGAAGCATTGAGGCCAATCTGCCACCATGTACTGGCTGCCCTTTGAGACGTGTAAAAAGGCCACGGAGCGGGCGGGGGTGTGGAGATGAGTAGTGTTGAATCAATGGTGTCTGCCTAAGAGCCTTTTATGTGATAGGGTGCTGGAGAGAAGAAGCTGGTTTTAAGTCATCTTCTTTTCTAAATGACAGCCTAAACTAGGTCGCCTCTTTGCCCTGTCCCTCCCTGCCAGTCTTGTTTCATGAACGGGCTAGTCAATTTCATTCTTTAGAAATGTCAGTCTTGCGAGTGACCTTGGTCTGTCTGCAGGGGGTGATCTGCAAGAGGTCGGATCTGAACCGAGTGTGCATGAAAATCTTCTCAGCCCATTGCATGAGTGTGCATTTCTTAAGAGTCCCCAGCGTGTCCCTAAAGAGTTGAGTCTAGGACTTATTTCTCAAGGCACTTTAGAACGGCAATGTTTTCGGGATGGGGTTTCAGACCCATAAACAGGCTGGAGGAAAACTTTGTATAAAACAAGTTACAAACAAGCAAGAAAAGCAACCACCAGAACTCCTCCCAGGATTGGACGAGAACCATTTTAAGGCACTGTGACGTGGAAGGGACTGCCGGGGATGTGTTCCTCTCCCCACTTCACGGCCAGAACATAATCTCCCTTCTCCTTGACGACGTATGTGACGTTGTATTGCTGGTTGCCCACGTGCTTCATGGAGACCTCTTCACAGGGGGTGGTTGGCCCATGGACACCAATCAGCAGCATGTTGGAACCTGGGAGGCAAAGAAAGGTGGTTACTCTGTCGGGATGCATCATAGAAGGCAGAGGAAGGGAAGGGGAAATGGGAGCCAAAGGAAATACACCAACTATTGTCTGCTGAGATTCTACAATGACGCTGGGACCTTTGAGAGGTGGGATGGCATGGCAACTATAAGCAGAGACTCAGAGCCCGGTGGCGTGGGTTCAAATTCCTGCCTGCCACTTTCTAGCTGGGTAACCTTGGATGTGGAACTTGACCTCGCTCTGCCTTAGCTTGCCCATCTGTAAACAGGAGATGACGCTAGCACCCACAGGGCTTGCTGTGAGGTTTGCAGAAGTTATATGTGAAGCCCTTAGCTCGTCGCAAGAGTTCCGTAAGTGATGGCTACTCTGGTCTCCTTTATTCTCAACAGAAACTCACGGGAGGTGACTTCGTTATTCCCATTTTAGAGAACAAGAAACTGACTTTAAGAAAAAGATTTAGTAACCTTCCCAAGATCACATGGCTAAGTTTGCCGAAGGAAGGAAGGACTGAAGGGAGGGAGGGAGCGGGGGGAGGAGGGAGAAGTAGTGGAGCCAGGTTTCCAGCCCAGATGTGCCAGATGCCAGAACCCAGGCGACTAACCACTGACACCCAAATAAATACCCAAGTTTAATTGCAATTAAAGCAATTACTGGCAGAGAAGGGGCCGGGTTACTGATTCAATTTGCCCCTCTGTAGCGGGGATAATGCCACCTTTCTTGTCTACCTTGAGGGCATCTGAAAGAATCAAGAGGCAAAAGAGAGGAAAATATGAAGTGCAGGAGAATGGGGTAATGAACAAGGTTACTTGCAGATGTCTGGGCTGCACAGGGAGGTGGGCACTGCAGGGGAGACTAAAGTTAACAGAGGGTGCTCAGCACGCCTCCACCCTGACCCTCGAGCAGGAGCAGGCTACCTACCAGCTTTGCTGCAGTCCACCAGGAAGGAGCTCTTCTGGCCCACGAAGGCCTTTGAGAGGCCTGCCCCCTTGGAGGTCACCTTGCTGGCATCTGAGGACGCCTTGGGGATGGCACTAAAGCAGGTCTCTGTGGACGACCTGGTCACGGACTCCACCAGAATGGACGAGGTCTCATTGGCTGCGCCAGGGCTGACCAGACGCTGGCCTAGAAGATGGAAGGAAGGGGAGGTAGGAGTGAATGGCCAGAGCCAGTGGGTCCTCTCAGCTAGAAGAGGGGAGGGCCCCGGGCGGAAGCTCTAGGACAGTCCATGCACCTCAACAGCTGGATCGCAAAGCTACCACATCCCCACCTTGTATCCCCAACACCTGATCTAAACATTCCCATCTCCCCATCTCCCCCCCATAATGTCTTCCACACCCCCGGGTCCAAACCCACAGTGGGGCAAATGACAAAGCCTGGAAACCCCTCCCACATAACCTCCCGCCACCCTGTAGGATTTACCTCTTTCCATTGATATAAAATACTCTTATGTATAAACAGTGTAAAAACAAGGTTATATGTTGGGGAGAACATATAATAACAAAATGGTTCTCTCTGCATGCGAGAGGATGATTTTTCTATCTGAATCTTTTAATTCTTCTGCTATGAAGCTATCCTACTCATAGAACAGTGAACCAAGCAGAGACATGTGGAAGGGATTTACCACAGTATTTATGGTGACTACCTTGGGCCATGGGCTGTGAGGTGGTTTTGACTGGTATTTTGTCTAGTGTTCGGAAGGAGGCACATTTTTATAAATTTAATAAAACCTTTTGATTATTTTAAAAGTGAAGCTTAGAAATAAAGGGATTTTTCAGGTCCTGATCTAAACAAATATGTAAGATTTCAAAAATGTAAATATTTTTTTCTTTTCTGTTAAAAAAAGAAAATACGATTTTTCCATTTCTACACTCATTATTTTGTAGGGGGATGATGCTAGCATATACCCATGGGCTTCTAAAGATGTTTACTCCCCTGGCATGTCCTACCATTTCTTTACTTTCAAGATTCAAAGTAGATTCAACATATCTAAAATAACCCACAGTTTCTAGTGTCGAGTAACTCTGTTGGTAATGTGACAAGACATGCTCCCCAGGAAAAAGAGTAACTTCAAAGCTGTTTAGTTACCTGTCACTTTGGCCTTGAATGGACTGCCCACAATGTGGTTGGGCCCGCCATATTTGACGCCAATCAGGTAGTTTCCAGGAGCCATGGGGGTGTACATGACTTTGTACCCTTCTGGGGTTTCCTGGCAATCCATTTTAACTTTGGACGGGCCTTCAATGGTGACGGATAATGTCCCTGGCCCTGCTCGAGTGGTGTTGATGAAAAATTCAGACTGGATACCTGGGAGAAAGGAAGAGGGAATGTCGTATTGGTTTGGAGGGATGGGGGTGTGTGGTTTGGGGAGCTTTCCCAAGGGCACTGAAGCAATGGTGGGGGAACACGCAGGATCCCCCCAGAGGGGTGGCCTTGGTGGCAGGCGAACCCACCAATACTAGCTCTGAGCTCCTGGCACAGAGGGCCTCGGGCCCTGGGGGCAGTAACTCTCTTTCCAAGGCGGAGGCAAGAGTGTGGCTGACATTTCGCCCACCAGCACCAATGGCCAGGACACCCTGTTCTTGCCTCTGAGCAGGCGCGGTGGCCGACAGCAAGAAGCCTGAGTCTTCGTCTTCATTGTCAGCCTGAAATGCTGTTTCAGCTGCCGGGGGCTTAGCCCTGCATCAGTGCGGGGGGGCATGGGCCCCTCTGACCTTTCCTTTTTCCCGAGTGCACTTGGAGAAGCCAAGCAGGCCTAGCATCTTCTTCCTCCCCCACAGGCTCCTTGCCCCAGACACCACGCTGAAGACCAGGGCAGCTGCTAGAATCTGCCCGCCCCCCACTCTGCCATGAACACCAGCAATAAGAACAGGGCCAACACAGCGGCTCCTGCTAACTGAGCCACCCTCGCACCGCTCAGGCTCCATATCCCACAGTAAGCACCCTGTTACGTGCCCAGTGATTCCTGTTTAACAAATGACAGAGGCTCAGGGAGGCTCGGGCACTTGCCAGTCAGCGCTACAAACTAGGCAACTGGGGTCTGGACAATTCTGTGTGCCTCCGGAGCCTCTTGCCTGGCCCACAGGGGCCTCCTGGACGGACATCCTGCCTCGCGACGGAAGAAAAGCTGGGCCGACCAATGACCACGGTGCATTCCCGCCTGAGCCCAATGCCCTGCAAAAGCCTCCACTCCTTCAGGCCCATTTCCAGTCCAGAGGAGGATGAGGTGGTCCATGAGGGCGGCCGCTACAGTGCCCTCTACGGGCCATCCCGGGCACAGCAGCCTTGTGCAGGGCAGTGCTTTCTTTCGGAGCCCTGGATGCCGCCCCAGCTGGGAACTATTTCGGTTTAATTATAGCTCCTAGGCCAGAGAAAGAATTATTGTTCTGGCTATCAATAAAACAAAGGCGCTGCTATCATGCAACCCCCAAACACAACCCAGCTGCTTCTGGAAGCTCCTGAGGCTCCTGTCCCAGCCAACACCCCCACCCCCCCAATTATCTCAACCTTATTTCTAAACTGTGCAGCCAAGAGCGAGGCTGTGAGGGCAAGGGAGGGCTGGCGCACGACAAGGGACGGCATTTCCAGGAAGTAGCTGCAAGGCGACGATAAGGAAAGATATTTTTAAAGTGAAGATGAAAAGACCCGGCTGTAGTGGAAAGAAGCCCAACCCATTTTAACAAGTTGCTCCCTTCTCCTGAAAGATCAAGATCCGTGAATCCTGGCTGTGAAGGCCTGGAGAGCCAGGGGAGATGAGGTGGGGAAAGGGAAGTAAGGAATAATAGGGCAAGAGCTACCTGGAACAGCCTATCAGGCGGGCTCCCTTATTCTTCCCATTTTACAGGAAGGAAGTGGAGGCCTGGTGAGGTCAAATGCTTTGTGCCAAGTCACCCAGCTGGGGAATGGCAGGACTCAGATTTAAACACAAGATCTGACCAGTGAGGGGCTCAGGCACTTGCCTGAGCGAAGTGAAGAGACAGAAAATGCACATGCAGGAGTCCCTCTGCCTACCGCCTGCAGCTAGAACCAACACGATACCCCAGCGTCTCTGGGCAAGCAGTCTTCCCCTGCCGCACCGGATGCGCGCAGCTGAGCTCCTGCGCGGTTAATGCGCGTCTCCTGCAGCCCTACTCCAGCATGAAGGGGGGCGAGGGGGCAGGGGAGGGCAGGAGCCCCTTCTGTCGCACCTCGTGCACACTGGGGTTCTTGGAGCACTTTACCAGGAAGACTGCTCTTCTGGTCCAGAGCGTCGAGAACCCCCTGGTCTAACGCCCGACCTCTCAATTCCCGGGCAAGCAGACAGTCCCACCCCAAATTCTCCACATTCCCCTGCTCCAAAACCTGTAAAATGGGCCATTTAAAGCTCAAGCCAAGAGATACAGCAAGCCCACCCATAAAAACACGGGCAAGTTCGCATTATCCTGCAGGTCAGGATTCCAGACCCTCCAGCAGCCAAGCACAGACACCTTTTCATTCCAGGCACACTGCAGCTGTGTAATCTTGGGATGGATTTGGGAAAAGGCTTGGGAGTGGGAGCGCTAGAAAAACAAGACGCCTTCCCCTTGACAAGAGCAATATTTACACAGGCTTTGAAACAGCCGTGCTCTGTACCTCTCCCTCCTGGCTGGGAGTCTCCCTGTAAGACTGGCTCCTTCTCTCACTGGCATCCAGCTCTTGCAAAGCACAGCCTGAAACCCAAGCTCCCGAGAAGGCATGCGAATAGCCAGGAGGAAGCATGAGAGGCCCCGAACGCAGCAGGTGTGACCCAGCAGGAGGGTAAGGTGGCTGCTGGCAGCTGCAGGAGACCTCAGTGGCTGCTGCGGGACCCGGACCAAGGTGTGCGTGCCTCCAAACGCCCGGAGGACCCCATGTGGTCTTTAATGGTGGGTGGCTTGCCAGGGACCAAATGCCTACAGTACTGCCTGGGGACAGTTCCAGGCAGCTGAGACAACAGGGGTCCTGGTTTAGGATACCCCCCGCCCCGAGTCGGCCAGGGGTGCAGTCACTACCTCTGGGTGACCCAGCCACTGCGGGAGGCAGCAAAACTCCAGGGTTAAGGGTACAGGCTTTGAGGTCACGGACCTGGACTGACTCCTGGTTCTGCGCCCTCCCAGCTAAGTAAGCTTAGGGAGTGACTCACCCTTTCTGAGCCTCACTTTCTTCATCTGTGAAATGGAACAGCATAGGGTGAAGTGTTACCATGCCTGTTATAAAGGGCAAGCTGCTGGCCCACAGTTCAGTGTGGAGCCAGGCTGGACGGACCTCGGGAGTCCAGAAGCACTTACACCACCCCTCTGGGTGGTTCTGCTGAGGCCACTGCTATGACCAGAGCTCCGGGTGGCATGCCAGCCTGTCAGTGACTCCTGCACCTGGGCAGGGCCCCTCGGGCCACTTAGGACACTGGCTCCCTAGGGCTGGATGCCCAGTAACCGCAGCCACTCATCTCCTTGCCCATGCGAGGCGCGTCTGCTCTGTCCAACTCACCGCATCGGGGGAGACCAGAGCAGAATGTGCACACACACAAGGGACTCGAGCCAGGACCTTCCAAAGGCCCAAGGTAACACCCAGTGCAAACCAGCTCCCAGTGCGTCCATGTCTATGGACATGCCCTGCAGAGAAGTCTGAGTGGACCAGCTCCCCGTGCTGGCACTCTCCATACCAGTGACCCACCCAAGGCCCGCCTCGAGCTCACGGGATGAACACTAACTGCAGACATTACTAGGGGCATAGACCTGTCTTTTGACACAAGTTCTTTAAGATGCCAAGTGAAAAACGCTGTAAAGCAGCACGTGCGTTATTTCTGTACAATAAAAGCCAAACTACATGTCTACCTTTTTAACAAACCAACCAGCTAAGCGACCATGCGTGAGGATGCCAGACACAGGCAGTCGGAGGTCCTCCCCTGAACCATCGGTGGTGTTCCCTCCTGGGTCTAGACGGAGGGAGGGAGAAGCAAGGGGACGGAGCCAGTTATGCCTCCTTCACCATCAAATGTGTCCCATCCATGGCAAAGACTAAAAACAAATTGTAAGGAGTCCAAAAAGCTCTAGAATTCTTTGCCACCATCTGTTCTCTTCCTCCCTGAGGACCAGAAACTAAAAGGAGGCAGCAGACCATGACAGGTCCTACTGCCGATTCAAGGTTGTTTCTGTGAGCCCACGACCGCTGAAAGAACCGAGGGGCAGGAGGCCTCCCGGGAGGCCCCTCACACGCACTGAATCCTCTGTATCACTGATTCATCTGCGGGCAAAGAAACCCTCACAAGCAAAGGCAGGGCGCCGTATTCCCTCACGATCAGTGTCCTGGCCCCGAAGTCAAGGCACTTGGCCAAGGAAGACAGGGGAAGCAGAGCAAACAGTAATGGGGTGTGAGAACACGGTCATCAAGCCCTTGCTCCGGACTTATCGCCGGTCAAACCACATGTCCCCAAACAACTCTGGAGATCAAGAGCTCCAAAGTGTCCATCATTGCAGCTTCCCTGGGAGAACACAGAGAAGGCTTCCCGAAGCCTGGAGAGCTCCCCCTGGCTGAGCCCCTGGGGCGGGCTCGGTTAAAGATGAGAGCCGGAGGTCGTGGGTTACCTGTGGTGCCCCCCTCAAGCCCGGCACCATAGGCGGACACCAGGGCGGGGTTCCCCGCCTGTCCGGGCTCCCCGACGCGCACTTTGAAGGGGCTTCCAACCACGTGGCTCCCGTTGAACTTGACGTCGATCATGTGGATGCCGTTCTCGTGGGGGATGAAGCGCACGGCGTACTTGTCTAGGAGAGGGAGCAAAGCACAGGGTAAGCCGAGTACGCGGACACCGCCGAGCAAGGGGAGGACAAAGGACGGGAGGCCAGCCTGAGATGCTGGATTTTAAATCATTACTAAGGACCATAGCTCTACTGGAAGCCTGGCACCCAGTATGCTGGACTTCAAAGGCAGACGGGCCTATTTACGTGTCCTCTGTCAACCCTTTGGGAAATGCATCCAAATCTCAAATTCTAGGTTTCATCCTCTGTGGTGTCTGCCTTGGGAGAACAATTTCTTTTTTCTTTTCTTTTTTAAGATTTTTTATTTATTTGAGAGAGAGAGAGAGAATGAGCAGAGGGAGAGACAGAGGAAGAGGAAGAAGCAGACTCCCTGCTGAGCAGGGAGCCCCACCCGGGGCTTGATCCCAGGACCCTGGGATCCTGACCTGAGCTTAACTGACTGAGCCATCCAGGTGCCCCTGAGAGAACACTTTCTTTATGAAAAGCTCCCTTCTCACAAAGGTTCTCTACTTGGCCCCTTGAAGGGAAAAGCAATGGCTCCAACCGGCATTAATGCTTCTGTATTAAGCTCTAAGCTAGCAACTGCCCCCCAGGGCAATGGCCAGGTTTTTCAGTGTGTCTGGGTCCTGGCACGCGGCAATCTGTCCACTGACAACACCAAGAATATCCACCCGTCATGTACCCCCCAGCCATCTCTTCCCCCTTGAAGCCCTCCCACCTGGGATGCAGACCACCTGTTCTACCTCCCAAGATGTCTACCTTTGCTGTACGCGTTGCAGGACGCACAGCAAGCAAATGCCCGATAAGGGCAGTGATCACAGGGCCCTTCCTCATGCATCAGGGCCCATAGTCAATGTCACTTCCTCTGAGAAGCCCTCCTGGCCTCACCAAGGCAGAAACTACTTTTCTCTCCTGCTCCTTTATCATTTGGTTCTCGGTTCCCCTGAGGTCCTGGTGACCACCTGGGGTCCTCCCCAGGGTACTGAAGGCTTCCGGCCAGGTCCCCACTCCACTCTGAGCTCCTCTTTGAGGGCAGGCATCATGCCTTCCTTAGCCTTACCGTCCTGCCAAGTCTCTCACACTTAATAAATGTTCACTGGCAAAACGGCTCATTAAAGTTGATAGACGTCAGAGAACTGCGTATGTCAAGGGAGCGGGCAGGAAAATCTTACACTAGTAAGCATACTGGAACCCCAGATTCTTTGAAGTTTACGGAAGAACATCAATTAACTTTTCCCCCAGAGTAAAATGAGGTCGAAGAGTACTTATTCATGTCATAAGGTCAACAACATAATAAAAATCTGTAAGATTTTGTTAAACTAGGAGAAAAAAAATCACAATGAATAATGGGAACGGAATCTGAAAAACAACAGAAAATAAAGCAGTATTTGTTAAAAAAAAAAGAAAGAAAAGAAAAGAAAAGAAAAAAGAAAAGAAAAGAAAAGGACGGCTATATCCCAAAGTGTCTCCCAGTCCCTGGCAAATGTTTATGCCTAATTGGTACACAGTGCCTGGCAAGAGCAGCAGAAGGGAATCTGAAGGCTGGCGGGCGTCGGGGCGGCCGACCAGCCCTCTGCAGGGACACGCGCCTGCGGGAACGTCCCTCCGGGAGGCGCAGAAGCTGGGGCCTGCCCACCCGCCCCCGGCTTACCTGGCTCCAGCTCAGACACGTGGCACTCCTCCACGGCTCCGGAGGGGCTGTGCACCTTTGCATCGATCTTGCCTTTTGCCCCATTCAACCTTATAGCAAAGGAGGCTGGCTGGTTAACTTTTAATCCCGATTCCTGGGAATTTAATACATTAAACAGGTTACGGCCCTTGGTGTTCCTGCTCCGTGGCACACACTGACCCGACCCGGGACTCCAGGGGACAGTGTTCATGCAAAAAGGCCCAGAATGTTTATGCTATCTGACAACAGAAGAGCAAGTGCCTTCCTCCACACTTCTGGCTTTAAATATAAGACAGCAGAGACACACGTCGGCGGCGTCTAGCACCTTGGTTCGGGCTGGAAGAGATGGTTACTGGATTTGGAGACTTAGGCATCCTGGCCAACAGAACTCTCATTTCCATATTCCAAACAAGACCTGGACAGCCAGAAAACACAGTGTCTTCCAGGTCATAAAAGGAAGGGCCCTCTCTTAAGAGGAACCCGGCAACTGAAAAAACCATGTACTCACCAAATGAACAAAGTTTTATATCATTGCTATTTTTTGTCTCAAGGGGAGGAATGGAGATGACTTTCAATAAACTCGTAAAGGACTACACACGGTGAAGAATCAGCAGGACCGGGGGTGACTACCATTTCTCAGCTATGTAAGTAAGTTGTTCAACCTTTGAGACCCAGTCTCCTCAACTGTAAAATGGGCATAATAACCGAATCTACCCCAGAGAGCTGCTGTACGAGGATGAAATGAAGTGGTGCATTCCAAGCACTTAGCACAGGGCCTGGTCCATACACGGAAAGGCTCACAAAGGTCACCTTACTGTTAAATATTAATATGCATTTAGAGATTGTCTACATCGCACTCCCTGTCCCCACCCCCACCAAAAAACAAACAAACAAACAAACAAACAAAAAAACCCACACAACAGAAAGAAGGCTAGCTTTCACTCTTCACTGGATCAGTTTCACCCTCCACATTCTGCCCTGGAAACTACAGCCTCTCCCAGGAGGAGGGGATTAGAGGTTTAAATGCTTAAGATATTTTAAAATCAGCCAGTCCTAAACCACAACATTTTACAAGCAAGCAGTTTTGTGCTAAACTTGATTGGACAGATGATACCTCATTGTGCGATGATACCTCAATTTGCAATCGGAGGACGTGGGGGGGTCTTGAAATGCAGATTCTGATCCAGCAGGTCTGAGGGCGGGGAGCCTGGAATTCTAGGATTCTAGTAACTTCCCAGGCGATGGTGAGGCTGCTAGTCCCAGGACCACATCTCGGTAGCAAGGCACTAAAGCTGCACTGCCTAATTTGGCAGTCACTAGCCCAGGGGACTGTATTTTTTAAAATTTAAATCAATTAAATTAAATAATTAAAGATTTAGTTCCTCAGTTACACCAGCAACATTTCAAGGGCTCAAGAGCCACATGTGGCCAGTGGCTACCATATTGCACAGAGAAGATGGGAGACATTTCCATTGTTGTAGAACATTCTATTCCACTATGCTGCGCTAGAGGTTACAGACTGGGGAGAGAGGACTGCACACAAAATTCAGTGATCTCTGATCGCCAGATCTCCCCCATCCCACCATCCCCTCCTCCACAAAATGCCAGCCGACTTCAATTTTCTCAAAGGTCTTAAAAGCAAGACAAAACAATACAGGCCTCTCTTTTCCTAACCAACACCAGATGTTGGTGTGCAGGCCTCCAGCAAATCTCCAATAAATAAATTACGTATCACTCAGCACCAAGTGACCTGGGGAAAAACGGGACGAAGCTGACGCTCGCCCCTCCTCCTGGAGCCGCTAGTTACAAAAGCCTGATGGAGACACAGCCTGCTGCACACTTACTCAAATATTTACGACCCAACTGTGATGCGAGGACTCTACAGAAAAGTCTTTTGGAGAGGATTTCTCCAAACTAGGTTTTTTGGGGACAGACCCATTTACATTACCTGAATCCGCTTGCCGCTAAATCCTCAAGAGGGAGATAAACGCCTCAGAAGATCTGAAAGAAATCTTCGAGATGCAGGAAGGCAGCCCTTTGCCCTCAACAAATGCTGGGTTTATCTCCCTCCACAGGTTTTAGTTAAGTCGGCCACATAAGGAACTTCTGTTAAGAAGCCTTTAAATGAAACACAAGAAAAACATCTACACCACAGCGACCAGTGGGCACCCTTGGTACTCTCCGCCTGAGGCCTCTTCAATCTGCGGACGGCGATTCTGCTTTGGGTTCTGTCTGGGTTCCCTGATGTCTGGCACCACCGGCAGTACCAAGTGTCCTCAGGGTATGGTCAGAATGTCAAGTATGAACCAAGTGCGTGGAGTTAGAGCCAATGAGATCACCAACCTGAGATCTAGGATTGGGTTTTCATCCAGTATTTTCAAGAATGGGGGCGGGGGAGGGCGGCAGCTGAAGGCTACTTAGAAATCCCATTAATCAGAAATCAGATCTGGGGATTCCGGTGTTAATCCTGCAACCAATTTGCTACTCCTGATTCAGACACCTAATTACTTTTCAGTGTCCCGAGCACAGACCCAAAGGCATCCCTACAGTGGTTCTTTGTTCGGCTGCAGGCTCTGATGCAACCTGGAATTTGATAGCCTGTCAAAGACAGGCGAGAAGTTGCACTGCCTGGCATCCCAATAGGTTGGACTATGTCACCACTCGCTACAGTGCCAGGGCGGGGATAAAGGAGGCCACGGTTAAGACCACAGGTTCTGGAGCCACAGAGACCCTCACTCTGCCTCACACTAGCTGGTTTTCTGGTAGCCACAATCTCTCCATACCTCAGTTTTTCCATCTTTAAAATGGGGTCAGGAGAAACCTACCCACCAGGCTCTTGCAAGGATTTAATGAGGCAATACTGATAAAGTCCTTACGTAGTGCCTTGCACATTTATAAATAAATCATCATAATAAAATCAATTGCAGCTGACTTTCTGGAGGGAAAGGAAGCCTGCAATAGCAGGCAGAATGTCACCGGACTGTTGGTCTGGTGTTCGTGGTGTTTGAAAACCCTCCTTACCCCTTAACCAATTATTAACAGGCCTCCTTTGTTTCTCTTGAATAAATATTTAAACAACAAACTTGTTCTCAAATGTTGCGGTGTTTTGTTGACTGTGGCTCTGTTTCCCCTTGCCCCAAGTGTCTCCTGCCCTATACGTTGGGGGGGGGGGTGACTCTCAGGGAAAGGTCCTCTACAGCTGGCAGCATCTGTGGTCACACTGGGATGGGGCCCTTGGCACTGAAGGGAGGATTGAAACGGCCTCAAGGGTCCAGGGCTTCACTGGTCGGCCTGTGGCCAATGAGATGGATGCTTCCTTGCGTCTCACCTGAAGGCTCATAACAGTGAGGCGCCGGGCGTCGTCGGAGGGCGCGATGACCGGCACCACGTAAGGACTCTCGGGGATGTGCTCGTCGTTGAACTTGATAGACACCTCGTAGTTACCTGGGGGGGCACAGGAAAGTCCCATCATTTCAGAGATTCTGGGAAGGTCGTTCCAGAGCGGCCTCTGGCTTCCTTCCTAGGACTGAAATGCCTTCCAAGAGCCCCTGCCTCCCCGATGGCCATGGCTGGTTGGTTGGTTGAGGGTGGATGACAGCTGAGGTTGAGCCAATATGATTCCCTTAGTTGGGCAAGGGCCGAGATGCTTGTCCTTTTTTTTTTTTTTTACTAAAGATTTTATTTATTTATTTGAGAGAGAGAGTGCACACACACATGCACGAGTGGGGGAGGGGCAGAGGGAGAGGGAGAAGGAGACTCTTATGAGCAAGGAGCCCGAAGCAGGGCTCGATCCCAGGACCCTGGGATCATGACCTGAGCTGAAGGCAGACACTTAACAGACTGAGCCACCCAGGCACCCCAAGGGTCCAGATTCTTAACCTGGGTCCACAGGGCCTCCCTAAGGGCCTGTGTATAGAACTCAGAAGACTCAGGAAACTTAAACGGGAAAAAAAATTACATCTTTACTTTCACTAACTTTAGGCCGAAATCTAGCATTTCCTTTCTTTAGAAATGCCAACAAGAAACACTAGAAGTACACATTAGAAGTACTCGTGACTTTGTCACCACCAAAGATCACAGATGTCTTCATGTCACTTTACAGTTTCATACATACCTTGTCATTTTACACTCATCACTACTTTGCAATTAAGGTAGTTAACAGACCATCACCAAATCCTATGACTTAATGTATTCAGGAAAATGTGCATATGTTATTATGTTACACATTCCCTTGAAGATTTTGATAACTACATTTTAATATAACTGATTTCCTCTATAATCCAATGCATTTTTTTAAAAGATTTTATTTATTTATCTGACAGAGAGACAGACAACCAGCGAGAGAGGGAACACAAGCAGGGGGAGTGGGAGAGGAAGAAGCAGGCTCCCCACGGGGGAGCCTGATGCAGGGCTTGATCCCAGAACACCGGAATCACGTCCTGAGCCAAAGGCTGACGCTTAACGACTGAGCCACCCAGGCGCCCCCAATGCATTTTATTTTATGTTTCAAAACATTAACCTGAGAACAGTTTTCCCTATAGGCTTTGCCAGGTGCCCCAAAGAGTCCATGGCCCACAAAAGGTCAAGAGCTGCTGCTCGAGGGAGCTCAGGTGCCAGGGCCACTCTTCTAGAGCTGCCACACAGCCAAGGATGGGCAGGCTGGCAGAGTAACAGGGTTGAATGAAAGCATTAAGCAGACAGGCCAACAGAGAAGGACCAGAGAACCAGACTTCCTGCCCCCTTGAGGCCTGACTGGATTTCCTGCCTAGGGTTTTCAGGGGGCACGCTCACGCACCCATACAGATAAACTCTTTCACTCGAGCTACCTTGCCAGGCTTCCGTTCCCTACAACCTAAGCATCCCCCAACAAGGAACACATCCTCAGGTGGCCCATGATTACATACCAGGCTCCTGGGCAATGTAAGACACCCCGCACGATCCATTTTTATGGTCATCGAACGTAATCTCGGCCTTACTGGGGCCCTCGACGGCAATAGACAAGCCGCCAGCGCCTGCCTCCCGGGTCCAGATGCTGAATTCGGCTGAAGCAGAGAAACACCTGGTTAGTGACCAAGCCTGGGACAGGCTCTCTTCTTGCTCACACGCATGATGCTGGGTTATGTCTGCTCCCTTTTCTTTTTAACCCCAAGCAGAGCCCCAAGGGCGGGCATCACCGATGTTTTTAAAGCATCACCCACGAGAACATGAAGCTCATGGGAAATCCGGCATCTCTGAACACACCAACTGAGGCAGAAAAAGATGAGAAGGCTCAGTTTTGTCCCTACAGATCTTCCCAGCAGCAACCACCACTACAATTGGTTTTCTAGAATTCTAGCGTGTTCCACCGAATGTCACCGACGCAGGCAGCTCTGCAAAGAGCTTCATTAGTCTGCGCCCCTCTTAGATGCTCACACACACGGTCATTAGAGGCTCTGAGGGGTCCCTCAGTAAGAAACTTGTTTAGCTTTGGGTAAGTGAGCAATTCCTAAACACGTGTAGCCACAGAAGCCTTGTTTTAAAGAATGCCCCTTAGTACCACCACCAGAATCACACACACCGAGAGTCTTTCTCTGCAACGGGGTGAAGAACACGGGCTGCTCACACCACCAGGCTCCTCGTGTTCTTCTCAAGTAACAAGCCCGCCCGCACGCTCACCTGGAACCCCTGCTTCTCCTCTCTCCAGGCCGGGGCCTCCCGCGCGGACCTTGTGGGCGCCCCCCTCGCCCAGCGGCCCCACGGTGAACTGGAAGGGGCTGCCGGTCACGTGCTGGCCGCGGTACTTGACGCTGACTGTGTGAACGCCCATCTCCTGGGGCACAAAGCGGACACAGTGCGAGTTCTTCCCCACAGACACGATCTCTGCCTCAGTGACGCGGCCAGAGGGGCTGGTGACGTGGGCTGACATGTCACTGCTGTCGATTTCTGAAAGGCGGCAGGAGTTTGGGGGGGAAGAAAGCAGGGTTAGGGTGAGGGACCAAGGCAGAGCACGCCATGCAGGGCAAGCAGCAGAGGGCAAGGCGGGTGCAGCCCGGGGGGTGTGGGGTGCTCAGCTTTCTCCCATTCAGGCGGGATGCCTACCCTCCTGTGTCCCTCAAATCGTGGGTGGCTATGGCCACCATGGAGACAGCAGGGCCCCTCCAGCCGCCCAGTGCAGGGAACATTCTAGGGACAGTGACACTTTGCCCCACTGTATACTTTTACAGTCTTCCTGGCTGGCACTAATTCCGCACGGCAGTTTCAAACCAGAGCCTGGAGTTGGTGGTGACAGCAGGTACATAAAAACTACAATAGCTCAGACGTTTCTAAGCCGAAGGTGGCACGTGCCCATCTACCATGCTTACAGGGGCTCTTTTCCATAGGCAGGTAAGGGCAGAAAATTCAAGAACCATCACCCCACACTTTCCAGAAGCCTTGGCATTTCTTTAAGGCAACAAGACAAAATGCATTTAGAGAAAAAGGTGAACCCACGTTGGTCACAACTGCAAAGGGAAACCATGCGTGAGCAAAGCTTCGAGCGAGTCAAATACCAGAGGCCATGCTTTCAGAAAAGTGACGCTTCCGGTCACCGACACCGGGACGCAGACCGCGTCTGCCGCCCCTGAGGCGCTCATGCCATGCCAGTGACCGTGCCTGCACTGTCGTGGTGGAGACAGGCGCACCGCATGCTGGGTGACCACGTAATGCCATCACCTAGAGCCACATGAAGCTGCACTCGCCAGCCCTACACCATCTGGGCGGGGCAGCCATGACTTTGAGCCCTGAGGACAGAGAAAGGAAGGGCGGTTGAGGAGAGGGTCGCCCCACACGGTCTGGGTCCAGAGGACATCTGGAAGCTGACGAGCCATCCTCCGTTCTGACGGAGAGGCTCATGTAGGTGAGGGGGATGACTCACCCAGAGTCAGCTGGCACCAAGAAGTACCTGATCAGAGCAAGGAGGAGCCAAGAGCCAGACAGACTTTAGAGAAAGAGAAACTGACCTGCTAGTCCTCAGGACATAGAGAACTTGCAAAATAAGGAAAGAAAAATAGATGAAAACACAGCCCTTGTCACTAGTGACCCGAGAAATGAAACTGAAAACTGGACACCGTATTTTTCCGTTGGATTAGTCCAAGTGGGAACAAAACACAGTGCCCCGGGCTGGTGGGGAAATGGAGAAACGGGCATGGATCCTTTATCACGAGGGTGGTCTGCCAAGGTGGGGCAGCATTCGAACCACAGCAGCCCTGCCATCCCACCCTGGGGCATCCATCCGATGTGCAGACAGCCTGGGCACATGGTGGAGAATGTCACGGAGCACCGGCCGCTGGAATCCAGGGATGGAAATGAGCGTACAAGGATTGAGCCTATGCAGTGAAGGACGGTGCATCAGGACATGGAATGGAATCTTAGGAATAAAAATATGACGTGGAGGGGCGCCTACGTGGCTTAGTCGGTTAAATGTCCAACTCTTGATTTCGGCTCAGGTCATGATCTCAGGGTCGGGAGATCAAGCCCTGCGTCAGGCTCCACGCTCAGCGTGGAGTCTACTTGTCCCTCTCCCTCTGCTCCTCCTCCCACTTGCTCTCTCTCTCTCTTTCAAATAACTAAATGGACAAAATCCTTTAAAAAAATACGATGTGGAAGTATCATTTTTGACGTGGAAAGAGGCCCACAATACGGTGTGTGAGAGGTGAGTGCACGAGTGTGATCTGAATGCGGCCCCGCATGTTCATGAGGCTGGAGGCAAACAGGGTCCAGCTCTGTGCCCCACCTGTGAACCACCACGTTCCCGGCTGATGGGAGAGGAGGCGACACTTCCTTTCCCCGATTTGAAACACCCGAACTTTTCATGATCACAATGCATCAGCTCTTTTTACTAAGTGCTTCTGTCCGGACACCGCAGTAACGAGGCTTTCCCCGCGTTCTCACGTGACCAGTGGTGCACCCCACACAGGAAGAAGCCTCTGAGGACTGCGGAGGAGGCTGGGTAGGCAGACGGGGGGCATGTTGGGAAAGAGGGGAAAAGTGGTGGAGGAGAAGCGGCCCCCTCTCCAGATCACAACCCAAGCGTCATCAGAAGACTATTTCACTTTTCCGTCCCCATGGAATCTGTGCAATGACACAGCGTGTGGCAGCTTCTGCACCCTCAAAACCTGTATTTATAGTTAGGACGGCTAGCTGCTTGTTTAACAGAGAGAGAGAACGAGTGAAGGGGAGAGGCTGAAGGAGAGGGAGAAGCAGACTCCCCGCTGAGCAGGGAGCCCGACATGAGGCTCGATCATGGGATCGAGGGATCAGGGATCATGACCTGAGCCGAAGGCAGACGCTTAACCAACTGAGCCATCCAGGCGCCCCAGAGACAGCTCTCCAGAAGGAACCTGGACCACATTCAGACAGACCGAGGTGTCTGTTTACACCATGCACGGCCAAAAGGCTGGATGTGGCCCACCTACCCAGTCTCCATTCCCACTGTAGGGATGGAAGAGATGAACTGAATATTGGAAGGATGCCATTAGGCTGACACTTCCGAACTACTTCCTAATACTGGCATCCGTGGGGCCGATTCTCTCACTCACAGGACACTCTATTCAACAGATAATAAATTCAAATCTAAAAGCGTCTCTATCTTCCCTGCCACGGAACACAATAACGCCATTTTCATTTGGAAGAAGAAAAAGGTAGCAGGTAAACAGATATTTTTTTTCTTGGATGGGGCTCTGTGAAAATAGTATGAAAAATATAAATACATACATCACTTACTTACAAATAGTTACCCACAGAACACTTAGTACGTCCTAGGCCATGTCCAGACATGGTTTCCAATGGTGCTCCCTGCCCTGACCCCTAAACTCCTCATGCTCACCTGGGATTTTCAGGTTCAGGTCACAGATGCTCCCGACAGTGGCCACAGACGGAGCCCGACTGGTACGGGTGATGCTCTCCTTGACTCTTCCCTCCCCGCTGATCTTCACGGTAAACGGGCTCCCTGCAAGAACCGAGAAGGCCCTCGTGAGCAGCCCAGAGGCTGAGGCATGGCATCGACAGAAAACCAAAGCATCACACGGGGAGGGCGGAGGGGGCTGGACGCACCAGGTACGTGCTCATCAGCGAACTTGGTGGAGACAATGTAAACGCCAGGCACCGTGGGGAAGTAGGAGACCTTGCAGGTGCCATCTTCCAGGTCCTCCGTCTGGATGTCCACTTTGCTGGGACCTTCCACTGCCAAGGATATGCCACCATAACCTGCAACACGGTAGCCCGGGGCTGATGGCACCACAACTCACTGGGGAGGGGGAGCTCAATGCAGGCAGAAAGGATGGAAATTCAAACTGTTATTTCCAGACAGCAGAAATACAGAAGCGCCAGGCAGCCCCTATCAGAGAGCGCCAGGCAGAGGAGCAGGTGAAAGGCTCTGAGAAATCCTGTAGCGAAAAAACCTGCTGGGTGTGGCTTTGACCACAGAATTCTTTTCTCAAGGCTATCTTACTATCCCACCTGAGCAGCTATCCTACAGCACCCGCTGGGGAAGACACTCTGGCCACACGCCTCCGAGAACGGCACGTGTTAATCATGAGCTGCAGGTCTGAGACTGTGAATTTTTAAACCGCCCCCAGGCACCTCCGATGTCCAACCAGGGAACCACGAAGGGAGCAGATCCGAAGGTTTAACAACCTGAAGAATCAACAGGGGGCATCAGCCCACCAGGACCAGAGATTCTCTAGCTCTCTCCCCTGGGACTGTGACTTCGTCCGGAAGCCGCCGATATGGCCATGACTCAAGAAGGCAGAAGATGAAGATACTGTCATCTGGGACAGTCTGAAGAGGCCCAACCCAATTCAAGCCATTTTAAAGAGGAACCAGGAAGAAATTGCACATTTCCACGAAAGCACGGCTCAGCTGACATGATCCTGGCCAGCTGGCCCAACCTCCTTTGCTTGGGATGAGCCCAGGAGGTCCCGGAAAGTGGCAGATGATAGTGGGAGGACACATCATGACAGGGAGATCTGTGACTAGCTTTGGCTCTGGATTCAAATGCCAGGAGCAGATGGAATGTTCACTCCTGAACGCCCCGGTTTCTTTATTTAGAAATGCAGATGATACCTACGTCCCTGGGGGTCATGGGGCCTCAATGCTACAGCAGGTACAAGCACCTACAGCTTGAAGGAGGCTCAGAAAGAAAGGGCAGGTGGTGGGATGAAAAGACAAAGCAGCCTGAGCAAAAAGGCGACCATTCCTGCAAGCCTTTCCCCAGGAGCAACTCCACACACCTGCATCCCGTGTGTCCACGATGAATTCAGACATCTCGAATGTCCGGCCCTCCGACAGGCCCCGGCCATAGACTTTGGCTCTGCGTGCATCCCCAATCTCGGACTGGACCACCATGATGGACACGGGGCTGTTGGCCACGTGGCTGCCGTTCTTCTTGATGCTGACCAGGTGTTCACCCACCTCCCGGGGGATGAAGGAGATCCCTGCACCGGAGCACAGACGGTGTGTGTAAGGTGCAGGGAGCGGGGAGCAGGAATGCAAATAGGACTTCCTCCCTGACTTTGTAGCAGCCCAGAGTGTCCAAGAGAATGGCCAACGTGGCAATGCAGAAATGCACTCAGACTTACCATGTGTGACCCAGAAGGTGGCTCACATGGTCCCCTAATGTGCGACTGGGTCCCCAGCGCAGAACTGGGGGCACACCCACCTCCCGCCCAGCTCCAGCCAGGAAGGCAGCCCCGGGCTCACCAATGTGGTTGTTGGGAAGCCTCTTGAGGAGACAGGGCTCGTCGCGGCCTGACGGCGCCTTGATGCTGGCCGTCAGAGTGCTCAGGTCTGTCTCGCTGATGTCAAGCAGGAAGTCGGCAGCAGAGCCTAGCTTCACCTGAGAGCACCGTCTGCTGTCGTCTGGGAAACATCCCCCCCACCATGAGCTCCTGTGACACGTGGTCTCCCAGGCTCTCTGAAGCCCTCAGGCCACATGCACTTACAGAGGAGCACGTGAGAATGAATTACTCCCGAGTTAAGGGACAAAGCCCGTCTGGGATGATGAGCAGACCTAACCAACGACCAGTGCTGGCTAATTTTGTCTGGTGAAAGGGAAGACTGGGAACTGGCAGGAGACCTGAGTCTTCTCCGGCCACTTTTTAAAGGAGTCTTTGCCGGCCGGAGGCACCTGTCACCTGCCTGCCTTGGGCGTTCCCTCAGGTGCACACTGCTCGTGTGCCACACGGGGCTGTTGACTGCTTCCCAGACAGGTCTGAACTCCTCAGGGACAAGAACCTCGCCTTTCAAACCTTCCCTTTATAACCTACTGCCAGCGCGATATGAACATAGCGAGCACAACAGACATTAGGAATGTGGGCTCTGAATCGGGTAACCTGTATCTGAGTCCCCGAATACCCACGTATGAATTTGGCTAAACCACTCTCTCTCCCAGCGTCAGTTTTTCCATCCGAAAATGGAGAGGAAATCTATCTGTGACGCTGAAGGGCATCTTTGAGTTCATGTAGTCACACAATTCATATACTATCTGAATGCCTCCATCTGGGGGCCTGCTATTGGCATGCTGTGGTCAGACTGGCTCAAAACGAGGGCCCTCTGAATGGTACTGCTTGCTTTCCCTTGGATTACCAGCTAAGGGAGGAATCAGGCTGGTCCAAAGTTGACTTTGCACCCCAACTCCTCCCCAGGGAGTCTGCGTGAAACATACACTTAGGTGCCTAGCCTGCTGCCACTGGTCTGATGGGAAGAGAGGCTATCGGGGCAGCCATACCTCCCCTAGGAAGCCCTTGCCCCTCCCCCAACAAGCCAGGTAACCCTACCTGTAATCTTGGCTGTGAAGGGGCTGCCAGGGATGTGCTTGTCGTTGTACTTGACCAGGATGCTGTAGTCGCCTGGCAGGGTGGGCAGATAGGTCACCGTGCACGTCCCATCTTTGTTGTCGATGCAGCTGATTTCGGCCTTGGAGGGCCCCTCGATAGCCAAGTCGAGGCCACCTGTGGATGGAAGGAAGGAGGGAGAGACTTTAGGGAGAGAATGTTTCCTTGTTTCAACAGAGATCACACCTCATCCAGGGCAGTCCCAATGCCAGGAACAATAGACTGATACATGCCTCATGAGCCCCGGGCAAGGGGCACGTCAGAACAAAGTAATTTACACTGTAAATCTGCCCACTGAATTCTTCACTACAAGCAACCCTGAAGTTCTCTCTATTCTTCAGGATACATGGGGATGTGAAAGGGACCCAGCACGCCAATCACACATATGGGAGGGTCACACACACACTGTCCCTGCTGGTGGGGCACTGGATGCCACCATGAAAATCCCATTGGAACCACAAATTTAGGAGCACTGGGTGGCTCAGTCAGCAGAGCGACTCTTGATCTTGGGGTTGTGAGTTTGAGCCCCATGTTGGGTGTGATTACTTAAAATCTTTAAAAAAGGACCACAAACTTAGAAGTCTCCTTCCATGATAAGGGGAATAAGCATAGAGCTTTATCGGGAATGGGCAGCACCTCATATAGTCCTCTAGACATAGATATATGTGCAAGAAAGAACAAAAGCTAAACATTATCTACCAAAATGCATGCTTATATTTCAGGCAAGTCACACAAAAGCATCGACCTGATTTCAATCAGAACGCAAAGGACTTCAAAAGTTCTGCTTTGGGTGAAGACAGAGAAGCTCTACAGAAGAGATTTATGAGAAAAGAAAAGACGAATGCTACCATTCAGCAGTCTTATTTGTAAAAGCTGCTCTGGAACTGTGCCCACTCAACTGCCCAAACGGCCGGCCGGAAGCGCACAGCCCACGTGAACCACAAGGTACCTTCTCCCGCATCCTCGGTGACGATGGTGAAGGTGGCGGTTTTGTTGGCCACTCCGTACACCAGGCCCGGACCGTATGCAGAAACGCTCCCACTGTTCGGGTAGTTCACATAGAACTGGAGTGGGCTTTCTGTGTTGACAGAGACAAAATCGAGGGGGACGCATTGAGGGGGGAACGCATCCCTTGGACACCCAAGGTCTTAACGCTCCCCTACCAGCAGGCAGGGCGGTGTCTCCGACGCAAGGGCAGAAATCGAAAGGAGACTCCAGGAGAGCTGACCATGCTGGGATACCCAATGGGTCTACTCGCACTGCACAAGAAAAACAATCCCCAGGGTTGCCCCAGACGAGAAGGGGCTCAAGCAGGACTGTGCAGCTCAACCTGACCAATGAGGGAGGAAAGAGCTGACCACGTGAAGAAATGACTCACTACTGGCGGAAACACAGCTGGAGAGGTCTTTTGGGAAGGCCATTTGCTGCACCTTTGAAAGTGTAAGGCGCGATGAGGCTGCTAGTCATCCACCCCGCAGTGGTCCTTTCTCCCCTCCCCACTTCCAGCCCTGTGCAAGGACTTCCATTTCCACAGTTCTCAGATCCAATTTAGGAAAAGACTCCAGTGCCCAACAATAGGGGGCTGATTAAACACTGGTCCACCGGCAGGTCATTAAAAATAACGAGGGAGGGGGTGCCTGGGTGGCTCAGTCGGTAAGTGTCTGACTCTTGATTTCAGCTCAGGTCACGATCTCAGAGTCGGGAGATCGAGCCCTGTGTCGGGCTCTACGTTGCGCGTGGAGCCTGAGATTCTCTCCCGCTCCCTCTGCCCCTCCCCCCTTGCTTGCCCACTCGCATGCACATGCCCTCTCCCTCAAAAAAACAAAACAAAAAGAGGGAGATCTGTGTGTATTAACTATTCATAATGTGTTATATTAAAAAGAGAAAAAAATAAGTTGCTATATAATAGTAATACCATTATCTCACGTCTTTGAAGAAAAAAACAAAATTATATACCTGTTCTGTAGGCACAGAGAAAAATATCTGAAAAGACACACACCCCAGCAGTGGAAGTAAAAGGGAAAGAGGAGAAAGACATTTTTACTTTCTCTGTATCTGCATCTTTAGAATATTTAGATAAAAGCAGATAATATATTTTTGCTTTAAACAAATATTATGCATACATATATGCATAAACTACAGCAAACATGAAACGGGGAGAAATATTTGCAACTTCTATCACAAAGGGCTAATCTCTCCAATGTTTAATTTGCTCTCAGAAACTGATATGCCAAAGGCCAACAACCCTATAGAAAATCCTGGCCAAGGAAACAAGCGCTCAGTTCACAGAAAAAGAAATACAAATAGTACTTAAACATAGAGAAAGTTGCTCAATCTCACTCACGAGAGAAATACAAACAAAGCAACGCTGAGATACTGTTTTTTTGAACTGTCTTGCAAAGATCCAAAAACTGGTGGAAAAGCAGGTGTTCATCTACTTTGCTGGTGGGCGTGTGAATTAGGGGAGCCCCACTGAAAGGCAGTTTGGCAAGATCTATCAAAATGATAGCTGTGTTTACCTGTGGCCACGATGCCTGCCCTGGGAACTAAATCTCACAGCTATAGCTTGGCAAGTGTGAGATGATGGCTATGGAGGCTATTCACTGTAGCCTGACTAATGACAGCAGAAGGTAGGGGAGACCCTAAATGTCCTCCAATAGGGGAAATGGTGGGATATACCATATTCACCCAAACAGTGTGACACCACGAACCCGCTGTGTCGTTCGGGCATGCAAAGCTCTCCTGGATACACCGTTAGACTGAAAAGGACGAGCTCAGAACGATGTGCAGAGTATGCTACTATTAATGTACGAATGGGAAAGGGCTTAAGAATCTGTATTTCCCATTTGTTTGTACAGTCTTAAAAATATTCCGAAATCCAACATAAAAAATTAACAGCAGTCAAGTTCAAGGAGAGGTCAGGTGGGTGATATGGGCAGGAAGGAAACCTTTCCCCATATCGTTTTTATAAACCATGTGGATATGTTGCCTACTCAAAATCTTAAATTAAAAAACAGAGAACTATTTAAACAATTTTTTTTTTTAAAACAATAACACTGTGCTGGTTGACAGACATGAAATCTGAGCTGAATTTCCTTGTCAAGGTCAGTGTGAACATAAGGCAGCTTGTCCTGTCCTCCCACCCCAAAGCTCCACACCACACAGGGCTCTGCAGGCCAGGCTGGAAAGTCCCTCAATGCGCCTCACACTTTTCTCCCAGAGCACCACGCTCGGCATAGGGAAAAAGACAATCAATCATGGACCTAAGGGCCTGAACTGTAACCCGGGATGCTTCGCTGCATCGTCCCTTCTGGAAAGTAGCTGGATCTGCTGGGGTCACAGGCTGTTTGGTTTCATAGGGACGCCCGCCCTGCATTCCCGATCCTGCCACCGAGAACCGTTTCCCACACAGCAGCTGGCTGAGCGTCTGTGCAAACCTCCCAGATGTTCAGGCCCGAGTCTCACCATCCTGCAGGGCGCGCTGCCCCAGGCGCGGAGCCTGACTCACCAGGGATGTGGCTGCCCATGTATTTGATGTGCATCTCATGCAGCCCGACCTCAGTGGGGGCGTATCTGACCGTGACCGTGCCGTCCTTGTTGTCCACAATCTCAGGTGTGGCCGTCTTCCCGGAAGGCATGTGGACCTCTCCTGTTGGGGCACAGGGAGACAGGGCGATGAGCCCCCGGGGACTTCCCCCAGAGACGCTGAGTGCAAAGGCACAGGTGGCCTTCAGATCCAAGAATACTCACTGCTGCCGAAAGCATCGAAGATCCATAGCAGGAAAACAGAGCCATGTTTGCCCTTTATTTTGCTCCCTTTTCCTTCCACAAAATACAGCAGGCAACTCAAGTAAAGAGTTTTCCACTTTAATACGGACAAGTGAGAAGCTCAAACCAGACTAGAAAAGACCACGAGGCCACTACCTTAGCACAGTGTCAGCTCAAAGAGAAGTGAGCATTGAAAGGAGGCTGGGAGAGAGGAAATCTTGTACAAGACTTCGGTGTCAATGTCACCTCTGAAAAGGTGCGAGAATAAGACAAGGCAGGATAAGAGGCGGGACAGGAATCTTGACAGTCAAGAGGTATCTAAACACAGCAGTGCTTAACCTGGAGAGAATCCCCGGCCTTCTCTAGGATGTAACACAAGTCAGAAATGAACCACCCCCTTCCAAGATGCACATATATACAGTGAACATTCTGCAATCTCGGGGGCTCATGGATGCCAGGTGCCGGGGACAGGTGGAACCACCTCCCGGGCACTGTTCTGGAAAGCTAGTGCAATCCAGGGAGAACAAGGCGGCTTTCACGACCGTGCTTACCGGTGATTTCTCCTTTCCTGACCGCAAATGGAATGACCAAGTCGAAAGGTTTGAACCCCAGGCCGTTCATGTCACTCACGGGGACATAGGCTTCTTCAGTCACCTGAAAACAGGAAGCAGTCATCACTGGCTGAGGCGGACAACAGCATGGGCCGATGAAGCAACAGAGGGCAGAGCCGCTGGGAATTCTGCAAGCTAGTGCAGCCGGGATCTGGGGATGTGGCTGCCACCCATGCAGGATGGCCTTTGTCCAACAGGCCCCAGGGCCAGAGCAGAGCCTGAAGGACTGGAGCAGTCATGCTGACCAACTGCTAACCATCACCAGGCACTCTGCTTGTGGAATTCCCAGCAGTGCTCGCGGGACAGTGGAAAAGGGAGGGACAGCAATGTCTGTGAGTCCCAAGAGGCTCCGCCTGCAAAGGTTTAGTTGCTTGTGGCCTGGAAAAGAAGGTGCGTTTTAAGTGGCAGAAAGTAGCAGCGGGCGGCTTTCCCCCCGAACGGAAGCCAGCTGCGTAAGTGGCGGTGGTGAGAGTCAGCAGGAGGGCTGAGGACAGTCCGTGTTTCTCTGAACCGCAGAGACAAACGACACCGAGCGTGATCACAGACAGGATGGCCGGAGATTCGTGGAGCGCATACGATGACACGGGTGGGTCTCATTACAGAGGAAGCGGGGATCGCTGTGACGGACCAATCAGTGGGGGGCAGACCAATGACCAGGACACCCAGAGGGCTTAAGCAATTCCCAGAAGCAGGCTGTAGCTTTTCTGAAATGAAGGCTGAGTAAACACAGAAATGCCAAAAGGAAAAAAAAAAAAAAATAGTGTACCCAGGGCCTGAATCCGGGGGAACATGCATTTACCGGTGCCTCCTCCACAGCCTCGACTTCCCCATCCGTGGCCTGGTCGGTGGCAAACGGAGATTAGTTGGGAATCACATGGAAGGGACGCTGCTACTTTAGTAGGTCCTACAACCCGAGGGCTTTTTGCTCCCCGTCTGCTCCAGCTCGTACAACAGGGACCACTCACTCTAGCGGGAGCCTACAATCTTCCTCCCCTTGTGGAGAGCAGGTTGGCATCCTTCCTTCAAAAATGTCAAACCCACATGCCCTTTGATCCTGCGACCCCACTTCTAGGACGCGGGCCTACAGAAATGCTAGCCGGAGAGTCTAGAGCTAAGTGATAGGTGCAAGGATTTTACTCGGGCTATTTGTGGTCACGAGAACTTGGAGGTGCCTCAAATGTCCATCTCTCAGGAATTCTGTTAATTATGCAAACCTGAACACCTGAAAAAGCCACCAAGTCTGATGAATGAATGGGGAAGGGTACCTATGACACTCGGAGGGACAGAGACGAGTTGCAAAGCCTGGGTAGGAAGCGATCCCGTGCATAAAGCTGATGGGTTTGTTGTGCCGACAGGGAAAAAGGGACACCAGTCACTTCTGCGCATGGAACTGGGAAAGTGGTCTCCTGGTATTTGATACGCGTCTATGGTATTAATGCTTTAAAAGTCTTTATAAATCCATTAAAAAAAAAAAACAACCCACAGACTTCATGTTCCTGATTCGATCGACCTGATAAGGGAGGGATCCCCCTCTTCTACCATAATGAACAAGAATTGAAGGCGCTCTCCACTTGGAGGAAGGCCAACATGCCTGCTTTACTCCTTTTTGTGTAGTTTAGCATCTCAGAAAGGGGGCATCACTTAGAAAGGCAGTTTTGTGGGCTTTGCCATTTGGAATAGCCCTATCCCTGCCTCCTAGGGCTCTCTCACAGTGGTGCTGTGCAGGGACAGACCGGCGGAAGATCTTTCGATGGCCACTCCGTGGCCTTTGATCCAAGCCTTGTCAACGGGGATGAGCAGATAGGCTCCTAGACGGTGGCTGCACGATACATTTAGCTGACCCAGCCTGCTGGGGCTCCTTGAGACATGAGCTCTGAAGGCAGTACTGGGTGTTCATGTCCCTTTGGCCACAAGTCTGTAGAGGGAGGCAGGGAATCCACATGCAGAAAAAGTCTGTTTAGGTAAAGCTGGAGATAGCTTGGAATGAGAGAGTAAAGACCCAAACCAGGTCCTATGGGTAACCCCCCTCCTTTTCGGCCTTCAGTAGTGGTTAGGGGGCAGTGTGTCTGCACAATGTATCCTTGTAACCCAGGGCTCAGGGGACATCATTCCCAATGAGTCTGTGGGCCCCCACTTCAGGTCCCTGACTCGGCAGCTAACATGGCCCTTGGTATTTCCACGCTGACTTTTCTCACTCGGATGCTCTGAACCCATCCTTAGCTCATTGCACTAGCAAGACCGTGACCTCTGCCCAGGGGCTGCTCTTCCATGCTGCCCTATTCTCATCAACCCCATAAAACCTGCTATAGACGAAAACAGATTCTTAAAACTACAACTGGGACCCTTCTCGGTAAAGTAAGAACGACAGAAACTCTCTAGCTGCATTTCTTTCTGCCCTGAAGGAGAAAAACACTCCCAAATGAACAGTGTCAAAGTTGACATCCTTGAGACAAAAAGGAGACTCCAGATCTCTGGCAGAATGTTTATAGATAAACAAACATCTACGGAAAGGGAAGAAAGCTACAACAGATCACGACTGTTTGGAGGGAGGCACGGACTTCTGTTTGGAACAGAGACCCCCCTCTCTGTTGCTGCATAAGGTGAGAGAAGTCATTAGAAGGGGCTTTGCAGGCTGTGCGTAGGGCTAGGTCACTGAGGCCTAAGGACTTTATGGTCAAGCCCGGCCGCCGCCCATGGCATCAAAGGACACCGGGGTAAGGGGCACTCAGTGGCTGTCCAGAGCAGGCACGCCGGCCTCAGTGACCTTGAGTCTGAGCCTTGTTCTTACACCTCTCCTGCAGAAGGGCCAACAATGCTTGGTTTTAAGGGTCAAATGAGATTTCTAATCATTTCCTGATTGAAGAACCTTCATAACGGAGGAGGGTCCGAGAGTCACTTGTTGAAAACTAAGGAGCCGTGCCATTCTGGCCCACGGTGGAGTCCCTTTCTTCCACGTGTTCCTACTCAAAACACATGACATTTCCTAGGCCTGTGCAAAATCTGAATCTTTCCAAAACAAAACTAGAGGCACTTTGTGTCCTGGGATACGAGTCAAGTCTCCAGACAGAACGGCATCAGGAGCCTCTCTCCTCCAGGCCGTGGAGACGAGGGAGGAAGAAGGAGGAAGAGCTAGCAGAATAAAACATTGTGATGTCTAACTTACACACACTTTTTTGTCTGAGTGTATCTTTCTGAACTGGGTTTTAGCCAGGACATTGCCTAAGACCCTTAGCCTGATGGATACTTCGGGGGCCAGTAAGACTCCTTAAAAACCTCTAACAGCCAAGAGCCTCTGGATTTCTAGAGATTATTCTAGGACTCTACAAGGTCATGACTGCTTGAGAAAAAATTTTTAAAGAAAAAAAAAAAGTGGAAGGGGATGTCCTAGCCAGGATTTAACAGATGGCAGCCGTTACGGTTTCTGTCATAGCAGAGCGCTCGAGGGAAGGCATTTTCCTTACCATAACGGTGAAGGGGCTGTTGGGGATATCGACGCCACCAAAGCGCACGTAGATGACATAGGTGCCTGGCTTGGCAGCCGTGTAGAAGATGTCGTAAGTGCCGTCCTCATTCTCGATGACGTCGGCCTCAGCCTCGGTGCCGTCGGGGGTCAGAACCGTGCAGGTCACCTTCCCTTTCCCAGCGGTCTTGGCATCCACCACAAAGCCCACTTCCTCGCCGGTTTTCACAGTGGAGGCAATTCCAGGACCTGGAGAAGAGTTCAGGAGAAGAGAGTGGAAACTCCAGCCATGGCCAACTGCCCTGGAAGCCGCAGAACGAAGCACGGGTTGGTGCGGGCTGCATCTGTCGATGCCAGACCTGCGACGGCCGCCACACGCAGAGCTGTCCCGGACATCAGCGGGGGAAGGTGCTGCCCCCAGCAGCGCTCCAGCCATTGCTCAGGAAACAAGCTCTGAATGTCAAGCCCATGACGGACCCGGCTTGCCGGGATTCAAGGGTCTGAGGATCATGGTCAACGTCCCTAAGCAAACATACAGCGGGCATTTCTCTGAGGGCCAGGTACACACAAGAGTGAACCAAACACAGTCTCCGCTGTTGAGATGTTCATAATCTAACAGGCAGATGTTTGCAGGCCAGGCACCAAGAATGACAGCTCGATGTGCTGTGGAAACACTCAGTTACAGAAAAAATCATCAGCCGTGCTTCAGAGATGTGTCTCGTAGCACATCTCTATAAAGAAAGTTCTAGAAACTTACATCTCAGCGTTGCCACATTGACAGAGGGCTTTTTGAGAAAAGGGGAATGGCTGAATTCTGAAGGACAGGTACTTTTGGCTAGGGGAGACGTATCACCTCTGTTTCCGAACCATGACCAGTCTCTCTCTGACTGGGGGCACCCTTTACACAGAAGCCACACACCAGGGAGTGCAGACAAGTGAACCAAAAGCACGTTGGCAAAAAAAAAAAAAGCAAAGTATGTAGAAGCAACAGGAGTGCTAAGAACATGTTGTTCAGAGCGGGAGTCGTAGAAGGGAGCCTGGGGCCAGCCTGTGGAAGGCCTTGAACGACAGACAGAGAACTGCGGCCTCCAGGAGCCCCCAGGCTGAGAGTATCCTGCTCAGGATTCTGCTCCAGCAAGGGAGGGAACAGAGCATGGAGTAAGTCCCCGCCCAGGATTATTGCGCCGGCAGGTTCCTGGCAGACAGCACAGGCCGAGGAGCTGGTGGATTGGATTGGCCAGTGGTTCACAATTTCTCAATGTCTGAGCCCCAAATCGCCAAGCTGAGCAGTTTACAACTCGCTCTACAAGCCAAAAGTCTTTCCTCCATTCAGAACAAGATATGAAAGAAATAGAACACATCCAGGGTGGACCTATGTTTAATTTAAAGAGAAGCAAATCTGTTTCATTTCGGAGATGGGGATTCATGTTTTGGAATCTACGGGAATAGCACCAGAGTAACAAGAGCTGTTCTTAGAAACGGAAGGGCCCGTGACTGTCTTAGTCGTGTCTCGGAAACTGAAGGCAGCGTGATGTTCAACTACGTCTGGAGATATTCTGAGAGATGTAGGCATAGTCTCGAGTGCTAAGGAAAAACCTAGATCCTCGAATGTGTTTCTCTAATGCTGACCTGAAATGCTCTCGAATAAATCTTGACTAATTAAACCATCTACTCATGAAAGGAAAAGCTTACGTTTGCAGCTTTCCATGGGAGCTACCAACACAGTTGAGATCTCAACAAAGGCACCCACTTCAAAAGTAACATAATAACAGCTTCCATGTGCCTGGCACCGTGCTAAGCATTTCCTCATGCCTGACCTCATCTAATTTTTGCAATAACCCTGTGAAACAGTCTCTGATCCTCAGAAGAGTTTCTTGAATTCAAATGTTCTCAGAAAGATCTTCCATCTAAGTCTGACCGAAGCTAAGAGTGGTTGAGCAACTTGCCCTAATCACAGCCACTGAGTGGCAGAGAAGGGCTAGCCCCTGGCTCTCTGACTCCAAAGCCCACACTCACCTGTGGCCAGGCACTTGCTGGCATCTCCCGTCTGTGTGGCCCGGATGCGATAGGGTGACAATGGGATGTCGTCCCCCCCGTAGGTGACCCCAATCATATAGCGTCCAGTCTTGTCAGGGATGTAGGTGACGGCGTACGTGCCATCTTCATTGTCATGGACAATGGCTCTTTTGGGTTTTCCCTCTTGGTCCTGTGAATCGCAGAGAAATGTGCTATTTAGGATGTTGTCATTAAGGATATAGAAACCACTCACGGGAAACCGAGACACATTTTGCTTATTAATTGGTGCCTCTATTCAGGAGGAGGCAGAATTAATGGCTTAATACAATCTTAATTATAATATTTTTTGGGGGGTAGGGAGAGGAGGGGATCACACCATATGGACATGGTCAATTTTTAGGAATTATACGGTCAAGTGAACAAGGAGTGATTCAGCTCCGGACCCACTGAAATGTAGGGAGACAAGGGGGTCAAGGTTACCGCTCCTGCATCACCACATCCACTCTCCCTCTTCTCTTTAGTAAAAGGCTCCCAATTCTTGCTGGGTGCACTGCTCGCACTTGCTAGCAAACTCTACCACTAGGTATGGTCGTGGGACTTGTGACAAAGTTGCAGTAAATAAGAGGGAAGTGGAGTCATACAGAGCTGCTCGGGATTGCTGATTGAGTTGAAGGTCCCCTTTCCCCCTTCTGCCTTTCCTCCTCCTTGTGGCCTGCCATATTCATCAGCTCATGGTCCATAAGGAGACCTCAGGACAAAAGCCACACGCTAGGACCGCAGGGCAGAGAGAGGGAGACACACTGCACCCAGGCAGCTTGCCTCCGGGCTTCCTTACCCAGAGAGAGTCATCCCCGGAGTCAGAGCCAGTCTTATTTGTGCGGTATTGTGATATGCAGCGCAACCCAGTCCTAACTCATCTGATGAGTCATTTAAAACATTTTAAAACAAAAGCAGAGGAATAGAGAGAGATCAAAGTACATGAGATTCATCCAAACGTGGTATTTGGAGCTACACCTTGAGACCTCTCATTCAGGCAAGCATGTCTGTTCTCTTGCACAATTACTGACTCTCTGGTGGGGAAAAAAAAATTCCATCAAACATTTGCATCAGGCCAGAAATTGGTTATTAAAATCTTGTTCTTATCCCTGGCTGGGAAGTTAGGTCTTTACTAATCAAGTTTGACTCTAGAAAATAACTCAAAGTTACCGTGATCTGAACAGCAAGCAGGCCTTCCCCAGCATCTCGGGCATCAATTGCAAACTCCACGGGCAGACTGGCAGGCACACCATAGGAACTGAGGCCAGGGCCACTGGCAGTCACTTTGCTGGCATCGTATGTGGGAAGGACCTTGACCTTGAAGGGACTTGAAAGACACATACACATCCCTGGTCAGGGTCGATACTGTCAACCCACCTACATTTGATCTTGTTTACACAGAGACTGGGCTCGAGAGGAGGGATTCCTATAGTAGATAAGATAGCGAGTGCCTTATGTACCTTAAATCCAGCAGAAATTTACAACCATGTATCCATCATATGCTTTCCCTGAGTGCATTCCATGGGATACACACTAATCCCCAACTTGGTTTGGCAGACACAGTTAACTCACTTTTGTTAGGCTAAGAAAATGGTCACCAAAATGGGAACGGAATATTGGAATTAGGAAACGATGTTGGAATAATAAAATTAATATCTTATCTCATCCTCTTCTTCTCTATTTTTAGTATGCTTTAGATGGTGAACTACCTATTAGCAAAGTAATACATAAATGTAATTTATAAATTCTAATTTCTACATACCTAGAGCTGTATGTGTATCTCTACACAAAATACAAATTAGGGGTATGGGTAAAATTTTTTCATCTTAAGGGGTATGAAAAGAATCCTTTGGAGGCTGTTCTGAGAGAGGAAGAGCATATGTAACATTTCATATTAATATGAATGAGGAACGAGGTTTCTATCCAATACCCTCTGGGAACACTGTTGTCAACCAAATCCTCAAGTAAAGAAGTAAAAAAGTAAAAATCTTTGCCCTAATCAGAACTACTTGCAAGGTCACCAGAAAGAAGACTTTGATGAACTAACACATTCCTTGTTTCCCCAAAGATTCCCAACTCCTTAATTTCAGCTCATCTTTAAATTAAAGATGGCCAAAAGGAACAAAGTAGGGGAATACAGGATATCAAGAGAGGAGCAGCCACAGATATCAAGGCTAGTGTGCTGTAACACCTGTGCATAGACAGCACGCAGGTTCTCACTGATACCTACTGATGAGGAAGATGCATGGGTAGGTGGATGGGTGGGTGGATGGGTGGGTCGGTGGATGGATGGATGGATGGATGGATGGATGGATGGATGACTGGATGGGTGGACAGATGGGCAGATGGATGGGCGGATGGATGGGCGGACGGATGGATGGATGGATGGATGGATGGATGGATGATTGGATGGGTGGATAGATGGGCAGATGGATGGGTGGATGGATGGGCAGATGGATGGATGGACGGATGGATGATTGGATGGGTGGATGGATGGGCAGATGGATGGATGGATGGATGGATGATTGGATGGGCGGATGGATGGGCGGATGGATGGGCAGATGGATGGATGGATGGATGGATGGATGGATGGATGGATGGATGATTGGATGGGCGGATGGATGGGCAGATGGATGGATGGACGGATGGATGATTGGATGGGCGGATGGATGGGCAGATGGATGGGCGGATGGATGGATGGATGGATGGATGGATGGATGGATGATTGGTTGGGCGGATGGATGGATGGATGGATGGATGGATGATTGGATGGGCGGATGGATGGGCAGATGGATGGGCGGATGGATGGATGGATGGATGGATAATTGGATGGGCGGATGGATGGATGGATGGATGGGCAGATGGATGGGTAGACAGACGGATGGATGGATGGATGGATGGATGGATGGATGGATGGATGGATGCAGATGGATGGATGGATGGATGGATAGATGGATAGGTGGATGGATGGGTGGGTGGGTGGGTGGATGGATGGGTGGGTGGGTGGGTGGATGGATGGATGGATGGATGGGCAGATGGATGGGTAGACAGACGGATGAATGGATGGATGGATGGATGGATGGATGGATGGATGGATGGATGGATGGATGGATAGGTGGACGGATGGGTGGGGGGGTGGATGGATGGATGGATGGATGGATGGATGGATGGACGGACGGATGGACGGACAGACGGGTGGGTGGGTGGCTGGGTGGCTGGATGGATGGATGGATGGATGGATGGATGGACAGACAGATGGGTGGACGGACAGATGGATAAATGAATGGATTAGTGGGTCACCAGGACAGTGCTGGCCAATCCTGCAGAGGGTCAGCTTCAGGCTGGTTTGGACCCCCTTCTGTAAGTGTCAGGAGCTTACCTACGAGGGATCTCTTCATCAGCATATTTAACCGAGACCATGTAAGGCCCTTCCTGGGATGGGGTGTAGGTCACTGTATGTGTGCCATCCCCATTGTCCACTATGTTCACCGGCTCCACCAGGCCTGAGAACAGAAATAAGAGGTCTGAGGAACTGCTTAGACTCTCCTTCACTCCACCCTGGGCTGAGTTTGAAACGGGATCACATTCATCCCCAAGAGCTATTGGTTTCCACAGATGAGAAACATAAAGGCAGGCAGGCCATAATCAGAGGCCCGAGAAATCACAGGAGACAGGATCCCCAATTCATGGTTGCAGAAATGACCCCAAGAGACACCTTTAGCTTTCTGTTGGCTAAAGTACACTCAGTCAGCCCTTGAGTATAATTAAGGAGACTGCCTGTGCTTGTGTGAAGACGCGTGTTGCAGGCATGCTATCCCCATTCAAGCTGGTGAGGCATGCTTGGGATGTGGCAATTTTACTCTATAGCTGAGGAAGAGCCAAAGAGTCTACAACTCTGAACAGCAAAAGTTAACCATTGGGCTGGCCAATCAAACCTATGGCCACCTTTGAGCACAGAGCGCTACGGCACGAGCAGGCTGGGTGTAGGTGCAGGACAGGTGAGGCAGCCAATTTCATGGGGTGGGGGGATCTTCAAAGTGATGCCTGCAGGGGACGGTTAGAAAAGGTGTTAAAGCATAATCAAGGCATGCATTGGGTTGGTAGATTCCAGATCCCAGTTCTGAACGTGAGCATCAAGGATGGGTCGACTGTAGGGTAGGTTAAGCAAAGCACGGCATACTCATTAAGCAAAGCAGATGAGGCAGGAACAAGGCAATTTTAGGGGTGAGGCCAGCAAGAGGCACTCAGGTCACATAAATTAGAGCAGCAGCCAACTGGAAAATGCAAACCTGTCTCCGTAAAGTCACCCTTCGGGTCACCTTTAAAGAACTCTGAAATGGCTTTCAAGGGGCTGCGCCATGGCTGGGAATCCATCTCATCAGCTAAAATTAAAAGGCTGTTACTTCCGAGTCCTCCATAATAATGTAATAGAGGTAGATATCTAAGTAAAGCCTCTCTCTCTCTCTCTCTCTCTCACACACACACACACACATATAAACACACACACAGGTCTTAAAGCTCAGTAACTATGCAGAATCAGATTCCAGCCCTATGACCTCATTTCCCTCAAACCACATCTGCCCTGAGCTTCAAAGGGCATAACCTCCTGCTGAACCCCATTAAGTAGAACGTTCCTTTTCAAAGAAGGAAGCCCCCATTTGCCACTTCTGTAAAGCCAAGAACACATCACTAGGGAAAAATCCAGATAATTTAAGAAATTAAGGAGAGAATGGCACATTTTCAATGCCGGAAGAGGAAATGAGATTGCCTACCAAATAAGGTAAATTTCGATGCACTTCAGGGCTTTGTCCCAAAACGGCCTTCGAGTCATACCAAACCCCAGTTCCAGGCTGCCAACAGGGCAGGCCAAACAGTCAACAAAGGCCATTTCCCAAGAGACCCCCTCCCTCCAGGAAGTTGGGACAATGACAAAGCCATATGTCACATGGGCTGCATATCTATCATTTCCAGAAATTTGGGGTGTGTTCAGCATGGGCACCAAGGCACCTCAGAGAGAGTTATCCCCTCCAAACCCATCGCCCACCCAAATTCCAGACCAAGCCCAGTCACTCCACAAATGCTGAGACATGTGTGAGAGCCCAAATACTACTTGCTTTGTCTCATTACTTAAGAAAAATAAAAATTTAAAAAGACATTTAGAGCTATATTATTAAATGGAGGAAAGACCACTAGAGAAATAAAAGATCTTCCTACTTTTTAAAAGCAAGAGCTTTGGTGCGCCTGGGTGGCTCAGTGGGTTAAGCATCCGACTCCTGATTTCAGCTCAGGTCTTGATCTCAGGGTCACGAGAATGAGCCCTTCGGCAGGTTCCGTGCTCAGCAGGGAGTCTGCTTGAGATTCTCTCTCCCTCTGCCTCCGTCCCCCCCACTCACAAGTGTGCACACGTGAGCACGAGCACACGCTCTCTCTCTCAAAATATATAAATAAAATCTTTAAAAATAAATAAAAGCAGGAGCTTCTCCTGTTTAGCTAGAATATGGGGCAATAAAGTAATTTAGGAAATTTAATTTTAAGTTCATGACCAAGTGCCTGTTCTGGGTCATGGCTGCCCTCCCCTGGGGCAGGAGAATGCTGGCAGGAAGGCAGGATGCACACTCACCTCGTGGGCCCAGGACCCTCACTTCCAGAGGGGCCAGGCCAGCCTTGCTGCTGTCCACTGTGAAAGACTGCAAGATGCGGGCTCGGACACCAGAGCCCAGCCCGGGGCCAGCAACCTTGACCTTGCTAGGGTCGACGACATCCTTCACAGGGACTCTGAAGGGGCTGCCTGGAAAAGAAGTCACAGGATTCTGAGCACAGCTCACCTAGCGACAGGTGACCTGCCGTGTGCACACCCAGGGGACCTCAGTCAGGGCCTCCTGTCTTGCTGTGCGTGCTCCCACGTGCACCCACCACGTGCAGGCATTGTGCCACATGCTGGGCCCAGAGTGCTACATGGCCCTGTAGGGACCCGAGTGCAGGAGAGGGGTAAGGCATTCAAGCAGCTATGATGCCACACGTAACAGATGCTGGGGCGTGTACAAGGCACGTAGAAGACAACGAATCTGGTCTTCAGGAGGCCAGAGGAAGCTTTTCAGGGACAGCTGAGCTGAGACAAGAGAGTGAGCCGACAGCACCTAGGGAAGCAGATGGAAAGGGGTTTCAAGCACAGTGATGGGCACGTGCAGAGGCCTGGAGGTGAGGGAGAAGACAGGCTGTTGAAGACGCTGAAGGAGGATGCTGAGGGGTGGAAGGAAGGAGTGCAGAGGGCTGTGGAGGTAGGGAGGCCTTCCAGTCCATAGCTAATATCCTCTCCACAAACGGCTCCTGAGGGCTTCCTGGAGTCCTCCCCCTACAACATAGCCCGCACCTTCCCACTACGAATGGCCTACTTGGTTCCCTGGCCATTGGGTGAAGCTTTGCTTTCTCCCTGTCAGCTGTGGTCCTCCTACATGGCTGACTCCATAGGTGACACTGGGGGCCTCTGACCCTTTGAAGGTATTGGTTTTAAAGACCAAGGAAACAGGGGCACCTGGGTGGCTCAGTCGGTTAAGCATCTGCCTTTGGCTTAGGTCATGATCCCAGAGTCCTGGAGTCAAGTCCTGCCCTGGGCTCGCTGCTCTGCAGGGAGTTTGCTGCTCCCTCTCTCTGTGTGCCCGCTCTCTCTCTCTCAAATAAATAAATAAAATCTTAAAAAAAAAAAACAAAAAACACCAAGGAAACAGAAAATGCTGTGTGATCAGGATTTGCAAGAGAAGCACTAAAGAGAAAAACTAGGGCTGAGCCAGGGTCCCTCAAGGGATTCTCCCACCAACGGGCACGAAGTAAGACCTCCGCAGAGGTGAGCCAGAAACAGGAGCCCCAGTGTCCCTGGCATTATGCCTCCTCGGGCTACCAAGTCCATCGCCAAGGGGCGACATGCATCTCTTGCTGTGTGCAGGGGTCCTCGTGCTCCCAAGGAGGCTGGCAAAATTCATGACTTCTAACTGCTACACAAACTCAGGTGTCTTCTGCTTTGCATTCCCCAAAATTGATCTGTTGTAGAATACGGCAGTAAATTAAAACAGCACACAGAGAACAGAGGCCTTGGCGTTGTAACGGTAGCTGGGTGCAACGGCATCCAGTTTTTCGGCAGACAGAAGTAAATGGTTGACCCTGGCAAAGACAAACACCAGCCTCCAGGCGGGGGTGTAGGGAAACAAAAGGAGCTTCGTTTCACAGAGAAACAGTTGAGAATTTCAGTGTCAGCAGGTGATGGCGATGGACTACCTCCGAGGCCAATCTCCAAGTCAGAGCTCCCCCTGGAAGGCGTCTGAACTTAGCATGAGAGCAGCCAAGAACTAACACGATAACTGCAGACCTAAGGTGGCAGATACTGCGCGTTCCCTGCCACCCCGTCCCGTGCCCCAGACAGACATCAAAAACCAACCACAGCAGCACTTCCTCCTGATGCACTTTTCCCAGGGGATCCACTTGATCTAAAAGCCACCACCAGCCGACCACAGCTGGCCCGCCAGAGGAAACCAACATGCCACAGCGGGGAGGACAGCATACCTTGTCAAAAATAACCCTACTAGGGCTTTGCACCAGAAACACTGGACTAATGTTGAACCAACGAAAATTCCCGTGAAAGCAAATGAGAAGCCAGCAGCTTGCCAAATGTTTCATAGCAACACCTCACGAGTTACCTTACTAAGAAGCCCATCGCTAAGACAACCGACCAACACTTCACTAAATAACTCTGCCTGGGGAAGGGCCTGGGACCTGGGACAAGCTGCCAGCTGGCTCTGAGCAGCAACAGAGAATCTGAAACATAAGGATGTACCGCCTACCTCTGATGAGAAAACCCCAAATGGGTCTCTCTTTATTGTAATTCTCAAAGATGGCCATCTGCTTCATGCTCCTGAGTCAGCCACAGGGGCCCAAACCCTCACCCTCTTCTGCAAGGGAATTCCAAAGCTGAAAGCGTCAGCCAGACCTTCCCAATGAAGTCAGAACAGCATTGTTGTCTCCACGACCAGGAGAGGCTCTTCTCCACTGCACCTGCCTGCTTGGAGCCACCACATCATCTCCCTCTTCCCCCTGTGGAACTGCCAAGCTCCCCCCAATACCCATGGCTCTGCCCTCTGTCACTGGGCCCTGTTCCTTCTTGGTGGCAGTAATCACGAGAAGTTGCATAAACACCAGACAGGAAGTTCCCGGAGCACAAGAGCTTTGACTATCTTGTCCATGGCTGAGTTCCCCTTGCCTTGGGCTGACAGGGACTTGAAAATCTACGATCAGCTGCAAAGACAAGTTGGAGGAGAAATTTACCAATTTAGTTTTTCTTAAACTTAAAGAAAGCCTTCAAAGAAAATCTAAGCCTTCATAAAATTAAGGCTTAAATGAATATCTGAATAGCATTAATTTGAGCTGGATGTCCGTGCTTTCTGACCAACGTGAGAGGAAGAGTGAGTCTATGAGCACATTTGCATGTAGTAAGGAGGAAATGTCTACAGATCCAGGAAAGTGTTTGGTCAATGCACACTCCAGCTTCTGGGAGTCAATCTAGAAACCCAAAAGCAAGCTCCTCAGGTCTGTTCCTTCCCCCTCAGGCTCATCCTGGCTTATGGCTTTCAGGGGAAGAATAACCCTGACCCATCCGAGGCTCTTCCTGCCCTGGGAGTCTTGGGGGGTGGGGTTCTGCCCTCTTTCTCACCATACCCAAGACAAGGCATAGGCTGACTTGGAGGCAGCCCCGAGGGTCCTTGTGTCCACAGTCATCTACCCATCTAGATGTGTGTTCAGTGGCAACTGTTTCATTAAATAAACAGAACCAGAACCCACGGAGATTCTAACCCCTGGAGCATGAAAGTTGGAGGGCCCTCTGCTACTTAACTCTCTATTTCTCCTTGTTTCAATCATCTACAGCAGTGGTTCTCAACTAGAGGTGATTCTGTCCCCAAGTGGACACCTGGCAATATCTAGAGACATTTTTGGTTGTCCTAAAATGAAGGGGGTGGTGGTGGAATGCTACTAAATACCTACAATGCATAGGACAACCCCCCTCCTCCAACAACAAAGAATTATCCCACCCAAAATATCAATGGTGCTGAGGATGACAAACCTTGATTTTGCTTTTGTTTTTTTAAAGATTTAATTTTTATGTAATCTCTACAGCCAGTGTGGGGCTTGAACGCACCACCCTGAGATTAAGAGTTGCGCACTCCACTGACTGAGCCAGCCAGGCGCCTGGTTTTACAGCAAGTGTATATATCACATTATGAAATAGAAAAGAAATTAATATATAAGAATTTGTGTTTGTGGGTCTCTTTCGGCTACCAGGACTGTCCATGAAAAGCAGAAAATAACACAACAGGTATCAGGTGAAGAAGAACCAACCAGAGAATAAAGTAGAGATTTTCACCTCTGGGGAAAAAAAAAAAAAATTCAGCTTTCCCTTAAATTAAGAACCGGATCCTCCAACATGTGAATGATTTCGACTCAAAATGCCAAGCCAGTGCGTTTTGCCAGGCTACCGGTCCTACTGGGCGTTGGGATATTCTTGGAGATGCAGCCATAAGGAAAGTTCTCCCTTTGCACCTACTGCAAATCTCAGACCCTCTTTCCCATTCAGAGACGAGCAAGACAACACCTGCTTTCATGCCAAATCCGTGTGTGATTCTTTGGGTAGCTTTCTGCGGGATCGCTTACCAGGGATGTGGGCTCCTCCGTATGTGATGTTAACGTCGTAGTCCCCTGGAGCGAAGGGGACGTACTCCGCACTACAGCTTCCATCTTTGTTGTCCCTGCAGTTGATCTTCGACTCGGACGGTCCCTCGACAGTGATGCCGAGCCCACCAATGCCTGCCCCTCTGGAAAGGGTGGAAAAGAGAGCAAAGTGGTCCAAGTGGTTCATGCTCATCTGGTTATTGCCAGAATTATTCAAAATCCCTCTATAAACAATCCCAGCTAAGCCAATCTGACTCAACTACAAAAGTTTCTCAACACTATAATAGAAAGACAGCTCTGACCCCTCCTTTCCAATGCTTATCCTTCACTGGTTTTTCACATCTAATTGCATCTGTGACCAATTCTAGTAGGACTACTTCTCTTATTTCACTTAACCATGAATGGGCTATGTTTCTGCATTATCAAGCTAAGGAGCTGCCATCTAGTTCTGGTTTGCTCAGCAATTTTATGACTGTAACCAATGGCTTTCTGGTACTTTTCGAGGTATACTTGGCCTCTCTCTGTAGCATAAGTCTCTACAAAAAGAAAACGCCTCAAATACCATGGGAAAAAAAAGGCTCTCAAAAGTTGGGAGACCAGGACACATATGCAGAATATGCCCATAAACTCCTTTAGAGGGGCGCCTGGGTGGCTCAGTCGGTTAAGTGTCTGCCTTTGGCTGGGGGTCGTGATCCCAGGGTCCTGGGATGGAGTCCCACATCGGGCTCCTTACTCAGCGGGGAGCCTGTTTCTCCCTCTGCGGGTCCCACCACTTGTGCACTCTCTCTCTCAAATAAATAAAATCTTAAAAACAAACAAACAAACAAACAAAAAAAAAAACTCCTTTAGATATGGACACTAAGGAGGGCACATGATGTCATGAGCACTGGGTATTATATGGGATGGATGAATCACTAAACTCTACCTCTGAAACTAATACTACACTATATGTTAATTAATTGAATTTGAATAAAAAAGAAAAAAAGAAAGCAAGAAGGGAGAAAAATAAATAAACTACCTAGGGCTCCTCCTTTTAGAGTCAACACACAGATCCCAGAACCTTGCTCACCTGGTAACCACAGTGAAGACATTGGGTTTGTTGGTAAAGGCCTCTTTCAGTCCTGGTCCTTGTGCTTGAACCCGAGACGGCTGGCAGCCTTCGGTTACAGCCACTTTGAAGGGACTGTTTGGGATAGGTACATCATCGTATGTCACCTCCACTACGTGGAGACCTGTTCAACACGACAAACAGAAACGTATTTGCACAGGAGTCACCCACTTGTGGGAAATTGGACTCTGCTGTGGAGTTTCATCCAGCGCTCACGTCTACCTGCTCTCCCATTTATTGGAAACACGCAGGCTGAAGAAATAGTACAATATTGGTATGACCTGATTTTTTAAAATATAGCTGTTTATTTATGCTCTCTGTTCACTTGGCAGCCACATAGCCCTCCCTCCCCAACACATATATGCACAAGGCCTCTCGCCAAGCAAATATCACTAAGTCTATATTCAAGTTAGTCATCTTAAATGCACTATCCTTTTTTTTTTTTTTTTAAAGATTTTATTTATTTATTTGACAGAGAGAGACAGCCAGAGAGAGAGGGAACACAAGCAGGGGGAGTAGGAGAGGAAGAAGCAGGCTCCCAGCAGGAGCCTGACGTGGGGCTCCATCCCATAACACCAGGATCACGCCCTGAGCCGAAGGCAGATGCCCAACAACTGAGCCACCCAGGCGCCCCACTTATGCACTATCCTGATTTGGAAAAAACTTCCTCCAGTCATTAGCCAAGAGATAAAGGGAAATCCATGAAACAGAATATCCATGCACCTACATATGGATATATGAATATATCTACACCAGAATATTTATAGGAATCATATATCCAGGTAATGAGACTACATGATGCTGTTGTTTTTTTCTTTATCCTTTCATGATTTATCAAATTTTTAAGTAATTGTTAATATTCAAGGAAGAAATTGTGTAAAAAATTGATACAAATGGGCAATCAGCCATGACATCAGCCATCAGCTGCTCAGAGGGGCCTGAGGCTAACCCCGGCCTGGCTGTCACATGCCAGGACCAACACGTCAGGCACTGAGTGTATGGTGGCTCTGCTGGGGAGAGAGATTTCTGCATGTCCCTGTCACTCTGTCCATGCCTCTGCTGAGACAGGCTGGACACACAGGGCAGGAGGAGCACTAGTCACCAGCATAGCTCTGAATAACTGTCGTGTCCAAGGAGAAGTCAACTCACCTTTCTCGAAGGGTGTGTACTCCACCTGGTAGGTCCCGTCCGCATTGTCCCTGACGAAGCACTCGGTAGAGGCCCCTGAGGGGTTGGCAATGTGGGCTTTGATGTGGTCGCCCCCCACCTGGGTCAGGGGCCGTGAATCGACCGTGAAGTCAGTGGTGGCTTCACGAAACACATCTGCGGAGCAATCACACAGAGGAGAACGTCACCAACACCTGGGACCTCGGACCAAATCCAAGAACCAGGGTCCTCAGCACTTCAGGTACAGTATGTCTAAGTTCAGTGACAGCAGATGGCTGTTTTCTCTGACTTCCAAATCAAGAGTATTAATGACCACCTCCCCCCACCACCAGCCTGCCAAAGCTGCTTCTTCCCACGTGGCCTGTGGGAACCCCCATCCTGTGATAACACAACTCCTTGGCGTATTTTTTGGACAAAGGTGGGGCTCTAGGACAGGTTAAAGGGAAAAGAGATCTGTTCTGCAGCAAGTCTGGCATTACCACCACATTCTAAACCTTTTCTATTAGTGCCAAAAATGAAAGATCTTGAATTTCCATGTAAAAATCAAGATTTCTGGCTTTGCCAGAAAAATAGCAACATCTGCTGGCAGCGCTGGGCCCCATTCCCCCTAGAGAAACAAAGCGAGGGTCGAGCAGCAGAGAGCCACGTGCCCACCCCTTTGCTATGGTCCCTCTCTTCCTGGTGCCGAGACCACAGGACAGTGTTTTCTTATAACCCACCTGGCCCCCGTGGCCTTATCAGTTTGCAGCTCTACTCTGAGTTTCTGGTGAGCCCTAAGTCCCAAGTTATTCTGCAGCCTCCCTCTTTTATTTATGAAACCCACCTTTTCCTTCTATTCCTGGCCCAAAGACTTTGACCCTGCTGGTGTCCACAGCCGGCTCCACCTTGACCCTGGTGGGGAAGTGGGGCACCAGCTCACCGCCATACTTCATGGTCAGGGTGTACATGCCAGCGGTCAGGGGCACGTAGGTCACCGCGTAAGTGCCGTCTTTGTTGTTTTCAATACAGACTTCGGCTTTCGCTCCCGAGTCTGAGATGGCTTCCAGGCCCAGGGCCCCGGGCCCTGCTTCTGAACAGTCAACACTCAGCAGCCCGGCTTCGCCCACCTTCCCATGCTGCAGACCCGGTCCTGAAGCCACGACTTTAGAGGGGTCGAAAGGCATTTCAATGTCGGCTTTGAAGGGAGAACCCGGTATGTGGACTTCTTCAAAGAGAATGTTGACAAAGTACTCCCCGGGCTTTGTGGGCAGGTAAGAGACGGAGCAGGTCCCATCACCATTGTCAGAGCACTCAATTTTGGCCTCGCACGGACCTTCCACGGTGAGGCCCAGACCTCCGGTGCCTGCTCCTTTGGTGTCGATGGTGAACTCAGCGGGCTTGCCCACGAGGCCACCTTCAAGGCCAGGACCATGGGCCTTCACCTAGTTGAACAGAGAATAAAAGTCACACTCTGCCTGATGTTGGCGTTGCTGCTCGGCCAGCCTGCACTCAGCGCCGGGCTGCCTCTCCGTCGAGGGGCCCTCCTCGCTGGGGCCTCCCTCGTGTCAGACAGACACTGAGTCGGAGCCATAGTGCAATCCAGGGTGCAAACAGCTACGAGAGGGAGACATGCCTGTGAGCCCAGTCCACACTGAAAGCCACAGCACTGAGGCGTGGCCCTCAGGAACACGGGGCATGACTTCCCGTCCTGCCATGCCCGGCATTTCAGAACCACAGGGCCAGAGGTGGAGACCTAACGTCTTGTCTCATGAACACACGCGGGCCTGAAGGCACATAGGATGGTTTTATGGACCTCCCTGCTGCTTTCACAGCTACACCTCTCTCAACAAATTCCCCATAATAAAGCATGACCCTGGGGTGGTGGGTATGTGTCATGATACGTTTGTCCAAACCCATAGAACGCACAGCACCCCGAGTGAACCCTCCTGGAAACTGTGTATTTGGGGTGAACAGGGTGTCAATACAGGTTCATCCACACGAACAAGTGCCCTGCTCTGCTGGGGGATGGTGATAATGGGGGGGCCCTGCCCGCGGGCACAGGGGGCAGGGGGGAATGTCTGTACCCGCCTCTCCATCTTTCTACGAACTGAAAACTGATCTAAAAAACTAAAGTCTAATACAAAAATTTAAAACCAAAGAAATAAACGAAACTGCTTTTACAAGAGGGGCGGGGACGGGCTTTTATGTCTGATTCAACAAGTAAGACCGTTTTATAGGATTCATGCCATTCAGACCACTAAAAATACTCTAAAACCCTTGATCCAGGGCTACTAGGAAGAAATGATAATGAGACTCATATTTTTATATTGAGGTATGTAGCTTCGGCAGGGTGAGGTCACCCCGCGTGCCGGACGCGGGGCTGAGGCCTCCACCGGCAGGATCTCATCTCACCCTTCCAGGCCCACCGTGACGCGAGTGCTGTTATTATGCTAACCAGTGAAGGGACAGAACTCAGGGACGAGGACTCCTTCACCCAAGACTCACCGCCAGAGAGCAAGAGGATGGGCAGTGGGGAGGACACCCAGCTGCTCAAGGGACCCCTCCAGCTGAATTGTAGGAGAGAAAACTACTGGCAGCCGTTGAGAATGGACTTTCCTCAGAAAATGATTTTCTACAGGTCCTGGTCAAGCAGGATTGGTGAAGGACTACAGTGTTATATTTGACAACAGGAGACAAGTGTCCGTACAGAAACGAAAGCTGACCTTGGTGGGATCTGGTGGCAACGAGGCCTCCACCGTGTAGGGGCTTCCAGGCACAGGGTGTCCATCGTAGGTGACGTCTACGGCATACAGCCCCTCCTCCCGAGGGATGAACTTGGCCGTGCTGCTCTCCCGGCCCACCACGGGTGCCACCATGCAAGGCACAACCTTCCTCGAGGGGCTCAGGATTGTCACATCCAGCTTCCCCTGACCTCCTGCCCCCTTCGTGTCGATGGCGAACTCCTGACCCTTCCCAACTTCAACTCCTGGAAAAAGGGGACACACCCAAGTGATGAGCTGGCCCTTTTCAGCAGCAAGAACGACTGAGAGCAGAACAATGAGGGTTCCCTGGACATGACGCATTACCAAGGGCGGATACCAAGGACAAGAAGCAAGACTGAGGCAGGATAATCAGCGTTTACCTGGCTAACAACCAGTACCAGGATAGCTACTAACTCTGATGATATTAATAGCAATGATGGCTGACACTTTACTGATACAATAATGATGGGTTAAAAACCAATAATGGTTGGTTACTTAATGACCGCACTTCATCCCCAGGCCTGAGTACAGCACATCACCTCCTTTAATTTTTACCACAACCCTATAGGGCATTTATTAGTTACCAAGGGCTTCAACAGATGGGAAAACCGAGGCTCCGAGGTTAAGGAATGTGTCCAGGATGCGTCCATACGCAGCAGACCACAAAGGTGGGACCCACGCGTAAATTTACTGGACCCCACAGTCTGCTCTGCCAACTAGTAAATTATAATCTGACACTGTTCTCCCTCCTTTGCTTACTTTTGGTGTTAACTTTATACCAAAACATTCCCATGAGCCAATGTTTTATTTACTAATTCTTGGCAGCAAATTTAAACCCACAGCCAACAAGGCAAAGGTCACAGAGCTGACCAACGCAGGGGCACCGAAGCGAGTCCGAAGAACCCACTCTCTGTACTGCACTGATATTTGAAAGGTCTCTGCAAAACAGGGCCACGGAAAACCCATGTGTTGTATTTGACAAAAAAAGGGAAAGGACTTTGAACCAAAATGACAGCACTGGAAGCATATAGGGCTCCCCCCTACAAGCCAGGGAAATCCTGACTCCAGAGCAGTACAGGGCCTCCGAAACACAAGCAGGGAGGCCTCGGAGCACCATGGCCCAAAGGCTTTTCCTAATCAGCATTGTGCTTTTCCTGGTCTGGAACTGAAGCCTTCGCTGTCTTAGAGGAAGCAGCAGTAAGGAGACACATGAAAGGACTGGCCAGTGACTTTCATATGCTCGGAGCTGGCTGCCCTCCAGGGACAGCTTCAGAGAGCCCATAGCTGGGAGGTGGCCTCATTCACAACTTGTGTGTTTGAGTCACAGGTCAGTGAAGGTGCTCATCGATGGTCCACTGAGACCAAAGAGGCCTGCGCGGGGGGTATGCGCTGAGCCCTGCATGACCCTGAATCAGGTGAATGTGTGCCACGGAGGTGTGGCCGGGTTTCGGCCGCATGGCAGCTTGTGCCAACAAGGGGACATAGGTGTGAATGTTCTCCAAGATGCACTGCTCATGTGCTCCTGTCAAAAGGCAGGCAGCAGACACACGGGTGTAGCGGCATGACTTTAATGCAAAATGAACATTGCCAAATGTCTGCTGTGGGTGCGTATGCACGTACAGAGGTAGAGAGGAGGTCTGGAAGGATAGAAACCGAGCAGATAACTTTGATTCACCCTAGGAAGAATAAGAGGTGAGGGAGAGAGTGGAGTTTGCTCTCAACGGTGGTGTTTTTTAAGAAGAAAATGGATTTATGCAAGAAGAGAACTTTATGATTACGTGTTGAACTTCGGAAGCTGAGTGATCAGTACATCAGTGTTCATATTCTACTACCGTCTTTACTTTCCTACGTTTGGAATTTTCCCTAATACAACAAATGAAAACATTTTAAAATAAATGAGATGAGCTTATACTAACAAGATACCTACCAAGCTAAAATATGGGGGTAGGGGTGGGGGTTGCATCAGAGTCGCGGTTTCTGAGTGCCAGGGGGTTGGCTTTTAAGCTCGACTGTCCACCCTCATGTGGCTCCTGTGGCCAAGGACAGCTAGCACGGTACAAAGTCACCAGAAGGCAACACGTCCCAACTTCCCTTTGCAATGAAAACATCCAGCTGCGATGCCAGCAGTTACTGAGGGTTGACGACGTGCCAGCCCCTGAATTATGAGCTCATTTACCTTTCAAAATATTCCCATGAATGTCAGTGTTCTTGACCACCCCTCCCCCACTGTCCAAATGAGGAGACAGAGGTTCAGGGAGGTTAAGCGCATATAGGGTCACAGGGCGACCCCCGCTGCGTGGCTCCAGTTCACACCCACGTCTGTCCTACTGCAAGATCTCTTAAGGCAGAGTTTGCTTCCCTGCAAATTGTCTTTGAAAGAAATCTAACTGGCAGCCCCGGTGGGTGGTCTTCAGTCACCCATCTCCCCGCATCCACAAACTTACTGTTTTCCAGCCCATTAATTTTGATCTTGCTCAGATCCAGCGGAGCGGCCACGCCCACGGTGAAAGGGCTTTTAGGGATGGGGTCGCCTCCATACGTCACCAGCACCTGCATGCTGCCCTGGAACGAGAGGAAACAAGTGCACCTTTAGGCACCAACATCTAACTTGCTGTTTATCTTTATTTTATTTTTTTTTAAAGATTTTATTTATTTATTTGTCAGAGAGAGAGAGCACAAGCAGGGGGAGCAGCAGGCAGAGGGAGAAGCAGGCTCCCTGCAGAGCAAGGAGCCTGATGTGGGCCTCGATCCCAGAACCCTGGGATCTTGACCTGAGCCAAAGGCAGCCGCTTAACCAACTGAGCCACCCAGGTGCCCCCGTAACTTGTTGTTTAAACCTGCCTTCCAGATCTTTCATTCTTCCAGAGACACGGGGCACTTGACACCAGCAGATTTAGAGACACCATAGACATAAGACATCTCTAAGCTTCTGGTCCCGCGGCACAAACAACCGAGAGTTAGATAAAACCAGAGCAGCGAAGAACAGCAGGGGCGACTTAATAAGCATACTGTACGCTACGCTTTTAACCATTTCCTTGACTCGATCTGCAAACAGTCTGATGAGGTGGTTCCCACTGTCGTCCCCGTTTTTCCAGGAAAGGAAACTACAGCTCAGTGAGGTAGAGTCACTTGCCCCAAATCCCAGGCCTGGTAAGTGTGAGAGCTGGACCTCATGGCCACGGCGCCCAGACCCGCGTCCCAGCTGCTCAGTCACGCTACCTCCTGCCCAGCACACACCTGACCCCGGCCATGGGCAAAGCTGCTGGCTCCGGGAGCCTCTCCCTGAACAAATCCAGCTCTTTCTTCGTCTCAGAAATCAATTTCAGGCCACTAGACTGTGAGAGGGATTTGCACACTAGTGCAGCCTCCAAACTCCCACATGTATGTCAAGGAAAGAAAGGCTGCAAGTGTGAAGGGAATCCGGCCTGTGGGTTTGGCAGGCCCCGTGTTCGCAGCCCCGGGGGCCATGGGAGCGCGGTATGCGGTTCTCCTCCGCCGGTCCCGGCCCACTCCCTGCTGGCTTCCCCTCTCCCGTCGGCTAAGCAACCCCTCTGCCAAACCCAGGCTCCAAGAAAGCCCACGACCGTCTCAGTAGACAAAGCCCTCCCTCACCTCAAACACCCCGGGCATAACGTAAAAGGCCGTGGCGGGAGAGATGATGCCCCCCAAGAACCCAGGGGGGGCTCACCAGAATTCAGGCTCTACTGAAAGCTGTCAGCGATCAAGTGTTAAATGGGTGTAGCTTTTGGCCCACATATATTTTCTCACAATGCTTTTCATAATAAAAAAGGGGGGCAAAGCCAAGAAAAAAATTGGTCGCATCAATGAAGAAGGGAGGACTGATTCTCCAGGATTTATTGGCACTGCACACAAACCCACTGGCCCCCTGCCTCGAGGGTGTGACTTTTCATGGTAGAATGTGCACGGGTCGGATCCAAAAGAGCTGAGAGCCAGCCCAGGACAGAACAGGTCTCCTCTTTGTAGTAAGAAGTCAGGGAGTGACTTGTGGCTTCAGCTACCATGGCATTCCCCTCATGCCAGCTCTTCCCAAGCTTCAATTTGCCCGCAAGCCCCTAACTCCTTGAGGGAGAGGCCTCATGGCTGACACTGGGTCATGGAAAAACCTTCTCCACCAGCCCTGGAAGTCTTCTGATTGCGTCTCCGGAGGGCCACAGGAGAGGGAAAAGTCCTCTTTCAGTTTTAAGTCTATCCATCCCATAAAAGAAAGTATGTTCTCATTACCAGTCATAAAAAAAGCAAAACAAAAACCCAGAGAGAGGAAATGAACACTACCTCAAATAACCTAATAAGGGGGAGGAAGAAATCTTAAGGGACTTACACCTGCAATGGCCTATAGCACTTTAAGGTTTCCTCTGGGGCCCCGCTAAGGAACGGACTGTGCTTTTCCCCCAGAGGGGGAGGGGGAATGACATCAGGAATGTCTGAACAGACTACTGGTGCATTTCACGACCTTGCTGACTGCAGGACAGTTTTATTCTCTCCCCTCTGCGCCTCTGAGACCTTAATCCCACCCTGTACAACACACGAACATAGACTCCGACCCAAGAGCTCAGGCGAGGACAGGATCAAGTGAGCTACCCACAGTCCCCTCCTCCAGAGATCCCCGGGACAGGCAGGGAGGCTCAGTGAACCCACAGGGTCTCCTCGAGGCACCCCCAGGAAGTATGTGGGGTTTTCGATTCCCAGTGGCTTCTGACCTGGCGGGTCATGGAGCTGCTGCCATCAGCTTCTCAAAGCACTCGCTCAATATGAGGACATATGGGGTGAGAAACCCAAGTCTGTTGAGGTCATGGACAGCCGAGAGCACAGAAGGCAAAATCCTTGGAAGAATATGGCACTGTGTGATCTCCCTTCCATAAAATCAAGCCTTTGTCTGACCTTTGGGAGGATCCTCAAGCCCCAACCCAACCAGTGACACTCCACCAAGGCAAAAAGAGCTCTGACCACTGCCTTCCAACAAGACCATGACTGGTCCACCGCAGGTCAGCAGGCATCTTCAAGCTGTGGCCCAGAGACCCCGCAGGGGACAGCTCCTCACACAGCATGGTCTGTATTCTGAGGGCAACACGCTCCCCCTGGGCCAGGACCCACCACTGTCTCTCCACACACACTAAACAACTACGTTTCCGGATCGTTCCAGCCTGTTATTCCCTAAAACCACCACGAGAAGGTGCACCTCTGGGCATCCCCTCAAAGTATGCTCCCTGCCTCCATGTTGGGCACGGCCTTCTGGGCTGACCCAGGCCTCTTAACCACATCCATGGGCACAGCTCAAAAGGCAAGCTTATTTAACCCAATCTTGAGCAGTATGCCGCTCTTTAGAAAAGACAGATCAAAGGTGGATGAGGACGTGTTGGCCCCACTGTCCCTACAAAGTTCTTCTCTTGTCTCTGCTTGTGCATAGAGGCTCAACTTTGTGTATTCATGCTTTAAGCCACAAATCCAAGTGGAGAACCTACAGCATCAGGCCTGTGCTCAAGACCGGGGATGGAAAGATATATGTGACATACACATACAGGACATGGTATCCCATCCTCGGGGAACTCGCAGTCCAAGAGAAGAAATTCAATCTGTTTTCTTTGCCAGAGAAATATGCAGAACTCCAAGTTGCCCAAAAAATGAAACCGTAAACCATGTTCTAAACACTAAACAAGAAGGACCAGAGAGGCACCAGGCGAGCCATTCACACTGGAGGCAGGCACTGACACCAAGACTGCCAGGCTCCCTGGACATATGACACACAGCATTTGAGCAAAGCCCCAGGTGGCCACTGAGCCTGCTGACAAACCTGCTGCTCTCCAAGAAATGGATGAACTTGACCTTGGGGTGACTTCGAAGTAAGACACCTCCCTCTCTAGTCCACCTCTGCCCCCAAATGGCAGCTGGGGTGTCCAGGGCAACACGTTCTAAAGCCCTTTCTACAGGTCCAGGTCAAAACCTGACTCTGTCTTAATGTCTGCAACTTACTTTCTAGTGGTTCAACCAAAACCCAAAAAGGTTTATAGACATAGGACAAAGCAAGATGTTTTTAGAAGAGTCTAAGACTTTGTGACCTCGACCAGTGTGCATGGCCATGCTTTCTGGTAACTTTTCCTAAGGAATGGGGAGAACTGGCAACAAGGATGATGTCAAGCTTGTGCCCCCAATGGTGAGGCTCCTGCCAGCCCTCTGAAGCATCAGCAAGAAAATAATTACCCACTAGCATTGAGTATCCTGATGAGAAAAGAGTATCATACCTACAAAAGTATTTTTACCATCACTAATAATGAACCCCTTGTTAAGGTAAGAACAAAAACCACAGGAAGAAGCACATCTGGATATATGAGGCCACAGCTGTACTGTGGCATACAAGAACTCACCCTGGAGAACCTCTCCCACCTCCAAAGAGTCCATCTCCAAGGACATGTAGCCCCCAGTGCAAGGGGACACCTGCACTGGACCCCTCGTTCCTTCCCACTAGACTCTGGGCAGCTCCTCACTGAGGGCCAGGCAGGAGTGATGCTTCTCTCGTGGTGTTCTACAGAAAGCATCCCCCCTGTTCTCGCACAAAGGTACCTCACACCAGGGGGACTATTTTCCTCAGGAAAGAAGAAATCTGAGAGGTTTGGAATGACTCTGTAGAATGCTATGCGTAAAAAAAGTAAAATCCAGGCTTTTCTTCTGGGTTATCTGCTCTCACACCCCAGAGGTGTGGCCATGAAGCAAAACTCAATTTTGAACAAATTAACGTGAATTCATATAGAAAAGTCATTTTTTAGGTGCTTCTTGCCTAAAATAATCAAGAGCAAAATAGCCTGGATCATAAGATCCTGTCTGCGTTCCTGACTTTGTAAAAGGGGACAATCTGAGGCCCTAGATGGTATTTCGGGCCTAAGGGCTGAACTGGCTTTTTGAGCCCGCTCTCCGCTGAGCAGAGAGCCCGATGTGGGGCTCGATCCCGGGACCCTGTGATCATGACCTGAGCCGAAGCCAGGCACTCTTAACTGACTGAGCCACCCAGGCGCCCCTGAACTGGCTTTTTGAGGAGACCCACTCCACCACCTTGTAAAAAGGGCCAGCAAGAAAACAACAAAGGTGCCGCCCTTCCTCCCCTGTGAGTAATTAAGAAAAGACTGAATGAAGGGCAGCTGGTAAGGGTGGGAGAGTGCGTGGAGTAAGAGGAAGATACTAGGTCCTGAATTTCAAGAGCTCACTGTTCCTGCTAAAACCCAAAATGGAAGTGGGAGATTAGGATGGGGAGAGACGGGCTAGCCTCCTGCTTCTTCTCAGGGAAACCTTCAGGCTCTCCTCACAGAACCAACCAGGCCTCTTGCCAGCCCTCCCAGAGATGCTCAGAATGATAGGCATGAAGAGCTGTTGCCCACACAGGAGCACCTCGGCAGAACACAGATCACAGCCTTGGTGTCCTAAGGGCCAGCGCAGCACCGAGGGGGAAGCGGCCAGTGGACAGGGCAATGGGAAGGACCCTACCTGCTGGGTGGGTGTGTATTTAACGGTGTGGGAGTAGTCGTAATTGTCAATGATGTCCAAGTCCTTCACGGCATCTCCAGGGAGGGGGCCGCTGAACTGCACGTTCAGCGGGGCTTTTCCGGCCCCTTTGGTGTAGACCGTGAAGTGGGTTGGTTTCCCGTTTTCCACACCTGGAAGGACAGATTGTGAAGTGAGGAGACAGGCCTGGCTGGAGTGGTTTCACTCTTACAACCAGTCTGACGGGTTCATCAGCACCAGCTCTAGGAAGGCAGTCGGCGACAGGGGCTGGTGCTCGGGAGCACTGCCAACAGCTCGGGCAGCAGCACTGCCCCTGCTGAATGGGAGCCCCAAAAAAACACCTGCCTTGGGTGGAGATGAGTCCCTCAAGGTCCCCGGACCAAACATGCCCATGGTCACTGGCCCTCAGAAGGCCTCCGGGATGGCCTTTCACACATGCTCTCTTACCTGCTTTGCTGAGCCCCGGGCCTTCTGCCTTCACTTTGCTGGCGTCATGGGAAGGGTCAACTTTCACTCTGAAAGGGCTGGCGGGGATTTCCTGTGGGGCGGGGGGGACACTATCTCAGTAGGAAAGCCCCTGAACCGTCTGCCAGAGCTTAGCCTTCTGCCCAATGCAAAAGGGGAGACCTCTGTGACTCTAGCAGGTGGCAGGCAAACTTCTGTCCCCATGGGTCAAGTCTTTGTACTCTAGCCTCAGGTAGGGGTCACCAAGGGTCACTTACAAATGCCTGGACCCCTCCATCACAGGCTTTGACCTGCTTACTGCACAGCTGAAAGAAGGTTTCCTACAAATGAATCTGAAAACTCTGAGCCTTTAACACTGAAGGTTGAGTACTCAGGATGCAAATGATCCTACTAAGAATAAAACCCAAAATGACAATAACATATAGGGTTGAGGGAAAGGACACATCCTCAGGTACAGCTCGGAGCTAAGGTTTGGGGAATTCGAGGAACTGATCAGAAACAGAAGGATTATAATTCTTCACAAAGAATGGTGCAGATTATGAGAATAAAGGCAGAAGAGGTTAACTGGATGAAGTCAACTCAACACCGACACCTTCAGGCACAGAACTTTCTCCTGAGATTCCTATTCTTATGTGAGGTTAATTGGAATCACCAGGATTCCACTGTTTCCTATTTTAGGTACCGCTTGACTTATCCTCACCTCTCACACCTAAATATGAACTCAACTGGAAAGTTCAAAGCTCCTCTCCCTCTCCCTATAAAAGTTTAAGGGCCAAGGCCAAAGCCATTGCTTCAAAGCAGTCGAAGTAGAACACGTCTAGAAGTTCATTATGTTTCAATCAAAAACTTGACGAATGTTTATAATGAACCAGTCTCTTTCCAGAGTCCTCCAATAACCGCTGAATACACTGTGCCTCACTTTTGTTAGAAAATGGCAATAATTTAGTTCTGGGTGCTTTTTCGTTTTTTGGGGTTTTTTTCCCCCCTCATGGTTTTCAGGAACCAGAGAGGACAACCTGAGCAGAATTCTCAAGATGCTGCCCTATCGCTAAAAAAAACAAAACAAAAAGGAAATATGCACACAGGTGGCCAGAAAGAACCCAGGCCCAAACACACCTGAGATGCAAAGAGAACTTTGATAGTGTATCGCCCGGCGGCAGGAGGCACATATTTGACCGTAAACGTGTCGTTGGCGTTGTGAATAATGTCAAAGTCCACGTCTTCCTCATCCTCACTTAACACCCGGGCATCACATTTAATGCCAACGCTGACATCACCTGGAACAGACCAGCTTATGAGCGCACCAGTGTACAAGAAACAGCATGTCCCATGCAATCGCTTCCAGCTCAGCTCAGCTAACACCCCAAAAAAGCAGTTGGGAAGTTTCCAGTAACAAGCCTGACAAAGGGATGGTGCTAAGTCAGGGCTTTGGAGGATTAGCAAAGATCACCAAGGAACTGCCACAGACGCTCATTAGATGAACAATTACCTATTCAGGTGCACTACTTTCTGGCTCAAAGTTCACTGCTCTTCCAACGCTACGAGAAGAACATTCTTCCTCGAGGAGTAGCAATTACCGCACTGGGGGAAGCCCCCTCTCACCTTCTCCAGCCTCAGTACAGTCCACTGTGAAATGCGTAGGCTCATTTGCCTTCAGTCCACTTCGCTCCACGCCTGGCCCAAACACCTTGACCTTCTGGGGATGGCTACCCTGCCCAATACTGACCTAAAGAGAACATGGCAGAAAGTTATAACCAAGTTTTCTTCCACTTGGACCCAGTGACACATTGTTAGTTAGCATGGAGCCCATACCCACCAAAGGACTTGGCTTTTTCCTACAATAGCCAGGATTATGCTTCACAACCTACCCTGTAGGGGCTGTGTGGGATGTTCACGCCTCCCCAGACCACAGCGATGGTGTGCTTGATGGCCTTAACCGGGGTGTACGAGCAGGCGTACGTGCCATCCATCCGGCTCCTCATCTGGATGTCAATGGGCTGCCCTTCCCCATCCTGCAAAAGAGCAGGGGCGAAGAAAAGAAACTGGCCCTCACACGCTCTTCATCAAACAGGGCCACCATGGCTTCCCAAGACCAGCAAGTCACCACCCATCGAACGAAACAGAGAACAACTATGATAGGCACTCTCACACAATGCCATCACCACAGGTGATAAAACACTGCCTGTATTTATTTGTTTTTCATAAGAGCAAATGACCCTAATAGAAAGCCATGGCCACTCAACACTTCTTAATTTGGGGGCGCCTGGGTGGCTCAGTCGATAGAGTGTCTGACTCTTGATTTCGGCTCAGGTCACCATCTCTGAGCCCCGGCATCAGGCTCCATGCTCAGCGGGAGTCTGTTTGAGATTCTCTCCTCCCTCTGCTCCTCCCCCACTCAGGCGTGTGCTCGCACATGCTTGCTCTCTCTCTCTCTCACTAAAATAAATAACTATATCTTTAAAAAAACCTTAATTTTAATTCCTCTGTTTAAATTCAATTAGATTAGATAAACATATTTAATAAATTCTTATTTCCAAACCTCTGGTCATGGCCTAAGGAGCTTTGGCCACACTAAAGGACATGTACAGGGAAATCTGAAATCAAGCCTTGTTTCCAGAGAATACAAATCATAAAGATGAAAAAAGCAACCTGCTTTATATAGTAGAATCCCATTTAATCCTCCCATAACCCCAAGAGATAAACATTCTTATTATTCCCAATGTGTGGATGAATAAACTGAGGGTCAGATGAACTGAGCAACCTGCCATTACAGTGACAGATGGTGTCGCCTGATAATTACCTGCACGGGTGACCCCTGGAAACTCACCTGAGCAAATATCTTTAAGGGAGCTTTTCCAGCATCCTTAGGATCCACGGTGAATTCACACAGGTTGTTGACAATGCACCCAGCTTTCTCCAAACCTGGCCCGTAGGCTTGGACCTGCGGCAGAGGGCCAATAATGATTCTTTCTGTGCATGCCCCCACGAAACCCCTATGTCACGACCAGTGACCAGGGAACAAGATAACAGAACCAGCTGTGTCTGGTTCCACAGTACCTGCGTAACAGGATGGTTAGGGAAGGAAAACGCTCAAGTAGGTTGTAACTCAAAAACTCAGAACAGTATCATTCACCTCCCAGGAGGAAGAAAACTCTCGAAAACCAAGCCCCAAACTAGCCTGGGGCTCCTTGCCTTATTCTGAGCAGGTATAGACAACTTCTAATAACCAGGGCAGAGCTCTCCAGCCATGACCAGCTTCAGTGTTCCCACATTGAGGGGGCTCAGAACCTTTACCACAGACATTCCAAAGGTTTACAGCTTCCAGAGGACAAAGGACCAGCCGTTGGCCAAGGAGAAATAGCAACCGGCCCAGACCGACACCGGCCTATAAACAGCTGCCCGTGTGGGCCAGGGCAGCACAATGGGGGTGTGGAGGCCTCCTCCTAGCAGCCAGGCTGCCTCCGACTCGATGCTGATCAGCCTCCTAAGAGTGTGACAGAAGCTCTTAGAAACACTGCTCCGATTTAAGAGAAGGGAGCTGGGGAGGAAAAAAACACCTTTCATTTATGAAGAGTAGCACTGGGCTAAGGGCTGTCTTTATGCACGTTAGCTCCTTGAATCATCCCGGAAACACTGGGAAGCAGACACTGCTATCATTCCCATTTTAAAGAGAAAGAATCCAGAGTCAGAGAGGTAAGTGACTTGCCCAGCATTAGAAGAGTACGAAGTGGTACTATCAGGGTTCCAACTCAGACCGGTGTCCTTCCTAAGCTCTACATGGCTCCTCACTGCCATCCCTCAGCATGCTGCTTAGGGTCACGTGCTGGGTACCACAGAGAGGGCCAGGAGCCAGGAAGAGAGCCCCAGAACATGACAAACAGACTCACCAGATCCGGGTTGTAGTCTCCCGCAGCCGGGTGGATGAAGGCCATGTATGGGCTGTCCTTGATGTCTTCGTCATCACACATGATGTGAACGGCGTATTCGCCAGGTTCCTTGGGCCAGTACTTGACATCACATGACCCATCATTCTGGTCATCATACTCAATCTTCGCTTGGGAGGGGCCTTCAATGGCAAAGCCTGGGGGACAGGATGAGACGGACCCCCTGGTTGCATGGTGGAAAGAACCTATTCTATGCTACTACCAGCTCACTCCCTCAAAGCAAATATCAGCCAGAAGACTGAAATCTGTGTCCCTTTCCCACAAAACCAAGCCTACTGAGTCTTCAGTAGACGTGGAAGGTTGGATTGTATACTGCTTTTTGGGGTTTTTTGTTTTGTTTTGTTTTAAACATCATCTAACAAGGAAGGTCAACCAAAACCTTAAATCAATGCCCACCCTTTGCCCCATCAAATCCACTTCCGGGCTCTCGTCTGAAGGAAATAATCAAGGATATGCGTAAGCAGTTAGATACAAAGTATATGTACTCAGCTCTGTTTCTACAGGAAAACCGTGGAAATAACTGGAGAGCCTAACGGTAGACATAACCATGCAATCGAATTCCAGAGAAGCCACGGAAAATCAAGACATAGCCTACCATTATCTGAGGCAGGAAGATAGAAAGATTACCCCTAGATATTTTTAGATGAATATTTATATGTGCATGTATAGAAAAAAAGCTTAGAAGAATATGCCAAAAGGTTTAATATCATACCAAAACATTAATTCTTTCTCTAGAAGGAAACACTAAAGCTGATTTCTTCTTTTTCCCAGTTGGCTTATTTTTACTACCTAAAACAGATAGTCATCAAACTGTGGCCATTGGGCCAAACTGACCCACTACCTGTTTCCGTACATAAGGCTTTGCTGGGACATAGCCACATTCCTTCACGTAGGTCCTTTCTCTGGCTGCAGCAAGGAGACTATGGCCCACAAGACTAAAATAATATTTGCTCTCTGGGCCTTATTAGAGCAGGTTTGCTGACCACTGTTCTAAAGTGATCCTATATACATCAGATGTGTATTTCAACTATACTTTTCTGCTCCAAAGAATATTTATTCTCCAAATTTCTAATTTCAGCAAAATTCATTTAATCATCTAAACTCTAAACTCAGAATCAGTCAACAATATTTGCTGAGTGCCTCCTGTGTTCCCAGCACTGTTTAAAGCACAAAATCCACAGAAGGCCTCTACCTTGGGGTTTAGCAGACGAATGAATGAAGAGGCAGAGGGCAACTTGAAGGGCAAGAGGAAAATGAAAACTGCAATCCCACAGCGGTATCAAGAGTTGGACTTGGGGGGTCAGGAGGCCAGAAGGCTAAGGATAATGAGGCTTGGAGGAGGCCCCACCTCTCAGTCTGACACTGGGACCAAGCCTCATGTCATCTCAGCCCTCCAGAAGCTGCTTCCACCTACCTAGAGACCCCACTTCAGAGCCAATAGACTCAACCACGAAGTCCGCCGACCGCCCAACAATCCCACTGTGGAGGCCAGGGCCCCATGCACGAACTTTCTGCATGCCTGCTTCAGGGCCAACTTGAACCTCAAAGGGGCTAGAAGACAAGGAACAAAAAGCATCAAAGACGAGCAAAGAAGGGACTAAATACAGCCATAAGCTGTTTACACATATTTTTTCCACTCCTTTTACCTAGAGTCGCAACGTCCAGCCAAGTCCTTCCTCCACACAGGTGCCCCCACAGCCATTGTTATGTCAACAATATAACGTACTGTGGCTGCCTCGGGGCACTCAGGTGGCCACTAGCTGAGCACTCAAGACACCCTGCCTCATGCTATCCTTCTGATCCTTCACCTTTTGAGTGTAGGGCTCACCAGGCTGTGAGCCCTGGAAGGTAAGAGAGTGCCTACTTTCCTATATCCTGTGTATAGTATATGAACAAGGGGCACCCGGGTGGTGTGGTCGGTTGGGTGTCTAACTCTTGGTTCAGCTCAGGTCGTGATCTCAGGATCCTGGGATCGAGCCCCACACTGGGCTCCACGCTCAGAGTAGACTCCGCTTGAGATTTTCTCTCTCCTTCCCCCTTCGCCCCTCCCACTTGTGCTCTGTCTCTCTAAAATAAGTAAGTAAAATCTTTTTTTTTTTTTTTAAAGATTTTATTTATTTATTTGACAGAGATAGAGACAGCCAGCGAGAGAGGGAACACAAGCAGGGGGAGTGGGAGAGGAAGAAGCAGGCTCATGGCGGAGGAGCCTGATGTGGGGCTCGATCCCGGAACACCGGGATCACGCCCTGAGCCGAAGGCAGGCGCTTAACCGCTGTGCCACCCAGGCGCCCCTAAAATAAGTAAGTAAAATCTTAAAAAATATATTGTAAGAAGAAAACTATTTATTTCACACATGAACGAATGAGCTTTATTATTATTATTATTATTTTAAACGAATGAGCTTTAACTTTAGTGTAGGAGAGTAAAAAAAAGCCAAGGCGGTGCCCGGCTGGCTCAGTTGGTACAGCATGTAGCTCTTGATCTTGGGGGTGAGTTTGTGCCCCATGTTAGGTGTAGAGATTGTTTAAATAAATCTACTTTTATTTTTTATTTTTTTTTTTAAGATTTTATTCATTTATTCGTGAGAAACAGAGAAAAAGAGAGAGAGAGAGAGAGAGAGAGAGAGGCAGAGGCAGAGGCAGAGGAAGAAGTAGGCTCCCCGGGGAGCCTGATGTGAAATTCGATCCCAGGACCTTGGGATCACGACCTCAGCCGAAGGCACATGCTTCACGAACTGAGCCACCCAGGTGCCCCAACTTTAAAAAAAAAAAATCTTAAAAAAAAAAAAAAAGTTTGCTTAGATTCTCAGAACCCTATCATCCAGCTATTTCTCAAGGTAAATGGAATCTATTCAGAGTTTAAAGCTGCCCCAGGGGAGCTGGGAAACACGTGAACAGGGGAGGGTAACTGTGATGCCCGCAGGGCAGAGCTGTAGACTGCGTCCCTGGGCTCCTGACTGCTCTCACGTAGAGAATTTTAATGTAAACCATGGCAGCTTTCACCCCATGGCATTCCTGAACAGAGGCACACATTGAAAGAAAGAGAATCTTAGTTTATATAAGGGTGTATAGACACACAGCCCATTTGCTCTCTATTACTGCTCCTTCTGGCTTCCCTGCCACCCCCAGCCCCAAACCACCAGCATTTGATTTAAAGCAAGGCAACCAAAACCCCAGTGACTTTCTGCTGTTTTTGAGAACAGGCCAAATGTCTGTGTGCTGTTCCGAAAAAAAAAAGAAAAGTTTTCAACAAAGCAATCTCTTTCCCTCCTGCAGCCTGGGAAGCCACTACCGTGAGCCTGCCCTGGGCCGAGCACGTCTCCAGAGAAGACGCAACTCCAGCTGGAGACTCACCTCTTTGGAATGTGGTGTCCCCCCCATGTGATGGCGATGCTGTATTTCCCCGGGGTGCTGGGGTAATACTCGAACGCATAGACTCCATCCAGAAAGCCTTTCTGTTTCACCAGCTCCTCCAGACCCTCTGTGGGAAGAAAGCACACCATCTTTCCAAAGCAATTCCAGGCTCACAACAAGAATCGAAAAGACAAGAACAAAAAGGCAGCAATAGCCATAAGCCATCAGCCGCACAGGGAAGCCAAGTGGGCTGCCTCGGAATGTGACACCCTCAAAACCTGGGAGATTAATCCAAGCCTAAAAATAGACCCATCTCTGCGTTAAAGGGTGGTTTTGGAAAAGGAAGATTTCCCAGCTCACTGGCTTTCGAAGACTCTCTGAGAGCCTTATATAGAGGTGGGGGCCAAGAGGTCCTCGACCTCCTGGGTCTGTGTAAAGACAAATCGAGTCGTATCTTAATTTTTGTTAACGATCATAGCTAGCTGTCTTAGCCTCTCACAGCCGGAGGAGGGACGGAGCCCTTACGAGTATCTGGCATGGGTTTCAGCGTACTGTCCTGGCACATCTTTTATAGAGCTGGACAGCACACGTGAGAAACTCCCACGTGCTATCTATAAGAGGACAGGTTTCAGGTGCTGTTCCACCAACTCCACACCAAGCCATCAGGTAGGAACTTGTTTTATGTGGAGCCCTGAGGTCTGGCTGGGAAAGCCACTTAGTCAAGCGAGAATCCAAGGTCAGGAAAAAAAAAAAAAAAAAGCCTCCTTGACTCCTGTAGCAACAAGCCAGCAGGGAGGGCAGCCCTTGAGCAGCCTGGCTCCAGGTCTGGGCAGTCTAGAACCTTGGCCACCCTTTGAACACAGCCTTCCCCACAGCTTGGTGCTCTGAGATCAAATATTAACTTTCTGGAGCTCAGCGCACTCCCACTCAGCCTGTTGGGGATACAGAGCGGGGGAGCAACGCAGAGGCCACACACATTCCCAGGAGGCACGAGCCCACTGAGGGCTGCTATGCCTGCAGCCAGTAACGCAGTACTGCTGCTCCGTGGCTGGGGCAAACACGGACAGAGCAGACACTCATCCTCACGTCTGCGGCCTCCTTTCCCGAAAAGGGAAGAAGGAGTTGCAGAGTGCAACCCACCCCTCCACGAACAGCATTTATCTACAAAGAAAACTTAATCTTAGGGAATTTTATTTTCCTTCTATAAGCACTGATCATAGTAATTAGGTACTTGGCATAATTTCATAGTCTATAAAATGTAACCTGTAGTGGGAAAATTACTGGCTTTGCAGACTGTGCTTGAATTCCAGCTCAGATGCTTACGAGCTGTGTGACCTGGGGCAAGACCCTTCCTCTCAAGCCCATGTTTCCTCAAATAAAAAATAAGCCACTTCAGGTTGTCATTCCAAGGATAGCACTTCCCAAACTCCATTACATCACTGCTTTTTCTATTCCCAGAAGCATTAATATGGGAGGCTGTCAAGCCACCACTGGTCCCACTGCACCCAGGGCAGACGTAACTAATCGATCACTGCCTCCTTCCCCACGGAGCCCAGATAGCCTCAACTCTTTGACACAGCTCTCTCTGGAATCGATCAAAACTGGCTGTGGGATGAAATCCATACGCCATGGCTGCAAAGCCGGCCCAAGTCACAGCTGAGAGGGGGAAACAAAGGAACACTTACTAGGACCCTTCACGGTGACACCGAGTTCCCCACTTCCAGCTGATTTGGTATCAACCTTGAAGTCTGCAGTCTCCCGGATGCGGATGCCTTTGGGCTGCAAGCCTCGGCCACTGGCCCGGCAGGCATTTGGACTACAGGCTGCAAACACAGTTTTGACATCAATTCAACCTTTCATTCGTTAGAGCTGAGCAAGCCAAGGTAACTTCGAGCCACCCGCCAAGAAAATGTTTGCTCTGCACAGAGAGTCTGCAGCAGCTGCCCGAGGCCAGGGGTCCTGCTCAGGGAGCACACCAGGCTAGCAAATAAGGACACAACATAACTTTGTCCAGCCACACCGCAGAGAGACCGGGGTGGGGGCGGAAGGGGGGGTTACTTTGGCAAAGAAAGAAGGCGAAGCACAGCCTGCATTCCCTGTGCTCCTGGAACCCGCTGAATCCTGGCGTTTATCCTCTCAGTGGTAAAGGAGAGTTAAATCTCATTGCCACACTCAAGGGCCCAGTAATTGGGAAGACCGAACTTTTTCAAGTCTATTTGGAAAATACGGCACTTGAAAACATCTGACCATGTTCCAAACTTTGGATCGGCCATTTCTAAAAGTTGAAATGTGATCGTCTTCCACATGAAAAGCCAGAGGATAGCTCAAAAAGAAACCAGTTCAACCCCACCTCGGCCAAGGCAGACAAACATTTTAGCGCTGTCAGCAGGTAATCGGAATGTGGGTGGCTACAAATGCAACAATTAGCAATAAACACCACTCTCCATTTGACTTCCGGATCTAGTTTAAAAACCTAAAGTCAGAAGTCTAAAACTTAAGGACCAAAGTAGCTTCTAGTAATTTCTTAGGTCCACATGAGAGGTCCACAAAACTACCATTCCATGGGGGTCATTTGAAGGTTGATCAAATGCATCCTTGTACCCTAGGGATTCTTTGCCAACACAGGGAACCTTTTTAAGTATAGAAATGAGAGAGCAGTGGGTAAAATGTCATGTTTACTAAGTAGCTTTTCCTTTCCAAATCTAACGCTGCACATTTGACAGTTCTCTATGCCAGGAGCGGGATCACAGACTCCTGAGGATGAAACTCTTTACTCCACAGAAAGAAGATAATGCCTCCCCTGGTCCCTCCTCCCGGCGATGTCCTCAGCTGGCTATTTGGCAGACAACTGCTTCTGGAAAAGACATGCCCACCGTCTAACAGTTAGAGAGGATTTAGGTGGTTCATGGATGAACATTAGTTTATGGCCACATTTTATGGCAAGTGACATTGGTTTCCCATTGTGAAAGTGGGATGATTCTTTTTAATATAAAATCAGTTAAGTAGCGGAAGTACGTCAAAAGAAAACCCCTATCAATTAAATTCTAAATAGTACAAGTGATGGATGGACACGCCAGAGATGAAAAGCATCGTCCACGAGTGAGAGGAAGTCAGAGAACAGTATTAGAACAGGAAAGCTGTTAAAAATGCTTTCTTGCATTAGGTCAAAGAGAGTTTTGTTTATGAATATGTTGGTTTTATTTTTTTTTCTTTGTCAAAAGGAGAAAAGTTGGTCATACCAGAAATAAGTCACAACAGGATGACAGGACTTCCCGCGGAGGGTTTTAATGTGCCTTAAAAAAAACAACCGAACACTCATGGAAATTCTGAACATCGGTAATAGTCTCAACATCAAAAGGGTAACTGCTCAGTTCATATAAACACTAAATGGGGCTAAAGAAAACCACCAGATTCTCCATCATTTTGAGATGTTTTAGACAGGTTTCAATGTAATTAGAGAGTGGGTTTGGGGTCCAGCTGGACAAGTGTGCTGACGTCCATACTGTCATGTCCTGAGGTCACCAACAGCACGGGCCCAGCTGAAGTGTGCGAGAAGCACAAGAACTGGCATGGAAATCCCACTCAACCAGCCCTTACCCAGTGAGATGCCTTTGGCCCAGTGCTCTCAGTTAGGAAGCCAACAGCTTCAGGGTCCAGGCTGACCCAGAGGCAGGATTCAGAAGAGGAAGCCAGCTCTACAGACGCAGAGGCAGAGGACAGAACAGGGAAAGGCAAGTATTGGTTAGAAAAGGCAGCAGAGTTGGAAAACAAAACAAAAAGAACAACCAAGTCAGAAGGAAAAGGAGTCTAACGTTAGAGAAAAATGCATGATCTCACTGCAGAAGGGGTTTAGCAGCAGGGTCAAGGGGTCAACAGAGACCTGGGTTCTCCTTCTACGGATGCCTAGTCTGTACTGATACCTTAATGTCGTCTAAGCCTCGGTGTCTCCACCTGCAAACTGGAGATCAACACTAGTGCGTGGAACACGCTGGCTGGTGTAATGATTAGATGCAGTGGTGCTGAGTGCATGGCAGCCAGTAAAGGCCAAGCAGTGGGGGTCACGGGGCAGTGCCACAGACGCTAACCTCAGCCACAGGCACCAACAGCCCAAATGGCCTCAGTCCTGCATCTCTCAGGACAACTCTCCTGTATGAGTGTTTTGGGGAGGATTCAATGAGTTAATATAAGTGAAGTACTTAGGTCATTGCTCAGCTCACAGGAAGATGTTAGTATTAATATCTTGAGGACAAGGCAAGCCACTTCCCACCGAAGGGGCCCTGGCAGGAAGGGGACAGGCGTGAGTCCAGCATGGCCCCCACTCTTCTCCTGGCCTCAGAGCCCAGCTGTGCACACAGTCAGCCTCAAGGCCAGAAGCAGGTATAGCTGGCCACCCCAGCACTCACCTTCCCCGACCTGCACGACGAAGGGACTCTTGGGAATGGTGTCCCCTGCGAAGGAGACCTTGACCACATGGGGGCCGGGCTGCACTGGTTTGTACACACATCGATACACCTGGTTTCCTTTATCTTCCACCAGCAATTCCACAGTGTTCTTCCCCTGGGGATCCTGCACCTCAACACCAATGTCACCCACACCAGCACCTGGAAGAGAGCAAGCGTTCCAGGAGCCCAGGTCACCTTCTCAGAACACTTGCTGCGATCAGCGCAGGTGCAAAATGCAGACGGAAGGAGACAGGCGCTCAGAAGGTGCACACCAAGATGCTGACAACTGTTTTCTGGTTAGGGGCGGAGGCTCATAAACTTTCCTTTTTCTCCCATTCTCTATTTTTAAATTTTTCTACATTGAAAAGAAAGGTGACATTTCAAGAACTGTATCATAAAAAAAATTTTTTTAATTGTGTCTTATCATTCCTCCCCCCACCCCGGACCTCGCATAGAATTTGGTCTAGTAGAGATTCTTTTTTTTTTTTTTAATTTCATTTATTTATGAGAGACAGAGAGAGAGAGAGAGAGCACGCACAAGTGGGGGGGGAGGGGCCAAGGGAGAGGGAGAAGCAGACTCCCCACTGAGCAGGGAGCCCAATGTAGGGCTTGATCCAGGATCCCGGGATCATGATCTGAGCCAAAGGCAGACGCTTAACCAACTGAGCCACCCAGGTGCCCCTAGTAGATGATTTTTAAAACTTACTTTCTTTGAAACAGTTATTTAGCCAAGGCAGAAATGTGTACATAAACTGATTGACTATTAATAATCAAAGTCAAGCTTGAGTGTAAGATCTTAAAGAAAAGCTGGTTTGGGGGGGGCGCTTGGGTGGCTCAGTCAGTTAGAGGTGTCTGCATTTGGCTCAGGTCATGATCCAGGGTCCTGGGACCGAGCCCCACATCAGACTCTGCTCAACAGGAAGCCTGCTTCTCCCTCTCCCTCTGCCTGCTGCTCCCCCTGCTTGTGCTCTCTCTCTGTGTCAAATAAATAAAATCTTTAAAAAAAGAAAAAGAGAAAGAAAAGAAAAGCTGGTTTTGAAAAATCTATAAATATAACCAACACACTTGAAAAAGGGTACTTTTGTTGGCAGTGGTTTGATTTAAAAGACAAAAGGTCAAGCATCCCAAGCCTGGGGTCCCGGAGGATTATCTCAGGCTCCGGAAGAAAGCCTGACCCACAACACCTGCTGTGTAGATGTCGAAGTAGGTGGGCTTATTGGCGATGTTGCCGGCAGCTTCCACGCCTGGGCCTTTCGCGCTGACTTTACTGGCATCTCCCTGCGCCTTGTCGACATTCACTTCAAATGGGCTCTTGGAGATGTGCTGTCCTGCAAAGAGGACTGTAACCTACGAGTGACAGATAGATGTGATATAATCACTTCTCCCTGCCCAGGGAGACCCCATCTCAAGCCACATGCATTGACAATCTTCTCTTCCATCCTCTTAACTGTCCACACAAAGGTGGCTGGAACCAGGAGCTCTGGTTAAGTGGCCTGAGTAGGACTCCCACCTGGCTCCATCCACCACATGGCTGGGTCTGGGACATTATGCCTTTAGCGAACTGAAAATGCTTACATCAGGTAAGTGTGGCCTCTAGAATAGGAGGCGAACCAATACTTCTTTCTACTTGAATCTGTAGACATTGGACCCTTGAAGGCAGCTGCAGAAGGGGCCACTGTCCCCCCAGAGTACAAAGCATAGTTCCAGGATTTCAAACCTAGAGTCAAAATGTTTTTCAAGGGACCAAGATCATTCATGTGAGATACAGTATAGATTTTTATCTAAAATCTGAGTCAGTCCTCATCTTTTAAATTTTAAGGGGTATGGAGTTGGATTTCATATGAATCGAATAAATTAATTATATCATAAATGTTCCCTTCAAGTTGATTTTTTTTTTCCAAATTCCTGATGTCCTCAGGGTTTAAGAAAAATCAATAGCCATGATTCCAGGTGAATTCACTAAAGGCCAAGATAGTAAGTACAGTCTGTGTCTCAAAATATTGGCATGGTACACAGGGATTGACCTGTGTGTGCTGCTGCAGGCTTTCTTTTAAGGAAAGGGACACTCCTGGATCACTCTACTCTGTTGCAAGACTCCCTGGACCCCTGTCCTATAGGCCAACTAGACACCCACTCAAACAGAACTCAAGATGTTGCCGAGACAAAGGGCCTGGGGGCTAGACCCCCACCATTTCTCCAGGTGTGTGACTGGGCCATTGGCCTCAACTATATTCAACTGGCCCTCTCCACACTCAGGCTTCAATACGGATAGACTCTCCAGAACACCCCAAAGGGGAATATCAAGAAAGTATTGAAGACAACCCACAGCTTAGCATCTATACCCCAGATGTGTAGCTATAACCATTTGTTACCCAGACGGAGTTAAAAACAATCTTATATTGCAAAGAACTGAGTAGAATTCAACCTTCCTAAGATATCCTCTTACACACATACTGACACAAGCCCCGAAGAGCAGTCCAAGCAACAGCCATGACATCTCATCTTACTTTGTGCAACCCGGTGACCTTGGGCAGATACTCCACAGAGTATGTCTTGTTCTTGTCGCTGTCGGGGGTCACCTGTGCCTACGACAGAAAATGAGCAATAGTTAGAGAAGGTGCTGGGTGTCAGTAAAAGTATGCCGTGCCAGCCAAGGCCCCGTGGTGAGTTGCCAGGTCAGGAACCTGTCCTGGCTATGTCCCGCCCCACCACGGCTGAAGGATGTCCCAGGAAAGCGGCAGCCGAAAGTCACAGAAACAGAGTCATGTGGCCCGACTGTATAACCAAGTCATAACTCCCCATTGTCCCAGGGCTGGAACTCAGTAGACGAGAGGGACCATAAAGCAAGTCACTTCAACCTTTGGTGGCTCAGTAATTATTAAGAGCTTATGAAATGCCAAGCCCAGTGTCAGGTACCAAAAAGAAAACAAAACAGGTATAATCCCTGCCCCAGGGGGAGACACAGACCATATGCCAGTAAACTTAGAATTTCAGATGGTGCTAAGCACTAGGAATAACATTGAGTCTTAAGAAAGTAAGTAGAAGGGATGGCCTTGAGGGAGGAACCAAGGATAGTCAGCCTGGAAAGACAGTAAAGCATCAGTTTTGTTATTGTTATTTTGGGCATGAGCATCTAAAACCTCAATTCACAAGGCCTTTGCTAAATCCAAAGTATCCTTTGTTTTGTTAAACATTATAAGAAAACAAAAAAACGAAAAAAAAAAAAAAAACCCACTGTGTCCTTGGGTATCAATTTCTATTACCTTACAAGGCACAGCCCTTGGGCAACTACTTTGACTGCTCTAAGCCTCAGGATTCTTTTGGTAAAAACCAATTTTTGTTGTGAGCTTTAATGAGGAAAGTGGAAAGCACGGTCCCTGGGCCTCTTACAAGCCCCAAAAGTTCCGTGGAATGGAGCATCTTCCAACCTACCTCCTCTTTGTTCCCTTCTGGGTCCTCAACGAACACCATCACGTCTCCTTGCCCAGCACTGATGGTGTCCACAGTGAACTTGGCCGGCTGTTTCACCATGTTTCCTGTAGGCTCGATTCCTGTCAGGTTTACACAGGCACATTACAAGCGGGGTGGGGCTTTGACATAGACCATTCATCACCCACCATGTTTCCTTCAGGGAACTGAGAGATGGGACCCAGCCCTGCAGCTGCCATGTGGGAGACAGGGACGCCTGTGACGAGGATTATCAAACAGGTCAAAAACCCTAAATTTGTCCTTGTTATTTTATTTTATTTTAAGTTTAATTTTATTTTACTATTTAAGTAGGCTCCATGCCCAGTATGGAGCCCAATGCAGGTCTTGAACTCACGACCCTGAGACCAAGACCTGAGATCAAGAGTCAGATGCTTAACTGACTGAGCCACCCAGGAACCCCTGTCTTTGCTATTTAAGTGATATCTGAATCTGAAATATTCAGAGCAATTCAGTCAGAAGTCTATACAACCATGAAAAACAATACAGTAACTACGAGTGGGGTTTGCCCTGAGGGAGATAACATGGAGGAAGGAGGAATGAGGTGTGGGAGAGCAGTTCATTTTTCATTAAAGACCATTTTGCATTACTTGAAATGCTTAAAAATGTCATTCGATCAATATTTTTTAATTAAACTATTTATTTCAAGATGATTGAGCAAATTAATTTGAGTGATTTGCATGGAGGTGAAAGAAATAATACCTTTTCTCCAGTTCCGCAAATGGTTACACGGTACAAAACCCTAGTAGCGTATCACAAGGATCCTAGGCTTGACACAGTCAGATCTAGAACATTTCCATCCCCACGGGGATCCCTCATGTTGCCCTTTTATAGCCATACACACTCCCTCCCCACCCTACCCTCTCCTTACCCCAACAACCCCTAATCTGTTCTCTATCTCTATGATTTTATCACTTCTACAACGTTATATGAATGGACTCCCACATTATGCAACCTTTTCAGGTTGGCTTTTTCCACCAACCATGATCTTTTGTAGATTCATCCAGGTTGGTGCCTCTATCAACAGTTGTTCTTTTATTGCATATTCCACGATATGAATGTACCACCACGTGTTTAACCATTCACCCACTGAAGGACATCTGGATTGTTTCCAGTTGTCTATTACTGATAAAGCTGCTATAAACATTCGTGTACAGGGCTGTGTATGAACATAAGATTTCATTCCTCTGGGATAAATGCCAAAGAGTGCAACTGCTGGGTTGCAAGGTAGTTGCACCTTTAGTTCTTTTAAACAAACTGCCCAACTGTGTTCTCAAGCGGCTGCATTCCCACCAGCAATGGACGAATGATCTGGATCTGCTTTCTCTGCATCTTTGCTAGCATTTGGTATTATCACTACTTTCTATGTTAGCCATTCTGATAGATGCATAGTGATTTTAATTTGCATTTCTCTTATGGCCAGTAACACCGACCATATGCTTTCATATGCTTCTTCGCCATTTGTATACCCTCTTCCGGGAAATGCCTGTTCACATCTTTTGCCCATCTTCTAACTCGATTTTTTTACCTACTGAGTTTTGAGCATTCCTTACATATTCTAGATACTAGTTCTTTGTTGGGTATGTGGCTCTCAAATATTTTCTCCCAGACTTAGGCTTGTCTTTTCGTCCTCTTACGTGCAAAGAGTTTTAAATTGCTTTATAAAAAGTTTTTGAGAGTAAAATTCAACCATTGTCTCAGTAGGATTTTGAGTTCTGTTTGAGGTGGTGTCCAGGTGGCCTGCAGAGTGGAGGCTAAGGGCACTTGTCTTGCGGGAGAGCAGAGTGATCCGGAGTGTGCCTTCACTGTGAGAAAGCCCTCGACAGCACGGTCCAATCCTCCTGTGCCAGGCCAAGACTTCGAGACACAGACCATGCTTCATGAAATTTTTTATGTTCTTAATTTTGATGAAGTCCAACTTACTGTATTTTTCCTTTTAGGGATCATGCTTTTGGTGTCAAATCCAAGAACTCTTGGTCTAGTCCTAGATCCCAAAGATTCCCTTCTATGTTGTTGATTTTCTGGAAGTTTTATAGTCAGATATGGTCCACTTCGAGTTAGTTTTTCTATAAGGTGTGAAACTTAGGCTGAGGTTCTTTTTTTTTTTTTTTTTTTTTTTTTTTGGCTTATGGATGCCCAATTGCTCTGGAACCATGCATGGAAAAGGCTCTCTTTCCCCACTGAACTGCTTTTGCACTTCTGTCAATAATCAGTTTGCATAGTTGTGAAAATCTCTTTCTGGGTTCCAGATTCTGTTCCGTTGATCCATGGGTCTATTCTTCCACCAGTTATCATATGATCTTGATTTCTGTACCTTGATGAGAACTGAAATCAGGTACATTGACTCCTCCCACATTTTTCTTCTTTTTCACAATCACTTTCCCTACTGTAGTTCCTTTGCCTTGCCACATATGCTTTACACAATAATCTTTTCTCTATCTGCAAAGAATCTTGCTGGAATTTTGATAGAAACCATGCTAAACCTATGTGACAATTTGGGGAGAACTGATATTTTTACTCTTTGACTTTTTCAATCCACAAAAACAGTACGTCTCTCCATTTATGTAGGTCTTTTCGTTGATTGGTGTTAATTCTTCTCGTTAATGTTTTTTGTAGTTTTCAGCATAAAAATCGTACACACGTTTTATTACATTTACACCTATTTCTCAGTTTTTGGAGTGACTGTAAATGGTATGGTATTCTTAATTTTGATGTCCTCACGTTCACTGTGGTAAACCTATATGACATACATTCCAGCATACAGAAGTACAACTGATTTCTGTATGCTGATCTTATATCCTGAGACCTTGCTGAATTCACTTATTCAAGGAGAGTTTTGGGGCTTTTTTGTATTTTGTCTTCTTTTGTTGTAGATTCTTCCGGAATTCCTACACAGACAATCAAGTCATCTACAAATAGGGACAGCTTTATTTCTTACTTTCCAGTATGTGTATCTTTTATTTCCTTCCCTTGCCTGACTGTACTCGCTAAAACCTGCATCATGATGTTGAATAAAATGGTGGTGAGCGTGGACTTCCCTGTCTTATTCCCACTCTTAGGGGGGCACACTCAGTCTTTCACCATTAATTATAATGGTAGGTGTTGACTTTGTTGATATAGCTCCTCTGTATCAAAGTGAAGAAGTTCCTCTCTAGTCCCCTTTTTCTGAGTTCTTATCATGGATGCCTGCTGAATTTGGTCAAATGCTTTTTCTGTATCAATTGATGTGATCATGTGATTTTCCTTCTTTAGCCTGTTAAGGTAGTAGATTGTCTTCATTGATTTTCTTTTTTTTTTTCTTCTTCTTCTTTTTTTTTCCTTTTTTTTTTCTTCTTCTTTCTCTCTTTTTCTTTTTCTTCAACTGAGGGCTTCGAGGGGGGTGGGGGACAGGATAGACCGGTGATGGGTAGTAAGGAGGGCACATATTGCATGGTGCACTGGGTGTTATACGCAACTAATGAATCATCGAAGTTTACATCAAAAACCAGGGATGTACTGTATGGTGACTAACATAATATAATAAAAAAACATTAAAAAAAAAAAAAGCTGTGCTTCATTGATTTTCTAATAGGGTGCCAGCCTTGTATTCCCGGAATAAACTCTGCTTGGTCATGATGAATGATTATTTTCATATATTGCTGAATTCTATGTGCTACTATTCTGTTGTATGCTTTTTTTTTTTTTTTAATTTTATTTTTAAGTAATCTCTATACCCAATATGGGGCTCCAACTTATAACCCCGAGATCAAGAGTCGCATGCTCTGACTGAGCCAGCCAGGCACCCCTATACTTTTATATCTATATTCACAAGGGATTTTTATCTGTAGCTTTCTTTTTTGGTATCACCTTTGTCTGATTTTGTTATTAGAGCAACACCAGCTTCATAAAATGAATTGGAAAAAAATAAAATCAATTGGAAAGTGTTCCCTCCTCATATTTTCTGGAAGAGATTGTGTAGAATTGGTGTTAATTCTTCTCTAAATGTTTGCTAAAATTCTCCAGTAAAACCGTCTGCCTGGAGGTTTCTTTTCCAAGGGCTTTTAAATTATAAATTTGATTTCCTTAATGGTTACAGGGCCACTCAGGTTATCTATTTCATCCTTCCATTCTGCTATGGAGCTTATCCACTGAGTTTTTATTTCAGTTAGTGCATTTTTAGTTCTAAAAATTCCATTTAGCGCTCCTTTTTATCTTCTATTTCCTTGCTGAGCTTTTCAATTTTTTCATTTGTTTGAAGTAGATTTGTAGGCACTTGTTGAAGCCTTTTTACAACAGCCACTCTAAATCTTTTCAAATAATTCTAACATCTCTATCATCTCAGTGTTGGCATCAACTGACTGCCTTTTTTTCACTCAGTTTGAGCTCTTACTTGGTTTTGGTATGATGAGTGATTTTTTTTTTTTTTACTGAAACCTGGGTATTATGTTATGCCATAAAACCTGGGTTTTATTTAAATGTTCTTTTTTAGATGCCATTTTATAATGCTGATCCAGCAGGGGAAGGGAGAGTGCACACCTCGTTACCGCCAAAGGGGGAAGACGTCCAGGTTCCCTGTTCAACCTCCACCAATACTCAAAATGAGGGGGGCTCCTCATTACTAGCAGGTGGAGGTGGGAGATCCAGCTCCCCACTAGGCCTCCACCTGTGGCCGGAAGGGGTAGGAGCACCTTACTGCTACTGACATCATCTACTGACATCTCCTTATTGCTAGGCTGTGGTGAGAGTCTAGGCTCCCCACTTGGTTCTTACTGGTAAGTGGGGGCGGAGAGGCCTCAGTTTTTCCTGGGATGCTTGGCTGTGGCAGAGTCGTTATTGTCTCACGGTGTTCTGTCCTGCTAGGCTGCCCTTTCCTGTTCCTTTGGCCAGAGAGAGCAGGCGTCTCTTTGTGCCTTCCGTGTTTTGGGTGGGTGGCTTCCCAACACCCAGTCTGATACACAGGAAGCAAAAAGAAAGCCCAGGAATTCATTACTATGTCAGCCCTCGGGTCCTGAGATCTGTAGCTGGTTTGTCTTATGCTCTTTCAGAGTCTCCTTATGTTTACCTTGTATAAAATGCCCAGGAATTTTAGTTGTACTCAGCAGAAGAATTTGGAAAAGTATTTCTACTCCATCATCCTGGGAGCAGAAGTTCAAGTATTCTCTTTTTTTTTTTTTTAAGATTTTATTTATTCATTTGACAGAGAGACAGCCAGCGAGAGAGGGAACACAAGCAGGAGGAGTGGGAGAGGAAGAAGCAGGCTCCCAGTGGAAGAGCCTGACATGGGGCTCGATCCCAGAACTCCAGGATCACGCCCTGAGCCGAAGGCAGATGCTTAACGACTGAGCCACCCAGGCGCCCCTCAAGTATTCCTTTTTTAAAAGTTTTTTTATGGGGGCAGCTGGGTGGCTCCGTTGGTTAAGTGTCTGCCTTCAGCTCAGGCTCATGATCTCAGGGTTCTGATTTGGAGCCCCGTGTCGGGCTCCCTGCTCAGTGGGGAGTCTCCTTCTCCCTCTCCCTCTGCCCCTCTGTCCCTCTGCCTGCCGCGACTCCTGCATGCGTGCTCTCTCTCTCTCTCTCTCTCTCCCATTCTCTAATAAAAAATTAAATCTTAAAAAAAAAGTTATTTATGATGGAGAATTCCAAACCTATACAGACAGAGAGCTATCTACTGAAGCAGCCCCGGGTACCTATCACCTCGACGCCACAACTCTCGGCCAGTTCTGTTTTACATCTTCACTCTTACCTCTCCTCTCCCCCTGTATTGTTTTTATACAAATCCTAGACCTCATATCTTTATTTTTTAAAGATTTATTTTAGAGGGTGAGGGGAGGGGCAGAGGGAGAGAAAGAATCCTAAGCAGACTCCCTGCTGAGCATGGAGCCTGACGCGGGGCTCAATCTCATGACCCTGAGATCATGCCCTGAGTCGAAACCAAGAGTCAGACCCTCAAACCGAATGAGCCACCCAGGTGCCCATGGACCTTACATCTTTAATCTCTAAACATTCACTATGTATCTTTAAGAGATAGTTCTAGAATATCCACGTCAAAAGAATTAACAAAAATTCCTTAACACCATCAAATATTCAGTGTTCCTATTCCCTAGGACTCCTCACAATGAAGGGTGCTCATGGCTTGCTCTGCATGAAGGCTTCACACACAACATGGGTTTTAGGAAAGGCTTCTGCTTAGCTCATGGATGCACACTTTCAACACGCCTCACCCCGCAAGCGAGCCCTCCACAAAGATCTGCTTGTAGGTTTCCCTCACCCCCGCCCTCCATCCTGTCAGGGAATGGGTCTCAGCGAGTGGATCTCCAAGTGCCAACGGGCTGCTAACTACAACCTGGCCAATGTCCAAAAGATAAAATTTAAAAAACCTCTCAACCTTTTAGAACGTGGAGGATGAGATGTTCTCTATGTTTTTTGGTTCAGTTGGCAAAAATGTAGCAATGTGGCCACACAAGAGAGACAGAAAACTGTCCCTGCCCTCGGGTTCACCACGGGACAAAGATAGTATCTTAAGGCCCTACCCATGTGGCCTCACGTATGGCCTTCTTGCCTAAAATGGCACTTGGTCCTACTTCAAAAGAAAAAAGGGGCGCCTGGGTGGCTCAGTCGGTTAACCGTCCAACTCTTGATTTCGGCTCAGGTGATGATCTCAGGGTTGTGAGATCGAGCCCCGTGTCGGGCTCCAAGCTGGGCATGGAGCCTGCTTAAGATTCTCTCTCTCCCTCTGCCCCTCCCCACCAACACTGCCCTCCCCCACTCATGCTCAGTCTCTCAAAAAAAAGAGAGAGAGAAACAGACACAGAATTATTGTGTGATCCAGCCATCTCACTTCTAGGTATAGACGCAAAAAACTGAAAGGAGGGACTCAGATACTTGCATACTCGTGTTCACAGCAGCATTATTCACAGGAGCTAAAAGGTGGAAGCAATCCAAATGTCCGCTGATGGAAGAACGCAGGAGCAAAATGTGGCATATACGCGGGGTGAGATATTACTCAGCTTTAAAGGGGAACGAAATTCTGACACATGCCACAACATGGATGAACGCTGAAAACATTCTACTAAGTGAAATAGGCCACACGCAAAAGTACAAATATTGTATGATTCCACTTCCATGGAGTGCCTAGAACAGGCAAATTCATAGAGACAGAAAATAGAATGCTGGTTGCCAGGGGATGGGGGGGCTCTATAGTTTAATGGGACTAGAGTTTCAGTTTGGGAAGATAAAAACGTTCTGGAGATGGATGGTGGTGATGGCCTTACAACACAGTGAATGTACTTAATGTCACTAAAGGGTACATTTTAAAATGGTTAAAATAGGGAATGTTGTGTTACGCATATTTTACCAAATCAACAACAACAAAAAAAAAAAAAAAAAAAAGAAAGAAAGAAAAGAAAAGAAAAAAACAGGTACCTATGCATACATACATATACGGGTGTGTTTTGTTTGGTTTGGTTTTTTTATGGTGTGTTTCCTCCACAAGGACACGCTTAAAAAAAGGCAGACGAGGGGCACCTGGCTGGCTCAGTCAGTGGAGCATGTGACTCTTGATCTTGGGGTTGTGAGTTCAGGCCCCCTGTTGGGGTGTAGAGATTACTCAAAAATAAAATCTTAAAAAAAAAAAAAGGCAGATGAAGGAAATGGCAATGACTAGCCACATTCCTAACTGTAGCAAATAGTCATTTTCTAGAAAACAGCATCGTGAAAGGAAACCGTTTCACATTAACAATGGGGAAGCTGGACAGCCAGTGATAAGGTGACTGCAAACAAGCATTCCATGCCTTGATTAGCTTCAATCCACAACCAATGTTGTCGACAAGAGATTTATTTGGCTGTTTGAAGGTTGTTTTTTAGGATTTTATTTATTTATTTGAGACAGAGAGAGAACAAGTTGGGGGGAGGGGCAGAGGGCGAGGGAGAAGCAGACTCCCTGCTGAGCAGGGACTCCCCCTACCCCCCGCCGACACAGGGCTTGATCCCAGGACCCCAAGTTCATGACCTGAGCCGAAGGCAGATGCTTAGCACCCAGGCGCCCTGGCTGTTTGAAGCTTTTTGCCATGAAGGAAGCACAACCTTGAAAAATCCGAGATTCCTTATTCTAGCTACCAGCTTTGGTTATGGCTCAGAGCAAGCAGTTTTAAAGCAAGCATGCACATGCCAGCCTTCGAGTGAATGCACATCTGGGGAGGGCTTCAGACAAAGTCCCCAGGCCCTACACGTACAAATGATCACACGGACGCCATCTCGATGCCAAAAGGAACCTCAAATGGCAACCGGGTTTCTTCCAGAACTATCAGCCTGTCTCCACTGTTCTAAATCATGCTAAAAAGACAGATGACAAGAACCTGACCACTAAGATTGAGAACCACAAACAGCACCACCGCCTTGGTTCTCCGTCACCTTAAGACTAAGCTGATACCAAGTAGGGAAATGCTATCTTCAAAGGGAATGAGTGTATGGGATATCCTGTTACAAGACAAGGGCTCTGAACTCTTCAGAAAGTCAATGTTATTAAAAACACAAACAAACTGGGGGCGGGGGAGTAGCACCTAGGTGGTGCAGTTGGTTAAGCATCCGACTCTTGGTTTTGGCTCAGGTTTTGATCTCAGGGTCGTGAGACTGGGCCCCGCATTGGGCTCCGTGCTCAGTGTGGATCCTGCCTAAGACTCTCTTCCTCTCCCTCTGCCCCTCCCCACCCCCTCTAAAAATAAATAAGTCTTTAGGGAAATATTTTTTTCAGGAAAATTATTCTAAATTAAAAGAGTCTAAAGAGGGGTGCCTGTGTGGCTCAGTCATTAAGCGCCTGCCTTCGGCTCAGGGCGTGATCCCGGTGTTCTGGGATCGAGCCCCACATCAGGCTCTTCTGCTGGGAGCCTGCTTCTTCCTCTCCCACTCCCCCTGCTTGTGTTCCCTCTCTCACTGGCTGTCTGTCTCTCTCTCAAATAAAATAAAATCTTTAAAAAAAAATTAAAAAAAATATTAGAAGAGTCTAAAGAAACAACAAATACAGTAAGTGATCTTTTTCTTTTTTAAGATTTTATTTATTTGAGAGAGAAAGAGAGAGAATGAGATGGAGAGAGAATCTGAAGCAGACTCCGCACTGAGCACAGCCCAATGTGGGGCTTGATTCCACAACCACAAGATCATGACCTGAGCTGAAACCAAGAGTCGGACGCTTAACCCACGGAGCCACCCAGACACCCCTGTAGTAAGTGAATCTTAATCAGATCTTGGTTTATAAAACAACAAAATCTATAAAAGATGATTTTAGGACAATAGGGAAATGTTCGTATACACGGGATATTAGTTGACATGAAATTGTTAAGTTTCTTACATGTGATCATGAATATTATGGTTACGCAAGAGGATGCCCTATTTTTGGGAGAGGCTTGCTGATGTACTGAGTGAACTGTCACGAAGCCTGCAACTGATGTTCAAAGAATCCAACAATCTCACATCACATAACCGAAACAAGAAGGGCTAGAGAAAACCATTATGTTAGAATGGCTAGAACTGTAGATTCTAGCAGAGGATATAAAAGATATTTTGTGTGTCTAAATGTTATCTCAACTATAGTTGTAAAAATTAAGAAATATAATGCCTTCCTTCCTTTCTCCATAAAAAAGGGAATAAACTGTATCTCACTGTGCTGGTCTTTACCAGAAACCACACTAGGCTGAAATGCGATTGTTCTTAAAAAGCTGGTGTGCTGGAAGTCAGGTGCCAACCAGGACACCGAATGCCTCAAAATGCCTTCAACCCACCATAACGTTCTGAGCAGAGCACGGCCCTGCAGCTGCCTTGGTGATCATAAACAGGAAGTCTCAGCGAGGAAGTGTCTGGGGGTCACAACAGCTCCCTCCCCACCTGGAAATCTGAAGCAGCACGAGCATGACCAAAGGAGAAATGAATCAGCAGCCAGATGACCCGGCTCCTGCTCCACCCCCATCGCTGACAGTGCTGACCCGGCTGGGCACCCCCACCGCCAGTGGATTGGGCCTCTGATTCCTCATCTGAAAAATGGGAACAACAGTCCTCTCTCCGTCCCAGGGTTACTGCACTAAAATCACAATGCAACGAGCTCATCGCTCTCCATCAGGTTAAAGCAGCAACATTTCTTAGAGCCTACACATGTGAAGCAGAAACACTGGTCAATGTTTGGTCCAACAAATGGACCTTGGGGTAAAAAACAGCTGATAAAGGAGGCCTGGGGTGTCTGAAAGGATCAGGCCTATATGTTCTTTATGCTAAGAGTCTTCCTCCTGAAGCCACATAACCATGTCTAAGACCAGAGGACAAGCCTCAAACCCAGCAAGACCAGTGCTTACCTCGGCCATAGGCCCTGGCTTTCTTCGGGTTGAGTTTGGGTTTAAGAGGAGCCCCGGGCTTGAGCTTGGCTTTGGGGAACTGGGACAGGTAAGTCATCACCGAGTGCTCGTCCACATCTGGATGAATAATTTCTTCAGGAGTGATGACCTAGAATAAAGCATGGTAGGTGAATGCCCAGCACAATTCACTTGTAACCGTCAAAGCTTTGCCAATGTCTCTTAAGCCAAGCACTACAAATTTAAAGAAACCGAGTCAACCTCTAAATTAAGTGAAATTACATTAAAACGACCTGCCAATGTCAGTGTTTTTAACCTCTTAGAGGTGTCACTCTTCCTTTTGGAAGCTGAGGACTCGCTGACAATTCTATATGTAATTTCCAGAGGTGCATGCCCACCCCCGCAAAAAAAGCTCATTCACCCTCCAGGGAAACTTTCCAGAAGGGGTAAGCTACATCAAGTGAGAAGGAAGAAGACACAAGTACACATGGGATTGGAGCATATTACCAAAAAGCACATACCCTGTCCTTTTCCTCTCCTCATCTATCCATTGCCTGCATCTCTATTAACTCCATTACTAATAAAAGATAGTAGTAAAAACAAAGAGATAACACGGTGACATATGAGATATGTGGTCTAATATCTCTTGTTACAGACTGGATGTTTATATCCTCCCAAAGTTCACATGCTGACGCCCTAACCACCTGTGTGATGGTCTTAGCAGGTGAGGCCTTTGGGAGGGTAAGTAGGTTGAGATGAGGTCATGAGGATGGAGCCGCCATGATGGGATTAGTGCCCTCATAAGAAGGGAAGACCAGACCTCTCTGTCTTTGCCATGTGAGGACACAGCAAGACGCCAGTTGTCTTAAGTCACAAAGAGGGCTCTCCTCACCAAGCACTGAATCTGCTCACATCTTGCTCTTGGACTTCTAGCTTCCAGATACGAGAAATAAGCCTCTGTTGTTTCCACCATCCAGTCTATGGTATTTTGTCATACAGCAGCATGAGCTGACTGAAATGGGTTTCAAGACACTATGAGCTGTTCAAAGACATAGGGAGGAAATGAATTTCTCCTGACATGTAGCCTAGGAGCAACCTTACGCCCATGCCGGACAGGTGGTCCCCCCTGGAGGCAGCACAGCCTCGGGTCCACTACTTGACCCAGCCCTGAACAGTACCAAAAAAATCCCTCTGCCCCCAAGAAGGGTGCTGGGGAGCTAGGATGCTACTCCTCAGACCCAACAGAAGGCTCTGTGTCAGGAACCAGGTTAACCGAATGCGGATGAACAACATATATACCCAGCTTCCCTCACTCCATGATAAAACAGAACAAAACAAAACAAACAAACAAAATCACCAGAAAACATTCTGCTATTTGGCCTTCAGCAACAAAACAGCTACTTGGGTTTCACAGTTGCCTTCACCCATTCCATAAAATGTAGGAGATGCGCTGATTTGACGTTTCTTCTAGGCAGCTCCTTCAACAACTAACTATACAGTGCCAACATCACATGAACGTCAAAAGGAGATGGTTTTCGGTTTAGGAGGAGATGAAAAACATACCACACCACTTACTAAGGGTGGAAGAGCTAAGAAATGGGCCATGAAGCAGAGACATAATGTCAAAACCAAACCAAAGAAATACAGACGAGTTTTTCTACCTCCCAAACGATCCTATTACAAAAGCCACGGAACTCAGCTCTGAACACCAACGTAGACCATAATGTAACCTGTAGTGGGGTCCTCCATCCATGGCACTGGCTACTTACAACTGCTCTTGACCAGGGCTTCAACATGGGACTGTGGGGGAGTTTTTTAGCTTCCCTGGAGAACCTTAGAAGACGGGACCTCAAGCACACAATGTGGCTACTGCCGATGGTATCCAAGAGTTACCCACTTTCCAAGTTCTCTTGTTATAGTCCTGTGATAGGATTATGAGCAATACAAATTCTTCCGCAATTGCCAATAATGGTAGGTTATCCTGGTTTAAATTTTTTTTTAAAACTTCTAAGTCCTGTGACTTCCCCTAAGATATTGGGTTTAAAAAAAGACTTTTTAAATACGTAAAAAGTGGTCAAATATTGGCCATTTCTTACAGTGCAACCCTATCATTAAAGTCTACATTTGCAGTCTGGTGTCCCAAGATAGTCTTTAAGATCTTTGGAGCAAAAATACTACAAAATTTGCCACATGTGACAAAGAGCGATGTGAAGATTTTTGAATGATCTACAAGCACCCAAGTCAAGGAGAACCTATTATTATGGGTAAACTGAGGAAGATGGGCATGTGCCAGAGGCAATACTCTTTGAAGGCCCATGCTGAGGAGGACTGTCAGACCCAAAGTGGCATCCACAGAGTGCCAGAAGAAGCTGGAGGATGGAAACAGCCTCACGGAACATGGCGCTGCTTGTACTCATACCTGTGGGACACCCAGCCAGTCGTCTGCTTGCTGCATAGCTTCCCGTGCATTATCCACAGGCTTTCGTGGATCCCACGATTCCCAGTCTGGACACAGACCTGTTAACATAACACAAAAGATTCTGTTAGTATCTGACTGAAGAGATTAAAGGAAGCCCTGTGCTTCTATTCAGCCCCCTTGGTATCTTAATTCAGAGAACAATTTCTTCCAAAAATCACGATCAGTTATATACCTTAAGGGCAAAAAGTATCACAGATATGAGTATGCCAGAGTGGAAACTATTCTGAGACTAAGCTGAGACTTCTCCTTCAGGCTCTTATGTTCTTGCATTACCATGGACATTATCTGTTCCTTGAAGTGTGGTATAAATAAAAAAAAGGTCTGTAAAACTCCTTGGGCCTGGTGCCTTTTTGCAGGAGACTTTTGTTTTCCTCCCACCACCTTCATACTTCCTGGTCACTAAATGTGTAGGATTCACACCAGCTGGATACCCTGCAATTTAACTCAAAAATCTGACATTATCTATGTGGAGTTAGTGTCAGATTCCACAGGTGGAGGTCTCAGTCCCATAAGACTGCCCTCTTCCTGCACTTTGGATGTCACCTGCAAGTCCAGGTTCTCACCTGGGCTTCTAACACACCAGCTATAAATCAGAGGTTCCCACAACTCTCCTCAATTCATTTACTAGAGTGGCTCACGGAACTCAGGAAAACAGTTTAATTGCTGATTACTGATTTATTATAAAAGGATACAACTCAAGAACAACCCGATGAAAGAGATGCTCGCGGCAAGGTATGGGAGAAGGGGTACAGAGCGTCCATCCCCTCTCAGGGTGTGCCACCCTCCCCGTACCTCCATGTGCTTACTGACCTGAAAGCTCGCCCAAATCTGTAGTTCGAGAAATTTTATGGAGGCTTCATTATGTGAAGTAGGCATGATTGATTAAATCACTGGCCATTAGTGATTATTCAATCTCTAGCCCCTGTCCCTTCCCTGGAGGTCAAGAGAATGGGGGTAAAAGTTCCAACCCTCTAATCACATGGTTGGTTCCCCTGGCCCCAGTGCATGCGTAGGGGCTGTCCAAAACTCATCTCATTAACATAAACTCAGGTGTGGTTGAAAGGAACCATTATCATGGCTCTTACCACTTAAGAAACTCTAAGGACTTTTGGAGCTCTGTGCCAAGAAAGGGACAAAGACCCAAATATATATTTCTTATTATAAGTCACAATCCCATTCCTAGATACATCTAAAAACACTATGCTAGCATCTGTATAGTTCAAAAATCCACATGCCCAAAAGCCCAGACCTAGAATCATCTTAAAAACCTTTGTAAGCACGAGAAGTGTTAGGACTGAAGTAAACATCCACAGGTTTAAACTGGTAAAGAGGTATCTTAAAATGTGTCTGGAGGTGGAGGCAAGGAAGAAGGTGCCGGGAAATTAACTAATGCTAAGCTCTGAGTCAGTTCTGGATAACTGCAGCTTATAGGCTCTCAAGAAGAATGAGGCCTGGAGTCAGTCCTCCCTCCCTCCCCAATACAGACTAGCCAGCTCTGTTCACTGCACGGTGAGAACCACTAGCTTACTAAAAATGAATGTGACCAGCATATATTCAGAGTATTCATAAATGGAAAATATGATTATTAGAGTAAATTTTTTATTAGAAGCAATTTTGGGGGTGCATATAAACACGGGCTCTGGTTTTTCTACTGAGTGTGTACCAGCAAACCCTACCCATCAATCTAAACCCTCCAGTGAGGATAATTATTACCTTGGTGTACTCTCAACCGCTCAGAAAAGGGTGGAAAACCTCCAACTGGATCCCAACCAAACACTATTTCATAGCCATGCAGAAAGAAAAGGGTGAAGAAAGCCATATATAGTCAAACCAGCGGTCGATAAAAATGGGTACTTTCCACTCAATGGAAGTTTTTAGATTTTCATGCCAAGTCAACTAACAGGGCCACATGTTTCTGCTGAAGTCCATGGGAAACCAGGCACCAACTGTGGGAAGAAGCAGGACTTTGTGGAGTCTGAAAGCCAAACCAAGGCGTGCTCCAAGAACTAGGGGCTTCATTGGGAATTTGGGTAAATAACAGTTCAATGTTCAAAAAGCCAATGGACACACCTAGAGGGTAAACAGAGCCATTTTTAGTTCCCTTTGCTCTTACAATGGGCTCAAACCAGCAGAATACACCAATCCCAGCAAACCCAGCTTTCCCAGTGGAAAGCCAGGAGGCTTGGGGCCCACACACCCCCATCCTGAAGAGATGGCTTAGGCAGCTTGGACACTTACCCGGAGCACAGCTGTCTACTAAGGCCCCCAGAGCCTTGCCATCTTGCCAGTTCTGGTTGAAGTTGGTGATGGGCAAGTAGGGGATCTTGTTCTGAATCCATCCCAGCAGCCTCTGCTTTGGTGTCTGCTTCTTGGCATCATCATCCCCTTCATCCTCCCACACAGGCATAGAGATGGAGTAGTGAAGGATGAGTGTCCACACCAGGCCCAAGATGAGCTTCAGGTTCCCATCCACGATGGCTTTGCTATCTGGGGAGAGAGGCACAGGCTCGAGTTGGCACATTCCTCTGTAAACGAAATCCTCATCTGTTAGAGAACCACACAGACCCATTTCAGAGTGAAAGGAGGTAATGTGAGAACTGGCTCCAGAATCCTTGAGGATGAGAATCGATGAAAGAAGGTTCCAAGATTTTACAGGTATCATTAGATCATGAGTACATGAAACTGCATTAGACTTTTCTCTCTCCTTTTGTATATGTTTGAAATTTACCGTAAAAAAAAAAAAAAAAAGAGCTTTTAAATTTGAAAGAAAGTATTTCAGAAATACAGACAATTAAACAGGGGCAGCTGAATTCCAGAGACAACCACCTGCTAACTTGATACTATGTGATCTACCAGATTATGTGTGTGTTTGCTGCCCTGAATTTATATTATACTATACAACGGGTCTCAAAATTGTTCTTTTCACTAATCGTTATGTCCTGGATACCTCTTCCCTATAAAAAGTTGTTTCTGTTTACACTCCCATCTACAGGTTTAAGAGGCCAGTTTCCTCTCAGATCTCACCATCACTGGGTGTTAGCAATCATTTTCATCTCTGCTCTTCTCACAAGTTAGTCATTCATAAGATAAAGCCCTTAATAGTTAAGCTAATCCAGCCCGGCAAAGTCTCTGTTGCCAGGAGGATAAGTGATTGGTCCAAGGTCATGGCTCCTTTCTAGTCTACTCCCAGCTTAACAGAACATGCCAAAGCCAAACCCAGGACCGTTCTAGGGATCTTCTAGGAATCTCACTGCTGCTGCTTTCTACCTTCTGCTCCTCCCTTGGCTTCTCTGTGGCCCTCTGTCCTCTGTCCTCTTACCAACCTCTACCTACGTCCATCAAAATCCAACATTATCAACGAAATCCCCTCTGTCACTCGTACTCCCCTCCTCTACCTCTCCCCACGCACTTCCCCTATCTATCCTCTCTCTCTCTCCCTCACACTTCCCTTCCTATCCCCCATCTCTCTCCCCCTCTCCCCACACACTTCCCTTCCTATCTACCCCTCATCTCTCTCTCCCTCTCTCTCCCCTCTACCTCCTCCCACACACTTCTACTCCTATCTACTCACCCATCCCCCCCAACTTCCTCCACCCTTTCCCCACCAAAATCCCCTGTTGCAAGCCCCCATTTCTACCAGGACTCCAAACTGAAAACGTTAGAGCCATCTTGGACTTCTCCTTCAAACCCCAGGTTTCTCCAACATGTCAATCCCCTCTCCATCTACATCTCTTGGCAAATCCTTTTCTCCACCTTCCCAGTAAATATGTGGCCCCTCCTACCTCTCTCAGCGTCCTCAACAGCCGTGAAGTTGAACCATGTTCACATAACCTTAGAACTATCTTTCTGGTCTCGTAACTCTGTGCTTCCAAATTCACCAATGATCCCGACTGCCCACAGTCAAACTCCTTAGACATATAGCACGCCCAGAACCCCCAAACCCAGCCTGCTTTTTCACCCTTGTCACCCGTCCCGCCATAGTTCACACTGCTCACACAGACACAGAGACTTCTCATTCCTGGACCACGTCCTGCTTTGAACCCCTCGGACCTCTCCAACTTGATCTGTATTGTGCTCTGTATTCCCTTTGATGGGAAGACCCTTCACCCCACGCTCCTGTGGGACAACCCCTGGCTCCTCAGTCAAGGGCCAGATCCAACAGTTGGTGGCGCTTCGCTCCCGCCAGCATGTGTGTGACTGTGCCAGGGCCCTCTCAAGACAAAAACCAAGCCTCCCAGGCCCCACTGCAGGACTACGAGCACCTGCTAGGGAGTAACTGAGCCTTCGCCATCTTGGAGCTCCCTTTACCGAGTCCCACCCACCCATCCACCATAAACCACCTGAATGACGGTTAAACAAACACACGCCGGATTGCACTTAATGAAACCCAACTACAACCACATGAGAAATATACACACATGCTGATAAGGAGTAAATGGCACGCCACTTAAAACCGAAAGGGTGGAGGCTTTTCTTTCTTTTTTTTTTTAATTAACCTGTTTATTGTTAGTCCTCTCACAAGAAAAGATCCTCTTAACAGGGCACACCCAAACCCACAAAAACCAAAGGTAGCTTTATGGCTGCAGATGCAGTCATAATAAAACTTGTTCCTGTAAAACTGTGCAGAGTAAAGATTATCATGAACTGGCTCGTGAGACAATCTATATTTGAGCAATCCTCACTCAAAGTTAAGGTGCCCAGAGATTTTCTATGTAATGAACTGTATAAATAATAACGTTTAAGCAGGACAGTCCATGTAACTCACAGGGCCCAGCAACAAATGAAAATACAAAACTCCTTGTCCAAAAAGTATTAAGAATTTCAGGATGGCAGCAGAAGAGCATTAAACCAAGCAGAGAACCCTTCTCAGGGCAGGGTCCTATACTGTATGACCATGAAGATTGTATGACCATGAAGCCACCTCTGCTTCTGAGGTCCTGTGGTCAATAAAGCAGCAGTCGTCTGCACAAAACACTTGGCCGTGCACAGAACTTGGACATCCAAGGAAATCATCCCACCACACCGTATATATGCTTCTCCAGGTGACAGCCCTTGACCGTGATGGAATTTTTTGATTAGATATCCTGTTAGAAGGTTGTCTTTGAAGTGCTGATTACTGAGTTACTACCTACCAATCGTAAGAAATTCCAGGTCAAACAATTTTCCATGCCAGTTTCCTTTACTCAAACTACAGGGAGAAGAACAGTCCTCAGAAGGGTGGGGGGTGGGGGCAGGAAGGAAGAAAGTATGTGTACACTTATCGTTAGTCAGGGTCCCCGGTGGTGAACCACGGAGGGTCTGGTCTTGCACCAGGCAGGATCCAAACAGACCAAAGAGTCTCATCCAGCCACAAGTATCAGACTGCAAAGTTCAACTTTCCTGAGTTATGTGTTAAGTGCTTTTCAAATGCAAACTTGCAGATCTGATCCATAAATCAAAACATGAAACCAGTGTGCTCTATTTTTACCCAGCTTACACATGCTGGTCGAAAGGAATGAGACATGAGTATTTTTTAAAAAAAATTTGGGGGGAAATATGACCCAGTAAAAGCCTGAGCCAAACGTATGAAAAATACAATGCCCAGAACTTCTGTTTCCAATGAATTCAAGGTGGGTGTCCAAAGAGGAAAGCCCCCATTAAGGTCTCACTGGGACAAATGATACTTTTGTTCTGCTATTCTAAGAAGCTGGAGAAAGAACAGTCCTCGCTCCAAAAGTGATTTTGACAGGTGAAGGTTCAAATGCTTTACCGAACTCTTGGAACAATAAAAAGATGGCAGCTTGCCCAAAAGGTCTCCCCTCTCCCACCCACAAGAAACAGGAGAGTCCCAACGCCTTGAAACCGAAATGCTACAGAGCGTCACAGGGTCGATGTGAGACCATCCCAGCCGACTACGGGGTTTTCAAATGTGAGTACGCTCTGTGATGTTTATGTCGAGTATAAACATGGAACAGAAATGTAAAAGGAGGAAAGGCCAGGTCAGCTGGAAGCCTCCCTGGCAGGATTCCACCTCATTGAGAGCCTCTTTATGGAATAAAATAAGCCAACGCCCGCCACGCCTGCTGGACCTCCTAGAATCTGCTTAGAGTGTCGGTGGGTTGGAATCTGGCCACAGGTTTCTCCTCCCCAGATCCAACCAATCCCCATTCCCATGTAACTGGGCCTGGCTCTGGCCAGCGCTGACCCTCCAACCACACACCCCCTCTGGAACTACTTAAAATTACCCAGCATTGCTTCCAAGTGAGGCCTGTGGCTTCTTTTCTTTCTCTTTTCTTTTTTTTTTTTTAAAGCTAGAAAGTTAATTTGAGCTACTGTAGGTTCCAGGACGGAATGTTTTCGCGTCACTTCTGTACACCGGTTCCCCAGTCCTCCCTGAGCAGCAATCAGGAATGGGCACATTTTCGGGGGAGGAAACCGGCTATTTTTAGGTAATCTTTGGAAGCATCATGGAAACATCTACTGTGCAGACAAGTTCCTCCGAGGAAGGGAGATGGTGATCTTTCCCTCTCTCCTATCAGGAGGGCGGGATTCCTGCGGCCATCTGCGTGCCCACCACATTCACCGTGCTGACCTCCCCTCATATTACTGAGGGCTGTGTGGTGGAGGCCGGGAGGAGAGGCCTGGGCAGACACCATCCCACGTTTTCGCTCTCCTGAGTAAGAACAACAGGTCATTGATTTGCCATAACACAGCAGCTCACTGCTAGGTGAGAAACAGCCAACACAGACTACAGGAATCAAGCAGGCGTAGAAGTTTCAGAAAAGCTCCTTCTCATATGCCTGGGGAAAGTACCCAGGCCATGCGCCAGCTCTGATTTAGCCATCTGGAGAGGGGTCTGCCGCACACTCTGCTCTGAGAGGCAGTGGGGCACCATGGTTGCAAGGACAGGCTCTGGAACCAGCAACCCAACTAGACATGTGACTTCGAACAGTCCATCCACCCTCTCTGGACCGTTTCCTCGTTTACCAAATGGAAGTGATCACAGTCAACACCTTCACGGGGCTGTTGGTGAGGAGGAGGTGGGTTACAGAACACCAGGAGTTGAGCACAATGCCAGGTACAGGGTAGGAGCTGAATATTACCTCCCTCCCCTTTCTTACTCCTTCACCTCAGACCTGAATACCTGCTACGTGCCCAACACACTTCCCCAGAGCCAGAAGCCCAGAAGCTATAATCCCAGGTTTGCAGGCAAGCAGGAAACGAAAGGCAAGACAGTACTTTGTAAATTAAGAGGAGGATGAGACATGTGTCACTTCTCGGAGCCAAGCAATTCATTAGAAGGGTCAGGAGTCTCCGAGGTCCCCAATCTCCTGTTCCGGGAGGCGGCTGACCCACACACTACAGTGAACCCAGGCCATGTGGGGTCGGCGCCAGGGGGACACTTCTGTGCTGAGGGCTTTAAGGAGATCCAGATGGCCTGAGATCCCAGACAGAAACCAAGAACCACCCAGGAACCCAACTATTGATCATTTATCAGACCTCCCTGAAAGAGAACACGGTACAAAGAGCAGCCCACAAGAGCCCAGAGTCTGGCCCCTTCTTGACTTCCCAACGTCACATTGCCCGGGGGTTCACCTTGATCTCTGGCCTCTGCTGGCTTAGCCTGGAACTCTCCCCACCTCTCCTGACCTGGTTAACGCCTCTTCTATATCCGACACTATAGTAGGTCCCTGGTTAAACGTGCCCTTCTCTTCTAGTGGGACTAAGGCCACGCTGAAATAAGCCCCTGCCACGTCTGCCTCCCCTGCTCAAAGCGTTAGCTCTGCAAATGTAGGAACAGGCTGTTCCGCTCCTCTAAGCATGGCCACTTGGCTGTTTGGGGGACAGGCTGCCACACGCATGGCTCCCCTTCCTCTCCTCTCTGGTGCTCTAGGAGTGACAGAGTTGCCTCTCATTGGATGCAAAAGTCCACGCACAGCCTTTCAGACAGAATGCTAACCTGCTCCAGACGGTGACCCCCTCTGCACCCCCAGCAGGCCACACAGCGCGGGGCACAGGAAGATGGCTGGGGGGGGTTCACTAAGGCTCCGCGCCACCACACTTGAGCCCTGGCCAAGTGATCCAATCCCAGTGTGCCTCAGTGACTTGCCCTGGAAACTGGGGAAAATGCTGGAACAGGAGCACAGGGCTGCTGGGGAGCCTGCATGTGATAACGCATTTGCAGCACTCAGACGCCTACACACTCAGCTGTCATGAAACGCTCATCTTGTTACTATTATTCTTACCACCACCGACTTCAACATCCTTTTATCAACCTTGAGACAGAAAGAACAAAGGCAGAAGGGAAAAGTGAAAGCTTAGCTGTTAAAGGTGGTGACCTCCACGTTTGCACTGGGGTTTCCTGTCAGCCCTGACTGCCTAGATGAGCCAACCAAAGCAGCATCCTGTGCAGGGCTGCCCCGAGGCAACCCCACACTGCAGTGCTCAGATCACCTGGGCCCAGGACCCAGGTGGCGGAACTGGGGCTCACTGGCCTCCCAGGCTGGCTTTCCGGTTTCTCCCCATCCTGCCTTCTTTCCCAGCCTCAACAAACGGTGGCTGAACTGTTGGCCTCCGTCGTCCAAACAAGAGGGCACCCTCCAGTAAAAGCAGGCGGTTCCCCGCTGTCCTCAGTTTCTCAGCTGCCACCTGTTTCACGGTCATGAGGAGGAGGGCCGTCTCAGTCTGCTGCCCAGAACCGGGATGCATTTCCGGGAGTGCGATGGTCCTTCCATCCGTACGGCAGATGATAGACTGTGTACCTCGGCAGGACTGTGTACCTGCCTGGACACCTGTGGGCAGGATGAAGGGCCAGGCTGGCTTCTCTCCTGCTTGGGGCTTCATCTAGGGCCTGAAACTACCCAAAGGCAACACAGACTCACAACCAGGTGACTCACACTGCTGACGATGGAGGGGTACTGCCGTGAAGGCCACTAAAACCCTCCCTCCCCTTTCCCCAGGCTTGCAGCTTCCAGCTGGATGGCCCTTCCCAGCCTCCCTTGCAGCTCAGCAGCATGGCTGCTTCGCCAATGGACGGTGTGCTCTCACTTCGGGGCCCTGGCCAGATGCGGGGGGTGCCTCCTCCCAGCACTCCCTCCTAGTGCCAGCCAGAGACCCTGACATGACAGTCACTTAGCTTTGACTTGCCCTAGGGGAGGCCAGGCAAGGTGGTAGAGGGAACCTGGGTCCCAGAATAAGGTGCCCTGACAACCTGAAGACTGAAAAAAGTTACTGTATTTGGGTTTGGTTTTTTGTTTTTTGTTTTTTTTTTTTTAATTTTTATCTCTTTGTTACAGCAGTTTAATATAAAAAGAGGATGTTCTGGGCCTTGAAGTCCTGAAGTCACATGGGCCTATGTCTATCAGTAAGATAAAATACAGACCACAATAAAATAAGGGTGGATTGGGGCACTCAGGTCGGCTGGATTTCCGATCCTTTTTCTTACTCAGGAACTCTCCAGGATGACAAAGGAGCTGTCGGAGTTAACTTTTACACTTCACTATGTCAGGGTTCAGTTAATAAAGAGTGCATGTGGAAGGCCTTTGTATGTTAGTAATTTTTCAGGAGATGACACAATAGACCAGGGGTGGCAAATGGCATTGGCACGTGAGGTGAAGACCCTTTCAGCGTGTTGAGAAAGATTCTGAGGCCCTATCTGGGGTCAGCAGGAAAGAAAATTGATTACTAATGTCTGCCATGAACAGGCACGGGAATAGAGGCTCGGCGAGGTAGAATTGTGCAGATTAGCCATGCCTGCCCTGGGCACCACATGGGGAGTAGTGGCTGGGATTTCTCTGCAAGAGAATTGAGTAAACACTGCCAGACCCCTGATTTGAGATTTCTACTATAGGCCCATAACACATTTCTTATGCATAACCTCAGACTTCAAATTTCCTACTTGGCCAACTATTCCTTCTGTTTTCTCTCACTTGCTGGACAACTTCTGCCTGGAATAATTGGAACAAATTATTTCATAAATACCTTATTTTTATTTTGGTACAGAGTTTTTGGTGGACATTCAGATCACCGATACTATGGTGGTGTTCTGCTTCCGAATTTATCCCAAACACCAGATTTTCTGGTGAAGAGGTATTCTTTATTTAAAAGATGCATTTGCATCACCAAGTGGGCTTTTGAATGCCTCTTTTGAAAAGTTCTTATCGCTTCTGGGAATTACTTTCTATCCATCAACAAAGTCACTCTGGATTAAATGAGATAGGTATATGAACGGGCCTAGAACTTAAGTCCCTTCCAACTAGTATTATTGGGATAGCCTTGAAAAGTTAGAACAAGGATTCTAGCCTTGTTATAAGGATTAAAGAAAGAAGGAAAAAAGGAAAGACACCCCAAAATGGTCAAAGCAATGTATTCTACACTAGGTTTTCGATCTCGAAGTCACAGGCCTCCTAAGTGAGTGGTAGGATGAGGGCCCCAGGGACCCCTGAGCCTGAGCAGGGAGTGGAGCAGCCAGGAGTCCAGCCACTGGGAGGCCCCAGGAAACCCCGGAGTGAGCTCAAAAGTTCTCAGCATGGTGTCTGTCCCTCACTCATCACTTCCAGGCACCATGACTCTGAGAACATGTCCAACTGAAATAATAAACACTGGCTGTGAACAGAGGTCTTGGTCACCTTTTGACTCCACCTCAGGCTCACCTGAAACACGGTCCTCCAGCTCAGTCTGTGACGTGGCAAAACCACCTCACCTGAAACGCAGTTCACAGCCCACCCTGTGCACGCAAACGCAGCCCACAGGGTAACCCTTTGAGAAAAAGCACGAAGGCAGGAGGAACCATGCCCAGAGACTCCTAAGCCCCTCCCCTCCTGACATCAACAGCAACCATGCTGTAAGAGCAGCTCCCTCTCTTCCAGACCTGCCCCCGGGGCTTGGCCCTGTGCCACATGCATCACCTCCCATAACCCTCCCTGCGACCCGCTTTTATGGTTAATCTCATTTTACAGATGAGAAGACAGAGGTCCATAGAGGCACCAGCCAAAAGTAACAGAGTTACTAGATTTAAACCTAGTTTAAACCCAGTTCTCTCCGTTGTCCGAGCCCCAAAACTCCCTACTTCTCTGAATGCACATTATGTCAGGACAACTGTATTCGGTGAGCACAACAGGACACACGTTTCACAGATGAGGAGACTGAGTACCAGGAAGGGACACACCCTTGGGACCCACGGCCGGTGAGCGGTGTGCTTGGGAGGGGAACCTAGGCAGGGCCTCTGACCCTGTAACTGCCCCCATCATTCCCACGGTCCCTAAACTGTCAAGGTTCTGGCAGAACAATGTGGACAGACAGCACAGAAAGTGACAGCACCAGGCCTGGGTGGTGCGATCAGGAGTCAGACACAGATTATTTTAGCTCCCGTGCCTCAGTCATGACTCAGCCTCCACTACACCCCAGGAACTGGGGATTCCAATGACCCAGCATCCGGGAGGTCCGCCATGCATGCCCTACTGCTCAGCATGGGAAGTCGGGGAGAATGGCAGAAGATACAGCTCTGCCCTCGTTTCCCCAAACCTATTCAGCTGTATTTTCCCTGGAAAATAGAAATTAGGGTCACTCACATACGTGAAAGCTCAATTTGTTCTATTCATCTGTTCTCATACCCAAAAAATACTTTGTGCTTACTGAATGCCAGGCCCTGTGCTGGCTACAAATTATATTTTTATGTAAGATATTAAGTTAAATTGGCTTTAAAACACTCCACAAAGAGATGACAACATTATTATAATGAAAACCATCCGCCACCCCCCTACTCGCTCCCCTCCCCGCCCCGCCCCTGCAACCCTGCCCCAGGGCAAGACATTGAAGATCTTTTAAGAAAAAAAAGAAAAAAAATTTTTTTTTGCCTTTTGTGTCTCATGCTAAGCTGTTTCCTGAGGTCAGTTTTTTTTTCTTTTACAATTAAGAGTAAACAGGCAAAAAATAATAATGCTGATGACTAAGACAGGTATTCATCCCTCCATTGCAAACATGTAAAAGCTGAGCCTTGTTACAAAAAAGATCAAGGTGGTTTCCTTGGTTTGAAAGGGGAGAAATCAGTTTGCATACCCCTACCCACATAGCTCACCTCATGTTACAACCCATATAAGCCTGTTATAGAAATGGCAGCCTGCCCAAAGATTGTGAAGTCATAAAAAGAACAAAACTCCCAATTTCAAGTCTTGAATAGGAACCAAGCTGAGGAAAATTCCAAATAATTTATAACCGCTGGCTCCCATCATTACTAACAGAAAAGGGATGAGGCTGGAAGAAAAGAAATTCTCAAAGGACAGATACAGGGAGGGTCTTTACCTGTATGGTCAGTTTTCAGACAGTTCCCCCACTATCGAATTTGTACCCCCAAATTTGAATCTTCAACACAAAATTACATAAGGAGGCCTCCGGACACATGTGCCACCCAGCCACAATGGAGCCCGCTCGGCCCAGACACCGAGCTCCTCTGGTGGGAGGAATTCCACGCCACCAATATCCCCGGATAAAGAGCGTGGGCATGGGGGCAGGACGGAACCCACTCAGACAAAGGGGAGCTCACTTGCTAAAATAATTGGAAGCCAAGTAACCCAGGGGCCAGGGACATGGAAGTAGGCAGTGATGGGGCAGTCAGGGTTCAGAGAAGCCTGGTTTCCCTCCCACGCCTGGCTAGTGAGTGACCCCGGTACTGCGGCGGGTCACCTGGAAGCTGAGAGTCAGAACTGAACTCACCACGTCAAGTGCTTGTCAGATGATAGAGTAAATCAGGCAGTGCTCTGCCTTTTGAGGGACCCACCGTATCAGCAGAGACCAGGACAGCTACTATTATTATTACTGTAACATTATAAACACACACAAGTTCAAGGACTAACAGTGCCCCATTAATATCATGAAAGATTCAATGCCATTCAATTCTGGTTCAAGACTGCTCAGAGCCAAATACCCCAGAACTGTGCCTTCCAACACAGACGAGCATTCCATCTGCTAACGACCACAAGACCAGCCCCCATCAGGGACCCGGGATTAAGGCTGATAGAATCAAGATGTTCTCTGCTCAGTGAGCTGCCTCAATGAACTGGCAGTCTGCTAAAAACTGCAGGCCACCCCAACTCCTCCAGCAGATTCCTGAGCAGTCTGCAGGGGCCAGCCTGGGCCACTGTTGACAGAAAATTAAATGCAAGGTCAATAAATTCAATATGAAGCACAAAATATTCAAGAAAGTTCCCTAACGGGATTCCTTTCTCTAATGGGGGGAAGGGGGGGTTGGATATGAAAGTGATCTTTAACCATGAAAGCAGCTCGTTACCATCATATAATGAGGGAGTAAAACTGAAAACAACGTAAATGCCTTCCCATGAATAAACAGTTAAATAAACTTTACAGAACATTCATCAAGCAAAAGAGTAATAGGCTGCTGTGAAAAGAATAAGAAAGATATGTTTGCTCCAGTAGGGACGGGCCTTCCTGATATATTAAGGGAACAGGAGCATTTGTAGCAAAGTATAGAACGTGCAATTCTGTTTCGGAAAAGGCATGACTCTGTATCTGAATAGAAAAATCTGGAAGCATGCACACCCGACTGTGTTCACTGGCTCTCCCTGGGAAGAAGACTTGGGGTGATTGCAAAAGACGAGCTTTCTCTTTTTTTGTTGTGACATGCTCCCATGTTTGAATTTCTTTTCTCAGTTTAAGTTACATGCGTTACTTTTATAATAAATTGTGACACACACCTCCCCAAAGAAAGAAACAGTATATGTGAAGGAACTCTTCATTGAACAAAACTGCTCGTCGGCATCTAGAGGCACTGATGCGGGAAAAGTGACAGGTTTTATCAAATGATGAAAGCATTGTGTACAGTAGGTTCGCACATGAGTAACAAGGTGGCCAGGGAATGGCATCATTGCGTTCAGATATGCACAGAATACCTCTAGAAAAGACAAGACACTGTTCACCAGCTGCATTTGCGTCTGGGTAGGGGAACAGGGAATGGGGGTGGGGGGAGTGCAAGGGAGCCAGTCTTATCTTTTTACGCTGAGTATGATTCTCACCATGTTTGATGTCCCCCGTCAACAAGGAACCAGCAAATCCATGGAGGCCTTGTAGGATGGGGCAGATGCCTTTCTGGTGACCACGTCTGCTCCGTTGTCACACAGGGGCCGTCCAAATGCCTTCCTGGTCCCCAGCCATACACACTCTCCTGGACCAACAGTTTCTGCCTCAGGAGATGGCCTCTGCCATTTCCAGACAGCTTGCCAGAGGAGTGGAAGATGTTCAAGATTACCTTGTGAGAAGATGGAGTCGTCCAGTTGCCTTTGGGCCTGCTTAACAAGCCAACCAAAAAAAAACCCCAAAAAACAAAAAAACTATCCACCTTTCTGATCCCTTCCTACCTTATTCCCTGGCACCCTGAGAGTGTCTTCCCCATGACGCAGAGGCCCAGCACTCAGTTATACTGAGGACCGAGGGCCCAGGCCCAGTGCAATGACCCCACCGAATTCTCATTGTTGCTTTGGGAGACATCCCTGTTAGTCCCATTTTCCAGATTAAAAAACTGAGAAGCAGATAAATCGAGCCCATACGTGGTGGAGGGGGATTTGGATCTAGGCCATCCAGCTTCAGAATCTGCTGCTGGCCATGCCACCTGGAGACCAGGTGGGGCTGCAAGCTTCGAAGAGGCTCATACGCAGACATCGTAATATTACAAAGGCTTTCTAAACTGGCAAAAGCTGAGGAGGAAGTCAACGCTGAGGGTTACATCATCCTCCTGAAAGAGATTTATCGCTGTGCCCCTGAACTCTGTCCCACGATAAACGGCCACGGCAGTAAAATAAACAGACCAGGCACATAGCAGGTCAGCTTCTCTGCTAAAATGGGAACAAGTCCCAACATCCCTAAGGCATAAGCAAGTGACACACACGGAATATCCAAGGCCCCACCCTAGCCACAGCTGCCAGTGACTGAAGACGCACGGCCCACCGCCAAGCGTCTTCAGTACCGCTTCTTTATCTAAAGTGTGCTGCACTTGAGCTGGAAGCTGCTTCCTGGCTCAGCAAAACACCAGCTCTGCTAAACCTGGCCTTGAGGAAGATTTGTCCCTCTGGCTGCACTCACAAACCCAGTCCTAACTTAGACCATTTACCAGGAGAGGTTGTTTACCTTAAATCAATTCAATTTTCTTTTTCCCTCAGCCTAGTTTATTTACGTATACACACACACACACACACACACACACACACACAAATTTTATGTGTGTGTATGTGTGTGTATACATACATAAATTTATATATATATAAATTATATATATATATATATAAATGATTCCCTAGTCACTTTATTTTTAAACATGTGAAAATACATAACAGTTACAATTTTTAAATGAAGGCTGTGTAACACCTACTGACATCTTGTGTACCATAGCTTTGAAAAGACTACTCTAGACATTAGCTGGTTTTCCAAGACAAACTGCTCCTGGGTCAAATAAGCTGGGGTTATAGGGAATTGAACAATTTTAAACTGCTGCAGGACTTCTCAGAGCCTTAAATATGCAAATGTACACTGACAATCTCTGAGAGCACTAGGGTGCCACACAGCATTTCCCAACTTTACTGGATTAGGGAACTTTTTTTATATGCTCTCAAAGAACTCTAAAGTATCCAGAAGATACTTCCGTAATTCTACCTTAAATTGCCCTCTAGATCTTCTACAAACCCTTTCCCTGAATGTTCCCATAGGCTTGGAGATTATGTTTTCTATAAATGGTAGATGTGGGGTGAGGAAGACAGGCAAGGGGCACAAAAGGAAGATGACAGAATATAAATTATTGAGGCTTTCTCTGATCTACAAGTATTTTGGTGGCCGGGATTACGAATCTAGAACCATGTTACTTGGAATCAATGAATTTTGCAGATAAAGGGTAATAAAAGTAGGTTCTCAAAACATTGTTTCCAGTGAAGGGGGCTAAAGGGAAGCATACCCCTTAACCATGATGTTTATGCAATTCTGGTGATAACCAACTCACTTAAAAACCACACGAAGAAACAGCTCATTGTTCCAGTGCAAACTGTAATTCCTAAACATGGGTCATGATTTAGAGGGATCCAGGCCAAAAGCAGCCTTCTCCTTTCTGGGTTTGCTTGAGAGCTTCTAATGTCAAAATCTTCATCCGCAGACAATGTATTGCCAAGTGGGAAGAGTCAGAGAAGAAACTTGGTAATTTGGACCACCGCTTAATGCAGTAGAAAGAGGGGAGTTGTCCTGATGGGAGCAAGTGCAGTATCAAATTATGTGAGCAGGGAAAATTTCCAGAAGCTCCACCCCATGGCCACTTAGCTCTAAACTTCCCGTAATGGGATGGGGGTAGGGGGGGTGCTTCCTGCCATGGGAGGAAAAAAGTTGGTAAAAATTATTTACATAATAACTGAAACACATCCAAGTAGCATTCCTAGTGCTATCTAAGGATGAAATACTCATAAGCATACCGACAGAGCAGTGAGCCGCACAGCTTGAGCGCTAATTAAAGCCACTCTCCAAGCTTCTGTGCAGTGCTGGATGGGAATCTGAGATTCAGTCAACTGTCATCCAAGCATCCCAGATAGGGAGTGGGCTTGGTCTCTAGCACCATTGTGATTCTAGTACCTAGCATGATGCTGACCACATAGTAAAAAGGAGAAAAGCAAAAGGGGGGAAACCGCTGCCATCTACTAACCTGACCAACAACTACCCACTCATCAATACACCTACCAACCAAAAATCAACCAGACAAGCTGACCAGACAACCAGCAGTCCACACATCTACCAAACCACCACCCACTTAGTCAACCAACTACCAAACCCGAGTGGACTCATCCTGGACCACCCTCTCCCACCAAATCCTTTCCTTCCCCCAGGCCTGCTGGCCACCTCTAAATCGATCCCCAGCCCAGCAGCCCTAAGCTAATGGCAGGCCCCCTCCACTGGCCATTCCTGTCTCTGTCCACAGATGAGGAACTCTTAACTCTTCCCAAATCTCTCCACGGGTTCCAGCAAGGCCACCCCATAGCCCTGAGGCACCGCCCCTTCTCAGGGACATGTAAAACAATTTGAAAGTTGGGGGAGCTGGGGGAAGAACTGGTTCCAAAACAAACAAAAATTTCAAGAAATTGAAGTTAATAAATATTTTATTAAGTGCCTGCATTTAGCATTGTGTCTTCCTCACTAACTGCGTTCTATGGTTGACATCTATGGAGATTTCATTACATGTGAAAATGACTTACAGGTTCGTTTTCTCACATCCTGAGAATTCCAAAGTATACATTATAATTGCTGAGAAATCAGTCAATTGTAAAATAAAGGAGTGAGTCACGGCCAAATAATATAACAGAATACAAATACAAATAAATAAGAGCAAAAGTATTTTTTTTAAGTCTTTCAAATTATTCTATGACAACACTTGCACAAAACACACCCTTTTTTTAGTATGAGAGATGGGTGTGTTTTATTGTATTTGATAGGACAGACTCAGGGCCTAAGGTCTTAAAACACCCCAGCATGCCGTCCGAAGGCTGAGCTCCCTAGCTGTGCCCCAAGGCTTCCACGGCTGGCCTCTGCCAGTGTCCCCAGCCAGCTGACCCTCCGCATGCCCTGGGCCTGTGCTCCCCCTCGGGCAGAACCCCGGGCTGCTCCCTCTGTTCAGAATGCCCTCCTCTCCTGCCTCTCACTAGGTGGCTTTCTTAGCCACCCTTCAAGATCCAGCCTTCTCGGATACATTCCCTTTCTCCTTGGCATCATGCTTTCTGATATCTGAAGACCATCTCACAAAGTAGACAGAAGTGGGCCTTCCCACACGATCTTACCAGGAAGCCAAATGTCCAGGACAGTTAGCAAGACAAGCCACCATCCTTAATGACATCGCAGCTTCCTACGAGGGACTGTCTTAAGTTGGGGACTCTTGCAGGAGAAGGCAAGTCGCGGGGGAGAGACTATGAGCTTGAACAGGAAAAAACGGGAATTTTCATCTTCGGTAACCTCTAACGAAAAGGTAGCATATTGTTCCGTTATGCATGTACACCATAAAACACAGGTATATTCAGCAAAATCAGATCTTGTCCCATCACATTATAGAGTTGGCGATATCTCAAAATATCCTGCATGCTCCTCACTACATCAAAATCATGGCAGGTTACTGGACTAGTCGCCAGATCTTATTAAACATCTAAATACACATGTACATGTATTACTATATCCAAAAATTTCTGATAAATGTATTTCAATATAACTAGTTTCCTTTGTAACCCCATGTACATGATTTTATGCATAAAGACAAGACTGCAGACTTCAGGGAGCCAATGGGGTCCAAAACACACTCGGTTAAGAATCCTGGCTCCAGGCTGCCTGGCTGGCTCAGTCAGTAAAGCACGCAACTCTTGATCTCGGGGTTGTGAGTTTGAGCCCCATGTTGAGTGTAGAGGTTACTTAAAAAATAAAATCATTTAAAAGAAATTCCTGACTCCAATTAATGAATTTTTAGAACCAAGAAATGAAAGGACTTCGGTAATAGATGTTTGTTAAATGGGCCATAGATCAGTGAAACTGCACTTGCCAGGGCATGGCATTGGTCATCTCTTACGGGGACCCTAGGAGGTCACTATGAATAGGTCTCCCAACCAATATGGCCTACCTACCATCACTGAGTTACCCTCTCGGGCCATAAATACAATCATTTATGTTATTCCCAGCATGAACATCTTCCACTGCTCCCTACAGTCTGTGGCAGGGGTCAGCAACCATGTTCTGTAAAGGGCCATATAGCAAATATTTTTAGGTTTACAGGTCATATGGTCCATGCTGCAACTATTCAAATCTATTGTTGTGAGAAAGTAGCCATAGGCAATACATAAATGAGTGGGTGTGGCCTGTGTCTCAATAAAACTTTATTTACAAAAACAGGCAGAGGGCCAGATTTGGCACCACTGTCTATATAACTATCTATGATGATGGAAATGTTTTATATGTACACTGTCCAACTTGGTAGCCACGAGCCACACTACTGAGCACTTGAAATGTGGTTAGTGTGACTAAGATGCTAAATTGTACCTTTTATTTAATTTTTTAATTAATTTAAATTTAGCCAGCTACATGTGGCTGGTGCATAGGTCTACCCAGTCAAACCTAAGTGTTTTTCCATCCCTTTTGAGGTTTTTCATAACCAGCAAGTACCAAGCACTGAGGCCAATCAGGGGGTGATGTACCAAGTGCTCTCACATTCCTGCATTCCCTTCCCACTCCTGGGCCCAAGGGGTTCTGCAGGCCAGAACGTCCTGTCTCCTCAATCTGCCTCTTTTAAACTCTACTGTTCACCAACCCTACCCTTGCCACAGGCCTTCCCTGACACCCCAGATGAAAACTGCTGCTCTCAGGGCGCCTGGGTGGTGCAGTTGTTAAGCGTCTGCCTTCGGCTCAGGGTGTGATCCCAGCGTTCTGGGATCAAGCCCCACATCAGGCTTCTCCACTAGGAACCTGCTTCTTTCTCTCCCACTGCCCCTGCTTGTGTTCCCTCTCTCGCTGGCTGTCTCTCTCTGTCAAATAAATAAATAAAATCTTTAAAAAAAAAAAAAAAACTGTTGCTCTTCATGCCTCTCTGGGAGGCACTGTAAGAACCTTCTCTTACTAAACATGCCACAGTGACTTGTTACTCATTCTCTGGCTTTTTTTCCTTCACTGTAAGATATTTGAAGATAAAACCATGTCCCTAGCACAGTGCCTTTATTATTTTTTTTTAAGATTTATTTATTTTAGAGTGAGAGAGAACACAGCAGGAGGGGCAAAGGAAGAGAGAGAAAGAATCTCGAGCAGACTCCACGCTGAGCACAGAGCCTAAGGTGGGGCTCGGTCTCATGACCCTGAGATCATGACCTGAGTCAAAACCAAGAATCAGATGCTTACCCCACTGCACCACCCAGGTGCCCCAGCACAGCACCTTTAAGGTTAATAAGCATTCACTAAGTTTGTGAAATGAATACACTATAATTATAGCTAAGTACTGAATATAAACTGTCTTTTTTAAAAAACTCATTTTGAAATTAATAGATTTATCTAAAACCTGTTTATCTTTTTTTTTTTTAAGGGTTGGAATCTAGATTAAAGTAAAAAGGCCCAGATGGATTTCCAATCTGCAGTACAGAGGGATATAGCCCACTCAGTCAACGTCCCATTCCACTACCACAAGATCTCACCCTCCTGGAACCTCAGTTTTCCTCATCTGTAAAATGGGTTGACAGTGGGGCGCCTGGGTGGCTCAGCCAATTGTCTACCTTGAGCTCAGGTCATGATCCCGGGGTCCTGGGATCGAGCCCTGCATCAGGCTCCCTGCTCAGCGGGGAGTCTGCTTCTCCCTCTCCTGCTCCCCCATTTGTGCTCTCTCTCTGTCAAATAAATTTGTAAGTAAAATCCTAAAAAAAAAGAAACGTTTAAAACGGGTTGACAGGGCCTACACCTGGCAGGAATGGAGAACACTTAGCACAGTGCTGAGAGAGAATTAAAGGGTTACAAATGCCCCCTGAACACAGGGAGGGAAGGAACACACAAACCAGACTTAGAGGGGCAGGAACACCAGGACGACCACTGGATTCCCGCAGCAGCCTTTTGCACAGGTCTATCTCAGGGCAGGAGGGGCACGGCCTTCACACAACAGCTGTGCTCGCTGACCTCCCCTGAGCACACAGATCACACCACCACCGAGAGCACTCGGGTGGGTCAGTGCACACCTCCAGCACCTGCCAGCCCAAGAGCTACAGAGCTGTGTGCGTCTGCTCTGGCTGCTCCGATGACAAGCTGCCATCCCCATGAATGTCACGGCCACTGCACACAAAACAGGCTGGAAGCTGTAATTTTTGCAGCTTCTGGGGCTTCTCTGAACAGATAAGAAAATCCAGCCAGGCCACTCGTTATCCTGGTTTTTCTGACCCAAGGCCCTGTTTCCCCTCTTACTCAGCTGCCTTACTCACCAGGCTGGCCGCCAAATGATTGGGCCTTTGTGAACAATCAAATCCACCCTCCAAGAGGACGAGGGGGAGCCGCATTTCTGAGGAAATTCAAAAGAGTGGACTAGCGCTGTTTTAAGCCCAGTTACAAAAATGGCTTTGAACTGCAGCAGCCCTGTCGAAGAGGTTCTTAATTTGAAGGGATCTCAACCTCTCATGTTGGTACTGATATATACGGAATGTTCTTTCCTGATCATCATCTATTTCCCTGAATTATAAAATACGCCATTACAATCAATTCAAATTACATGTAAAATGGATGTAAAATAAATTGAGTCTCTCCCCACTGACAGGCCAGGGTTGCTCTGTTCTTACTGGTGGTCATGACCTTGGTCCTACCTCAGGCTTGGCGTATTCAACTTTCTTCTCAAGCCTCAACACCTCTGTTGCTCAGAGAAATCACTCAAGTTTCAGGACGCCTGCGTGGCTCAGTTGGTTAAGCATCTGCCTTCGGCTCAGGTCATGATCCTGGGGTCTTGGGATCAAGACCCACATTGGGCTCCCTGCTCAGTGGGGAGCCTGCTTCTCCTCTCCCTCTACCCCTCCCCCTGCTTGTGCACTATCTCTGTCAAATAAATAAATAACAATCTTTAAGAAAGAAAGAGAGAAAGAAGGAAAAGAAAGAAAGAAAAAGAAAGAACGAAAAAGAAATCACTTGAGCTTCAACCCTGGCTACACACTGGAATCATCTGAAAACCTTAAAAAAAAAAAGCAGTGGCTCTCCCCAAAAGAAAACAAAATGAGGATTTCTTTGGGGTGGGACCAGGTATCCATAATTTTTAAAGCTTTCAAGTTGGTTCTAAGGGTTCACAATCACTGCTGACAACCAGACCCCATGTGAATCCAATGGCCCCAAAACCCCTACCCAAGAGGCCAACCTTTTCCTTGAATGGGAATGGGCCTGGGGCAGAGAGACCCCAAGAGAGGTGAACGGGAAAGGAGAGAGGAAAGTGAGCACACCCAGGAAGTCAGGAACTCAGCGCCCAAAGCTGTTATGTCAAGCCTCCTTTCTCACAGACCTGATAAGCCCCTTGTCTCAAAGCAACGAAGCCACATTCTTTTTTTTTTTTTTTTAAAGATTTTATTTATTTATTCGACAGAGATAGAGACAGCTAGTGAGAGAGGGAACACAAGCAGGGGGAGTGCGAGAGGAAGAAGCAGGCTCATAGCAGAAGAGCCTGATGTGGGGCTCGATCCCATAACGCCGGGATCACACCCTGAGCCGAAGGCAGACGCTTAACCACTGTGCCACCCAGGTGCCCCATGAAGCCACATTCTAAAAAGGACAAGGAGGATTCTGCCAGTCCCTTGGAATAAACGGGCTGCAGTGGTGAACAGAGGACCAGAAAGGTCGTCTTGGGAACTGTGTTTCAACTTTTCTTTTTTTAAAGAATATCCACTAACAACGGATGATAACACAGCGGACTAGAAGGGGGTTGCAGGAGTCGCTCATTGGAGAGGCTTTGTCCTTGGTTCCTGGGGCAACTCCAGGTACCCCCATTTTACAGAGGGATCAGAGAGGTGGAGAAGATCCCACACGATGAGTGGCCGGGCATACTCAAAAGTGGTTCAGGCTCCACCCTTTTGAGGACTTCCCCTAAAATGCTCAGTCAGCATCAGCCACCTCCTAAGTAAGAGCTCGGGACCTGAGCGCCTAGGCTGTCATACTTCACATACACAGGCACAAACGGCATCCCACTTCACAGCTGCCTGGGGCCACTGTGCCAGTGGGGGGTGGAGCCCCAGGGGAAGACGTGGAAGAAAAGGAGACGCAGGGGGATCTGTCCCAGCCTTGCCATTATGTGAGCCAACCTGGAGACTCAGGGGCAATGCTTCTGAATTCTAACTAGATAAGAAAGCCAAACGGGATGCAGGCCAGACCTTCAGAAGTGGGGCGCCAAGCCTCCCACTTGCTCAACGGAAGTCTTCACACCTGGGCAAAAGTGCCACGGGTAACGGCTTAAGTGGGACCTCCAGCAGGCCAGAGAAACCTGAACTGCAAAACCCAGCCCTGAGGTCAGAACCCTCACCCCTGGAGCCCATCTTTTCCCAGAAGGATTTACGGGAAATTTCAAATAAAATTAAATGGCTTCATTTACCACATTCAGCCCTTGATTTAAGTCGGGTCCCCTTCTAGTCTGACAGCCTAGTCATGCACAATAAATTAGCCTTTAAAAATAAAATTTAAAAGCTTGCTCTATTTCTTCCAACTCACAAGGTAAAAGAGGATTTTTTGAGTGTCTAAATCCAGACAACTTCACCCAAGGCTGTGCCCCTACCGCCCCCCCCCATGCCCCATCCCCAAGTGGAGGGACCAGAGGGTACCAAGTATGCATTTTCTAGAACTACTCTGAGCAGCATAATGAACACTTACCACATCAGCCTCCCCTCCTCCCCAGTGTAAGAGCCCCACTCAGAGCTACAAAGCAGTCCTGACACCCCCTTTTACAGCTCCTGGAGTGCTCACCGAGAACAAGCCAATTTTTCCAGGGCATTGGGCCAACAGTATAATCGCATGCTGTATTAGAAGCTTCTGGTCGTTCATCAGAACCCAGAAACTTGGCTGGGGGCTGCACGCGGCAGGAGGCTCCATCAGGCTTCCTGTTGTAACAAATTCCTCCACACCCCACCTGTGAAAATCCATTTCCATTTATTACCAAAACTGGAGCCCTGTCTTTAGAGCTCTTTCCCGAGGCCTGGAAGCTGGCTTTTCCAGCTGATGATGTCACTGACAGGATTCTGACAATGGCTCCCGAGAGCCTAAACCTCTCGCTAATACCTAGCAAGAGCACATTCCTCGAGGGTGAGGTCATGGTTAGCTAATTACTAATCTGGCCCCTACCCTGGAGCCCAAAGCCACAGTGCGAGGAGATGCCACTCCAGTTCTCTCCCAGGCACTCCTGAAACCGCAAACACTACCCCGCAGCGAACAAGAAAACCCCGAGCAGGCAGGGGGATCTCCAGCCACCAGATTTTGCAAATAAAATACAGGATATCGAGTTAAATATGAATTCAGAGAAACTGTAAATAATTGTGTAGTGTAAGCATATCCCATTGGATGACTTAAAGAGAGAACTGCCTCCCCCGTGTGGAACATACTTCCACTAAAAGTTATTCAACGTTTCTCTGAAATTCAAATTAAACTGCTTTCTCTGGCAAACTTGGAGGACCACAGGTGACTGACTCTCAACTCTTTCACTTTGTTGAATTACGTGTAGAAAAAATTACCACAAGAAGTGGGGGGGTAGGGAAGATGGAGCGAAAATCCAGAAGGATTCTGCACTCACTGCTTCAACAAGTGTCCTTCCTCTACCTTAAAGATGTCAAAGCTAGAAATGAGATGATGCATTTTGAACGTGGTTTATCCAAGAAAATGCACGGGCCTCCGGGCAATGCACTGTCAGAAAAAAAAAGTCCTCATCCTCCATGACAAGACGGGTGGTCAGCTACCACACCTGGTTCCACAGGCCAACGCGCCACACCCTGGCATTGGAGGAGCGGTGCCTGGCAACAGAGGAGAAACTCGGGTGATTTTTGTGGAATGAATCTCCCTGGTCAGGACTTTTATTTCTAGAGTAATAATGATACTGAAAGTGGCCAGTGGTAATCCATTCACTACCACTCAGTCCGATGAGGAACGCAGTAAATCAGATCTTTACACATAGAATCTCTGATAATACGGGCTCATACTTATTTGTTGAATAAACGGTCAGAGATAGGTCAGAGATAAAACCGAGAACATGTGTGTTTGAAAATAACGAACAAGTAAATGTATCATTATAGGTTTTAAATTAAAATAGATTTAACCCTTTTAAGGACTCGAAATTCATTCAATCAACATGCATCATGCATCCAGTGTGTACCAAGCCCTATGTTAAGCATTTCAAGCCATCATCTCCTTTCATCCTTCTAACAAGCCTATGAGGCCAAGACCCATTATTATCCCCATTTCACAGACAGGGAAACTAGGGCTCAGACACTTGCCCAAGGCCACAGTGCTGGTGAAAGGTGAGGCCAGGATTTAAAACCAGGTCTCTCTGGCTCTCCATGGGCTTTAAACACTCTCCAACCCTAGTCTTTCTACCTCCAAGTCAGCACAGCGAGGGTTCCGGACCGATTTGTAGGCCTGCCAAGCACCCCAACACTCACTGGTAAAGAACCCTCATTTGGAAATCTCTCCTCTGCAGTTTCTTAGAGGCTGAGGGTTGGGTCACCCTGGAGCACCAAGCCCACCGAGGACACGTTTGCCAGTGGCTCCCACTCAAATACTCCCTTTTTGGCCACGCAACTCTATTTCAATCAAACAGAATAGCTAGTAACATGTAAGAATTGCCCAGTTTAGAAGAGTGATTTTCTGAAACTGTGAGATATTTAAGAATCCCAATTGTGGGGGCGCCTGGGTGGCTCAGTCCGTGAAGTGTCAGCCCTCTGCTCAGGTAGTGTTCCTGGGGTCCTGGGATCAAGCCCCATGCTGGGCTCCTTGCTCAGCGGGGAGCCTGTTTTCCTCCTCTCCCTCTGCCTGCTGCTCCCCCTGCTTGTGCTCTCTCTGTCAAATAAATAAATGAAAAATCTTTAAAAAAAAAAAAAGGGAGAGAAAGAAAGAAAGAAAGAAAGAAAGAAAGAAAGAAAGAAAGAAAAACGATCCCAACTGTGGTCCTAGCAAGCAACTTCAGGAGGTACTCAAACATTTAATTGATTTTTTTTAAGACGCCATACCACCCCTGGCTGTGGGATGTAAATACTTCTCATGGGAATCATACAAAACAGGACTGTGAAGCTTTCAAATTTGGGAAATGTAAAAGCCAATGTTTACGATATAAATGGGAGTCAACCAGCCACTAGTTACATTTAAAAGATAAAAACTACACACACACACACACACACACACACACACACACACAATTGCTAATTACATAAGAGGCATGTATTGCCAGCAAGAGATTATAACTCAAGATGCTTTTCCCCAAAAAAGTTGATTAATGGGTGAAAATTGTTGGAGTCCAAGATCTTTATGCACAATGGTTACTTTAAACTACAATGGGAGGGGCGCCTGGCTGGCTCACTTGGTGGAGCATGGGGCTCTCGATCTCAGGGTTGCAAGTCTGAGCTCCACATAGGGCGTAGACATTACTTAAACATAAAATATTTTTTAAAAATATTACAATAGGAGAAACGTAGCATTTCAGTGGAGTGCTGGCAAACACTGTTTGGATCAAGAGATGGCACTTCGCGTCGCTAATAACAGGACAAACTGACCCGATGTACCTCCTGCTGGGATGCAATGGGACACATTCACGACTTTCTTTGGAAGTGCACTTGCCAAAAATGTTTAGCTTGAACTAATCATGAGGAAACAAAACAAATCCAGAATATGGATATTTCACAGCCTTGCTACTCCAAGTGTGCTCTGCAGGTAAGAACAGCTGACATGACCTGGAGGCCTGCTAGAAATGCAGACTCAGGCCCGACAGTGGCTTCCAGAAGCAGAATGTTCATCTTACAAAGACCTTCCCCACCACCCTGCACGCCCCCACCACTCCCCACCCTGTAATTCTGCTGCACATAACATTTGACAAGGCAACTGGGCTAGCTTCTTCAAAAATGTCAATGTCAGAAAAGACCAAAACCAAAAAATGTTAAAGATATGGGTGCGTTCTAAAGTTTAGGATGAAGTAACTTTGAAACAAAATCCAACTGAGTAATCTTTCATTGTTTCCTGGATTAAAAAAATAATGACCGGGGCGCCTGGGTGGCGCAGTCGTTAAGCGTCTGCCTTCAGCTCAGAGCGTGATCCCAGCGTTATGTCAGGCTCCTCAGCTAGGAGCCTGCTTCTTCCTCTCCCACTCCCCCTGCTTGTGTTCCCTCTCTCGCTGGCTGTCTCTGTCAAATAAATAAATAAAATCTTTAAAAATAAAATAAAATAAAATAAAATAAAATAAAATAAAATAAAGACCATAAAGGACACTCAGGAACATTTGGAGAAATTTCATACGAGATATTATTGTATCAGTGCTAACCTCTTGGGTATGCAGTGACACTGTGGTTAGGAAAATGGCCTTTTTCTTAGAGACATCTGCTCAAGTATTGTGGGGGGAGATGGTGAGTGGTCACGCCGTGTGCTTGAGACTTTCAAATGATTCAATAAGAGATTGGTGTGTGATGTGTATCCTGAGAGAGTAACAAAGTAAACAATGTGGCCAGACGTTAACAACTGGAGACTCTAAGGGAAGGTTCTATGGGAGTTTGCTACACTCTTCTTCCCTACTGGAGGATTGAAAACTTCCAATGAATTTGGGAAAGGGAAGGAAAATTACATTACTGCAAAAATTTAATTTTTGAAAAAATAAGTCAAACCGTTGGAAAATAAATAGAAGGTAAAAGTTCATTATAACTCGGGCTCTGGAGAGTATTAATTAGCATGTATTAATATTCTTGGCAATACAAGAAAGAACATACATTCTTCCACAAACCAACTTTTCCTCCAGGTGTCAAAACATTTAAGGAAAGTAGTAACTACTTAGGTGCAGGGAGGCTGAGAAAGTCTCTCATTTCATCTTCAAATGTAGAGCGACTGACCCCTCCTCAGGAGAAAGCTTGCCAGGCAAAGGAAAAATAAACCTGAAAATTTTACAGCTTTATTTTCAAATTCAAGCCCTGTTTAGGCTTGATTCCCACATTTGGCCATAAAAAGGAATGAAGTATGGACACAACATGTTTGAACCTTGAAAACATTTTACTAAGTGAAAGAAGCCAGTCACAAAAGACCACATGTTGTATGGCTCCACTATACGAATGTCCAGCATCAGCAAATCCATACAGAAGTAAACCAGTGGCTGCCAGGGCCTGGGGGGAGGGGAGAGTGGGGAGTAACTGCTAATGGGTGCAGGGTTTCTGGGCGGGGGGAGAGGACGGGATAATATATTCTAAAATTATGTAGTGGTGATGGCTGTACAACTCTGTGAATATACTAAAAATTGTACAGTTCGAAGGGGTGAATTTGACGGTGTGTGAATTATATCTCAGTAGAGGTGTTTTGTTCTGTTTTGTTTTTAAATCCTATATATTCCTCCAGGCTACAAGCTCTGTCTTACTCTTCTTAGCAGAAGACAGTTACAGGACTAAGACAAGGCAAATCTCTGTGACCTGGGACCCAGGAGGCCTGGGTTCTAGTCCAGCTACCACAACTCCCTCTGTGACCTTGAGCACACCCTGTCCCTCTCTTGCGCATTTCACTTCAGACTGCAAATTCAGGGCTGGACCTGAAAGCATTTCAAGGTTCTCCAAGACATTCAGAGAGCCAATTACAAGTCTTCTGCTGCTATTTTAAACAGCAGTTATTGAATTTCCGGGAACTTAATAATAAAACTTCATTCAGTTCATCCAAGATGTGAATTGTGTTATTTCCTTGAGATGATCTTGGGGTTCAATAACATGGCAACCGTACACATACTTAGCATTTCGACTCTGTTCAGAAGACATAAACGTGGGGGAGAGAAGTCATTTTCAACACTGAGCAAGGATTTTTAATAGAAGTTTTTCCTCGACACACTTTCAGGATTTCATTTAAGCAAAACTCCACCCCCAAGTGCTAATAGGGGAGGAAAGGCCGGCCAATGACCTATGAATCTGGTAATTAGGGTTTCTCACACCTAGTAAAGGTCAGGATGGCACAGGGACTCAGCCCACACTGGGGCTCATCCCTACAAACTCATTTCTCATCTTCTGGGCAGCCCAAGCCAGACACTGCAGCCACAATGGACAAAACTCTCTGCAGAGCCAAAGGCAATATGCTGGAAGTAATCAGCGCTGATTAGTGTTTGGGGAAACCCTTGGCCTCAGCACACTCTTTGATTCAGATTTTCCAGTCAAAGCCATCCCGAGTCATGCTGACTTGGGCCTGGAAGGAGGAAATTCCCATTCATGCCTCTCAGACAGTGCCGTCTCCTCCACAGGAAGGGCCCATGCTGGAGCAGAGAGCAGAGCTCAGAGAGGTCCCAGGGTGCTGATCTCGGGCATCATTTCCAGGCCGGAAGCAGGCGTCCCTGTAGCTGGGCTCGAACTTCATCCAACATTCCCCCAGCTTGGGACAGCGGCCCTTCGTGCTATTTATTATCCACATCTGAAGGCTCCTCAACCAAATAAGGAGAAGCACCTATCTGTCGCTTCTGGACCATCAGCCCCCACACCACATCTTCTCAAATTTGTCTTAAAGGGCCCAGTCTCAGGCTCCACAGCTAAATGGACTGAGGTGGAACCTCCAAAGTGAGCTGAACCTCATCCTCCCTTGAGGTCTCTCAAGGCCAGACTGAGCGAAATGTAAGCAGCCAGGAACCATGGGGCAGCCATGCTGTATGGGGTGCTGGCAGGGCCCATCTACAGAGAGGGGGAACTGAACAGACCCAGGGAAGCAAAAGCAGTCTCCATGGCTTTCTGACTCCTGGTTCCGAGTCCCCCTGAGGCCCTCTGCCGGACTGCCCTATATCTGTGATCCCAGAGTGGTTCACAGGGATCACTGGTTGTTTCTGATGCCAGGTATGAGACAGGTGCATGTGACAAGCCCCATTAAGCACAGCGGTTGGTTCAGAACTAGGCAGATGTTTCAAGGGGCCTAACCAGCAAATCTTGGGTCTCGTATAGGAGCTCCAGAAAACAGGGCTGTGCTCACCACCCTCATTCTCTCTCGTACCTGGCTGGGCTTAGTTCTGGGAGGGCTAAAGGCCCAGAGATGCAGCGGCCATTCTGCCACCACAGGGACCCCCAGCAGATAGAGCTAGAAATGAGGACAGGGATCAAACTCCCATTACCTGTTTCAGCCTGGAGACCCAGCCATGCTTGAGGGTTGCTTTACTACGAACTTCTCAGTTACGGGCCGGGCCGAGTGGGTCCTTCTTTTGTCTTTAAGTAGCTTCAAATGGGTTTTTACCACCTGCCACTAAATCAATCAGTCTTGATAGACCCTTCCTAACAAAAACTAATCTTTTGCACTTAAGCGAGCTCAAGTGAGTTCCTCTCACTTGCGCTTGAAAGAACGGTGCCTAACAAGTCACCAAAATGACTTATTCAATCTCCATGGCTAGAGTTTAAGGCATATTTTCTCAAAAACACTGCAGAAAAAAAGCCATGAGATCTCCCAATTCCTTTCTAGTTCTGATTCAGAAGAACTGACAAGAAGCCTTCTGACCTTGGTCAACAGCACAACATGGTCCAATGGTGGGCCTCCTGGGATTAATTCCCTCCCAGCACCATGCTAACCACCATTAGCACTCCCAGCATCACATCACTGGCAGGGGGAGAATCTGAGATCTCCTTCACGCTATGAGAGAGAAGGGAAGAGAAACCTACAGACACTAACGCTCCTAAAAGGTGAACAAACAACTCATGAGCTCCTCCCAGCAACAGCTCGTCCCAGCAACAGTGTGAATGAGGAGCCCCAGCCAAGTGGGGAAACCAGGCTGGTATGAATCAGGGACTATTTAGGAGTCTAGAAGACTTGTTCGACCCAGGTTCCAGGAAACCCACACAAACCAAACACCAGTGGCTTTGCTGAGAATGCAATACAGGCTGCACCTGAGACGTCCCCTGAAGAGCAAGGGGAAGAACGGGCTCAACTGGGAAATTGAAGCAATGAACCGGTTTACCAAACTGGCCACAGAAAGAATCTCAAGAATGCAAAAATCCCAACCTCTAATGAGTCTCAGAGCTCTCGAAAAAGAAAGCCATGAGGGCACTCAGGGCAACCCAGCTGGGGGAGCCCCTCCTGGGGCCGCCTGACAGTTTAGTTGTGTGGGTGGTCCCAGCCATGGGCAAGGCAGGCCTCCCGAGGGAAGGTGGCAGAGGCAAGCCAAGCAAGGATTCGTGAGGTAGGTTTGAAACACACAGCCGGTGCCCCTGCACAGCCTCACAGCTGCTCCATAGCCTCGGCCTGCTAACAGAAGGGTCTGCGGATCCCGTGGCAGCAGACAAGGCCAAGGCCGTTTGGCTCAAGGTACAGATTCAAGGCAGGTATGTTTCCCAGCCGACAGCTGCCTAAGAGACCAGAGCAACGGGGTGGACACGTTACCCATTATTTGGAAACTAAGTTAGGAATGAAAAGGCTGCCTTAGAGCTCATGAGCTTGCCCCACAGGCGGTGTGGGTTGGGGAGCAGGGAGGGTTGCAAAAAAAAAAAGAAAAAAAGCAAGGAGCCCGCCCAGTCGAGCCACTACCCCCATTGAGGTGGGTGGGCAGCATAGACCGACAACTTACTCTCCGGCTCAGAGACTAACCGAGCACACCGGGGGCACTCAGCAGCCCGGGACAGAGGCACACACCTAACCATTCATCTTTGGAGACCCCTGTGCACGTGTCTTTTTATGTTAACCATAACCACCTGGATGGCTTTTCTCCTGAAAATAAGTAACCCAAGCTCATTCTACTTATAAATAAAATGATATTGAATCAAGTTAAATCTTTCTGTGCGGAAAGGCATCACACAGAGCTCTGGTTTCCAGAGTTGCCTGGACCTGCTGCTAGTCTAGGCACAGCCACTTGCTTACCAGCAAGGTGACTTTACATGCGGCCTCAGTTTCCTCATCTGTAAAATGGGGGTTAACACCATTCCTCAGATGTAGTGTGAAGATGAACTGAGATGAGGCCAAAAAAAAAAAAGAAGCCACCTAGTACATACGAGGGCATTGATCGTTATGGTTAACACCTAGTACATACGAGGTCATTGATCGTTATGGTTAGCACTCAAAATCCTAAGTTTCTTTAACAAACCTTTTTTTTAACAAGCATATACCTATTTTGTGATCTAAAAAACCAATAAAGAGGTAGAGAAAAAAGAAGACAAAAATATCAGATACACTCAACCTCCACAGAACGGGATGGAGGGGGAATGTGTTTTAAAGAAACTGTGTCCTCAGCTCTAACCCCCACCCCATCAGGGCCTGCAAGCACAGAACGGGAAACTGCCTACTCCCCTAAACGCGAAGGCCAGTGGCTCCCTAAGCAGGGACTGTCAACGGCCATCGGGCTGCTGGCCAGAGACCAGCTGCACAGGGTAGCCTGGAGCTGTTTACTCACCCTCCCCCTGCGGGTTCAGGGACGCTCCTATTCGCTTTTGCTCCCTGGGTCAGGGTGTACTATTATTCAACAAACACGAATCCTGCGGGAGAGCTGGAGAGGTCTGATGCTGCCGCCCAGGGCTGGGGCAGTTGCTGGAGAAGCACCCCGAGAATCTGGCTCGCTTCTGCACGGCTCTTCACAGTGTGGGGTCTCGCCTTCCTGCAGGGAGCATGTCCCAAGACTTCTGGAAGCTCCCCGCCCGTCAGTAAAACATGGCACCATTCTGGGCTGAAAGGAGTACAAGCCATCAAGTGATTGGCATCCTTCCAAGAGCAAACCAGAGCACTTCTGAATCCTCTGCGAGGAAAAAAGCCCCGAGAAATTCCTCTTTTCAGAGCCCAAGAGGGTTTGTTTCGCTCAGTCTAGTCACCTGAACTACAGCAGAGCAAAGGTCTAGGAGGTGCAAAACCGAGGCGTGGGGACGTAACCTCGCTTCATCCCAGACTCCCTTCCAGGTGAGCCGTTAACCTCGGAGCATCAGTGTTCCCATCTGTGAAATGGGATGCCTGCACCACCAGGTCTTCCCTAGATATTCCCAAAGAATAGACACCCAAGACATCATTTTCCCTAAGAATTGGCTCAAGGGGGGCATTACTTTTCTACAAGATTTTTTTCACCTATCAAATACTAATCCAGTAAAGCAAGGAGTCCGTCCCACCCGTCAGAGGCAGAGAACAAACTGAAGCCACGTGTGTCTGATTTTCCACTCCATGGTTCTGACGATCATTACACAATTCTTACTTTTGACAGTACATAGAGGTGCTCCATGGGAGGCTGGGATTCCAGTATGAAACCCTACAGAGAGAGGGCTGTCTCTCCCAGGCACTGGGCCTCCGCTGAGAGTCAGCACAGCCTTTCCCCAGAAGGGGCTGAACAGACAAAGCAGATGAGGCATGGAGCTGCATGGTTCATACTGAATCACTTCTGATTCTAAGCAGACCTCCGGGTTAGAGACTTCAACAAGCTTTTCTAGAATTTAGTAACACTGTTGTTTTCATTGATTTTACTTTTATAGTTACCTCTCCTTTATGGCCAGTGATAGTGGGTTTCTATTGACGATGGCGTTCTACAGTTTCCTTTTGAAATAACGAATATGAAAATGCATAGATGTGGGGTGCCTGCTGGCTCGTTTGTTAAGCATCTGCCTTCGGCTCAGGTCATGCTCCACGGGGAGCCTGCTTCTCCCTCTCCCACTCCTCCCGCTTGTGTTCACTCTCTGTCTATCTCTGTCAAATAAATAAATTAAATCTTTAAAAATAAAAATAAAAGTAAAAAAATAAAAATGCATAGATATAAAAAAATATTCAGAAAATAAGTCTGGCAAAAATCAGGATGAAGGAAAGAAGGAAGGAAGCAAGCAGCAAGCAAGAAAGAAAAAGAAATCATGATGGCAATGCAAGAAAGCCAAAGTGCTTAGAGGCTGGTCTGGTCACAAATAGGATCATGGCCATTTTATAAGGATTATATTTGTGTGTACATTGCTGTGGGAACACAAGAGAAGAAATGACTAATTCTAAATGGGGGATTTGAAGGAGGATTTCTTGTTTTTTTAAAAGATTTATTTATCTTAGGGAGAGAAAGAGTGTGGGGGGAAGGGCAGCAGGAGAGGGAGAGAGAATCCTCAAGCGGATTCCCTACTGGGCGAGGCGCCTGATGAGGGGCTCGATCCCACAACCCTGAGATCATGACCCGAGCTGAAATCAAAAGCCAGCCCCTCAACTGACTGAGCCACCCAGGTGCTCCTTGAAGAGGACTTCTAACAGGAGATGCATAGGAATTGGTTCCTGAGCTACAAGGAAAAAATGAGTGGTTAAGCAGAGGGAAGAACAAGGGCCAAGGTATGGGTCTATCAAGGAGAGGAGCCCTGTCAACAGCAAGGGGGGCAATGCAGTTGATGTGAAAACTCTTTAAGAGCAGGACTCAAACCATTATAAAGGGGAGTTCAAGTTCATGTAGTTTCATCAAGACAATAAATGGCTTTCACCTCAAGGACCAGAAGGCTGCCTGGAGCACCGTATGGAAAAGCATTCCAATGCTTGCCCAGTCTGGGCTCGGTGGGAAAAGACCCTCTGCCGTGGAGAGAGACAAGCACAGCATGGGTGCCAGCTATACGTGGACCCTGATTCTCGATCATTGCTCACGGTTTACAGACTGGAACACTGAGGCCCAAAGACAGGGTTAACGAAGAGCACAGTCAGAGTAAGAAATGGGACCCGGTAAGCAGACTCCATGTTCGTCCCATTCTGTGCTCCAGGATCCCCTTTCACCTGAGTCAGAGCATTTAAGGCCATGGATTCATTACAAAGAAAAGCAAATTTGCTCTAAGTCTTGAGTCAATTCATTAAGAGGCTGACATTTATGGGTCTAAAACAATTAAGCTTTGTGGAGTAAGGGCGCTGGTGAGATCACCAGTGAGAAAGGATGGTCTCATCTGAAAGCACATCCTTATAGAAAATTAATCCCAATAAAAATATTTCTCATGTTGCCGCCCCAGGCCGAGTCTGTTGTGCTGGACCAGGCTTCACACGTGGTCAACTCATCTGTCCAGTAAATATGGTGGTCTCCTCTAGTTGGGGCTGTGATGAGGAGCCACTAGGACTGTCCAATGAGGAATTCTTGAAGCTTCCACCTTCCTCCTAACAGAATCTTTCAATCTGGAATAACACTCAAAATGACTGAGGCTGCTGTTTGTCAGACGTCCAAGCCCCATAACCACGATCTTTTTTTAGTTTTTAATTGAGGAGAGGCACTGCGGCTGAGCTACATTTTCCTCTCCTTCAACACGGACCCTGGAAGGCAATCAAACCCCCTATTCTGCACACATTCATTCTTTCTTTCAACTCTTCCTCCTAGAAAGGGGGGTGGGGGTGCCTCTTGCTTTCACTAAGCTGCCATTTTGCACCTTCTTTGGATGGGGACCCAAGTCTGCAAGACTGAGTATCACAAGGGAAGTTACCTGGTGTTTTACCATGTAAATTACGCCACTTAAATTTGAAGTCAGATTTTATTTTATAACCCAAGTTTAACTAACAACTTTTAATTATATAGACAGCTTTTAAGAACCCTCAAGCATGCTACAATTTACACGCTGACTTTGTTTTTTTCTGTTTGATCTGCCTGTGGGGGGAGGAGGCAATCCCACTTCAAGGTGGGGAAAGAGGTGATAACCTAAGTCACAGACTATATAATACTATAGCCAGTGACATCAGACTTTCATAAAACGAAGGGGGTTTCTAAAGAACCAACAGCAACCTAGTATAGCAGTGGTCCAGTGTGAGAAGCCTCCCTAGGGTCCATTCTTCCAGCCTCTTCAATGTACTGGAGTGTGAAGGCGGGAGGGGAGGTAGGAAAGGTGATCTAGGTGAAGCCAATCCCAACAAACACCCTGACCAGTGACTGGTTGAGGAGAGGGCAGGTGCCCCAGGCTGGTCCAATCCCAGCAAACCTCAGGGCCTACCTTCTTCCTCAGACAGGTGCAGGTGTGGGTATGGCTGTGTGGCCTGGAACAGATCCTGAGCTCTGACCACCTCAAAATCTCTAGGTCAAAATGCACCTGCAGCCTGCCCTACGCCTGGACGTGGCAGCCGCAGGAGGCAATGAACTCCCTTTCTGGAGGAGGAGCCAAGATTAGCTGGGTCTCCTACGATGTGGAACCGTACGCAGCCTAACTGATACATTGACTTCCAAAGTCTATCTCCTCTGCTTCCTGGCTATGCAGCCAGTCACTAAACCTCTCGGTGCCTCAGTCTCCCCACCGGCAACACAGAAATAATACCTACTTCATAGGGCTGCTAGAACTGAGATACTTGATGTAAAGCGCCAACGTGCCACAGTCTCTGGCACAGGCACATGGGAGCTCACCCACCTATCCTCGAACGATGGTTCTGAGAGACTCGGTTTCCAAGGAGCACCCAGCACTCTACCCGTCGGCCATGGTGTAAGCACTGCAGGGCTTTTTCCTGTCAGTAAACTAGTTACAGAATCTGATGACGGCGAGAAGGAAAACTTGTGGTAGAGGACAGAGAAATACAAACTGACCAAAACCGCAGCTGCTTTTACCAACCAGCTTAAAGAATTCTGTCTTTAAGAAAACAACACTTCTTACGGCTGGGATGTGCAAGAACTCGAATTCAAATACACTGTTGGTGGAAATGGAAAAGTCTGGCAGTTTTCTAAAAAGTTAAATACAGGGGCATCTGGGTGGCTCAGTGGGTTCAGCATCCGACTCTTGATTTCAGCTCCGGTCATGATCTCAGGGTCGTGAGATGGAGCCCCGTGTTGGGCTCTGTGCCTAGTGGGGAGTCTGCTTCCCTCCCTCTCTCCCTCTGCCCCTCCCCCTGCTCTCTCTCTCTCTCAAATAAATCTTTTTTTGAAAAGAAAAAGTTAAATACACACCCATTATATGATCCGACCATTCACTCAGGAAAAAAAGAAAAATATATGTCTACACATAGACTTGCACAAACAATGTTCATAACAGCTTTCTTTGGAAACAACCCAAATGTCATCAACAGAAGAATGTATAAACAAATTATGGTATATCCATACAATGAAATATTGCTCAGTAATCAGAAGGAGCAAACTGTTGACACATGCAACAACAAGAAGGATGATAGCCAAAGCATGAAAGTAGACAGACAAGAAAGAGTACATACTGTACACATCCCATTTACACAAAGTTCTAACACATGCGAAATGAACTACAGCAGCGGGAAGCAGATCAGTGATTACCCAGGGATGGGAGGGGCAGGGAAGGATGGGAGGGAGGAATTGCAGAGAGGCTCAAGGAAACTTTCCGGGCTGAACAGGTATGTTCGCTATCTTGGTTATGATAACGGTTTCCCAATGTGTGTTTGTATGTAGGTATGTATGTGTGTATATCTCAAAACTTAGCAAACTATACACTTTTTAAAAAGTCATTCCAATAGAGACTCAGTAAGACTCTTCCTTCAGAGCAAAACTAGGGAAACATGGCACACGACTGATGTTTAGAATTTGAGATTCTACCCTCAATTCAACAGATGAGTGCCTTTTATCTTTTCTAAAATAGTGTGAGATGATCACCAGAGTAAGCCTAGTTAACATCTGTTACCAAACATGGTGACAAGTTTTTTTTCTTGTGATAACTTTTAAGATCTACTCTCTTAACAACTTTCGAATATGCAATACGGTACATTAACGATAGTCACCATGCTGTAGATTACATCCCCAGGACTACCTATTAAATACCTGGCATTTTGTTTCAGGTATAAAACCTTTTGATCTTTTCCACCCACAAGACCCACCTCCCAGGCCCTCCTTCTGCACCAATCTATTATCTGTATCTATGAATTTGGGCTTTTTTTTTTTTTAAGATTCCACATATAAGTGAGATCAGACAGTATTTGTCTTTCTCTGTCTTACTTCCTGTAGCACAATGCTCCTAAGGTCCATCTGTGCTCTCACAAATAACAAGATTTCCTTCTATTGATGGCTGAATTATATGCAAATATATGTTTACATATTATATATATGTGTATACACACACACGCACACATGCACGCACACACACATGCACATATATACACACCCCACATCATCCATTCATCCATCAATAGACACTTAAGTTGTTTCCACATCTCGGCTGTTGTGAATAATGCTGCAATGAACATGGAGGTGCATGTATCTTTTTGAGTTAGTGGGCTTTCTTTTGTTTCGGATAAATACCCAGGAGTGAAATTGCTGGATGCTATAGTAGTTCTATTTTTAACTGTTTTAGGAACCTCCATACTGTTTTCCACAGCGGTCATACCAATTTAAGTCCTACCAACAGTGCATGAGGGCTGCCTCTTCTCCACATCCTTACCAACATTCATTATTTCTTATCTTTTTGATACTAGCCATTGTAACGGATATAGGGTGATATCTCCTTGTGGTTTTGATTTGCATTTCCCTGATGATGAGTGATGTGTGAGCATGTTTTCATGCACCTGTTGGCCATCTGCAGAAAAGATGTCTTAAGATCCTTTGCCCATTTTTTAATCAGATTGTTTGGACTTTCGCGATTGAGCTGCAGGAGTTATTTATGTATTTTGGATATTAACCTCTTATCAGAGACAAGATTTGCAAATATCTTCTCCCATTCAGTAGGTGATTTTTTTTTTCATTTTGTTGATGGTTTCCTTTGCTGTGCAGAAGCTTTTTACTTTAATGAAGTCCTACTTATTTTTGGGTTTGTTGCCTTCCAACTGCACACTTTTAAATGTGTCCTTTGTTGTATGTTGATTATATGCCAATAGAGTGATTTTAAAGTGCTTCTGAGCTCGTATGTTCAGGCGCCTGGGAAACCGAGACAGGAAGCACCATACCACAAAATGGACAAACTTGATTTAGGCCATAATGCAAAGGTGTTCTTAGAATGCAACTCCCTTAACACTCATTCCACTGTGAACCATCACTTATCTGAGACTTTCACCCACTTTTAAGGACAATGCAAATATTTCAGCAGTCCCCTGAGGTATCTCCTTGAGAAATAACTCCTTCTCTTAGACAAAAAGCCATTGACGGGAAGCTCCCAGAGGCAGATGTCTGAAGCTCTCTCTCTCTCTGCCTTTGAGAAACCCAAGCCTGCCATGTTCACAAGCAACAGGAGAGGCCTTACGTTCTAAGGTTATGAGCTCAGGAGTTTCAACACATACTGGGGGAGTGAGAGGGAGAAATCCTGCTAAGCGTGAATGTCTTCTGTCTTAATATCATCCCGACATCTTGAGGACAATCTGTTTTCTTTCTTACAAGCTGGGCCCAAGCTTGTCGTTCAAACAAACAAACCAACAAAATAGTAAAAGTAGGATACTTTTTCCCCCTTCCCTTGGTCAAGTTCATTAATGCGTTGTACCAGCATTAAAATGAGACACTTTTTGTAAGGGACATATTTCCGACAAATACACACAAAAAGGGAGGACAGAAAGAATAGTATAATATAAGCACCATGCGACTGAAGAAATAGAATCTTACAAATGTTGAAAGACCCTGCACCCCCCTTCATGGCTGCACCCCCCCCCCATAGGCAACCACTATCCAAAGTTTGGGGATGGTCATTTCAATGAACATATGTGTATTTCTATTACATATGTAAAACTTTACATATAAACAGTATCACAGCATAGGTATCTTTTTGCAATTTGCTTTTTCTGCTCAACAATTGTTTGCAAAACTGACCCTGGGTGGTTTACTTGGTAATGCCGCTGTTGCCTACGTCCATCCTTTTCTTGGCCCACTTCTGATTCCAGCCACAGTTACGGCCAGCAGTTCCGTGCCACTTCAAATCCTTCTCTGGGGACCACCTACCAACCCAAGCACACATCTTTTCTTTTCCCTTTTTGTCCCAGCAGAGCCAACATGCATGGGCATCCAGCCTGGAAGTTTTAAGAATGAATGTCTCCATCACCGAGGAGCAGGAGCTAGAGGACCTCCAGCTTCCTGTCTTTCTCCAGGCGGACGGTTCGAGAGGCACTCTGTATGTTTCTCAGGAAGCCCTACAGAACTGAGCCCCTGCTGCCCACAGCAGTGACCTTGATAACTCACCCAACTACTGGTTTCTCCTCCTTCCGTCTCACTCACTGTTCTTTCTTGCTTCCTGCGATCACCTCCCCTAAAAAAGGCATCTCCATGTGGGTGCAGGTCCTTGGGTCCAGCCCACTCTCAGAAGAACTCAAACTAAGCAGAGTTCCAGTTTATTCATTATTGCTCTGTATATTCCATTTTTATTGGCACAATTTATTTTAAAAGAATGTGCTCTTTTTGATGGAGTATTATGAGAAATCAAGGTTTTTTTTCCCAAAGATTTTATTTATTTATTTGACAGAGAGAGAGACAGCCAGCAAGAGAGGGAAACAGGCAGGGGGAGTGGGAGAGGAAGAAGCAGGCTCCCAGCGGAGCAGGGAGCCCGATGCAGGGCTCCATCCCAGGACTCTGGGATCACTCTCTGAGCCAAAGGCAGACGCTTAACGACTGAGCCACCCAGGCACCCCAGAAATCAAGTTTTTAAGCAATACTTAATGACAGAAATTATCCTCAAATGACTGCGTACAGTCTAGCTCTTGAGTTACTGATAATGCATTGATACACACGTGTAGAGAAAACTGAAAAGGGAGGCTAACAATTCCTTCATTTTCTCTGGACAGTGAGATTAGAAGCAATGTTTCCTCTTTTACTACTTGTATGCAATTTTCCTACTTCTCTGTAAAAACATGAACCACTCCTAATGAGGAAAAAACAATAAAGGCTATATAAATGATACTCAGTTGACATCAGTAGGATTCCTACAATGACTCAGCTTGGAGAAGGAGGTCTCATGGCAGAAGGAGGCAGGAGGGATCCAGGGGCAAGAAGAGGGTGTGGGCATCGCCCGTGGGTATAGAAGAGAGGGGCTGAGGAGGTAGAGAGATGGACAAAGAACAACAGGTCCACCCAGCATCCAGCCCCCTTGGCCCTTTCTAGAAGAGTCCTGAGAGGAGTCTGGATCCGCCTCTCCCAACAAGACCCCGGAGGCCTCCAGGGAAGTGACTCCACCCCCAGCTCCGGGGAAGGCCTCACTGGCCTGAGGGTAATTCATCCCCCTCGCCAGGTACTGGTTCAGAAATCACCATATGGTCCAGTTTAGGCTAATGAGACGTAAGAAGAGGTTGCCAGCTTCTGGAGAAGCTGTTCTTGGCTTAAAAGGAACCCCCAGAAACTATCCCTCAACCTCGCAGGAACTCTCTGCTACGGGAAACCACAGGGGGATCAGCCTCAGGACTACCGAAACCAAGACAGCAGAGACGTAACGAGCCTGGATCCTTGACGACGAGCTGCTGGGTCCCCCAAACTCATCACCCACTCTGTCTGCGCTTGCTGACAGGCGCCAATCAATCTCCTCATATGCGAGCCGCAGTTAGGTCCCACTCCTGCAGCTGAAAGGAGTCTCATGACCCCACCTGCCCCCTTGAAGGCTCATCTTGCTGTCCATTTCATCCTCATTTAACCGATCCACGGTGTCGTAGGGGTCATGGCGCCCTTTGTCCCAAACCTCAGATCTCTTCTGAATGTCCTGATGCCAATCGGCATGATCTAACCAAACCCCAAATCTGACATCCCCTTCACCTCACTCACTACCAGCCTAGAGTAGTAAATACCTGAGCCTTTCAATCAGGGAAGTGGGGGATTATCTGTTAGCGCTTCCTAAATACTTCCCGTGTGGCAAGTACTTCACAAAATTTAGCTCATTAAATCTTCACACCCACTCTTTCAGGAAGAAACTATGATTATCCCCACTTTACAGGTGAGAACACTGAGCACTAAAGCTCCAGGAAAGTCCTGTAACTCAATCCTAGGTCACACAGGAAGTCCCAGATTCAACCCCAGAGCTGCCAACACTCCAGTCCTCATTTTCAACTTTTTTTGAAGATTTTATTTATTTATTTGTTTGTTTGTTTGTTTTTATTTATTTATTTATTTGGGAGAGAGAGCACATGGGGAGAGACAGAGAGAGGTAGACTCCCAGCACAGCAGGGAGCCCAGTGCGGGGCTCTATCCCAGGACCCTGAGATCAGGACTCAAGCCAAAGGCAGACACTTAATCAACTGAGACACCCAGGAGCCAGGAGCCCCCCATTCTCACTTTTAACCACAACTTCCCTCCTCCCAGAAACCCAAGAGAAGCAGGTGTTGCCCTTGGCTGGCAGATGGACAGAAAAATCAGACTCAGGGGCGCCTGGGTGACGCAGTCGTTAAGCGTCTGCCTTCGGCTCAGGGTGTGATCCCGGCGTTCTGGGATCGAGTCCCACATCAGGCTCTTCTGCTGGGAGCCTGCTTCTTCCTCTCCCACTCCCCCTGCTTGTGTTCCCTCTCTCGCTAGCTGTCTCTCTCTCTGTCAAATAAATAAATAAAATCTTTAAAAAAAAAAAATCAGGGGCGCCTGGGTGGCACAGCGGTTAAGTATCTGCCTTTGGCTCAGGGCGTGATCCCAGGGTCCTGGGATCGAGCCCCACGTCGGGCTCTTCTGCTATGAGCCTGCTTCTTCCTCTCCCACTCCCCCTGCTTGTGTTCCCTCTCTCGCTGGCTGTCTCTATCTCTGTCGAATGAATAAATAAAATCTTAAAAAAAAAAATAACATAAATAAAATTAAAAAAAAAAAAATCAGACTCAGCCTCAACTCCACTACCTCAAAAAATACCATTCATTCCTGGACACTAGCTGGAGGCACTGCAAAGGTCCAATCTTGGGGTATATCTTGCTTGCAGAAACTACAGGACATGCTAATCTGAGGGGGGAAAATCATGTTGTAAAGAGCATATCAGGACATCTTGTTTTTAGCTATTTACAGTGGACATGGATCATTCTCTTAGGGCACCTGGGTGGCTCAGCTGTTTAAGCATCTGCCTTCAGCTCAGGTCATGATCTCAGGGTCCCCTTAGACCGTAAGCCCCCCGAGACAGGTGACCTGTCTCCCCTCTGTCCTCCTAGCACTAGCCCAGTCCTGGCACAGATCCTGGCACACGATGAACGCTCTGCAAGTATTCATCAAAGCATCCACCCGATACTGCTCAGAGCTATCGGTGACCCCGTATCAGTCCCTTTGCATCACTGAGACATTACTCTCTTTCCAATTCTTGCTCGGTCCTTCTGGCTAGATCAGGGGGAAAGGCTCAGTGTGGTGCTAGGTTACTCTGAACACCTATTGCTGGCTAATTCTCCTTTTTAACCCAAAGAGTAGGCCCCCCACTGACAGCAGGCAAGGATGCTAGCTGGAATTTAATAACACTGCCTTGGATTTATTTATGGTTACCCCCAATTTACCTAGTGACACTGCTTTTTTGTTATGACAGTGACACAAGTCTCCTTTTCAAATGCATTTGTTTTAAAAGTGACTCAACTACGGGGGCGGGGCGGGGGGGAGTAATGTTAAGCAAAAACGAAATAGAGGCAGCCATGGGATATAGCAAAAATAATACAAGTGACTCCTTTACGAATGACTGAAGTTTGGGAAACACAGACCTGGGCCAGTTCTCCCCTTTCACAGATGGGAAAACCGGCTGAGAGAGGGAGGCAGGGCCTCTCCATGGCCCCAGCGATGATGAAACAGGCCCAGGTCTGCCTGGGACCCACGATCTTGCCAAATCCAGCTTGTTCTGGGCCTTTCCCAGGACCAAAAAGTGATGAACACCTGTTGATCTTATTGATAACGCCTGATGGTCAAACTTCAATAGCTGGCAAAACAAAAGCCATTGTGCAAGTGTTTAAATTTTTGCCCTGTCACATGGAAACAGTGCCCAGGCTGACTAATTTCTTCCCGTCATTAAAACGCAAAGATCGGCATTAGTCATCACTCAAGTATAACCCCCACAAATTCTACCTCTGGGAAAGGTGTTGGGTGTTCCCTGCCCCCAAGAGAGACAACCAAAAAATGACACTCCCCTCAAAGCGACCCACATCAGAAATCTGGCCCAACCAGGGAAACAGCAGGCAGCCTACACTCAAGGAGCAACAGAAGGACGCAGGTAGTTACACAAGACACACACAGATCCCCTGGGCCTGGCAGGACTAAGACTAGTGAACCCCTGAAAAGAACTGGGAATGATAGAAAGCGATGCCCCCCACACACACACACCCTTCTAGACTTAGGAGCCACAGAATCTGCTACTGTCAATCTCTTCCAGTCACCCAACAACCCTGACACTGTTTGTACAGGGTGTGACCCCAGGATTCCAGTTTCCAAGCACTACTGTAAAAATATTGCCACTAGCTCCATGGCATGAGTTTGGGCAGTTCTGGGTTTAAGACCACACCCAGGGCAGCAAAAATCTTGGCAGGAAGCCCCACCATGATCCCAGGTATCAAGGGGCCAGGATTAGAAGGAAGAGAAAACAGTGCCCAGGGCCAAGGCAGCGGCAGACCTGGCTGGAGGAGGGCAGTTGGTACACTCCCCTTTGTTCCAGATTGAAAGTACACAAGGCAGTGAGCACAGTCTCATCTCCAGCACGGCTGCTCCTTCTTCGTCCTCAACTGAGCCCTGAAAAGGGTGAGTGGGAGGTGTGGGGCTTTACAGTAAAAATGCTGATGATGGCATCACAAGAGCAGCAGCTGTCCATTACTGGTCACTGCCCGTGACCAGGAGCTGAACTGAGGGCTTTAGATACACATTCTCTTTATACCTTAGAACTCAATGAGGCAGAGCATTTTATTTTTAAAAATATTTTATTTATTTATTTGATAGAGAGTGAGCACAAGCAGGCGGAGCGGGAGAGGGGGAAGTGGGCTTCCCGCTGAGCAGGGAGCATGGTGCAGGACTTGATCCCAGGACCCTGGGATCATGACCTGAGCCAAAGGAAGACCTTTAACCGACTGAGCCACCCAGGCGCCCCTAGACAGAGCATTGTATTATCACATTCTGCATATAGAAGACAGGCTCCTAAGGCGAAACAGCTTGCAGGGGTCAGCCAGGTCTCAAGGGTCAGAGCCAAGGCTCAGACCTACCAGCAAGTACATCGCCTGGATGGCGTCATAGCGGCTTCCGTAAGAGCAAAACCAGGAAAGAAAGGGGAGTGAATCGAAGAGACAAGGATTAAAGAAAAAAACAAAAGGCAAAAAAGCTGGTCAAAACAACAGCTCCATCAGCCAAACAGGACAAAAGGGAAAGTGGGGGAAAACGTCAAGAAGAGTTGGCACCTGTTTTCTATCCTTAAAGGAAGCTTGGCTGGAAGATCGGGAAGTGCCTCTAGTCTGCGGTTCCTGCCAGCAGTTACTCAAAAACCCAGGTCACCTCTTCTAAAAGCAGCCCACTAGGTATGAGGTACCTTTGACCAATTTCTGGGAGTATTCCCACCCACCTCTCCACTTCCAAGATAATCAGGTCACTTCTTCCTTCAGTCTGAGGGGGCCACCACAGGTCCAGGAAGGAGGAGGGAGAAGGGGGAGGAGGAGGGCAAAGACCACCATTCATGGGGCACATATTATCTGCCATGTGCTTTGTAAGGATTGTGTCGTTGAATCTTCAACAACGGCAGCAGTTGGGGCACTATGATAGCCTGGGCCACTGAACCTCGGGGCGGGGGGGGGGGGGGGGGTCAAGCGACTTGTCTTGAGTCTCGCAGCCAGGAAGTGGCAGGGTCTAACTGACCCATAGTCTCAAGCACACTTAGAAACATAGTTCAGTCCGTAACTGGAAGTGGTTTCATTCCCTGTCCTTTGCTTCAAACAAGGTAAAACAGGTGATTCCATGGACCTGGTGTCCAGAGGGCTGCTGAGAAAATGTTTCAGAAACACCAATACCATGACGACCGTAGGGCTGCATATACTATTCAGATCTCTAAAAGTTCCCAGATGGGCAAGGGTGAACCAAGCTGCCAACTACACTCTGTTAGGCTCATACTGGAGATACTGAAATTGTTAATGGAGCTGAACAACTAAAAAGTAGATGCATTTCCACGCTGGGCTTCACCATGAGACAAGGGCATAATAGTTACCAAACCTAATAACTATTATTAAGAGACCCTGGCAGTCCCAATAAAAGTTGGTCCTAAAAACTTTTAAGAGACAGAAAGTAGCTGGAACACCCCCACTCTGTGGTTGACCATAACATATTTCTAGACCAAGGGAGACTTGCAAACCATGAGCCTCAACCAAGACCTCCAATTTTATTGCTGGCCCTGGCTCTGCAGTAACTCAACGATGAATCTTGTTACAACCATCAGCATGATCCAAAGGACCTCACAAAACGTTCCCAGCCCGGGCTCTTTCCTCCTGAGAAAGCGCGATCCCTTTCCCCCATTCTGATCAAAAGGCAGCTTTTACGCAAAACTCTCTGAAAGTAGAAAAAGATTTGTTAAGATTCTCCACAGGTGATGTGGGGTTTGTTTTCCTTTATATTTCTCTATGTTCTTGCAATTTCCTTACAATAACTACAAACACAACTTTTTAATATAGAAAAAAAATATTTAGAAGTGAATTTTGAAGACCATACTGATGGCTTTCCCTTGAGGAAAGGAAATACTCAGTGGCTGATCTGGGATGTGCCTCAGTTTCCTCACTGTATAACGGGGATTACAACATTAACTACATCCCAGGGTTGCAATTAGGCTTCATTTAGCTATTACTGAAAAGCATCTTTTTTTTTTTAAGATTTTATTTTTATTTATTTTTGACAGAGAGAGAGACAGCCAGCGAGAGAGGGAACACAAGCAGGGGGAGTGGGAGAGGAAGAAGCAGGCTCACAGAGGAGGAGCCTGATGTGGGGCTCGATCCGGTAACGCCGGGATCACGCCCTGAGCCGAAGGCAGACGCTTAACCGCTGTGCCACCCAGGCGCCCCTACTGAAAAGCATCTATCACAACTTTCTGGTACTGGTAGGTACTCTATATTCGCTATTATTAATAAAACTAGTACTGTGATTATAGTGACTCTCAGTGGTTTCCATTTATATTCGTTTTCTGAGCCTCACATGGCCACTTGGAAAAGGCCTTATTAAGTCTCACAGTTGAGGCAAATCATAGATGTTCAGAGAATGACAATGAAGTGCTGAACGCTTTACGTTCAGCATCACTGTCCCCAAAATGAGGTGTTCTACTGGGACCCCAGGCCCAGAGGTCCACTACACAAATTCGTGTTCCACTACTGGATGTAAAGGACTCCTACTTTGCATTTTCTGAAAGCAAATATATTGCAGACGAATGAACGTTATCAGACTTATTATTCAAGCTACATATGCTAGAGGCTGTGAATTTATTCAAGAACTTATTATATTCCTAGTAGGTGCCAAGCCGAGAGCCACAGGGGTGAACAAGACATTCAACACCTACCCCTAGAGCAGAGGTGATCCAGTGGGAGAGGGAAACAGGAGAGTCAGGAGACCTATGGAGCTCAGGAAGCTATGAAATGAAATGGCACAGGGCGGGAGGGGAGCCGTGGGTGTCGGGGACAGGGCCTCGTGCCCTCCAACCTCAGGGATGACTTCCCATGGGTGTCAAACAAGAGTGCCAAGAAAAAGGGACAGGAGAGGTAATTATGGTAAGAGATGCATGCCTGACAGGAAGCGTAATGTGACACCTGGATGGTTTCCTGTAAGGGACTCCCCAGGTGCCAGTTTGCCTCCTTTGGTGCAGACAAGGAATGTGCCGAGCCACTGCCCAGGGGCTTGCCGGCCAAAATCCCTAAGGCTCCTGCTCTCAGCATACTTTCTGGGTTCTGCCCCTGGATGGCTGCAAGCTCCACTGAGAGGCCCCCTGTCCCCCCAGGAGCACGCCCTTGGTCTTCCAGCCTCTGCCTCTTCTGACAAGGAATCTTATATACAGAACCCAGAACTCTGCTCAGTTAATAGAACGGCCAAGTCACAAAGGCCTTCTGGCCTGAGCCTAAAGACCCCAGCAGCACCTTTGGTCCCCTGGAGGGTGGCGCCTAGTCCCCCCACCTCTGGCCTGCTTTATCCTACTGAGGGAACAAAATCACTTTGTTCTTGAGAAGAAGCCCCAGGCCCAGCCATGCTCCCACCAGACCGCAGAATGCCACATTAAGTCTTGTTTCCCTGGAGTATCTGAGAAATCACTTCAGGGAGGTACAGGGAAATCAGGGTGATTCACACAAACAGTGCGGTACCAGCATGATAAGAACTTGATTATTTTCTTGGGGGTTGCAGGGGAGATGGAGGAACTGATTTTAGCCACTGAGAATCTTTTCAGACCCCAGCCTCCGCGGGAGGCCTGCCTCTGCCTCGGTCACAAGCAGCAGGAGGCCAAAAGTACCACCATTCTTGTTTGTAGAAGGAAAGCCGACTGCTGCTTGCCTTTTTTAATCTTAAAATCTGAATTTATGGGCCGCAGCAAATTTACATATCCCTGCCACAGATTCCCCACCCACTTCCCTATAGCTCAAAAGCCAAAATTCCACACTGTGTTCTCGTTATATCTAAACGGAAATTCCAGAGAAGTTGTCTGGCATGGCAAAAGCTGACCAGCCTTATGAAAATACCCAGAAAGGTGACCCATTTAGTCAAAAGAGCTTTCAGATCTCCATGAGAAAAGGAATTCATGCCAGCATAAAGGGCCTTCAGAGAGGGAGAACAGGAGTGTTGTGTTAACGCCCAGACCTTGCAACAAACCAGCCCAGCGGATTTCTGGGGAGGCTGAGCACCGAGTAGGCCAGCCAGGAGGGCTGCCGGAGATGCCCTTGGGGACGCAAGTTCAGCTCTGCAGCAGCTTGGCAAAGCCACGCTACCCAGCAAGGGGCCTACCCACAAGGCTCCCCGCAGAGGAGCCGGGAGCTGCCGGCTGGGAGTGGGGGCAGGCAGCTGCTCGAGCCAGGGCAGCCAGACTGATAAAAGGCCAAATGCCAGTCAGGAAAGAGGTTCGGCTCAGCAGCAAACACAATCCCACATGCCCTCCCGCCAGTTAATGTTTAAAGGTAGCAGAAGGAAAGGATGAGGCGTGAGGTCATTTCTGAGAGTGCACAACTGGGCCAACAGTGACTGTGACCAAGGATCTCCCAGCAAGGCTGCGTTTCAACAAACGGTGTGCACCATGAGCCCCACAGGACTGCAACTAGGGGCACCCCCTCCCGACCTCTGGCTTCTAGGCCCCACTAAGAAAGCCCTGCCTGGCTGCCCAAAGCAGCCTTCAGCTGGTCCCCACTGTCCGAACACTGCCGCTGGAAACCAAAAAAAGGCAGGGAAAGAACTAGAGATGCCCCCCAGAACTGAAGAGGAGGCCCCAATTAAAGTTCAACGGTGCTGGAAGAGGCAAGGCCAATGAGCGAAGAAAAGTTTTGTTTTATAGAACATTTCAATTGCACATTCACCAAGGTCAAGTGAGTCAAGTTGCAAGCAAAATAGACATGAACAGAACAAAGGCTGCAGAAAGTCTCTCACTATAGTCTATTTTACTTTTAAGTGTGAAATCAAACTTAGAGATTAAAAAAAATACTTGATAGTTTGATGCAGACAAGCATCGTGCCCGGGAGGCTGATTTGGGCTTCAGTTTTCTCATCTGTAAAATGGAAATAAATACAAAGCCACTCACTTCATGGGGTTCAGGATGAAGATGAGAAGCGATAAAGGAACTCAAGACAATGTCTAACGGAGGGCAGGCACAGGAACGCGCTAGACATTCTGTTCGAGGATGCGTGTGCGCACCTCAACATTCAGTACACAAATGTCTCATCAGTGTGGATCCTCGGAAAAGCCAAGGGATATGCAGGAGGAGGACACGTGTCCTCCTTACTAAGCCATCTACCTAGGCCAGGTTGTGCTGCTGAGGGAAAGGAGGAAGTCAGATGCTCTGTCAGAATAATTCAGACCCAGAACCAGTCTTGACAAAGTGAAAAACCAAACTGCTTCTTTGCTTCTAGTATAAGAAAATCTTAACCAAGGACATTCTACTGCACAGCGACTGGTCAAAGGGGGCTCAGGGAAGTTAAAAGTTCTTTGGCATGTTTTGTAACCAGACAATGGGTGTAATAAAACCCCATCGAATTTTCTTTTCTTTTTTTTTTTTTTTTGAGAACTGAACAGTTTGCACAAGTGTTACAGCAACTATCTACAACGTATCAGAAGAATGCTTTTAAAGCAAGTGCTGTAAGGCTCTTAGAAGAAAGGCAGCACTGGACGTATAGCTCAATATGATTTTGAAAACGAGAAATCACGATACTAAGTGGGCAGAATTAAAATACCCAATAGTTCCACCCTTTATACCGTGTATAACTACTTCACGCGTTGCTTTATCACTTTAGTATAAAGAGGACCATTTGGTTTTCTAATCATCTTTCCCAAAAAACTCTCCCTAGAACATGGACTCAATTTCCCAAGAAAAGTGAGCAAGGCACTTAAAAGCTGCAAGGCCACTTTGCAAGCCCCAGCAGAGGAAAGTGCTGTTGTTTATTATACAGTAACCCGAGCCAATCTGGTGATTATTGAGCATGTTTAATGGATAACTAGATTTACAGCAGTAATGTAAGGTGGCTTCTAGTAGAATGTCATGAAAGGCAATTTTCGTCATTGTAAGAGCAGGAAATAGCACGCATTTAGACTGAAATGGCTCGTTCCAGTGGGTTTATTCATTTGGTTCAACTTCTTGGGGGAAGGGGCTAGAATTATAGACCCCCCTCCTTAACTGAGGATAACTAAAGATCAAAACGAAATGCAGAACAGCAACAAGAAGGGGGTGGGGGGGATGAAATGTGGAAAGAGGCCCTCGGGGGGCCTCCAAATAGGGCCTCCACAAAAGCACCCAAGACAATCCATTCGAGCACAGGAAAAACCAGATCTTATATTTGGATTTGTCCTCTAAAAAGAAACTAAGCTTTATGGTAATGTATGTATATAGCTTATGAATTTGCATATATGAGAAAGGGGCACATTAAAATTGTTTTGCTGATAGGAATGACTGCAGTCACAGTCAAGAGAGCCCCAGATTAGATGATCTGTTTCAGCTGGGTTCACCTACCCCACGCCAAGCACCCTCGAGGAAGATGCCCGGCTGGCAGCCTCCAGCCTCAGAAGGCCCTTTGTGAGACAGCCCCTGCCTACCTCTGTGCCACCCACCCCTCTGACCTCCACCAGACAAGCTCTTCGGCTGTGCCTCACTTGGCTCATTGTCTGTTCACCTGCCTAATTCTAGTCAGGCTTTAGGTCCCAGCTTAATGGCCCCTTCCTCCAGGGAGTCCTCCAGACTACCCACCCCAGCCTGAGGGAAGGCATCCTCCCCCTCCCACCCCCCAGAAAGCTTGCCATCTTGATAATCACTACCCACAGCATGGCAAGCACCACTGACAGCAGCAACTGGGAGCAGGCTGGAAGTAAGGAACTCAGCCTTGACACCTGACCTGCTGAAGAAGACCGACATTTTTAACAAAGTCCCCAGGAGATCTGTGTGTGCCTGAAGGTTTGAGAAGGGCACTCTCTCATTACTCTCTCCTCTGCACTGAGCAGTGTATAAGGCAAGCTAGGGACCTGACTCTCCTTATTCCTGTGGCCCTAGCACGGGCCTGGCTCACAGCTGGTCTTTCCTATATTTCCTGAATGAGGAAAGGAGGAAAGAAAGGATCTTAAGAGGCATCTTCGTTAGAGGTTCCACGCTGGGGGGAAGGGACTCAGATTATCTAACACACCAGATGACAGCAGCAGGACTGGCCAGGGAGTAGATGGAAAACGAGACAAAATCCCAGACTTGGGTTCAGAAGCACATTAATATTAATAATGATAATGCCAGCATTGTGCTATAAACATATAACGCTCTCAGCAACTAAGATAGGAACTATTACTCTCCATTTTACAGATGGGGGAAATTGAGGCTCACAAAGGTGAAAGCAGTGGAACCAGATTTGCACAGCTGTTAGGGAGAGAGTGGGGCTTAGCATCCTGGCCGTCTAGCTTCCGGCCCACAGAGACACCATCCACCTGGACCTAGCATAACCTAGTATGTGCTGACCCGGAGGCCGTTTATAGAGAAAGCAGGGTGACGTGGTGCCCAGGCCACGAAGCCACGGCAAGCAGGACCCAAAGAGCCTGAGCCATCCTCAACTACCCTGTGCCTCCGCCTCACGGTACAGAACCAGGATCTGGACAAGGAGGGAAGGGGGAGTGCCCAGGAGACATAATTTGGTTCCAAATCAAAGCCCTCCTTCAGCACAGACTCTCCAAGAACGAAGGCAGCTGCTGACTGGCACGGCCGCTGCTGGAGGAGCGCCGCAGAGCCCAACTGCCATCTGGAAGTGATTTGGCCCAGAGATTCCTGAACGGGGTGGAAGGCTGGAAGGACCAGCCACCCCATGCTCCAGGCTAGGTCTCAGAAACAAAGCCGGTATGAATGGGCCCCAGAGGCAGCCATCACATAACCAGGGGTCCTCCCCTTCCAAGGAGGCCAGGCCACAGCCCTATTGTAGCAAAGCAGCAGTAACACAAGCCAACCAGGCTGATCTCCCCAGGGCGGCACCGATTTTAAATGTCCTTTCGGCGTGCAAACCCTCCAGCGATGACTTTTGAGAACACTATTGGACAGAACCATATTTATTTCGCAAACACTCACATAGCACTTACTATGTGCCACAAACTTTTCCAGACATTTTTTAAAATATTCACTCGTTTAATTTGTATAACAACCTTTGAAAGGAGGTAGTTACCACCCCCATTTTAGTGATAAGGAAACCAAGGCGCCCAAGTTTCTTAATAGCTACTCAGTGGCAAGTGGGGTTTGAACCAAGAATCTTGGCTCTGAACGACTCCAAGAGCCACATCTCATTCTGTGTTACTTTGTTGCAAACGGTCCAGCTCTTGTTGATTCTGACGCGCAGGCTACTCGGCTACTTTTATAAAACCTTCTCTACTACCTTTGCCTAAAAGACACACTGGCGTTTGCTAGGTAGTTCAGGAAAGAACAGGATTTAAGATTACTGTATTTGTGTGTGATTTTGGTGGGGGCGGGGCAACAGGAAGGAAAAGGGGCCCAGTGCCGGTGACCCACCACCCTGGAAACCCTGCCCAGTGACCCAAGGTCTTGGGAACACACACCCGCCTGCTCTGGGGCACTAGCCTGGCACAGCCACCTGAAGTCAACATTAGGGTCAGACCGCATCCTAAGGATCAAACCAGAACATACCACCCGAACTTCTAGACAGACTTGATTGTCATTCTTGGGCTGGGAGACCCCTTTTTCTCCAAGTTGGCCGAGCTGCCCTGTGTTTTTGGAAAAGGTTTTTGGAAAAACAAGTAAATAAAACTGCCGGCTCCTGGCCGGCAACTAGGATTCCATATGCCGGGGCCTTGCTATGAACTGCCCCAGGCAGAGTGAGAAACTGAAGAAACTCTTCACCGCTTGGATGCAGCCTAGAATGGGCCCACCTTACAACAAATCACAACGGTGAATACACAGCCAGAACGGCCTTTCAGTGAATTCTAGGGAGAAACGCCAGTCCTCTGGCAGCTTCCAACCATCTCATGTCTCAGAGCTGGGCGCCTGTACACACCTCTTAGGATTCCAGCAATGCACATTATTGGAAGTTATCCAAAGTCCACAAAACCCTGTATTCATTCAGATACCTTCCCAGATTATGGAGTAAAACACCATCCACTAAGTAGCAGGAAATACCACCTCCCCCCTACCCCCACCCGCCAAAAAAACCCAGCGAACACAGGGCAGCCGCTCCCTCAACAAGTTCACCTTGATGCAAGATGCAAACTGATTCTGCTCACCTCCTGACAGGACACTCATCTCAGGGGACCCTCATCCTGTCACTCACCTAAAGTCTTGAGATCCCTGCTTTGCTCAAAGTGTGGGTGTCCAGCTGCCACCCCAACATCCCAGACTTGCAAAACTGGGTGTTAACAGGGGTTCTCTGGTTAGGGGAGAGAGGCTGTGTTTTACTCATTTCTGACCTGGAAAAGCGGGTCAGTTAAGGGTCAATTTCACAACGGGACAGGCTGGGCCTCCAGTCACCACTTACCAGCTGGGTGACCTCTGCAAGTTACTTCACTCTTGTTTCCTCATCTTTCAGTGGACATCATAATACTAACAACAACCATAGAAATAACAGCAACCATTTTCTCAGCGCTGGGGTAGAACTAGGGCAAGCCCTTTACCCTCCTGGTGACTTAATGAAGCAGATCGTTCTGTAGACAAGGAAACCAAATCTTGAGGATTCAAGGTGGTCAACGGCATGATGAACAGAACACGCTGAACACCTCGTGTATGCCACCAACTGGAGCCAGAGCCTTGGTCAGCACAATGGAACACGGCATAAGCCGTGAATATTTGAACTGAAGTCTGAGCTGGATGGGACTTTTTTCTGAAGGGCCGTTACCCAGAACAGCCCCAGGAGCAGGGGGAAGAGGCCTCAGGCAACACCCCCACAGGAGTTCTGGCCCTTGGCAAGTAAGTCTCCCTCCAGGCTCCAGAGGCTGGAAAACCTGTATACGGTGAGATCTTTCCGGAGAGCAACGAGGCAGCCAATGACAGGACTCATAAATGTGGCCACACTCTGACCCAAGAATGCCACGGAGAAAATAAAACAATACAGCCTGTGGTGGGAAGAGGTCCACAACAAGAAGCTGCCAACAGCCCACGGGCCCACAACCAGAGACGGGGAGGCTAGCCCTGGAATGTCAGGACAATGGAAGACGCTATGGCCTGGGTGGGTTCAGGAATGAAAATCATGAGGGTTGAGTAGAAAAATGGGACCAGACAAAGTCTAGAATGAGACCCCAAGTTCAGGGCACTGATGGGAAACCACGCTGCAGGCAGCTACAGCCTCTGTAAACAGTTGGTAAATTAGGCAGTCCAGGATTTTCTGGTACTGTGGTTTCATTTTTTTGTTTGTTTTGTTTTTTAAGGACATTTCATGTCATGTTTGGATACTCCCGGTTTACTTTAAGTTTCTTTGTTCACTTAATTAAATAAATACACATTTTTAAAACAAAGACGAAGTGATCCAAGTTGAGCTCAGCCAGGCCTTGAGATTCCTCAGCAGGAAAGCTGGTTTTGGAAAAGGGAAGAATTCCAGGATGATTCTGGGTGCTCCTTTCCAGAATCTCCAGTTGTAGGAGATGGCCCCCAAAAGAAGAGGCAAGCATGTTACACAGCTCTGCAGAGAAGCCACCCCTGATGGGGCTCTGACTGGGCGGTGACAGCTGCCTGGGCCCAGGAAGCAGGAAGCAGCCCTACCTGCCAGGACAGGTGTGGGGGGAAGGGGAGGGAGAGGACAGAGGAGACTCAGCCTAGAGGGAACCCCTTTTACTCTGGAGAAAGTCCCAGCAGCCACACCCACCACCCTTTCTTCCTATCACAGAAGTCACCATAAGAACTGGTTTTCTCAGGAAGAGACCCCAGACCCAGGCCTGGGTCAGCTCGTCTGGGAAGATGCTCCGGGGCAGAACACACACACACACACACACACACACACACACGATGTAGGTGCACCCACTTTCTCTGCACACCCACGCCATGTACACACTACAAGCTCTATATGCTGTGTACACACACATACTCTACATACATACAAGTGCACACACACACACACACACATTATACACCCCTTGCCCATGCTGTCACAGCCCACACCCTCAGCAGCCTTGTGACCCTCCTGGAAACTTTCAATTAGCCCAGGTCATAGTGGGGACCCGACCCTCATTCTCTCTCCCAGCTCTGGGGAGAGGAACTCGACACCAACTCCCTCCCTCCTCTCAGGAAGACCCTGGTGTGGGGAAGGCAAGGGGAGGAAGGCAAAATCTCCTTTCATTGTACCCACTTCCTTCAATTCTCAGCTAGACCCTTCCTACTTCAATGACCTTGGGCACGTCCATTAACCCTCTGGACCCCCTTTGCCTGTAAAATAGGTCTAAGGACACCCCAACTGGCGGGATGTGCAAGGACTGAACTTGGAAGGCTGTTGGCACACAAGGCGCAGTAGTTTGGGCTCCCTACAAAACGGTAGTTACTATACCACCACCGCCCCTAAATGATCACTTCTGCTGCAGAGCGGGCTCACCCCGAGGCACGGGCCAGAGCTGAGCCGGGAGCAGAAGGAGCGAGGAGGACACACCCCCGCGGCTCCCCTTCCCACCTCGGGGCCCACACCCAAGCCAGAGACGGCAGGGGAGGGTACCAGGTCCCTGTCCCCACCTGGGCGGCGAGGCCCCAGGCTCGGAGAGCTGTCCCTGCCCAGGTCTCCCTGGGTCGCTGGGCGCATCGGCTTCGGCGCAAAGGGAAGAGCTCTTCGGGGAACATCCTACCAGGGACCCCACTTCCATGGACCGCGGACCAGAGGTTTCCAGCTCCCCGCAGGGACACCGGGTGCGGCGAAATGACACAGCCCCACCCCTCCCCATGCAGCCCCACCCCAAGCCCAGGACCCACAGCCCCCCAAGGTCGCACGGCGAGGCGCAGGGCTGGGAGCTATCATGCGAAGTCCTAGCCCAGGGAAAAGCACCGAGAAGGGGGCCTAGGTCTCCGGCGTCCCCACCTCCCGGAGGACAACGCCCCCCACCTCAGCGCTCACACCCAGCTCTCAGCTCCTGGGCGCAGTAGGGGCGCGCGGCAGGGTGCCCTAGCCTTCCCCCCGCCCCCAGCGCAAGCGCGGGGACCGGAGGGTCCACCGCGGCGCCTGGCCGACCCAGGGCACTCACCGATGGACACGAGCTTGATGCTCTCACGGTCCAGAAACTCGAGCGCCACAGACACGTTCTCCAGCTGCATCTGGCGGAAGGTGGGCCGCTGGTGGTACTTGCGGTACATGCGCTTCTGGCTGAGCACCTCGAGCAGCGCGATGAGCCGCAACCCATCGCTCAGGTCGGTCTGCAGGTTCCCAATGCGTTTGTTCACGCACTTGAGGTGTTCGTTGCACCAACGCGTGAAGGTGTTCTGCTGGATCTTCTTCCACGGCGCGTCCTCCGCCAGGTCCTTCTCGGTTACCGGCATCCTGGCGGCGGGGAGAGCGCAATGCGCAGCGACTGCCGGGAACTGGTGCAGGGAGGCCCAAGGGCCCGGGGAGCGAGAACCAAAGCGGAGCGGGAGCGGGGCTCGAACTCGGTGCTACTGGAGCCGCGGCCCGAGCTGCTCTGCGTCCGCCTGCCCCTAGCCGCGCGAGGCGTCTGGACCGGCGCCTGCGCACTGAGCCGACCCGCCCTCGAGGCCCCGCCCCGTCCCAGCCCTCCGGCCGGAGTTCCCGGGCCACGCTCGCCCCCTGCGGTCCCAAGCGTGCACTGCACCCCGCGGCCTCCAGGGCATCCCGGGACCCCGCGCTCTGAGTTCGCCACCTAAGCGAAAGGAAGCCAGTGGGGAGACTTTGGCTTAAGGAGAAGGCCCCCGATACTGGTCCCGGTCCCGGAGTAAGGGACGTGCAGAGGTAGGACAGGATGGATGGGGGCGGGGGCGGCTTGGGTCATGGGGGAGGGATGGGGTAGAGGAGTACTTGATCCACCTATGGGTTCAATAAGAGTTTTTATTGAGCTCCGGCTGTGTACCTGACTTGGTGTTAGGCACTGGAGGACACCGTGAAGGAATGGACATTTTATTCTTCATATGAATTAAACTCATGTGAATTACAATATTATCATTCAGTGCATCTATTGAGTGCCTACTGTGTGCGAGGCCCTCTTAGTAGCTGAGAACCAACCGCAAATAAGACAAATTTATTCTTTGACCTTGAGGAATTGCTAGAGTAATGGGAGACAAAAATACAAATCAGCTATCACAAACAGCTTAGTAGTAGTAATAGAAATGAACAATAGGGGCACCTGCCTGGCTCAGTCAGTAGGGCATGTGACTCTTGATCTCAGGATTGTGAGTTCAAGCCCCATATTGGGTGTAGAAATTACTCAAAAAAAAAAAATCTTAAAAACAAAACAATAATTTGCGCAGTGTATGTCAGTTTCCCAATGCTGTTGTAACAAACTACCAAATCTTTGCCTTTAAAAAATCACGAATTTATTATCTTGCAGTTCTGTAGCTTAGATGTCCCTCATGGGTTTCACTGAGCTAAACTTAAGGTGTTGGCAGGATGCATTCCTTTCTGCGGGCTCTAGGGAAGAATCCATTTCCTTGCTGCCTCCAACTTCTAGAAAATTCCCGCATTCCTTGGCTGTGGCCTCTTCCTCCATCTTCAAAGCCAGCAGCATCAGGCTGAGTCTTTCTCACGCTGTCATCTCTCTTGTTCTCTATAGTCACATCTTCCTACACCTTCCTCTCTATTTTTATTTATTTATTTATTTATTTATTTATTTATTTATTGGTAGGCTACACAACCAGCATGGAGCCCAACACCAGGCTTGAACTCACCACTCTGAGATCAAGACCTGAGCTGAGATCGAGTCAGATGAGCCACCCAGGTGTTCCTTCCTCTAACTCTTTTAAGGACCCTTATGATTCCATCCAGCCCAGTTGGTTAATCCAGGGTATTTTTTAAGGAACTGATTAGCAATCTCAATCCCATCTGCAACCTTAATTCCCCTTTGCCATGTAAGGTAATATTGACAGGCTCTGGAAATTAGGATTTGAACATCTTTAGGGACTGCTATTCTGCCTACCAACACCATATATTGAGTACCTGCTGTGTACTCATCTAAGCCCTGTGCTAGGGGCTGGGGTATGGCAGAAACCCTGGGCCAGACCTCTTCTGGCAAGAGCTGAATCATTATAAAAGCTGCTAGCATTTCCTAAGTACCTGCTCTGTCCCTGTGCCAAGAGCTTTGCTAAGCATTTCCTTTGCTATTGGCCCAGTTTGACAAGAGTTAACTCTCTGAGAGGTGAAGTGACTTGCCCAAAGCACACAGTACAGACAGGACTGGAATCCAGGTGTGTACGAGCACAGAGTGTCCTGGGCCCAAGAAAGGACACATAACCTAGGCTTAGAGACAGGGGGTCTCCCTGGGGGAGAGGAGTTGGGCAGGATGGAGTCAAGGGCTTCCTGCCTGAGGGTTGCGCAGGAGAAGCCAGTAGAGTAGTGGTTGTAACATCTATACAAACAGGTCATTTGCATACAACACTGAAGTGTTTTATTCACACAGATTGCCTCACTCTTTGGAAAGGCTCAAAACAGCCTGGGGGGTAGGGGGAGAGTGTATTACCTGTCCCTGGCCCATAATAGGGACGCAAGAACTACTTGAAGGACCATTCCACTCCTTAGTGATTAAGTGAAGAGATTTGCTAGAGGTCAGCTGGTAAGGATGAGACAAAGCTGGACTTGAACCTGGTTCTAACTCCAAAGTCTGCACTATGTCTAAGGGCCTGTTCTCAGCCTGGTTTTGCCTTTCTCCATACCATCTGAGCAGTGTTGGTAATCTTTGCCTCCCCCATGCCCGAGGCTCCTGGCTCCTCGTGCTTTCTCCACCCAAACTCATCCATCCCAGCTTATCAGCCATCAGCTGGTGTCTCACTCCCCGAGGGACCTCCTCCCTGCCAGGTAAGACTGGAGCTAACTGCCCCCTTTCTTACGTAATTGTTTTCATCTGGTCTTGACACAAATAACTACATAATTTTGCATGTAAACCTCCAGCACACTTCACCGGGAGCTGAGACACCCCATTTTAGGATGAGTCTAGTGATTCTCTCTACCCAGTCAGAAGAAACGAGAGTTTTCGAGGGAGCAATTCATGGGGGGTGAAGGGGACTCAGCAGTCACCATGCAGGTGGGTGGTCTGTGGCTTCAGAAACGAGGAGAGGAAGCGGATGAGGTCTTCAGATGACTCCTTCTCAATATTTGGTAAAGGATGAGGGCCAAACAACTCGGGTAGGCATTTCTGCAAGTGGCATCCTAACCAACACATTCCATGGTTTTGCCTGACAAGGTCTTCACTTAGTAAATACCCACTCCCTGTTTTCTAAATTCTGTGCTGGGCTTCTCTGATCTCTTGGTAGAACTGCCCAGAGTGGAAGAGTGCAAGGATGGGAGAAACCCAGGCTTTGGGTGTGAATTTTGGCTGTTCTGGCTTTGCGATCTTGAACAAATAACCTCTGTGAGCTTCAGGCTTCTCGTCTAGGTAAAAATGGAGGCAGCACACCTCTTCCTAGGGTGTTTAGATAACACGGGCAAAACTAGCATAGTGCCTGGCACACAAGAAACATTCTGTAAATTTAACTGGAAACGAGGCAAAATGAACAGACCTCACAACCAGTCCCTGAAAAGTCTGGAATGAGCTGCATTTTCCCTAGCAGACTCTAGTCTGTCTCTCTAAGGAGCTGTGGCTCCCCTCCATGTCTGTTATTCACAGATGTTGACAGCAGTCTGCCGCAGCCCCAAGAGATCTCGGAAAGAATCCACTGTCCGAGCGAACACAAGCAGGGCAGTAACCCCTACGGGTCAGCGTGGATATGGCCGGACAGCAGCAAGGGCGCAGAAATCCACGAAGAAGAGGCAAGCTGAATGTGGGCATCAACACTGGGTGGAAGGTTGAAGTGCTGTGAGCCTACTTCTCGAAGGGGTACGAATTGCCAAATCAGTGGGATTGGAAGAGGTTCTTCTTTCCAAACAAGTGTGTGAAAGTTCACCTGATCACCTCCGTGCCTTTGCTCAGACGGTCCCCTCTGTCTAGGATGCCTTCGTCTCTCCTCTCCAACTTGGGAACCCCATGCCCGGCCTTCAGTCCCCTCACTCTTACAGCCCATGTGCTCCCACCACTGAACTGATGCTACGGTTTCGTTGCCGGGTTCTGTGCCATTTGCTGAAGGAGGGCACCTGTCACCTCCGCTCCCTGGCAGGGTGTAGCCTGGGATTTAAGACCTAATAGAGTCTGTACAGTCCAATGAAAATATGAGAGCCACGTTTTTATTTTTAATTTTCTAGTAACACTTAACAGTTACTAATTCAATGTCACTTAAAAAGAAACAGGTGAGGGGTGCCTGGGTGGCTCAGTCGTTAAGCATCTGCCTTTGGCTCAGGGCATAATCCCAGCATTCTGGGATCGAGCCCCACATCAGGCTTCTCCGCTGGGAGCCTGCTTCTTCCTCTCCCACTCCTCCTGCTTGTGTTCCCTCTCTCGCTGGTTGTCTCTCTGTCAAATAAATAAAATCTTAAAAAAAAAAAAGAAAAGAAAAGAAACAGGCGAAATTACTTACAATAATGTACTTTAGCCAATAATAAGATGACCAGCTGTCCTGGTTTGCCCAGGACTAAGCGGTTCTCTGGGCTGCAGGCCTTTCATTTCAGTGCTGAAACCAGGAATGTCTTTGGCAAACCAGAACAAGTTGGTCACCTTGCCCAGTATATCCAAAAAGTTACAATTTCAACATATAATCAATATGTTTAAATATGTACATATATTTGTATATATGTATACATATACATACGTATATATACATATATACCAATTATATATGTATTACTGTCTTAAAAATCTGACATGTATTTTATACTAACAGCATGTCTTTTTTTAATTTTTACTTTATCTTTTTAAGATTTTATTTATTCGTTTGAGAGAGAGAGAGAGAAAGCACAAGCAGGGGGAGAGGCAACGGGAGAGGGAGAAGCAGGCTCCCCGCAGAGCTGAGAGCTGGATGTGGGGCTTGATCCCAGGACCCTGGGATCATGACCTGAGCTGAAGGCAGATGCTTAATGACTGAGCCACCCAGGTGCCCCAAAGATTTATTTATTTTAAAGAGAGAAAGCATGAGAGAAAACACAAGCGGGAGAGTAGAGGTCGAGAGGGAGAGAGAGAATCTCAAGCAGAGTCCACGCTGAGCATGGAGCCCCCCTCGGGGCTTGATCCCATGACCCTGAGATCATGTCCTGAGCTGAAACCAGAGTCAGATGCTCGACCAACCGCGCCACCCAGGTGCGCCACTTAGGGCATGTCTTAATTTGGACTCAGCACCTTGCCGGTACCCAACAGCTGCCTTTGGCTATTGGGAGTTATCATACTGGACAGTGCAGATATAGACAGATACTTGATATTGAAACAAACCAGTTACTAAACTGGAAACCCATAATGCTCTCACCAGGGTCCTGACCTTAGGACCCCACCCTATATGTGAAACCTGCTTCCACACTTTGGGAACCCCAGTTCTGTGCAAGGGGTCCCAGGTGAACCTGCATTCTGTGGTTTCTTGGCATCCTGGAGTCCACTGCTATGGTAGCATAGCAAGATATTCACAACAGTAAAAATAGTAAAATAATAATAATAGAAGCTTCCATTTCTTGAGTGCTGCCATTTTCTCCTTTAACCATCAGAACAACCCCAGGCGATGTTATTAATAATTTTTAAAAAGATTTTATTTATTTATTTGAGAGAGCGAGAAAGAGAGCACAAGCAGGGGTGAGGGCCAGAGGCAGAGGGAGAAGCAGACTCCCCACTGAGAGCCAAGCCTGGCACAGGGCTCGATCCCACGACCCTAAGATCATGACTGAGCTGAAGGCAGACGCATACCGACTGAGCCACCCAGGTGCCCCTCAAGTGATGTTGTTATTTCCATTTTACAGGTAAGGAAACTGGAGTCGAGAGGAATAGTCCAATGCCTAAAGTCACAGTGACAGACTGAATCCTCAGGAAGGGCTAAGTAGTCAGGACTGAGAGCAGGGAGCCAGGGCCGCCCCTGACTTTGTTTCCTTGCCTGTAACCCACATTAACCATATACCTCGGGGGAGGGGAGGTTCTGACAAATGAGAAGCCCTGTGTAAAGCACTTAGCGTGTAAGTATCTGTGAGAGAATTACTGCTCTTATTACCATGATTATCATATGGTAATGTCACGATAGTGTCGTGATGATGATAGGAGAGGACATCGAAGAGCAAAGACGGAACGTTTCCAAAGGGAACAGAGATGGAGAACCAGGACTTGCAAAATGAACCCCGTCCTCCCCAGTTGCATCTTTGCCCCAGGGTGGGGGCCTTCTCAGTTGTAATTTTACACCAATGTCCACACCCTGCTGGGAGGGAAGAGAAACAAACTCTACGCGAGAATATTTGCTCTGCCTCCAAAGAAGAACTGGTTCTTTCAGCAGCAACTGGAGAGGTGGGAGGGCTCTGCCCCCACTCCCAGCCTCAGCAGCAGAGGTCCCAGGCCTTGTGGGTGGGCCCTGGGGGAGCAGGTCTTTAGTCCCCAAGAGGTGGCAAAGACAATGGCAGTTTGAAGGATCAGCCAGCCCTGCCCTGAGGCAAGGTGGGGGTGCTGGTAGGCAGGCTGCCCAGAGAAGGCACCCTGCTCTCCCACTCACCCACCCACTAAGGTGGAGCCCAGAGTGGACAGAGCCACGTTCTTGAAATCTAGTCGTTCCTGGACTCACACAATGGGCTCCATGACTGATTTTATCGACTTTCCCTCCCTGACTCCTAGAGCTGTAGTAAGTGGTCCCTTCCCTGAGTGCCTCAGCATCCTGTGTCCGTGATTTTAATCTGTGCAAGAACTCTGTGACCTTGCTGCTATTATTATCATCCTCCTGTTACAAATAGGGAAACTGAGGCTGCAAAAAAAAAATCAGGTCACTCGCTCAGGTCCCTTTGGTATTCGGTGTCCGAGTCTGGATTCAAACCCTGGTTTAACCAACTCCAGAGGTCAATTTTGAGTCTCTGAGCTCTCAATCCCTCAGAGGCCACAGTCCTGACTGCCAGAAGCAGTTTGCCTCACGCTGGTAAAGGAATGAAGGCGGTGGCCACCATTCACTGGACATCTGCGAGTTGTTCATTCAGCAGGGGCGGGGAGACAAAGCCTGCTGCGGGCCTTGATTTTCTCCCCCTGGGCCTTCCCAGCCCGAGGTGGACCTCACCCAGAGCATGCCCCACCCTCCACCCCACCCTTTCCAGTCTTTGCTAGAATCACAAAAAAAAAAAAAAAAAAAAGTTTGCAAATGACTGGGCTGTCTTCCTCCGCCCAGTTTGGCTGGTTTCTTTGGAAGATTTATGTGTGGGTCTGGTTTGTTTTTTTTAAAAGTGCAGACAAATGCCACAGAGCACTTTTCTGCTAAAGAAAACCCTGTCTAGCCACTGCTCACCTGGCAAACCTAGCCTGCCTTCCAACTGGAACAGAACTGCCTTTGTGGCCGGCAGAACAGCTGACAAAGCCTTTTCCATCCTTATCTCGCGCACTCCCCTCTCCCCCAGTTCCCTGCACGCCAGGATTAGAATTATTACTCTCAGAGCTCTCAAGGACAGGGACTGTTTATCTTTATCCCCAGGGTTTAAAAGAGTCAATTCGTTTGGGACCACTCTCTGAATTGCCGGGGAGGAGGGACCTGCTCACGGTCACACAGTTAATGTCAGAGTTGAGTTGAACATTAGGTCTTCTGGCTCGACATCCCGAGTGCTAGTGCTCCTTTTGGATACTCAAGGATGTTTATCGCAGCACTGTTTATAACAGCCCAAATGTTGCTCACAGGTGGGTCCTTTGCTTGCACTACAGCCTTGCTTCTCAAAGTATGGTCCCTCCGGCAGCTTGGATCAGCACATGGGCATGTGCAGAATCTCAGACACCACCCCGGACCCACTGAATCAGGATCTGCAGGTTCACAAGATCCCCAGGGTGATTCATATGCTCATTACAGTCGATAAGTACTGCCTTACAGTATTTACATCAGACAGATTACCTCGGTACTTTTTACAGAAGAGTGTGATGGATTTACCTAGGCTGATATGAAAAGATCTCAAAATGTGGAGAAAAAGAAAAGCAAGTTACAGACCAACATGAATTTGTACAATCCATTTGTGTATACTCTTTTTAAATAAAAATAATACTACTATATGTTAATATCTGCACGGGGCTGATCAGCCCAGGCAGCCTCGCAGGGTGCCAGTCTAGAAGGGGAGCCCAAGTAGCACTGGACTAGATCAAAACACCATGCCAGTTAACTTGGGTTTCTGCCCGGGGCAGCCTTGTAACCAGCAATCAGAGAGAAACAGCATCCTCTGGGGGAAGTTAGAACATTCTCTATCCAACACTAGGGGCAACTCTTGGCTGTGCCACTAAGCCGGAGCCCACCTAGGTGATAGTTCTCCCAGGTCCTTGGTCATGTCAACTTATCCTTGGTCGGAGCTGCATGCAGCCCGGAGACCCCGCAGTTTGTGACTATGTCACCTGAATCACGCGCCTTTTAATACAGGCACCAGGGAGACTGCTTGGACAACTACAATTCCAGGATAATTCCAAGTAAGTTAAAAGGTCAGGTTTCATTCTGTGCATGTAATAAATCCTTTATTTTGAAAAGAAAGAGGAATGATATATTTTATTAACAGAAAAATCAGTTTCTCCACATCCTGGCTAAATAAATTTTAGACAACTGTTTTTAAAATATCAAGTTAAGGGGATGTCCGATTATTCGGCTGCCCAGGGCACCTCTGCATCTCAGTCGGATTCTGTATGTGGATAAAGAAAACAAAGAACCCTGGAAGGATTTATAGGAAACAGTTAACCAGGCAATCACTAGGAGGTGGTATTATAAGAACTTTTACTTTCTCCCTGAAGGATTTTCTTTCTACCTTAAATGCGTCTCCAATGTTTTGAAACATACATTATTGGTGGGAATGTAAAATGGCACACCCTCTTTGGAAAGGAATTTCTTTAAAAAGTTAAACCTGTACCTACCATATGATCCAGCTCTTCCATGCCTAGGTAATTAACCGAGGGAAATAAAAAGCATGTGTCTTTTAAAAAGTCTTGTACTTGAATGTTCGTACCAGTTTTATTTAACAAAAGCAAGACACAACCCAAAGGTCCGTTAGCAGGTGAACGGATGAACCTAGTGTCCATGCCTCTGCACAATGGACTCCTTAGTATTCAGCAATAAAAAGTAAGGACCTACAGCTATACCTAACAACACAGCTGAATCTCACCATAATTATGCTAAGTGAAAGGAGCCAGATGAAAAAAGAGTACGTACTGTGTGATTCCACTTCTATAAAATTCTAGAAAATGCAAACGAATTATAACGACAGAGAGCAGATCAGTGTGTGCCTGGGCTGTTGGGGGTAGGTGAGGAGAGATGGGAGGGAGAGATTAGATTACAAAAGAGGATGAGGAAACTTTTAGGAGTGATCGATATCTTCCCCATTTTGATGGTAGACATAGTTGCATTAGTATGTATGTGCATGTGTGTATGTGCGTGGGAGGAGGTGTAAACACATCGAATTGTAAGCTACAAATATGTGGTTTATCATTAAAAAGAAAAAGAAAGAAAGAAGAGAGAGGGGAGCGCCCGGGTGGCTCAGCATCTGCCTTAGGCTCAGGTCATGATCCTAGGGTGCTGGGATGGAGCCCCGTATTGGGCTAGCTGCTCAGCGGGGAGTCTGCTTCTTCCTCTCCCTCTGCCCCTCCCCCCTGCTCGTGCTGTCTCTCTCAAATAAATAAATAAAATCTTTTTTTTTTAGATTTTTATTTATTTGACAGAGAAAGACAGCCAGTGAGAGAGGGAACACAAGCAGGGGGAGTGGGAGAGGAAGAAGCAGGCTCCTAGTGGAGGAGCCTGATGTGGGGCTCGATCCCAGAACGCTGGGATCATGCCCTGAACGAAAGGCAGACGCTTAATGACTGCACCACTCAGGCGCCCTAAAATCTTAAAAAAAGAAAAAAAGAAAAAAGAAAGAAAGAAGAGAGAGAAAGAAAAGACAGAAAAGGAAAGTCTTTTACTTTTATGGGCAGAAAAAAGCAATAAGGATAAATTTGAAGGCACACCCACATAAAAATGCGTGCTTTCACTACATAACACGTTTGTCTCCTAAATCTAGTCTCCCCTGCCCATCACCGCAGAGAATAACAGCAATGACTGTGCTCTTATATTCAACTTGTTTAAGATTATCTGTTCCTTTCTCTCCCCCGTGTCCCCCACCAAGCGTGAACTAGGTGGGATCCTGCTGAAATGGAGTCAGATAAGATTTCCTCACCACCCTTGCACCGTGATGGCCAGAGCTTCTCCCTGTGGAGGTTACAGGCTGTGAGGAATGTGATGACGTGTTTACTTTGGAGTAGACTTTGGACCATAAATACACTCTCAGCTCGGACCAAAATCAGCTCCTGATAGGAGATAGGCCCTTCTAAAATAGCTGGAGGTCAGTCCTCCCTCCAGAGGCCCTGGATAGGTCTTTAACTGAGGGGAGGGAAGGGGTTAGAGCCAACCCAGAGCATTTTTCCTCGGTATCCCTAGAGCCTGAACTGGGAATGCTGTTGGCTACAGAAACCCATTGAGACATACACGAGAACAATAAAAACGTGATTGGCTGAGCTTAATGAGGTCTTGGACAGTCCCCTGTTCTCCAGGTGTGAGAGGTTTGCACCTTTGTAGCCTAGACGGTTGACCAGTCATGTGATCCCAAGTTGGATAGGACCAGAGGGAATCCACAGGACCGATGGCTCTCGACATGCAAAACTTCTCTAGTAGTGACAACGATAATCATAACAGAAACTGCCCCATATAGTGATCAAGGGATCGTCTATTTATGTCTATTGCTACATGTAATCCTCACGGAGCTCTGTGAGACAGGAGCATCCTGTCTGACTCCAGGGCCTAACTCTGAACGACGGCGCCATATTGCCTCCCAGGAAGCAATGGGAGGTCCACGCATGGCATAGATTCTGGCCTCAGATACAGGTTCAAGTCCCCGTTCAGCCATTGATAAGTTGTGTGGGAATAACAGTAATACCCACCTCACCCGGCTGTTCTGACGTGCTTACGAAATAATGTAGGTCACGTGAGCTGTGCACCCAGCAGCTAATCAAGACATGGTGGCTGTTGGGGCACCTGAATGGCTCAGTCAGTAGGGCATGTGACTCTTGATCTCAGGGTCATAAGTTCAAGCCCCACATTGGGTGCGGAGCCTATTTAAAAAAAAAAATGAACTGGTAGCTATCATCATTATTAGCATCATCGTTGTCCAGAACGTTCTTCATCCAAAATTTCTTCCCGCTTGATCCCCCTGAGTCATACTTGTAGACGTTCACATGGCTCACTCCCTAATGTCCTCAAATCTGTACTCAAGTCCCACTCACTGTGAGGCCTTCCCTGGCACCCCATATAAATGGAAATTCCCTCATCTCTCCCTTGGCAACACCCTACCCTCCCTTCCTGCCTTATTCTCCTTGTACATATCACCTTCGAGCATACAGCGTATCACCTACATGCACTATAAACTTATCTATCTTGTCTATACTCTTGACAAATAATTCATGAAGACACCACTGTCTAGGACATGCCTGGCACGGAGCAGGTGCTCAGTAAATATTTGATGTTGAGCGAGTGAATGAACCCTGGCTTCAGCTTTTAAACTGGAGTTCAGGTTCTGCTTCTCTTCAGTCTTGTAACATTAATCAAGGTATTCAACTTCCAGGAGCCTCATTTTCCTTAGTGGTTGAAAAAGATCCCTACCATCTGTGCTCCTCTGGGTGCCGGCAGAGCCGAAGGGAAGGGTAAGGCCCTGCACGGGAAAGAATCCACTCCAAATACTCCAGAAATAGTAACTGAGCTTCTGCTCCATGCCAGGCAGGATGCCAGGCCCTGGGGGGCAGTGCAGACCTGCATCCCAAAGCCCCTGCCCTCCAGGAACCCGTGACCTAGCAGTGCAGACAGGTGGACAAATACAACCTAAGTGGCTAACGGCTTTGATCCGTAGCAACCACCCCTCAAGCTAAGCACTGTGCGTTAATTGTCTCGGGTAACGCTCTGAGTCCGGTACCACCACCAGCCTCATTTTATAGACAAGGAAACCGCAACAAGAAATTAAGAAGCAAGGGCTTATTCCACACCTAGGGATATACCCAAGAGAGATGAAAATGTGCACACAGTAACTTGCATGCAAATCTTATAGCAACATTTGAGCCGAAAGGCAGAAACAATTCAAACGTCCATTAATAAATGAACGGATAAGCAAAATGCGGTACACCCGTGCAACGGAATGTAATTCAGCCGTAAACAGGCACAAAATACTGACACGTGCTACAACGTGGGTGAACCTCGAGAACGTGCTCAGTGAAAGAAGCTAGACACAAAAGTTACATCCTCCGTGGTTGGTTTTCTATGATACAGCCGTAATAGGCAAATCCGTAGAGACAGAAAGCAGATTAGAGGTTGCCGGGGAAGGAGGGGGGTGGGTGGGGAGTCGCTACTGAACAGGCACGGGGTATATTGTGATGTGATGAAACGTTTTTGAAACCAGAGAGAGCTGGTTTTTGCACAACACTGTTAACACCCTAAACGCCCCTGAACTGTGCGCTTTAAAATGGTTCATTGTATGTGGTGTGGCTTTCACCTCGATGCAAAAAGAAACAAGGATGGGCATTGTAAGTAGTAAAGGCTGACCGAGGACCAGAACCTGGGCCGTGCCTTGGAGCCTGCGTTTGACCTTAACCACTGCAGATCTCAATCTCAGCATTGTATCTTTCCGTTCAGACTTCCATTTGAGTCTTTCTTGTATTTTCCAGCTTTCTGCTGAAATTCTTGTTACGCAATTTCCTGAATGTGTTTCTCCCAGTTATTGGAGTTGCACCTTGAGCCTGGAGGTTTATCAAGATACCACAACCACGATGCGGGAGTCGGCGGTGGGGGGGGGGGGTGCACTTTGATTTTTGCAGCCTCAGGCCTCATGACACCAGAGCTCTGCCAGCTTTTCAGCCTCTTACCTACTGTAGTCAGCACACGCCTTGAGGGCTGGAGGGGAAAAGCAACTCCCAATTTCAGGCGCCTCTTTCTGGGCCTTTTCTAGGTGCTCCTGATGGGAAGGTTGACCTGATACTATTCACCTGCCAAAGGGACAAGCAGGAGGCATGGGACCCCCACCCTCCCGCACCCTCCTGCACTTGCCCTTCTACCAACATGGATACAGACTTAACCTGCTTAAGATTCTCTCCCTCTGCCTCTGCTCCTCACCTCCCCCTCCCCCTAAAAAAAAAGGTGAAATCACGATTTTCAAAGTTGTGTCATTTATTTACTTATTTGGGGGCTCTTTCTCTCTGTTTCATTCCAGGACACACAACACAATCTAATGGCTGAAGGAAGTGAATGAGAAAAGCGGCCAGAGCACGTCTGAAGGGCTTACTGTTTGAAGCACTTCACACGTATTGACTTACTTAGTTCTTATAAAAAGCCTAAGAGCATGTTTGGCCATCTCCACTGCCGTGGTTGAAAGAACCAAGGCCCAGAGAGGTAAAGACATTGGCCCAAGGACACACAGCTTCTACCACATGGAGCAAAGACACAAACCCAGAGGTGGCCAAACATTCTTCTTTATGACCTAAGAGCAAGGAATGAGTAATTACAATGAATTAGAGTATGTAGATTTGAGAGGGCAAGAAAGCCAGAAAAAATGAAGACACCAGATGGAAAATGGGTAAGGGAGAGGAAGAAATGTTTGGGGGCAAAAACAGAGTTCTGTTCAGTGAGTCTGAGCTTTGAGGACAGATAACTGAACCTCCCTGGCCTCAATGTCTTCATCTGGAAAATGGGACTGATAAAGGCAATGACCTCCTGGCCTGGTCCTAGGACTCTCATACTTGGGTACTTTTCCCATTCCACTTTCTCAGTGAGGCAGGAGAGCTTCCCTGTTAGGGAAAGTTCAAGTCGGGGAGAGGAAAACAGGGATTCAGCTTCTGGGGGTGGGGGGTGCACCCCTGCCTTGAGTGGAGCCTCGTCCTCCTTTGGAAGGAACCTGAGACATGGTTGCCAGGGCCTACAGGTGGGGAGAACAGAGAGAAGGCTTTTCCCTGTCCCTATGGGCCCACAGGGAAGGGGGGCCCTTACCACAAAATCACCCCCAAACCTATAGAGAGTACCAGAGCCCTCAGTGCTCACTCAGTCAGTCAATGTGTGTTCACTGAGCAGGCATCTATCAGTCAGGACTCTCCTGGTGGCCGGTGACAGAAACTCAGCTAAATCTCCTAAAGCAAAAAGGAGACTTGATTGGACCCTGTAACCGGACAGTCCAAGGGGCTGGTTCAGGCATGTGCGGACCCGGGGCCCTAAGTGATACCACCAGGATCTGCCTCACTCCATCCGGGGCCCTGCCTTTCCCTCGGTCGGCTTCCTTCTCAGGCAGGCCCACCCCACATGGTGATAAAGACGCCCCCCAGCCACTCCAGGCTGACCTGCTTTCCCAAACCTTCTAGCAAAAGTCCAGGGCGGACGCTAGCTGGCTCTGGTAACTCCGTCCCAGTTCCACGGTCAGAGGGATGTGGGCCTCACACCGGCCGGCTCTGGACTGCATACTCACCCCGCGTGAGCTGTTGATACTACGCGGTGCGAACAGCAGATTTACTGAGCCCTTACCCTGCACGGGACGCTGTTCCCAGTGCTGCACCCGTATTTACACCTCCCAGTGGGCGCCCAGTGGCTCGGATGGGTAAGCGTCTGCCTTCGGCTGGGGTCATCGGGGTCCTGCTCAGTGGGGAGCCTGCTTCTCCCTCTCACCTGCTTGTGCTCTCTCTCTAATAGAGAAATAAAGTATTTTTTAAAAAATTAACCTCACAGAACCCCGTGAGGTCAGTCCTATGTCCTCCCCATCAGGCAGGTGAGGAAACTGGGGCGCAGAGGAGTCCAGGGACTCGCCCCAGCCGCAGAGCTGGGGGCTGGCAAGGCTGGGCCTCCCGCGCCCGCACGCGCTCCCGGAGCCCGTGGGCCCGGCCACCGCGCCACCGGCAGCCACCGTTCCTCCCTCCACCCCTGTCGCCAGTCCAGACGGGATCACTCTAGTTCCTCAAACGGCCGAGGCTTCTCTGTCTCCTGGCCTTTGCACGCCCTGCTCCCCCCGTCCTTCCCCCGCTGACCTGCTCACCCTCCCGCCTCTGCGGAAGCCGCTCGCGCTCGGGTGTCGGCCTCACCCCCGAGTCGGAGCAGGGCCCTTCCACGTCCCTTAGCCCCGGGTGTCCCCTGTGATAGGTCATGCTTGCCTGCAGCTTGATGACATCCCCCGCCAGGTGACAGCCCCACGGCTGGGTCGCTGCTGTCGCCAGGAACGCGCCACAGCCGGGCAGGCGCAGGGGGGACGCCGGCTCAGCGGTTGGTCCCCTGTGTCCCATGAGGGCTCTGACAAAGCCCTCCGAAAGCAATGCTCAGCACAACACCAGTGTGTTCTCCGTCCGTTCCGGAGGCCAGACATCCGGAGTCGGTTTTGCCGGGCTGCGGTGAAGGTGTCGGCACACCTGGCTCCTTCTGCAGGCTCCAGGGCGGGATCCGTTTCCTTGCCTTTGCCGGCTTCCGGGGGCCGCCTGCCTCCCTCGGCTCAGGGCCCTGTCGTCCGTCTCCAGAGGCCGCAGTGTTCCATCTCCGAATCTCTTGCTGGCCCTCTGTTTCATGACCACATCGTCATCTCTCTGAAAGAGACGGGAGGACACCCTCTTATGGGGACTGTTGTGATTACATCGGGCCCATCGAGATAATCCAGGATAACCTCTCCATCTCAAGATCTTAAGTTGATCGCGTCTGCAAAGCCTCTTTTGCCACAGAAAGTAACAGTCACAGGTTCTGGGTGGGGACATGGAGAGGGTCTACCGCAGGGATGAAGTGTGGGGCTTGCGGGCTGGGGGCCCTGCTCTAGAACCGGAGGATGGTTCAATCTCTCACTTGCTGTGTGACCAAGGGACTGAACCTCCCTGTGCCACAGAGGACAGAGGGCAGGAGGTGAGCAGTCTGAGGAACTGAAAGCCCTTCAGGCTGCTAGAGGATGGGTCATGGGAGGAGTCATCTGGCATCAAGCCTCAGCTCTGAGTCAGTTTCTGTGTCTGTAGAATGGAGAGGATAACGGTCCCTTCCTCACAGCCCTGGCTGTCATGGGATTAAATGAGTCAAGACACGGGAAGTACTGAGCTGGGTGCTTGGCACAGAGAAAGTACTCGATAAACGTTGGCAGTTAACTGCTGTTTTCGTTGGGTTGCGTCAGAAGCAGACTCAGAATTCAAATGCAAGACATTCTTTTAGGAAATGATCCTGGGAAGCACTGGCAGAGGACGGGGGAGGTGAGACAGGTGGGGGAGGTGAGACAGGCGAGGGCTGCCCCCTGTGAGTGCCTTCCCGAAGGGGGAGGGGCTGGGGGATGTGCCCTCCGTGTTCCTACCAGGTCCACTGGAGGGTGGGGTCACTCATCTGTGGCCTTCTGGCCTACCACGTGTGCAGGCAGAACGTGGGATTGTCCTGACTAAACTTAGTCATGACTTCATTCATGATAAGCACTTACCCAGTGACCAGGTGACCAGGGAGCCATTGAGCAACAGGACTGGCCCAGGCTGAAGGGGCATGGGTGGGCCCCAGTGAGTGCAACAGACATCACACAAGGTCATCTCCACCAAAGAGCCTGGATCCTTGGGACTGTCCACCAAGTGGCAGTCCCCGGAAGAGTGTGGCTCCTTCTGCCTTGGAAATGGGCAGGCCCGGTCTGCGGCCTGAGCCTTTTGGGCCCCGCAGGGCAGTTAGGAAAGGCTCTTAATCACCATCATTTACTTTCTCCAAAATGCAGGTGTTGTCCAGGGCAGGCTGAAGTGTCAACGTGAACAGATCTCCACATTCTGGGGGAGGTCTTGACTGCACGTGGCTGACAGATCGGCGGGGCAGCCCGGGGCCCCAGAGGCTGCTGGGACGATGGTGTCTGTGGGTGAAGTCCCGGTGCGTGCCTCCAGGCCCGAACACCAGTCATGTCTCTGCCGTCTCCAGGGAAGCAGGGGGGTAGGAAAGGGTCTGGTGGGGGGTGAAATGGTGAAGGTAAGGAGGAAGACGACCTTCTAAAAGAGGCAGTGTGGAGTCTCGGGTGGCGGGCAGGGCTGTTGTGACTCGCTGAGGTATTTCAGACATGCATAATGCTCAGGTTACAGGGGTGGACAGCAAAAGAAAGTGGGGAGAAATCTCAAGAGACAGGGCAAGGCCAGCTGCTCTGTAGTGGCTGCCACCGATGCCCCAAATGCGCCTCCCCCCAGCGGGGAGGGAAGAAGGTCGTCTCCCACATCAGGGAACCAGCAGGTACCTCATGGCAGAAGCTGGGCCCGCAGGAACAGGGTTGTTGTGGCATCAGGCCCAGCATCTTCCCAGTCCTCTCTCTGCTCTAAGCCCTTCAGGAGCCCAGCGGATAGGATGTGCTATCCTATCCTATCCTCTGCTCAGAGCCTGGGACTCAGGACAGACCTTGACCTCATTTGACATTCCAAAAAGAGGCTTTTTTTTAGGTGCTTCTGCAACGCTGGCACCCCCACCCCCACTCTCCAGGCCCCATGATCTGTAGATATGACCTCATCTGTCCTCTGAGAGGTAGAAGAGGAAAATTTAGTGTTACCTGTTAGTCTCCCTGATTCAAGAGAGCCTGTGGTCAAGGGTCAGAAGGCCTGGGTTCTGATTCTAGCCCTGCCATTCACCAGCTATGTGACCTTGGGCAAGTTACCTGACCTCTCTGAGCCTTCACAACATTTCTCTTGGTGAACTGTTGATTTCCATTTTTTTTTTAAACTCTCTCTCTCTTTTTTTTTTAAGATTTCATTTATTTATTTGAGAGAGAGAGAGAGCACGAGTAGGGGGGAGGGGCAGACAGAGAGGGAGAAGCAGACTCCCCACTGAATGGGGAGCCCAATGCAGGGCTCAATCCCAGGACCCTGAGATCATGACCTGAGCTGAAGGCAGATGCTTAACCGACTGAGCCACACAGGCGTCCCTATTTTCTTTTTCTTTTCTTTTTTTTTTTTAAGTAAACTTTATGCCCAACGTGGGGCTTGAACTCCTGACGCCAAGGTCATGAGTTGCATGCTCTAACAACTGAGCCAACCAGGCACCCCTCTCAGTAAATGGTTGATTGTAATAGTATCCATCTGATAGCATTGTGATGACTAGACAAGTTAGTTCGTGTCAAACGCTCAGCAGTGCCTGGCACACAGGAAACCATCGGCTTCTCTACCTAATATTTAATTCTGAAACCCCAAGTTGTGCCTGACAGCACCCTGTATGTCCCACCAGAGCAAACCACCTTGCTTTAATGGATGATAACTTTCCGCTGCCTTTCCAGACCCTTCCCTAGAAGCTCCCTGAGCCAAGAACTCTACCTTGTTTGCTATTTTTCCAAGCACACCACACAAATATCTTAAAAATGTTGATTTCGAAATCAAGAAGCTGCGGGGGGAGGGGTTCAGGGACATATTCATGATTCCCCAGTAATGAGTCCGGCCCATGCCACCCTGTTCTAGCCGCAATTCTTGAATGCCTTCTGCATGTCAGGTCATGGGCAAGGCATCAGGGAGAGACAAAGAAAAGCAGCTAAACCTCAGCCCTGTCCTCGAAGCGCTCACAGTCTCGCAGTGAGACTACATCCACAAAAGCCTCTAGTACCCAGGGCAGTACATACGGGGCCTCGCCTGTTTGGTTCCACCTGCGTCCCTACATCCTGGCACGAAGTTGGCGGTCAGGAAGTAATTGTTGAATCAATGAATAAAGTAAGACAAGGAAGTTACAGCTGAGAGTGCAATGAGAGTCAGGGACACGTGTTGAGCTGTGAGCCGGTGCAGGCCTCCTGGCAAGTGTATCGTAGCCTCATCGGACTCTGACAACGCCGTCCGCGGTCTGCGCAGCTACCACGCCCACTGCCGAGACAGGAGCATGAAGCCCTGGGGGGTGCGGTGACTTCCCAAGGCTGTGGAGAACCGTGTGAACTGGGACTGCCGTTCACATCTGCATCTGAGATTGGCCTCACATAAAGGGGAGACTTTTTAAACGGTGCAGAGATGAGTGTGGGCATTCCATGCAGAGGGAACAGCAGGGACAAAGGTGTGGAGGGGAGAAAAATGGTCAGGGACTACTGAGGATTCTTTTTTGAGAGTAATGAGTGAGGAGGTCAGCTGAGGCTGAAGAAAACAGCTTTGAATGTCAGGCAGAACACCGTGGAGGTTAAAAGTACAGGCTCTGGGGACGCCTGGGTGGCTCAGGCAGTTGAGCATCCGGCTGTTGGTTTCAGCTCAGGTCATGATCTCATGAGTCATGGGATCAGACCCCGCATGAGGCTCCAGGCTTATTGGGGAATCTGCTTGAGATTCTCTCTCAATCTCACTCTCCTTCTCCTTCTGCCCCTCCCCTCATGTGTGCACACTCTCTCTCTCTGGAATAAATAATAAATTTTTAAATATATATATATGTATATATATAAGCTCTGCAGCTAGACACTCCTGGCCCAAGTCCTGCTTCTGCTGTCTACTTCCTGTGTGACTCTGGGCTAGGCCCCCAGCTTCTCCCAGCTCAGCATCCTCATTTTTAAAAAGGAGATAATGCATTTTTCCAAAGAAGACATATAAATGACCAACAGGTACATGAAAACATGCTCAACATCATTAGTCATCAGGGAAATGCAGCTCAGATCACAATGAGATACCACCTCACACACGGCAGAATGGCTAATATCAAAAAGACAAGAAATAACAAGTGTGGGCGAGGATGTGGAGAGAAGGGAACCCTCATGCACTGTTGGTAGGAATGTCAATTGGTGCAGCCATCATGGAAAACAGTATGGAGGTTCCTCAAAAGCCTAAAAGTAGAACTGCTGTAAGAGCCAGCATTCCCACATCTGGGTATTTATCCAAAGTAAACACAATTCACTATCTTGTAGAGATATCTGCACCCCATGCTCACCGCAGCATCATTCACATGAGCTGAGACATAGAAACAACCTATGCCCGTCGACTGATGACCAGATAAAGAAATTTTTATTGGAATATTACTCAGCCATAATAAAGAAAGAAACCCTGCCATTTGTGACCCCATGGATGGACCTTGAAGGCATCATGCTACATGAAATAAGTCAGAGAAAAACAAATACTGTATGTTCTCACTTATATGTGCAATCGAACACAGCTGAACTCGTAGAAATAGAAAGTAGACTGGTGGTTGGCAGGGGCTGGGGAGCAGAGGAAACGGGGAGAGACTGGTCAAAGGATACACACTTGCAGATATAAGGTGAGTATGTTTTGGGGATTTGGTGTATAGCATGGTGACTGTCATTAATGATGCTGTGTTATCTACTTGAAAGTTGTTAAAAGAGTAGATCTTTAATGTTATCACCACAAAAAAAGAAAAAAATGGTACTTAGTGAAGGGATGGAGGGATTAAATTACCTCAGTGTGGTAACCATTCCCCAGTACATACGTGTATCAAATCATCACCTCGTATACCTTAAAATTATATGTTGTATGTCAGTATCTCAATAAAGGTGTGGGAAAAAATGGAGTTCATAATATCTCCCTCACAGGGGCTACTGTGGCATGAAATGAGCTCTTGACTACCCAGCGCCTGGCACAGGGCCCAGACTGGGGCAAGGGCTTGGTAACTGGGGCTGGGGCTGGTCTGTGGGTCTTGTCCTCCTCACTAGAGTGTCCCTGTTCTCCCTCAGTCCCCCAAGCCTGGCTAACTCCCACTGAGCTTGGTTGTCCCCCCCTCCATGAAACAGCCCTGCACCCCAGGCTGGCTTGGTCCCCTCTTCTGTGTTCTTGAAATACCCCAGGGTTTATATGTACTTCCCCACACTGGTTCAGTTCCGGGTCAGGACGAGGAGGGGCATATGTCCATTTCAGCCTCAGCTGCGTCCCCCTATCTGGCCCCGGGTCAGCCACACAGTAAATGTTGAGTGAATAAGGGGAACAAATGAGTGGATGGGGTAGGGTGGGTGGGTGGATGGGTAGATGGATAAATAAATGGATGAATGGATAAACGGACGGATGAATGAATGGGCAGGTGCCAGACCGAAAGGCAACTTCATCCTGCAGGCTGTGAGCAGTGGTGGGGTGTGGGGCATCCGCAAGTGTGTGGCCTCGAGCCTGACAATTCAGGCCTGAAGAATCTACATCCTGTCCCTGCCCTGGGCGGGGTGTTTGCTCGACTCTTACTTCCACAACGCAATTAACTGCAAACACCCTTAGTCCAGGGAGACAGATTCTAGAAAGTCATACAGCCCTTCCCTCCCTAAGCAGAAAGAGTGATGGGGTCTTGCCATAGACCTGTGGTTGGCTTCGGGATCCTCAAGATTGTGTTCCCCCAAAGCTCACAGCCCCATCTTTTTCTTATATAGAGGGCAAAATATTATACTCACAAGTCTTCCATTTTATCTCAGGGCTTTCTAGCTTCCTGTGACCTCTTCTGAACTTTAGTCCCCTGAAAGATAGCATCCACCCAATAGAAATCATATGCACTCTGCACTTGATTTTCACTTGACATATTACTTTTCCATGATACCAGATACTATTTATTTGTGTAACTGCTGGTGGCCATGGCCAGGCCCTTGCTATACAGTAATGCAATTTACTTAGCCATCCGTCACGGTCAGACAACTGGGCGGTTTATAGGGTCTCACTAGTCCAAGCAACGCTGCGGTCGGGTGCAGAACAGAGTGGTTGGTGTGCGACCTTTGTATAAATAGGTGGAGCGAAGTATATATATATTTACCTGTTTGTGCATAAATACCTCCGGAATGATTCACATGAAAATGGTGACATTGTTACTTTTGGGGAGAGAGACAGGGAAGAGACTTTTCACCTGTATCCTTTGGCATCTTTTGCATTTTAAACCAGGAGTGTGAATTTTTTTTTAAATAATTAAATTCACATTTAAAAAAATAAAATCAAGGTTTCCTCCTGGAGGCAGAGCCTTGTTCTGCCCTCTCCCACTCCAGGGTGGCATAGACGTATGGACTCACTTCCAAAGAGTAGAGTTTGGAAGGTGAAACATAGTCACTTCACAGTGGAGAAGCCCAACAGATACTACCTTCACCACAAGTTCAAGGTGAAGCTCAACGATGGTGTTATGTGCGTGTCACAGCCTCTGATAGGACGTGATCAAGAAGTCACCTCACCTCTGTGGTATTTTAAAAACCTATAGCCCTGGTCTAATGAGAAAACCACCAGATGAACCCAGGTTGGGGGATATTCTATAGACTCTGTGCCAGTCCTTCTCGGGATGATCCAGGTGTAAGAAGCATGGAGAAATTGTCACGGATTAGACCAGAAACATGACGGCCATATGCCATGTGCTTCCCTAGATTGAGTCTTGGAACAGAAAGGAGCGTTAATGGAAAAACCAGGGGAATCCAAATCAAGTCTGGATTTTAGTTAATAGCAATGTGCCCCTGTCAAGTCCTTGGTTTTGACAAATACACTATGGTAATAGAAGACATTAATAATGTGAGGAATAATGCTAAGCTGATGTTAACATTATAAGATGTTAATCCTGAGGGGAATAATGGGTGAGAGAACTCTGTATTATCTTTACAACTCTTCTGTAAATCTAAAAGGATCCCAAAATATGAAGTTCACTTAAAAAAATAAAGGTTTCCCAAGTTCTCGTGAGGAATAAGATGAAACAGATGGCCCTACCATAAATCTTTTGGAAAAAAAGTTTGGGTCCCCTTTTTTTCTTCTCTGTCTGTGGTCTCAGGAGTACTGGGTGTGCTGAGTCAGGGAAGAATGGGGACATTTCCTGATGGAGATCCGGGCCTGGTGTTTGTCTGGGGTTGGGTGCGTCTGTTTCAACAGGAGAAATTGCTGTCACAACAATATAAATAAAACAAATTCCCTTGATGTTGAGGTTTGACTCATTTGTGAATTCAGATGGTGTTTGGGTTCTTTCTTTGGTGGAAATGGCTCCAGGCGAAGGGGGTCTAGAGGCCAGAGTTGTGGTGTCACAGATGCTAATGGCCAGCAAGGTGCCAGCTCAGGTGGGGAGTTTCTGAACCTCAGTTTGCCTAGCTGTAAAACGGGATAACTTCTCTCTCTCAAAGAACTCGTGAAAGCACTTTGCAAACAGTATGGTAGGTTCAAATACAAGACCTCAAACTTTTCTACTGTGGGCCTAAGGGCAGGATAGATAGCAAGGGTGTGAGGGTGGGGGTGGGTGTAATCCAGAAGAGTCGTCCTCAAGATACTTTTGGGGAAGGGATGGGATCTCAGGTTTCATGACAACCTGACATCTAGTCCATGTTAGGCACGCACGAAGGGCCAGGGTCAGCTTCGCGGGCATGCGACCCAGGAAGGTGACTGGGTTCTGGGCTCAGAAGGGCCCAGGACTTGATTTAATGCTCTGCTGTCACGATCTTGAAATTCTTCATAATCTCTGAACCAGGAGCCCCACATTTTCACTTTGTACCAGGTACTGCAAATTATGTCGCCAGTCCTGCTGATGGCACTCACTCAGCGTGTACGTGTGTGTGTATGTGTGTGTGTGAGAGAGAGCTGCAAGCCACCTGGGGTTGAGGGCAAGGAGGGAAGGCGTGGCAGAGGGGCGGAGAGGAGGCTTTCCTAGAGAAAGAGCTGGGAGAGGGTAGGATACTCAGGAACTCTTCCCACATTGGCAACCTTGCCTTTTAAATTCCTAAGAAACCTTCGGTAGAAACTTCCATTTCTGGTGGTGGGATGGATTTGTTTCTGGAGGGAGAGTGGGTCTGAGTCAGGATTGCGTCCGTCCACGTCCTGCGGGGGGAGGAAGGCCGAGAGCGCGTACTGGGTGTGCCCTGCGTACCAGCTGCCACGTGGGAGGTGTTTACCCTGGGACAAGAATAAACCAATAAAGTGAGGGCTCCCACCCACTCTCCTTCATCCCTGTTCCAGGCTGAGTCTGAGCGGGGCATCTGTTAGTTATTCGGGTCTCCAAATCCTGAGATTTTGAGCGGCAGGGACGGTAGCTTCAAGATGAGAACCCAAGTCGTGTGGATCCCTGAGGAAGGAAATCTGGCTAACAGGAAAAGGAGGGGGCTCGGATTGTGGCCTGGGCCTCAGCCCTCTTGCCTTGCGCCTGAATTCCTTGGAGGCTGGCCAGCCCCTTACCTGCCCCTGACTGTGCCCGCACTGCCTCTAGCCACGGCCCACTGGGCCCCGCTCGGCCCCCCGCTATACCTTTGCCCCACCTGAAAGCACGCCCCTCGCAAAGCACCAGTCCGAATCCTCCGCAGCCCTCACGGGCCAAGGCCGGACCTCTTCCCTGCAGGCTTTTCCAGCGCTGGACGACAGCACAGCGCGTGTTTGCCAGGCCGCTGTCCCAAGGTCTGTTTTACGGGGGTTTATGTATTGGGTGTCCACCTGCCCCCAGGCCCCGTGAAAGTTCAGCGAGGCCCCGTTAGTGCAAGGTAGTAAATGGCTAAGGGTGTGGGCGCTGGAGTCGGGGAGACCCGAGTTCCAATCCTGGCTCCACCAGTGTGATCTTGGTCACCTCCCCCAGAGTTCCTGAGCCTCAGTTTCCCCTCCTCTAAGGAGGATGGCGTCCCGGGTTTGTTGGGAGCACAGTAAACTGTGGCGGCTGATGTTATTGCTGTGGCTGACGGGATGGATGAGGACAGCGCGGGACAGACACCAAGGACACAGCGGTGGTTCACAGCCAGCACGGACTTTCCGTGCTCCCGACAGTGTTCGAAGTGCTCCCTGCAATCCTGACGAGAACCCTGTGAGGCTCCAGTTATGATTTCCCCATTCCATAGAGGGGAACCCGGGGACCCTCAGACAGTAAGTGATTTGCCCACATTAAGGTGGAGCTGGAATTGGAATAGCGGCGGCCTGGCCACAGCTCTCGTATCCGTGGCCACGGGCTACGCTGACCCTCGGCCACCACCACATGCCCCCCGGCCCCAGAGCCTGGGCTGGACCACCGCCAGCCGCTTCTGACCCTGGGCTGGGTGCCCCCACTGCTTAAGGAAAAAGCAGTTTGTCTTTAAATACGTTTAGCTTTCCAGGGAGCTAATATTGACTGAGCAAAACCCACGCCCCAGAAACTATGGAAAAGATTAAAGTATTTCATTTAACCCTCAAAAGCAGCCCTGACTTAGGCTCTCATTGTTACCTCCATCTCAACTCAGAGATGGGAGCTGAGCTTGGACGGCTTTTGGGTAAGTTGCTCAGGGTCACACATCGGACATGGCAGGGTGGGGACTTGAATCTGGGTTTGGGCTGCCCTCCTCCCCAGATGGAAGCAGACAGGTCCCTTCCTTGGGTAGCCGGTCCTTGGGACCCACTGGGCTCTCCTTCTGTCTGGAAGCCAGTTCATAAATCATAGCAGCAGACTCTGGAAGGCTGGAAGAGAAATGGTCCATCTTCTCCCTGGCTCCAAGAATGTGATGAGGTCAGGGTGAGCTGGTCCCCCTCTAGCACCTCCTACCACCCCCCCGCCCCACCTAACTCCCCAACCATCAGGCTAGAAGAGGCAGGCTCTAGTCCAGCCCCCCAGGTTTCCAGAAAGGCGGGTTTTCCTAGAAGGCAGGATGAGGAGGGAGCTACTTAACTTTCCAGTGAATAGCAGAGGTTGAGTCAGCCCTGGGCCTGGCTACATGTCGCCCTGCTTGGAATCTGAGGGCTGGACACGGTGACGTCATAGGGTCCTCCCCTCCAGGCCTGGCCACCATAATGGCCTGAGACTACACAGACACCCCAGGCTGGAGCATGGGGGTGGGGGCATCCCATCCACGTTGGGACCCTTTCCCTCCCTGATTTGGGGTTTTTACAGATTTGGCATGGCTATTCTGCTCCCTCCTACCCCTGCCCCAAATCATCTCAGCCGGATACCCGGTTCTATAAACCACCTTCTTTGATTGGTTGTTTCATTTAAAAAGACAACAAAAGTTCTGGAGATGGTGGTAATGGTCACCCAGCAACGTGAATGGACTCCATTCTACTGACCTACACTCAGGAACGATTAAAATGGCAAGGATTATGTATCCTTTACTACAATTTTTGAAAGACAAAAAATAAAATAAATAATATCATTATGAAAAATTTCAACTACACGCAATAGTAGGAAAAATGTTCCGTGACTTTCTATATATGCCTCCCTGAGCTCCAGCCATCAAGGATTTTGTTTCGTTTCAGTTTTTTTTGTTTAAAAAATATATTTTTTTAATTTACTTATTTATTTGAGAGAGAGCGCGCACACCCAGAGGGAGAGGGAGAAGCAGACTCCCCGCCAAGCAGGGAGCCTGATGCGGGACTTGATCTCAGGACCTGCACTGAAGGCAGATGCTTAACCGACGGAGCCACCCAGGCACCCCTGCTCTGTGTTCACCATGGAGCCCAGTGTGGGGCTTGGACTCGGCCCTGATATCAAGACCTGAGCTGAGATCAAGAGTCAGTCACTTAACCAACTGAGCCACCCAGGCACCCCTCAACCATCAAGGTTTTTGCCATACTTGCTTCAGCTACCCTTGTTTTCTCTCTTTTTCTTTCTAAAAGTATTTTATTTTTTTAAGTTTGAATTTACTTTTTATTTTTTTAAAAATAATTCTACACCCAGTGTGGGGCTCAAACTCAAGATACCAAGATCAAGAGCCACACGCTCTTCCAGCTGAGCCAGCCAGGAGCCCCTCTTTGGAAATATTTTAAAGCAAATCCCAGACATTATGTCATTTCACCCCTACGTCAGCATCCATCTCTTACTAAGCAAGAGGACATCTTCACATGTAACCTCAGTTGTATTAATCACACCTAATACAACGAACAATATTCTCTTTTCCTTGGAGGATTTAAAAATTATACCCACAACTCCTTGTACTCACAGTCATACCCTGCGCTATTTTTCACTTTCTACTCCACTATAAAGGTTATTACGTGTATTTCTTCCATTACACTGTGAATTCCACAGAGGCCGGAGTCTTTGTTTGCCAATGTATCCTTAGGCTTAGAACGGTGCCCGGCCTATACTGCATGGCTCAATAAATATTGGCTGAATGAATGAGTTTATGAATGCTTTAGGGCAATCTGGAAATATACCTGCATGCAATTGAACAAGATAAAATAAATTAAAATTAAGCAGGAAAGAGGAGATGAAATGAAAATCAGAGCAAGAGGAGGCCAGGAGAGAGGCTAGAGCTGGAACAGGCCCCTGAGACTGACTGACTGCAGATAGGTCCCCAGCTTGGCTCTGAGCTGTGATACGCCCACTTTTGATTTTCTGGATGATTTTTCCCGAAATGAAGACTGGGGACACCTTTGCCATCAAAATAAAGAATTATTTCTTCTTAGAGTAACAGAGTTACACGTTTCAGAAAGCTGTTCCTTTATTGCCCTGAATGGGCGACGGCATCTGGAAGTTAACACTGAGAGGAACAGGCATGTCCTGGACAAGGCTCTCGTGCCTGGTCCTTTGCCCTGTTGGCCCTGGAAGCCCCTCGTCCCCTCACCCGTAACAACCACCTCTCACACCTTTGCTTCCCTTCTTATTAAAAACCAAGGAGATATACAACTATTGAATTATTATGTTGTATACCTGAAACTAATATAATGTTACGTCAATTGTATCTCAGTTAAAAACAAAAACAAAACCACAGACAGCTCTTCCTGATGGCCACCAGGTTTTCCAATCTAAGTATCAACAGCACAAGTTCAGGTGTGTGGTGGGTGTCATGTATGAGTAAAAATAGTAGTGAGGACACAGGTTTGGATGCCAAGATGTTGGAATTTCTGGGCCATTGGGAAGACTTATGCAGATGGTGAGAGAGAATATTTGAAATCAGGATAGTTCCAGAAAATTGGAGCTGGGCAGCCGCTGGAATTGGGGCATTGTTTTTCCAGATTCTTCTAGATGTGGGGTGCATTACTAGCTTAGCACATGGGTAGAGACCAGCTCAACCCTCTTAAGGGTTGAACCCCCTTCCTCCCTTAAGCCATTCCAGTTTCTTACCCACCCAAGAGATTTATGCCCTGGCGAGCAGACCCTGTTCAAAACTCTGGTCAACTCCTTCCTGACCAGCTGGGCATTGGGCTGGAAGCCAGGCAGGAGGGTGACTTCGCCCACATGGGACTGGTGGGACTTACCAAGTGGCCACCATGTGCCCAGCATGTGGATGTGACTGCTACCTTCTCAACTCCCCTGGTACCCCGATTCTACAGATGAGGAACAGGAAGGCAGCAAAGTGAACTGAGTCGCCGCGATTCAAACAGCAGTCAGTAACGGCAGTCCTAATAAAAGTAATAATAGTAATAATAGCACGGTAATAACAGCAATGATGATAGAGTAATGATCCATTGTATTGAGCGCTTCCGCGTCAGCTCCTACCTGTTTTATGTGTATTTGCACATTTAACCCTCACCACAAGCCTGTGAGATGGGTACTATTACGGACCCCATCTTACACAGGAGGGAAGAAGGCACAGACACGTAAGGACCCTTGTCCCAGGTCCCATATCTAGAAGGTAGAAGGGGAGCTCAAACCCAAAGGTGCCTGATCTTAAAGGGTCTGGTCTCTTCGGGCCACGTAAACCATAGGCATCACTTGCAACAGCAGCAGATGTTTATGAAGTGCTTTCTGTGGCTCCGACCGAGGCTGGCGCCGGGCCTGCACTACGTCCTTGGAGCCCCGCTGCCGGCCGGGCAGCGCCCGCGTCTCTGTGCTGGTCTCCTCAGCTATAGAGAAACGCTCGCCGTGGGGCCTGAGCTACTTCTTACACTGCGCGGAGGGCGGTGCCAGGCACCTGCGAAGCGCTGCATTTAGAATTACTGTCACTACTTGTATTCTTAAGGACAATAGCCCCAGATCCCCGTGGCTCATCAGAAGAGAAGTTCCTGTCTGGCGCACATCAAGGTCCGGGGCAGGGCTCTGCGCAGGGGCCTGGGGGTCCTTCTACCGCAGGGCTGCTCCTCTTCCAGGCCCCAGGACGCTCTCGGAGGGCCAGCAGGAGGGAGAAGAGGAGGTGGCTCGTGTGTGGGTGTATCTGGGGGAGGCCTGGAAGGGGCACTTGGGACTTGGGCTCTCTTTCCCGGGGCAGTGCGAGTCGCAGGTCACGCACTGCAGGGGGACCGGGAAAAGCGTTCTGGCCGGTGAGCAGACCCTGGACAGGGAGGGGACCTCGAGTCCTGGCCACACCGTGATCATTTTAACTGTGTTGACAGGTGAAGAACGGAGACCTGGCCGAGGCCCCAGGACTGCCCGGTGGAGGAGCCCCTGACCCTATGCCCGTGGGACCCAGGGCTGCTCTCACCTGTAGAGCCGGCCTCCGGTCTTGCCGCTGCTCACGGGCTCCCCCGGCTGCATCCGGTGTCCAGCATCCCCTCCTTCACCCCGAAGGCGGCCCAGGCCCTGCTCGGACAGAGCCTTCAAGGAGGCCCTGAGCCTGGTGCGGCAGGAGCGGCGACTGGCGGCTGCTGAGCGCGGGCAGTTCGACACGGGAGGCGCGCCGTGGGCAGGCCGTCCGGGGCTGGGGAGAGCCTGAAAGCCCTCCCGCCCCGTCTCCTGATGGCAGAGCGCGGAAGGCAGCCCCCGCCCGCTCTGGGACCTGATGCGGGGCCCCCAGCAGACCCTGAAGGTCACCTTAAATCAGCCAGACGAGAGTGGATGCCCACGGGCGGGATGGAGGCAGAAGAGTCTGGGGGGGGGGGGCGCATGGAGGAGGGGGGACGCATGGAGGTCAGCTGGACTGGTGGGGAGCCCAGGCGGTGGGGGGGGGGGGCCGCTCAAACAGAAATATGATGGCGGCCAACATTTCCCACGTGCCAGGCCCTTCACATCAACCGAAGCAATGACGTCCTGATACCGTCCTCGTTTCACGGACAGGAAAGCAGAGAGGCCGCGGCTCTTGCCAGAAACGGGCAGAGCTGGCACTTGAGGCCTGGCGTGTCTGAGGCAAACCCTGTGTTCTTGTGCACCCCGCGGACTCTGCTGCCCCCCCAGGGCTGGGAGCTGGGCCCTGGCAGGGTTGAAGCGTCGGGGAGACACGGGCAGGCACTAGACTTTCCTGCCCCTGTGAATAATGGACCAGGGGACCGGCCGGGGGGCCTACTTAGAGCAACTTTTTTCTCCCCAGTACCTTAGACACCAGTGACTAGAAGAGACCTTGGAGTAGGGGTCCGGACACAGGCGTCCACATTCTGGACTCCCCCCCCCCCCCGGGCTTCCTGCTTTATAGCTCCTAGGTCTCCTTGGGGGCAGTTCCTGGTACAGTATGTGCTCAGCAAATATTTGTCAAATGGATGAGTGAGCGAACAAAAGAAGGAAAACATATAGCCCTTTCTCTCAGCATTACCCTGTTTTTTTTCTCTTGTATTACCGTATTTCATCTTTTGCCCATCATAGGAGGTACATTTTCCACATTTTACCACCTGCAATTGGGTCAATAAATCTCCCAATTGCTGTCAGCAAGGTGACAGTTGTGATAAAATTGTCATTGCCTGAAAAATATCTTGATCCATTTATTTCAACCACACTTTTCTTTTTATGTACACAGAGATGATAGGTCATGAGATAAAGGAACTTTTCCAATGAGGAAAAAGATAAACATCCTAAGTGAGAATAGCTTTCTGTCAGTTTAACTGGCAGAGTTTTTTTTTTCTTAGCGGCACAGGAAATAACGATGTGTTCTTATGACCCAAAACATTTTGGAGTCAATGACACACAGCATGTCATGAGTGTCGGAATACTGACCACGAAAACAGCTCACAAGCACTGAGCTCTTTCCAGGCCTTACAATCACTCTCCAATTATCACCTAGATATTATGGTTCCCCTCTTACCAGTGGGGAGACCGAGGCACAGAAGAATCAAGTAACTTCCTCACAGTCACCCAGCCAGCGAGAGGCAGAGCCAAGACCTGGCCAGTAGCAATTTCATACCGGAGCCTGGGTGCCAACCACTGGCATACCCTGCCCCCCACTCCATGAGTGAAGAGAAACCATGGGATTACCATTTTCTATTTTTAACACCTGCTGGGGTAATGCATCAGTCTGTCAACATTTATGGAACATTTACTGTGTGTGGAATGAGCCCTGTGCGGGGGGCCATGGGGAATCCCAGTGAAAAGACCCCAGGCCTGTCTAAGTGTACCAGATCATTCTAGGTGGACAGAACGGACATATACCATACTAACTCACACTTCCATGTAATGGTCATAGACCATTTCTGTGCAAGCTGGGTATTCTAAGTACTAGTAGGAGTAGGGTGGAGGGCTTCTGCCAGTGGGACAATCCAGTAGGGCTTCATGGAGGTGGTAGCTTAAACTCATAAACCTCTTCCAGGTCTTCAACTAGGGTTCAACAGTGCCGCCGCCTTCCCATGAGAGCAGGAGGCAGATATCACAGGGAGGTGGTGCCCTTGCCCACAATTTGCTTTACCCCTTTGTGGCTTGTCCCAGCTGGTACTCCAGCCCAGACCTTGGCCTTGGCCCCTCTGCTGAGCCAAGCAGGCTATGAGTCAGGGGAACACGATGCCTTGAGCCTCCTGAGGGGCAGAAACCCAGCCCAGCTGCTGTGTACTTCCTGGGCAGGGACAGTCACCAAGTCTCAGATCCTGACAGAGAGGGTGGCTTCTCCACGTCAAGGCCACGGGCTCCTCCTGAGCTGGCCTGGATCAAAGACTGGTCAGTTCATGCTGCCTGATGACTGGTGTAGCTCTGGGTTCAAATCTTCGATCAGTTATTTTACAAGCATGACATTGGCTTGCCCTGATGAGCCTGTTTCCTCTTTTCTAGAATGGGATGTTAGTAGAAGTGACTTTGCAGTGTTTTGGGGAGGATTTAGAGACAAGGCCCGCAGGCCCCGTGCTCCGCACAGTGCCTGGCAACCGTGAGCACAGGGGAACGGGAGCTGGTTGATGGGGCTGGGCACTGTGCTGGTGCGAGGCAGGGTGGGAGATGGCTGCAGGCGCCAGAGTCAAACTCTCAGGTGCCTGGGAGGAGCCGACAGTTTACCCGCTCCGAGCCTTGGCTGAGGTCTCCATAGAACGGGGCTAAGAGCAGGAGGGGCTGCCTTGTATTGTGGCGATTCGGTAACAAACATGCATACAGCAGGTCCTTACTAAATATCCGGTTTTGTGACGATCTTGCTCGGCTCCGGTGAAAATCTTCTAATTGTCTCCATTTTTCAGAAAGGGAAAAGCATAAAGAGGTGGAGAACATGCCCCCAGTCCCACCGTGGAAAGGCCCGGCTGAGGGTCCTCAGGCTGCACCATCATTGCCCCCGCCCCAGGAAAATTCACGCTGGGGCTGGAACAACCACCTCGGGCGCTTTGATCAGCTAACTGCCCCCAGGGCTTCTGACTCCTTGCCTAGCGTGTCTGCTGACCCAGCCTTCCCTTGTGGCCATCCTCCCTGAGCAGGACATGCTTGTGAGCTCTGGTGAGTGCCTAGGGGTACAGTGGCCCCCGGGTTCCCTCAGTCACTGATGAGAGGAGGGACAGTGAAACCAGTGTGTGTCCACCACATTATTTCTTTGAAGCCTCATAACCCCCTAAGGCATGTGTCAGGCCGCATTTTATACAGGAGAGATCCAAGCCCAGAGAAGTTAAGACATCTGCCTGAGGTCACCCAGCTTGGACATAGCAGGGTCAGGCTTCTAACCGACCAAAGGGGAAAAGCAAGGGAAGAAGGAGCAGGAAACTCGTGGGTTATTGAGTGTGCCCCACATCCCCTGGCCCCTTACCACTTCAGTGCCTGCTGCCAAGCTGGGAGTACCCATTGTGGCCTGGAATTAGCACCCCTCCATCCCGGTGCCCTCAAAGGAGCAGAAGGGAGGTGGAGCATAAGAAGTCCAGCTCCCAGCTCCCTCAGTCTGCCTGAGCCACACCATCCCCGGGGTCCCCCTGCAGTACTGCTGAGACCCTGGCTGCACCCAGTGATAACCTGCTCACGAACATACCCTGTCTTCCCTGTCCCACTTCCCCACCCCTGCTTCCGCTTCCTGAGAGCCTCACCTCAAGATCTGCTTCTGGGATCATCTAAACCAGGTTCACCGTGGTCTCAGCCAGGGGTGGTTTTGCCCCTAGGGACATCTGGCAAGGTCTGGGGCCACTCTTGATTGTCGCACTGAAAGAGTGGGGAGATGCTACTGGCTTCTTGTGGGCAGAGGCCAGAGATGCTAAATACCCCCGAATGCAAGAACAGTCCCAACAGTGAAGGATTATCTGGCCCCGAATGTCAAGAGCGCTGAGGTTGAAACTCCCTATGAACTAAGACACCGAGTGGCCCCATCGTGGTGATAACCTTCGAGCATCCTAGCCTGACGGGAATGGCGCCCCGGAAACTGGCTGTGCAAAGGCTAGATGGGTAGGGACCCAGCCCCTGGCATCCCCTGGCTTTTGCCTGGCTCCTCCTCTTCCCCTTGGACCTCCCATCCATTCCGTGTGGCTCTGCGGCTTTCCCGGCCCCACAACAAGATCCGGTGCCAAGAGGGGCAAGCGGGCCAGGCCTGGCGGGTCACAGCACCCCGTCCCCAGGCCATGTGAGTTCAGGGAGGCACGTGACTCAAGGCGAGCCAATCAGAATATTCTCTGGGACATCAGACCAGAGACTGTCTGGGGAGGGGCCCGAGGGCAGGCAGGAGAGCGGTGGGGCATCCGGGCCTCCGCAGACAGGTGGAGGAGCCCCGCAGACCTGCTGATAAATGCTGAGGGGAGCAGAGTGCCGAGGACAAATGGATGCTTCAGGGAGTGACTCAGAGCCTTCCCTTTTTTGGACTTGCTTTCGGTCTTGACTAATAAGGCCGTGTCTCTCCCACTGGGTTGGGAATTTCCTGTTCTTTTATCTCCTCCCCAAGCTCCATGCCTGGCCTCCTCGGCTTCCGAGAGCCCTAGAGCCCGGTGACCCCACGGCAGGGTCATCCAGCCACTCCTGTGCGAACTCAGCTTACTCGCCTACTGTCTGGCCAGTGGGGGACACCTGACCCAGCGTCTCATCCCATCCCACCCCACGGAGGAGGGAAGGGGGCCCGGGAAAGACCCACATCCTCCCCGTAGGACCCCGTGGGGCAGTGGACTCTCCGGGCTCCTTCGAGTACCCGATGTACTAGAGACGGCTCCCTCGGGGTTCATGACGCTCCCGACGCCGGGCCCCTGCCCACATATTGCCCTCCTTTGGCTTTTCGAGGGGGCTGTGGATGAATTTTGGGGTGGGCTTCCGTCCCGAATCTGCTGCCTCCTGGCGGAGGAAATCCGAGCGGCGCGCTTCCTCTCTCCGAGCCTCGGTGTCCCCAGCGCGGGTGCAGATCGCGCCGCCCCCCAGGGGCGTTACTGGGCCCCGGGAAAGCAGCCGGCCCAGGCGAAGCCCTTAGTGTCGGGCACTTAGCAGGCAGTCAACAGTTCGGGGCACCACAGTATTCTGGAAATGTTCTGTTTGAAGGAGACGCCTCGGGCCACGCCTCCGTCCGAAGCTAGCAGGGCGCGGAATCCTCTCCGCGGAGTCAGGAGGCGGGTGGGGAGGCCGAGCGCAGCCCCACCGGGGACCTCCCTCCCTGGTCAGTCGGTGCTTGGCGGTGCAGGGCCTGGCGTTGGCGGCCTCCCCCCGGCACACCCAGCCCCCACCCCGTGAGTCAGCCCCACTCCTTAAGGCACAGAAACCTGCCAGTCACTTCCTGGCGGCCCCAAACAAAAGCCTAGAACCCGTAGTCCAGGAACTAGCCCCTTATCACTCCTCAGGCCTGATAAGAAGGGCAACAGGGTCTGAGTCAGCGGGGAGTAGCCGTTTCATGACTCCCCTGGCCTCAGGCCTGCTCCCAGCCCAACCCGGGGCTCACGCCCCTCCACTTGTACCCTCTCCTTCAGGGCCAGGCTGCCCTGGGGCAACGTCTCCAGAAGACACCGGCTGAAAACTCTCTGGAAGCAGCAGCAGGCCCTGCGGTGGGGTACTCCTGGAGTTTATCAGATAGGCAGGCTCTCTGGGGCCCTGGGAGTGGGGCAGGGGACAGGAACAGGGTGAGGAGGGAAGGAGAAGGTGAAGGGAGGGGTGGGCTCATGCCCTCCGGCTGGAACACTCCACGGGGAGGGGCTCCAGCTTCAGTCCCCTCAGTGGCCCCTCAGCCTCCCACCCAGCCCCACTCTGGTCCGACTATCCTCCACCCAGCAACTGGAACCACCCTCTTTTAAGCCACATCGGCTTATTCCACCCCTGCTTAGAATTCTGCTATAGCTCCCCACTGCCCTGCGAGGAGAGGCCAGGTTTTCTTCTGACACCCAAAGCCTCACTCCTGCCATGCTCCAGATGGGGCTCCTCTCCCAGTTCCTGGAAAGGAACTTCTCACACTTCGGGGTCTCTGCTGCCAGGACCCAGAGGGGGAGGGTATCAGAACTTTCTGGGTAGGTGGATGGAGGTATGAGGGAAGGCTTCCTGGAGGAGGTGGCATTTGAGCTATCCTGGTATTTTGACAAGAATGAGAAAGGCAGAAGGAGAGGAAGGCAGGTGATTCCCAAATAAGCCAACAACTCCAATTCACCCAGCTTCCACCTGAGCAAGGAGCCTGGCTTCTTCCCAGGCAGTGGGTTCTAGTGGAAAGAGCAGGAAGCTCAGCACTTATCAGCTATGTGACCTTGGACAAATGTCTATCCCTGATCTCCCCTGTAAAACAGGCTGAGGCCACCTGTCAGGGCTGCCGGGGGAGAGAAAAGCCTGCAAAGTGTGTAAATGCCCAGTAGGTGCTTGAGCCATTTGATCTGTGAGGGGGTTTTCTCTGGGGCAGTCTCTTGGTTGCTTCTCCGGTCTGGGTCAAGGGAAAGGGCCAGGGTCAGGGAAGCGGGAGTGGGCAGGGAACCCAGAGGCCAGGCCAACCCGGATTTTCCAATTGTTCTTGGCTGCATGTTTGCTCCTCGCTGGTGGGAGGAAATTCTCTGCACAAAGACAGGAAAGCAGAGGTGCTCTGTGGCAAAAGCAAAGCCCACAGTGGCGCCTGGTATGATCCGAGGCTCTGCAGCACCTAGAGAGCCAGACAGCGGAGGGTGTGATAGCACGGGCTCCCTCTCATCTTGGAGGCCATGGCTTCCAATTCACCTCCTCCCCCACTGTTTTTCAAGTTCACAACCATTGACTGAAGGCATTCTATAGAGCACCGGGAAGACAGTACTCTCTCACCAATTGTGGTTTTAAGAAAGTTCATTACATAGATATGTGTGTGTGTGTGTGTTGTAACAGCTTCATCGAAGGGTAATGTCCCTGCCACACTTCAACCACAGCAGGTAGACTGTACGATTAGTGACTATACAGCAGTCCAACCACCAACACAAACCAATTTTCAAACACGCCCATCACCTTATTTGCCCATCTCCACTCAATTCCACCTCCAGCCCCAGGCAACCACTGCTCTGGTTTCTGTCTCTATCATTTTGCCTGGTCTATACATCCCCACCCTCTGAAAACAAAGAAAACACAAAGCAAAACCCCAGGAAGAACTCTGCTCTCTCCTAGGCCTGAGAAGGGGACGACTTTGAGGGCAAAACAGCCACATCCACGAGGGGGCCTAGAGATGGGTCCGTGCACACAGCGCCTGGCCTCTCCTGGTTGAACTCCGGGAACTCCCAGGAGGACTCTGGGTCAGAGAGGCCTGGGTGGGGCGGGGCCTGCATGGTCCTGCCGGGGCCGTCATTCCCCAGACGGTAAGCGGAGTGTCAGCAGCAGTGGTTACTGCTCCGGGCCTGGCCTGGCCCCCACCCCGGAAGAAAGGATAGGTCTGGATGCAGACGCTCCCCAAGGACCAGCATGTGAGGGGCTCACACAGCGCAGACAAGTCTTGCCCCACCCAGCTTGGATGGCCAAGGCCGGGCCTGGTGTGTCTGCACAGGCCGCTATCCTGACCTGCTGGGCCTGGGGGCGGGGGCTGCTCTTTTGGCCCAGCCAGTTCTAGTTCTGGCCAGAAAGGCTCATGTTCCCAACTTTTGCTTCTGGGCCCCAGCCCCCCCTGCCAAGCTCACTATGGGTTATGAGTGTTCAGAAAGGAAATCACTAGCTGAACCGATGTATAAGTGACCAGGAGACCCAGAGTAAGCAGCCAAAAAAGAGCTCATTCACAAAAGCAGGGCAAGTTTGGAAGCCAGGCTGGGGGCTGGGCTGACTTCTGCCTACAGATCACCTGCGTAGATGAAAATCAGGGCGGGGGATGGGGGGGGCATTTCTGTCCTGATCGGGACTGAGGGTGTTTCCGGAGACTGGAGGCAGCCTATACATTTTTTCTTTCCGCAATGACGAGGCCAAGAAAGGGAGCTTTCCAGTGTCTCCTACAGGGCAGCCTTTCTGACCCAAAGAAGAGCAAAGCTGTCAGTCTGGGAGTGGGAGTGATTAGAATAATAAGGATGGGGGCACCCCGATAGCTCAGTTGGTCAGGCATCTGACTCTTGATCTCAGCTCTGGTGTTGATCTCAGGGTGGTGAGATCAAGTCCCACATTGGGCCCTGTGCTCAGTGCGAACTCTGCTTAAGACTTTCCCTCTGCCCCTCCCCCCTCAAATAAATAAATAAATCTTAAAAAAATAAATTAAAAAATAGAATAATAGTGATGATAACAATAGTAAACATTGATTCACAGCTTCATATATACTGTTCTAAGTACTATTTTATGGGGTATGTACCACTGTCACTGATGATGAAACCATTTCACAGATGATGAAACCAAGGCCCAGAGACATGAAGAAATGTCAGGAGTCACCCAGTCCTGCAGGGGCCTGGAGCTGGGAGCCGAACCCTCAAAGTTGGCTCTATTTATGTCCTGAGCAGTACTGACTTCTGTCACCGAGACGCCTTGCCTTTCCCCGAGCCTGGTTAATAGGCCGACACACCATCCTAGAACACCAGAGAGCGAGCACAGCTGACACCCGCGTTGCCTCTGCTCTTTCCAGCGCCCCTTACTGCCCTGTGAAGCTGGGGCTCTGTGATGCTGAGTAATGAGAACTGAATGTGACGAAGTACTTGCGAGAAGTTGGACTGTGTCCCCCAAGAGGAGACGTTCAAGTCCTAACCCCCAGCACCTGGGAATGTGACCTTATTTGGAAATGGGTTCTTTGCAGATGCAATCAAGTTAAGATGAGGTCATACGGGATTAGGATAGCTCTGAATCCAGTGACTGGTGTCCTTATAAGGAGAGGGAGATTTGGAAACTGCAGAGACACATACAAGGAAAAGGCCGTTTGATTACAGAGGCAGAGTGCGGAGGGATGTGTCTACAAGCCAAGGAGTAGCAAGGATTGTCCGCAGCGAGGAGGGAGGCAGAGAACAGGGTCTCCCGAGGAGCCGCTAGGATGAACAGACCCCTTGATTTCAGACTTTCGGCCTCATGAACTGGGAGAAGATACATTTCTGTGGGTTGAAGCCCCCCAGCTGGTGATAAGTTGCTAGGGCCGCCGGAGCAAACTCACAGAGTCACTTTCTCAAACTGCTTTACCCAGGCTTGACAGGTAGTCGCTACCTGCCGGAGAATCCTTTTGAAAATGATACTTTGCCACAGCAGACCCAGGGCTGTCATTCACCTCCCTCTGCCCACCGTCTGGTAAGCAGTGCCCCCCAGCTGCCCATCCCCGGACGCCGGGCACTGAAAGAGGCGGGCTGAGCCCCCAGCTCCCCATGGATGGTGATCCACCCAGGGGGCAGCGGGAGGAAAACAGCCCTCTGGCTTGGTCATTTTTAGCAGCTGCAAGGCCAAGCCAGCCCGGCAACAGAAGGCTGAGAGGTGGAGGAGGGTTAGGGCAGCGACGACCTTTTCAAATCTAGCCACATCTGAGGAGTGAGGAGAGAAAACACTTGTAAGCCCACACCAGAGGTGCTGGGGGCTGGGGCCCAGTGACACAAAACAGACAGCCAAACAGCCCACTGAGGACAGTGAGGTCATTCTGCAGCTGACTCACCCGGATTGGCAGAGAGGAGTGAGCAAGGAGGAAGTCAGCTTCCCCTGAACCAGAACCAGCGGGGTGCACAGAGTGGGCCTGGGAGGGCGCGCTTGGCCCTTCCTCGCCGAGCTTACCAATTTCTTCTGGGTGAAGGCCCAGGTGCTCAGCAGTCTCCTTTCTCAGGACGCCTTCCGAGCTGAGGCCTATGGGGGGAGGCGGGCGGGCTCCCTCATCTCCCTCATTCACTCGCTGTGTGAGCAGGAAGGGAACAAGAGTCTGGCCATCGGTTGCCTTATCTGGAAGATGCCCACCTTTCCTACCAGTTCCCAGGAGGCCTCCATGGACTCAGGGATGAGAAAGCCCCCAGCACAGGGCCTGGCATCTAACTGGCACATTAATACAAAAAAAAAAAAAAAAAATTAACATTAAGTCCTTCTCAAATGCAACTTCCTTGGCTTTTGGGGGTAAATCACTAAGAAGGAGGATGGGAGGTAAAAGCAATTTAGTATTTTTTTTTCCAGAAATGGAAAATATATTTTAATTAAAAAAACTATTGCATTCCTTTAATTCTAACATTTTTTTTTCACATTTTAACATCTCAAAAACCCACATGTGTCTTACTAATTGGTGACAGGTTATAGTTTAATTGGGAGCAGCTTTCCTTTATGGTACTATATAAAATAATGGTGTCTTTCAATCCATGGCATCTCAGCCTTATGAAATGTGGTGTGAAATTGGTATGTGCTCATTGTAAGTTTAGACACACAGAAGCATACATAATAAAGGTCCCCCGCACGGCGTTCTCCAGAAAACACCCGCGCCCCAAGACGGCACGCTGTGTGAAAGGGCCCACTGCTGTTTTCATTCCCTTTAATTGCTAGCAAAGCTCCCCCGACCAGTCGCCCACACCTCCTCCAGTGTGCCAGAGCCAAATTAACGCTCACCCAAAGCCGGCAACACGTTACAAATTTGGATTTCGTGATCAGACACCTTCTCTACCCCCAGCCCCACTCCACGTGGCTGGCGCCTCCCCTGCTGCCCAGCCCCGTCTGAGCGGGCAGCCCTGTGCCGGCCAGAGGTGTGGGGCTGAGGGAGTCAACGACTTAAGCTCGCCCTTTCTTTTCTTTTCTCTTTCTTTCTTTCTTCCTTCCTTCCTTCCTTCCTTTCTTTCTTTCTTTCTTTCTTTCTTTCTTTCTTTCTTTTTCTTTCTTTCTTTCTTCCTCTTTCTTTTTCTTTCTTTCTTTTCTTCCTTCCTTCTTTCTTTCCTTTCCTTTTTTCTTTTTCTTTTTCTTTCTTTTTCTTTCTTTCTTTCTTTCTTTCTTTCTTTCTTTCTTTCTTTCTTTCTCCTTCCTTCCTTCCTTCCTTCCTTCCTTCCTTCCTTCCTTCCTTCTTTTTAAAGGTATGTGAGGTGCGGCTTGTAATTTTACTACTTGCAAGTGACAGAAATCAGGGAGGTGTGGGGCCTGAAGAGGGAAAGCAGTGGGAAATCAGAAATGTGTGTCTTAAGCAAGGGCAGGCTTTTCCACCCACGATACGATTTAGCAGAACCCCCAAGGAGCCCTCACGTTCAGCTCTACGCCAATGTAACCAAACTGGGTAAAAGGAGACGCATCGTGGCCTGAGAAGCACACGACCACTCCGATGAAAAGGCAGTGGCTGTCGGGAGCACTGAGCAGGAAACGATTCTGAGAACCACATTTTTCAAAGAAGAAGGGGTAAGTGACCAGCCCGAGGTCAGTTGACTAGTGGTCAGTAGAACCAGCCAGCTGTCCAGTCTAGTCTATCGGCAAGCAAATCTAGGGCTCTTCCCGCTGTGCCACGCGGCCCTCTGAGGGGATGCCCTCCTGTCCCCCCATCAGCAATGGACAAAATCTGCTTTGCCCCAAGTCTAGCTCCTCGGCCTTCTGCAGATTACAACCACCCTGGAAGACTGAAATGAGAGGCGAAGGGAGGGAGGCGGGAAACACACCAGCCTGGGGGCCCGCTGGCTATGAATGAGACTTCTGTTTGCCTGCCCTGTGCGTCTGGAATTTTGTATGAAAACAATGAACTGGAAGGAGGTGAAAGCATGTTCCCCAAAGCAAGGCTGCCACACACCCCTCCTTTGCTTCATAAAAGACCTGCTTTGTTTCAAGGAAAGCAAAGGAGAGGCTGGGGGATCTGCTCAGGTTTGGGGGAGTTCAGGCGTTTGGGGTTGACATGCCAACGCCCAGGAGTAGGCAGCTATCAGAAAAATCGGGAACCCAACCAGAACCTGGGATTTCAGACTCTAATGATCTTTGTAACTGCTCTCATGTTTGTGTAATGCTTTACACAAACTGGCAAAATGCTTTTTCATTTTCTCAGTAGAGCCAGAGCTGGGCGAAGGACGAAGAACACTTCAGCCTTCTCTCTTGCTGTCCGGTGGTAGCGGTGCGTCACACACTGCGGACCCCTCTGCCCATCGCTGTCCCCATCCTTGCAAGTTTGCAGACTGAGCAGGGGTCCTGGCCTCCATGCCTGCTCGCTCAGGACCGTGGGTGAGTTCCTGGATCGTGGTGCCAGCTGCAGAGGGAGAATGAGAGTGGCTGCCCAGCAGGATGGCTGTGAGGATTGGATGAGCTCCTGCAGTAGGGGGCCTGGCATATGGCAAGACCTCAAGCCATGGTGGGCCATTCGCTGCATGGCTAGTGAGAGGCTGGCGGTAAGGCTGGGCAAAGGGCTTAGCCTGAAAGCATCGGGGGATGTTGCCTGGGTGTAAGTGCCATCCAGAAAAACAAGATGTGGGGTGTCAGGGGTGGGGGTGGACAGCATCACATCAGGCAGCTGTGGGCTGAGTGGTGCTCCAGGTTGCGGGGGAGGGCACGGGGTTGGGAGGCGCTGGTTGACAGAGTCCAGGGAGGTGTGCAGCTCTTCACTTTAACATGACACACAAGCACTGAGATCTCCTGAGGGTCAGATTATAGCACTCCTCCCCCTCAACTCTCCCTTGGGTCCTCATCTCACTCAGAGGAATAGCTACAATCCTTCCAATGGCCAACTGTGTTGGGCCCTCACTACCTTTTTTTTTTTTAAGATTTTATTTATTTATTTGACAGAGAGACAGCCAGCGAGAGAGGGAAGACAAGCAGGGGGAGTGGGAGAGGAAGAAGCAGCCTCCCAGCGGAAGAGCCCGATGTGGGGCTCGATCCCAGAATGCTGGGATCACGCCCTGAGCCGAAGGCAGACGCCCAACGACTGCGCTACCCAGGTGCCCCCCCCCCCCACCTTTCTGACCTCCCCTCCCGCTGCTCTTCCTTACTCACTCATCTGGCCACACTGACCTCTTTGCTTACCCTCAGACACAAGCATGCTCCTGCCCCAGGGCTCTTGCACATGCTATTCCCTCTGCCAGATAATTCATGCAGCTCCCTCCTTTCCTTCAGACTTCTGCTCAAATGCTGCCTTTTCCAAGAGGCCTTCTCTGACCACCTGATACAAAACAGCAACCTGCCAGTGGTGTCCCCATCTGTAGTACCATCCTGAACTTTACTCTAGATGGTTTACCAGACCATGACATACTTTATTAGATATACAAGTTTGTTAACTCGCTTTCTCCCCATTAGAGCGTAAGTCCCACGAGGGCAAGGATTTTGTTTGGTTAACAGGCTAGTACTTAGTACTATGCCTGGCATACAGTGGGTGCTCAGAAAAATATTTGTTGAATGAATAAACCATTGTTGAGAGAAGAGAGATGGCTGCCACACAGTCGTATGGCATGAGTCATTTTTGGTTGTCCAGAACGAACATTTGTCGGCAACATTGGATGAAGCCCTTGACATGCGTTCTCTTATTCAAGCAGGTACTATTATTATCCCATGTTATGGCTGAGGAAAGTGGCTCTCACAGATTGGTTCCCCTGCTCGGGTAGTAATGGCAGAGCCGGAAACAGGTCTAGTTCTGACAACGCCACGGTGTGGATTCCTAGCTCCACGGGACAAATGTTCCAAGACACCACGACTCTGAAAGGACAGGTACAAGAACTACAGTAGGCTTATAGGTGATCTGTGTCCCTTCTTCATATTTTTCTACATTTATGAACTTTTTTGGTTGCAGTAAATAGGTATTACTTTTATAATCAGAAAAAGGAAAAGGTTGATCTGCCTGTCCATGTATCTAACAGGCATCCCCCAAAACGTGGGGATGCTAAAAAGGGCAGTTGCCCACAGCTCTCCCAGGAGCCTCTGAATCCCAGAATCTCTGGGAACCTGGTTAAGAGCAGGAGGGAGGTGAAGCCCCCTGCTACAGATGATGCCGACAGGAAGACGGCTTCCAGGCCGGCATGTGGACGGCAACTACCGCCAGAGGCAGCAAGGCTGAGAGAGAAGAGAAACCTGCCTCCACCTGTGCTGGTGAGCCCCTCCTCCCGGCCTCTGGCCCTGCCCAGACAGCAAACACGCTTCGGGGGCTGAGACCGGCTTGCTTCCCTGATGCCAACTCCCCTAACATGCCTGGCTTTGGGGCTGTGCCGAGGCTCATATTTTTCACCCAGAAACAATAGGCAGACTTTTCCAAGTCACGAAGATGATCCAGCCCTACACTTTGGTGTGGGCTTCTGCCCCTGCAAGGTCTAGTTGGGAGGAAAGGGACCGCTGTGAAAACTGTGCAACCAAATTCTTCAAATCTCACCTGTCAGGGCCAAGAAACCACATTCCCGGTAAGAAGTACAAAAGCCAAGTGAATGTCCCCGTTTTTAGAAAATACGCACTAAAGCTTACTGGGGGTTAGAAACACGATGAATGAGCTTACTTTCTCAAACAATTCAGAAAAAAAAAGTGCGTGCATACAAATACACAGAGAGTGATAATGCAAATGGGGCAGGATGTACACAATTGGCGGATCTGGGTGAAGAGTAAATGTGAGCTCCTTGTGCTGTTCCTGCAATGTTTCTGTAAGTCTGAAGTCACATCAAAATAAAAAGTTACAAAGAAAAGGAAGCATACCTGTGCTCCGTTAAGGTGCTTAGCTTGGTGTTCGGAGAAGCCAAGCAAAGGGTCCAATGCCTTTTCTGGTGCTAAACCACCCAGGTCCTAGAGAAACTTGTGATGTCCTCATTCCTCTTCCCATGGGTCACTCTGGAGCCTCTTAAGCTTCCTGGAATGGAAGACATCCTGCCGGCACCAAGAGCTTTGATCATAGAGAGGCAATAAGTGCCCCACCTGAGGCTGGAACCTTTGCAAGGGACTATAGGAGATAACATGGAAGGGGAACTTGGGTACCTCCCCGTGGGGATGCCAAAGCAGGGCCAACATGAGGAAAATCTGAAACTCGCAGGATATGCTTCCCGGGGCAGCGGGGGTGTGAGGCACAGCCCTGCCATGGGAGGTCATGGTTGGACGCGCGAGAAGCTACACTCAGGTGACTCCTGGGACAGGAAGTGCTTGGGGGAGCAAGAGGGTCAGAGAGAAAGTCCCTCAGGGGCTGACAGCAGGAATGCGGCCTAGGGAATTTTTTTTTTTTTTTTAAGTAGGCCCCACGCCCAGTGTGCAGCCTAACTCGGAATTTGAACTCACGACCCTGAGATCAAGACCTGAGCTGAGAGCAAGAGTCAGACACAACCCACCGAGCCACCAGGGCGCCTGCAGGGACACAGCAACAGAAACAGAAATGCCCTGTGGTATGGCCTCATGGTAAATCCCCTTTCTGCTTAAGCCCATTTCCTGGCTCCTTGCAACGAAAAGCATGACTCCTCCTTGCAGTGGGGTGACCTGTGCACGGTTCAGGGGCACACCCAGGTCCCCTGCTCCCGGTGTCCTCCCAAACCCGGCTCTCCCTCCAGGGAAGCTCCAGGCCACACGAACCCACTCATCCACTTTCCTGCCTTCCCCTTGCCATGCCTTTCTGTTACAGCCCCAATAAAATCTTTCCTGCCCTTCAAGCCTGTCTGCAAAGTCTCGCCCCCTTCCAGTTTCTCAAGCTGCTCTCCAGAGAAGTCATTTGTTCCTGAAACAATGTGAGCCATCAGTATGATCTGGTTGTTCAAACATGTAATGCTCCCTCAGGGTGCACGGACAGGAAGCTACTGTGAACTGACCAATCCCACCAATTCCAGGCGCTACAGGTCAGATCCTTCTGGGAACCATTCTTGAAAACCCTGACAGACCACTGCTGCTCCAGGAGGCACTGAGCATATGAAGGGCAACACTGTCACTTGAGAAAGGAGGGAGCCAAGCTCACGGGGCCTTGGGCCAGCTTGGAGAGGTGCATTCCTGGAACAGAAGCGCCCTCGTGAGAGGAGGGGTGAGTCCCAGGGAGATCAGAACAAGGACCTATGCAGTTAGAGATACAAGGTCCTAGGACCCAGCGGCAAGGAGCACTTGCCATTATAAATGCCGCCATAGGAGGGAGCCAGATGAAGGTGGGGAAGCACGTGAAGATGTGCCGGCTTCCATCAGAAGCTCCCCAATGTCCAGCCAATAGAGCAGTCGCCAGTGGTCTAGGGGGACCTGAGAGAAATAAGGGCAACATCCTAGGTTTTCATAAAGCTCGTCCATTTAAAATACTTCTCCTTTTTTGATACAGGTCCACCATCCAAAAAGCTCTGAAACCAAGCTTTCTGGTTTGGCACCAAAACTCATTTGGCAGAAAATCCTGTCCTGAACTGACATACGGTTATTTATAGCCTTTATTTATTCCACTTCGTTGAATATCCATATGGCTCACTGCAGAAATTTTAACATTTTATTACGGACTGTTATTTCAAAAAATGTGAAAAATTTTTGATTCCCAAATTTGGCTTCCAGGGTTTCATAAGGAATTGTGGACCACTCTTAGGTAAGTGCATCCGACTTTTTAGGTGTATAATGGCCTTTCTTTAATGAAATGGTGAAAGTAAATGGTAGCTGGGTTTTTTTCTTAAACAAAACAAGAAGTGTTATTGCTTGGTAAAATAAAAAGTTGGCACCCTTATGTCTAGCTGCAAGATTTCTGGAACATTTTATTGTTCTGTGAAGGCCGACTCTGGCATAAGGCCCTTCTGGTTCTTTATAAATCTAGGCTTGATTAGAACAGAGGTTGCCAGCTGGGAGCCCCACTGGCCCAGGTGAGCCTGCACACGTGTTTCCCGCCCTTCAGGCTGGCAAGTGCACATGAAGTCCAGCCCTCAGTTTCCCTTGAAAATGCAGGGGATGTTGACAGCAGTCCTGCACGGCATCCCACCAGCGGGAGCCGGGAGGCCGACCAGCCAGCCCTCTCTCCAGACCGCAGTGCGCGGTTAGCCTCGCCGCCCCTGGACACACGGGCTAGAAGAGACCGCTCTTCCGTTAGGATCGCGCGTCACCAGCTCCGTGCAGGACCGGTGTCCCAGCCGATACCTCCACACACAACCGGGAGGCTGCTGCTCAGGGACCTCCTGCAGTTTGCTCGGCTCAGTGAGCTCCTTCGCGCACACAAAAGAATTCGCTTGATTAGGAATTCCTTCTCTTGTTCACAGAAAGTGCTGAGAAGGCTCCAGTTCTCAGGAACATTGTCACAGCCTGCCTAAGGCCGAAATGCGGAAATCCTGCGTGTAACACGTGGTCCTTCCTCCGTAAGGACAGCAGTATTCTGAAGAAACAGCTTCAAAAGATGGTATTAGTGCATTTAAAACACTTTTTTTTTTAAAGGCACACTATAAGCAACCAAAAAAAAAAAAAAAAAGAGAGCCAGCGAGCGAGTTTTGGTTACTCAGCTGTACCTGCCCGCCAGAGCTGGCTGGCCCTCGCACGGGGCACACGCTTCTCCGCTTCTCCGGCAGAGGCAGCCTGCCCAGGGGAAACGGGCTGCAGAACTCTCCTTCAAGCGTAAAGCACGGAAGACAGTAAGAAACACCCACGTACCCGTCATCAAAAATGAACCTTTTTTTTTTTCTTTAAAGAAATAAAGCACTCATTTCAGTTAGAGCGGGTGTCCTTTCTGTTTCTCCTTCAGTTCAGTCTTACTTCCCTTCTATCACCATCCCAGAAGCAAATATACCAAGTTAGTATTTCTACTGTTACAGTTACGCTTTTCCTACATAGACAACAGAGTGGTAGCTGTTTCTCATTCAATATTGTTTGAGCTGTAGCAGAGTTGATACATATAAACCCATTCATTAGTTGTTGACAGTTAATGTTGGATAGTGCTCCCTCACACAGCTGCGTACCACAATTTACCTGTCTCCTTGATGATGGACATTTAGGTTTTTCTCAGTTTTTGCTATGATCTAGAAAGCTTCCATGAACAAGGATCCTTGCACACATACATGTGAGTTTCCCTAATACATTATAATCAGAAGGGGGATTGTTGGTCAGTCCTACACATTTTTTAATAAAGATTTTATTTATTTATTTTACAGAGAGAGAGCAAGCAGCGGGAGAGGAAGAAGCAGGCTCCCCACTGAGCAGGGAGCCCGACATGGGGCTTGATCCCAGGACCCTGGGATCCTGACCTGAAGGCAGATACTTAACCAACTGAGCCACCCAGGTGCCCCAGTCTTACCCATTTACAACATTTACTAAATATTGTTTGATTCTCTCCCAAGTGGCCCTATCAAGTTACAGTCTCACCCACAATGAATGATACTGTTTTTCCACACCTTTACAAACACTTAGCATTGTCACATCTTCATTTTTTTTCAGTGTGAAGATGCATGTAAAACATCTAAAACTTTTAAAAGGCACAATAACAAGCAAAATAAAGATAGTGATTTTTATGACAGGATATCTCACTGGTGCTTTAATTTGTATTTGCCTGGTCTTTCTATATTTTATTGGTCATTTGGATTCTTTTTCTGAGACTTGCTAGTTCCTACCCTTTGACTGTTTTTCCTTTGGATTTTTCTTATCAGGTTGTAGCTACATATAAATTTGAGATACTAGTCCTCTGTTATACATTTATATATATTTATATATATGTTGCAAATATCATCTTCCAGTTGGTCTCCTATTAAAGACTTTTCATTGTATACTTTTATTTATTTATTTATTTTGAGAGAGAGAGAGAGGGAGGGAGAGATAGAGAACAAGTGGGGAGGACGGTCAGAGAGAGAGAAGCAGACTCTCTGCTGAGCAGGGAGCCTGATGTGGGGCTCGATCCCAGGACCCTGGGATCATGACACGAGCCGAAGGCGGAGGCTCAGCCGACTGAGCCACCCAGATGACCCAGCATACATTTTTTTAAAAGACTATCTTCTGGGGCAATTTTAGGTTAACAGCAAAATTGAGTGGAACATTCCATGCATTTTTAAAAAAGCCCTGAGAGAAATTCCTATTAAGCGCTCATACATGTCAATAATTTATTATTAATCTTATGGACATGGACTGTGGTAACTGACTAGGATTTAGGCTTGGTTATTAGAAAGCTTAGAGCCCTATGTGCAGGGTGGCATAGAATAATTTTTTCCCTCTGTTTTCACTCCACTTTATATCCTCATTCTTATTTTATTTTCTTCTTTCCCACTCCCGTACTCATTTCAACCATGCTATTCCATATTTTAGGTATCTGTAGAGGCCACTTGAAAACCTCATTAAGACAAAGCAGGGAATAACGCACATTCAGTACCTTTATACTCGGTAATTGGTGAAAACAAGGTCCAGTTTTTCTCACTGTAGTGTTTAAGTATACTTTAAAAAAGGCCAAAAATCTGTAAAAAACAAACAACCAAGGTCTTCTTCCAGTCAAATTTACACCCATGGTAACAGAATGTTTGCAGCTACTAATTGATTTTATTCCAGACCAATAAGCACACCATTATACTATCTACCAGTGGCTACCACTAACAACTAGAAAGTAGTGTTTTCAGTCCACCTTAAGACAACTTCCACTTCCTTTACCCAACAAATATTTATTATCTAATATATGCTAGGCACTGTACTAAGCTCTAAATATACCAGAGTAAGGACCCAGTAGTAGCCCTTGGGGAGCTTCTAGTCGAGTGGGGAAGGCAGAGAAGGAACCAGCAACTATAGCATAGAGGAGGGGTAAGCTGTGAGGAGAGGTGCACCTAGCCCAGAGTGTCCAATAGGAAGTGCTCTCTTAGCTTTCCACATAATGGTTGAAGGACGCAGTTTTAAGAGATCTACTTTGAGAAATCTTGATAAAACCTTTTTTTTTTTTTTTAAGATTTTATTTATGTGACAGAGAGACAGCCAGCGAGAGAGGGAACACAGCAGGGGAGCGGGAGAGGAAGAAGCAGGCTCCCAGCGGAGGAGCCTGATGTGGGACTCGATCCCGGAACGCCGGGATCACGCCCTGAGCTGAAGGCAGACGCTTAACAACTGTGCTACCCAGGCGCCCCAAAACCTTCTGAACTTAAGTTGTAGGTATGACAGTTACCTTGAGGAAGCACAAGCTTGATAATTCACCACCCAAAGAAACGCATTTCCGAAGTGCTCTTTTGTTTAGGACTTTCTACAACTCATTTGGAAACAATAATCATGATATAAGGGAAAATGTAATTCTTACAAAAGTCTTTTTAATTTGTCCATTTTGATATATTTCATAAAATCAAGTCTGCCAACCATTCAGGTTTCCTAATGGGAACTTAGGTGTGGAACCAGTCTCCAAACTGGCTCCCAATGATCCCTGCTGCCTCTTAGTATCCGTACCCTTGGTCAACCCTCCCAAACTGTACCTGGGTTAGTCTGTGTAACCAAGAGAATATAGCAGAGTGACGATATGTCACTTTAGAGATTCAAAAGACTTCCATCACTTGTTCTGGGGGAAGCCAGCTGCTGTGTCTGAGCAGCCCTATGGTGAGGAACTGAAACCTTAGGCTGACAGCCACCTGAATGAGCTTAGAAAGGACTCCTCCAACCCTAGCTTGTTTACAACTTCATGAAACCCTGGTCCAGAACCGCCCAGCTTAGCTGCTCCTGGATTCTCAGAAACCGTGATAGTAAATGTTTGCTGTTTCAAGCTGACAGATTTGGGGGATAACTTGTTATATGACAATGGATAACTAAAACAACAGGTTTTGAGGGTCTTGTTATAAAACAAGACCAGGAAAACAAATGTATTTTAAGTATTCAAAGACAGATCACTTGAACATATAGAAGGTACTATTACTCCAGGCGCTATCACAGTACTTACTTGTCTTCACTGATAATAAGGGCTTTATGTGGACACAGCACATATGTAATTCACCACCTAATTTAAAATACAAAGCTTTTTTTTTTTTTTTAAGTTGCATCACTGAAGAGATTCATGGATTCTCTAAGAAATAATGGGCCTATTCACATTGTTTTCTCAGAGCAAGAAGGTCCATTCCTTTGATTACAACTGGTGCAATGTATCAGACCAGGAGCATTTGAAGAATCACTGAGGAGATGCTGGCTATGTAGTATGTGGAGTGATCCTTTTGGTGTGGAAACTCTTACCTACCACCTTGGTCTATTTCTGCAGAGTTGGAAATTCTACAAATGACCTCGTAAGTAAACCATTTTATATTTGCAGAGAGAGAGATGGAGAGGGAGGGGGAGAGAGAGAAATGTTCTAAGAAAATAACAGGATAAGCATCTCATGGTTTTGGTTTTTGTGGGTTTTTTTTTTTTTTTTGCATCAAATGTTTATTGAGCTCCCCTTAAGACCCAGACATGGTGCTGGACACCAGGGATACACAGATAAACAAAACACGGCCTCCGCTGTCAAAGAGGTTGAGACCCAGCAGGAAAGGTAGGCATGTAAACAGATAAGAGTATGAAGCAAGCCATGGTACAGAAGGCACAAAGATGGAGCCCAGGAAGAAGTGCCCATCTCTGCCTGGGAGGGTCAGGGACAGGCTCAGGGTAGGACATACACATTCAAACGGAGTGCAGCATTGACCCACAAGTACAATTTTTAAATAAGATTTATTTATTTACTTGAGAGAGAAAGAAAGAGAGAGAGCATGCACAAGAACATGAACAGGAGGGGTAGAGGGAGGGGAGAGAGAATCTCAAGCAGAGCCCACGCTGAGTGCGAGGCCTGCCTCGGGGCTCGATCTCACGACCCTGAGATCATGACCTGAGCCAAAACCAAGAGTCAGACGTTTAACTGATTGCACCACCCTGACGCCCCCACAAGTACAATCTGAACACCCATCTCCAACTGCTTGAAACTTAAATATGGTATTGTTGAAAATCAGACCATTATTGGACATTGGGGATTAAACATTTAGCTGGTGTTGTGTGGATTAAAACATGTACGTGCTGAAGCACTGAGGAGAAAAACACCCGGTGTGTTAGGGTCAGCTAAGAGGGAAATGGGACTGTGGGGAGGTGCAGAGCTGCCCCCTCCAACAGGCACCGGCTCCCACAGTTCCAGTCACGGTTTTTTTAAAATGTGATTTTATTAACTATTTTACAAAGTGCTAAGTTAGAATGCCCAACTTTAAAACAATACCAAATTAAGTTTGTAGAAGAAAATGTAATCAGCTTTACGCACACTGACTTTATAAGGAAAATAAAACTTTGGTTAAAAATATCTAAAACATGTTAACTCCTTCAAGTTAGTTATGGAGTACACGGCGGGGGATGGGGGTGTGTGTGTGATGGGGGTGGTTAAATAAGCATAGGCTAATTACCTCAGAGCAAGTTTTCAGCCAAAGCTAGAATGGCGTAACTATGCAAAGATCTGATCAACAGTGAAGTAATAAACAACAGAAACCTGGGATTCAAGAGGTGGAAATGGTTGAGGTTTTTAGTGCCTCTGATGCCCCCTTCTTTGGCTGCTTGAAGAGCCCACCACCAAGAAGTGTTCTCAGCTTTGAAGAAATGGATCCCTGCCAACTTAAGAGGGACAAGTATGCTGTTCAAGCAGGCATGCCTGCTTCAAATTCTATGTGGAACAAGATGATGGGACATACATAAAAATTCAGGATAAAAAAACCCTGTAGGCTGTAATTTCATAGAGTATAAGTTTGAATCTCTGCTAAATGAAATCTGGCTACCTAGATGTACTTGGGCCAATTCAAGAGGTCAAAATGAAAAAATGAAGTGAACAGCATCTACGGACAGCAGAAGCACAACCAGCAAAAACTCCTTTACTCCTCCATCCCCACCCCTTTTCCCCCAGACACTTTTGCTTTTACTTATTTTCAATGTTCTTGTCTTTTTCATAGGCTTGATCTCAGTGACCTTGGATGACAGGGGTAGTAAATGATATAAGATCTGGGCTTAATCTTTAGGAAGAAATACGCAGCTGCCTAATCTCTTGAAGGAGCAGCACTGTAAATACATGTGGTAAGATACAGTGAACATGTGCCTCCATGTGCAAGGGATTTTTGGCTCCATCCAATCCATGCCCCAGCCCATTAATGGGAGATTCCTCTCAAAGAACCTGTCTGGTTATGAGACTTCACCGGTTTAAAAAAAAAAGAAAAAAAAAATCCTTAACCCTAACCTGTTACTTGCAAGGTACAGTTCAGACCATTTAATGGGACAAAACTCCAGAACAGCCCATAAACCCTTAAAAATGCTTTCCAGGGGTGTCTGGGTGGCTCAGTCAGTTAGGGGTCCAACTCTTGATTTCAGCTCAGGTCATGATCTTGGGGTTGTGAGACTAAGCCCCACATCGGGCTCTGTGCTCAGCAGAGTCTGCTTGAGATTCTAAGAATAAATAAATCTTAAAAAAAAAAAACGCTTTCCAATTACAATGTCTTTTCTAGGAAAATCAATCTCAGATCTTAATGGTTTGCAAAGCCAGGTATTTCGAAAGAAACCAGTCCTGTTACCCTGACCTCCTAGAATGGAAACTTACCTTTGGCTCCACGGCCAGATGTCTCTGGCTTGGGTGGCTGGGTGGCTGAAAGTGAGAGGAAATGTACCCCTCTTCTATGGTCCCACTGGCTCCTGTGTCTTCCTCTACTACACAGTATTGTAAATGCCAACTTCCGTGCCTGTATTTCTCCTCTACACCAAATGCTCTGTGACAATAGGGACTGTCAGGACCTAGTCCAGTGCCTCATACCAGTCACTCAATAAGTATTTGCTAAATGAATGGAGAGAAAACCATCTAAGCCTGGGATATAATGTGGAGTAGCAAAAAACAAAGTAATCATAATTCTCAACTAGGTAACAATTATTCTTACTCTGAGTCAAAAATTCCCTGGATTTTTTTCTTTGATAGGCAAAAAGGTGAGAATGGATAGTTAAGGCCTCTTCCAGGATTCTAATTCTATGTACACATATTCACAAAGCATGTTTAAAAGTGTAAGTCCGTATTTTTAAATGAACATACCAGAATTCATTAAGTGCAAAATAAACATCAGTCCCTTTAAATGTAGGTACTCTGACAAGTTACTTACTCATTCAATTATGGAAACCAATTTGGAATTCTGCAGAATACTTTTTGTTTCTAATTCAAAACAAAACCAAAAAACTTTTAAAAAATTTACAAAAGCAACATATATTTATGACTATAAATAAATCAGAAATTATAAAAGGAGAAGATAACTGACCCACAATCACACTGACAAAAGCACTGCTTATTTAGCCTAGGTATACATCTGAGTCCTCCTGGTATAAACATATCCTATATGTCTACATTTTTCTCTTTAAAACCAGGGTTATTCTACACAGGCAGCCTCTTTCTTTTACCTTAATATACCTTATGAATATCTCCCCAAATACTTTGCAAGCACAGTAATCTGTAGGGTGACAATATTAATTTATTTAACCAATGACCCACTGCTGGATATTTAGGTTATTTACCCATCTCTATTACAAAAAAAAAAAAAAAAAAAGCTACATTAAATGTCCTAGTAGTCAAAATTTAGCGCACATAATTTTGTTTTCAAAATTTCCAGAAGTGAATTTCTGAAACAAGGCTGTACATTTTTAACAAAGTTGATTTGTATGTAGTTGGTAGGTAGCAGATTTCCGTCCTTTTGACAGCAGATATAATCACTGAAAGGAGCCGAGAATCACTGGGGGTCGAATCTGGTGATTAAAGTGAGAGATCAGGCGAGGCAATAGTATTTTTAATCGCAAGCCTCTGACTATTCAGCAGTGTGACTGGTTTTCACATGTGACCCAAAGTGACTCTGAAGGCAGTTGCAACAAGAATTCCAAACTGTTTTAAGCCTTGGCTCATTATCAAACTAAGCATATTACTTCCCAAAGACACAATCATGAAGGGGACGAACAGAGCTAGGTGATGAAGCTTTCTCAGGATTCACGACACTGCAGTTATGTCTCGTTCACACACATAGAAAGTCTCAACAGTTGAGTCAACCAATTCACTTTAAATAGCTGTACTGGTTCCCCTAAAACTTAAGACATTTGCAGTTTTCCCAGTGTGAGATTCTCATAAACACTTATTTACCACTCAAATGACACTTCACATGTTACCTTTTTAATTTTCATACTACCACTAGTCATGTAGATATGACTCTCTCCATTTTACAAACAAGGAAACAGAGACTCAGAGAAGATCAGTGATTTGCCGAGGCAAAAGCTGCTAAGAGGCCCAGCCAGGAGGCCAGTAAGGATCTGTTTAACTTCACGTGCCACGTTCCTTTGCTTTTCTGAGCCGGCCATGTAGCACCTCTGGGTAATTCTTAAATGCATCATTATAGGGTTGTTCAATCTTAACTACTGTGATTAAAATTTCTTAATGACTATCACCACCAGTGAATAATCCTACTCTTTATTCAACCTGGAAGTGAACTGAAGAAACTGGAGGTATTGCTTATGAATAGGCTCATTTATATTAAGAAAAACTTGCAGTTAACTACAAAAACCCATTAATTCAATTTGAATAAAGTAAATATTGATACTAGACTTTACATTTAAAGAGACTTGTCTGGCAAGTGAGTCACGTTTTAACAATAACCATCATAAAAGGGGGAAAAATTAGAGTAGTAAGTTAAATAAAAGGCTAATAAAACTTGAAGGAAACAGCTCAGTGTTTTCTTTTAAACCCTGAAGAACACCAAATATATATAATATTGCATTAAGAGTCATTTCAAGAAAAGATTATTAACAATCTAACAGTAGAGTCCACACTAAGAATTTCAATGATATCCAACTCGAAAATGCATAGGGGAGTAAAGTTATTTTATTAAATCATGCACATCACGTGTGTTAGTGCAAATAGTTTAATCTGTACTCCAGAAATTCTATTGTACTTTATATCTTTACAAAATAGATTTAAAACAATTATTTACTTTAAAAAATGTAATTCTGAAGTTAAGCATTTCAGAACAATATTTGCAATAACCTATATACAAGAGGTACTGGGTACCACTGGCATATTAGCATTCTGTGGTGGAGTGGCTTCCTGCAACAGAAAATGATGAAATGAACTATATGACAGCATTTTCTACAAGTCATTTGTGACTAATTCCTCCATAAATCTAGTGATCCTCCCAACAGCAAATCCCAAATAGCTTAAAATATAACCTTTAAAGTATAAACAATGACTGCCAAACATCACAAGGCAAATTATATTCTAAACTTCTATTTCAACATTTGGCTAGGCCTGTGGATTGCCACAGAACATTCAAGCCAACTCACTGACATTCCCTCCCAGTCTCCATTGACTGAAAAATTTAACTATGTGATTCTTTAGGATATTCTATGACCTAAATAAATTTTATTGACATAACTGTGGTGCCGCACAAAACCATAGCTAAACTTTCACTTCTGTGTTTTAAATTGATAACATCAAGCAGTGTTTAGGTGCTTCACTGTGCATGGAACACTATTAATCTTGGGAATAATGCTTCTCATAAACAGAACGTCCCAATTAACAACAGTAAAAAGAAAATAACCATTTGCATACCCAACCAGGAAATCTGTTGGTAGGTAACAACAGCTCACCTTGAACATGAATTAGCTTTGAAATACCATAACCAAATTAAGTCAGTAAAAGCTTATCTAAAGAGATATTAATTCTTTCTTCAATTAAACATGCTTGGAGGAAGAGATGATAGAAAAAAAAAATCATGCTTCCTAAAATGCTGTATATGAGAAAGTAACTTGGCTTTTAAAGAAAATATCTCTTTAAATACATGAGGTTTAATAAATTACATTCCAATTGACTCAACAGTTTGGTTTACTGCACTGAAATTGTAGAATTACTGTTTTTGCTCCCAGAAATACTTCAGTTTGCTCAAGAAAATACACACTCTCATGGAAAGTTTTTCAAAGTTGATGTCCTCCACATCGTCAAGTCACATTAAGGCTGAACAAGCGTGCACATATTCCCCAAATTATCACTAGAACAGAATATTTTCCAAGTGTATTTCTCCTTAAAAAAGAAAGTAAGAAAGAAAGAAAGAAAGAAAGAAAGAAAGAAAGAAAGAAAGAAAGAAAATCCACGCAAATAGTTGTCTCTAAGTCTTGTTCCCAATAGCTCAGTGGTTTTATAACAAGTAAAAATGGCGTAAATATGTAAAAAATATATATATATGTGTATATATTTCAAACTGATAGGCACTGAGCACACAGGGCCTCTCTTCCCATGTATGTATTGGTTGTTTGGTTTGGGTAGTTATCGAATCAGAAAAATGAATTATCTGGCCATTAGAATTCAGAGTAAAATACCCACAAATTTAATGTTATAAATAATTTGGTGTACCAAGAAGCCTACTTTAGGCCACCATAATATTCAGAATCTCAACATACTAATTTAAAAATTACATGAAAAATTGCAAGCAAATTATTGCTTACAGTAGAATAAAGTCACAATTTTATATCCTCTTTATAGATAGATACATTTTATATAATTTAAAGCAATGACCCTACAGCTGTATTCTTGCACTTCTGCTGTCTTAAGAGGTAAAAAGGAAGAAAATGGTTCTGTTTGTCCCCAGCATGAGTGTGATGCCAGCTTCTAAAGGGAGGACGGTGTACGGACTCAAGAAACGCTCTCATGGAGAAGCTCTGGCCAGACCTGGCACGTACAGCACGATGGCTGTCACCGCAACCAGGGCAGCCAACATGGGCATCCAGGGCCAGGGTTTCTGTGTGGAAAGAAACCAAGAGTCAATATCACATTCTTCCCTCTCTTTTCATACCTATTAACCCCTTGGTTCCAGAGAGTCCTGAATACTTAACAGAATATTAGAAAAACCTGATCTTTGCATTAGAATACATTTTAAAAAGAAAAGGAAAAAAGGTTCGAGAGTGCAGGTGTGAGGAGAGCCATTAACAACAGGAACGCTTTTAGAGGACAGTGGTGTGGAAGCCTGATACAGCTCAGGAAAGTCTTGGGTAGTTTTCAATTTTGTTACAGCTGAAACCTAATAGTGACTTCTAAGAAACCCTGTGGGCTCAGCCTGCTTTACTTACTCCAGTATCTATACAACTAAATGATGTACACGGATGCCTGGAATACATGTCTGCCTAAGATATTTATTTCTTGATGAAAACCAGATTTGTATGTTGGGGTAGTTTTGCACAAGGAGCTGGGGAGTAAGGTGACAGAAAGAAAATGGTCTAAGCTTTGATCCTCTAATGTGAAACCACAGAAGACAAGATCAGATGGGGTTCAAGATAGGGAAGTACTATTAGGACCCTGCCTCTTTGATAATTGTGGTAAAGACCATGTCCAATGTAGTAATGTCAATGTGATTATCTCATATGTTCTACTAACACACATGCCTGTTACAGGCAAGCATGGGTGGGCGAGTCCCTGTTAACTTTCAGAGGGCCTTATAAAATCAACCTGCTCTGGCTGATAGCTTTATTTTCACTAGTGTTCTGAGAGTCTTATTGAGAAAGCTGGCTTTTAAAGAGATATTCTGATGTTGCAGATCAAGGCTCAGAGAGATATGGGATAGGTTTATACACTCATAAGTAAATGCACGTTGGGGTTGAGATTGTGAGCCAATGGCCTGGCCCATTATGCTAATCTCATCCTTTTTCATCTTCATAGCCACAGTGTAAATATAGGCAAAGGGTTGAAAGGAAGAAACTCTACACTATGGAAAAGAAGACGGAGAGGAGGAGGGGAAGAAAGCTGGCTGAAAACTTCAAAGAGGCAAACGCTTCATTTCTCATTCAAATCTGATTAAACATGTAACTGGGAAGGGGTACTAATATTGCAGCAACTCTTAGTTTACTCCAGTTTGCTAAAGACAAAGACTCAGTTAAAGGCAGCTCATTAACAACTGGTTAGGTTGGAATTAATTCATGGTTAGAAGTACTACAAAGGAAACAAGACAAAATGTTATGTGATTAGTTGATTGTTCAATTCATTCGTATGACACAAGACATGGCATACTAAATGAAGGGTTTGCTTCAGGTAACAAAATACCTGTGTGGTTTTGCCATGCACTATATTACAAATATGGCACAAACAGGTGACGGGGACAAACAGACAAGGACTCAACAGTAGTGCTTGTACCTTTCTCTACCACAATGGACCGAAACACCAAAACAGGAAAGCCAGGAATAGGCCGATGAATACGGCTGGGACGGGTTGTAATATGGAAGGCTAAAGAAGGGAAGGGATATTAAAATCATTTTATGCTATAAAAAAAAATCAGGTAAGATGATTTAGATCCCAGGGGGGTGGGAAGGAGGGTAGGAAGACTGAAGTAAGAGAAGTAATAGCACTCAGGTTTTGCACTGATTCAAACATTTTAAAGACATCTAATACAATCCAGAATGATGGGACTGTGGTATGTAACTACCAGTTTAAAAGGAATAGCTGGAGGCAGTGGATGATGTGGGTGTCCCTGGGACCCTAATGAAACGTAGCACTTTAAGACAGAGCAATGGCAACACTTCACCAACTGATGCTCTGCTGGACCTTACATGATTTTTGTTCCATAGCTGGAATCCATTATTTGATAATGTCTTCCCTTGGAAATGACTAAAGTTTATTTTACCCCTCCACTGAAAAACCTTTTTTTAAACCCAAATTCTCTTGCCTGAGATGGTATTGCTTTCAAGCTTAAAAATAAAATACCTTGTGATACATGCTTCCTAAACCAAGCAAGAGATCCAACACAATGTGTGATAAACATCTGATATATAAAGACAGGCAGCTGAGTCTCAGGGCTTTCAGTTATGTTACCAGAATATAATTAATTTTTAAAATTGGAAGGAGTTACTACAATGAGTTTTATTACAGAGAAAAATTTAGTACCTTAAGTCTAATACCATTGAAAAAGGAAATTCACCTTTAAGGCAAATTATTGGTATAACTATAAATAATAATAGCCAGGTTACTTTTGAAAGGCTCTAAATAGTACAGAGGGATCCATTCTGATTATGCTAGATGTCTTCACAGGTTAATTTAATAGAAGGTGGACTGAAATTCCATACTCAGAAAGATATGAATTAACACAAAAGAGAGAAGTAACCAAACCATTATGATCTGACTTCGGAAGAGTTCCATAATCTACATTTTCAAAATAAATGCAATCAATTTTGCTTAGCATAAAGGCTCCATACCCAAATTATCAACTTCTGAAGGGCTTCCACCTAAACAACAAGCCTCCATTTTCTAAAAAACTAAGACTTTCTTTAGCAAAGGACAGTTGGACACAACTCATGAGCATTCTGTGTGCAACTGTGTAATCGGACGGCCATGCAACATCACTCTTTTGTACTTGTGTGGCAAAGTTAAGCAGAGTGCTCTCCTCTGTAGGAAGTGTGTGGCTTATACCACTGCAGTGTCCAAGCCATGACAGGGATTTGAAATAAGTCAGAGCACAACCAACTACACTGAACAGCCATCAGTTAGGGCCCACAAAGGCAATGATAACCGAAACGTAGAACACAACATTTATTTAGTATAACATCTTTTTAAAGACCATCTGCCTTTCTAGTAAATGAAAAACAAACTAATAGTAAACTCAATTTATATAAAAATGTTCCAATTTCACACACACACACACACACACACACACACACACACAGCCCTACAAAAACTCAACAAATATTCCCTAATATTTATAGGAGGTCAAAAAGATAACTAAACTTTTTAGGAATATGCCTTAGTGAGAACATTATTAGTATAAAATGAAAACCATTATTAAGTTTCCATTTTTTGATGCTAAGGAGTCAACATGTACTACTCTTTCTTAGGTGGGTCCCTGGTGGTACAGTGCTTCATTTCTCAGCAGGAGAAATGAAGTGCCAGATGATGGCTTGGTGACAGAACTTCAGATTCATCTGGGAAAATCTGACAGTTCTTAGGTAAATTATTTTCTTGCAAACAAGGCTCTTCCTCCAGGCAGTCCTCAGGCTCTTCTAGGGATACAGGTTAAAGGGGCAAATTCTTTTTTTTTTTTTTTTTTAAGATTTTATTTATTTATTTGACAGAGATAGAGACAGCCAGCGAGAGAGGGAACACAAGCAGGGGGAGTGGGAGAGGAAGAAGCAGGCTCATAGCGGAGGAGCCTGATGTGGGGCTCGATCCCAGAACGCCGGGATCACGCCCTGAGCTGAAGGCAGACGCTTAACCGCTGTGCCACCCAGGCGCCCCAAAGGGGCAAATTCTTACTCAAAGATTTGACAGCACAATGATTCCATCATGGAATTTCATAATGAAAAGCTTAGTTCATGTACTACAGGCCTTAATTTCTCAAATTAGTAATAAAATCCTCTGAAAAATCCATTTCAGGGCTCTCACCTGCCTCTCAGTCAAAGCTAAGCCAAGTTTGCAAACACTTACATTATTTCCTTTCTCTCGGAGCAGCTTCAGGTTGTCTTTACATTGTTTGAGCTCATCTGTGATTGATTGTTTTTCCTGCTCAGTCATTTCAAACTTCAACTTCAGTTCTGAGAGTACAGTCTGTGTCTTTTCATACTAAAGGCAAAGAAAAAAGAGTGTGCAGACTCAACTTAAAATGGGTATGAAGTTATGGTTCTAGTCAGGCTAAATACCAGACCTTATTAGCCACCTGCAACACCAGAGTCAAGCCTTTTTGTTTTCAGGAGGATAAGAATCATTTGCACTAATAATAGGAAGTCTTTAATGTTAACTTTAGTCTATGTAAGAACTTTCTGGCCCTGGAGTTTAAAAAAAAAATAAGAGAAATCACCATTGTGTCATCTGTTTCTAATATAAAGGGTCACTCTTTCCATTGAGTGAGTTAGAGGAAAAATAAAATAATTTTCAAAACGAGCAAAAGAAAAGCAAGTGCAGAAAAACTCTGTAGGCTAATTAAATGGCAATGTTAGGAAGTCTGAGTTTATATCCTGGTAACCAATGTCAGCCAAGCTATTTTCGTCCTGAAGTAAGAAGTACTAACTCCCATCAGGCTTTCCTTCACACAGGCATCACTGGGTAGTAAAGTGTTCTGGAAAAATGAACTTCTAGGCAAATGATGTAAAGAAATATATCTAAAGTACTAACCACTATGATTGGGACATTTCTATTTTTCGACCTAAAACTTATAAGCATCAGTAAATAACTTTTACAAATCTGTTCCTGATAAATATTTTTCTAGAGTGAAACATGCCACTTTCTGTTCTGAAAAATTGTTCATTGAAAAATGTTCATAATTTGACATTCAGACAGACAAGCTCTCCTCTGAATACAGGTGAGGTCATGCAAGACATAGTATGGCTTGCCTCTAAGTGCCCAGGAGGCAGGAATTCTGACTGGTTCTGCTTCTAGATACTGCATCTTACATGCAAGCTGGGCTCCCAGTCAAAGAGCAAAAACTGTTCTACCGCTGGTTATGCCTCTGTCTCAGCCTCCATTCTGCCATCTCTAAAGGTTTTAGAAGGAAGAAAGAAAGACAAGGGCTGGGAATAATATGCATACACCATGGGACCAGCATACTTCAAAGGTTTCTCCTCTTTCCACCTATCTCCTAGAAATTTCTCAATAAAGGACACCTTTACGTGGTGCTTCTGAATAATGCAAATACTCTGGAGTGATTAATTAGGAGCTCATCATTATGTACTCCAAAGAGAAATACTAAGCAGGATGTAAATGTATAAAAACATTAATCAGAAGAGGTGGGGGTGGGGAGATCTCTCGAGTCAGCAGAGAGATCACCAGTAAGTGGAAAGAAAGATACGGGTATAGAGAGGGAGGTAAAATGTGAAAGGAACTCCCTGTTACCTAACAGTGTTTCCAGAACAAGTCCAGGTAGTATGCCAGACAATGAACTACAGAATAAGATTCCTGGACTTTATGACAGCTTTTTTTGTGGGGTCTGTGGACTTCCTTCCACAAGGCAGAAGGTTGCCGGCAGGCTGCCAAAGCAAATCCAGTGTACCTAGACTAGTCTCTTAGAACATAATCAATTCTCAATGATCTGATTCTTAACAGTGACTAATAAAGGATAAGTGAAAACTGCTTTGCTGACCTAAATTCTCCTTTACTTTCCTTTTCCACTATTCTTACATCCAGCCTGCCCTTTACACCGAAGCACTTAATCATTTCTCCATTCCAGGGGCTGTGAGGCAGAGTGACAGGAAAGCAGCTCAGTCAGGAAGAGCCTACTGTTTACCTTCAGCATGTGAGCAGGGTGGGAGGGGTTCTGGCCCCAGAGCAAGGTGGTGAAGCCAGACAACTTTCCTGAGTCAGTCTTTGCACCATGGACTTGTGTACTCAACGTTTTATGAATTTTTAAACTATAGATATCCCTACTAAAGTATAAAGATGCTTTTCTTAAGTCAGATATAAAGATGATATACCATTATTTTTCTCTTAATACTTGAGGATTAAAATTTACTTTCTCATGTACTTTTTTTTTTTGGTTAAATGTTCAAATACAAGTTGCCATACATATAAAATTTAATTGTTGGAACAAAAGGTCACCTTCTGCAGCCTTAGTTTCACACCTGGCTTGGATAGCATTTTTGCTCCCTCTTGCTTTCTAACTTGAAGGTGAGAAAGGAGCTCAGTTCTGATTAAGAGGAAAATACCACACAATATTACCAACACCTTTGGTTCTTCTTCATAAAAATAATCATATCTGGCTTGCTTAGCTTGTAATAGTTTAGCCTGTTACAGTGCTGAAGATACATGATACTGTGCACATTAAGCATGATTCTATGAGAGAAAGGAGAACAAAAGGGAAATGTTGAAAGAGAATATATGTGCATTAATAAAAGGTAGTAATTCATTTGCAGTGGATTACACAGATATAAGAACCTCATTAGAGAACATTTTAGTTACAGACTAGTATCCAATAGTTGACATCAGGACAAACAGAAAGAGAAGCAATTTTACATTACAAAGGAGTGTGATGACTACACATCATTTCACAATGGAAAACACTGAACAAGAAAATAGAAAAGAAACATATTGACAAGTTCACACATATTTTTAAATGTGCTGCATTTAATGCAATCCGAAGCTATCAACAATTTAGATGCTGTGACAACATGCCACTGCCATTTGTGGAAGCAGTTAAAGCATTTCTCACTGATTGTTCAGTGACCAAAAACAGGCAAACAAATAATGCAACAAAACGGCCAATGCATTCAGAGTAACATACAACAGAATCATCTTCCAACCACAGCATTCTTCCCAGATTTTGAAAGAATTATGGCATATGGACTGGAAGGACACAAAGTGCTTACAGTATTAAATACTAGGATATTTACTTTGGCACAAAATTTGTGTTCCAAATAAGTAAAATGAGATTGCTCCCAGAACACATATCCTTAGCAAGAAGACAAAAACGAACATATTACAAAATCAATATGGCCACATGTAAATAAAAAATGTTACAGGTTTTTTTTTCTTTAAGAACAAACATGAAGACAGAAGAATAATCATGTCCACTTTGAGGATACTACAAGGGAAAGGGAAGTGCAAAGAAAAACTGCATTGATTGAACAGATTTTCTAAAAACAATTTTAGAGAAATTTGTTATTAAAGACAAAGAGTTGTCTTCAACTTCCTTCTATGAATAACGAACCCTTCATTTAGGAGAGTCTACAACTGAGATGGGCCCTGACCAGAAGGTCAAGGTGCACCAGCCTTCTCTGTCCCCTGAGCTGGCCAGGACTCAATGCAGGGAGTAGGATAAGGTGGCAGGACTGAATGCAGCTCTCCTTGCCCTGCTGTCAACTTCAAGTTTTTGCTCAGAAAGAGGCTGGGTGGGGTCTCTACTCCGAAATCAGCCCTCACCATTTTTAACATGATTTTTTTTTTTAAAGCCACCCAAGTCAAGGTTTTAAGCAAAATGACATGAAAAATGAGCATGCATATTTGTGAAGAAGGGGAGAAGAAGGGGGAAAAGAGGTGGGAGTGCAGGAGAAGAAAGTAAAAGGTCACAGAACATGTGTTTGGCTGGCTGGCTATGAGGTGAATTTTACATAACTTTCAGGTCAGTGTCACTGAGGGCTTTAGACAGCATTATGGTGTGGCCCCACCTTGCTTTCCAAAAGTATTCTAAGTTAAATATGATACTGTCTTTGAAAGATAAACAATGAATTGAGTAATCTGGTATACAAAGGGCTTCTCATATAGGTCAACTAACTGGTAGAGAAAAAATTTTAATATAATTTTGTATATTTATATTTTTGAGACCAAACCCTACTGATGCATTCTCTATGTATGGACCATGATACACAGCTAGAAATCACCAAGCAGAGATGCTCCAAGTATCAACTTTGTGACGGGTAATGTGACTCCTGCTTCTCTTTATTTCTAACTAGCATGAATATCTGATTTGCTTTTGGCTTTAAGTCCAACCATAATTGGGCTCATGATGTCTTTTCGCTTTACCTCTTTCTGTACATCCTTTGCTTGGTTTTCAGCCTTACTGAGAAGAGTTTTTAAATCAGCTGAATCCCGAAGATGCTGTTCTTTCAAGGATCCCACTTGATTCTCAAGCTGTTTCCTAGTCATCTGAAGGATGCTGAGATCACTGGTAAGCTCTAAACTCTGCTTCTGAGAACTGCAACATAAATATTGATAGTTATTCAATTTATATAGAAATTAGATATAGCAGGAAGTCCAATTTCTCATACATTTCACTAGGAGGGATGGAGGAAATTTCAGAGGACGAAAAACATATAAAAGAGAACAGGATATGTTCAATACATAAAAAGCATTAAAATACTAAAAAAATTGCTTGTTTAAAGCTGTGTTCTATTTTCAGATTGAAATATGCACAGAGGCTGAAATCTTAAAAGTGGAAGTAGGAGGTGACTAACTGTATATTTTGTTACATCACATTATATTAATTGTTTCATAAAAAGATTCAGTGTGGGGCTTCCCTAGGAAATCAGCACATATTTCAACTATTTTCTTATTTAAGTACTTGACAAATAGGATGGGGGACAAAAACTTAAAGCTTAGGAGCCACTGGTGGCTCAAGTAAAGATAAACCTACTCGAATGAAAACACCAAATTGGGGGAAAAGCATGACACAAAGAACCAGGAGGCGGGGTTCTAGAGCCCAGCTGAGCAAGTCACTTAACTGGTGCAGTTTCCTTCTCTGAGGAAGCATTTCCTGAACTCTGTGCTAGGCACCATGTTACACAGACACAAATAACACAAGGAGAGTCTCAGTGCCCTCCACTGTCAAATAAGAAGACTGAACTCAATAATTTGAGGCTGTTCTCTGGCTTAAATTCTATAATTACTTTTGTGACTTGATGTAAAAAAATCCAATTTACACACTAGGAAAACAGCTTGATAGGCAGGAATAGAAATTCTTTGTTCAATTCCTTCTATATCACAAACAACAAAAAACAAAAGACCTACATAGTGTAGCTGTTTGAAAGGATGTGGCTCCCATCCACAACAGAAATAGCTAAAGGAGAATAAAGTTTTCAAGATGACAGTTTTATGCTTCTCAGAATGGATCATAAGACTCAGACTCAATACTGTTAACGAAGGAACTATGGAGTATAAATCCATTCTGATTGTATGGCAGGCAAATTCTTGAGGGGTGAGTGTGATGTCAGCCCAATATAGCTAAGAACTAAGTGGTATAGAAGACTCTGTAAAGAAAGACTAACTACTAAATACTACTTAAATGCTGAGGAGGCTTGCCAAATAAAGTTAGAGTGCCACTAAACCAGAAAAGTTTAGGAAACAGAATTTGTCGTAAATAGTTTATGTGAGTTTAGGCAGACAACTCTGACTAATGATATGATATATTCCACCCTTCTGGGACCTAATATTTTAAAACTGTATGCTTCTAAGTTATAAGGCGTTTGCTGCTTTGCAACACTTCAAAAAATCTGAAGTGATTTAAAAAATAGCATTTAACAACTTGCCAGATTCTAGTTAATTACATCTCAAAAAAGAAGGATCAAGTTTAAATCTTTAAAATATCAATAATCCCAAGGCAGGAATAATTTAAGATAATCAATACTAGTAATCAAAGAACACTATTTCTTGCTTAATAGAACATCAAACTAAACGGATTCCCTAAGATTCCAAATATGAAGAATTTGAATGTCTACATCATCTTACACTCATTTTAAACCAAACAATTGCCCAAATGTGCTGTCAACATAATCAGTTGGTACATATACACTCACATGTGTATATAGTTGTGTCCTAATCAGATTTTGGAATTCTTTTTACAGAATTTTCCATGTTATAAACATGTTTACTTCTTGTTACTAATTATCTCTAAACATTTAAAAAGTAATATAAATAAATGTATGAAAAGACTGAAAAGACAGGACACAACAGATACTATTAAAACATGGTATTGTAAGAAAGTATCTTAGAGAATAAGTCAGCACACCTTGTTCCTTCAACTAGTTCTTGATTTTTAAAGATGGATAGTCTATTACAATTTTTATTGCTTATAAGCAGGTAATGAGGCTTACTATTTTCTGATGTATCTAGTCCTTTCTTTGTTTTCTCCTAAAGCTTGTTTTTATGGGAACTGACCTTGACGTTGATCACTGAGCTTCTGCTAACCCTGATGCTCTTTAGGAGTATAAACACAGGCTAACGAGACAGTAAAGAGTCCCATTTCTGGTGTACTGTGGTGAGGGAAATGGATTAATTAAGAGTTGCCTAAATAATAAACACGTACTATTTCTATATTCTGAATTAGAACATAAATAGTGTTCAAATAAAAATATGGAATGGATCAAATTTTTAAGGAAAAAAATCAATTTTAAACTATACAACAAATGTTGATGGGAAAACAGGACTCCACTAAATTTGGTGGCATAAATTTATTGCATTCATTGGTTTGCTTGTAAGGTACTGGATATGAGAAAGATATAACTGGTTTTGGAGAGTTCTTGATTTTATATATTATTACTCTTTGTATAACTCTGTGAAATTCAAAAGCTGAATCTGTATCTTTCAGTGGTATAAATTCTTTATTATAGTCATCTCCTGATTACCCTTACCAGCAGAAGGAATCACTGGCGTGAAAGAAAAACAACTTACATTTGAAATTTTTATCATTTAGTTTATAGGACAAATTTAATCATAAGTATAGATCTTTGCTGTTTGTTTGTTTAGGGCCTTGGTGGGAGGTGGGGAGCTGTAGTCCACGAATGTATATTCCTGGAGTACACCAAAAGGAAAGGACACGTAGGATGATGGTGGAAGTTAAAAAAAAAACCAAAACAAAAACCTGCTGAAGTATTCAGTTAGTGTGCTTAACCTGTCAAATAGCCAAAAAGAGTCTGGATGAACATTTTGCTCCAAAAAGGTATTTAAGTATCAAATTTAAATTTAATTTAGATGAAAATTTAAGATAAAGAAATATTTTGAAGCTAAAAGAGTTCTTGCATACTTGTGCAATTCTTTTTCTTGCCGCTGCAGTTCTGATGATAACAAAACATTTTCCTTTTTTAGAGAATGGCATTCGGTTTCCAATACATTCCATTCCTTTCTCAACTTCTCTAGTTCACCTAAAATAGTCCCAAAACATATTCATTAATATAGGAACATAACTTCTATAATAATTCAAAGGATAAGGGAAATATTTCAGAGAAAAACATACTTGCCCCCCCTTAAAAACATGTAGTAAAATTTTACATGGCTATTCTTTGGTTCCTGTTTATTTTGCATCTATATCTCAGGTAAGTGCCATCACCTTGAACTTCGATATTTTCTTCCTACCTCACTTTTATAAGACAAATAATTTCAGTAATATTGAAATATAAAATTGTAAAAAAATTTCAATTTATTGTAGAACTTTCGGACCTGAACAATGTTTATAGTCCCATATAAAAACATTGCTTTATGCAACTAAACTATTATCACAGAGAAAAATAGCCCAAATGGTTATTTTGTGCAAGTTATAAAGTTATCATTGTCAAGAGTTGAGAGCTTTATGTAAAATATGCGCACTCACTTTGTAGCCTTGTTGCTTCCTCTCTCTGCTGGTCCTCACACTGCTGACATCGAAGCTGAAAACTATTTTGCAGACTCGTAATTTCTTTCTCATATTCAGACGCTGCTTTCCGCCACCGCTCAAGCTCAGCTCGCACCTTCTTAAGCTCTTCTTGTAACGAGGCAATGTCAGTGTCCCGCTCAGAGGCAGCCTTTTCTGCTGCTTGATGAAGGAGCAAAATTTCATCTCGGGCACTAAGCAGTTCATCTCGAGTGCTTGTGATTTCACTGTCCTTCTCCTCCCGGAGATTCTCAATATTGATGTGTAACCTCTGTAGTTGGGCTACAAAAAGTATATTTATTGATCCATCATTCTCTTTGACCAAAGCAATTACAAATAAAATGAACAGCCCAAATGGGATTGTAGTTACTGCACAGCCCAGGCTGTCAGAGCTGTTTGTTGCTTTTGATTAAACAGTTCAAGCAATCCATGTTAATGCAGAAAATGTCAAAATACAGAAACACAGAGTAAAAAAACCAAAGTGATCTTCTTACTTCTCCCACAGAGTGAAAGTTGCTTCTAGCATTTGTTATTTATTCTTCTAGATTTTTTATATGCATTTTATACATGTATAAAAGCAAAGACAGGACAGGATTGTAATACATATCGTGTTCTCTATCCTGCTGGTGATGAATATCTTTTAATAACAAAAAAATTACACTGTGACTTCTTTGACTAATCCTTTATTTTAAACATTTTAGGCTGTTCAGTTTTTAATTACTATAAAAAATACTGTTTATAATGCAATCCTGACTTTTTTCTTAGAGTGAATTCCTAGACATAGAATTGCTTGGTCAGATGGTACGCATTAGTAAAACCTTTGATGTTCTTGATTCAATTTGCAGTTTAAATGTCAGTTCCTTAAAGAAGCTTTCTCTAATGTCTTATCTAAAAATAGCCCTCTCGTTCTCTAGCCCATTACTCTGCTTTTATCGGACACCATATTCTATATTTGCTTATGTACTGTACATCTCATGCATACTCTATCCTCAATACTAGCAGAGCCAACAACCAAGAATTACTGGTTGAATTAATGAACTGACAACATTAATGAATAATGCCTAATCAAAGAGGTGTATTTTTAACAGATCTGGTCCTGTGTCCTCAAGGATTAAACTGGAAACAATTTGTATAAAATACTTGGTTCAGAACTAGAAAAATAGTCTTGGGTACTATAACACAAGAAAACTATAGGTAGAAAAAGTTCATTAGGTAGAAAAGAATGATAATTAAAATAATTAAGAGAATTTAAGGCTGAGAAAAGGGAGGGCTGCTTCATAAATCAGCATTCAAACATATGAGGCCTTTTCAGTTTGCAGGAAGCATTGAGAGGTTAACAATTCAGAATCTGAAGACACAATGGCCAGAGATTAACAGGACCATGCACTTGTGGATAAAGTCATAAAACACACATGTTGGCACTAGAGGGCACTCAATGATGCCTAGGTAAGACCGCTTTAAGACAAAAGGCAATTCTATGTCATAGAACCTTTAGGGAAAATTGTCCACACACACTACAGAATGCAAATACAGATTGAAATCAGATTTACATAAGCTAAGGGATAAAGGCATTAAATTATAAGAGTTTAAAGAATTTTCTCTTCAAAAAGACATACAATCTACCCCAGAAATTCTAACTTGGGGGCGCCTGGGTGGCACAGTGGTTAAGCATCTGCCTTTGGCTCAGGGCGTGATCCTGGCATTATGGGATCGAGCCCCACATCAGGCTCTTCTGCTATGAGCCTGCTTCTTCCTCTCCCACTCCCCCTGCTTGTGTTCCCTCTCTCGCTGGCTGTCTCTATCTCTGTCAAATAAATAAATAAAATCTTAAAAAAAAAAAAAAATTCTAACTTGACCATAATAAAACTTACATTTTAAAATAACTCAAATGTCCCTCGGGGCAGCTGGGTGGCTCAGTTGGTTAAGTGTCTGACTCTTGATTTTGGCTCAGGTCATGATCCCAGGGTCATGAGAACAAGCCCTGTGTCGGGCTCCATGTGGGGCATGGAGCCTGCTTAATGTTCTCTCTCTTCCCTTCCCTCGTTCCCTCCCACTCCTAGGCTTGCTTGCACTCCTTTCCTCCCTCTCTCTCTCTTAAAAATAAATACATAAATAACTCAAATGTCCCACTCAAAAATAAGAAAGAAAACCCAAAGACTGCTTTTTCTCTGGGATATTTTAGGGCAAATATCATACGCCTCATCCAATGACTCCCCATTTTTTCTGAACTGAGATTGTCTATTTAATTTCTTCTCACCCTACATCTCAAACTAAAATTTTAAAATACCATTACTTCTCTCTTTGACAATGAAGACAAATTAATTTTGCTTTAGGAATTTTACAATAGCATGGGAAAGAAAAATCTCCCCTAGGGCTCCCACAATTCGAGCCTAACAGTACCAGAACTGTTATTTGAAGTAAACCCTTGGCAAGCAGCAAGGATATTTCTGGTCTTTTCTGCAATAAACCTGTGATCGTTCACACAAAGAGATAGCAAAATGGTGGGCATGAAGATCTGCCTTTACCAATGAAGGCACTGCAGGGATCATTATTTTATTCCATGTGATATATAATTTTTGTTGCAATGCAAGTATGTTTTTTTTTTTTAAAGCTTTATTTATTTGAGAGAGAGAACAAGTGGGAGGGATAGAGGGAGGGAGAAAGAATCTCAAGTGGACTCTGTGACAAGAGCAGAGCCCAACATGGGGCTTGAACTCATGACCCTGAGATCGGGACCTAAGCTGAAACCAAGAGTCAGACGTTTAGCTGACTGCGCCACCCAGGTGCCCCTCAATGCAATATGTTATGAGCATTAGCAATAATGTCACCAAGCTAAAAGTGCTGATGCACAGAGTAGCTCAAATTGATATCCTGTCCAAAGACCCCCTCTGTAGTAACTCGCTATATAACCCAGAGAGTGACAGTCTTACCAAACCCATGTCTTCACCCATGCTCTTCCCACTCCCAGTATCCACTAGTAGAATGCTAGGGAATCATGTTTAAAACAAAACAAAACTGAACAAAACAAAACAAAACAAAAAGGCCACCAAGAGCCTAGTTATAGTCTCAGATTCTAGGGACAAACCAAAGACAAGAAAAATGGGAACTCTCTAAACCCTTACTTTCCATTCCTTTTGAATCACTACAAACAATAATAATCCCAAATAGCCCTGGGGTGGTGTTCCATACCTTGAAGAACCTGTATTTGTTTACTGGATTCCTCAACTTGATTTCGATAGGCTTTTCTTTCTTCTTCCAAAAGAGCTAAAAATAAAACACAGTATATCTAATTTTGTGAGTTAATGGAAATATTCAGAATTGAGCAGCTGGAAATTTCTAAGAAATTCTCACCTAAAGATTATTGAAGGAAACAAAAGCTAAGCAGCAAGTATTATCAGTATTAGCAGTTAGACAGTTTAAAGATTTTAGGAGCACAAAACAGTAGTAAGTAATACATCTATTAAATCGAGTAGCAGAGTTTTCTAGACCTTACATCACCAAAATTATATGTACTCTTCTTAACATGAGGAGCATTCTTGATAGTTGTTAATCAGCATTTTGAGCTTAAATTTTAAAAACAGACTTAAAACACTCATGTTTACTGCCAAGTACATAGCGAACTAACAGAAAGTTCCCAGTTCCTGCTGGGGATTTGAATCTTCCTCCTGATCAGGAAGGTCATCATAGAGAACATTAGGACTCCATAGGCTATTTATCTTCTCCTTGTTCTAAGACTTTCTACGGTACCAAGTGACTGCAACTAGGTAGTTACTGTGAATGATATGGAAATGTAAGCTCTCGGGAATAAATACCACCAACTCCACTGGCCTGTGACACTATGGATAAATAAACAACTAGAAAAGAAAGTGGTTGGGAAACTGCAAGATTCTATACCTTTACCTTGCCTGGTTGTTCCCATTTACTGAAGAAAACACTATAAAATCACAGGGAATATAAATTTCCCTCATCTTCTACTGAGGAGCCAACACTAAGTGTAAATAAAACTTAGAAATTGAAATATGTTGTTTTTTCCTTCCTCTTCTAATATGTAATTAACTGTTAAGATCTTTCATTGGTACAGGTCCTTCTTAATCTTCACTCACATCAACAACGTGACGGAAGCAGAGCAACTGTAACTCTCCCCGCTTTACTGATCTGAAACCTATGTTCCGAGAGGGTAAGTGAATGTCCCAAGATCACATAGTTAATAAAGTTGTGGATCTGGAGCAAGATACTATGCCTCTGGACTCAGTTATATCACATTGTTTCCACATCCCCTAAAGAATCAATGTAATCTTGATCTCACCTTGAAGTTCAAAGCATTTTTGTTTACTTGCTCTAGCTAGTTCCTGGGCTTCAATCAATTCCTTGCGAAGATGCTGAATTTCTTGTTTTGCCTCAATTTCTGACTGTGCACCCTGCAAGTCATCTGACAAAAATATGTTCATTGTAAAAGCAAGAGTTAGTATCACACTATAATCTCTACAACCAAATATTAGCCATCTCTTTCATGTTTAGACATGCATAAAGAACACAGCACAACTAAGTTAAATAAAATTAAGAAGCAAATTGTATTAAGCATTTTAGTCATTTTACCTTGGAGAAAGAACACAAGTACAGTTAAATATATATTAGTAATTCATGGCAATGGTATTATAAAATATATATTAATATATACTAAATTATACATTTCACTATGTAGAGCTTATGTAAGCCTTGACATTCAGTAAAATGGGCATATACCATTCTTCATCAATTTTGAAATCACTTGATAACAAGTCAGAAAAATTTCACTTGGAACTTAATGAAATGGAAAAACAAAAACAAACTTTTCTTCAAGAAAAAGTATTTTAGCATTATTTTCCCAGTTGTGGAGAACAAAATAAAAACCAGGCTGAAATCTCCACCATGCTCACTTTGTCATCAGTATTTCCCCAACACTAAACACATAACAAATATTTGCTGAGTTATTAAATGATGTAACCCAAATAATTTTATCAAAATAAATTAGATCCAACATTGCATCTCAAATATACCCCCTCCCCTAATGTCCTTCTTTCCTCTCTTGCAACTCTCCTCATCTTCCACTGTATTAAAATCTTCTGCTATTGAACACTGCCTGAAATAAATATATCATCAGTTAGGCCATATTCTTCTAGTGCATTCTATTTGACTATCACTTTGGTTTACAAGTAGCTCAGGCATAACAACCTTATTACAAAAGAGCTAAGAGGGACACCTGGCTGGCTCAGTTGGTAGGGCATGTGACTCTTGATCTTGGGATTGTAAATTCAATCCCCATGCTGGGTATAGAGATTACTTAAAAATAAAATCTCTGGGGTGCCTGAATGGCACAATCGGTTAAGCGTCCAACTCTTTATTTTGGCTTAGGTTGTGATCTCAGGGTTGTGAGATTGAGCCCTAAGGCGGGCTCCAGGCTCAGTGAGGAGTCTGCTTGAGAGTCTCTCCCTCTTCTTCTCCTTCTCCCTCTGTCCCTCCCCCATTTGTGCTCTCTCTCTCTCTTTCTCTCAAATAACTAAATAAATAAAATCTTAAAAAAATAAAAATAAAATCTTTTTTTTTTTAAAGCTAAGAATAAGATTTCACAATATGATCACAGCAGGTCTTAGATGTACTTACACATATTTTCATACTCAGACTATATCCAACTTTTTCCTACAGGGAAAAGGAAATTTGACTCTGGTTTCACCTATTCTATTCAACCTATCAATTCTTCCTTTACAAGGTCTCTTGATAAGGGGGGGAGGCATGTAAAGAGAGAGAGAGAGAGATTTTCCAGTGGCAGGAGCACTGTCACAGTAACAACAAAACTTCTCTTCCAACACCACACACTGGAGTCTGCACCTAGCTGCCCACCTCTGGATTTGTCATTATGTAGGACAATGTTCTTATTATCAGAAGTATTTAGGAGGTAAGTGTCATGATGCCTACATCTTATTTCCAAGCAGTTTAACAAAAAAAAACAAAACAAAACAAAACAAAAAAACCATACATAACATCCTTCAATAGGTAATTTCTTAGTTGTATGTTTGTGTTTTTTTTAACCTTGGCACTTTTGACAGTTGGGGCTGAATAATTCTTTGTTCTGGGGGCTGTCCTGTAGACTGTAGCATGTTTAGAAGTTTCCCTGGTCCCTACCCACTAAATGCCAGCAGCCTTCCCTCTGGGTTATAACAACCAAAATGTGTCCATATATTGCCAAATGTCCCTTTGGGGGTAAAACTGCTCCTTGTTGAGAACTACTGTTCCAGGCTAATAATTTGATAACAAAGAAAAAACAAATCTATATGTAGACTTCTTTTCCACAGAAGGACTGGTTAGTAACTCTGAAACTGCTTTTTGTGTATTCTAAAAGTGATCAAATAAATAAATATATTGTAGATAAAGAAAGCCAGGTTTCTTACTGTTGGAGAACAGAATTAATGATATGGAAATAGGGAAGACAGAATTAATCCTGTGGTGTAGGGTAGGATTAGAGTATGAACTGTAATAGATCTGAATGTATAGACAAATGCAGATGTAGAAATAAATACAGGTATGTGAAACTCTGTAGATAGATACACACATATGTATGGGCATAAGTACATGCATACATCTATTTCTTAACTGTCTATGAGTGGGCCTAGAAACAATAAGCACACCAAATACTCGGATCTTGGTTTCTAAATACTATTCTCCACTAAAAAAGAACTAGAGCTCTTTGGAGAAATTGTTGATTTCAGTGCTAAGGGTGGGAAAGTACAAAATGAATGCAGAACATCTTTTGTGTTAGAAAGTAACAAAGGGCTCAAAGAAAGACTGGTTCATGTTGAAAAGATACAAGGGGCTCCCACTGGCCAAACATGGGAGAATGTGAGCATCAAAAGAAAATAATGATAATGAAAGGTTATAATCCACTGAATAACACATAAATCCATGAATTCACAATAATATAGATAAAGGAAAGGAAGGAAAGAATGAAGGAAGGAAATGAGGGAAGGAAGGGACAAGAAAACTCCTCCTTATGATAGAAAGCCAGCTAACAAATGCAGAAAGAACGACAGAATTAGGAAATCACTATTTGACATCTATTATAATATATAACTGATTCAGGCAAGAATCCTCAGTAGATGCTAACACTAAGTAGATAAAAGTTGAGGAGTAACAGGATATTTATACAGAGTTAACATCACCAGTGACAGAACAATTCAACATCAGTTGCCTCCTGATCTGATGTCCAATATTATTACTGAGGGACATTTTACAAAGTAACTGTGCTCTTCAAAAATGTTAATATCTGATAAACAAAGAACTGAGAAATTGTTCCGGATGAAAGGAGACCAAAGACATATGACAAGTGAATACACTATGACTCAAGATTTTCTTTCATAATGACATTAGTTTTCTTTTATAAAAGACATTACTGAGAAAACTGACAAGATGTGAATAAGGTCTGTGGATGTGATAATGTAATACATCATTGTTACTTTCCTAACTGTGAGAGTTGTATGGTGGCTATGTAAGAGAAACAGAAAATATACACTTACGTATTTAGGAATAAAGGTTATCGGCTCTGTAATTTATTCTCAATGGCTCAGGGAGAGAGAGGAAGGTACATGGAGGAGGGAGAGGGATAAATCAAATTCTGTAAAATGGTAACAGCAAATGGAGTGAAAGGTTAACATTTGGAGACTGGATGAAGAGTATATGGGATTCTTTGTTCTATTCTTGTAACCTTAAGTCTGAAATTGTATCAAAATAAAAAGTTAAAAAGAAAAATTTCTACATATATACACATATAAATAAAGAAAATATGGCAAACACTAATGACTGTTGAATCTATGTGGTGGCCATATATGAGTGTTTTTGGTACTCTTCAACTTTTCTTGTGTTTGAAATTTTTCATAATTAAAAAAGGTCTCTTGAAATTACCAATCCCAACGTTACAATCTTAGAATAAGCCCTAATCATTGCTGTCTAAATTCTTGCCCTTAACTTAGCCTGACCCTCTGCATTCTATCCTATATTGGAATACTAAAGCAATTCTCTTACTTAGATGAAGAAGTGATCTAAATGAGCACTGGGTGTTATATGCAACTGATGAATTACTGAATACTACATCTGAAACTATATATTGGCTAACTGAATTAAAAAAAAGAACCTATTTTGACTCCCTCTTATAACAAATGCAGAAATCTTTATCTGACTTTTTAAAGTTCTCCATAATCCAGTCATTACTTATTTTCCATTACTCCCTAATATACTCAATTCCTATTAGTCTCCTTAGTAGTTCTGTAGTAGTCACGAGACTACTTTCCTCATGTACCTTTGCTCATGCCATCTCCTTTACTCCCCCAAGCCTGACCATTCTTTAAAGCCCAGGCTGAATGAGGTCTTTGCATCTAATCCCCTGACTGCATCTAACTCCCAGCACACATTGGTCTCTTGTCTGATTTTTGAGCTTGACAGTCAAACCCAAGCAAACCAGTAAGCTCTTTGCAAGTTCTCTAACTGTTCAATAGCATTTAGCTTCATTTTTAAAAGGAGCATGAATCCACAGAGATACACAGAATTTTGGAAAAGACCTACTCCTTCATTTGACAAATGAGGAAATAAAGGTCCAGAGATCTGAAATGGCTTACACATCTGGAAAGGGGTAGAGATAGGACTAGAATTCTCACTCTAGCCCAACTCTTTCCCATAAATCATAGTAACTTCTTAGTTATATGATAGAAATTAGTTTTAATTAGTATGCTTTCCTAACAACTAACTCTTACTTCTCTAGAAATAAGAGGATTCCTGTCATTGATTTCTTCTTAGTAACAAATGTTAAATGCATATGCTTTACGCTTATGTTCCATACTACCTGGGACATACTGTACTCCATCTAATACAATGGTAGACATACAGTGAGCACTTAACTGATTAATATACAAGATAACCAAAGATTTGCATTTAAATGTGTAGATTAAAAAAATAAACATAATAATCATAAATGAATTAATACAATTACTAGAGAACTATTTCATTTTGAAGAAGGGGATCCTTTTTATAAATGAAGAATCATATATAATCCACCTTTAAGGTCTATGAAAGCAGATAGTTCTTGTCTGCAGCATAACAATTCCCTTGATCAGTGATGCTGTGAAGCAAAACTAATACTTGCTTTTTAAACTAAAAACAATGGAACAGATTTTATGGTAAGTAATTATATTTCAGGAAACAAAATATAATCTAGGCATTAATAAACTGTGCTAACATAGAGATTTACTATTTGCAAATTAGTTCTTTGTACCATATAATAAAAAGGATCAGCATTTTAATTAGAGCAGATAAGATGTCATAATGGACACGTACAAACTCTATACAGCGTTTGATCATAGAAGTGAAGATACTGAACAAAAATCTTTACAAATTAAATTTAATACACACAATGACCATGCAAACTAATCAAGTAGTGTGCAGATTCTCTTTTCAGAAAACCAAGTGCTAATTTTTTTTAAAGGATTTTATTTATTTGAGATAGAGTGAGAGTGAGAGAGAGAGATAGTACAAGCAGCAGAGCAGCAGGCAGAGGAAGAAGCCTGTTCTCCACTGAGCAGGGAGCCCAACGCAGGGCTCGATCCCAGGACTCCAGGATCATAACCTGAGCTGAAGGCAGATGCTTAACCAACTGAGCCACTCAGGCACCCCCCAAATGCTAAGTCTTTTTGTGCTAAGGTTGACCAAGGGCACATTGTATTTCATATGGTTATGTGGGAAAATGCATTAGTTTACTATGGCTTGGGTCTACTCTCATGGTGCTGACTTTTGTCATGGAAAGGGATTCTCTGTATCAATCTACTTCACAATCTTGTGAAAAGTGTTGTGATGAGTACTGGTGGAAAGTGTTTAGATGAAGATAAGTGAAAGACTTTCTGAGCCAAATCCATTTTATTTAGATGTGTAAGTCAAACAGAAATAAATGTTTTTTAGGAACCATGATGAGGTGTTAAGATTAACAGAATCTGTTCTCTCCCTAACATAAATGATGTATCCTTAGAACTGCCTGGTGTATACAGTCTGGGCCACAGGCCAGCTTTTCTCAGAATAAAGCTAAATTCTGTAAAGAGATCCATGCCATACAAGAACCCACTAAATGAACCAGCCCTGGCACACAGAATACCTACAAGATATCCTAAATAAAATTTCGTGTCACTACTTCTTCAGAAAAGTGACTGGAGGTTTAACTTAAATTCTGACCTTTGCTCTAAACATGGCTGAGATACTCTGAACCACTTGGGAAAGGGCCTAATCAAAGCACTTCTTCCTATTTTATTTTGCACATGCATGTTTGCCGAAGGTTGTTGCAGCCATGTTTGCTACCTCATCAACAAATAGAAGTGATCAGTCTGAGGGCATGTGATGTGATCAGCACTGGGTGTTATATGCAACTGATGAATTACTGAACTCTACATCTGAAACTAATGACGAACTATATGTTGGCTAATTGAATTGAATGGAATTATTATTTTTTTTTAAATAAGTGATCTGAGGCAGCTGGCCAGGTGGGTGCACCCTCTTTCTACTATGACCACTCCTCCCTTTGGAAGGTCTGATGAGAACAACCATCACAGAGGGGAAGGACCATTTTTCCCTCATAGGTATGTGCAGCCATGTGAGACAGTCCTAGGTGGCATTTTTAACTACGAATTTAACTGTGAATTTAACTTTGGCAGCAGCCTTTAACTGTTGATTTCCACCCGTTTGCCATCCCTTCAGCCAGGTTCTTCACAACTGGTTCTTTTGTTGGCTCCTCTGTCCACCCCACCACTGTCCTTTTCTTTCTCCATAAATTCCCCCTGCTATTATGGTCACCCTTATGCACAGAATTCCCAAACATGTTACTGCCTTCTGTCTGACCAAGTCTTATCTTTCATCACATTCGTCCCACACAGTCTGTGCTCCATCACACTTGTGTTCCTGTACACTTCCTCACTGACAGATGCTATTCTGACTTTAAACATTATTACTACTTGTAAATGTAAATAGTATTTTAAAGAAATGCATGGCTCCCTTTCCCTTCTTGGCATATTCTCACTTACCTTTAACTATCCCATTTGGGAAGCCATCCTGACTACTGCTCTATCCCATCCCTGCCCCTAGCCAGGAAGTTATCTGTGCTGTCCAAAGTTTCTATCACACCCATTAAAACACTTACTACACTATCCACATATCTTTTTTCCTCTAGAAGACTGCAGTCTCCTCCTGTGTCTTATCTCTGTATTTCCTGGGTCAATAAAAGTCTCAGAAATAAATGAAAATGACTTTCTAGTCCTACTTCCTATCTTGCACTTCCAACTGCATCTCTGGTCCCTAGGATGACAATACAAAGCCGGGACACCTTTGAATGTGAAAGGAAGCACTTTTAATAATTGTGCTGGGACAATGGACATAAATGGTTCCAGGCAAACCAGAACCTATTGTTAAGTCATCCTTCCTGTTCAAGACTGCTTCAAACTTAAACCATCACTTTCCCCACCAGGACACCCATACTTCCAGAAATACTATTTTTGTCAATAGCACTACCATCCTTTCAGTAACTCCGCATCAAATGCTGGAATTATATCTAACTTCCATTTATCTCTCATATTCAGTTCCTTAAGCCTACAGATCTGAGATAAGATTACCAAAGGAAAGATGATACAGTACAGAACAACAGGGACCCAAACTGGATTTTGCTCTTCTGTTTAAATTTCCACAGAAACCGTCCTAGCTCAGACTCTCAATGATTACCTAAGCCTCCTAATTGGTTGCCTTATTTCCAGCCTCTACCCATTCCAGTTCATCCAACAAATCCCCTCAAAATACAGGTCTGACCATACCATTTCTGCATTCAGAAGCTACAGAATTCTGCCAAAAGAGTCACCCCGACCTAAAAACACTGAAATGATTATGTGAACAGACTTTAATTATACTTGTCAAACCCAACCCATATTACCTAAGCTTGTGGTTTTTAATATTTCCTTTTTCTAAGAATGTATCTCGATTTTCTTATAATCCTATCCACTTAAAAAAATCTATATCGAGATCATCTCTAAAGATAGGAACAACAAAAAAATTAATGAGAACTGTAATGCTATGCTATTATCACATTTAAAATCATGAGCAACTCCTTAATATCAAGTACCTAGTCAGTATTAAAATTTTCCCACTGTCTCAAACGCTTTTAGAGTTGGATTGTGTGAATGAAGTTCCAAACAAGGTTCACACATTGCATTTAGTTGACACATCTTTTAAATCTAATTGATAGGTTTCCCCATCCTTCTTCCTTTTTTCTTACAAACCTTGCAATTTACTTTTGTGTGCCCTATAAAATTCTCCACTTTCTGGATTTTGCTGTTGTATCCCCACCACTTTCATTTAGAATACGTCTATAGTTCTTTACACATCCTGCAAGTTGGCAGTTGGATCTAGAATCTCAACCAGATTCAGGATTGGTTGTCACTAAATAGGCCATATGTGGTATGACACACTTTCAGGGTCATCTCAAATGATACTGCTTTCATGAGCCTCAAATTGCCTTTCCTGCCCATCTTCCAAGATAAACAAAAAGAAACACAAAAACTGTGGACATTCTTTCTCCTTTCTTGAACTCTTCATGGCAACAACCACAAAGAAGCAGCTTATTATCTATACCTCTCCTATCACCAATTTGACTAGAAACTCCTCAAACCCCAAGGATGGTCTTATCAGAGTTTGAAACCACTGGAGTCCCTGGCACAGTTCCTTACATAGAGCAAACTTGCATCAGGTACTACTTGGACTGAACTCCGGTTTCCTTTTCCCTTTTTTGGGGAAATGATTAAGCATATAAAAACCTGTGGTTCAAGCCACATCTTTATTTCTCCTTCAGAAATAGCATAAATTGAACATAATATTTCAGGAAAAAGATACTATTGCTATCATCATTTTATTTATATCTCATGGTGAATATTTAATCTACTTCAGATTCTTTTCCTAATCCTAGATGACTAACATGAAAAGTAGCACACTTTGTAATTCTAAATAAAGATTGGCTGTTTTTTAAAAGGGAAAATAAAATTTAAAAATAGTGGTTCAAGAAGTCAGGCACAGGGTTTCAATGAGGAAAATAAAGGGGCTACTTTCTACAACTCTGATGGTTAACACCATGGCGAATAATTGATATCCTTCATTTAAGAGAAAAGTTCTATCAGCCTACTGAACCTAATTATAGAGATTACAATGCATAACCACACACAACCAACCAAAAGCCAGGAGTTTCTAGTAAGTGCCAGAATGTATTATTTTTAAGAACTTATACAATTCTTACAAAAGAAAAATAGGGTGCTCTAGTGGCTCAGTCAGTTAAGCATCTGCCTTTGGCTCAGGTCATGATCCTGGGGTCCTGGGATCAAGCCCCACATCCCATCAGGCTCCCTGCTCAGTGAGGAGTTTGCTTCTCCCTCTCCCTCTGTCTCCTCTCCACTGCTCATGCTCATGCTCTATCTATCAAATAAATAAATAAATAAATAAATAAATAAATAAATAAATATCTTAAAAAAAAAAAAAGAAAAGAAAAGCAATGGAAAAACAACCATTCAGGGCTATGGTGACTGTTTCTTGGAGACTCTTAAAATATGCCTATTTTTTTTTTTTTAGGTTTTATTTATTTGAGAGAGCGAGAGAGGGAGAAGAGGAGGAGAAGAAGACTCCCTGCTGAGCAGGGAGCCCCATGTGGGGCTTGATCCCAGGAGCCCAGGATCGTGACCTAAGCCGGAGGCAGATGCATAACCCACTGAACCACCCAGGCGCCCCTAAAATATGCCTGTTTCTAACGGGAGATTTTTCTTTATATCTAATCACCGATTGACTTAACAGTCAGCTGCAAAACCTTTTAAGGGGTGTTGGTAAAGATACTACTTCACTAACAAAAGTTGCAATCCTGTAGAAATGTAAGGAAAGTTTTGGGATTCTGTTTTTGTTTTTGTCACCTTAACTTCAAGTACGGTTAGGAAAACTCTGACCCATCTTTACCTATGGCACCCAAGCAATCATTAGCAGCATCTGTCCACCCACCCTCCCTACATAGGCACCTCATATTTTCTAGTCTTCTTCCCTCCTACAACTCCCCCCTCAGTCCCTTTTCCTTGAGTCTGGCTCCTCAGCCTATAGGATGGGCACTTTCACAGATACAAGTTAGCCTTCCTATGGGATTCAAGGATTAAAAAAAGGTTTTCCTGATATCTGGCAGAGTAAACAAACAAATGCATTATTAATTGGAAAAGATCCACCACCACCAACCGCTTTTCCCTAAAAGATATAGTAGGAAATATATTTTTTTAAACACCACCATTTTATTTAATTAATGAAAAGCTACTCTTTAACAGATATGTCTGCTTTTATCAATCACCAACATCATTCTTATTAGCAGGGTCTTCATTATGATGCGTAACATGTTATGCATAATAAGTGATCTACACGCATTATTTCATTTAATCCTCACAGTAAGCCCCAATAAGACAAATGAAAAAACCGGAAGCACAGAGGGGTGAAGCAACTTGCCCCCAAGGGCAAATTATAAATACATGGCAGAGCTAGGACTGAACCCAGAGCTCTTTGACTTTTAGCTTCTTGGCTAGAGTGTGTTACATTCCTAATGCTCTTATGGTTTTATAACTTTGATGTAAGAGGTCTATTATTAATTCATTCAACAAATAACTGAGTTTTACTGAACATCTGGCATTGTGGTAGGCAAGGGGATAAAAATAAAATCCAAAACAGACTGACACATAAAATCACAAGAGCACTAATAACAGCTGAATATAATTAACACAAGCATAAATGTTACTTATAAATCAATCTGCACTTGGTTGCTGAAAAGATTTCTGGGAGATTTCTACAGTAAAAAAGACCATAAAAACAGCTACTTTTGAATGACAGGTGCTCATTACTCATTCACCTCCCTTCTTGTTTCTCTGTTCCCACAAAGGCCCAGGGGTTCTGACAGTTTTTCAGCATCAGTAACAGTACTGAATTTCTGAGAAGAATCAGAAATGCTCCAAGATGAGATTTCCGGACTATGCAAACATTAACTTAGATGTACTATTATCATACTAGGAAAAAAGCATGCCTCATCAACACCAAAGGTCACCTGGGAAGAGTGCAGGTCAGTAAGAGTGCTTGAAAAGTGCTGGAAACTATGATTGTACTTAAAGACAGTGACAATTGTGCTGCCTGGGCCAATAATGCTCAGAACTTCCCTTAGTAATGGAATTCAGTCAAAGGTGGCTCAAAGAGAAATGTGAGCTTCAGTTTCCATGGGGAGAAGAGAAGGCCAGGATGCCTAGACTAAGAACCTGTAAGAGAATCTGGGATTCTCCCCCAGTTCCCATCATTGACAAGTAAGCCAGCGGCAGGGTTATGCAGGGTGAAACTAAGGCTTCCTTCCTTACATAATCCAAAACCTGGGGTCTGGACTAAGAGACTCCTTAAAAGCCCAGCCAGAAGCATAGGCATCTCTACATAGAGAAACTTCATAGGCTGTTTTGCTGATTCCAGACAGCTGCCTGGTGTTACTCTACTGCTAACAATATGTTTAACCCACAGGGCTGAACTTGTATGTCAACTATTCTTGTAATACAAAAGGCAATATAAAAGAGACTAAATGCTGATAATCACAAATTTATCAATAAGCCATCCAAGGCACTCTATTTTAAAAACACTTCTATAAATGCTGATTTATTTACTACCCAATTCAGTCTCAACAAGTCACTATCAACAAATAAATGTAGTTTTCACTTAGAAGTGACACAAGTAAAAGTTTGTTACATGCATTGCTTATCTTAGCCCTACCTATTTCTAGAAGAGTGTCCTAAGAACCTGGGTATATTTACTGGAGGATGAGGAGGACCAGAAAATGAGGAAATTTACAACTGCTACCGTATGACAACAGAGCAAACAGGCAGTTAGTTCTTTCAAGAATATTAATATTTTCAACTTTTCCTAATTTATGTCAAAAGTGCTAATGAGCTTCTATCAGAGATATCAAGGTAAACACAAAAAAATTACAGCTGCATTTCATGTTCTACCTCTTACCACTTTGCCCTTCTATAACCTTGACTGATCCAAATTATTTTACGATTTAAATATTTTTGTTTGAAGCATTGGCACCAATGCCAACATTTTAAATTTTAGTTCCTGCTACTTTAGAGAACCTGTCTTAATCTCTTAACTAAATTTAAAACTTCACATTATACATATGACAAAGGGTGAATCTGATGCCTTGGTTTAAAATGTCATAAAAGGGGCGCCTGGGTGGCTTGGTTGGTTAAGCAGCTGCCTTTGGCTCGGGTCATGATCCTAGGGTCCTGGGATCGAGCCCAGCATTGGGCTCCTTGTTCAGCAGGGAGCCTGCTTCTCCCCTAACTGCCGTTCCCGTTCCCCATGCTTGTGCACACTCACTTTCTCTCTCTCTCTCGCTCTGCGTCAAATAAATAAATAAAAACTTAAAAAAAAAAAGCCATTAAAACATGTTAAAGTACCTTTTAATAGGGACACTTTAGCAAGAGGTTCATTTAGGTCTTGCTCATCCATTTGGGCGTCTGCAGGAGGCAAAAAAGATAATTACAAACGGTAATCAGCTCCACCCTCAAGCTATCACTCTCAAAATAAATAACTGATATTTACACAGTTATCGTATTTGGACAGTTGAAAGTAATTTTAACAATATATCCAAGATTCAAGGGAGTAACTTCAAAAATGGAAACTGCTTTTCCCCCAAACACAAACTTTGAAATCTCCACCCACATTAACCTGCATACCTCAACTACTCAGCCAGTAACAATACCATCTGTAGATTGGCAAACATTAGGTTACAACTCACCTGTAGTGTCGTCACTACTTTTTTCCTTGCTTGGACTCAGAGTATCTGACAAATCAGATTCTTTTGCTCTTGCCTGGTTTTCTACCAAGAAAAAAATGAAAGTAAAATCTCATTACAACCTTAGCAATAAAACTTCTTCAGGCTTTGAGTGCTCTAATCTACTGATATGCAAAATACTTTTAAAATTAACTGAGGTCACTGAATCTCTTACTTCTTCACCACTCTAGTCCAAAATGGAATGCTGGTTATTACACGTGGCTCATATTAAATTATAATGTGGATCGTGTCTGCTGTGCAGAGGGCTGGGGCTTTTGTCAAGGCTGTCCACTGGCCAATTAGAAACAAAAATGAAGCAAGCTTTGCTAAAGTATTCAGAGAACTGCAACAAATATAGCAAAATTCCAAGACAATGTGGACATTGTATGAAGATGATGCAAGGAAATGGCTCTCTTATATAAAAACACTAGTTAGGTTGCCTTAGCAATAGTTATACTTAGTAATATTTATATTTATATAAAACTCTAAAATCACAACTGTTATAAAAATGATATTTAAAACAAGAAAATCAACAGCCTTTTATATCTTAAAAAAATATAACTGTACCTGAACAACATTGAGAAAGACTTAAAAAAAGTTTTGGGATTATATGCCAGTGGTATGCTGCCTGAGCCAATAAAGACATCCTAGGGCTTGTTTTCAACAAGTTGCTCTCAAAATTCCTAACTATAAGCCCAACAATTTATTAAAGATGACTGACAATTAAGCTGTAGACCCTTATCTATAATCGTACACCTGCATGTATTATGGCATGCATTAGAATACCGTTTACAGAGATGGTCATTTCTCTGACCAAAATCCTACAGCATCTCCCCATTCTCCACAAGGTCTCAGCCAAGCTTTACATCCCAGGATTTGGCTATAATTTGGTCCCTGCATTAATTCACACATGAGCTCTGTCACAGTCAGGCTAGCCTCTTTGCAGGGCTGAAACATGCTCACTATAACCTCTAATTCTTTGCTTGAGTTGATATTTCACTAAACTCAATGACCATTCTCTCTACTTGGCCTATTCACTCCGTAAGATACAGGTTAAGCCCCATCGCCTCTAAGGCAGTCTTCATTTCTCCAGCATGCTGCTCCTTCTTACTGCATCTTCTCTGTGTCCTATGATTTTGTAATTAATCATGTTCTATTTTATATCATTCTATGTGTATTTAGGTATCTTATTTCTTTAGTTAGATTATAAATTCACTGAGTATATGATTATTTTTTATAATGTTATGGCTGTTGTTTGTGGTAACACATATCAAAAATTTAAATGTGCATATCCACGTCTAGTACTTTTCTAAAGGAAAAGCAGACTACATATAGTATATATAAGGATGTTCACTGCAGCATGGTTCATTATGGAATGGAAAATATTCAAGATGTATTCCTTACTATTAAGTAAATATAAGGGGTGTTAAAGAACAGTATGTATAATATGTACCCCATTTATATTGAAAATAGCTATACATTTAGCTATGAATTTTCAGCTGTAATATTTATTCAACTCTGGAAAGATCCATAACAGAGATACCCATTGTCACTTCTGGAGGTAGAGACATGGCAGATATTTACTAACTTCGTATTGTCATACATTGTTCGAAAATTTTTGTGAATATATATCGTTTTAAAACCAACTAAATCAAGAGATATTTTCCATTTGGAAAGTAATCAGAAACATATCTAAAACCATTAATTAATATTAAAATATACTTAACACAATACTAGAATATAACTTCTTATGGCTATTCCATTAAGAACATCCCTAGAATTTGTGGCTTAATTTATGAAATAGGTGATAGATTACAAGAAGCCTTTTGTTTCTTTTCTCACTGCCATTTCTAGTCAAAGGCCAACTGCTGAGAGACACAGAGCTTAGATTAGAAGTGAAGTCACTGACCATGGAGACCCATGGGAATCCAATCTATGACCTCTGGTGCATTCAGCGTGCTATAATCAGACATTTCTGAATGTTCTAGTTTTAATCACAAAGTTACAGTCTCAAACAAAGCAGGCTAATACATCTAATCTATACACAGATGGAAAAGGAACCACTCTGGGAGAATAAAAAAATGACTCTCTTCTGATTTTAATATTTTTGGCAATTTTATGATCAAGATACTGAGGTAAAACAAGAAGAATATATTTTCAAAAGTATTCTTCTGGCTTAGAAGGAACTTCTATTTTTTGTTTAGAGTATCAGCCAGGAAGGTAAAATTAAAGGTGGGACCAAATCTTCCATTAAGATCTTACTAGAATATAAGTCCCATGAGGGTAGGGACTTTTGTCTGCTTTGTTAACTGCTATATCCCCATTGCAGAGAAGAGTGTTCAGTACATAGTAGGTGCTCCAAAGAGAGGATGTTTGAAGGCTCGAATCGATTTTAAGTAAGAAGACAAGTCAAATCATGGTCCATCATTGTTATGTCCTGATATTATAATTATTATATGGAGGCAAATCAAATCTATTCAAGAATGAAACACAGGACACAACAAATGAGAGGCAGAATGTCTCTTTCAAAACACCATTCTTTAGCTATATGAGGTGGCACCCAACTTCCTAGTATTAAAAAATCCTTACTGGTTGATTTCCTATGCAGTACTTAATCACTAAGATACATACCAATAATATAGAGAAGGAAACAGAAGAATAGCTACCAACATCAATACCAAAACTGTTCCCAAACTGGAAAGTCTACAACAAGGTGAGTATTTTCACTCTATCTCTGAGAACACAAAATGATGGTTGGACAAAACAAACATACTGGCCACAGACCACTTTCTACACCAATGGAACCATTAGTTGAAAAGCAAGCAAGAAGGGAAATGAAAACTAACATTGGTCGAATACCAGAATAACGCTTCTTGCTTTAAAAGCAACATTTCCTTAAATTCCCACAAATTCCCACAGTTAAATATTGTCAATTCCATTTTACAAATGAGGAAACTGAAGTTTAAAGAGTAAGCTGCCTGAGGGCATATAGCTAGCTAGTTAGTGGAGGAACCTGGAGTTGAAACCATCTGTTTTACCTACTAGTATTCTTTCAACTTCCACCCTAAGGCTACAGAAAACATACAATGACCGCTGGTTGAGTTAAGGTTTACACAGAAAGCACAGCAACCTATGATTACATTTTGCATTAGGTGAAATATCTGAAAGAAATACTAAGACTTACAATACCTGGTAATTGGCAATCTCTAGCAACTGTTATTTTCAATACAGAAAAGAAATTCTATCACCCATGAAAGCTTTTTAAAAATAAAACAATTTAGCCAAATCCAAAAGAAATACTTTATAGCTGGATATAAAGCATTTAAAATGTAACTTATCTCAGCCACCTAGTTTGTTACAAGGATTAGTGTACCTCTGCATGTTAACTGTGAGAAATGCTTGTAAAATGTTGACCGCTGACAGAAAAATCTCTGGGTATATAAAACCTGGATCTGTATGATCATTCTTAAAGGATGTATTTTTTCACTTGCATGGACTTACTTGCTATAATTTATTTACTACATGCCCCATTACTGGATATTTCTGTTTTCCTCTTTTTGCTTTTAAAACATTACAGCAAATACCCTTGCATATTTGTCCAATTTGTTTCTTAATATAAAAACCCAGAAGTGGAATTGCTGGATCAAAATGCATGCTCTTTAAAGCTTTCAACACATATTTTATAGCCAGGTTTCAAAAGCAAATCAGTAAAGATGGCACAAATCTTTTTCAATAATGACATCGCATAATTTCAAGCAAATATATTCTAATTCAGAATGCATTAAATAGAAGCACTAAAGTAGCAAGATATTTTTCTTTAGTTAAAGGACTGATTTTCTTCTAAGGCTCTACTTCCACTTCAGTGTGCTGGCTATTCAACTAATCTGAATAGGTATTAGGGTGGTGAAGTAACAGCTATGTTAAAATCTGTTCTCATCTCACTTTAATTAGATGAAATAAATTACCACATGTACTAAAAATAGTTCACTGCTCTGAAACCCAATGCCTGTTTGCCAGAACAATATTAGTGATGCATATTCTATGCATTCTTTCCCCAAATATGGCATCTGCCATGCACAAAATTCAGAATGGACGCCACCAGATACTTGAAATAACATTCTCCTTTTAAATATTTTTAAAAGACAAAATGGATCCAGTTACTTTCATAAAACAGAATGTACTGAAACGGAGTATTCCAAACTTTTATCACTCATTGTTTTAACTGACCAAAAAGATTGTGAATCTACTTATAAACTTTATACTGGTAGGTTCTGATGAAAGTCCTAAAATGATAATAAGCATATCACACCAAATTTATTTGTCCAATTTCCCTAATGCATAAGAGTGATTTGACAATATAATGCTTTAAAATGTACTTTTCTTCTCTGACAATTGTAACAGAAGAGAATTAATAGAATAAACTATTTCAGGCAATTTTAAGACTACACATTATAAATATAAGAAGGTGCTACATAATCACTTGTTTAAATCAAATTCATATGCCAAAAATTAAGAAAATATTAAATTTCATAAGGAATGTTAAAGGTACGACTATCAAAGAAACAGAACTGCAAGCATTTTTCACCTGTTGTTTCAAAAAAGATTTATGTTGTGCTTAATTAAAATTTTATATCAAATATAACAAATACCAAATATCAAAGCTGAAAATAATGCTAGAAGTGAGACAGGTCAGAGCAAAGCTTTTAAAACCTAATGAAACCTATGTCAAGCACTTTTTAAAAAAATACATATATATATACCCATTTAAAAAGAAACTTTCTAATTAAGATACCCTTCTTAAGACAGAACTCCAACTATTTTATATTATATGATACTGTTACTGGATTGCAGCTGGTGACCTATAAGAAATAAATTGATGGTTAAAATACTATGACCTTGGAAATGTACACTAACCTTCATTATCCAAAAGAGTGCTCAAAACCCACAGAAAACCCACAGAAAACGAACCTTTTGAAAGCTTTGTTTCTTCTACCACTTTGGTTAGATGCCCCTCGACGATCAGCTTCTCTGCCAAAGAAAACAAACGTTACTATCCAAGCCCAAACCGAGTAGCATTTCCCTGAGCGGGGCAGTGTAACACATTCCATGACCAAATTTAAAGATGATAATATTACTCCCATGACTAGGCTTGTACAAAAACTTGAAGCTGGAAGGAGAACTAAGAAAACTCAAACTATAATAGAGCAATGAGATTAATGGAGAAATCTGGAGGTAGGGGGACAATTTGTCTTTTATTTTCTTTAGTTTTTACCGTATCTAAAAAGCCTAGACCTTTTAAAAAAGGACTCAGAACAAAGAAAGAAACCCTCTTTAAATCAAGGATAAGAAGTTGAAATAAAGGAATTCTGAGAAAATATTTATTTAAATAAAGAATATAAATTATGTTATACCAATAGTTTACTTTTCCCTATTGATACAATTCAGCAGAGATGCACATATGACATGCTTCAGTAAAATGAATCATTTTTAAAGATATTAAAACAAATACTGCTTTGTTTTGTTTTATAGGGGATTCTCTAAATGTATAATGTAGCTTCTTTATAATTTACTTAAATTCAGATCTCCATATTCTACATTTCATTGAGAAGGATATCTATTCTGTATATTCCTTTATTTAATCCTGTATGTCAGTTGGTCTCCTTGAATTTACACTTACGCAGTATGTAAAGTCATTTCTCTATTCCTTCACTCTTCAACCCAATGCAGCTTGGTTTACGCCCACCACTCAACCACTTAACCTGTTCCAAGATTACTGTAACCTCTTTTTCCCCCCTCCAAGTTGTCATAGAACCATAAAAACTCTCAACACTGTCAAACATATCAGGTAATCCATCACATTATATATCCCTGTCCGTTCTTCCCCCAGCCCTTTAATCTTTCTGCTCTAGTCTGGGCTGTATCCAAAATCCCCTACCCCCAGAACCTATATCTTTCTCATCCTGTTTTATTCCCTTGTTTTAATGTAACATATCCTCAGTTAATTTCCTGAAGGGGTTGACAGAGGTAAACGCTTTGACTTTGTTCCTCTGAAAATATTAGTGTTCTACTCTCACATTTGACCGATGGTTAGACTAGATACACAATTCTACAGGAAATACTTTTCCTTCAAAATTTTGAAAGCATTGTTCTACTGTCTTCTAGCTTCAAATGAGATGGTGAGTCCTGTTCCTCAGTATGCATGGTAGAGACTTCTTGTGCTCAGCAAAGTCGGCTGTGCTTGCCCTTTCTGAGCACATGGGGGACTGCATGTTCCAAACTCCCTAGCACTAAGGGAGGTCCACATGACTGGTTCTAGCCAGGGCCAAAGTATTTAAGAAAGAGTAGGAATTTTCTATTCTCCTATCTTCTTTGCTGAGATGGCAAAATTCTTTATCATAAGATGGTAAAGGCTCCGTGAACTTAGATCCCTGAATAACAACATGAAACAGTGTTCTCTCCTTCACCATGGACATGTAGCATGAGTGCAAAAAAAATATTTGTTGAATTAAGTCATTTAGATTTCAGAAGTTTATTTATTGCTATATTATAATTCAGTTTATTATGACTAATAGAGTAGGAGATCCTTTGTTTCTCTTTGGCCATTTTCAGAATCTTCTCTCTATCCCTGGTGTTCTTAAATTTCATATACTCAGAACATGGTCTTTTTCCTTTTCTTTCTTTTTTTTTTTTTGAGGTGAAATTCACATAACACAAAATAATCATTTTAAAGAGAACAATTCAGTGGCATTTAGTACATTCACAATGTTATGCAACCACAACGTCCATCCAGTTCCAAAACATTTTCACCACCCCAAAAGGAAACCTCATGCTCATTAAGGGTTTACCTCCCATCCTCCCTTCCCAGCCCCAGCCATCACTCATCTGCTTTCTCTCTGTGCATTCCTATTCTGGATATTTCATCTAAATACCATCACACAATATGTAAATTTCTGTGTCTGGCTTAGTGTGTGTGTTCTAAAATCTACTGTGTTGAGCATTCAGTGCATCCTTTCAGTTTAGAAGCTCATTATCTTCAATTCTGGGGAATTACCTTCTATTCTATTTCACTGATAAATTCTTCTCTTTTTCATTCATCCTCTTTTCCCACTTTCTCCCTTCCCACACTCTGGAAATCTTATTATTCAGATGTTAGATCTGCAGGATCAACTCCCTAATTTTCTTAAATATCCCCCACTTTTTTTTCTTAAATAAAACCTCAAGCCCACTCTTGTCTTTTTTGTTATATTTTCTGGAATATTTCCTCTACTTTCTCTTCTAACACCAACTCAAAAAGATATATGCACCCCCACGTTCATTGCAGTATTATTTACAGTAGCCAAGATATGGCAACAACCCAGGTGTCCAATGATGCATGAATGGATAAAGAAATATATATATTACAGCCAGAAAAAAGAATGAAATCTTGCTTTTTGGGACAATACAGATGGACCTTGAGGGCATTATACTAAGTGAAATAAAGTCATACAGAAAAAGACAAATACCATATGATCTCAATTACATGTGGAATTAAAAAAAAAAAAAACCAACAAGCTCATACATACAGAAAACAGATTGGTGGTTGCCAGAGACAGGAGGCATGGAGGTGAGAGAAATGGGTGAAGGGGATCAAAAGATTTAAGGAAAAAAAAAAGGTCTTAGGCATAATGCAGAACACAAAAGCCATATGTGAAAGGACAGAGAGATCTGATCTCATATAAATTAAAATTTTCTGATCAAACTCACTGTAAACCTAGGTGAAGGGCCAGTGACAGACGTGGAGAAAATATTTGAAAAATAAAGAGCAGATAAAGGGTTATTATTCATTCATTCATTGAACAATTAATTAGGGGGAACCTACTATGTGCCAGATACTCTCCTAGGTGCTGGAAACATTAGAATGAACAAATGACAAAATTCCTGCACTACTGGTTCTTATGTTCTAATTGGGTGAGGAGGGAGGGATGATAAATAAATGAGCAGTATGTCAGATGGAGGTTATGTAGAAAAATAAAGCACGGAAGAAGGAAAGGGAGCATGGGGATGGAAAACACGTGAGGCCCTCCAAAAATGAATGAGAAAAAGTCAAACAACACAGCAGAAAAGGGACAAAGAATAACAACATTGAATTCACAGGCCAAGAAAAGCAAATGTCCAGTAAATGTGAAATTTATGGTCTACCCACTGAAATATGTCATGGCATTATTGGCTCATCAGTTTGGCAAACATTTAATACCAGGAGGGGCGAGTGAGTAATCTTGTACCCTTCTGGTGGGAGTGTAAATTGCTATCATTTTCTTTTAGAGGGCATTTTGACAGAACTTATCCAAATGGTGAAAGCACATGTCCTTTGACCCATAGCCCCTATTCCGTGTATTACTCTGGAAAGAGACAACTGTACAAAGATTTTCAATGCAGCATTGTCTCTATTTAGGAAGGAAGTGGAATACAAAATTTTTATAGTTCTACCAAGAAAAAAAATGTGTTAATCTTTAAGATCTCTGTCAATAACAACAAAAATTCATTTTAAATAGTATTAACTACCTGCTACATTTGCATAATTTCTAAATGTTGATGCCTAGTCTAGCTGTCTCTCTCAGGTCTCAGAACACTACTGTCTAACTACTTCACAAACATTTTCATCCAGAAATCCCTCAGTAACTTCATCTCACCATGTCTAAAATGGAATTTCTCTTCCTTTCTCTTGGATGGATTTGGTATCTCTCCTTGTCCATAGTCCGTCATTCCTATCTCTAAGAAGCTATACTGCAGCTATCTATTTTTGTCTACCTTTCCCTACATACTATGAACTCTGAGGAATACATTCATTCCTTCAAATATTTACTCTGTACCAGGTACAATACTAGGTACTCCTCATGGATTATTACCAAGATAAATGTGATAAATCAGCAATTTAGAGTCTAGTGGAAGCTGGGAGGTATCTCATCAATAATTTAATTCCCAACACAATTCTGACACATAAAACAACGTTTCACAAATGTTACATGAATATAGAAAATAACAAAATAATATAAAAGCAGACTTTGAAAGTCATTATAATCTTTCTCTAGTATGTTGAATATCTAAGTAACCCCCTTGTTTAAAAAATTCTAAGCACACCTTAGAGTAATTTATTGCTCAAAATGCTTACCCTTAGAACAAAATCTGAAGTCCCTACCATGACCTACAAAGTCTACGTGATCTAGCCCATGGGTCAGCCAACTACAGCCCCACAGGGCCAAATGCAGCTTGCTGTCTGTTGGGTAAGTAAGGTTTTAGAGGAGCACAGCCAGGTCCATTCATGTACATATTGTCTACAGCTGCTTTCCTCTACAACAGCAGAGTTTAGTAGCTGCAACAGAGGCTTTATAGCCTGCAAAGCCTAAAATATTTACTATCTGGCCCTTTATTTAAAAAAAAAAAAAAAGACATTTTTATTGTTCTAAAACTCCAATTTAAGACCAGTCCCAGTTTTCATAGTTTCTATCCCACACACTCCCTCCCAGGACACATGTACACCTCACTCAGCTTAGTCCGAAATCTGTTCAAATCCCACATGCTACCTTTTAGCTACCTATAGTCTTACATTCTTTTATTTTTCTTCAGTGACTTTATTACTACCTGACATATTATTAGTTTATTAGTTTTTGTTTCCTCCAAAGAAGGTAAACTCCATGAAGGCAAAGTTTTCCCTATCTTGTTCATTTCTGTACCCCCGATGGCTAAAATAAGGCCTGGTATTTATCTGTGGAATGAATGAACATCTATTTTTAAAGGGATGAAATATGGAAAAATTATTTGACTATTTCCTCATTCTAAAAAACTAAGAATTTGCAAGATGCTTTTGCACAGTACTAATATCAAAGTGCTAAATAATAATTACCTCCTGCTATTGTCACTATTGAAATTATTTAAGGTCATATTCTCAAATCTGGTGAATCATCAGTGGCCTGTAATTAAATAACTGAGGAAAAGGGGCACCTGGGTGGCTCACTCAGTTAAGCATCTGCCTTTGGCTCAGGTCATGATCTCAGGGTCTTGGGATCAAGTCCTGCATCAGGTTCCTCGCTCGGTGGGGAGTCAGTTTCTCCCTCTCCCTCTGCCCCTCCTTCCCACCTGTGCTCTCTCTCGCTCTCTCAAAGAAATAAAATCTTTTAAAAAAATTTTTAAAAAAATAACTGAGAAAAAGAACATTTTTTAAAAAAGTTTCTGGGGCACCTGAGTGGCTCAGTCAGTTAGGCACCCAAATCTTGATCTCAGCTCAGGTCTTGATCTCAGCATTGCGGGTTTGAGTCCAGTGTTGGGTTCCATGTTAGGCATGGAGCCTACTTTAAAAAAAAAGTTTCTAACCAGGTCTTGAAAGAGCTATTTGGCTTGGCACAACTGAAAGATAAAGTAGAGGATATTCTTTCTTTTTAAAAACTCCTTCTTTTTGAGGGATATTGTAGAGAGATAATTATTCATTTTCTCCTATATTAAAGCCATACTTTAAAAAAAATTATTTATTTATGAGAGAGGGAGAGAGAGAGAGAAAGTGTCTGCATGCATGAGCATGAGGGGGGACAGAGCTGAGCAGGGAGCCTGACGCAGGGCTTGATCCCAGGACCCTGAAATCACCACCCCAGCCGAGGGCAGACACTTAACCACCTGAGCCACCCAGGGGCCCTAAACCATACTTATTTATTGTGAAAAATAACACACAGAAAGGGACACAAAACACAAAAGTATAGGTTAATAAATTTTTTAAAAGCAAATGTTTATATGGCTACAACTCAAATCAAGAAACAGAACCTAACCACAACCCCCTAAAGCTTCCCACAATTCCCTTTCCAATCAAAACCCCATAAAAGTAACTACTATCTTGACTTTATGGTATTTAATTACTTGCATTTCTTTATGGTCACACTACCCAAATGTGCATGACTAAGTAGTATAATTGTAGTGGTTTTGAACTTCACATCAGTAGAATACTACAGTAAGTATTCTTTTGTGTCAGCCTTCTTTCATCAAATATGCCTCAGTGTATATTTATCCATTTGACCACTGAAGGTCTTTTGGGTTATTTCCAATTTTGAACTGTGAATAATGCTGCTGTGAATATTCTTCCATTTGTACCTGAAAAGTATGTGCAGGCATTTCTGTAGGGAACCTACCAAGGATTAGAACTGATGGGCATTGTAAGTTTGACATTTGAGAACCATCACCTAAGCAGTTTATTTAGTCAGAAAACATCTGGTAGAGTTGCAAAAACTGTCAAATCTGGTCAAAGACTGAACAGAACCAAATTTATTTCTTGGGTGATAAAAATCAATTATGTACTAGTTATATTACTGTGTGGCACAAAATAAAAAGCAGTGCATTCAATAGAAGTGGAAGGAGCACAAGTGTGCCTAGACTGGATTAAATTCTTCAAGCTAAAGAGCTCCTTTCTCACATGATAGCTACAACTAACTGAAAGCAGAATATAAACTCAAACAGAAATATCAGATACTGATGTCAGCTGCATAGGGATCTTAACTGACAGAAGAGCAGATGAATATAAAAGAACTACATAATCTGTTATTTCTAACAGTCAACCTGGAAAATATCTTTAACGTCTCAAAGTTAGATTCTATTGAAAAAATAATGTTATCACTTGGGCATCAAGATAATGTGCTGGGGACCAAATTTTCTAAATGGCATATGTACTAGTAATTAAAAAGTTAAAGAGTCTTTAGATTGTTAGGAACATATTACTTTAACAAGAACAATAAACCTGTTATCAGTCAGCTTTCACTGCCTTGTGACCAGGGCTAAAAGGGGAAAACAAGTTACTTCAGCAAGAAAGCTCCTACTAACACTCTCTCCAACTTCACCGTAACTTTTGAACCTACTAGTGAACATGTATTTCGGTGTGGCAGGCATTACTTAGAGTGCTTAGTAAATATGATCTCATTTAATGCTCATAATAACCCTATGAAGTAGGTACTACCATCCCATTCTACAAATGAGGAAAATGAGGTTTAAAGGTTATACTGCCTGGAGTCCTACTGCTAGTGAGGGACCAAATGAGAATTCATATCAAGGATCCTCTGATCCAATTCTACACATCATAGATGAAAATGAGCTACAGTCACCTAAAAGGTCATTTAAAGGAAATATAGCAAAGAAACTGAGATTAGAATTAACATCAAATACAATCAAAGTAAAAATTAACCATCAGCATTCAACATCAAGCCCACCATTTATTTCCTTCACAGAGTAGCAGTTCACAAAGTAGAAACAGAACTTTATAATCTCACAGGGGACGCCTAACTTTAATAATACAGACTTTCACAAGGTTATTCGTTTCTGCAGCAAAATAAAATTAGCTAAAGCAATTCCTGCTATAGAAGATAGTCTGCCCTCTCATAAAAAACAGTTTCAGAAGCTACTTGTTCTAAAACCTAAGAATAAGGAAGTACAAAAGAGAAAATAATTGATAATTTTCTTTAGAGCAACAGGCAAATTTTATTTTTTGATTTGAATTCAATTAATTAACATATAGCGTATTATTAGTTTTGGAGGTAGAGTTCAGTGATTCATCAGTTTTATATGATACCCAGTGCTCATTACATCACGTGCCCTCTTTAACGTCTGTATCGGTCAGTGTGGGGGTATTTATACAAAAAATCCCTGAGAATTAAGGACAGACTGAAAGTAAAGGATGAACCAATTTCAAGAATACAGAAACAGATCTGTTTTAAAGAAAGTAATGATCTACATGTCAAAACACTTTTGGCATAAATTTAAGACTATCTTCTGTACAGTTACACTGGGAGAAAACCTGGTAGAAATGTTGGAAAGCTAGCCAACTGGGAAAATGATTGGTACAAATAAACACCAAACAAAAACCTTCCCATATATCCTAGATTGGACAACTACTCTGAATTAAGAAACAAAGAATTAGCGACATCTAATTTAAATTCAAGAGTTTTCCTATAGGGGCGCCTGGGTGGCTTAGTCAGTTAAGCGTCTGCCTTCAGCTCAGGTCATGATCCCAAGGTCCTGGGATCGAGCCCTGAATCGAGTTCTCTGCTTAGTGCGGAGCCTGCTTCTCCCTCTCCCTCTGCCTACTGCTCTGCCTACTTGTGCTCTCTGTCAAATAAATAAATAAAATATAAAGAAAAAAAATAATTTTCCTATAATGGGGACATAAATTACTAAGGGCAGGGAACCACACCAAGTGTTTCCTATTCTTTGTCATAAATAAACTGCTTTAGCTTAGAGAAATAAAAGTTTAAAAAATGAAAATTAAAAAATCTGTTTCAAGTAGAATATGTAATCAGGCTTTTTATTCCTGAGATTGTTCAGAGGCTGATCTCATAGAGTGATGAAAAGCTAACAGTCACAGAGCAACACTGATTCAGTGCATTACACCAAATAAGGCAATTTTTATGTGAGAGCAAAGTCCTAAGAGAAAGGAGGGAATGAGACAAACATATACAGTTAATGACTGTAATTTCAAAAGGGGATTCGGAGGCGGGGAAAAAAATTTTTTTTAAATCAGAAAAAAAAATAGTAAGACACAACATATTAACAGAATTAGACTTCTGCCTAATAATAAAAACCATTAAGTCTCGTAGTAACCATGGATTAAGAATACGAAGACATGATGTTTATTCCAGGGCACTTGTTAACTCAATCACCAGAAGGAAGATGTCCTTTGGGATGGAGACAGTTTGTTTATACAAAGCAGACCTCAGAAGAAAGTTTCTCTGGTACCCAGCTGGGATACCTCTGCCCTCACCCAAACAGTAGCAAAAGGAATTAAAAGTGCAGGCAGCAGTCCAGAGAAGGGAGTATTTCACTCTATGCCCATGCAGTGAGTCTCTATGACCTGAGATTCTCCAACTTCTACCCTTCATCTTTGCACTCAGCATATAAGTCAACCAAATGACAGAGGTCACAGGATATATATGAAACAGATTTAGAGGTACACAATCTGTTAACTCAAAAAGCATCTTCAGCAGAACACAATAGTCTCAACATATTTGTTAAGTTTACATGGTAAACCTTGAGTAACTAAAATTTGCAGGGAACATGGAATGTGGAATTCTGCTTAAATCAAACTTCATGCCCAAATCCCTGAAGAGAAAATACTGCTAGAGATTTTTAGCAAGTTTTATTAAAGTTACTTGTTAATTCTAGATTTTATACGGTAGATTTTTACACAGAAAATTTACTTCACAGTTCTGGAATTATGTAAAAGGTTATATTTAAATCTGTTCAAAATCTAATCTCTCTGCCTGGATTAAAAGCTTTTCTCTTAAAAGAGAATTAAGAAGAAACAGTCTCTTTTACCATAAAAGGAAAACAAATTGAAATGTGTTCCAACTCATTTAATTTCATCAAAATCACCTTATAAATGGAGACAGCCAACAACTAAATCGTTCTCTTATGGATTCATATGTGTAAACTGAAAAAAATCTGTTAATACATTAAAAATAGACATGATGAATCCCACAGAAGTGAATTATTTGCTTTCTTTCTTTTTTTTTTTTTCTTTTCCAGAGAGAGAGAGAGGAGTAGGAGGGGCAGAGGGAGAGGGACAGAGAGAATCTGGAGCAGACCCCGCACCGAGCACTGAGCCCAACATGGGGCTCAATCTCACAACCCTGAGATCATGTCCTGAGCTGAAATCAAGAGTTGGATGCTTAACCAATTGAGCCACCCAGGCACCCCTGCCTTTTAATTTTTAAAACACAAGGTTAATTGGATTATACAACAAGCACGGTAAATAATGAGATCTAGACTTAACATCTGCTTTTTAAATGACTGGAAATAAGGGGCACTTAGCTGGCTTAGTTGGTAGACCATGCAGCTCTTGATCTCAGGGTTAAGTCTGAGCCCCATGTTGGGTGTAGAAATTACTTAAAATAAAAAAAAACTTAAAAAAAAATAAACAGAAGACTGGAAATAAGAATATGAAGTGTCACTGTTCACTGAACATTTCAAAATCATAAATCAATTCAAGATGGCTATCAATAAAAAAAATGGCAAAAAAGTTTGTGTGAGATTATAAAAACATAATCCAAAATTGTTTCAAAAGTTCACTTCTGTATAATTTATGCTGAATTTGCCTTGCTCACCATATTACTTATTAAACAAAACAATTTCTATACCGGTATTATTTTATAACCGGCAACTTGTTACAAAATAATGAAAATATCCCTTCTGACAACAAATCAAACCAGAATTAACTAAGTATGCCAACTCTGGCTATCCAAATATAAGGAGCCAACAGATTTGGAATCCTCATTAACCAAACCCTTGCTACTTGTTACCAAAACTCGGGAACTGAACAGATTCAGATAATGGGCTATATCCCTAGATACATGAATTTACATCCAAACTTCCTCTGTTGGCACTTAGGGACCCAATGGATTCAGACATCTAGGAATACTTGCATTTTATTTTTTTGTTCTTTGGTTCACTCTTTGTCCACAAGAAAAGGATTTTATATTATCATTTTCCCCTCTGTACCACATTTAACATTTTCCCCATGCTATTACATAGTTCTCATAAACATAATTTTATTAGCTAATAACCCCCCCCCCCATTGAGGGGATTGCTATAATTTACATAACTTCTGCTCTATATCTGAATGTTTACCGGTCCATTTGGCTCTCGTAACTATGACACAATAAAAATCTCCAAACATGTTTTTCTTTTTTTAAAAAAATATTTTATTTATTTATTTGACAGAGAGAGTGAGTGAGCACAAGCAGGGGAGCTGCAGGCAGAGGGAGAGGGAGAAGCAGGCTCCCTGAGAAGCAGGGAGCCCAATGTGGGGCTCGATCCCAGAGCCCTGGGATCATGACTTGAGCTGAAGGCAGACGTTTAACTGACTGAGCCACCCAGACGCCCCTCCAAATATCTTTTTCTTAATGTGAAACAAACGTCGTTCTATATTACAACTATAGCTAAATATTTTACACATTTTATAATAATACTTTAAATGATTTTTGCAAATTGCAATTTAGTCTTTTTTTTTATAGTTTTCTATTCTTATTACTTTGGGCTCAAAATACAAGTCACAAAAATTTTAATAAAATAAACATTAAAAATGGTCATATGTAATAAAACTAAGTATAAAATCAGTCTCCTAAAGATTTATATTTTAGACTCTATATTCTGCTTTTAGCTGGTTTCAGTGGATACCAATTATTTTGTCCCAAATCCCTGTGCCAATTTCCCATAAAACTGAAATTTAGTAATAAGATAAAAAAAACATGGGCTAATCTTTGCTTTATGAAAAAGTTTTAAAGGACAAGATATATGCCATATTTATTAAATAATTTTCCTCAAAATAGAATTAAATTGACATTCAACATCACTGTCTCTAAAATGGACAAAAACAGAAGCTCTTCTAAAACTATTAAATGAAATTCCAGGTTTCCTTAAGACATCTCCAGGGAGTATAACATTTGATCTACTGCATTTGTCTGCTATAATTACCAGGTGTGGCCCTTATAAGCCTCAAGTGCTCCTGAGATTGTGTGTGGGGGAGGAGAGAGAACCACATATGCTTGCACGTCCACAGATGAACTCATGAGCATAAAAACATGAGAAGTCGCTCGTTTCAAAAAGAGAGCGAACAGGAAGAGAAAAATGCTCAACAAAATGTATTGTATGTCTGGTAGGAAAAATATAGATGTCATCAATAAATCTTTTATTACACATAGTGACCTTTAATTATCACTAAGACCAAAAGAATATCACAACCTCATGATTTAAGCAGCCACGTGACTGATTTTCAAGTAAGAGGGAATTCATGATACTTTCACTCGGAATTCAGCAGAGGTCCAAATCACCTCAAAAGCCAACCTATCCATCTTTATTATTAAAGACAGCCTTTCCAAGGGTAGGTGGTTGATGTCAGACTGTAGAACAATCTATTGTTACTCCTTCCCTAAAAGGTCCTGCTGCCCTAAGGGCCATCTTCAGATCTGAGTGCCCAAACAAAATCACTGTTTTCATGGCTTCATTTAATCATTTAAGAAATTTATTTAAGAACTTCAAATGCAAATCTGATAGAACTAGAACTTAAATAAAACAGGCTAATGTTTAGGTGCTTGACATTCCATTTTATTCCCTGCTCGACAACAATTTTTATTTAAAAGCCTGAAACTTCCTCCTTTTTTTGGTGGGCAATACGAAATCCATCTTTGAAGGCAAATGCCACAAAAATAATTTTTTCAAAAGAGAGAAGCCAAAACAGTATGAAAAGTATTGCTGCTGTCTGAAGATGGCCCTCTGCACTTCTACCATAACAAACACATTGAGATCTTCATTTTTCCTCTCATTTTTTCAATTTTTGCCCCTGACTTCATTAAAATCAATGTGAAAAATACTCTGTACTCACTCTGGCATTCTATGAATTGATGAATAAAAGTGCAGTCCCCGCCACTCTTTGAAAGCAAGTGCTCTAATAAAGAAAGAAACACCTTTAAGGATATAGTTTGTTGCTGTTTTTGAAAACCAACAGCAAAGGTAGGAAAACTGAAATGTATTAACATGAGTAACTCTGAATAAGATTCATAAAAGTTTAATATATTTTTAATATTAATAGCAGACATATTTTGGAGTTAAATAAAGCTAAATGACTGAAAATTATAATTATATAATCATTGATTTGTATCCTGAATGGTTAGCTTTTAAAGGTGCAGTTTCTATCCAAAGAGCTCAAGAAAACCACAGATATATTGCTTTAAAAAGCTTCTTCCACTTTTAAAATACACCTTTCTCCATGACAGCTTAATAAATACCTGTAAATAATTTTTAAATTTTATTATTTGTTCTTACTGAATTAATTCTCAAATAACTGTCTTCTAACAGTCCCTCTTCAAAGCTATTCTTCTTAGTTAAGAGGCAAAAGATAAATATTTTAAGAATACCATGAAAAAATGCCTTAAAAATTTTAAGACACTGATGCAACATTTCAATTTTTAGGCTTTCATTTCACAAATAACCTTTCCCTTTGAGTCATTTAATCTGTACTTTATATACTCTCAAAATATTACATTGTTTATCTCCACCCAAATGATTAAAGTCAATGCCTATGCATTTTAAAATAAGAGCCTGGAAAATGGTTTTGCTCAGGTCAAACAGAATTTGTTTTGTTTTGTTTTGTTTTAATGAGTGGAGAGAATCAAAACCTAACAGGAGTTTAAGAAAAGTTTCAACCCTTTTCTTAAAATAATCTTAATTTACATTGATTCAAAGAGTTAACTTCTGAATCTGGATAACATCCTTCAATTACATCTCTGGATCTTTCAAAACTACTAAATAGACTTTGGAAGTTCAAGTGCTAAAAATATATCCCAATATGATGACTATCTGGAAGGTGTGAAAGCGCTAAAAGCTGTCAAAGAGAACATAAGTTAGTACCACTCAGCCTGTGAAAGCCTCTTTTCTTTTCTCATTTCAACCCACCTCACCCCTCATCATCTCAACTTTGCTTGAGAGGCAGGCATCTCCTACTCTGATCACATTACAACTTCTATTGACATCCTTACTGATGCCATCTCCTTTACCTTCCTGCTGAAATCGTCATTCTCTATCTACTTACATGGTGTACAGAGCCTCTAGTCAACAGTTATATATATATGTGTGTGTGTATAGTTGTATATAATTGTATAGTTGTATAGTTACACTACACAAAAATACACTATAGTCCCAAAAAGGAAAGAAAAGAAAAAAAGGCTAGCTGCCAACAGAAATTAAAAAAAAAAAAAGTCTAATAAATAGCATTTGCTGATTGGAGCCCAGAAATCCAAAACAGAAGCCCTCAGTTAAACAGTAATTACCATGATCAAAGTTTGTTTTACATAAATCCTACCTAAGCCATGATAACATTTTCAGAACTCCAACTATACAACATCATGGTTAAATAAGAAAACTCATTTGAAACCAAATTTTAACCTAAAGGACTTAATAGAACTTACATGAAACAAAATTTTGGACTATCATCACAGGACTTTAGATGACATTTATTACTGCAGCACATCCCACCGTTACTCACTAAGCCCCGAATCACCCTTTCCTCTACTCTCATTTTAATATCTGGACTCTAGATTAAAATATTTATTATACTAGTTTAGATAAAATGCAAGATAAATATAAATATATATATATATGACTTCTAAAAAGGCATTTTCTAAGATATAAGAGGAAAGTCTTTCAGATAGTATATGTAAAAGATTTGGGTCATGACACTTTTAATACTTCATTACTTGAATTCAGCCCCTTGGGAATTCACTTTGCCAAAAGTATAAAAGATGTCACTGATAATGCAAAGAGATCAGATACTTAAGGTGGGGGAAAAGGGGAGGCATGTCTAAGATCCCAAATAGGGCTGTGGAAATGTAAAGGAAAGACAGATACAGAAACAAAAGAGAGAACTGTGATACTTAAAATGTGTTTTATTTATACACGATTTTCCTATAAATTTTGATTTTCTATACTACCTGTGCTGTCCAATACACATGCTCAATACACATGTGGCTACTGAGCCCTGAAAAAATGGCTAGTTTGAATTGAGATATGTTGTAATTGTAAAATAAATATACACTGGTTTCAAAAACTTACCAAGGAAAAAGGAATGTGAAATACTTTACTTATAATATTTTAATATTGATTACATGTTGAAATTATATTTTTGATATAGTGGGTTAAAGTAAATATATTATGAAACATTATGAAAACACATTATTAACACTTCACCTGTATCTTTTTATATTTTTAATGTGGTTATCAGAAACTTTTAAATTATATATGTGACTCTCATAATATTTCTATTAGAGCTTTTCTATACTAAGATACATTCGAATTATGCTTATCAGATAAGATACAAAAACATTTATAGTATAAAACCTGTGCCTATATCAGCTACTTTAGATTTTAGTAATTTCAAAAATAGAGTTTACTAGAGAAACAGCATTAATCTTAACATCTCCAGATATTTAAAAAATATTCTCTTAAAACTATACTTTTTTCTCTCTCTACTATTTAAAGAGTAATTTTAGATAAAGTCATATCTGATAGCATATTGTGGCTATGGACTTTGGTAATACTGGAATGCTTGATAATTGGTTTGTTATTATATAACAAATGATTCAGAACAGACTCATCTTATTCCAAAATCCACTCTGTACTAAATCTGGTATAATGAAGCTTTTGTGCATATCAAGATATTTACTATTTCATTTCGTTAAAGATATACTGCAGGTGACTCACACTACTCAATTTATCACCACTAAAAAACCAAACACACCAGTAGGGAAAAAACAATCATGGTAAGAAGTACCCTAAAGTATCCAAAATATCTTATTCAGTCTAAAATCAAGGAGTCGTCTCCAACTATTCTCATCTAAATCAATTGGAATTGGCAAAAAAATTTAAGCAGTAATCTGACAACTCTAAAATAATATAAAGATGATTTAGTGTATATAAAGGGATTCTCTTAAGTGAAGCAAGGGCATGTTCCCAGCTTGAGTTAACACTAACATTATTAATAAATACATGCTTAAATCGAAACGGTGATGAATTGGAATGAAAAGTGCTCATGCCAGAAAGGGGAAAAAAAGCAAATAATGACAACAAAAAATAAAAATTTGTTTAACAATGACAAGCTTTTAGAAGATGAGGATTAAGTCATTTCATATATGTTTGCTAAATACAATTAATAAATAGAAATTAGTAATATTAGTAATGAATATAAACTACACCTTTAAAAATTCTCAAATTGAAACTCAAACTGGTGTTCTAAAATGTAGATGTATTTTATAAAACACATATAGTCAAATAACAATGATTAATGACAATAACTTTTAATTTAGAAATTTCAAGATTTGTTACAGAATATATGCAATATTAGGTCTTGAGCTTATAGCTCACATATACGTGATTACTTGAGCCTATCTTTCCGGTTCCGGATTAAAAACCAACCACACAAAAACAAGAACCAAAAAACACCTCCTAACTTTACCAGAGTTGGCTGCTGCCCCAAGAACTATAAAGATATCCCCTGATACATGAAAAAGATATTAATAAGAAGTTCTGAGTATTGACCTATCTTCCACTAACTTTGGTATAAAAACTAAGATGAGAGGTACACAGATTTGTAAACACAGAAAATAATTTTATTCATTCTGTACTTCAAGCACCTAATGCAGATCTGGCACATAGCTGGTGCTCAAATAATGTTGGATGGATGGAAATGGGGGAGGGTGCATGGGGATCTTCACAACTGAAGGAATGTACAAGCCTTTGGGTAAAAAGTGCCCCATGCAGTAACAGGAAAACCAAGAGTAGCTACACATTTTGGCAAGAGATAATGCAAGCTATCCAGAAAGACGGGTCACAGTAAACTAATCATTAACAATAAATGATCTTTCAGATAGCAGAAATGACTGACCCTGTTTTTTCTGATTAAAGAAACAGATGTGTACAGTATAAAGAAAGCAGTTTCTATGACATATCCAAGAGCTCAATGGGCTGTTAAGTAAACTCTTGGCCAGGGATAGGGCAGGACACAAACATTAAAACTGGAGGCCCAATATCCTCAGGAAACAGTACCTGATGGAAGAAAATTGTAGTAGAGTTCTTTGAAAAATATACTGGGGGAGAAAGCTATACTATGCTATATAAACCAATGTTAAAGTTGAACGTTATCATTTTCCTGTTATTTGAAGAGTTAAAATTTCCATATAACAAGGGATATCTAACCAAAAATCATAGCATTAAGAATTACAAAATACAGGGAAGCTTTTTTTTAAAGCTGGGATTCAGTGGTCTATGAACTGCGTGCTTTTCGTTCCAAACACTTAAAACCTTAAAACGCTGACCTCTCTATCCTGCTTAAATAGTAAAAGGATATCATGAAAGAAAAACATTTAAATTTTTTACACTACCTTTTTCTGTGCTCCCATTTATTTTAGGTAAGAAGTCATCAACTTGTATCCCTAGGATTAAGACAGTGTATCATTGCCTGATCAAAGAAAGTGTTACTTTAAAACTGGCCTCAAGTGTAACCATGGCATTCTGTATTCCTACTTACATTAAGACAGTATAGCACACTTCAAATTTGTTTTTAGAAGAAGGGTTCAACTGGCCATTTTCTATTGACTCAGAGAAAAAGCTAAAACTGCCTAGTAGCCTTCCAATGAACCTCAAAAGAAAAAGGGTCCTGCTGTGCATGTATTTTTCTTATTTAAATATCTCTAAGTAGAATGTCTCAGATGCAGAAATTTCATTTATCTCAAGGACTAAACAATGGTGCCCACTGGTGGCAATCAAGCATACTTTCAAAGGAAATTTTCTGAAAGACTGTTGATACTTTATACCTAAAACATAAAATATCCCTTCTAAAATAAATACCCCCTGAGAGAGTAAACATCAAAAGTTCAATGAAAAAATTCAGCTTTAAATAAGAAATATGGTAACACACCTACCTAAACTGCTGCATTCTTTAAGAGTTTTCTCCTGAAGATGTTCTAACCGTACTGTAAATAAAAGTCCAAGAAAAAGATATTTCACAGATAAAAGAAAAAAAAATCAAATCAAATCAACTTCTGGACTAGCTAACTTACCTTGTAAAGCTGTTAGCCTTTCATTGGTGAAGTCATTATCAGCTTGCAAAGCTTCTATTTTTGCCTGGAGCTCCTGTTCTTTTTCTTCCATTTCATCTATTTTATGCTGTAATTCTTTTTTCTCAGCTTGTCCCTTCTGTTGGATTTCTTCTTGTTTTCCCTCTGCTACCTGTTGAGAAAGAAAAAAATTTTCAGTTATTTCATAAAGTCTGAAATTGCTTTCAGAGGCCTATAGCAGGACTGCTTTTATTCACCATAAACTTCTAAGGAGAATATTCAATAGTATAGAACATATTTGTAAATGTCAAAATAATGTCAAAAGTGCTCTGCATTGAGGTCATGCTTCCCTATCACCTAGGAAAGAAAAACTTGTAGCAGGCAAACAGGCCTAATACATACAGATAAGGGGGTCAAAATGAAAAACTCCACAGTTTTCAAGAGGGAAATATGTAAGGTTTTCCCCTGAAATTACTATTGTTTAAATTAGTTTGTAAGTTCTAAAATGTAACTTACTCTGATATTTTAAACAAAACTGTGTTTAGGTGAAGGAATGATGATCATAAGCACTTTCCAAAATGACCTCCTTTTAACAAGACCAGTCTTTGAAACTATTACAGGTTCACTAACCACACAGAGAGGAGGTATGCCCTGGTCTTCTCTAACAAATACATATCTTCTAGCCACTCATTCCATGGTTTGAATTATTTAAAGATGGGTCTTCACAAACTGAGTTATAACATTTTAAATGATCAATTTGACATTACCTCTGGCCTCATCTGTCCTAATCCTAAATGTCCTATAGCTATAGGGAGCTGTAGCTGAAGCAGTTAATAACATCCCAGGAAGTTACAAGGGTCCATACAGATCACTCCAAGATTACTTCTGCGCTTGTTCCAACATAGTTGGGCTCTGCCTTTGGGGCTGCCCAAGGATAAGCAGATTCAAGTTTTTAAAAAGTCTAAATATCTGGGGGTTTGCTGATTTACATCTACTTCCTGTTATATATTAAAAGATGCCTGTTGGGAAGTACTATTTATTTCCATCCAGAGGAAGTATGTCAGCTTTTATAGACTTTCAATTATCTGTGGCAATGGGGTTTGGGCTAAATGGCACCTTATTTTTGCTACAAATTTCAACCATTACCAAATTTTACATCAACAACTATTCAGCAATACCTAACCTCTTAACTGTCCAGTGTGTTAGGGACAATTAACATACTTTCAGGTTGAGTAAATACATACCTTTAATTTATCAGATAAATCTTTAATCTCATTAACTGCTCCATTATATTTATTGGCTAATTCTCTTAATTCTTCCTGAGTCCGTTCATTCATTTCTTTAAGATGGGTACATTCATCTTCAGTATTACTCAGACTTCGCTGTAATTCAAGTTTACAGATAACTAATTTAGAATAAATGCACATTCTAAATTCAATTTCTAAAAAGTGTTAACTCTATGGGCTGTTCTAAATTAACATCTGCCCTGGCCTTTACATAAGAGTTAAACAACATAAGAATTTTAATTTACTTTAGGTACATGCTAAAACAGAAAATACAACAAAAAATTTGAAGAAAAACAAAACAACAGAAAGGGGGCAGGGGAGGAAAAGATGTTACTTTTATATAACTACTCTTTTAAAAGGCCACTGGGTATGACTGTAAGACTTGAAAATATTTTAAGCTATCAATTCCTGAAAGCAAGTTTGATAATATGCACAATCAACTTAATAAGAATATTAGAAGACAGCAAGCAATTTTCTTTCCTTGAATGTCAAATTAGTGACACAACAGTGAATTAGTTACTATGGGATGAGGCTATTTTAGAAACTATTACTACACCATATTCTATAGTTATACTATATATAGTATTTTTACTATTCAGTTTCCAATGGGCATTTTAATTAAATCCGGTAACAAATAACTTCTGTGATAATTTAGCAGTGGTTCAACGGAATGACCTACATTATCGATTAGGTTGTTTTTAAAGCAATGAGAATCACATTTGATTATTCCTAAAAGATCAAGAAAAGACCTCAGAGTTATTTTCTCTTTGACATCCAAAGTTAGACACAGTTTTCTTCTCTAGAGGATGGGTAAATAAGAACAGTGGTAAGGTTCTCCACCTTCAACTAACTAACCTCAATTGAAAGAAAAGCAAAATTAGGTGACAGGAGATCAATTCCCTGGCACATATCACAGTCCACTGTGTGAGAGGCTGAATCCTAAGCAGAATGCACACAGTAAGACCCCCTGATTAGGCTTTTATTTGCTTAGCCACTGAGTAGTGACACAAGCACCAGACTCACGTGGTTATGTTGAAAATTCCTAACAACGAAAACAGGATCCTACCTCTTCCCACTTGATAGACAGGAAATATTTCCTAGCTATATAATACTCAAGTTTAAAATGTCCTAGAATATTAGCAATTTTAGGCTAAAAAATTTAAATCACACTACCACTTTGTATTTGTTAAAATGAAATACCTCAACTTCTGAAAGTTTTCTAACCACTTCAATTTTCTCCTGAAGAACCCGCCTCAGGGACTCTTTGGCTGTCGTCTCGTAGTTGTGTTTATCCTCCTGTAATGCTATCAGTTCCTTCCGTAAACTATCTTCTGTTTGATTCTAGGATTAGAAGATATTTACAATTATAGCCGAGTAATTTTTTAAAGTATTTACCATTTGAAAAAATAACACATTATGACGCTCTTTGAATTCTATATTGAGGTACCTCCAAATACAAATAATGTTGGCCCTGTATTAACTGAAGCCTAATTTAAAAGTTGCATTGTAAATTATGCCTTCACAAATATATTAATCCACACTTCCAATAGAAAAAAAATGTCAAAGGAAATGGAGAATTTCTCTCAAATGTACAAAATGAATTAAGTCTCCTATCTGTCATATTCTCTGTAAGCCACAATATTTACATTTGTGGGCAAAAATAATCTCTTACTTTCAAAGGGGCCAAGCATTTTAAAAAAAATGGTTAAGCCAAAAGGAATAAGAGCAGCCTGAGGAAAAAGCTGATTCCAGCTCTGAGGCAGGAAATGTAGAAGATGAGTCTGGAACCCCTTGTCTAAAATGACAGCAGGAAGATATCAAAGTTTGCTGGGGTTCTACCGAAAGGACTCAGACACCAAAGATGGGATAATTTGAGCATCAGTAAGAACAACAAATGGAATAGGCTGAAACACACGAAATATATTTAAATCTAAGTTTGGGAAAAAAAAACACTTCATAGTCATTCTTTGGTGGGTGAGAAGGAACCAATTCATTACTTTGAAATCCAGTAAATAAATGGAGAAAATCACTTATCCTTCTTTTCCTAAAGAAAATGACTTCAGGGTAACAAAATGGTTTATGAGGGGGAATAGAAGTATTTACAGAAGTAATCCAACTAATAAATGAAGGAAAAACAGAACTACAACATCACCATGGATCTAGGCAAGGATCATCGGAAATTGCTAATATCTCAAAAAGAAAGACAACTAGACCTTATGGTGCCTTCTGGTGAAAGTACACAATACTATTCATGAAGTATTGTTGGCAAAAAACAGTTGAACCTAAATCAGATCAAATCTCTAGATCAAACTACCAATTTATGGTGTGGGAGAAGAACTAGAAGGATGTTTAAATAACAATCCAGATTGAGGGAAATTATAGAGGACAAATGACCCAGTTTCTCCAGCAAATATCAACTGTGATAGAAAAAAAAGAAAGAGTTGTATACGGGTATTCAATATACAATTCTTTCTCCTTACATGTATGTTTGAAATTTCCTATAATGACAAAAGATTTAAAAGAATGGTGAAAACGTATAAATGTTTTAGCATGTACTCAAAATGACAGTCAAAGAAACGAAGCTACATAAAAAACTATGCATTTTTCATGCATAGTTTATGCATTTTTCTTTATGGATCTTTACTTGAGATTAATACTTACTTTGGAGCATGCCTGTAATTGGTTTCCCATAACTTCTAACCGTGATAAGAGTCTATCTTCATCTATTAAAGCCTGTTGAAGAAAAATTAAATATAAATAAAATCCCAGGATAACTAAAAAATTACACATACCAAAAAGGTTGCTACTGCCAAAAAAAGATATAAAATCATAAAACTAACCAAAATCCATTGTAAAATGTTAAATTTTCAATAATTGGTCATTAAGAAATAACTTTGCCTGCTAAAAAAATTCACTTTTAATCAATATCTAAGGGATACTAATATACTTAAATGCTTCTTGAATATAAAGGCAACTGGAATACCTGCCAACTGGTATCTGAAGCCTCTTGGGTGATAGCTAGTAGCCGCTGAAGTGTGGCTAACTTCTGTTCCAACATCTGTTCCCGATGTAAGGCCTCCTAATAGTACAAATCACAAAAGAGATTCTAATAAACTCAGCATGACCCTTGAAGAGAAATCAAAGTACATTCTGAAAACAGTCTCCTCTTACATCCCACTTCATATCTTACTTTCAAATCTGATAAATCTACCTTGTAAAATATATATAAGTCACATCGTTTTAGTCTCATTTCCTGGTCTGTTAGGGGTACTGAGCTGCACCTCCCCCTATTAACAGAAAACAAATCCCCTGTTTTTGTTTTCCTTTTACTCATAATTTATAAGAGTTTAAAATTTAAAAAAAGGAAACCCAGATTAGAAGAATCTAACGAATGTTTAACCCTCCATTTTATCTCTCCCTCTCTCTATATATATCTATATAAAACCCTCCATTTCCAATTTTATATAAATTTTTAAAAATATATACGTATCTTTCAGAACAAACTCATATCAAACTAAGCCAAACAATTTGGTCAGTAGGGAAGATACTTCTTAATGGCTTGGCTGCATGAGTATGACATCTAAAATAGAAATGTCTTTTAATTTTTCCTTTCAAGAATGATATATATAAATATATATATTTAAGGAGAGAGACTGTTTCACAATCTCTTGCATTTTCAGGTGTTCTGATTCTTTGTGACTGTATACTACTTAGCAGCAATCAAATATGCCAAAAATAATAAGAGTCCACCAACGTAATTAAGGGATCAAGGAGTTATATAACTATTTGGCAGCTCCAAAGGGATATTTTTACAGAGAAGGACATTGGCAAGCAAAGCCTTATCTCTAGGTCACTTGTTAACATTTGATAGCTGTTAAGAGGGTCTCCTTCACTAGAAGTCAAGGTGAAAACGCTCACACAGCATTCAGCTGTGGTTATGGCACACCTTTAAATTTCACTTTCTTCTATTCCTGTCATTAGCCAAAGAAGAACACTTACTACCCTAATACCTCTGGAGCCACATCAAAAAAGAAGGATATGCTTCAAAGACAGTACTTGAGGTTTAAAGTATGCATTTATTTTTCTCCACATCCTTGATAAATAACGATTAAAGAAAATTTGATCTAATTAGAGTTACAGGTACCGTTTTTTTAAATATAACTCTAAAAATATAGATTAAGGAATCTAATAAAAGCCATAAAACACAGCTTACACTTAAAAGAGACTAGTTGCCAAGTTTATTTTAAGCTATTAAAAGATTCCTAATATCCAGGAAATTACATTAAATCCTGCAGAAAGTTTTTCTTAAAAACAAAACCACCAAACAATCACTACTTCCACTAGGTGGTGTAATTTCACCTTTTTAAACTCAATTCCAGGGGCGCCTGGGTGGCTCAGTCGTTAAGCGTCCCTGCTAGGCAAGGAGCCTACTCCTCCCTCTCCCAACTCCCCCCTGCTTGTGTTCCCTCTCTCACTGTCTCTCGCTGTTAAATAAACAAATAAAATCTTTCAAACAACAACAACAACAAAAACTCAATTCCATTTAGAGTTTCATAATTCCATGAACCACATCCTAACAGAAATCTAATACTTCCAGGAATGGCTTTTAGTTCTAAGGCATGAAATGTATCTATTTCAGTTTTTACTCAAAAGTTTTATGATTTACATTAGAACTTTAGCAATTCAAAAAGATGTATACAGAAAAGATAGCACAGTATAATCCTCTCTCAAAAATCAGGAAAGAACAGTGAAAGATGATGCCCACTATGAATATTCAAAGAACTGACAAAATTGGAAAAAGAACTGGAGTGAGTCAGGGCATTAGACTCACAGTCCAGGATGACTGGTAACTATACGGTGGAAATCAGGAAATCATTTTACCTATAATTAGCCTCATATTTCTCACATGAAAAATGGAGGTCAGACAAGATTAATCTCAAAGTTTTCTTCTACCTCTAAAAATAAGAGAGCTCTAGGTCAGCTAGTGTGCCTTTCTATTGAGTGGTATAACTGCTAACATGTATGGCATACATTCTATGTGACAGACACTGTTCTAAGTGCTTTACATATATTGATTCATTTATTCTTCACAATTCTGTGAGATACATGCTATTATACCCACATCATAGATGAAGAAAATGAGGCTCACAAAAGGGTTAAACCACCTTCCCAAAAGGTGTGAAGTTAAAGCCACAGACCAAGTCCAGGGAATTCTGGCTAGATTCTGTGCTTTTAGACACTTTACTGAACTACAAATATGTAAAACGGCTTTTCTATGCACCATTACATAATGCCCAGTGGAAGGTAAGATCTGATTGATACTCTTGACAATTTTCAGACTTGTACATTCTCAACTGAGGGAGAACTGCTCTTAGTGATTGATTCCTATAAAAGAATGTAGGAACCAGGATCCCTGGTTTGGTCCTATCATTTTTATAAAGCAACTGAAGACCTACACATGTAAAACGATTTACCCAAAGTCACAGAACTCAGCAGCAGAGCCAAGATAAAAACTTTATAATCTCTAAATTCCTCATCTAGGGTTTTTCTTCACCATTTTCCCTCACCAGAATAATGACGATAATCCAGGTGAAATCTCCCAAAATCAAGAAGGAAAAAAAAGCCACTTATTTCCTTTTTGGAGATTTCTATGGCTCTTTAAATACAGCATTAACTTCTTCAGGAGCCCATTCCATGTAACTGCCTTATCAAGGTATCTTTCTACAGATCCAGCAGCACAGCATAGTGGTTAAGGGCAGAGACTCTGAGGTCTGACTGTCTGGGTTCAAATCCTAGTTCTACCACAGAGTAAGGGTGTAATACTGTATAAATTATTTAATCTTCCAGACTCTCAGTTACTCCATCTATAAAAATGGGAATAAAATATGTACCTTACAGGATTGTTCTGAAGGTTAAATGAAAAGAGGTGAAGTGCTAGACTAGAGTCTGGCGTACAGTAAGTGCTATATAATCATTTGCTATTAATATTATACTAAGCAACCAAGATCTCTCCAGGTTTAATTTTACTTAAAAGTCATCTATGAATAAAGAACCATTTTGAAACGTCCTCATATTTGAATGAAAAAAAAACTTCTCTTGTACAGAACCCTATCTTTTCTGGGCTTAATAATCCTGATTCTTTTTTTTTTTAAAGATTTTATTTATTTATATACCAGAGAGAGAGAGAGCACGTGTGCGCACAAGCAGGGGGAGCAGCAGGGAGAAGGAGAAGCAGGCTCCCTGCTGAACAAGGAGCCCAATGAGGAACTTGATCCCAGGACCCTGGGATCACAGACCTGAGCCGAAGGCAGATGCTTAACCCACTGAGCCACCCAGGCATCCCAATAATCCTGATTCTTTTTATCCTTTCTTCACAACACCTAGTTTTAATCCTTTTTTAACTTTGAGAGATATTTCTTTTGTATTTGTATAGTCAATATTTCTTTCTTTTTTTTTTTTTTTAAAGATTTTATTTATTTATTCGACAGAGATAGAGACAACCAGTGAGAGAGGGAACACAAGCAGGGGGAGTGGGAGAGGAAGAAGCAGGCTCATAGCAGAAGAGCCTGATGTGGGGCTCGATCCCAGATCGCTGGGATCACGCCCTGAGCCGAAGGCAGACGCCCAACCGCCGTGCCACCCAGGCGCCCCTGTATAGTCAATATTTCTTTAGCCTATATTTGTGAACTAGCAAAATCAAATCTAAGTTGTTTAATTCTACTTTTAAAAACTAAGAATTTTCAAGATTTTCTTTTACCTGTAGATACTGAGAAAGCTGGAATAGTTCCTGAGAATACATACTTGGAGTGTTAGCAGCAACCTAGAAACAAATGACACAAGCACCAATAGTCACACAAAACATTTATAAAAGACACTAAAACCAAACCAAGTCCTGGAAATGTCTATTTACTGACATATGCAAAATAAAAATTATTTTTCAGCTTAACGAGTTCCTTTCGTTTTCAAAGTATTTCTGTCTCATGTCTAGAATTTGTAAATGGTATTATTTTTTGCTGACCAGTCTGAGATTTATAAGCAGGGTGGTGGAACAAGTACTACTCATGAAAACATTCCTTGATACATCAAATCACAAACACAGCACAACAGCAATACAGCCCTTTCTTAATTCAGAAATAATACATCCTAAATCAACAGATTTACGTTTATCCCCTTTAAAATTCATTGTTAAATAGTTCTTCAAAACGCCAACAAGTCACAATTTTTTAGAAGTAACCATCTTCAAAATGGAAGTTGTATGTGGGGTTGCAGGGAGAGATTGGACATGAAATGTAACACTGTGTCCAATGGCCAGAGGCAGTGAAAATAGATTTGTCCAGAAAGGATGGATGGATGGATGGATAGAAGGAAGGAAGGAAGGAAGGAAGGAGGGAAGGAAGGAAGGAAGAGAAAGAAAGAAGCTTCGTCTTTTTTTTTTCTTCTTCTTTAAACTACAGGTAGGTTTAAGAAGAAAAAGATGGGAAATAATGGTGTTTAAATTACAACTCACAGAAAAAAATACTTTGAACTCAAGAGTATTAGAAGAAATACCTTCAATAAGGGGTTCTTCCCAAGTGTGGAACATAGAACCATGGCATTATACATCCCCCCACCAAAAAAGAAGAAGATACCATTAGGTTGCTGTAACATTTACCCATATCCTCAACACCACCAAGCCTTATGTATTATTAATGACGTTAATAGCATCATTCTTAAGTTCAGAAAGTATATTTTTATTAATATGCTAACTAGCATTATTCTTAAACGTTAGTCCTAAATTGGCAAGGCCATTATTTACTTCTGAAATAATGCTTGGTATTACTGAGGTTGATGATCAACCACTTTTACTTCTAAAAAAGGAATCTAACAGGGAACTTCAGTTTTAGGCAGGCTTTCTTTATCCAAATAGAAGAAAAAAATGTAAAATATTTTTCCAATAGTTTAGTTAGTACACTAAGAAAAAACATCCACACTAATGTCAAAAGATACAGATGTATTTCTTTGCTATTTAGGAATGATATCTACAGTTTATTACACCATTATTTCTGAACTAAACGAAAAATACGAACAATTATCGCAAATTTTCTGACCAAATCAGGTTAAAGCTAAAGGTATACGTTGGGGGAACTATTTGGGCAGAAAACTTTAATAGATATTTCTAGACAGAATTGTATTCCAGAATAAAAAGTAGTAACTTAGACTTCGTATCTCTGGCTAGGCACAAAACAAGTGCTCCTAGTCTATACAATCAGCCATTTACTTGAGATAACAAAGGTTTTTTCCTAAGAAACATCCATCTTAAATTCTCCAATTCAGAAGACTGCAATAAACAAATACCTACATACACTGTATACAATTTGTTACAGAAGAAAATAAGTTTCTAGGTAAAGCATATTAAAAACAAACAAAAACATTTTCCAAAGCAATACAGTTGAGTTAGTTTAGAAAAAAAAATCATTAGTAACTTACTTTGTCAACAGGACTTGGTAATGGAGCATGGATGACACTGAAAAGTAAAATTTAGAATTTTTTATCTAATTTCCTGACAATAGAGGAAATAGTATGACAGTACCAGAATATCTTAAACCCCAAAGTTGATACACTTGCTGTCATATAGTTAAAAGAATGTGAATTACTTTTCAATCCTTCATAAACACATAGAATTCTTAGAAAACAAGGTTAATAAATATAAAAATCTACCTTTTACACATATTTCTAAACACAAATTCAAAATTCAAAATGTATTAAATGCCTTTGAAGATCCTTTATTTAATGAGGGCTCTGGTGACTTCCATGACTATACAACTTCTAAATAGAAAAGAAGCACTCCTTAGATTATCCGTTTTTAATTTTGGTATGTGTAAATTATGGCCTTTTAAAATTAAATATTCATATACACAAAGTCTTAAAAACCAAAGTTCTACTCGACGGAAAGCTATTATTTGGAAACCTGTTCTAGTGGAGAACAACTTTGGCTAATCAAACAGTATTACTGTTCTCTACACAGCCACCTCACACGCTAACAACTGAAAGCTCAGATGTAGGTATGAAACTAAACTCGGTATATTCCTTTAAAACTAAGCAGTAAAGAGGTAGTATAATTGGTACTAATTGCCTTTTGGGCCTTATAAAGTACTACTGACAGACAGGCAGTGTAGCGTAGCAGTTACACACGTAGTAGGCTCAGACGCCATACTGACTGGGCCCAAATTCCGGCTCTACTTACCAGCTGCGTAATCTTGGGCAAGTTTACCTAAGCACTATAGGTCTTAGCTTCCTCATCCATAAAATGGGGAAAATCATAAAAACAACCCCATGGGGTAACTGTGAGCATTAAATGTGTTAATATAAATAAAGAGCTTTCAACAGTACCTAGGACATAGTAGCACTTGATCCTACTACCACTCCCATGAGAACAGAGCAGCTAAGGAAGCCAGGCACTGTGACCAATTTACCTCTGGATCCCCAGAACCCATCACAAGGCCCTAGCAAAGCTGGTGCCTAATGAAGGTTTAAAAAATTATGCCAACTTTAGTTTTTCTCTTTACCCTATAAACATGGAATAGACAGTTTAAACGTGACCTTCTTTTTCTTGACTATACAAGCAATACATATTAGATTATGGAAAATGTGTGAAGTAAAGCATGAGGAAATAAGTAAAAATTATCTAAGGCCAGCACCAAGAGATAACCATTTGGGGTATACATATTTTTCTTTGTAGATATGCACATATAGGCAAATGAACTTAAAATCTAAATAGAAGCAAACAGTATTCATATTTCTTTTAAATCCAGTTTTCTTAGTGACCCAAGTACAAAATTTTCTGTTCTTGTGAAAATTTGGGTAACAAAAGGCTAAAAATCTAGCTAAACATCCTATTATATATATATATGCATTTTACAGAAACTATCCTGGATATAGGTATATTTTGTTTGAATTATAGAAAAAGTTCATAGGCAACGAGGGCATGCAGAAAAGGGAAACCATTATTTAGCGTTAGGATGGTGGGATTACAGGCAATTTTTCTCTGTTTCTTGTCATTTAAAAATTATTTGTACAGGGGTGCCTGGCTGGCCCAGTCAGGAGAACATGTGACTCTTGATCTCAGAGTTGTGAGTTTGGGCCCCATGTTGGGTATAGAGATAACTTTAAAAAAATTATTTGTGCAATATAATAAAAATCAAGGAAGAAAAAAGAATTAGCTTTTTGAGAACTAGCTAGTGAGGATCTTAAAAGCATTAAATGCTATGTATATAATGCACCTGAAATTCTAAGCATTCTGACATACCCAAATGTATCTTGACCGGTAAAAAAGATCACAGTAACAGAAACAGCCAATGACCACTGCATGCTTAATATATGCTAGGTACTACACAAAACTCTTTAAGTGCATAACCTTGCTTAATCCTCCTCATAAAATTCCTGCTCAGAGGTACTACTGTTATCTTCATTCTTCAAATGAGAAAAGGGAAGCCTGATCAAGACATAGAATCAGTGGACTTGGGCTTTGAATTAGATTATCCACCTCTAAAGACCATCCTGATCTTCTACCAGCTCTAGAGAACTGCCTGTCCAAAATTCATCTTCTTCAGAAAGTCAGCTAGACTATACAACGAAACTGGCAGCAAAAATTTAAATGATACAAATATTTAACCACATAAGAAAACCCAAACGATGAGAAGGAAACGGGGCAGAGATGAAAAGCAGTGGAGAAACAAGAAGGATAGGGACACAAGTCACTAACATAGACTTTGAAAAATTTACATGTCCTCCTAGATGGAACCTGAGATCACAGATAACCCTTTATATAATTGCTCAAAGCTCTTAACTACATGAAAGAAAAATCTAATTATCACAAACAAACATCAAGGTCTTTAAGAAGCCACACATCATTAGTTGATTAACAGTCACTCTTATTTTTAAAAACTTAACCCTTGACTCCTGAGTCACATTAAAGTTCCCGAAGTTAACTGTATTTTTTAATAATTAAACTATAATACAGAACATGAAACAGATTGTTTTACATTTAAATGTTCAAAAATTTTTGCTTTGCTTCAGATATGCTTAAAGCTAAAAAAAATTAGTAGCATCTAACTGAAGCAAAATACACAATAATCCTAATGAAAGCACAGACTATCATAGTAATAAGAGGGCCTCTCTCTGCTTTCTTTTTCATTCTCTCTTTTCTACTCACTATTCTACTTTGCCTTAAACTTATTGCTTATCTTAACCTCCCACCCTCAGATCTTTGTCTTTGCTTTTGAAGGATAAAAAATATTATGTTGGGTATAGAAACAAGCTTCTTGCTCCCCAAATAAAAAATGCTTAAGTTTAATTAATAATTACTACATAATGATAATCTGTGAAAAGCACAAGATTAAAATGTACTTACATTTAGATTTTAACATTTACATTTTATAAGTAATTCTTCCTTTTCAAGTTTGTCCTCCTCTAAGTGATCTTTCCACTGCTTCAGGGGGAAAAAATACAGCTTTGGAAAATCCCTCCAAAACTCCCACCAAAATAGGCTACTAACTATATCAACATCCTCAAGGTCCTAAAAGATCATGACCACAGCATTATCTTCAGAGGGAATCACAGTTGAAGAAGTCCTATATTAAATGCAGATCAAAATACAGCTATCACTCACCATTAATGAGTACAGCTATCACTCACCAGTAACTTATATACCCTAAATATTTTTAAAAACAACTAATTATCCATCAAAGTATAAATCGTGAAGTTAAATTTGGAAACAAAATAACCTGTGCCTCATTATACATTATTATTTACTAGAATTGTAGCTAATGTGAAAAACAATTAGTATATTATATTCTAAAAGTACTGCATTAATTTTCTACCATTATTAGAACAATCTTGAAGTGTTAACAGTATACCATCACCCAGAATATTACTAACCAAGGTAATTAATACAAAAACTTCACAGCACTAAATTATACTCACTCTGAGCGGAGTCGGGCTTCCATACCATCTGGTAGAAAAAGTTTTATTGTGGAAACAATACACCCATGGGTAACTGGTTAAAACAAACAAATAAAATGGATTAAATAATTGTTTAAAAATACAAAACTTCATATCTTTCATATCCAAACATATATTTTGTTCCTAAATGTAATAACTTCCAGGAAAGAAATCTGGTGGTTTCTCCCCTGGAGAAAGTCATCCCTATTCATACTGAATCACGGCTGCAAGGCAAAATTACAGATATAATTATTTTTCAAAAGTGTCCTAACCTCCAATGCTGTAACAGTCAATAAAAGGTCAGCTGAATATATAGAAATACAATTGAGGAGAGGAAATGCACTTTCTCCCCTAACTGCTGAATTCAAAACCTAACTCCAACTATTCCCCAATTTAATATTTAGCCCTAATTCCTAATTCTCGTGTCCTCAACCCATAACTCCTATCCACGCTTAATGAACTCTAGTTCTGCATAATACAGCTTGGAATACGCCGTTCAAGTACCCCATTTAATGACTGAGAAAATCAAGACCTCAGAAAAGTGAAACTGCTTCTGGAACTCTGTTAAGTATCAAAGCTGTTTGCTAAAACTCAAGTCTGAGATTCCCAGTTCAGTATTTAAAACTGTGGTTTTGTGTTCCTGGTGCTTTTTCTTCCTCCACCCTCAAACATTTTTACATAACATTACGCCAGTCACTTTGTAGACAACTTCTTACTGTTGCTTCTTACTTCCTCCTTTTCCTTCTGATGATTTCAAGACACAAAACCCCCCAAAAGCTGCATTTATACAGAGCTTCTCTTTGTGATTGGGTTTTATGGGGAAAAAAATTTCTTGCTGGTTTAAGGCTGGTGGCTTTTTATTTCTCTGTTCTTCTGAGATTACATCTTCCAGGGTTAGGGTTCAAAGAGTTAATTTATTTAGTTTACCAAAATCTAATTAAAAGTTAATGCAGGGTGATGAATATATACTATCTCATGATTAAAAGAGTGGTGGTTATATGACTGTATACATTTGTCAAAACTCAGTGAGTTTTACAATAAAACTGGCTTATAAGTAAATTATATCTCAATAAAACTGATTAAGAATAAAGCTAATGCTGGGGCGCCTGGGTGGCTCAGCTGGTTAAGCATCTGACCAGCTCAGGACATGATCTCAGGGTCCTGGGATCGAGCCTCACATTGGGCTCCACGCTCAGTGAGGAGTCTGCTTCTTCCTCTCCTTCTGCCCCTCTCCCTACTTGCACGTGTGCACGAGTGTGCGCTCTAATTAAAAATAAATAAAATCTTTTAAAAAAAGGAATAGAGCTAATGCATTTATAGAAGAGTAACTTATTAAGTGATCAGGCCCATGAATCATCAAAATGATATTATAAACATGAAGTAATATGATTATTCTGTCATCTGGAAATATACAGTAAACTTAATTTTGAAAATTGCTAACACAGATCAAGAACCATCTATGGGACAGTCTTCTAAACTCTGCCTAACACAGTAATTAGAGCCATGCATCACTGGGCTCCTTCCTTCCATTCGGTCCTCATCCTCCATGCTGCTACCATAAATACCTTATGCAAGACCAAGATACCTGCACTTCCAAATTCTTCACTTTTCACAACTCCGTGCATTTTACAAGCTGTTCCGTCAGAGATGTCCTTTATCCCCTTGCTTGCATGACCAAATGCTACTTATCCTCTTGACTCAGACTTTCTACTTACTTCACCAAACTGATTATCTGAGTTAGGGGTCCCCAGAGCCTCCTATATCTACCTCTTAAAATAGTAAGCACACTGCATTGTGAATATTTATCACTTACACAACCACTGTCTCACTGGTTAGAGTCAACTCTGTGAGAAGGACAAGGATTGGTTGCTTTTCACTTTTTAAATCCCACACTTGGCAGAGTTATCTGGTACAAATTAGGCATTTAATGAACGATTACTAAATATGCAGAAAAACACGTCTGGTTAATACTTTACAGCTTACGTTACCCAGGATGAAGATGTCTCTTACTTTGAGTACAGTAGGGTTCACCTACACTTGTAAGAACTACCTAACTCCCTCTTTTCCCTGGTAGAACACAGGGAAGGGACAGATTTATCCCAGCTCTATGACTCCCCCAGAGATTTTCTATAAACAGGCTATAATAAATACAGGAGAACAGTACAAGAAGATCCAGCAATACTGACACCTGACCAATATATTTATATTGATAATAAAGTTTTTAAAAGTAGGTGCAGTGAGTTACAGAATAAAATTGCAGTGCCAGAACTAACAAGCTGTGATATATTACACCAGAATTTCCATTGCTCAGATATATCACCCCAAAGCCCAGCAACTGGACTGCTGTACAAATCTGTGAAATGAATCAAGGGCTAATATTGACTGGGCAGCACAGGGTTGCTGTAATACTGAAGGCAATTAAAGACCACGTCTGATTAAGCTGACAATCTAGTCTAGCCAGCCCTGCCTTTGAAAAGGTTCTTGGGACAACTAGATACACAGATGCATAGAATTATTAGTTGTCTTTTTAATTTGCAATGGGAAAGTACTTAAAACAACCTGATAAAAATGTTTTGTTTTAATACTTACATTAATCAACTTTACATAGCAGTATTTCCCAAATGGAGTGCTAGCAGATGTTAAACAAAAGGATTTTGGGGTCAGAAAGTTTGGAAAATATTTGGTTAGAAGAGACTGAAAGAGTTTTTATTTTTTTAAACCAGTCTTTCTCAGAGCTTAATGGGCTTTTTATCCATCAATGAGGCTCTTGAAGTAAGATGCATTTTCCAAACTTATTTAACCATTGAGCATCTCTGTCCCCCGTTTTCAGAACGCTTACACAAGAACTGATATTACAGTATTATATGCATGATATATATGGTATTATGAAAAAATACTTTGGAAAATACTGCTCTCAAATATTCTATGAATCACTTTGTAAACAAATCGTGCTCTCAAAATTTACCCAGAAATATTATTTACTATATTTCCAAGACTCAAAGACAAAACTGATTATAAAACACACAATTTGAAAGTTTCTCGGGCAGGATAAAAAGGCTGCAGGGTCACTGCCACATTAAATACAGGTACCTTCCGCTTTTTTTTTTCTTTTTTTGACAGCGGGGGGGCGGGGGGGAGGCATAGGGAGGGGAGAGAGAATCTTAAGCAGGCTCCACACCCAGCACAGACATGGGGCTTGATCTCAAGACCCTGAGATCATGACCGAAGCTGAAATCAAGTGTCAGAGGCTTAACCAACTGAGCTACCCAGGTGCCCCCCACTTTGCTTTTTTAAAAGTTTATGTTACATCACTTCACTTTTATGAAAGATCTACATTAGCACCTGTTTTTCTAATCAAAAGAAATCCAAAGAGGATTTTTGCTTATTATGAAAAAAGGTGAAAAGCACAAATAGCATTCAGTGTGTGTTTTGCAGTGAGCTGTTACAAAGGCATTAAGAGTGGCCCCGCCAAGTTCCTCCCCCACAAACTGCACTCGGCATCTCAGCATCCAGCCGCCATAGCTTTGAACCGTGTCTGTGAACATCTGTGCTTTATCTTGATTTATTTTGTGTATCCATTGGCAAGACATGTCCTTAGGTATCAGAAAAGCCTAAGAGGTGACTTTTGGGGTCGGGGAACTCTAAAAAAATTTTTCCATGTAAATTAATGGTAATTGTTTCTTCACTTGACACCAATTTTAAAAGGTTGCATAGGGGGTGCCTGGGTGGCTCAGTCGACTGAGCATCAGACTCTTGATTTCAGCTCAGGTCTCAATCTCCGGGTCGTGAGTCTGAGCCGCTGCATTGGGCTCCATTCTGGGCATGGAGCCTACTTTAAAAAAAAAAAAAAAAGTGTCACAGAATGATCTACTTTCTGACAGCAAGGAAACCTGTACACATGCACTGCAAGCTACATGCAAATTTCAGAAATGTTTGAACATGAAAAACGGGTGTGTCTGAATCGAAAAAACAAGGTATCTATGGAGAAAAATCTACAATTACTTGTAGTTATGAGACTTTATTAAAAATCAAGATGAAGACTACCCAAACTGTCATTTGTGGGTTTTTCCCTCTATCTTATCTTATACAGGTTATTTATTTTGCTCTTGAGTTAATATGTTTACTTTATGGTATGAAGTCAGCCTTTTCTGTTGCTTCACATAAACATTACTTAAAAGACCCATGTTCACTGTGATTAGCTTAAAAGCTATTTAAGGCCCTAGACTGGGAGACTGAAACTTCTGGGGTATGTTGTAGTCTGGTTCTAGCTCTGTTCCTGCATTGAGTAGGAAGGTCAACACTATTTTATATTTGAGTAGTTCGAAGGATCCCTTGAAATGACGGGCAGTAATAGAAGTACAATGAGTGAGACCATAAAAATACAAGAAACATCTAAGAAACCAAGAACTAAATGAGAAGTGTTAACGTTTCCAAACTGGGGAATTATTTGTCTTTTGACTGCAATCTAAGATAAAAGAGCTACCAAACTTTCATCCTTGATTTTTTTCATTTCATAAAGCTTTTGACTCAAAGATTTTATTTTTTTTAAAAGATTTTATGTATTTATGAGTGAGAGAAAGCGTGACCAGGGGAGAGGCAGAGGGAGAAGCAGACTCTCCACTGAGCAGAGAACCGTACTTAGGGCTCGATCCCAAGACCTTGAGATCATGACCTGAGCCGAAGGCAGACGCTTAACTGACTGATCCACCCAAGTGCCCCAATTTTTTTTTTAAGTAGGCTCCTCACCCAGCATGGAGCCCAATGTGGGGCTTGAACTCGGGACCCTGAGATCAAGACCTGAGCTGAGATCAAGGGTTGGACGCTTGACTGAGTGAGCCACCCAGGTGCTCCTCAGAGACCTCTTCTTTTTTTAAAGTCAGAAAAGAGGCAGGAAAAGTTAGCTGAATAGACAAGTAATATTTTAAATCTAAAGAGATATTTTTGTATTGATATTCTACCGTTGTCTTCATTTATTTATTTATTTATTTATTTTTAAGATTTTATTTATTTATTCGACAGAGATAGAGACAGCCAGCGAGAGAGGGAACACAAGCAGGGGGAGTGGGAGAGGAAGAAGCAGGCTCATAGCAGAGGAGCCTGATGTGGGGCTCGATCCCATAACGCGGGGATCACGCCCTGAGCCGAAGGCAGACGCTTAACCACTGTGCCACCCAGGCGCCCCCGTTGTCTTCATTTATGAGCTAGAGTTCAGTAATAAAAAGTCTTCCCTCCTCAACTACTTGTTTATGTCAGGAATAATTCTCTCCAGGAAAGGTAGCATAAACACTTTATTCTTTCTCATTACTTCCATGTTTTCAGGATGTTTTATCTAGGTTTTAGATTCTTCCAAGGGTGATCAAATCTTTTTGCTTTCTTTTAGTATCATTTAAGTTCATGGATTTAAGCACAGTTGATATATTTCAATCCACTGATGTTATTTTTATTGATCCTCAAACTGTCCCATCTTTGATCAATTAGAACTTCATGTTAGTTCTTGGGTTTTCCAACAGAACCCTAGCAATCTTAGATAGCTTCATTGCTTTATACACGACAAAATCTTCTAGGCTCAACCTGTACATTTCCTGACTAGACCCATAATCAGCTATTTCTCCCAGGAATCCTGTTTCTAGCTATTAATTTGGTGGGAAGAATCCTTTCTCTAGGTATGTGAATTCATTTGCTACTTTATTTCTCTAGCAACAATGGAGCAATACTGCTTGTGAGCTTATTTTTCAATTTATGCACAAGGAGGAGTGGTTCTTTGGTTTTACCTGTTTGCTAAATATTCACTGAGAACCTGCTGGCTACAAAGCAGTATGCTGGTAAAGATGAATAAAACCAAGATGACTATGACTAGGTCCTTGTCCTTGAGGAGATTTCAATTTATTTTGTAGAGAGAACAAGAAATATCTAACATAACAGCAAAGGAGAAAATTTTTCACAAATGCTACAAAAGGTACAAAACACTATGGGAATTTGGAATGGACAAGGGCGGGGAAGGATTTATTAAAACGGGTAAAAAAGAATAAGATTTCAAAAGCTGGAAATGGAAGGAAAGGCTGAGAGAATGGCATGAGCAAAGAAACAAAGAGAAGGATGTAAGAGAGTGCACATCTTAGGAGGGCAGCTGGAGGAAGATTGGAGGGAGCAGGTAAAGAATATATCTCAAGGCCCTCTAGGTGCCAGGCCCCATGCTAATTACACTATACATGTTAACTAGCTACTTATGACAAACCATGTAAATAGTCATTTTTATGTCTTATTTTACAGAGGAGACAGATAAGATAAGGTCAGAGGCTAAAGTAACTTGCTTGAGATCATACCTTTGGCAAGTGGCAGTGCTAGGATTCAAGAGAATCTTTTCTATACACCATCTTATAATCTAGTTAACAGCTTGACATATATTAAGGAAAGGAATGGGAAACAAAATCAAAAGTTTGAATTGAGTCCACATTTTTGAGGGCCTCAGGTATACAATTAAGCATTTCAGACTTTATTCTGTAGTATGGTATAGCCTTCTAAAAGCAGGAGAAGAACAAAGCTGTAACAGAATAATATTCTGGAGGCAGTGGGGTGGCAGCATACGGTGGCCAGAAGTGGAGGCTAGTGTGATGCTCTAACTGGACAACAGAAACAAGCAGGAGCCGGGAAAGGAGACAAATGACCTGAACGACTACAGGCAAAGAAGACACAAGATTCAGAAACAATGCCAGGATTCTGAGCTAGTGTATGGGAGAATGATGGAACAATAAAAGAAATTGGGAAGTCTGTAGAATGCTCTAGTTTGAAGGGGAAACTAAGCTTTGTACAGAGTAATTTTAAGGGGCTTGAGGACAAGGGAAAGCATATAAAACAGCTGCTGTCAGGAACTTAATTGAAAAGGGTTCTTAAGCCTAGTTTCCAAAAGAACAACCAAGGCTTTTAAAAAATAGGTATGTTCAGTCCCCACACCTTGCAAATCTCCTTAGGACTAAAGAGTGGGATTCAGACATCTGCAGTTTCAAAAGTTCTGCAGATAATTGTGGTACAGATAATTCCTGGGTCAAGAATCCACTTTTTAAAAGAACAAAAGAAGACTGCCACGCTATCAGAAAGATTCTCTTAGTCACCCCAGCAAATCTGGCACAGCCTGTGCTGAATTAGCTTTGTGATTTTCCCTAGCAGCTAGAAAGTGGAAGAAAGTAAAGCTTCTGGTCAAAGTTACCAAAAGCTAGGAATGAACAAGGACAGCAAAGCCAAAAGTCAAGGGGTAGTTTAGAAGTTAGTAAGAGTAACTTTGAAATGGCCAATGATAAGTTCCAAAGGATAGACAGTTAAAGGAGCCTGGGGCTGAAGCTACTATGAAAGAGGGGCAAACTTAATGGCAAGAAAAGATGGTACAAATGATTGGCAAAGGTTTTAGTAATAATAAAAGTACCTGGCCTTGAGATGAGAACTCTGTATACACTCTATCAATGTTCACATAGAACATATGCTGCAATGTGAGCACTGAACATCATGCCATAAACCTTGAAGTAGGCAGTAGTATCATGAGTTCCATTTTATTAGATGAGCAAATTAAAGTTTAGATAGGTTAAGACGAGGTAACTGAGTCACAGCAAAATAAAAAGGGTGGTAGAGAACCCAGTTTCCAACCCTCATCTTAAGCTTTCAGATTAGAAGAAAGGTTGTCAAAACCTTAGTTGAGACAAGATGGTAGAAAGAACTTTTGTAACATGGTAGAGGAAGATTCATAAGACATTTTAAAATTTATTCAACCAGTATGTGTCAGGTTGAGTGTGGAGATTCTACAGTGAAGACATACACACTGGTTGCTCCTGTACAGCTGATGGGTTAGTGAGGGAGGCAAACACATAAAGGGGAGTGCAGAGTGCAACGGGGACATGGAAACGCACTTTTCCAGCCTAGAAAAGTTTCTAGCCAAAGGAAAAAAGCATGTGCAAGGGCTTGAAGACCAGAAAAGACAAGATCTATTGTGGGAGGTAAAAGTAACTGAGGGCAGTTTGAGCACAATGCAAAAGGAAGATACCACTGACTTTGCTCATAATAAGCCCCTTATTCATAGCGGCTTACCCAGGAACAGATATTTGTGAAGTGGACCTCAGTGATGAACTGACTGGAGTTTTTTTTTGTTTTTTTTTTTTTTTAAGGGAGTTTATTATAGCATCCCAATTCTTTTTTTTTTTTTTTTAAGATTTTATCTATTTATTTGACAGAGAGAGAGACAGCCAGCGAGAGAGGGAACACAAGCAGAGGGAGAAGGAGAGGAAGAAGCAGGTTCTCAGCAGAGGAACCTGATGTGGGGCTTGATCCCAGGACCCCAGGATCACGCCCTGAGCCAAAGGCAGACGCTTAATGACTGAGCCACCCAGGCGCCCCGAACTGACTGGAGTTATATGTCAAGTTTATAGAACTAACTGGTTCCAAGCTTTGCAGCAGAGGATTACTGTAATATGTAACCCAGGAAACTCATGCCCTGTCTGAGCAGTTTGTGGGCTTGGGAACAGAGGAACAGATAGCATTAGGTTCCTAAAGCCCCCATTCCAGGAGGATCTGATAGGTTGGCTTTCTCTCTTCCTCACTTCCTTAAAAAGAAAAATCTATTAGAATGTCATCCTATTTGTTTACAATGATATTTTACATCTATACAGCAGGTTATTTGTACAGTACTAACCAGGGAGTTTTCTCCCTGGAGTCACACTATGTGGAAAGCCAAACAACAAAATCAGCTTGTTTTAGCGAGGTTAGAGAAGAGTCACTAATATGAATGGATATGCTCAATGACATCAGGTTCCTATCACCTTTTTAACAAAATCATGATTATATACATATACAAAAAGCCATTTTTATATAGTATACATTCTTTTTTGAAATTCCCTTTTACACATAATTTCACCTAAATACATAAATGACACAGATAGTGGAAGGTTTTTAATTGCAGTCTTATTAGCCCCACCCTTTTTTATTTGGCTCCCTCTTCTCCTTTACTCCTCTCTTCCACCCCACTCCAGGATGATCCACAGTAATGACCTAGTATGCATCCTTCCATGCTTTTTTCCCCATGGTCCATATACGAACACATACATGTATGTGTACATTTATAGGGATTGGTGAGACTTTTTAAAATAATGAAATTATTAATAGTAATTCTTTCCTCAAGAGTATATCTTACAGAAATCCCTGCAATTCATATAATCCTAATTTATTCTTTTTAATAGCTACACAATGGGTAATTTTAAAATTATGCTTCCTTTGTTTTTTGTTCTATGCACAGTGATGCAAAAAAAATCCTTTCATACATCCTCACGAACTATTTTTTGTCATTTCAAGTGTCTAATTTTATATCCTTACTATAAATATATTCAAAAGCACTATGTAGTACTGTTTTGTATTAATTCATGCTTTATGTAAATAGTATTGTAGCACACACATCCATCTGTAATTTGCTTGAGATACTGTTTTGAGATTTATCCTTAGTGATATATGTAAATTTAGTTCATACATTTTTACACCTGCATAGTATTTGTGCTACTTTTATTCTGTTTTATTTATTTATTTACTTATTTTTATTTATTTTTTTAGACAGCGAGCACAAGTGTGTGGGGGTGGGGAGGGAGAGAGAGAGAAAGAATCTTTTTTTTTTTTTTTAAAGATTTTATTCATTTGTCAGAGAGAACGAGAACACAAGCAGGGGGAGCAGCAAGCAAAGGGAGAAGCAAGCCCCCTGCTGAGCAAGGAGGCCAAAGCAGGACTTGATCCCAGGACCTTGGGATCATGACCTGAGCCAAAGGCAGACGCTTAACGAACTGAGCTACCCAGGCGTTCCAAAAGCGAGAACCTTAAGCAGGGTCCATACCCTGCATGGAGCCCGACACAGGGCTCGACCTCACGACCCTGAGATCATGACCTGAGCCAAAATCAAGAATCAGACACCAAAAGGAGCCACCCGGGTGCCCCTTTTTATTCTAATTAGAATTCTTATTTTATTTAGTTTTTTTCTATTCATCCTATTTATTTAGAATTTTTATTAGGAAACTCCTAAACTTGATCAAATGCCTTTTCTTTTCTTTCTTTCTTTCTTTTTTTTTTTTTTGTTTTTGTTTCCAGAGTTTGGGCTTTATTTTGCAGTACAGAAATCATTTGGAGACATTTTGAGGCAGACACCACTGAAGTGGAGGCTTTGTCAAATCGATACTGCAATGTAGCTTGGCCCACTGAAGAAGCCACATCTAGAATACAAAAGAAGCTTCTACATTTACCTGGTTTATGATAGGTTTCTTTCCCTTTGCTCTCATCAATTTTATAAGACTGAACACAGGCTTCCTCCAAAATGACTCTCACAGTCTGGTGTTGGGTTAGAATTTTAGGCCCACATAACCCCAACTTGTACCTGTGTTACGTGGGCACTCATAATACTTGACAGGACACAAAATGTAAAGGTGCAGGGAAAATGTGGGGATTCTGTCCCACATTGTGGGATATTCAATTCCTAATTTCTTTAATGTCAAGAGGACAGATGGCACGAAAAATTGTACTGATCCAGCTTTTTTTTTTCATGGTTGTATTTTACTTTATTTATTTATTTATTTATAATAATTTGTACTGATTTATTTATTTATTTATAATAATTTGTACTGATCCAGCTCTCGAGTGGCAGAAGCACACGACTACAAAGGCTACGAGGCTACACTGATTAAAAGATACAAATACTGTATCAAGTGCTCTGTAACAGTGTCACAATGTTTTTTTTTGTTTTTTGTTTTTTTTTTTTAAAGGTCTTATTTATTTATTCGACACAGATGGAGACAGCCAGTGAGAGAGGGAACACAAGCAGGGGGAATGGGAGAGGAAGAAGCAGGCTCATAGCAGAGGAGCCTGATGTGGGGCTCGATCCCACAATGCCGGGATCACGCCCTGAGCCGAAGGCAGACGCTTAACCTCTGTGCCACCCAGGCGCCCCCACAATGTTTTTTTTAAAACTGATCCTTCACTGGGGAAAAAAACGCCAGTACTGGTTAAACTGAACAGAATATGGTAACTGCCAATTCTGAAGAGCCACTCTATGAAAACCAGTTAATACATGATATTAGAAAGAGAAGGAATATTTACTGGTACAGTGCTTGGCAATCTCAGTTTTGATTACAAAGGCAGGGCTTACAACATTGATTTCAAAATTATTTATTTATTTATTTATTTATTTATTTATTTGAGAGAGAGGGAGAGAGAGAGAGAGAGAGTAAGCAAGAGAGAACACAGGCCGGGGGAGGGGCAGAGGGAGATGATGGAGCAGACTTCCCACTGAGCAGGGAGCCTGATGCCGGACTTGATCCCAGGACCATGGGATCAATAATATTGATTTTATACAGTATACATAATACGCCAAAAGTTAAGTTTGTCCTAATTAGATAATAAAATGTACTGCTGTTAGTCTTCCCCATAGATGTCATTTTTCTTATGTTCATTTCCTCAAAGTCAAACTGAGATTCGGTCATCCTCTTACAGATGTCTTTAACGTCATCAAAAGTTGTTCCAAAGTGAGTCGTAGCATTCTATGTGCAGAAAATAAAGATCTGGCTTTCTGTTCCCGAGCCTTTTGGTACAAGGAGGTCACTAATGCTAACAAATTTCTGTTCAATCAGTTCCAAAACCTGCAAAGCTGGTCTGATTTCTATGGTGATATACTTCCCTTGTGCTGCCACATTGAATACGGAGGAGATCATGCAGACACAGATATCTGACTTCTGACTGACTTAGTTCTGGGGAATGATGATCTGGCAGGAACTGGCGCCATCGGTGTTCTTGAGGGGTGGCTGAGGATGCAGATAACTCTAATCACCTGGCCCACTTCTTCTCCCTGGTCTTTTACTTAGCTGGGATCACAAACGAGCTGCTTACAGTAAGGAACCTCTCCTTCAGATTTCACACCAATCACTCTTCCATTTTGCACAATGATTTCTTCAATCAGTTAGTGAGCATGTAGGCACCATCATAAACAGCACTTAGCCCTACAAATTCCAGGCTAAGTTCTCCAAGACCATAGAGTGGATAAAGGTATGGGCTTTTGCAATATCTTGCCAGAGACTTGTTGTAAGTTTAATCGTCTTAATGGTTTCACAGCTTGGTTGGTCTAAATAGTCATCCGTTCTTTTTTTTTTTTTTAAGATTTTTTTATTTATTTGTTTAGAGAAAGAGCGAGTGAGCGAGAGCATAAGCAGGGCTGGAGGGTCAGAAGAAAGAGAAGCAGACTCCCTGCTTAGCAGGATGCCCAACACAGGGCTCAATCCCAGCTGCTGGGATCATGACCTAAGCGGAAGGCAGATGCTTAACTGACTGAGCCACCCAGGTGCCCCAAATAGTCACAGATTTCATAAAATGCCAGGGGATGGCCAGTAAAATCTATGACATCTTGTCCCAAGTCAAATTTCTTGTACACCTCCCGAACTGCAGTCTTCTTAGGATCAATAACCTCAAAAGTTCCGGATCTTTTTCATCAAAGCTGGCAACATACACTAGGAATTTTCTGAAACGATGTTTTTCAAACAGTCCCATTAAGCTAGATGCCAGGGCTTCTGCTTCAATGGAAAGAACCTTGTAGATTTTTCTTCCCTTATAGACAAAGCTCCCTTCAGTCACTTTGAAAACCAGATAGCAACTGACCTCTGTATAAAGCAGCATTTTAAAAAGCTGACCATTGACCATAAGGAACTTGGGAATTAAGCCAACATTCCAGTCTCTTCCTCTCCCCATTGATGGTAGTGGTACTCCTGGCATTTTAAATCTTTTGTATAAATCTTCCAGAGGTGTTATAGATGAACTTTCTCCTCCATAGTATGAGTTTCTATCCATGTGAAGAACTTTCTTTCCATTCACTGACATTATACCTGACAGGATATATTCAGTCAGGCTAGTGCCCAGTAGGAGGACCTTGTACTCCTCATTCATAGCGAGGGAGGGTGAGGACCTAAGCCCTAAGAAAGGAGAAAGCACAGGGACTCTAGGGGCCAGAGGCTATAGGGCCAACCTGAAGAACAGGGGAAATGCTCAGGCTGGCCTGACGGAAAAGGGAAGCCAGGGCTAGAGGTAAAAGGGAGCTGGAGAGGAGGAAGGTTGGCTGCCATGTCAGATGAGAAGAGAAGGATCAAATTTCTTTTCAATACCTACTGGTTATAAAGTAACATGTTTTTCATGTAACATTTTTAGTTTGTGGATGATGTTAATAGATTTCCCCAATACTGAATCATTCTTGCATTCCTAGAATAAAACCTACTTTGCTTAGTCTAGCTTCATTTCTGAAGTTAATTTACTAATACCTTAATCAGAATTGTTCATCTATTGTCACAAGTGAAATTAGTGCTGGTTTTCTATTTTTGAACTGTATCTTTATCAGAATTTGGCATTAATGATACGTTGCTGGCTTCTCTCAAGGATTTTGACAGCTTTCCACCTTTATGCATGTTTGAATTATTTAAATAACTGGATTTATCTGCTTTTAAAAATAAGAACATATTCAGCTATGAATGCCTCTGTTTCTGGTCAATCTTTAATAACTTCTTGGTCTCTTTTAAGGAAACCAATTTACTCAAGGTTTTTACCTCTTGGGATAATTTTGCTAGGACAACAATTTACTTTGGCTTTTTTCTTTGTCATAGGTTGGCATGTACTAGTTTCTCAAAATTCTTTTAGCATATCCTGTATCTGTGTTTATGTCTCCTTTCTCATTCCTTATCTTGTATATTTTTTTAACCTAATAAGGGAGTCAAGGCTTATGAATTACCTGTTTTATTGTTTGCTGGTTTGCTGGATAATTTTCAAAGAACCAGCATTTGGTTTGTTTATCCCTTCTATAGTTTTTTGCTTATTTCATTAATTTCTGCTTTGCATTTCCCAGTTCCTTTTCTAATTTCTCCTAAATGCTAAGTTCCTTCATTGTCCTTTTTCCTTAGTACAGAGGGAATTTAAGATTATAAATTTTTGAGTAAAGGATTTACTGTATTTTGGTATAAAAGTCTCCTTTCCTTTCCTTATAGTTTAAAATTCCTCTTTTGATTTCTTCTTTGAACCAGGGGTTAACCTGTAGTGTTGTATAATTTCAGTAGGATTTTCCAAGTGGTATAAAGCTTATCATAGTACTGTTTAGCATAGGACAAAGTCTAACTTTTTCACGGTATATGCTTAAACAGGTAGTCCTCAGCTAGTAATAGAGCTGTATCCCAAGGACCCAGGTATATGTCAACTTTTTGAAGGCAATAAATATCAAAAGAAACAACATTTTAAATGATGAAGAAATTTTTCTTTACTTAGTTTCCTTAAAGTTGGCATAAAAGATAGTTAAATATTCAAAGAAGCCTGCAAGAATCTAATGTTGCTAAAATAATAGTGCACTAATAATAACCCTGAATTTCAGGATTGTCCTCTTAGCTTCCTACAGCATATTCTAAAGAGTGTCTCACAGCTAGATGGGAAAGAAGAGTGGGAAGGAGCTCGGAAAGAGCTGCATTCTAGAACAGTCACCTCCCTGGAGATCTGCATATATGTTAGCATATTAAAGACTCTCTGAGAAGCCCTGTTTACTTTTGGTTAACTAAGCATTTCCTAAGTGTATCTGACAACCTCATTCTTTTATTGATTAACACCTATTAATTCTCTTTGGGAAATGCAAACAAAGAAGACAGACATTCCTTAGAGAAAACATGTAATCAAATTCTCTGTCTTCTCTGTGGGTTATTCACAGCTGGCACTCAGTAAGTGTTTGCTGAATGACTTGGTACCAGAGGTGGTGTAATGCGACAACAGATGCTACAGGGTCCAACATGGCCGTTCTTAGTATGGTCATACGTAAGGTGAGCTCTCTTAGTAAGGAGTACTCAATATTTTGCATCAAAATACAAACTTTCTATTTTGCAATTGTAAATGGGGATCCCTAAGAGTATGACCCTACCCAAATTCAAACACCAAAATCTAACTCCCTGAGAAGGCCATCAAAACCCGGTAAAAATTATACTGCAGTTGCAACAACCAGTGAAAAGTATATAAACATACATGCACATACACAGTAGCAGCACCACCGCCCACCCACCCTCATCCCCACATCTACCGCACAAAATGTCACGTACTGATAACTTAGGGCATTGCCAGATCAAAGTATGTTCAGAGAAGCAAAAGGAGAAACCTGTCAACTGGTTCCATTGTCCATATTAAACTAAGACAACAGAATTGCACACTTTCGGTTCCTATTCATTTAGTTTTATGATCCAGCCATATAATTTCATGGTCATAAAGCAGACAGTGAAGCAGGTAAACCCAGGAAGCTTTAGATTGTAAAATTGACAATCTACATTTATTTAGCTAAAGAACTTCTATTTTCAAAAACTGTGAGATGTAAAATTTTATATCTTGATAGGTATATTAACTGCTTACAGAACTTTGATTCTGTTTGGGACAACAATGTATGCACAACTGGAAGGGATAAATCATAATTGACCTATGACAATCATGGATCTTCTGATCCCTTCTGCCAGGTAAGTAACTTCCCAGGCTGCTTCTTCTTTTTTTTTTTAAAGATTTCATTTATTTATTTGCCAGAGACAGAGACAGCCAGTGAGAGAGGGAACACAGGCAGGGGGAGTGGGAGAGGAAGAAGCAGGCTCCCAGCGGAGGAGCCTGATGTGGAGCTCCATCCCAGAACTCTGGGATCACACCCTGAGCCAAAGGCAGATGCTTAACGACTGAGCCACCCATGCGCCCCATCCCAGGCTTCTTTGTAGCCATAGATAGGTATGTATGTGGCCACCGAGACAAGAGGAGTGTAAATCTGCTGAGAGAATTCTACAAAAGACTAAGCTTTCAACATAAAAAAAAAAGAGCCATACAGGGACATTTTGTCCCCACCTGGCAGTTCTTGCCAAGTACTCTGGCGTAAGGAAAATAAGGCCTGGGGCTGCAGCCATCCCTTTTTAACCATGAGGCAACAAGCAAAAACCTAAGAAAAGCAAAGGCATAAGAAACCAACATGTTAAGGACAGTAAGACCCTGGATTCCCGAAAACATCACTGAATCAAGTGAACAAAGTCTGGACCTACCCTCCTGTATTCTTGTTAACAATAAATATCCATATAGTTTAAGCTCCCATTGGTTGGGTATGCTGTCACTGCAGCCAACCGTTTCCTAAACTAGCACAGGAGTGTCCTATATTTTCATACCGTGATGAAAAATATAAATCACTTATAAACATTTCAGAATTTAAAACTTTAGAAAAGCAATAGGGGAAGTAAGAGGCTTTTAATTTTTTACTGCACATAATGCTGTACTTAAATATTTTTACAAACATGAAATGTTCTATAACATTAAACAGAATTTTTTTAAACTTAAAAAGACAAATAACAGGAAAAATTGATCCATACCCGTACCTTTCCGTGTGTTCTCCGTTACATCTACCCCAAACTGGATGATATCACCAGAAAGAATTTCACATGGTGGACTTTCTTCAGAGCCTCGACTCAATCTCTGGCTATTTATAAAGGTACCGTTACTACTTTTAGTGTCTTGGAGATAAAACTGAAAGAAAAAAAAAAAAGAACAAAGATTAATGCTAATGATTCCAAACCTACTTTAAGAAAAAGGACTTCCACCTTTGCAAACTACTATAGGGGGATTTTTTCCCCTATAAATTCAAACCACTTGTTTCAGCTAAGACTCTCCTTTAATATATAGGAAATTAGAACCTGGACACCAAGTGATTTTAAATACAGCTAGACAAAATGGTGCAATCACTTTGGAAAACAGTTTATAAAGTCCTCAAAATGTTAAACGAAAAGTTAGCATATGACCCAGCAATTCTACTCCAAGGTACATATGCAAGAGAACTGAAAACATATGTCCTCACAAAAACTTGTACACAAACTTCACAGCAGCATTATTCATAATAGCCAAAAAGTGAAAGCAAATTAAATGTCCATCAACTGATGCATAGGTAAACAAAATGCAGTGTATTCATATTATATTATGTTATTTGGCAATATGAAGTACTGATTCATGCTACAACATGGATGAACCTTTAAAATATTACACTAAGAAGTTAGTCACAAAAGATCATATACTATATAATTTCATTTATATGAAATATCCAGAATAAGCAATTCCATAGAGACAAAAAGCACATTTGTGGTTGCAAGGGGTTGAGATACCAGGGGAAGAACAGTAAAGGGGTGGGAGAATGGTGGTGGAGAGTGAGGGGTGGAGAATGATTGCTAATGGATACAGGTTTCTTTTGGGGGTGAGTAAAATGTTCTAAAAATTAAGTAATAGTGACGGTTACATAGCTTTGTGAATGTACTAAAATCCAATGAATGGTACACTTTAAAAGGGTGGATTTTTTTTTAAAGATTTTTATTTATTTATTTGACACAGAGAGGGAGAGAGCACATGAGCGAGGGGCAGAAGGAGAAGCAGACTCCCCGCTGAGCAAGGAGCCCAATGCGGGGCTCAATCCCAGGACCCTGGGATCATGACCTGAGCCAAAGGCAGATGCTTAACCGGCTGAGCCACCCAGGCACCCCAAGGGTGAATTTTATAATATGTGAATTATATCTCAATAAAGCTGTTATTAAAAAGAAAACCACAGAATTTTAATTCTATTTTTCCATCTCACTCTGTAATCTTGTTCCTAGGATATCTGAGTTAAATCAAAGGAAGTGTTTATTCCACAAGTGAGGACAATCAGTTTTAGGTAACACTTATAATTAATAGCTATCAGCTAACTAACATACTTGGTATCAGGAATTACATATCTTCAGTAAATTCTTTGTAATAAAGCAGACTGGAGACACTAGGAACTAAAATACCTGAATCAGCTATGAAGCTACTATTTCCTGGCCTCTTAAACTTGCCTTTCATCACTTGGGTAATTTCCCTCTTTAAAAAGGGGAGGGGTAGCAAGAGGCACAGAAAGCCTACCTATTTATCACCTACCTATTATGAAAGAAATTAGGAACAATTGGGATCATGCACAACAGACTTACTAGGAAGAGAACAACCAATAAAAAAAGATGTACCTTTCTTTTTGCATTTTTCTACACTCTCCAGCCCTGCTTATTCTAGCAACATATTTTCACTGAATTCCTTCCTAAGGAAGAAAGGAAAGAAAAAACTAATATTTATTAAAATATATGTTATACCACGAAGCCCTCATTTAATCTTAACATTAAAGCTATGATACAGATATTATTTCCATTTGTAAATGAGAAAAATGAGGCACAGGCAAGTATCTTCCAAAGGTCACAGTGCTAGGAGCAAGGATTCATATAATAGAATTGAAAGGGCCATTTTTTCCCCATTACTTCACACTGACCTTTATGTTTCATTTATCTTTTACTCCTCCCACAAACTCTTTTCCAAAATGAAACACAGCGAAAGAATATACAACTTGAAGAAAATATGAAAATGGCATTTCTTTTCATTAATTCCTAGGTGACAATTTAAAGGCCACCAGGCTGTCTATAAATGACTTAGTCTCTGTTTGTAACTCAAAAGAAAACAACTGTTACTTTGGCTAGCAGTCTGTATACTTAATTACAGAACATTAATGATGAAAACTGTGTTGATAATTTACAAGTCCATTTGAAATTTACAGGCCTTACCATTTCACACCAGGGAGAGAAACACAGGTAATACACTCAAATAGGAACACTTATGCTCATAATTTTTTTCTACCCTGGAACACTGTATAGGGGAATTTGGTTTTTATTTCTCAATGAACATATTCACGGGAAATGTGGCAGTATCTGGATTCTAGCTTGGTCATTTGTAGTACCGTGTGCCTTGACAAGCCAAATAAAGGGATTATACTAGATTTACAGTGGTTTTCAAACTTCGAGTTCTGATCCATTAGTGTGTTACAAAGTCATTTAGTAGTCTGTGGCTAGCATTTTGATTTAAACCTTAAAAAGAACAGAAGAGAAAAAGAATATATGAAATGAATTTCAGTACTGTTAGCAAATTATGGAAAACAAAAAGGTGTGTGTTTCAACACCTCTTACATAGCTCTTACATAATACTACAACCACAAATCTTCAAATTAAAAAAATTGAAAGTCAACATTAACCCAGGCTCTTTTCACTCTGACACATCTGTTATCACTGTCCGAAGAGAGCCTCCGTTTAGTGTGAACCTATCATTTACGGTAGTTGTTCACCCTTTCTCTGCTCTCAACCTGCTAATGGCTTCCAAACACTTTAGAATAAAACCTAAAGTTCTTACCATTATAGCCTATAAGGCCCTACATGATCTTGCTCTTGGTTCCCTCTCCAAACTCATTAACTTCCACTACCTTCTATTTTCATCCCTCTCAGCCACACTAACCTCCATTCACCCACCTGAGCCTCCACTTATGAACAGCTAGACCACATTAGTCTACTTCCCTGCAAACTATTTTCACTGATACGATTTAACCTTCTGTCCATGGCTGTTTTGAAAGATTGATATTAAAAGTGATGTTTCTGCATCTTCTATGAAACGATCTGCTATTATTCAGTCTAAATTGTACAGAAGCTATTCTATGTACAGTTTAGGTTCCTGAAGGTATTAAAGAAGTCAATTTGTTTGCAAGGGACTGTGCTTACAGTCCCTGGATGGGATTTCCCGTAAGTAGATATGTTAGCTGGTCCTTTTTCACTTTTAAAAAAACCAGAAATATTTTTCTCCTCTATGATGATAAGCCTTCTTCTATCAGGCTTCCTTTTTTTTTTTTTTTTTTTTCCTTAAAAGAGATCAGTTTTGGCTACTCCAAAAATTTTTTTCAAATCCTGCTGAAGCTTTAAGTATCTTTATTTCCCAGTAGTGTAAGGAATGCCCAAGTAGCCCTAGTGTTTGCACTGGGCACCAGGCATTCACTTTGAGCAGGTGTTTATGTAGCCCTGAATGTATAAAATCCTCAGTAGCTTGTGGCCAAAGTTCAATTTATACTCTTTTCAGACTTAATCTCTGATTAACCCCTTGTTTTCCCCTAAATAAATGCTAAGCTCCCAGAAATCTGACATTGATAGCTGTCCTTGAATTAAACGGTTCTCCCTGCCCCACCACTTTTCCCCAACTCTTGTTGATTCTGATTACTTTCAATGACACAGGCACTATATTCCACGTGTTGCATGATTTGCTCTTTGGCCTTCAAAAAGTTCTTGTTATTCATTCCATAAACAAATACATTTTGCATCACTTTCAACTTTGCTAAAATCTGTAAATACTTTTATTTCCACTATTATGATAAACTACTTTTTCCTAACCCTTTCTACACTGATAGGTTTTGCAATATCCAAACACATTTGAATCAGAACAAAGCACTATATAGTAGACATGCCATAGCCCAGGGGCCAGAAACTCTAAACCCATACAGAGGAGTTTTAAAAATGTGAACACAGGGGCGCCTGGGTGGCTCAGTCGTTAAGCGTCTGCCTTTGGCTCAGGGCGTGATCCCAGAGTCCTGGGATCAAGCCCCACATCAGGCTCCTCTGCTGGGTGCCTGCTTCTTCCTCTCCCACTCCCCCTGCTTGTGTTCCCTCTCTCACTGGCTGTCTCTCTCTCTCTGTCAAATAAATAAATAAATAAAATCTTTTAAAAAATAAATTAATTAAAAATAAAAATGTGAACACAGAATGGATTATGGATTCTAGATGGCAGATACTATGTCACAGATTTTTAATCTACCTGAACTACCACCTAAAACCAAACAGACTGACTAAAATAGCAAAACCAAAATCCCATGCATAATATTAACAACAAAAGCAGGTGACAAAGTATCCACACGAACCTCAAGAGTGAGTGAGGAAAACTTATAAAGAGCCAGCAGACATACATGAAACCAGCACCTGAACAGGAGGATGTGTAGGGAAGCAATGGCGCATTTGAGGGACTTGAGGAGAACATCAAAATAGTCATTAGGTATTCACTGGACAGTGTGATGGCCAATTTGAGAGGAGAAGCTGAAAATGGAAAAGGTTTATTAGCCCAGTCCAATAACAAGTGAGCATGAGTTGTTCTGAAAAAGACTGGAGCAGTCTGAGTCATATAAATTCTTAAAACTAACCTACCAACAAAAACTGCCTTCCAAGATAGGGCTACATGGTGCGGGAAGTTGCTGTATGTGGAACCAAAATTGAGCAAGGCAGGGACGACAGAGACAAAGAAAAGATCCAGATAAAAATGGAGAAGGGAAAAGGAAGCCATCATATTTTTTAATATTTTACAAAAACAACAGGAGAGGGAGCTCTGTGACATTAGAAAAGTTCTCCTGAACTGTGACCCCCTTCTAAAAGTTCAGGAAAACAAATTCCACATAAAAATGAGCAACAAAAAAAATATCAAAGTCCCATCCCACACAGTTATTTTAAGAAAAATGAGACTAAAGAACAGAATAACATCCCTACAGATAATGAATGGCAGACCTTGAGAGGAAATCAAAATTATAACATGCTATTTCAAAACAACCTAAAAGACATTAAGAAAATAATTTAAGACATGAAAAAGAAATATAAATCACAATTACAAAACTTCAGAAAAGGTGAAAGAACTCAAAAGAAAAGAAAAAGAATAATTTCAGAAATGAACATAAAATTAGAAGGACACAAGTGACTAACTATAATGATCCATTAAGAGAAATAAAAGGTGAAAAGGAGGAAATTTATAAAAATCAAAAAGAAATGAAGAAAGTGACATCAGCAAAACAGCAGAGTAGGCAGCTCCAAGTTCCCATCCCCCTTCATTAACACTGAAAAACAAGTAAAAACTGTCAGAACCAACCTTGTTAGAATCAGGAAAAGGGCAATTTAAAAATGGTAGGGCATCTTTGTGGCATTATTTACTCTTATCCCATCCCCTTCCCCAGTACAACAGAAGTCTTGAAGACATTAGCCTACATTCCTGGTGTGGGACCCTGATGTGTGGTTCCAGAGAGAACGGAGTAGACCTAAACCACAAATTACCTTGTCTATCTGTTCTAACTTGTCTGGGGCTACTTAAAGGACTGATGCAAGGCCCTTACCTCTGTTCACCCTAACTTGCAATTCACCCAAGCTCGAAAAGCAGAGACTGGCTGAAAAAGTGTAATTTATCTCAAGTGGTTCAACATAAGAAAGTCAATCAATGTATCATACCACATTAACAGAAAGACAAACCCCCACACAATCATGTCAATTGATACAGAAAAGGCACATGACAAAACCAACACCTTTTTATGATTAAAAGAAAAAGAAAGAAACACTCAGGAAGCTAGGATTAGAAAGGAACTTCCTAATATGATAAAGGAAACCCCACAGCTAACCTAATACTCAATGGTGAAAGAATGAAAGCTTTCTTCCTAAAATCAGGAGCATGAAAAGGAAGTCTGCTTTCACCACTGCTATGCAATGCTGTACTGGAAGTTCTAGCCAGACACAAGAAAAAGAAACAAAAGGCATCCAAATTGGAAAGGAAGAAGTAAACTATGTCTATTCACAGATGACATGATTCTATATATGGAAAAATCCCACAGAACCCAAAAGAAAGCTAGTAGAGCTAATAAACAAATTCCGCAAAGTTGCAGCTTACAAGACAAACACACAAAAAGAGTTGTGTTTCTACACATCAGCAATGAACAATCCAGGAAGGAAATTAAGACAGCAATTCCATTTATAAGAGCACCTAGGAATAATTTTTTTTTTAAAGATTTTATTTATTTGACAGAGATAGAGACAGCCAGCGAGAGAGGGAACACAAGCAGGGGGAGTGGGAGAGGAAGAAGCAGGCTCACAGCGGAGGAGCCTGATGTGGGGCTCGATCCCATAACGCCGGGATCATGCCCTGAGCCGAAGGCAGACGCCCAACCGCTGTGCCACCCAGGCGCCCCGTGCCACCCAGGCGCCCCCCTAGGAATAAATTTAACTAAAGAGGTAAAAGACTTACACATTGAAAACTACAAAATATTAAAGAAATAGAAAGGCATCCCATGTTCATGGATTGAAAGACTTAATACTGTTAAGGTGTCAATATTAACCAAAGTGATCTACAGATTTAATGCAACCCCTATTAAAATTCAAATCAGCCTTTATGCAGAAATGGAAAAGTCAATCCTCAAATTCATATGGAATCACAAGGGATCCAGAATAGGCAAAACAATCTTGAAAAAGAAGAACAAAGTTGGAGGATCCACACTTCCTAAATTCCAAAACTTACTATAAAACTACAGTAATCAAAGTGGTGTGGTATAAGCATAAGTACAAACACGCTTAAGTAAAAGTAAAATTAAGATTCCTGAAATAAAACTGTACATCTACATCCAACTGAATTTCAACAAAGGTGCCAAGACCAACCAATGGAAAAAGAATAGTCTCTTCAATAGACCTGGGACAACTGGATAACCACATGCAAAAAAATAAAGTTATTTTACCCCATATACAAAAATTAACTCAAAATGGATCAAAGACTTAATTATAAGAGCTAAAACCATTAAATTCTTTTCATCCTTTATTTCTTCAAAAAATTTTTCTGTTCCATTCTCTCCCTCTCTTTGCCTTCTGGTATTTTCATAACGTGCATGTTGGTACACTCGATGATGTCCCTTTGGTACTGTTTATTTGTCTTCATCTTTTTCTTTCTGGTTCTCAGACAGGGTATTTCAATGGCCCTATCTTCAAGTTTTTTTGATTCTTTCCTTTGCCTGCTCAAATATGCCACCAAACCTTCCACTGATTTTTATTTCAGCTATTGTACTTTTTATAATTTCTATCTCTCTGTTGATATTCCCCAATTGTTTAAACTTTGTTTCCTGATTTCCTTTAGTTCTTTGTCCATGTCTTCCTTCAGCAGTCTGAGCACATTTAAAGTAGTTAAACTCTTTGTCTAATAAGTCCATTGCCTCAGCTTCTTCAGGGATTTCTTTTTTCTCCTGTGAATGGGCCATAATTTCTATTTCTTTGTATGTTTTGTAATTTTTGTTGAAAATTGGACATCCTGAATGTTGTAATGTGGTAATTCTAGAAATTAGGTTCTCTCCTCTTTCTAGTGATTGCTATTAATTGATGAGGGATACAGTTGACTATTGTGAATTCCAAACTTTTTTTTTTTTTTGCAAAGTCTATATTCCTTGTTGTGTGTTGTCATGGAAGTCTCTGTTCAGTTATTTCTGTGGTCAGCCAGAGTCCTGACAGAGATTTCCTTAAATGCCAGGATTCAGTCGGAAAGAAGAGTATTTTGTCTCTTTAAATTCCCTTGGCAGATGCCGGGGAAACCACTTTAGCCTATGGGGTTTGGAACAATGGCCAGTCTCTGTGCTCGGCAATCAAACCAGCAGTCAAAACATAAAACCACAATTTCTGAAGGAGAAGAAAGTCACATCAGGAACCACGGGCCACCCTACCACCAGCTGCCTGCCAGAAGGATGGGGGATAGAAAATGGTAGTCACTGTGCAAAACACCAAAATTCTCAGAAATTTACCAGCCTCTTTCTTCATTAAGCACTCCACTGGATACTGCAAGTGCTTGACTAGACTGAAGAATTCTAAAATAATTGCTTTGGACAGTTCATGCTAGCTTAATAGCTGTCTTGGTGAAAGAACCAATTTTTGGAGCTCCCTTCTCTGCCACTTTCCATGATGTCACCCCCATTAGCTCTATTTCAATCTATAAATTTTCTAGGGCCAAGTCAAACAAATCCCTAATCTATAATAATAGCTACTGTTTTTTTGACTGCCTGCTATGTGCAGGTACTTCTGATCCTCACAACAATCCTACCAAGTAAATATTACCATCTCCATTTCATAGAGTAAGAAACTGAGGCTCAGGTATATTAAGTAGCTTGCCATGGTCTCACAGCTACTGCAGATTTCACATTCTTATTCCTTTAAAACCTCCACACTGTCTTCCTCCTCTCTTACTTAGATTAAACACACTCTGGTCTTTGAGTACAAACTTATGAAATATCACTTTGTTTATGAAGTTTTCCTGAAGCAATCAGAATAGTAAGAATCAATTTCAACTCTAACTCTATCATTAAGGCAAATCATTTACTTGGCACCTGTCTTAGAGAGACTGCACATCCATAAAATCAAATGCAGAGCACCTCTACATTGAGAATAAGTTAAGAGAGTATGAATTAAGTACTAAAATCCTGAGAGGCTGCTGAAAAGAACAGATAGGCACAGTTAGTTGCTAAGAAGGCACTTACAAGTGAGGGTGGTGATCTGAATGAAAGGCAAGGAGAAAGAGGAGGTGGAGGAGGAACAGGTATTGCAGTACATTTATATATAGTTAATACCCAGTCCTAGAGGGTAACAAAAACCAAACAGAGGAAGAAGTGGGGAAATGCAAGATAAAGTGAAGCTGTTAGAGGGCCTTCCACACTGTACTAAGGAGTTGAGGTTTCTTAAGAGAAGCCACTAAAGGATTTGATGAAAATATTGTTTTAGGGAGATTATTCTAACAGTTCTGATAACCTAGCAACTGTGTGTAGGATGATCTCCAGTGGGAGTAACTAGAAATAGGGAGATCCATGACTTATACATTTTTTGCCACCAACAATTTAGTTATTTCTTAGAATACACCATGAATGTTATATATGAATTTGTTTGTTTATATATTTTATATATGTTTTGTTTAAATAACCTTCTTGGCTTCCTGACTAGCAAAGAACTACATGTTTCAGAGGCTGAAATTTTTAAGTTGTGCCACTGAAGGGGGAAATACAAAGTTTTACTCATATACTACAGGAAAACACATAGAAAAGTGGCAAAATGTTCTCCACCAAAATAAAATCTCACATGTAACTAGAATGAACTTGTCCACCCAAAGGTCTTGCAAATGTTATGAATTTGCCAAGATTTTTTCCATTTCCCAGTGATATTCCAGATACATTCATTGTACAATAATTTCTTCTTATGGGAGACAACTCAAAAAAAGAGAAAGAAGAGAAGAAAAAGTATTTCTCTATCTCCACACAGAAACAGAGAAGAGTATGAAGAACAAACACAGAGAAGGTGGAAGGAAAATTTTTTTTTAATTTAATGAGAACATTACAAAACATACAAAATAAAGCTAGAATGACTACATCCTTCTTAAATATGCAAATTGTGACAATTTTCACTGAGAATTCAGGACAAAGTAAATTAGATTTTTTGAAGCTCAGCAAGATGCAAAATAAATATATCATCATATTAGTTTTGAGAGGTGAGGCTATTGAAAGCCTACACCAAATTCTAATCCAAAGGAGATTAACCTATTTCCCACATCATCCCAAAACTGATAGGTTGACAAGCAAATCCTGATTATTTTCTCCTCTCATGGTGTGTTAATCCCAGCAAGATGCATTTAACTTTGCCTCTCAGGCTCCTACTTAGAGTAATTGGTATTAAAAAACAGATACTGATCCCAAACTCAATTTTTTAGACCCCAAGAAGCCTCCAACTACCTCAAAGAACATCACTTTTTTTTTATTTCAATACTTAAAATAAGTGGGTATTGGGGCATCTGGGTGGCACAGCTGGTTAAGTGTCGACTCTTGGTTTCAGCTCAGGTATTAGTCTCAGGGTCATGAGACTGAGCCCCACATCAGGCTCCCCACTCAGCACAGAGTCTGCTTCCCTCCCCCTCCCCCCTACCTCCCCCATTCATGTTAGCTCTTTCTCTCTCTAAAATAAGTAAAATCTTTTAAAATATAAAATAAGTAGGTATTTATAAAAAATACCATGGGGGGTGCCTCGGTGGCTCAGTTTAGCATCTGCCTTCGGTTCAGGTCTTGATCCCAGGGTCCTGGGATCGAACCCCACATCTTCCAGCTCCCTGGTTCAGTGGGGAGTGTGCTTCTCCCTCACCTTCTGTTCCTCCCCCAACTCATGCTCACTCTATCTCAAATAAATAACATCTTTAAAAAAAAAACATGTTTTTTAGCACAGTAGAGATAGACCAAGGGGATACTGTGATATTTTAAATACACAATACTCTGACTATACTTTATAGGTCATTATTTTCCTCACAAAATGTTGCCTTAAAACATCCTGAGATCAGCTAAAACAACAAAATAACTGCACCTTCATTCTTTATCTCTGATAGAATAATAGCCTTGTTTGCCACAAAAGTAAACCACTGTGATCACATTTGTGGGAAATACTGAACAAGGTCACTAGGTGTAAAGGATGTAGTCTTATATTATTTAATAATGCACACAATAGGCTCAGTCTAAGGACAGTGACATTAATTTATATAGTCACTAAGAAGTGGGGGAGAGGAAGAAACTAAAAAAAAAAAGTTTCCATTAAAGACTGGCAAAACTGGCAAAATATAGGAATCTAGATTTTACTTAGAAACAAAAAAAAAAAGGAAAGAAAGAAAGAAAGAAAGAAAGAAAGAAAGAAAGAAAACTGCCCACACATAAAACACTTTATTTGGCAAATTCAATGGAAATGTTAAAAGATAAAATAGCACATCTACCCCTCAAAAGAACATTCATAGCTTTTTATTTCGATTTTTATTTAAATATTTTATTTATTTATTTGTCAGAGAGAGAGTACAGGCAGGGGAGCAGCAGGCAGAGGGAGAAGCAGGCTCCATGCTGACTCCATCCCAGGACCCCAGGATCATGACCTGAGCCAAAGGCAGATACTTAACTGACTGAGCCACCCAGGCACCCTCATTTATAGTTTTAAAATGCTTACTAAGGTAACGAAAATAACCACGATGGCCTTTTCCATCCTTTAGACACAACCACTCAGACTGGCATACAATTTTTTTTAAGGCTTTATTTTTAAGTAATCTCTACACACAACATGGGGTTCAAACTCACAACCCCAAGATCAAAAGTCGCATGTTCTTCCAACTGAGCAGGTGCCCGGGCATATAATCATAATGTTTAGAACAACTTGGTCTTTAATCATGTCTCTTCATTTTTTAAAAAGATTTTCTTGATTTGAGACAGAGAGTGCAGAGAGAGCGAGCAAGCGAACACATGTGGGTGCAGGCACACACACACACACACACACACACACACACGCACATACACGTGGTGGGGGGGCAGAAGAAGAGGGAGAAGCAGACTCCCCACAGAGCAGGGAGCCCAATGTGGGGCCTGAGCAGAAGGCAGACACGTAACTGGCTGAGCCACCCAGGTGCCCCTTGTCTCTTCATTTTTTGTGATAATTAATTCTTCCGGAGATTTATCTCCTCAAGGTTTTGACAATTCACACATTTGCAGATGAGTTCTTTAAAAATCATAATAATTCTACTTTGAAAGAGAAAGGAAAACAATTAAAGTCACTGAGTATTAAATGAATAAATAGAAATAATAAGAATGCAATTTATGGAACAATCATTTTGACTAAGATGGGAAATAATCCTGGGACCGAAGAAAATAAACCCGTTACAGGGTTGAGTATAACCCAGAGGCTCTTGTTTGTCTGCTGTCACATGACTCAGATGTTCAAACTCCATCTACTCCCAATATCCCTCATGACATCCATGCTCCTGAGGATGCGCAGGTAATGCCTCAGTTAAGAGTTATTAATTCCTTTTTTATTTTCAACTGAAATTTAGCATCACATTCAAATTCAACCTCCATTTATGACTTAAATACAAGGCCTAAAATATTTTTCCCTAGGAAACTTTTAGGGCCAAAGTGAAGTTTACTTTGAAAAGGATCATTGATTTCTTTCACTACCATGAAAGGTAACATGCTTATATTCAGAATTCAGCTATATAGAAATTTCAACTACAGAGCAAAGCCAAACAAAGAAGAGTTCACTGTTCAATAGTGTCAAAAGGATACCATATAATATAAAATAATCACAGGTTTCTGAGAGCTTACCATGTGCTCGGATAAACTACTTCCTATGCATTCTTTCACTTAATCTTTACAACAATCTTATAGACATACATGTTTTATTATCCCTATACTACAGATAAATTAGAACTAAAAGAGGTTAAAAAGGGCCTCCCAAGCTAGTAACTGGGAGAGATGTACATTTTAAACTCTTTGACCTCAACCATTCAGCTATGTACTTATGTTTGTCTGGTAATTTCATATCCGATATCCAATATTTCTCCCAACCACCCTGTGAAATAAGAATGCTTTTGATCATTTTATAGATCAGCAAATCGAGGCTGACACACAAGCCTATCTATACTTAAAATGGAGAAAACAAAACAGTAATTAGGTTTTATGATACCAAATCATCATGACAGGTAAACTTTTAAAATTTCTTTCAAAAATGACATTTGCTACCTATTGTCACCTACTTAACAAACAATCCTAATAAATTATGACTCCCAGCTTCTGTGTCCGTGGAGATTAAAGAGAACAAGCATTAGCCTATACCAGGGACTATGCCAGGTACTTTACACACATTATCTCATCCAAACTTCAGAACACTATGATATAAGCAGTATCCCACATGATCAGACAGGATCAGGAGTTAAATCATATGCCCAAGGATTACACAGAAAGTAAGAACAGCAAAAAAGCTCTACTAGACTCCTCTTCACTATGGCAAATTCTGTGGAGATGAGGATCAGTGGTATCCCTTTTTCTCAGTGATATCCCTAGACATTAACAAAATGTCTGCTGAATAAATACCAAATAGAATTTTTTAAAAAGATTTATTTATTTATTTGAGAGCAAGAGCCAGAGAGAGAGAGAGCATGAGCAACCAGGAGGGGCAGGAGGAGAGGGAGAGAATCTCAAGCAGACCCTGTGCTGAGGTGGAACCCAACAAGGGGCTTGATGTGGGGCTCGATCTCATGACCCTCAGATTAGGACCTGAGCAGAAACCAAGAGTCGGGGGCGCCTGGGTAGCGCAGTCGTTAAGCGTCTGCCTTCGGCTCAGGGCGTGATCCCGGCATTCCGGGATCGAGTCCCACATCGGGCTCCTCCGCTGGGAGCCTGCTTCTTCCTCTCCCACTCCCCCTGCTTGTGTTCCCTTTCTCTCTGGCTGTCTCTCTGTCACATAAATAAATAAAATCTTAAAAAAAAAAAAAAAAAGAAACCAAGAGTCGGAGGCTCAACTGACTGCGCCACCCATGAGCCCCAACACCAAACTGTATTTTAAATAAATATTTCATGCGTGTAATATTTACAACCCAGACTCATTAATAATAGAATAAATGTGACTATCAGAAGCCACTTAGCACACATACAAAACAGTAAAAATAACAAATACTATTAGTAATAATAAATTATTCCAATAACCCCATAAGACATCTAATATGTGACCAATTCCTACGAATTGTGATTCAGAACAATCTCTCCCTGCCTTTTCCTGCTCACTACCGTCCCTCTAACCCAGGCCCATAACCGCTGCCAGGATGAAGACGAGGATACCACACTCTCCGTCCTTCACATTGATGCTAGAGGTATTTCCTAAAATGCAAACTTGATCACTTTGTTTCCCTCTATAAAAGGGGTGTTGACTGTCTACTGTCTTCAAAATCAAATCTAAGAGCTGTGATAACTTTCAAAATGACATTGATCACTCTATCTAACCTGATCTTCCACTCTCCCTAAAAGTATCATACATTCCAGGGGCGCCTGGCTGGCTCAGTCGGTAGAGCATGTGACTTTTGATCTAAGAGTAGTGAGTTCAAGCCCCACACTGGATGTGGAACCTACTTAAAAAAAAAAAAGTATTATCCGTTCCAGCCTTGCTTAACTACTAGCAATTCCGCACACAAGCCCCAAGCCTCCGTCTGTTTGCTTATGCTGTTCTTGGACCTGAAGAGCCCTTGCTTCCACCTACCCACACTCTTCACTTGTTAAAAGCCTCCTTTTCTTTCTGAAGCCCAGTTTAAACACTCTAACAAATAAGATTTCTCTCTCAGATAACATTTCTCACTAAATAAACACCTAAATTAGAGACTCAAGGCTTTATTCTAAGTTAAGCAGCTAACTCCCAAACCTTCATGTCCAAATCACACTTGGAATAATAGCACTATTTTCCCATCTTTTCTAACTTGTAATATTCATTGCCTGTCAGAAAGTTCCCAAAGGCACAAGTCACAAATGATTTTTTAAAATGTAGAACAAATACATTAAATAATTCATACTCTACAATGGAAGCTAAAAAGTTTTAACATAGGATAGGCCAAACTGTATTACATCCAAATAACAACATGCTATATAAAACAGAGCATACATTGAAGATCTGAACTCCACTTCTATCACCTTCTAACTTACTGTGTGACCCTGAGTATTAGTGTTACTTAACCTTTCCGAGACACCTTTTAGTTATAAAAAGGCACTTCTAAAAAATCCCTATTTATAAATTGAGGATATCAGTACCTAGCTCAGAGTGTTTGCTATAAAGGTTAAATTATGCTAAGCATGTAAAGCACTAAGCACAGTATTTGTACACACTAAACAAACGGGAGAAAAAAATACATATATAAAACACTGTCAACCAGCCAGATCAGTTCTGATAATTATAGATTAATATACCACATTAAATCATATTTAAGCTATAAAAAATAAACAAATGGCAACTATTACTATTAAATCCACAGAATATGCAAAAATATGTAGTCATTTTGACTTTCTTTAGTCAAAGGAACTGATGGAAGACTTTCCTTTATTGGTTCAAGTTCTTAAAAATAAAGTTTTTTGCCAACTAATTAAATAGTAAACAGCTGATAGAGATATAAATAGATCAGTAACAGCTGAACTCTAACACATACAGGTGTTAAAAATAGAATGTCATTGCCCCATTACACGTGAATATTACCATAAATAACCACAACCTGTGCACAGAAGGAAAGGAGCTAAACCTTTGTCTTACAGCGCAAACTAAAAACATTTTACAAAAAATGTAAAACACATACACAATATGGATCAGGGAATTCCTTAATCAATGTTAAATCAAAATGAAATTATGATTCTCAGGTAAATGTAAATACACTTAGAAAATATTACATAGATTAGCAATCTACATACAGTTCAACTAACATTGTGAGCCAACTTATGAATAAATTAAGCCACAAGATATTTATCAGATGCCATAATTCCATTTCTAAACAAGAGCCCTACCATACTCCTGGTCCTCAGTGACAGGGCTGGAAGCAGAGTCAAATCACAGAACAACACAAATATAAGGTTGTAACTCACTCAGTGCAAAACTCAAATTGCCATTTGGACACCCTTTAAACTACCGGAGAGGAGAGAGAGATCTCCCCATTTACACCCTCATAAACTATTTGAATTTTCTGTTTAAAGGGGGAGTGGGTGCCCAGATGGCTCAGTCACTTGAGCGTCTGACTCTTGATCTCAGGGTCATGGGACTGAGCCCCACATCTGGCTCTGCACTCAGTTGGGAGTCTGCCTGGGATTCTCTCTCTCCCTCTCCTTCTGTCCCTCTCCCTGCACCCCCCCCCCCCGCCTCACGTTTTCTCTCTCAAATAAATAAAAATCTCTTTAAAAAATAAAGAGAGAGAGAAAGAGATATATGGGAAGGGGTAAATAAGCACGTAACTCCAAAATTCTCAAAAGACCTAAAAGTTCAGGAAGATGGCCAATTAACAGAGTGGTCAATATCAGTTTGGCAAAAATTAAAACTAGTGTTATACTTGGCTCTGGCAAGAATGTGAAGAAACAGCAGTCTCACATACTGGGCATGAGAATATAAACTGCTATGTTTTTGGGAAATAATTCAGCAATACCTGTGAAGATATTTAATGCTTATACTCTTTAATTCCACATCCAGAAATCTAACCTATAGAAACACTGAAATATTCACACACACATATACAATGGCAAATGCATAAGCAATGGCAAAATCACTAGGCAAGGTTAACAGAAGTTAAAAACTAGAAACAGCTAACGCCTAACCAAACTACATTATGCTGATCTGATGAAATATCAGACATCACAATCACAATACCAAAATCATCAAAAAATGAAGTAGAGTTATTGGTACTAAAATTAAAATATATCATGATATACAGTGATCCCTTTTTTAAAAAAATGATATATATTTTAACAAAAAGAATGATATATACTATATAGATTCTAATGGTAATACACCATTATAAAATAAAAATCTGAAAGAATGTATATAAAACGTTCACAGTGCTTATCTCCACAAAAAGAAATCCTAAATAGTTAAACTTTAAAATTAAGAAAGATATAAAATTTTATTAAATAAGCCTAGCAAATTTTCAATTCCACATCATAGTCATTTAGTGGAAGACAGTGAAAGGACGATGAAAAGAAGGAAAAAAAAACAGGGATACAAACTTAACTACACGAGAGAAAAACATACAAAAACAGAATCTGCTAGAAAGAAAAGAGGTAAACAATCAAGGGAGATGAAAGAGGAAAGAAGTTCAATAAATTCAAAAGGGTTAGTAAACTAGTCATCATCTTGCACAAGTGAAGAACAGACTTCAGAGGTAAAATCACTGACTTTTGAACTATACTTAAAAGTTTTTGCAGCTCACTTCCTTTTGTTCTTTCTTATTACAGGATTCAATTCTGAATGGAATAGCTTCAGCAACCCATCAGAATTCTTTACTGGGGGAATTCAAACTAAGAGACTTGGTAAAACTATGGTCTTCGGGATTCTTGCCCTTAAAATAAGTGTTGTAAAACTGAAAAAGCATAACATTAACCTTTTACACAACACAGCACTTACAGGAAATGCAATTTGTACATCACAAGATTTCCTGACAGATCGGGTGTACAATATGAAAGAAAGGAGTCAAGAGCAATACCAAAGTTTTTATCCCAAGCAACTTAGAAGGATGCAGTTGCTTCTATGTGAGCTGGAAGGGCTGACGGTGAGGGGTTTTGCTTTTTGTTTCTTGTTTTTGTTTTTTTATTGAGGTTGAAGGAAGGGATAGAACTCTGGCTCTGGACATATTAAATCTGAGGTATCGGCTGGACATCAGGTGGAAATGTCAAAAAAACAGTTGGACATGAGCTTAGAGCTTGGGGAAGAAGTCTGAGCTTGAGATAAAAATTTTATTATCATCAGCAAATACAAAGAATTTAAAGTCAAGAGACAGGATGAAATCACCAAGACAGCAAGAAGACAGACAAGAAGGCCAAGGACAGAGCTTTGGAGCAGTCCAAAATTTACAGTCAGAGAGAAAAAGACCAAGCAAAGGAAATGTAAAAGTTGGCCAGTGAAATATGAGAAGAATCAAGGGAAAGTGGTGTGTCCCCAAAGCTATGGGAATGATGTCTTCCAAGAACGTGGGAGAAATCAACTACGTCAAATAATGCTGAAAAATCAAGTAAGATAAAAAACCAAAAACTGAATACTGGAAAAGCAACCCGGAAGCCACTGATGACCTTGACAAGAACTATATGGAAGTAGCAGTGAATGAAAGCTTGATCGGAAAGGGGCACCTGGGTGGCTCAGTAGGTTAAGCATCTGACTCTTGACTTCAGCTCAGGTCATGATCTCAGGGTTGTGAGATCGAGCCCCATGTTGGGCTCCATGCTGGGCATGGAGCCTGCTTAAGATTCTCTCTCTCCCTCTCCCTCTCCCTCCACCCCTCCACCCCTCCACCCCTCCACCCACCTCTCTCTCTCTCTTTCCCTCTCTTAAAAAAAAAAAAAGGAAAAGAAAGGAAAGGAAAGGAAAGGAAAGGAAAGGAAAGGAAAGGAAAGGAAAGGAAAGGAAAAGAAAGCCTTATCAGAATGATTCAAGAGAAAATGAATGAGAGGGATGAGAAACCACACAAATAGACAAATCTTTTAAGAAGTTTTGCTCTAGGGGTGCCTGGGTAGCTCAGATGTTAAGTGTCTGCCTTTGTCTCAGGTCATGATCTTCGGGTCCTGGGATGGAGCCCTGTGTCAGACTCCCTCCTCGGTCGAGAGTCTGCTTGTCCCTCTCCCTCTGCCTGTCCCCTCTGTGCGCTCTCTCTCTCAAATGAATAAATAAAATCTTTTTTTTTTTTTTAAAAAGAGGTTTTCTCTAAAGGGAAGCAAAGAAATGAGCATGCACAGCCAGGAAAACCATGAACAAAAAAGGCAATCTACTGAATGACAAAATATTTGCAAATCATTTATCTAATAAGGGGTAAATATCCAAAATATATAAAGAACTCATCCAACACAAGATGAAAGAAAGAAAGAAAGAAAGAAAGAAAGAAAGAAAGAAAGAAAGAAAGAAAGAATCTGATTAAAAAATGGGCAGAGGATCTCAACAGACATTTTTCCAAAGAAGACATACAGATGTCTAACAGGTACATGAGAAGATGCTCAACATCACTAATCATCAGGGAAATATAAATCAAAACCGCAACGAGGTATCACCTCATACCTGTTGGAATGGCTATTATCAAAAAGTCAAGAAATAAAGTGTTGGTAAGGATGCAGAGAAAACAGATCCCTGTGCACTTTGGTGGGAATGTGAACTGGTGGAACAACTACGGAAAATGGTCTGGAGGTTCCTCAAAAAAACTAAAAAGAGAACTACCGTATGATCCAGGAATTCCACTTCTGGGTATCTGCCTGAGAAAAACGAAAACACTAACTCAAAAAGATATATGTACCCCCATTTTCACTGTAGCGTTATTTATAATAGCCAAGGTATGGAGACAACCTAAGTGTCCACTGGTGGATGAATGGATAAAGAAAAAGTGATACACACACACACACACACACACACACACACACACATACATATATACACATACCATGGAATATTATTCAGCCGTTAAAAGAACAAAATCTTGTCATTAGTGACAACATAGACTGACCTTGAGGGCATTATGCTAAGTGAAATAAATCAGAGAAAGACAAATACCATATGATTTCACTCACATGTGGGATCTTAAACCAAAAAAAAAAAACAAAAACAAGCTCATAGATAGAACAGACTGGCGGTTGCTAGAGGCAGGGGTTAGGGTCAGGAGAAATGGGTGAAGGGTGTCAAAACATATAAAATTCTGGTTATAAAATAAATATGTCACAGGGATGTAATGTACAGCATAGTGACTATGGTTAATAATCCTGTATTGTAGGGTCGCCTGGGTGGCACAGCGGTTAAGCGTCTGCCTTCGGCTCAGGGAGTGATCCCGGCATTCCGGGATCGAGCCCCACATCAGGCTCGATAAATAAATAAAATAAGATTTTATTTACTCATTTGACAGAGATAGAGACAGCCAGCGAGAGAGGGAACACAGGCAGGGGGAGTGGGAAAGGAAGAAGCAGGCTCATAGCGGAGGAGCCTGATGTGGGGCTCGATCCCGGAACGCCGGGATCACGCCCTGAGCCGAAAGCAGACGCTTAACCGCTGTGCCACCCAGGCACCCCTCTTAAGAGTTCTTATAACAAGAAAAAAATTCTGTAACTATGTATGATGATGGATGTTATCTGGACTTATTGTGGTGATCACTTCCCAATATATAAAAATACTGACTCATCATGTTGCATACCTGAACCTAATATAATGTTTTATATCAATTATACCTCAATAAAAAATTTTATCAAAAAAATGATCAATAGCTAGAAGAGAAAGTGAAGTCAAGATAATTTTTTCTTTAAATAAAAGAAAAATCACAGTTTCCTATACTAACAGGAATGATCCAGTAGAGAGGAAGGACACTTGGAAGGGCTCCCTGAGGATTTAGAAGTGGCTTCCTAAAGAAGCTGTCCATCCTGAGTCATGAAGGTGGACTAAGAGTGAGTCAAGAGAGTAGAGAAGGGATTGAAACACAGTGAGCAAAAAGAGGTAAGAAACAACATGGGGTGGGGGTGGGGGAGACTGAGGAGGGGACCTGGCATGTGAAGTACAGGACTGAGGCTGGAGAGGTAAGCAGTCACCAAGCTTTTTAAGACATATATAGCAGAACAACCTTTATTGTATGATGACAGAGGACTTGCCACTATAGGATTTAGGAAGGAAAGTACTGAGATCAAAATGACATTGCACATGGGGAGGGGATAGTTTGAGGGGTACTAGAGTGAAGGCAGGGAACCCAGTTATGAGGCTACTAAAATAAAGAAATAACAAGGTTCTTAACTACAGTAGCGTCAGTAGTAAAAGGGGTTTAGTGATAGATCCTATTGGTTCAGTGTTGAAGGTAGCAGTTTCTAGCGTGGGTTACTAGGCAGATGATAATGCCATTATCTGTATTTGGAAATATTTGGGGGGGGAGAGTGAATGATTCATTTCACTTTGGGGTCTACTGCTTTTGGAGTCTTTATAGGACATCCAAGTGAGTCAATGTAAGCAGGCAGAAGATAGAAAACTCGGACCTTCAGGCTCAAGATATCTGAAAGGCATCAGCATTTGAGTGGTTATTAAAATTATTATGATGTATGAGATGATCCAAAAGTAACAATTACAGGGAAAACAATGACTGAACTTTAAGGCACACAAGCATTTAAGGAGAAATTAGTGAAGAAAATGCTTGAAGGGATATCAGATAGGACAGTCAGAAAGGTATAAGAAAAATCAGGGAAAGAAACCTCCAAGACGCCAGGGAAATAGACCTCTCCCAGTGTAACAAGAAATGCTGTAAGTGACCTAAATAAGCTGGCAGAAATCAGAGATCAAGAAGTCGAATCACATAACAGTCTGAACTTTTCAATTCTGTTGCATTAATTTTTCAAAAATTAATAGAACCTACAGGGCCTTCTCTTCCTGAGATCCTTAAGTAGTCAAGTCAATTTGAGTGGAAACGCCTGAAGAGACTAAGCACAGCTACGCCACTACCTACAGGAAGAGACTATTTCCAGTTGTAGTAGAAGTGTATTTGTGGTTGTTCTATATACAGAAAATTGGTAATATATTTCTTAATAAACCAAAATCACTGTCAAGCATAATAAAATGATTAAGAATTTTTTGCTTTTTATCATTCCTAATTTCTTGATTGTTACACATTACCTATGACTTCACATAAGCTCAACTAACAATATAAAAATCTTACAGCCTTATATAACAAGGAAAAGTATTTATAAACATAGATGATGTAGAAACCTATGATGTTAGAAATTAGGGAAAAATATTATCAATGCAATAAAAACCTACCAGAAATGTAAAGAGTTTTTGATGTTGGAAGAAAAAAAGATAACTTGAAAGACGCACGGAGAAAATAAATAGAGCAAGGATCAATTTCCATTTCTTGATTTTATCACTTTTAGGCAGACAATTTGTCAAACTAAAAAATCACTGATTGTTGGATAACTGTACTGTAGTGTACTAACTTCGAGTGACACAAGTGTTTGGTCCCACCTAAACAGAAGAACACCACAAGGAACTTTAAAAAAAAAAAATCAACGGGAAGCATATTTTCATATGAGCGCCTAAAGCAAAATCAGTAAAATGCAGCAAGAACTGACGGATTTACTCCAAAGGGAAAGTTTATAGCATTTTCTCTTAGAGTGGGGTGGGGAACTCCCAAGGTGTGAGTCATTGGATTAAAGTCATTGGATTAAAGAACACTGGATTTAGCCAAAGCTATAAAAGCAGGATTCAGACTACAACAGAGCAAACATGCGCTCTTCTGGGCCAGAAAGAAAAAAAGCTATGTTGGGTTAGTGCTTCCAGAGTTGGAATGAGTCACAGACACAGTGGAGAGGAAAGCACAACCAGACTCAACTTCAGCACATGGGGAAAATCTGCAGCTGTTTTCTTATCTTTTGATTTATTCCCTTCCTTAGTAATTTACTATTAAAAACTTTCAATTACATTCAAGGAAGCTAAAATGAAAGTTGCCTCAGAATCTTACTATTCCAAAGATCTGAACAGGCTGGTCATGTTGCTTTGCACACGAACTAGGTCAATGTAGGAAGCAACATCACTACCATAACCTTTCTACTACTAACAATTTTGCTAACTTAATATAACCTATTTGTAAAATATTTATTTCTGTGATCACTAGCAAGAATGAATGTTTCTTTGCTACGTATATTTATCTCGAATGAACAGGCTGCTTTTTCGTTGGCCTGTTGATCTACAATAGTCTTGATGGCCTTCTTTTATGTTAAAAAGGGCATTTTAGGGGCACCTGGGTGGCTCAGTCATTAAGCGTCTGCCTTCGGCTCAGGGCGTGATCCCAGAGTCCTGGGATCAAGCCCCGCATCAGGCTCCTCCGCTGGGAGTCTGCTTCTTCCTCTCCCACTCCCCCTGCTTGTGTTCCCTCTCTGGCTGGCTGTCTCTCTGTTAAATAAATAAATAAATAAATAAATAAATTAATTAATTAATTAAATAATCTTTTAAAAAAGGGGCATTTTATGTGTTCCATATTTTCATTTTTCTCTCATAATGAATGCAAATGATGTCCCATTTCCATTTTTCTCATTTTTCATGGAACCAAAGTTCTCAATGTTTATTTAGATGCCCACTGATTTTATTTGCCTTCACTTGGCTTTAGGCTCTGGTAGCTGCTTATCTACCAAAAAATCCAGAAGTGGTTTCCATTATTACACAGTCATTAAAAGGTGGATTGTTGCTGTAGATATGTCTTAATTCTTCTAAAATTGGTTCATAATCAACTGCTGCAAACTGGACTGTGTTTTTAATTTCTTTACCCACCTCAACATCAGTTTCCTTTAATTCTTCAACACTGACAGTACTGCTGTCTACTATTCTATCTTTGAGAAGCATAATGAGGTCACTCTTCTTGAATTTCTTCTTGTGTATGATAACTGACTCCAGGATCACTCATACAGTGTCCTTGATATTGGTGAGTCTACAGCTCCATCAGCATGGGCCCCTTTACAGATCTATAATAGGCAGCTGCAATCTTTGTTGCTTCCTGGACACATAGAACATACATTCCATCTGCTCTTAGCCCAGGAATAAAATTGTCTCTCTTGTAGTAATCAGTGCTAGCTGCTGCTCTCTCACCAGATGCTCCCATTCCATAGCAGCTATTCTTACAGATGAAAATAAATGGTGATTTCCATAAAACTGCCATATTGTAATTTTCAAATACAAAGTCAAGCAGAACTCCTCTTTTCCATTGTATTTATAGGCCAGACCAATACCAGCACCCAGGGGGACCAGATCTCTGACCATGCCATTGCCCCAGTAGCAGTTCTTGGTGTACATGTGCATTGATCCATCCTTTTCTTTAGTACAAGCTTCTCTTTGTCTTGTAAACTCTACAGATTTCTGGAACAGGAAGTCCACAAGTAAAGGTAAAGCAGTGAGCCCAGTAAGGCTGAGATGAGACGGTCCATGATATTTATCCAATCTCAAGTTTTAAATATTTATTTATTTATTTGTTTTATCTGAGAGAGAGAGAACGCGAGTGCGTGAGCACACCAGCAGGGAAAGGGGCAAACGGAGAGGGAGAGAGAGACTCTCAAGCACACTCCACACTGAGTGTGGAGCCCGACTCGGGGCTCAATCCCACAATTGTGAGATTATGACCTGAGCCAAAACAAAGAGTCAGACATTTAACTGAACTGAGCCACCCAGGTGCCCCAACAATCCACCTTTTAAAGTTTATGGTGCAAGGGGCGTCTGGGTGGCTTAGTCTGCCTTTGGCTCAGGTCATGATCCCAGGGTTCTGGGATTGAGTACCACATCGGGCTCCCTGCTCAGCAGGGAGCCTGCCTATCTCTCTCCATCTGCTTCTCCCCCCACTCATACTCGCTTGCTCTCTCTCAAATAAAAATCTTTTAAAAAAATAAATATGGAGGGAGAAATATAAACACTATGTAATTAACATGAACCAAGTAGCAGAAGTTACAAAAGTATACACTTGGGGAATTTGGAGGCATTGAGTTAAATCTCAGGGAAGACAGAGTAAGACACTTGACATGTAGGGTGGTAACTCTCTCATATCTCACAAAGAACTCATCCTAAAATAAAATCAATCCCTAAGGCGAAAAGAACTCTCCCCTCTTCCTTCAGTGAGTCACAAAGCTGTCTCGAGCTGATTGTCTATCAAAATACAGCACTTTTCTCCTGCTATGGGAATTAGCTAGGTATGTTTTATAAACAAAAGTCATTATAATTAGAGGAAAATATCCTCTAATATCTGTTTTAAGTAACAAACTGCATCCCTTAACTGTGGAAGTCAAATTCTTGCCTTTTGCTTCCTGGCAATGTTACTCAACTAATTTGTTCTCTAACACAGAATTAATAATGACCTTTGTAGTGGGCTGCTTACTACAGCTACAACCGTGCAGAGAAGGGGAGAGCTTCTAAAGATGTAAGAATAAATGTATTAAAATATAACTCATTCTTATCCCCAGTATGAAAAAAATGTAATCATCTTCATTATCACTGCCATTATAAACTGAGGTACCATACAGTGACTTGCTCACAGACAAAAATTTCCAAAAATTTTGCTCACAGAGTTCCAAAATGCATTTCCTGTTCATTCGAGATAAATATACGTAGCAAAGAAACATTCATTCTTGCTAGTGATCACAGAAATAAATATTTTACAAATAGGTTATATTAAGTTAGCAAAATTGATAGTGGTAGAGTCACTATTCAACTGAAGACTTAATTAAGTATCTCATATAGTCAGTGAAAGAAAATGATATAATATTATGAAAGTCATCTATTCCTGTAGTGTGTATTCAGAGTTCCAAAATGCATTAACATGGTTGCTGACTCTGAAAGTGATTTTCACATACTCAGATTTATCTCTTAAAGCATTTGGATACATTCTTTTTCTGGGATTAAGTTAAGTAACATCTATGCATCAATCCAGTCACACTGTACGTCATGCTCTAACAACTTCTAGCTGACTTTATAAATTAGCTTTTCCTAGAATGGACTAGTCGATTGGATTATAACATTTCCTTGGGCTTTATGCCATTTCCTAAATTTAAAATTAAGACAATAGTTGAAGAAACATAGGTACAACCTAACAGACTATACAATTTAATTACAAATATATTAAGCTACATACATTAGCTTCAGAACAAAAAGAGTTAGAAAAAAATCTCTATAAAATCAAATGAGATTTTTTACTGCTGAAAAGGTCTATAAAGTACTCTCAACAATGAGATAACTTAGGGCCCCAAAGAAGCTGCCTGTAATAAGACAAAAGACATTAAATAAAGGTGGGGGAGGGGAAGAGGGACCTCAAAATATTCAATTTCACAAATCAATAGTCTCCATCATCTCAAAAATATCTAAATAAAAAATTAGCTAAATTTCCAAATGATAGACAAATTTGAGAATCACTCACTTGACTAATAATATTATTGGAAATAAATGACTGCACTAGAAAGAATCTTACCTATCAGTAAAAACAGTTAACATTTATTGAGTCCTTACTGTGTCAGACTCTGTCTGTATTATTAAGTCCTTCACATGTATTATTAACTCATTTAATTCTCACAATCCCCCATGAGGTATTATTATTATCCCCACTTTATAAACAAGAAACCTGAGGCACAGAGAGGTTAAATTACTTGCCAGAAGTCACCAAGTGAACAGGAAGAAGCAGGACATGAACCCACACAGTGATCTCTTCAACAGTAGTCCCTAACTCTCCTCTCTCACCTCCCAGCTCTTAACCACTCTGCACACTGCCTTTTTAATTTTAACCCAACTCCTCATTTTGCAGATGAGGAAACTGTGTCCCCCAAGGAAGAAAGAAAATTCATTCAAGGTTCAAAACTTTTTTTTTTTTTAAGTAATCTGCCAACCCAAAATGTGGCTCGAACTCACAACCCCAAGATCAAGAGTCATATGCTCTACCAACTGAGCCAGCCAGGCGCCCCAAGGCTTGAAACTATTTAACAGCAATACGAGTACAAGGACTCAGGTTTCCTACTGACATTATGCTTTCCTATTTCACACTGGGCTTTTCCTATTTTTCTGTCATTCTTCCCATTTTAAAGTGGGCTTTCCCCCATGTTTGGTCTTTTTAAAAAATCATTTGTTTTTCTGAATATAAAGCACTTATTGTTGAAGGCAGGAGAATTCAATAAAGCACAGAAGAAAATTAAATTCACTCCTTCTAGCTTCCAAGAATAACCACTATCAACAGTTTCACATAGTTCTCTATATGCATTGTAAGACTAATACTCTGCTTCCCTGCCCCATATTTTCAAAGAAATTTAGAGACATACTTTATATACAGTTGTATATGTATTTACCTTTTTCACTTACATCATTATTTTTCACGGCATTAAATATTTTTTGAAAATAGACTAAATAGCAAATGATATTTCATAAATTTCATTAATTTAGACTATATATGGTAAATTCTTGCAATTAATTTCTGTGATGAAACTGTTATATCTACATCTTTATGCAACATCTCTGATAATGTTCTTAGATTAAGTCCTTAGAAATGACATTACTAAAGTTAAAGGGTATGACAATATCTAACATGTATGTGGTTAACACTACTGCCAAATTGACTAAGCCCTCTGCAGATATTTGCTTGTTTAATGCTTGCAACAGAGAGAACAAAGGACCCAATAAGAGAGGGAATGAATGCCCAGAGAGAACAAGTGACTTGACCAAGATCATATAGCTAGAAACTGACAGCCAGGATTCACGCCCAGGTAGTTAGGTTCCAGGATCCATGCTCTTAATCACTATGATGGCCTATTTTACTTCTACACTTTTTCAACATAATGAAGTCTCCTAGAAGTTTACTACAAATGTACAAAAATCCTCTGAGGAACCTGCAGCTTTAGTAAGTATCCCAGTAGATGCTAAAGTCTGAAACCCACTATCCTTATCTAGATATTCTATTCTATGCTATCCTATTTTATTTTAAAGTAGGCTCCACGCCCAGTGCGGGGCCCAACGTGGGGCTTGAATTCATGGCCCATGAGATCAAGATCTGAGCTGAGATCAAGAGTTGAACACTTAACCAACTGAGCCACCCAGGAGCCTCAATCTAAAAATTTTAAAAGAAAATATTTAATAAACTCTTCTCATAGAACCTTTGATAGTTATACTGATGTTCTGAATATGGATGAAAGAGCCAAGTAAGAGAGTACTAAAAAATGATTAAAATAAATCTTCATGACCTTGGATTAGGCAACAGCATCTTAGATATGACATCAAAAGCACAAATGACAATATAAATGAAGAATTTTAAGATCATTAAAACGTACTTCAAATATAAAAAATAAGTAAGTGAATTTCATCAAAATTAAAAACTTGTGCTTATAAAAGACACCTTGAGGACAAATATTATATTATTCTACTTATATGAGGGACCTAGAATAGGCAAATTCATAGAGCCACAAAGTAGAAACAGCAGTTATCAGGGGCTGGGGGAGATGAAGAAGGGGAGTTATTGCTTAATGGGTACAGAGCTTCTGTCTGAGATGATGCAAAAATTCTGGAAATGAATAAAGGTGATGGTTGCACAACATTGTAAATGTATTTAATACAACTGAACTGTACACTTAAAATGCTAAAAAATGTATATTTTACTGTAGCAACAAAAAAGGGCACCATCAAAACAACGTATAAAATGGAAAAAAATATGTGCAAATCATTCAACTGATAGGGGAATTATATCCAGAATACACAACTCAGCAATAAAAAGATAAACAACCTTATTTTTTAAGTGGGAAAAGGATATGAACATTTCTCCGAAAAAAATTAATAGCCAGTAAGTACATGAAAAGATGCTCACAACATCATTAGTTATTGGGGAAATGCAAATCAAAATCACAGTGAGCTATCACTTCATACTAGATGGCTACAATAAAAAAGACAGTAACAAGTACTGGCCAAGAAGTAGAGAAACTGAACCTTCATACACTGCCGGTGGAAATGTAAAACAGTGCGGCTGCTTTGGGAAACAGTTTGGTTGTTTCTTAAAACATTAAATATGGAGTTACAATATGACCCAGCAATTCTATTCCTAGGCATATAACCAAGAGAACTAAAAACATATGTCCACACAAAACCTTGTACATGTATGTTCACAGCGGTATTACTCATAATAGCCAAAAAATAGAAACAATGCAAATGTCCATCAACTGAGTATGTGGCAGATGTGATAAATGAAATGTGGTATATCCCTACAATGGAATATTATTTGACAACAAAAGATAGAGAGTATGGATACATGCTAAACATGGATGAACCCTGAAAAGACTACACTGAATGAAAGAAACCAGATATGCAAGTCCATATGTTATATGATTCCATTTACGTGAAGTACGTCCCAGATAGGTAAATCTATAGAGGCAGAAAGTAGATTAATGGTTGCTAGAGGCTGGGAGAGGAGCAAATGAAGAGTGATTGCTAAATGGGTAGAGAGTTTCTTTGGAGGGCAATAAAAACATTCTGGAAATAAATAGTGGTAGTAACTGCACAATTTTGTGAGTACACTAAAACCACTAAAGTGTATACTTTAAAGGGATAAAGAAAGGGGGGGTAATCAGAAGGGGGAATGAAACATGAGAGACTATGGACTATGAGAAACAAACTGAGGGCCTCAGAGGGGAGGGGGGTGGGGGAATGGGATAGACCGGTGATGGGTAGTAAGGAGGGCACGTATTACATGGTGCACTGGGTGTTATATGCAACTAATGAGTCATCGAACTTTATATCAGAAACCGGGGATGTACTGTATGGTGACTAACATAATATAATAAAAAATCATTAAAAAAATTAAATTAAAAATATGGTTACGAAATTCATCATAAATACATAAATTTTGAAATAAAGTTCTTAGAAGTGGTCATTTAAGACTGTAAACATGTGAATTTTCAGAGAATTAGTGGGGAAATTGAAAGAATAAAGACAAAGTCTGTATGGAAACCACAGACAATGGAAACAAAGACAGTAATATAAAAACTATCAAAAAATTAAGAACTAGAAAAGTACAATGTCATGCAAACAAAAGTTATAAAATTTCTATTAAAAATCATATTGAGGGAGGTACCTGGGTGGCGCAATCAGTTCAGCATCTGACTCTTAGTTTTGGCAAGGTCATATCTCAGGGTCCTGAGATCAAGCCCCGAGTTGGGCTCCACACTTAGCACTGAGTCGGCTTGAGATTCTCTCTCCCTCTCCCTCTGCCCCTCCTGCTCCTGCTCTCTCTCTCTCTCTAAAATAAATAAATAAATCTGTAAAAAAAATCATACTGAGGAAGATGGAAAAGTGAGTTTCAGAGTAGAGAAAACAAAAAAAAATAACCATCAAAACAAAAGCATTCAATGACCCATCTAAGCAGTTCCCTGATGACTTTCAAAAATAATTTAAGTAAAGTTTACCTGATAGTATAGAGGAGGTCAAGAAGATACATATATGATATAGATTTATAAAATTAAAGGAGGTATGGGGGCGCCTGGGTGGCACAGTGGTTAAGCGTCTGCCTTCGGCTCAGGGCGTGATCCTGGCATTATGGGATAGAGCCCCACATCAGGCTCCTCTGCTATGAGCCTGCTTCTTCCTCTCCCACTCCCCCTGCTTGTGTTCCCTCTCTAACTGGCTGTCTCTATCTCTGTCGAATAAATAAATAAAATCTTAAAAAAAAAATTAAAGGAGGTATGTATAGATTTCACAAATTCAGGGCACTAATAATTGAAGACAAAACTCAAATTTAACCAAAATACTTTGAGGCCATATGATAGCATTGCTCTCACACAGCAAATTTATAGGACAAGATGAACTGAAGCACTCCCATTTGTCCTAAACAGGCTGAGTTGATAATGAAAGATGAATGATGGTATCTGCATGCTAGAATGTCAGTTTCATGGAAGCAGGGACTTTGTTTTGTTTAGAATAGTGCTCAGCACATAGGAAGTGCTCAATAATGATGTCTGAATGAATCAACTGTACTTGGAAATTTATAGAATACTATGCATATGTTTTAGGAATTCACATCTAGAGTAGGGAATTCTACACATCTAGAAATGGAATTGTAATGGATAAAAAGCCAGAGATATATGAGATGTAAAACTAGTCTCAGGGAAGGAAAGAATTTCTCTTGAAATACCACACAGGAGGCAGATAAGAAGCCTATATAACTTGCTTGTTGTTGTTAAATGTTTGTTTTTTTGTCATTGTTAAATGTTTAAACATAGTCATAAGTTTCCTTTATTTTTTACATCATCGGTATGATGGACAATACAAATGGCTCCATATACCTCTAAAGAATCAACTATTTAAATGGTAAAAATAACAACAGACACTTAGAATTCATCATAGTCAAGGAAAAGAAACACATGATGCAGAAAATAAAACCCTCTAAAGACAAAAGATATAATTTAAGTAAAATATAATACACAAAATCAGTATCTACAAGATCTAAGAAGAAAATATAAATCCTAACTGTTAAAACCTATTCAATACTAGCTAAACCTAGAACACGGAGCACAGAAGACAAAGTTCCCCGTCTTAAAGGAATTCAATTCAAGATAATAGACAAGAAGAAACCACAATGATAATGTCATAACAGAGATGAGGACAATTTCTAACAATGACCAATTAAGCTAATTTACTTACAAGTTTACATAGAATAAAATAAACCACATCCTGTTGTAACGCATTCGTGTTTTATAGAAAGTTTCTAGGCTTGTCACATAAATGCTAAAATCAATACTCACAAAACGTATTTTATATAAAAATATCACTAGCAAGTTTGCATTTAAATATTTAACTAACACAATTATGACAAATTTTGTTTCTTAAATCAAAGTAACTCCATTGTTAGAATGACAAATGTCACTAGTTAGTTTACCTCACTTTTCTTTTTAAACAAGATACCTGCAGGCAATAGATGTGCGATTAAAGCTGTAGTTCAAGTTCAAACAATTCCCTCTGAACACACCAAAGAGATAATACACTAAAAAGTCCTGTTAAACTTATTCTCACATTTGAATACTATTTTGGATTTACCTCAGTTACATACTTTATTAACAATCTAAAATATATCAAGCAAAATTTGAGATGAAATGTCTTTATAGAGTTTCAAATCTGAAGTTTAGAAAAGAATGTAAATTGGTTCAAGTATGAGATATCTCCATTACTAACTAAAATTACAATTTTTGAGTACTTAATCTGAGTAAATTTAGATGCTATGCCAAAAAACATAAGCAGTTTTTGGAGTTTTCTACTGATATAGGAGATCATTTGATAGTTTTTTGAAAATATTGAAATGAATTTTTAAATAGCTGTAACTTAGGAAATTAATCATACCTTAACTTTTATTTCGCTCTCAAACTGTTTTTCAAGACCCTGAGAAATTTACACTCAGTTTCAGGAGTGTTATCTTAGTAGCAGAGCTACAAGGAAGTGACAGTGCAGATTCTGGGTTTTGACATACATGCTTTACAAGAGAAAACATTGTGCAAGTAAAAGAGTACTAAGGTTTAGAACTGCAAGACATGCTAAATAAAATGGCACATTTTTTTTTAAGTAAGACTGCTGCTATATACTTACACCAAAATTCACAAAAAAGCCATTCCTCCAAAGTCGTCTTCTCCTACCTCCCTACTCAAAATAAATTTTTCTATCCAAGAACTCCTATAAAATATATTTTAAAAATATATTTTAGTACATCTTTATTATCTTTACGTTCATGGATAAAACTCTCTGAAACTGAAAATATTTCATTTGACCCCTTTGCTCCAGAGTAACTTATGTTTTTCTATTACATTTAGAGTGAATTTTAAATATTTCTCCTATATTCAACATTAGCTACTTAATTTCTAACTACCTAGTTTATAAAAACATCTCCACATACATGACCTCATTTTATATAGTATAAATTCAGAGGAATTATTAGTCTTACATGTTTAATAATTGCTTGATATCTTCATTTTTACTTATTGTTAAAACTACATTTTAAAAGTCACATATTGGGACGCCTGGGTGGCTCAGTCAATTAAGCAACCAACTCTTAATTTCAGCTCTGGTCATGATCTCCACACCGGGCATGCAGCCTGCTTTAAGACTCTTTCTCTCCCTTTGCCCCTCCCTGCCCTCCCTGCTCTCCCTCTCTCTCTCAAAAAAGAAAAAAAAAAGACTCCCTCTCATTCTCTCTTCCCCTGCACACGCATGCATACGCTCTCTCAAAAACTAAAAAAAAAAAGTCACATATTCAGCAACTACCACAAAAACAAGAATGCAAAACTTAAAAACTATTATAAAATTATGTGAATAGAAAATAAGTGGCCAGGGGCACCTCGGTAGCTCAGTCAGTTGAGTGTACAACTCCTGGTTTCAGCTCAGGTCATGATCTCAGGTTTGTAAGATAGAGGCCCACATTAGGGTCCACACTCAGCGGGCAGTCTGCTTGAGATTCTCTCCCACTTCCTCTGCCCCCTTCTCTGCATGTGTGCACTGTCTCTAAATCAATCAATCAATCAATCATTAAAAAAGAAAAAAGAAGTGACCAAAGTAAAATAAAATTACGTAACAGAATTTGATAATTCATAAAATATATCTCTCACTGCAAAAATATCCAAATTTCATTAGTGTTTCATTTTATTAAGTCTTGGTTTATAAGTTCCTATAACCATTCTTTAACAGTTAAGTGTTTATCAGGGTAGATACAAAAACATTTAACCCTTTTGTTGAATATTATAGGATTTATGCTAAAAATTTAATTCTGGCCAAATATAAAATAACTCTCAATCATCCCCAGATTAAGCAGCCCTCAAAGAGTCTCTCATTCACATACTTTGGACACAGTAAGAGCTGGATATGTCTCCAGCTACACACACACATACACACTTTGCAGAGAAAGACTTTTTTGGTACCAAGAGAAATGGAAAGATAAATTCCTAGCTTTAAAAATTCAGAATATCAAAAAATACTAGAAAATATCATCTATGCTACTGAATTTCTAATGTGTAGAATTACAACATTTTAACATTCCTATGTATTTTTAACATCTGTGATTCATGTCCCATTTGCACAAATTATATTTAACTCAGTAAGATCTCAACTTACATTTAAGTCTATTGAAAAATTAATCTGGCTAGGGAATGCCTAACCTATAAGGCTTTTCTTATTCAACACCACCTGCCCCACCCCTGTAGGGAACCTCTGCAGTCTCCATGGAATTAGCAACAACAAAAACTGGAGGAAAAAAAAATTATCAAAACAGAAGTGTACGTACACATATCTTTTACATGGAAATGCTCTTAATTACCTTCTGCATTCACTTATTCAAGCACTTTCAGGGCTGTAACACTCCCTCATTTATAGCCCTTTACCCATTGCTAGTGAGCTTCCATACTCACTATTCCACTGAGTAGCCCAGTTTTTACTGCTTTCACTCCTTATAAAGTGACATTTGAGTCCTGTTAACAATTATCTTCTCAAAAACTCTCCCCTGCCTTGTTCCTCACAAACCCAGTCTTTCCCGGTCTTCCTACTTCTCTGGCTGTTCTTCCAACTCTGTTTTCTTTTTCCCCACCAGCTATTCAAATGTTGACCATCCCCAGAGTTCTTAATTTCTACATTTCTAGAAATGTACAAACTTCCCTGGGAGTGTATTTCCTACAGCCTTCACTACTTTGCTTGAGGACTCCCAAGTCTGTCTCCCTCCATGCAGATGATTTTGCTGCATTCTAGTCAGCTTCTAACTGTCCTTTCTACTACATCACTCTACCAGGTCTCCTTGACTCTAGGTATAGCTTCAATGTCTCCCACATTATCACGAAGACCGTTCCTCCAAAAACAAAAGATCTAACCACGTGATTCTTTTAAAATCTTTTGGAACTCCTCACCACCAGTTCTAAAGGAAAAAGCAGCATGAGATTAAAATCTTTCATGATTTGGGCGCACCTGGGTTAAGCGTCTCACTCTTGGTTTCAGCTCTGGTCAAGATCTCGGGGTCATGGGATCTAGCCCCACAGTGGGCTCCATGCTCAGCACGAAGTCTGCCTGAGATTCTCTCTCTCCCTCACCCTATGTCCCTCCCACCAACTCATGCTCGCTTTCTCTCTCTCTCTCAAATGAATAAATAAAATCTTTTAAAAAAATCCTTCATGATTTGGTCCTAAACTACCTTTTCTGCCTCATCTTTTTTTTTTTTTTTAAGATTTTATTTATTTATTTGAGAGGCAGACAGAGAGTACATCAGGGCAGGGAAGAGGAGAGGGAGAGGGAGAAGCAGACTCCCTGCTAAGCAGGGAGACCAACGTGTGGCTCAAACCTAGGAACCTGGGATCATGACCTGAGGCATGGGAAGACACTTAACTGAGCCACCCAAGTGCCCCTTCTGCCTCATCTTCTGTCCCTTCCCCCATACCATGTCCCACAAAACCACTCAAAATTTCTCAAACAAGGGGCAACTGCTGGCTCAGTTGGTACAGCACACAACTCTTGATCTTGGGGTAGTGAGTTCGAGCCCCGCATTGGGCATAGAGATTACTTTTTAGTTTCTCAAACGAGCCACCTATTTTTTCTCCTTCATGCCGTTACTCATGCTATTTATTGATGCTGCCTAAAATGTACTTCCTCATTTGCATGCTAAAATCTTGCTCTTCTTTTAAGACTTGTTCTAGATGTCACCTCTGGTGACATTCTGTTCCCTCCTTCATTGCCTTATCAATTGGTCATTCCATCATCAAGATTACTACTGCAGTTCATTTGAATAGTACCTCTTTGAGCATTGTAAATATCTGTATACATGTAGACTTATGTAGAATCACTAAAGGCAGGGATCACATCCTGACACCCCATATCGCTATCAACTTACAAACATGCCACAGATGCTTAATAAAGAGATGCTCAATAAGCAAATGCTATGTAATTTATATCACTCTCTACCTACTCTAATGTCTGACCTATGAACTCACAGATCCCAGGATTCTACCTGAAAATATGATTAATGTAGATTCAGTCTGTGACAAAGCAAATAGGCAAGATAGACTGAAAAGATGTTTGGAAAAAAACACTTATGACTAAATCCCATAATTCAATGTCAGATGTCAGAAATACTCACAGAAGATACTAAGTAAGTAGTATATTAATGATAGTCTTTGATCTCTCCAAAAACAAAAACAAAAACACTACTTCAAATTATAACTTATATCTTAATTTTCTCATCTCTGAGAGAAATACAAATCATTTACCTTATGGATATTACAACGCTCATAAAAGACTAGAAAACAACCTTATTTTTGCCAAAATATATTCTTATTTGATAGTTCCCAAAGCTACATAATTTTCACTTTGAGTCAGGAACTAAGTGATTGTAGTAAAATGTACAACTGTGCTCAATTGTTCCACGGCTTCTCCCTATATGAATATTAATTATACTTCCCTGTTCAATTTTGTCACACTTGGCCATGTGACTTGCTTTGGGTAATAAAATGTGAATGGAAGTGACATGAGCCATTTCTGAGCAGAACCTTAACTGTAATCCCATGATTTATGTCCCAGACAGGACCTTCTCCTTTAGCCTGAATTCCAGAAAGGAAAACAACTGTGGATGGAGCTGCCATCTACCTAAACATGTAACATGGGCAAAAAATAAATCACTGAGGTCTTGTATTGTTCATTACCACAGTATAACTAGCATAAACTAACTGGTGCACTGAATTAGGTGCTCCTCCTTCATAATACCGTAACACCCAGACATACATCACTATAAAAATATTATACTATACTCAAAGGTTTTTTATTGTTTTACTCAAATAGACTTATGATCTCAAGAAGTCAGACATTTGTTTTTTCATCTCTAGCACCTGGTAGTAGAAGACTGATAAACATTTGCTGAAAGAACTATAAAGGTACGCATTACATATTTTCCAATAAATGAAGCTACATAGTTACTGAAAATTTTGAACAAGTAACACAAAAATAACATATTGTAAAGAAAGGCTGAAGAGATCAAAATAACTTATATTGTAAAAAGCTGAAGAAATTTCATGGCCATTTGTTACCTGATCCTAGGTAAAATATCTTAACATTTTTCTTAAAGGCTTCAGCAATATATTTATCAAAGATTCCAGTAATACCACTTTACTTAAAACATATTCACTTGATAACCAGAAGGAAAGAAGAGAAATGTGGGAGCAGATGTCCAAGTTCACGCACTGTAAAATTCATGTTTCCTCACAGATCCATATTTACATATGTTTTAGACACATACATTTATATATATATAAACATATATATGTAAAAAATATATAAATATATATGTTTAAAACACATATATTTTGTTTCTAAACAGTTCTTGTAGTAATGGCTGACCCAGAAAACTGAAATAACCCAGAAGAATCAACACGTTACAAAAATGCATAATTCAGTGATTTTAAAACATGCTAATATAAAGTCACCTAGCACAGGGGTAAAAAACTTACAACCTCTAATGCCTCTGAGTGCATAAATCTATTAGTAAATACAATCAGGTCATTAAGTAAAGTTTTTGTCCTTTACTCTATTTAAAGTGACAAAGAAATGTTTAATCACTTTAGAAAAATTTCCATCCAAAAATGATTTGGTTGTAAAAGGTCTACTTTGAACTCATCAGAAAATCCTACTTTCTAAATTGACATTCCCTCAGGGTATCAGGAAATAATGAATATATTTGAGTTTTTAGATTGATATGTACCTCAAATTCCCCAGTATCAAGTAAACACGTAACGTTTGCTAAATATTGCTAGCATTTTATTCTATACTGGAGTACATGCATTGAAAACCACATACAGAGGCACCTGGGTTAAGCATCCAGCTCTTGGTTTCAGCTCAGGTCATGGTCTCAGGGTCTTGAGATTCAGTGCTCCACGCTCAGCGTGGAGTCTGATTGAGAGTCTCTCTCTCCCTCTGCCCCTCCCCCTCTTCTCTCTTTCTCTCCTCTCTCTCTCAAAAAACCAAACAAATAAACAACAACAAAAAAAACCCCCACAGTGATAGGAATAGAAATTTTAACATTAAGTTGATACTACAGAGCAGCACCTGGGTGGCTCAGTTGCTTAAGCGTCTGCCTTTAGGTCATGATCCCAGGTCCTGGAATCGAGCCCCATGTCTGGCTCCCTGCTCAGTGGCGTAGTCTGCTTCTCCCTCTGCCCCTCCCCTGATTGTGTTCTCTCTCTCTCAAATAAGTAAATAAAATCTTGAGAAGGTTAATACTACAAAGTCTCAATCCTTGTGATTTTCCTGAACACTTAGTACTATTTTTATTTTAAAGCATCTAAAACTGTATAACAGCAATTCAAAATGAGTTATACGCTCATTTTACAAGTAAACTTCACAATAACATTATATAGGCAGTTTACAAACATCATTAACCAAAAGTCACACAGGATCTTTTGTGTATGAGTATTTTTCCTTTTTTTTTTTTTCAAGTAGGGGGTTTTAGCTGGTATCAGCAGTCTCAAAAGGAAGATAAATGCCTATGACAAAAATTGTCACCTTATTCCACTTAATACAGAAATGTATGACTAAGTTAACGTATTTTCACTTCTCAATATTCCATCAAATTAGCAGTCATGCAGCCACTATGATCTTCATAGATATTAACAATTAACAGATTTTTTAAAATATGAAATAATTTATAAGTATTAAATCATAATCTCTGGGGGACTGGGCCTAGGTATCAATGTGTCTTAAAAGCTCCAGATGATTCTAATATGTAGCTGAGGTTGCATATTGTATATTTTTTCTTTCAATGTCCCTACAAACGATTAACTAACAATTTTTTTGTTTCAATTTAATTCTGGACCAGATTTTAAGGGAGTAGCTTTGAACACTTCCTTAAAATGGTGTAGATTTATACTCTTAATCTCTATTTCAACTTTGGGATTTTGTTTTAAACAGTGATTTTTATCATGCTTATAAAATGTGTCTTAATAAGTGAAGCTTTAAGAAGAAAAAAGGGAGACTTTGGCCATTTAACACTAACTTTTCCTATTTTTTGCTTTAAATTAAATGATGTCAGATAGCTCAAAGTCACAGTACCAAAGCACTTTTGAAATTACAAAACTTTTTATTTTTTTATTTTTTTTATTATTTTTATTTTTTTTTAAGATTTTTTTATTTATTTATTCGACAGAGAGAGAGACAGCCAGCGAGAGAGGGAACACAAGCAGGGGGAGCGGGAGAGGAAGAAGCAGGCTCATAGCGGAGGAGCCTGATGTGGGGCTCGATCCCATAACGTCAGGATCACGCCCTGAGCCGAAGGCAGACGCTTAACCGCTGTGCCACCCAGGCGCCCCTGAAATTACAAAACTTTTTAAACATAAGGTCATACTAGTAACAAAAAGCTTTATCATTAAAAGAGAAGTTCTGCCGGGCGGCTGGCCATTTCAGTTGGAAGAGCATGGGACTGTCGATCTCAAGGTCATGAGTTCAAAGCCCCACACTGGGTACAGAAATTACTAAGTAAACAAATAATTTTTAAAAAAGAAAGGAAAAAAAGTTCTACCTATAGATGTACAACATCCAAAAAAGACAGAAGATAAAAACGAATTGAAGTAACATTGGAAAAGGAGGAACTCTGAAAAGATTTTGTAAATTTAACTGAAAAAGTCCTCTTTGAACATAACCCCTTATTGATGGTATAGTATTCCTAAAATTCTCTATTTCAAAAGGTACAAGACCAAGTCTCCTAAAAATGGAAATATCCTATAGCCAACAAATAAATAAATATGAGTCTCAAAAGGAGAAAAGTCTGAATCTACCTAAAAGAGCTATGCTGAATATATTTTTTTAAATTAATAAGTTAATGTTTATTTAGAATAGGAGGTATAGTTTCAAGGTTGCAGAAGTAATAAAAGGTCTTCCTGTCATCCTTACCTCATACTGACCCAGTTTCCACTCTACCCACTCCCAGATAACCAGGTTACTAACTTCTTATATATCCTTCCCAATTTCTTTTGCATTAATAAATAACAAATATGAATTCTTATTTTTCCCTCTCTTTCATAAAAGGTAGATTACTGCATATATTGTGCTATGCCTTGTTTTGTTATATTGCTTGACAATATATCTCATTCTTTTTATAGACTTTTCAATGAAGTAGAATCTCAAAAGTTCAGTCCTTTTATTTTATAACTCATCTTAAAATCCCCTTACGATCATCCCAACAAACACATACATAATGTACCTGCAACAGGAAATCTTTGGAATTTAAAAAAATCTTATCTGACATTTCTATTATAAAGAGTTTACTGCAGTATGGAATGCCTACAAAGAAGTGAACTAACCAAAGGTATATAGCTTGATGAATCACCACTAAGTGAACACACCCTTCTAACTAACTACCACTCATGTCAAGATATAAAACATTAATAACATACCACCTATCTGACTTTTTAATATTTGAAGATCTATTAGTATCTAGGACACATGTTAGAGAAAATTAATAATATTGACTTCCTAAACTTCCATTTGGGATACAGTTTAGGGGTTCCTTTTCAGTTAGATTGACCTGTTACTTTTCTTTTAAAAATTTAATGAAGTATCATATACAAAAACAAACAGAAACATAGGAATAAGAACTAAAGAGTATTTAAATAAACTTCTAAGTACCTAGCAGCCAGCCTGAGAAGATCCCTGCCCCTGTCATAAGGGCAAGCAGTATGGCTTAATGGTTAAGAGTGCAGACTTTGGATCCAGACTGCCTGGGTCTGATTACAGGTCCTACCTCTTATTAGCAGAGTGATTTAGGGTAGTTAAGATTTTTTGCACTCTTATTTACAAGCTCCTTTATTCAGAAATGAGAATAGTGCCTGCTTCATAGCAGGTACTCATTTAATTGTGAGAATTAAATAAGTATGTATTTGTAAAGTATTTAAAACACTTTTCAGCATATATTATGTAAAATTTAGTTATTTTTGTATTCACTCTGTTTCCCTCTCAAAGAAATAGTTCATTATTCTATTATTATGCATGATGTAACATATATATGAATAAGTATCATGATTTCTAAGTTTCATATTAACTGGCAACATAGTCTAAGCACTCCTTTGCAACTTGCTTTTTTCATTCAACATTTCTGAGATTCATCTGCATTGATATACTGTTGTTTATTCATGTTCATTCCTGTACCGTATTCCATGGTATAAATTAACAGAAGTATTTATTTATATATTTCTGTTGAGGGACATCTAGATTACTTCCAGCTTTTTGCTATTATGGAAAATACTACTAAAAACTGCTTGAACATGTCTCCTGATGCAGATATAAAAATGTTTTTCTAGAGTATACACTTAGATGAAGAACTGCTGTCTCCTTAGGTACACAGTTTAGCATATTAACAATGTCAACTTGTTTATCAAAATGGTTATATTAGAGCATTACATGCCTTCGTTAAAAAAGAGAGCTCCTGGGGTGCCTGGCTGGCTCAGTCTGTGGAGCATGTGACCCTTGATCTTGAGGTCGTGGGTTCAAGCCCCATGTTTGGTGTAGAGATTAGTTAAATAAATAAATAAATCTTTTTTTAAAAAAGAAGAGCGGTCTTAAATCAATGATCTAAGCTTCCAATTTAAGAAAGTGGAAAACAGATGAGGGGCGCACTTGGGTGGCTCAGTCGATTAAGTGTCTGCCTTCAGCTCAGGTCATGATCGCACGAGTCCTGGGACTGAACCCCTCATCGGGCTCCCTGCTCAGCAGGGGCGTCTGTTTCTCCCTCTCCCTTGCCCCACTCATACTCTCTCTCACTTGCTTTCTCTCTCACTTGCTCTCTCTCTCAAATAAATAAACTCTTTAAAGAAAGAGAAAGAAAGAAAGAAAGAAAGAAAGAAAGAAAGAAAGAAAGAAAGAAAGAAAAAGAAAGAGGAACAAGAGGAAATTAAACCCAAACAGGCAGAAAGAAGCACATAATAGGGGTGCCTGGGTGGCTCAGTCAGTTAAGTATCTGCCTTAGGCCCAGGTCATGATCCCAGGGTCCTGGGATAGAGCTCCACGTCAGGCTCCCTGCTCAGCCGGAAGTCTGCTGCTGCTTCTTCCTCTGCCCCTGCCCCTGCCATGCTCTCTCTCTCAAATAAATAAATAAAATCTTAGGGGGGAAAAAAAGCATATAATAAAGGTAAGAACAGAAATCCATGAAAGAGAAAACAGAAAAATAACTGAGAAAAATCTATTTAAAATAACAGATTTAAGATCAATGAAGCTGATAAACTTCTGGCCAAAGTGATAGAAAAAAAAAAAAAAGAGAGAAAGACACAAATTAACAATACCAGGAATGAGAGAGGTGATATCAGTAAAGATTCTATAGACATTGAAAGGATAATAAGGGATGCCTGGGTGGCTCGGTCAATTAAACATCTGACTCTTGATTTGGGCTCAGGTCATGATCTCAGGGTTCCAGGATCAAGCCCCACATCGGGCTCTGTGCTCAGCAGGGAGTGTGTTTAAGGATTCCCTCTCTAACTCACCCTCTGACTCTGTCCCCGCCACTCCCCGCCCCAGCTCCTGTGTTCTCTCTCTCTCAAATAAGTAAATAAATCTTTTTTTAAAAAACTATAAAAAAAAAGAATAAGGTAATGTTATGAATAATTTTATGCCAATAAACACCAAAACTTAGATGAAACAGGCAAATTTCTTGAAAGATACAAACTACCAAAGCTAACTCTAGAAGAAATAAGTAACTTGAAAAGTCCTGTATCTATCAAAGAAACTGAACTGATAGTTTTAAACTTTTCACACAAAAATGAACAAACAAAACACAAACAGACCTAACTGGCTTCATTAGTGAATTCTACCAAATATTTAAAACTAATCCTTCGTAAACACATATGCAAAAATCCTTGACAAAATATAAGCAAATCAAATCTAGCAGTATATTAAAAAAATACAGTATAATCAAGTGGAGTTTATCCCAGGAATGTAAAGTTGGTTTAACATTCAAAAATCAATCACTGTATGGGGCGCCTGGGTGGCTCAGGTGTAAAGCATCTGCCTTCGGCTCAGGGCATGATCCCAGAGTCCTGGGATCGAGCCCAACATCAAGCTCCTCTGCTGAGAGCCTGCTTCTTCCTCTCCCACTCCGTCTGCTTGTGTTCCCTCTCTCGCTGGCTGTCTCTCTCTCTCTCTGTCAAATGCATAAATAAAATCTTAAAAAAAAAATCAATCACTCTAACTCATCAAATCAACAACCAAGCACCTGAGTTCCTACTGCTCTACAGTGTCATCTAAACTTGATGTTATCAAACTTTTTAAGGTTTATTTTTTTCAGTAATCTCCACACACAACGTGGAGCTCCAACTCAGGACCCTGAGATCAAGAGTCTCTTGCCCTACTGACTGTGCCAGCCAGGCACCCCAATATTAATCAACTTTTTTTTTTGAGACAGAGAGAAAGAAAGAGCCCGCATGAGCAGGGAGTGGGCAGGGGCAGAGGGAGAGAGAGAATCTTAAGCAGGCTCCATGCCCAGCACACAGAGCCTGACTTGGGGCTCAGTTTAACGACCCTCAGATCATGACCTGAGCCAAAACTAAGAGTCAGATGCTTAACCGACTGAGGTGCCCCTATTCAAGTTTTTAAATGAGTATAAATGGTATCTGAAGGTTTAAGTTTACAGTTCCCTAGTTATGTTGAACATCTGGTGTTAGTTTATTGGCCATTCTTCTTTCTTCTTCTGTGAAATTCTTTTTTGGATCTTTTAGCCAATTTTTCCCCTTGGATTGTATTTTTCATTAATTTGAACAAATCCTTTCTATATTCTGGACACCAATCCTTTGCAAGTTGTATGTTTTACAAATATCTTCCCCTACTTGTTTTTCTTCTTCACCTTTTTCATTTTAATGAAAAAAAATTTTAACATATTTGAATTTATCAATCTTTTACTCCAATGTGCACTTTTTGTGAATTCTTTATGTTCTTCCCTACCCCAAGGTCATAAAGATATTCCACACTCTAAGAGGCTTTAAAAAAAAGACAAATTTCTTAAGTTAGTACTTCTATAATTCCTTTGGAGAAAGGTACTGTGTTGGCAGTAATTTTTTTAACTACCTACTAAATACTGGGCACTGCACCTATACTGTAGGGCTACAAAACAGCATAGGTTGTTACACTTACCTTTCAGGAGACTATAAGCTAACTAAATAATAATAATAATTAAAGAGCTAACGCAGAATAATATATAATCAAGAGCTAAGTTTTGTGATAAACATGATCAATGTTCAAAATATTAAGAAAAGGGATAAATCGGTGAGAATTGTGGCAATCAGTAAAATTACATGAAGAAAAGCATTAAACCCTTCACTTCATAATTCTGACTTAGAATAACAACAAAAGCTAGAATTTATCCAAAATATATCCATATTTTAGGGGCGCCTGGTGGCTCAGTCGGTTAAGCATCTGCCTTCGGCTCAGGTCATGATCCCAGGGTTCTGGGATCAAATTCCGCATCCCATCAGGCTCCCTGCTCAGCCAGGAGTCTGTTTCTCCCTCTCCGCCCACCCACCCTGGCTTGTGCTCGCTCTCTCTCTCTCCCTCTTGCTTACCCTCTCTCTCTAATAAGTAAATAAAAAGAAAAAGAAAAAAGAAAAGAAAAGAAGACAACAGAGGGGTGCCTGTCTGGTTCAGTCAGTAGAGCATGCGACTCTTGGTCTTGGGGTTGTTAGTTCAAGCCCTGCATTTTTGGGTATAGAGATTGGGTATTGAGATTACTTAAATATAAAGTATTTTTAAAAAATCATTAATAAAATAAAAAAATAAAATAGCCAACAGATAAAAACCACAAAGTCTGAATTAATGCAAGCTTGCATGTGACAGCAACAGAAAATGGAAAATATAACCATGTAAAATATACATAAACATTAGAGTGCTTAGGGTCTTACATAAATCAGATTTAACCAGCCCAAATCTGCACACAACCAGGAAATTCAAGATTCGAAAGCAAAAGACAGTTGGCAGTTTAAATGATCTGGATAACAGGGGCACCTGGGTGGCGCAGTTGTTAGGCGGCTGCCTTTGGCTCAGGGCGTGATCCTGGCGTTCCGGGATCGAGTCCCACATCGGGCTCCTCCACTAAGAGCCTGCTTCTTCCTCTCCCACTCCCCCTGCTGTGTTCCCTCTCTCGCTGGCTGTCTCTCTGTCACATAAATAAATGACCTGGATAACAGAATGAACTGCTACTATCAGAGTATTATATAGTCATAAAACTGGAAAAAAAAGAAAGAGGACCCTCTTCTAACAAGTCTTTTTAAAAGCAACTGAACTTAAAAACTTGAAGAGTTTTTCTCCAGCCCCAACATTCAGATACCAACACTACAGATGTTTTGTTTCAGGGGAATAATATTTTGGAAGCAGGACTTAAATATCAGAATTACTTTATATATGAAGCATAGAATGTAACAGTTAATCAGAAGGCCTATAACAAAACACTCACTTCAGAGTGTTATAATAATAATTCTCAAAATTTATAATTTACTAGCACACCTAAGCCTCCATACCACCACAATGACAAAGCAGTAATAATAAAAACTAGTAAAAGTAGGAAGGAATATTTACTAATTTTTATAACACAAATACCTAATATTTGAAAGCGCTTTTTAATTACTTTCTCACACATTAACAGTTTACCTATTGTTATGTCAGCTTTCAAAATAGTTGCAGCTAAAACAAAGGATAAAATTTTGATACAATTCTCAAATCAGGTTACTGGTGAGGGAAGTGGGAGGGAAGAATTATTAAAACCAAGTACAGTGCCAATAAACTTGACTGATACTTATCTGAAAGCTGCCTCCACACAACTGGCAATTATGAACCAAAAACTGAGCTTATAGTATCAATTTAAAATGGCAAGGGGTGCCTGGGTGGCTCAGTAGGCTAAACGTCTGACTCTTGGTTTTGGCTCAGGTCATGATCTCAGGGTTGTGAGATGGAGCCCCACATCAGGCTCCGAGCTCAGCACAGAGTCTGCTTGAGATTCTTTCCATCTCCCTCTCTCTCTGCCCCTCCCCCCACTCACACCCTCTCTCTCAAATAAATAAATAAATAAATAAAATCCTTAAAATGGCAAGACTAGTACTACCACCTAAGTTTTATGCTTTAAAACATATTTCTCCTGAAATTCTGATAAAGGGTCTATGAATTAACACCTGCCTCTGACTTAGACATTCACATCCATTATTTTTTTCATAATTATCTTTGTAATGTCCTTCATTGTTCACTCAAAATAGTAAATCTATACTTCTGGCAATATCAGGAATGGTATTTAAATGACTTTATTCCAGAATTTAAAATGACTGACAAAAGAAATGTACCTTAAAATGATGCATATAGCACAATCTTTTCATGTGCCAAGAGAGAAACAATCTTGAAAATAAGAACTCATACCTTGGAACCTTTAAATCTTGACTACTCACTACACCTATGAATCCAATCTTCACAACTTTCCAATCACCCTAGTATGAAGTCAGCATATTTAACCAGATGAGCATTTTATAACCCACTGTAAAACACATCAGTTTAGTTATCAGGGTTATATGGATGGATTAAGGGGCAGTATGGCTTTTTCCAAAGTTGCAAATCCAAGATTCTTACCCCCAAGGTTTGTGCCTCAAGTTTTTTTGTCCTACTGCCCCACCAACCTTTGTACCTCCACAGCCTTCCTGAAATGGAACCTGACTTAGGTTCACCTCTATCATTTAATTTAAACGATCTGGTCAATCCAGTAGTAGGGCTCCTTAACATACAACTATCTCCTGACTATCTTTCTGAGCTTATGCCTTTTTATGCAGACCTTTATGCACACAAGACATCTGTTATTTTCTACCTTAAATTTTTAAGATCTAGTTCAAGTCCCCCTTCCGAAACAAGGCTTCCTCACCTTAATCATATAGAGCTCTTAATTCCATTTAGAATTTAATTCTTCCCTAATTATTTATGGAAGTTAGTTTTGGCTTCCCAATTAAACTCTAAGCTCTTTGAAGACTGAAGTAACATCTTAATACCTTCATTTTGTCCCATGTTGCCTAATACAGGACATGTGCTCTTTTACGTATTCCCTGATAACTGACTAGATTCTCATCATATTACTTACTTAGCTCCTTTCATTTCAAATCTTCAAGTAAGGCAAACCAAGTATGCTACTGATTTTTATTGCTATTAACAGGGAAACTCTACAAACTTGGTAGTTTGGATAATGGATATTAATTATAAGACTATTTGAACTATTTTTTTTAATATTTTATTTATTTATTTGACAGAGAAAGAGAGCAAGAGAGCACAAGTAGGGGGAGCGGCAGAGGGAGAGGGAGAAGCTGGCTCCCCGCTGAGCAGGGAGCCCAACATGGAGCTCAATCCCAGGACCCCAGGATTATGACCTGAGCCAAAGGCAGACGCTTAACCAACTGAGCCACCCAGGCGTCCCTATTTGAACTATTTTTACACGCAACAATTCTGACACTAAATGCATGGTGTCATCTTTTTTTTTTTAAGATTTTATTTATTTATGTGACAGAGAGACAGCCAGCGAGAAAGGGAACACAAAGCAGGGGGAGCAGGAGAGGAAGAAGCAGGCTCCCAGCGGAGGAGCCCGATGCGGGACTCGATCCCGAAACGCCGGGATCATGCCCTGAGCCGAAGGCAGACGCTTAACGACTGCGCTACCCAGGCGCCCCTGCATGGTGTCTTCTAACACCACTTCTCCAATTCTCTAATACAAGCTGGATGTCCTACAATTCCATTCTTACACTATCTACCTGGAATTAATGTCAGATTCCACAAGTTAAGGACTCAGTCCAACAAGACTGCACCTACTGAGATGCCAGTCAAAAGTCCCAAGTTGTCACTGATACTTCCAACCAACTAGCTATAAATTCAGAGGATTCCTAATTCACGCCTCACTAAACTCACTAAAATGACTTGAAGAACTCAGGGAAGTGCTTTACTTACTATTACTGGTTTATTATAGAGGACACAACTCAGCAACAGTCAAATGGAAGAGACGCACAGGGCAAGGTCTGGCAGAAGGGGCTTCCATGCCCTTGTCCTGGATGAACCACCCTCCCAGCACCTGGTATTGTTCACCAAACCCAAAGGTCCCTGAATTTCAATGTCCAAGAGTTTTTACAGAGTTCAACGTGCAGCCCACACCCACTTTCCTAGAGATTGTTAAATGGGGCTGAAAGTTCCAATCCTCTAATCACGTGGTCTTTCTGGTGACCAGCGCCATCCTGAAGCTACCAGGATCCCCCAGCCACCAGTCATCTTACCAGCATACAAAACACATTCATCACTCTGGAGACTGCAAGAGTTTTAGGAGTAGTACACCAAGAACCAGGGACAAAAATCGAATATTGGTTTTTTTATTATATCACACTATTTCTTTAACACCTTAAAAAGAGTTCCAAGGTTTCAAAGAATTTAGTTACTTCAAGAGACTCTAAAGACAGACGCTCAAAGGAGAAAACTTCTTTAACAATGAAAAAGCCCACTTACGGAAAATAGGCACACAGGTCTTATTGTGCAAACACACCAACTAAAATAAAGAAATATTACAAGAATGACAAGTTACTGAGTACTCATTCTGTGCCAGGCATTCTGCTAACTGCTTTACATGAATGCTCATTAAATCTCTACAATAGTTCTATGAGGTGAATCTCACTATTAGCCTACTTTCACAGATGGGGGAAAGTGAAGCGCAGACGCCCTAAGGTCACACATCTGGCAAGCAGTGGAGTCAGGATTCCAACTCCGGTAGTCCAGCTCCAGAATCTTTAACCTTTAGCCACACTGCCTCCCCTAGCCCCTCTTGCCAGCAGTGCTCAACTATCCCAAAGATTTGATAGTTCTACTTTCCCCTCCCCAACTCCATTAACTTTGGGTTTCCCAGAATTTTCCAGAATACACCATTCTCTTTTAGGCTTTTCTGCCTCAAATACGTACCTCTTGGGCTGGAATGCCCTGCCCTCCCCTTTTTAAGATTTTATTTTTAAATGCGGGGCTTCAACTTACAACCCCAAGATCAAGAGTCCCACGCTCCACAAAATAAGAAAGCCAGGCACCCCTGGAATGCCCTACTCTTTTTTTATGTAGCTAGCAAAACCTTACTCTTCGAACAGCAGCATTTTTTAAATACAACTTTTTCTGTGAAGCCCTCTTCCTTCCTTTTACATTTTCTGCCCCCAATCCTGAGGGAAGGAATACATCACTCCCTTAGCTACTTTGAAACAATGATTCACAGATACTTCCATTGTTGGACTTGTGCTATAATTCTATTTTTCAGTACTACCTAGTGGGCATTATACTACAATGCAAGCATGAGACACTCAGATACTTGTTAAAGAGTAAGAACGCATAATGGTCCAAGTTTAAGTTCAACTATAATTTAAGTGAACACTTTTTTCTAGTTAAGACAACATATTCATTCTAGTAATATTTTACTACCCTCTATGTGCCTACATACCCCAAAGATTCACTAGTGACACCCCCCAAGTTTATTACAGCATTATTTATAATAACCAAGATATAGAAGCAACCCAAGTGTCCACTGACAGATGAATGGATAAAGAAGATATAGCATGTACATATGTGTACACACACACACACACACACACACACAATGGAATATTACTCAGCCATAAAAAAAGAATGAGCTTTTGCCATCTGTGACAACATGGATAGACCTAGAGGATATTATGCTAAGTGAAATAAGCCAGACAGAGAAAGACAAATACTATATGATTCCACTTACATGCGGAATCTAAAAAACAACTGAATAAACAAACAAAAGCAGAAGCAGACCCATAAATACAGAGAACTGATGGTTGCCAGAGAGAAGAAGTGTGGAGGGATGGGCAAAATGGGTGAAGAGGAAGCTTCCAGTTATGGAATGAAGGAGTCATGTGGATAAAAGATACAGCAAAGGGAACATAGTCGACAGTATCATAATAGCACTGTATGGTGACAGATGGTAGCTACACTTATGGTGAGCACAACATAATGCATAGAGTGGTACAATTACTATGTCGCCACCTGAAACTAGTGTAACATTGTGTGTCAACTATACTTCAATTAAAAAAAAATTCACTGGTGAATAAAATTATTATCTTAAGCTCCCCGGGTTCAGATTGGGGCTTTTAAACTGTATCTTTCCACCATTTCCCAACTCCCACATTAACCTTGGCACTACAGCTTCTCAGTAATATCAAAATTGTGCCTATTAACAAACGTTTTGATACTGGAAACACACACTCCATCTATTACATTTTTTAGAACAAACATCTAACCAGAAAGATACACTAAGGAAGTAGTGACAAATATTAAGCTACATGGTACTTCAAAAGGGGCTCTGCTAATCTCACCCACATTTGAACAGCTGTTCTGCACTCTTTTACTTCCTACACCCTAATCTGCTTTCTCTAAGCTATTACTCCATCTAACATTCCTTTTTTTTAGAAGAGCTTTTTTGAGATATAATTGACATGCCACATAATTCACTGATTTAAAGCATACATTTCAGCATGGTGCAACCATCACCACAATCAATTTTATAACATTTTCATCACTTCAAAAAGAAACCCATATCTATTGACCAGTCACTCCCTATATTAGTCAGGGTTCTTCAGAGAAGCAGGACCAATAGGATGTGTGTATATATACAGAGAAAGATTTATTTTAAGGAATTGGTTCACATGACTATGTAGACTGTCAGGTTTGAAATCTGCAGGGCAGACCAGCAGGTTAGAGACAGAGGCAAGAGCTGCTCTTGCAGTCTTGAGTATAATGGTTCTATAAAGACAGAACTCCTCCAGAGGAATCTTAGTTTTTTCTCTTAAGGGCTTCAACTAACTGAATGAGGCCCACCCACATTCTGAAGGGTAATCTGCTTTATTCAATATCTACTGATTTAAATGTTAATCACGTTTTATTTAAAGATTTTTATTTATTTATTTGAGAGAGAGAGAGAGAGGAAGAGACAGAGCACAAGCGGGGGGTGGGTGGAGGGAGAAGCAGGGAGCCTGACTCAGGGCTCGATCCCAGGATCCTGAGATTATGACCTGAGCCGAAAGCAGACACTTAACCAACTGAGCCACCCAGGCGTCCCAAAGTTAATCATATTTCAAAAATACCTTCAGAGCAACATCTAAATTGGCATTTGACCAAAAACTGGCTACTATGGCCTAGCCAAATTGTCATATAAAATTAACCATCACACTCCCTGTTACTCCCAAACTCTGGAAACCACTAATCTACTGTCTTTCTATGGATTTGCCTATCCTACACATTTCATACAAACAGAATTATACAACATGTGGCCTTTTGTGTCTGGCTTCTTTCACTTACCATAGTGTTTCCAAGGTCCATCCATGTTGTAGTATGTATAAGTACTTAACTCCTTTTTATTGCTCAATAATATTCCATTATATGGTATACCACAATTTATCCATTCATCAGTTAATGGTAAATTTGGATTCTTTCCATTTTTTTATTACTATGAATAATGCTACTATGAACATTCATAAAAATTTTTGTATGGACACATGCTTTCATTTCTCTTGGGTATATATCTAGGAGTAGAATTGTTGGGTTATATAGTAACTCTATAAATTCCTTTTCACCAAGCAAACAATTCAGAACTACAAATTTTGTTTCTTCTACAAGCATACCTACCATAGCTATACTATGGTAATAGTATAGCTAATAGTATAGCTAATACTAATTCTATCCCTGAATTTTTGAAATGTAAGTAACTTTATAACTAGCATCTAATAATGCAGTTAGTGGGGCGCCTGGGTGGCGCAGTCGTTAAGCGTCTGCCTTCGGCTCAGGGCGTGATCCCAGCGTTCTGGGATCGAGTCCCACACCAGGCTCCTCCGCTAGGAGCCTGCTTCTTCCTCTCCCACTCCCCCTGCTTGTGTTCCCTCTCTCACTGGCTGTCTGTCTATGTCAAATTAATAAATAAAATCTTAAAAAATAATAATAATAATGCAGTTAGTACTTGAATAAACAATTAAAAAAAATATAGTCATTTTTTCTACATTAGATTTATATATGGGGGTCATACGTACATATATATATATATATATATATATATATATATGCGCATTCTACTTAAAACACAACCTCCAAACATACTAAACTTAGAAATTATCAAAGAAAAAAATATCTTTTTTCCTATATTATAGTATCTGAACAGTGATACTCCAATATCTTTTCATGTAAAGAGCTGTTTTTATTCAACCTGTAAAGTGTTAAGTGATTAATAAATACTGTTTGAGGAACTAATCTTCAATTAAAACCCTAAACTGATTTACTACCAAAATATCTTAGAATTAATAGACAATAAGATTTTTATTTCAATGCATTTTTTCTTCTCTTTTTCACTAACAGGTTGGTGATGAGATTAATAATGACTAAGAGTGCTGAGGTAGCAAAAAATAGAGTGGTCAAAAGTGTGCATTCTGCAATCAGATGACTGGAATTTGAATCCTGACTCCACCAATATCTTAGTTACCCTGAAATTCCTTCACCTCTTTGAACCTCAGTCTTCTTATCTATAAAAAGGACAATAACACTATCTACTTCAAAAGTTTGTTGTGAGGATTAAATGAGATAATTTTACAGCAGTCTGGATGCTGGTCAGAACTCAGAGAATATTAACATATTTCAGAGAAGGCTTACCACAATTCACTTGATATCATCAGCTAAAAAGTACATTTTAAATTATGATCCAATCACTTATGAAAAAAAGTAACAACGAAAAACTGTTTCTTTATCTACATACCAGAGTAAGTAAACCCATAGAACGTTTTGAAAATTACATAGCAAATTAAAACAACAGTTAGTTCTGGAGTAGGGGAAGAGGAAGAGAGGTACCTATGTTCAGGAGAACATATATATTCTCTATATTATTCCTTATTGCTTGAATTTTTGAGACTGTATTCCTGTTATTTGTATAAGTAAAAAATAAGAAATAACAGCTTAAAAGTCCATATTGGAAATTCATTTCTGCCAGCTCAGCTAGAACAAGTCAGTAGTTATAAATGAAGATAAAACTATAAGCCGGGAAGTACTGACAAATCCTTAATACAATTAAATAAGAAAACAACGTTTCTTACATCTTTAAATTCAAATCTAACCAAAACTGTATTTGACAAAGGATACAGTACTAATCACCAAAAACTTCCACATTTTCAAGTGCCTACATAAATTTTTTTTAACTTTTTTCATTATACCTGTCTGCTATTCTCTATATTTTTTTAAAAGATTTTATTTATTCATTCGTTTGAGAGGGAGAGCACAAGCACATAGGAGGAGGAGCAGAAGGGAGGGAGAGGGACAAGCAGACTCCACACTAAGCTCAGAGCCTGATGTAGGGCTTGGGGCTCCATCTCAGGACCCAGAGATCATGACTTGAGCCGAAACCAAGAGTCAGAGGCTTCACCAACTGAGCTGCCCAGACACCCTACAGCTATTCTCTTTAGAGGATAAAAAATTTACATGGGAGGCAAGTTTTTCCAAGGCTGTTTCATTCATTTGCATAAACACCCAAACCCAAATCAGTTCCCTGAAAGCAAGCCTAAAAAATATATATATATTTATTGCTGGAAGTATTAGAGGTATGTTTAAAAAAATGCTAGCTGACTTCAGAGAAATAATTAACTCAGGTTCTTGCAGTCTTTGGAAGTCTGTCATATGACAAGCATTTTAGTTATGCACCCAGAAAATAATAGCTTAGATTATCTTTCAAGAGAGAAAAAGACAGATTTTCATTACAGTAACTGTTCAGTCCATAATAAGATAGCTTAGAATAAATGTTTAGCAGTTGGCTTTCATTTCAAGGGAGAAAAAATCTAGATTTTGGTCCCAACTCCCATAGTCACTAATAGCTGACCTTGTACAAATAACCTCTAAACATCCAACTCCTTTTGGATAAAACGTATCCGGCCTGTAGCTATTCTATCTACCTCCTAAGAGTGTTATACAGATCAAGTGAAATAAGAAAGTACTCTGACTATAAAACCCCTAAAATAAAAGTATTATTTTGCATGAGAATGGATATATATATATATGTGTGTACATGTATACATATATGTACATGTATATATATATGTGTGTGTGTGTGTGTATATATATGTAATAGTTCAAAATTAATGTCACCAAACACAAGATTATCTATGGTCCCAAAACGCTTAGCAAACTGTCATGCACACAGCAAATTCTCAATAAGTAATGATTTTTATAAAGACTACTTATTGGTAATTGAGTCCATGATCTCAAATTAAGGACTAACTCAAATGACCTTCTGCCCTTTGACCCTCCTCAGGGTTTGTAGAAGTACAGACCTCTCCATTGTTCACATTTCACTCATTCAAACATTTATGTAGTGCCTATCTTCTTCTCAAGAGCTCACATCTGGCAAGGCAAGCACATTTGCATTATAGTTATTTTGTTGTCTGTGTCGCATAATGAAATTATATACAAAGTTCTATGGGAGTATAAAGGAAGAAGCAATTAATTCTTTAGTCAGTGGGAGTTAGGGAAGGTTTCACATTGAAACTGGGCCTCAAGGGATGAAGGGGAAAGGTCATTCTGGAAGACAAAACAGCAAAAAGGCACTTGTCCTAGGAACAGAGAGAACTGTCACACAGCTATTGCACAGTTTGGGGCAAAGGAAAAAAGAGTAACAGAAAATGGATCTGGAAAAAAGGGAAATAAGAGACAGATTTTGAAGGGGTTTGTACATCATGTTAAAAATTAATGGGGCAACAACCAAGATTTTTGGGCAGACATGCAAACTGTTCATTTACTTATAGTGGCAACGAGAGAAGCATACGCAGGAGAGTCCTTAGAATATTTCCATAGCTAACAAATGCCATCATTTTTCTTGATTCAAGTAACTGACATACATTAAGAACCAATTTCACGATCTTTTCACTTAAAAGTCTAAATGACAGACACTCTCCTCCCTGTTTACCAAAGAGAATAGATACTAAGCTCTAACATAAATACCACTTGAGAAAACCAAATAGGAGTCTGAGAAGGCAAAGAGTAAATTCAACTTAAGGAAAAAGTCAAATATCTAAGCAGGGGGAAAAAAAAAAGTTTTAAGTATATATGCCATCCACATTTTTAAATTGAATAGGTAAAAATTAAATTTCATTAATTTTCCACTATTGTGAAAAGTATGAAACGAATCTGTGCTTTGGATATACAACCTGACCTTCTGAACATGTTTACATCAATGTGCCTCAAACATAACATCTGTCAATTATATTACTTTCTCACAAAAACCAGCACCTCTTAATGACATTTTTACTTCTATCAACAACAACAAAAAAATTGGCAAAACAACACACAAACAAATAAAATCAATGATCTGCTATTCTCCTAAAAGCTGAGGCCAGGATCTTTGCTGTCATGTTTAGCTATGGAGAAGAAGAACAAAAACTATCTTGATTGTCAAATTCTGAAGATTCTTCCTTTGCAATGACTTCCTTGCAATGTGACATATCATTCCTGCTTTCCATGCCTTTACTTCAGCAATTCTTCCCACCCAAAACTCCTTCCCCTAACTCTGTTTACATCTGCCTTATTTTAAAAGTCCTAAGGGTCTAGCTTAAATTGTATCCTATCCATGAACCATCCCCAAAATATCCAGTACTTACAGAACCTCTCTTTTTGCTGAAGTCCTAATGAGCAAGTTAATATACTTGTCTTTTTTCACTTTCTGGCATTTAATCATTTTAATTCCTACTGTGAATACAGTCAATGCCCTGACAAAATGACATCAGATCTAAACTGTTACAACGCCTTGCAGTAGCAGAATTGTTAAGAGCTTGGGTTCTAGATTCCAGAGTCAAACGTCGGAATACAGACATTCAAATCCCAACTCTACCATTTATTAGCTATGTGAACTTGGGCAAGTTAATCTAATCTAATCTCTCTGTGCCTTACTTTCCTCATAGGTTAATACGGGAAAAATAAGCAGCTATCTTAAATAGTTATTTAAGGATTAATTAAGTTAACATGTAAAGCATTTAGAACTGGGTATGGTGCATAGTTAGTGCACAACAAGTATTAATTAAGCTGTTACCCATTTGAACTTGCTCCAGGCCTCCCTACATATTGTTGCTGTATCACTTTTAAATGGTGGTTCTGTTATGTCAGTGCCCTGTAGAGAACCTTCCATGGCCTTCCACAGTACATGGGTCCATGCCCTTAGCTTGGTAATCAAGACACTCCACAACCATCTCCTCAGCTTCAGCTACTCAGCATCTGCTTTACACAAAATAATAAGAAACAGACATATAAGGCAGACACCCTCTATTCCAGAGTCTCACAACTACTTATAAAAAAGAGATACAAACAAAAACGTCACACAGAATGGATGTTCACACATAGCTACTCTCCAGAAAACCTGTCCAATCCAACAAAATCAATTTCATCAGTGACTGGAAGATGTCAAACTCATTCAAAATTATCTGCTTTTGTCTGTTTTATTCTACTCTCATCTGCTCAAAACACAAAAACCACCCAAAAAAGACATCATTTCTTAAGGTGTACCTATCCACCCCTATTGTAAAGTCTAATTCAAACACCATCACCCTTGCCATTTAAACTTATTTAATACTACCTTACCTCAATCTTTTTTTTTAAGATTTTATTTATTTGAGAGAGTGAGAGAGAACATGCGCTGGGGGAGAGGCAGATGGAGAGGGAGAGGCAAAGTCCCTGCTGAGCATGAAGCCCGACACAGGGCTCGACGCAGGGCTCAATCCTATGACCTTGGGATCATGACCTGACCCGAAGGCAGACACTTCACAGATTAAGCCACCCAGGCGCACCTCTCAATCAACTGTTCCTAAGGTGTACAGTCACCCTCTGTATCCAAAATATAAGCTCCTAGAAAGAATAACAATTTCTAATCAGTTCTTGTTTTCTTCCCTCTCACCACTGGCCCCTCCACTAAAACAGATCATGATAGAACAGGTGCTCAAAAATATGCATTGAATTTAAGTAAAAAAAGTGAAACTGGAAGTAGAAAACTACTACCACTTATTACTAATTACTAAATAAACTATAGTGAGAGTGGAAATAGACTACTGTATCAACCATTAGACTATCACCTGTCCACAGAGACTCAAATCAAGTGGGACCATACAAATCAGAAGGAGGCAGTCCACTCACTACACCTTCTGTGTAACCATGGACAGATTTGCTTGTTCAGTGGTACCTTGGTCGAAAGAAGGATTAATAACCATTCTATTATATGCATCTAATTTGAAGAGCTTGACCTCCAAGGAGAAGTGAAGGATGATACACAGGGTCAGCATCCAAGCAGGGCAATAATGGACTGCTACACCCCTGAGTAGATGATTTGGGAAAGCGTATTAAATTCCACTTTATGGCAAACCTGTCACCCTCCAACCTCCAGGTTTTCAGTATCATAACACATTCCACAAACTTAGCATTAAAAAGTGTCACCTAGATTTCCATGTGCCTATATTTTACACATTTTCTACAATGAATATGTATTACTTGAATAATCAGAAAGTTTCAAGTGTTTATTACTTCTTCCAGCTTTTAATGGGTCTCCTATAATGGCCAGTGCGGAATGCAAAAATCACAAGGTAAAAGTCAACCAAAGGGTATATATTACTCCAATTTTCCACCTCCCAGGGAAAGTGCCAATTTGAACAAAGTTCTCAATTTCATATGCTTCAATTTAAAAGATTACTTCTACATATGCCATCACATGAGAGAAAAAACAATTATCATTACCTTCCTAGGACTCCACAGCACTACAGAAACTGCAAAGGGCTGCCTAGATGGTTCCCTCTTCCCCCCACCTCAAACACCTTCCTCCCTAAGTACTAAGCCCTTAATAAGGGCCACAAACAGGGTGCTAAGTAATTTACATGATTATCTCAATCCTCGAAACAATAGTAGGTACCACTATTATCCCCAGAAGAGAAAACTAAGGCTCAGAGATGAGATGTTTTGAAAAATAAAAACTTGCCTGAGGTGATGCTTATAGGAGGGGATTCTGGTATTGTATAAAGGAATTTGCTGGGAATATACAGTAGGCTCAGTGACTTATCCGTTATGAGACAATTATAGCAGAAATCCTCAAACTGGAAATTTCACACATAGAAAACAATAAGTGATATTTGGTCAAACTGTGGGTCTTCTTTGGAATCGTGTACCGCAGGATATCTGGCACATACTAGGCGCTCAATAAAAACCTGTCTGTCCAAACCTAAATTTTAAATGATTTTATGCCTAAAACAATTTGATCGCATGGCAGAATCTGACAGGTTATTTGTTTTAACTAGGTTAGGTTGTGCAATAATCAATAATTATATCTATACCTAAAGTAATGGCCTCATATCCTGTTTTTAGCTAAAGCAGGAAAAAAGTGAAAATGGTAGAAATAAGCTGTGTATCTTTGAAAGATAAGTTTTTCTAATTACAAATTCCACTCAAAATTTTAACACATCATCTCAATTTATACAATACTCACTATGGATCTAGCCTTAGCCATCTCAAAATAACCTATTGTGGGGGTTTCAGTACAGTCATAAAAAGCACTGTTCATGTAATCACTAATTTTTAAATAAGTAAAAGAAAAAAAATCTGAATCTCCTTTGAGTAATGTATCAAAGTAAAGCAGGTGCATTTGCAGATTATGTACTTTACACAAACCTATTATTTGATTAAGTTGGACCTTAGCTTAGACAAAAAGGTCAAAGCTGGTTAAGGCACTAGCAGTTAACTGATGTTTGAATCTGATAGCTGGAAAGATGAGTTCTATGAATACTCAGTTTAAATGATTATGGGTAATCTATGAAGTCTTTCAGACACCCAAACTTCAGTTTGGAAAAAAAGGGTCTGTTCCATAGGTAAATGAACATCTGGTGTTATACAGAAAAATTAACATATTTCTCAGTTCTCATCCTACACACGGAGTAGGGCATAGGTATTATGCAAGCGCAATCTTTTCCTCCTTTCTTTGAAAAATGATTTATATAATAATTCCTTAATTCTGTAGCAACAGAAGTATTGCTTTCTCTCTTTTTTCTGAGGCTCAGGTTTCTTTCATCTCAAAATACTACTACTGAAAACTTAACTTCTTTTAAAAAATACTTAATCATTTAACTCAAAAAGAGGGAGCAAAAAGTCAGGAGGTGAAGGCCAAGGTATTCCTATAGGTCTTACATAACTTACTCTAAGTTGGAACTGATTCAGTGTCTCAACTAAAACTTGAGATAAAAGCACAAAAATGAGTTCTTCAGTATATTCTCCACACACATGAAGTTTTAAAAACTGAAAGGGTCTTATTTAATTTTTTTCTTGTATTCTTAAAATATAAGTACCCACAAGCATAGTAAATTAGGGTGCCAACATAAAAATGCAAAAGGGTCACACTTAAAGAGCATTAAATTGATCCTATCACACTTAGGTAATGCAATATTTGATAGAATTGGATATAATTTCAGAAAGTAAATTAATTCCCTAACACTGATTTTTAAATATCACCTCTGTAACTATGCATTAAGTATTTTTAGTAACTTCTTGCAGGGAAGTTCAAAACGTGATTTTCAAAAGCAATACATGTATGTTCACCCAACTTGCAAACAAAACTGAAAATGTAAAGTTACAGTTGTTCATGCTTAATGAAATTGGCTTTGCAAATTGCAAATTACTCCTTCATGGGTAAATATGCATCAAATCTTTCAAAACTGTAAATTTACACAAACAACTGTCCTTACTAGAAAGACCTTGATCTGAACTCAACTAAAAGCTGTGTTAACTACATCTCACCACTGAGACACCTGAGCTCCAGTGTAATACTGGCGACAAATTCCCGGAATTGCTTTGGGAACTGCTGCTTGCTTATTCAAGCACTGAACCGCAAATTCACCTTTCTAAAAAGACGGGAAGCAAGAAGCCAAGTTTCACTATCTAGTTTTCCGAAATGAATTAGGGTTTGGGATTTCACTGGGAATGACCACATTATCAAGATGCCATCGCCCTCCCGAGGCATTTAGTTACAATACCTTCTCTGTTTTCCATTCAACCACCTCAACTAAACTTCCAATAGAACCAGACACACAAAAAGTCGGTTCCGTGGCCTTGCTGAAAGTCTCCTCTGGGTGCAAACGCTGGGATCCTGCATACATTATGCAAAAACGGCAAAGGGAAACGAAAAGTAAAGTTTGTTAGATAACGTGGTGACATTACCTTGCCTGTCTTGTGATCAAACCAGACGAGAGCATGGTTCCTTGACAGCACTTTGCAATCAAAGGTAGCATTATTCTGCGCCGGTCGACAGCGGGCCACGGAGCGGCCGATTTTAATGGGCTCGTCCAGGTAGACATGGCGCTCCTGAAATGGGTGCGAGTTCGGGCGGCAAGTGAAGATGGCCAAGGCTGACGGCATCGAGGACAGGCTGGGGGTGTCTCTCCTACCAAGGGATAAAGAGGAGTTCCACCGGATCCGGACTGCCCTTCACAAGCCTATAGCCCTATCCCCCCCAAAATTTTAAATTAGAACAAACTACGCATTGTCTAAGCATAACCAGTGAACATCAACAACTCTTCACTTGAATGGGAAGACAAGCCAGCGCAAGCCCCATCACCTCCTTTAAAACCCAGCAGCGCCCTAATCGCACAAAGTCCCCAACTGGCAGCTTTCAGTCCATCTTCTTCCCTGGGAAGAAAAGGCTCAAACATCGGATAGCTTCGGCCAAGAAAACTCCTGGAAGACAGTTTGGGGACTGGAGGTATCCAAGCAGATGAGTCACACACCAATTCTTGTGTTTTGTTTGGGATCGCGGCCGCTTTTCCCCCTCGGTGGCGGAAATGTTGCAGCACTGCAGCATGAAGGAAGGGTCGGTTCCGTGCGGCCAGGAAGGTCCTTTCGGGCCGAAGGAAGGTGTAGCCGAGCACCTCTGGGCAGCCACCGCCCCTCTTCGAAGGCCTCGAGAGTGGAAGGGCAGAGGCGTGGGGGGCGGCAAGGGGGTCTAGACCTCCAGCGGGACAGTCTGCATTGCTCCTGCTGCGCGGAGGCCGCCCGAGAGGTGGCACGGGGTCCCTGGCACGAGCCGAGACGGCGGTGGCTGGGGTCCTTGGCGCGAGGAGCGCGGACAGGCAGAGGCGCGGGCAGCGGCCGAGTCGGGACTCCCGGGCACCTGGCGGGCGTCCCCGCGCCCAGGGCGGAGATCCGGCTCGGCAGGCCGGTGCGGACGGAGCGAGGCGCAACCCCGGGGAGGCTCAGGGGTCTCGGCCCGCAGGAAGTTGGTCCCTGAACGCCTGGGCTCCTGGCTGCTGCTCAGCACACCGGCCGCCTTCTTTCAGGGTCGCCCCCGCGAGGGTCTCATCTCAGGGACAGCAGCCACAGCTCCCAGCGGACGAGGAGGTGGGGGAGGGAGGCTGGCCCGGAGATTGGGGGAGAGGCCTGGAGGCCCCGGGCTGGGTCCGCCGCAGCCTCCACCACTCGCGGCCGGTGGGACACGCTCAGGCTGTGCCCAACAAGGCAGGAAACTTTCCGACCTGGTGGGGAAAACATCAAAACAAACGGCCGTCAGGCGCCGGTGCCCGCCCGCCTCAGCCCGCACCCCCTTCAACCCGCCCCCCACCAGTCCCCGCGACTGGCCCAGACCTCAGCCGACCTCTCCGCGGACGAGCTGCGGGGATTTAGAGTCCGGACGCCACGACGGGTCCAGCCTCCCTCGCCGCTGCCGCCGCCTCAGCTTACCTTGCCAGCGCCGGCCGCCATAGTGACTCTGACTGAAACCTACCCGGTGCACCGCCACGGGAACGCGCACCCTTCAAGGGCCCTCCTACCCCCTCTCCCGCGCCGTAGTCCGGGATCGTCACGTGTTCGACGCCGTGGAGGCCATGATGGTCAAGGGCATAAAAGAGGGCAAACTAATTTTTAACGAGCTCCAGACGCCATGTTAGTTAAGGGCTGGAAGCTTCAAACCGTGGGACAATCTTTACGACCATTTTGGTTAAGGGCAAGAGAAAATTTGACCTGTTGAAGGTTTTCCAAACAAAACGTGCGGACTTCCTACGTTACCATCTTGGTAAGAAGACAACAACTTTTACTGAATTTTATTCACTATACTTCTCATTGAAAATACCAATGAAAGAGGAGAGCAGACCCATCCGAAGGAGATGTTCATTTGCAGTCATCTTAGCTGTGGGCAACACAGTCCCCTTACCGCCGCCTTAGTTGTGACCAACCAAATTCCCACAAGTCTCGGGATTTGTGCATCAAAAATGAGATCCATCCTCCCCCAGCTAAAGTCTTCTGTGAATCCTGCCCAGAGAAAAACTCTTAGTCCCCGCATTCCATTTCGAATGACCCCTCTTCTCATGGGACCTATCACGTCCCCCCAGGACTCCAATTCAGATTCTACCCCGGAAAGAGTGTGAGTTCAGAAAGTTTAAAATCACGTCCCTTCCAGAGAGAGGTCAAACAATTTTCAATATGAAAAAAAGAGGGGGCATTGTCCTCACTCATAATATTATGGTAGACGAGATGTCATTGGTCTATAGAGGGAAAGAATCCAAAATCTAAACGAAAATTTAAAGAAAATATAGTGGGAAGGAGTTTTATTCATTTAGAACCAATGATGGCTTCATTCTTCAAATTCCTTTGACAACAGGCTCTACCACTGTGTGACCTTGGGTTTTTCTAAAACTTTTCTAAACCCTTTCAAGTCTCCTTTTCTCATCTATAACTTGGAGATAATACATAACTCACTTATTGTTGTGGGAATTCATTTCAATACTTACATATAGGGTTTTGGCCCTGTCCTACCTGTCGTAAATTCTGTGCTGGGCCCTGGGGACACATAGGTGGACAAAACTCCATCCCTGCCCTCTGAAAGCAATACCTCGGTATTGTGGGATAGGGATGGGGGAAGGGCCAAAATAGACACAGATCATTTCACTTTGATGTAATGAGGACTAAGATGGAAGGAAGCACTGACTGCTAAAGATGTCAGGGACAGCCTTCTGGGGGAGGTAACTAACTGAACTGAAGGAAGGAGGGTAGGAAAACCACAATAAATGAGGTATTTACAGAATGGCTTCTTAAATTTCCAGGAAGAGAGAACAGTAAGAAAGGAAAAAAGCTATTTAAAACAGTGGACCAATGTGCCTGGCACATAATGGTGACAATAAATATTTGATGCATGAATGAAAATTACATACTGTTACTCACGGTTACAGGGTAAAGTAGAAATGGCACAGAGTGAGTCTGGAGGGAAGAATATGCATTAGATTATAAAGACCTTGTGTATTTGTGTACTTTTCTAGGACTCTTCACTAACTCAGCAAATATGTATTTAACTACTACCGTGTTCCAGATACTTTATTCGGGGGGGGGGGGGGGCGAAGATGTGTTGAAAGTTTTAATATAAGAGGATGAAAAGTTTTCATTTATGGTAACTTTTAGGCTTTATGTGGAATAAAGTAATACAGGTCCCTCCACAAATCCCTAATGAATTCTGTCAATGAATTCATAAGTTATTTGTGCGTACTTTCATTTGTTCATTCTATAAATAATTAATTGAATGCCAACTGGGAAACAGCTACTTTGAAAAGCCCTGCAACAATGGAAAAAAACCCCGACTCCCTCAACTGCTCACAATTTAGGTGATGACATAGTAAGATACTTGCTGTTGTGAGTATATCAAGAGTAATGGGAGCATGGCAGAGTAGTTGATTTTTTAAATTTTAATTCCAGTATAGTTAAGATACAGTGTTATATTAGTTTTAGGTGTACAATATAGTGATTCAATAATTCTATATGTTACTCAGTGCTCATCAAGATAAGTATATTCTTAATCTCTTTCACCTATCGTTCCCATCCCCCTTTGGTAACCATCAGTTTGTTCTCTATGGTTAAGATTCTGTTTTTTAGTTTGCCTCTTTTTCTTTTTTCTTTTATTTGTTTTATTAAATTCCACATATGAGTGAAATCATATGGTATTTGTCTTTTTCAGACTTATTTTGCTCAGCATTATACTCTCTAGATTCATCCATGTTGTTGCAAATGGCAAGATTTCATTCTTTTTATGGCTGAATGACATTCCATCGTGTGTGTGTATATATGTATATATACATACATATTCCACCTGTTCTTTATCCATTCATCAGCCAATGGACACCTCGGCTGCTTCCATAATATGGTTATTGTAAATAATGCTGCAATAAACGTAAGGGTGCATATATCCCTTTGAACTAGTGTTTTCATATTCTTTGGGTAAATACTATTGGTAGCTACTCAGTAGTAGGATTACTGGATTGTAGGGTAATTTTACTTTAATTTTTTGAGGAATACCCATTTTGTTTTCCACAGTGGCTGTACCAGTCTGCATTCGTATCAATAGGTACGAGGGTTCCTTTTTCTACTCGACCTCACCAACACTTGTTTCTTGTGTTTTTTATTTTAGCCATTCTGACAAGTATAAGGTGATATTTCATTGTGGTTTTGATTTGCATTTCCTTGATGATGAGTGATGTTGAGCATCTTTTCATGTCTGTTGGCCATCTGTATGTCTTCTTTGTAAAAATGTCTGTTCATGTCTTCTGCCTGTTTTTTAATTGGATTATTTGTTTTTGTGGGGTTGAATTGTATAAATTCTTTATATATTTTAAATACCAATTTTTTATCAGATATGTCCTTTGCAAATATCATCTCTCATTCAGTAGGTTGTCTTTTAGTTTTGTTGATTGTTTTCTTTGATGTGCAGAAGCTTTTTTTTATGTGGTCCCAATAGTTTATGTTTGCTTTTGTCTCCCTTGCCTCAGGAGACATATCTAGAGAAATATTGCTATGGCTGATGTTGGAGAAATTATTGCCTGCTCTTTCTTCTAGGATTTTTATGGGTTCAGGTCTCACATTTTAGGTTCTTAATCTATTTTTGAGGGTTTTTTTATGGTGTAAAAGAGTGGTCCAATTACATTCTTTTGCATGTGGCTGTCCAGTTTTCCCAGCAGCATTTGTTGAAGAGACTGTCTTTTTCCCATTGCATATTCTTGCCTCCTTTGTCGAAGATTAATTGACCATTTAACAGCTTGGAGTAGTTTAAACTGAGACTTGAAAAATGAGTAGGAGTAGGGCAGCTACTCTGGTAGTAGTGGGATAATGAGATTTTAGGCCAAGAAAACATCATAAACAAAGACCCAGAAACTTGAGAGAACAGGACTTTACCGGAATTACATGTAGGCCTATATTACTGAAGCATAAGTGGCAGGAATTGGTCAAGAAGAGGTACACAAAAGTGGGTTTCAATTGCTGAAGGACCTGAGGGCAAACAAAGGACTTCAGAACATTTTCATCTTTCTCCTAAGTTCAAGTAGAGTAATGAAAATCAAGGTTTCAGAATCAGACCTTGCATCACAGTTTACCAGCACTATAAACCATAAATTATTTAGCTTCTCTAAATCTGTTTTCTTATTTGAAAAAAAGTAGATAATACCTCACAGAGTTTTGGGATGCCTGGGTGGCTCAGTCGGTTAAGTGTCTGACTTCAGCTTGGGTCATGATCCCAGGGTCCTGGGATCACGTCCCACGTCAGGCTCCTTGCTCAGCAGAGAGACTGCTTCTCTCTCTGCCTCTGCCACTCCGCCTGCTTGTGCTTTCTCTCACTCTTTCTCTAATAAGTAAACAAAATCTTAAGAAAAAAAAAAAAAAACCTCACAGAGTTTTGTTAGGATTAGGTAAGATAATGCAGGACAAAGTGCCATCATTCCATGATGCCTAGAAAATAGTAGATATTCAGACAATGTTTTTTTTTTTTTATTCTTACTAATAGTAAGAAATCCCCTAGCCTTCCACATACAGTAAGGAGCAAGTTATATTATCCTAATTTGTATATGGAGAAACTTGTTCATAAATGTAGAAATAAAAAGTATCTCCTTTTGTTAAGTTCTACTACAGTATCTCTTAAAATTAATGTTAAACAAACAGAAAGAATAGGGTTTTTTTTTACCGTGAGAAAAGCTGGGATTGCTGTAACCTGGAAGGGTAAAGAATCCTACCAAGCTATGCAGGGTGTTAGAAATGCCAAAATGACATTGAAGGCATTCTTCACCCACTGGTATTCGGCAGGCACAGAAAAGTCTTAAATTAAGAAATCTCATACATGAGATATTTTGAATTCTAAGCCATGTGGGTGTTTGTCTCTCTGATTCTATATCCATACACCATTTTAATTAAATAAAAAATAGGTCATGTTTTGGGGTGCCTGGCTGGCTCAGTCAGTAGAGCATGCTACTCTTGATGTCAGGGTTGGGAGTTCAAGCCCCATGTAGGCATGGAACCCACATAAAAGCATATATATATGTTATATTTTGAGAAATTTGGAATGGTAGTATTTCCCAATGTTGTAGCTTTCTCTCCTTTTTGAAATTTTTACCTTCTTAATAGACTGATAACTATTACCACTGCTATGATCCATGATCCATGCTAGTTTTCAATCTTAGAAAAGCAATGACAGAATTGTAAAATCATTACCCTGGTACCATGAAAGACAGGCCATTATTAGCATTGCAGACGTGTAGGAGACAACTCTGTAAACTTACTTAATATACAAGCCCCCCAAGTGATAATGATCTAATTAGATTTTAACCAATGACACATGATATAATGAATTATGGAAAATTTGCATAACTGCTTAAACAGTATCTAGATTGCAAATATTGGTAGGCAAACTAATTAAAGAGGAGGCTTAGAGTAGCCAAAAGTTAAAATTAAGAGTATATAATATGTTGTTGGCGCACAATGGCTTATTAAAACTAAAGTTTCATCCTCTTTTCAATAAGGAAAACTCTCCTCATTAGGGAGATGCTAATGAATGGAAATACCCTGTCATTTCCCAGGTGCCCAGGGTGGAGTGGCCCAGACATTCCAGAGGTACTGCTCATCTGGTTTTGGTTTCCTGGTTCTTCAGGAAATAGAAGAAAAATAATTACCGAACAACAAATAAAGACATTTATTTTTCATTTAGCAATCTTTTCTGTGAATATAAATAGAGGGAATCAGATTAACTCTCAAAAGGATCATGGACAACTTATCCAGCTCCCTAATTTTGCAGCAAGGAACCTGAGGCTCAGAAAACGGACTTTTATTGAATGTGTATTTACCATGTGGTAAGGCATTTTCCTCATGAATTCTTTGTGTGATGGTAATCCCATTTTATAAATAAGGAAACTGAGGCTCAAAAAGATTAAATGACTGATCCTAAATGCTAAGTGTAAAGTACATGCTGGGTTTTTTTTTTCTTTTTAAAAATATCTTTACTGATTTTTTGGATCAACAAAACTAATACATATTCATTGCACATATTCAAATAAGCAATGTAAGGAAAATAAAAGTCCTTTCCAGCCTCATCACAAATCCTCAGTCTGGAGCCAACTACTGTTAACAGTTTGTTAACTATATCCTTCCAGATATTTTTCCAAGACACACAACACATGTTCCCCTCGTTTTTTTAGAGAGAGAAAGAGCAAGCAAGCGCACAAGTGGGGGTGGAGGGGCAGAGCGAGAGGGAGAGGGAGGATCCCAAGCAGGGCTCCACACCCAGCGTGGAGCCAGAGGTGAGCTTGATCTCACTAGCCTGAGATCATAACCCGAGATGAAATCAAGTTAGACATTTAACTGACTCAACCACCCAGGAGGCCCTGCATGCCCTTTTAAGAGTACCATATAATAGGGGTGAGATGGAGCCCCACATTGGTCTCCATGCTGGGCATGGAGCCTACTTAAGATTCTCTCTCTCCCTCTCCTTCTGCCCCTCCCCTGCTCACACTCTCTGTTTCTCTCTAGAAGAAATAAAATCTTTAAAAGAAAAAAAAGAAATGGGAACATAACACTAGGAGCCTTATTCCTAAAAGTGATAAATACTTTAAATCAAAAGTAAAAAGACTGTATGGTGGGGGGGTGGGGGGAAAGGAAGGGAAGAAATTATGTTTATTTTGTCAACCTTGTGTAAGTCCCCTTTTGATTACTTGAAGTGTTCTCTTGCTTTTTATTATCAATTTAAGAATGTTACTGGTGGGAGGGGGGTGCTTCGATGGTGCAGTTAATAAAGTGATGGACTCTTGGTTTCGGTTCAGGTCACGATCTCAGGGTGGTGAGATCGAGCCCTGAAATGGCCTCCAGACTCCAGAGAGTCTGCTTAAGACTCTCTCTCCCTCTCTTTCCCCCTCACCCTGCCCGCTTTCTCTCTCTCTAATATAAATAAATAATTTTTTTTTAAAGAGAATGTTATTTGGAATGCAGCAAATACTTAAGAATAAAAGGGATGGGTCAGAAAGCCACATAAGGCATTTTTTCTGACTTTTTATTGGTATATTTGGGTTTGTTTTTAAATAGCTTGGTTACCAATTAAAATATCAGAGATTGTTTATACGTGATGTTTTTGTTCATCTAGTGATTTTTTTAAAAAAATATTTTAAGTATATTCTTTATTCTGGGAAAACTAGGACTTTTGAATCATCGTTTTTAATATAATTATTTGTGTTTCCTTTTAATAAGTTTCATTAGAGCTTTTGTTTCAGACAAACACATTGTTCCTATTACTGTACAACGCTGTCACAGATAATGATGAACAGCATCTTACCAAATGGCTATAATTTGGGGAACTGATAGATTCCTCAGAGATCTTTGGTCTTAAGCAGCCCTAAGAACACTGTTTGAAATGGAGTGAAGAGACCCCTGCGGCAAGATGAGTCTAGAGTGTCTGCTCCTCCTCCACCGTCATTCCCACCAAGCATGCCCAAGACTTGGTGGGGAGACCATTTGTGGAGTCTGTTGAGCTTTGTGCAGGGCCAATTGCATGGGTGTGTGTCCTTACACAGGGACTGCACTTAGAAGGACTCTGCGGTCTTGAAATTCTTAATACTTTTTTCTTTTTTTTTTAAACAAAGGGGACCCTCATTTTCATTTTGCACTAGGCCCTTCCAACTATGGAGCTGGTCCTGCCCCCAGTCTCCTCTGTACAAGTCTAGCATGTTGACTAGCACAACACATGAAATGCCATAGGAGAAATTAGTGAAGAGGCATCCCAATAGACATGAGACCTTTTTAGGTGAAACCAGACAGGTCCATCTCCCCATTTCCTAAGACCTAACTTTATAACTTGGTATCAGTGTGAAGCTGGCTGCAGAAGAAAACTTGCCTTGATTTTGTAACTTATCTTCTCACTCTAGATTAGATTCTGAAGTTACTCTTGGAAATGATAATGAGAATAATATAGAATCAATATAGAATCTCTGCCCATTAAAATTTTGCATTTTATTATAACTTTTTATTATAGTTTCAAATGTACAGGAAAATTGAAATAAAATTACAACGAACACACATATAATCCCTCCTTGATTCAAAGTTGTTACCAGTTAGCCATCTTTGCCTCATCTATTTATGTGTTTTTCTGAACTTTTTGACGAGTTGCAGACACCAACATACTTTACTCCAAAATAGATCAGCATGCATTTCCTCACAATAAAGACATTCTCCTAAATAATCACAATATATGAGGTTGGGGTTTTTTTTAATTATCTTAATTTTAACATAGACAACTCAGAAAACAGATAAGCATGAAGAAAAACTACCCATAATTCCAGTGCCCAGAGATAACCACCATAAGCAGTTTGGTGCTATCCAGAAAAATGGCATCATCTTGTACCCATTGCTTTGTCCACGCAGAATGTAGCACCTCTACTTTTTTTGCCCTTAACAAGAACATTTTTCATGTTTCCTGTGGTAGGCAGTACAATGGTCCTTCAAAGATATCCATGTCCTAATTCCCAGAACTTATGAGTATGTTCAGTACATGGCATAGGAGACTTTGCAGGTATGATTAAGGGTACAGAACTTGAGCTGGGGAGATTATTCTGGATTATCTGGGTGGATCTACTTTTAATCACATGAGTCCTTAAAGTAGAAGAGGGAGGCAGAGAGTAGGTCAGAGAGATGTGACATGAGGACTCACCTTCTTGCTGGCTTTGAAGATGGAGGAAGGAGAGCCATGAAGCAAGGAATGAAGGAAGCCTCAAAAAGCTGGAAAAAGGCAAAGAAACTGATACTCTCCTAGAGCTTCCAGAAGGGAACTCAGTTCTGCCAACACTGCAATTTTAGCCTAGTGAGACCTAGTTGGAATTCTGACCTACAGAATTTTAAGATAATAAATTTGTGTTGTTTTAAGCCACTGAAAGTGTGGTAATTCATTGTAGCAGCAGTGGAAGATGAATACATCTCCCCATTTGTATGTGCCTTTGAAATAATAATCTTTTATTCTTGAGGACATTTTTGTTTGAGTGATTTTCCTCTTCCATTTGGCTTTGAAAATGATAATGATTAATGCAATGGAAAAATAAAGGCGGAACCCCTTGGTTTTGCTCTGAGGACACCTAGATCTCCTATGGTGTTTCTGATCAGGGCTGGGCTGGTACATTTACAGACGAATGTAATAGGGGGAGGAATTGCTCTATAGTCCTTTTAAGAAATTCATTTGGAGGGGTACCTGGCTGGCTCAGTTGGTAGAGCACGGGACTCTTGATCTCAGGCTTGTGAATTTGAACCCCATGATGGGTGCAGAGTTTACATTTAAAAAAAATGTTACTTGGAATTATGGGAACTACTTGTTTTGAGGAAAACAGTTTACTCTTAATCTCTTTCATGGATCCTTGTACTTGCCTTCCATAGCACTTGTAACAATTTGTAATGGGGTATGAGTATAACATCCTCATTAATGTTTGCTTTCCCTCTGGACTGTAAGCATTTTCAGAATAAGGAGTCTGTCTGGTTTTGCTTTCTGTTGTTTTTTTAGCACCTAGCACAGTGCCTGGCACATAGGAAGCACAAACATATTTGTGAAATGCTCAGATCTTTGGCTATGAAATATCTGGTTCTGGAGTGGCTAGTGTGAAGCTAAACTGCTCTGCATAATAGTATTTAAAATAATGTTAAATTATGTATAACATTAAAATAACTTTTTTTTTAAGGAAAAAAAGCCAAGTTTCAGCATGAGCTTGGGAACCTCTTTGCCAATGATTATGCTTTTATGGAGATTTCTTTCCTGGATACAGATTCAGACTGCACTGTCTGAATGTCATTCTGGAGACATCGGCGTGTTCTTGTGTATGTGTGAATTCCTTCTAAAAGTCCTCTCAGGAGGTCAGGAATAGATTGTCAGGAAAGACGAAGAGTGGTGTCTTCACTTCCGCCTGGCAGCAGGCCCTAGAGTCCATCAGGCAGGGAGCCCACCCTGGGCTACTGCGCTCAAGTCAGACTGTATTTCACCACGCTGAACACCCAGATGGAGCAGTCTGGGGGCAGTGGAGTTAAAATAACTGCTGACTAAGTGGGGCCCCCTTGCTAGAGACATTTCTAAGAGGCACAACGAACAGAAAGGTTGCTCTGTTTTTCCAGGAACAGTCGCTTCCGCGGGTGTGAAAGTGGAGCGTCATTAGTGAGACCGAGCAGCAGTGTGATGAGCCTGGAAAGTACTTCCACGCTAAGCTTTGAGGAAGGAAGGGTGTACCCGGGCACCACTTTTTTTTACACAACCTAAGTCACAGTTCTGTTTGGGCAAGTGTTTCTGAGAGCAACGTGGTTTTTTTGTTGTTCTTGTTGTTTTTTGTTTTTCCTTGTCAGCTGTTACTGGTTAGGCAAGCAACAGAAACTAACCCTGGCCAAGCTAAGCCTATAGAAATTATTAGAAAGACACGGGGGAAGCTCAGAGAATGGAACTAAATGCTGAAGAAGCAAATCTCAGGAAGGATGGGAAGCAAAACCAATGAGCAACGAGAGCCAATAAGCAGCCTGTCTTTAGGAGGCCTCTTCAGCACCAACTTCAGGAGAAATCAACTCACCCTTTTTCAGTCCTTGAATCCCTCTCTTTGAGATTCAGATGCCACAGAGATCACTGATCCAGGTTGGGTTACATGCCCATTTCATGGCCAGTAGGAAGCACCACCCCACTAACTCTGTATCCAGTAAAGGAGGGATGGTTTTCCAAAGCTGTTGTCAGGAGAAGGGGAAGGATTGCTGGGCAGGCAAAAGGTCTTGATGTCCACTTATCAGTTTACTCACTGAGTGTGCTTCAGGAAAATTAGTCTTCTCTTTGAGCCCCTTAGCAAAGAGGTTTAGCTGCCTATGGAATCCACGTGAATAACCTCCTATGTGACCTTAGACAAATCATAAACCCTCTCTCAGCTATACTTTCCTCATTTATAAAATTTATTGAACAGTTTGGACCAGATGATTCTTAATGGCTTGTAAAGTGGAAAGAGCCAGAAGAGAGGCTGTCATCCCAGATACTGGCAATGTGACCTTGGCTGACTCATTTGCCGATTCTGGGTTTCCCTGTGTAAAATAAAGCAGACCCCTTTTTGTTCCTTCTAGCTCTTAGATGGGAGTAGCCAGGTCAGTCTTTCTCCCACAAAATCAGGGGGATATCCTTGTTTTCAGGACACACACTGAAGTAGTAAGGGGTAAAGGAGCAGTATGTATGCAACTTACTCTTAAATAATTCAGAAAAAGCCGTGTGTGTGTGTGTGTGTGTGTGTGTGTGTAAAAAGAGGAGAATGTGGCCAAACTTTTTAAAAGTAATGGATTTGAAGGGCGCCTGGGTGGCTCAGGTCTGCCTTCGGCTCAGGTCATGATCCCAGGGTCCTGGGACAGAGCCCCCCATCTGGCTCCCTGCATATCAGGGAGTCTGCTTCTCCCTCTCCCTCTGCCTCTCCTCTGTTCATGCTCTCTCTTGCACTCTCTCAAATAAATTTTAAAAATCTTTTTAAAAAGTAATGAATTTGAATAAAGTGGGAGTTCTTTGTGCTATTCTTAAAACTTTTCTCTAACTGTAATTATTTCAAAATGAAGTTAAAAAAAAAAGTCAATGGGAAGGGGAAAAGGAAATCTGCTCCTCACTTGCATGTCCAAAGGCCTTTTGATGAATTATTTGTGTGACAAATGAATATTTGTATGTCCATATTGCTAGATCCAAACTTCCTAGGGGAAGTTGTTAGTGCCAAGGCATGGATTCTACAGTGAGTCCCCACTGTCAGTAGGACAAAGCTCCATTGTGGACCTGGAAGACACTGGGTAAGGCTTATCTATTTACTCATCCTGAGGAGTCTAAGTGGGTGGAGATTTCCTGTTGCCTTTTATGCTTTTCTGTTGTTTTAACAGTTGTTTGGGGGAACATATTTCAGACACAGCATATCTTTAATGCTTTGTTCTTTTAAGACTCATCTATAACCCAACAAATGTCTCTACCAAGTACTTACCAATTTGATTTGAAGCCAAATATTACTACCTCCACACAGTCATTTCTTTCTTTAATTTTTTAAAAATTTTATTTTAAGTAATCTCCATGCCCAGCATGGGGCTTGAACTCACGACCATGAGACCAAGAGTCCCATGCTTTACCGACTGAGCCAGCCAGGCACCCCCCCATACAGTCATTTCTTATTCCAAAATGATTTCAGTATCTAGAGGGGTATTCATTGCAGGATTATATTAGCAACATGTTGGGAACAACCTAGTGGTCCATTAGAGTACTGGTGAAATACATTCATGCAATGAAAAATTACGTTGATGGTAAAAAAGAATGAAGCACTCCCTAAAGTGGTTATAGAACAATCTTCAAGTTAAAAATAAATGAAGCAATTCTATATGAATGAATATGGAACAATCCCCAAGGTATAATTTTAAAAGCAACATGTAAAATCATGTGTGTGTATAATACTATTGTATTAAAAACCTGCTTGAATGAGTAAGTGATGAGTGGACAATTAATGTTTTTGCCTGCTCAGCATATTCCTGTATATACATATGGAGAGCATTTCCTGGGAAGATATACAGGAAATTAGTAACAACAGTAACCTCTGAAGAGAGGAGAAATGGGTGAAGGTATGGAACTGGGGGATAAGAATGGGGGAGAGACTGGCTTTTCACTTAACATCTTTTGAGTTTGGTACCAAATTTCATATAGGAGTCATTGGCCCTTTAAGAGTAAATCTTTAGGGCCCATTCTTATCATACAGGCTTAAGTGAAGATAAATCACTGTAGCCAAGGAATTTGTGCTATTAGGGTGTGAGTATTCTGAATACTGAGTTCATGGCGTCTCCTCTTTTTGCTCCCGCAAAAGCTAGCCTTATCTTTGCATGTAGTAGTCACTCAATAATCTTTTTATTTTTTTTAAGTTTATTTATTTATTTTTTTAGTAATCTCTACGCCCAACGTGGGGCTTGAACTCATAACCCCGAGATCGAGAGCCACATGCTCCTCCGCCTGAGCCAACCAGGCACCCCAGTAATCTTTTTTATTGAACTGTGTTCAACTGGGTTGATTTGCAGTGCTTTTAGGGGCACTTCTTTATACATTCTTACTTGCCGGTTTAAATCTAGGTGTATTAGCCCTTCACGTGTTTTTCTCTTCTATCGTAAAGGGAAAAAGATAAAACATTCATTTTGTATTCTTAAGAATTTAAAGATTAGCCAGTCAGTGGATATAAATTTCTGCCTCCTTTCTGGAGGGCATTTTGGTATCATAAACCAGCATGTAAAACATGTCAGGTTGTAACCCCAGTAATCCCATCCTTAGCAATTTATCCTAAAGAAATAATTACACAGTTCAGAAGAAGATGTATGCGGAAGGATATTCACTGCAGTGTTGCTGATAGCATTGAAAATTCGAAACAATCGTAACTGTTCATGGGTAGATAAGTGGTTAATTAAGTAATGTTGTGTCCATCTGGGCTGCCCCTTAAAAATGATGATTCCGCTCTATATTTCTTGATGAGGGAAGATACCTATAGCATATTGTTAAGTGATAGAAACAGACTGTCCATATGTATGATCCCATTTTTTATCAAATTTCATACATATACCATTTCACGATATTTATATGTAAATGGATGCCTGGGAGAAATTCTATCAAAATACTAAACATGTTTATCCCTCTGTGATGAGTGATTTTTAATTTCTCTCTGTATTTTTTCATATTATTTACATTTCTTCTGGAGTACATGTTGTATCACTTTTACCAGAAACTGAAACTATTAAAAACAAAAAGCTCTCAAGTGATTTCCCTAGTTTTACTCTTTGATTCAATAAATATTTGTTGAGTACACCAGAGTATCCTAGACTTATCTTTCCTATTTTACAGCTTGCAGAATTTTCTATGTGCCCATGTGAGAAGTTATTGAAGTTAAATAGTTACTAAATGTAGCCTTAAGTTTTAAAAACTTAAGCATCAGGAAAAAATCAGAATAATAGTTGTCTCTGGGAGAGGATGGGATGGAGATTGATCGGGAAGGGGAATGAAGGAACACGTTAGGGTGATGGTATGTTCTGGAGGTTTGGGTTACAGAGATAATATGTATTTGTCAAAACTCAGCAAATTCACTCTTAAGATTTGTGCATTCCTACTAACATTGAGGGGAAAAAAAGATTTGTGCATTCCTCTGTCAATTTTACAACAAAATAAAAATAATAAATTGGATTTCAGTTAGTAATATTGATGTCTGCAATTTACTTTGAAATGAATCAAAAACAAGATAGATTAATAGATGGTTTGAAGAATGGGTAGATGGATAGATACCTAATAACATAACTATAATAAAACATTAGTTGTAGAATCTAGGTGGGGTGTATACATGTGTTCATAATAAAATTCTTATAATTTTGCTGTTTGAAATTATTCAAAATAAAATGTTGAGAAAAGTGTAAGCACCAATCATCTATTAATATGCTGAATAAGTATATATTTTATTGGGTTCTAGAAGTCGCCCCCAAGAAAAACTCAACCTTTTCGGATAGATAAGCTATATAAACACATATATGTATATATGACGTAATTAGTGACAGGGCTATCTTCATGAGTGCATTCACTGTATAGTCACCCTGGGCCCCACACTTAGTTTAATGCTGTGCTATTGCTGTATTGAAATTCTTAACGATTTTTTAACACGGGGCCCTGCATTTTCATTTGCACTGGCCCCTACAAATTATGTACCTAGTCTTGAATAATGAAGAATAATAATGTCACTAGCACATATTATCTTCTCCCTATGTCAAGCACTATGTTAATCACTTTACATACATTATCTCATTGAATCCTCAAAAAAGGACTCAAGAGGTAGGTACTATTAATATCCCCATTTTACAGATGAACATACTGAGGCTCAAAGAAATTAAGTTATTTGCTCAAGTTCACAGATTTATTGTACCCTCACTATACATAGTAGTGCAGTACACATGGTAGATATTCAATAAATATTTATTGGATAATAATTATAATAATGGTTTCCATTTATTGAGCCTAGAATGCTCTTACTGAAACATGAGATGATCTTCCCTAATCCACACTCCCCGCCTTTGGCATTACTACCTCAAGGCCATATTCCCTGACACCCTAATTTAGGTCAGGTCTCCATTTATGATACCCTAGGCTTCTTCTTTATAGCATTCATCACACATGTAATTAGGTAGTTCTTTGTGTAATGCCTCTTCCCTCCTGGACTGGAGTCTAAGTGAAGACAGTGGCTCACTTTCATCTCACCACTCTATTCCCAGCACCCAGTGCTGTGCCTGGAACACAGCCTGGCTGCCTGCCAAGGTTTGATTACATATATTTTTTTTTTATTGATTATATATATTCTTATTTAATCTTCAACCCTGTAAGTTATAGATTGTTACCATCATTTTACAGGCGAAGAAACCAAGGCTCAGAAAAGTTAAGTCTGAAGTGACCGCACCACGGGGGAAGCATCATGACCGTGATGTGGTCCTACATTTGCCCTAATCCAAAATCTCTCATCATTTCACTGAAGCCCACTGTTTCCACATGGCAATCTGCTTGACATTATTTTCTGTCTCTAGGCACCACTTATTCCCTTAGTATCTCTTTCAGTTCCTATTTTTGTTGTCTGACCTCCAGGCTCTCTAATGAAGAGGAGGCACGCTTTCCAAGAAGTAATTACAGCAGGTGACATAACCAGGCTGGCTGTAGCCGGGGTTTTATTTTTTAACCTTGATGAGTAAAGCAGCTGGAAACACTACCCTCTACAAGCAAAAGATCCAGTTTCCCTTTGGTATGACTCTTCTTTAGTCCTGGGAAACACCTTGAAGTGATCTCTTGGGCTATGTAAAAGCAACCACCCAGGCCTAGTTCTTGGGGAAGGCCCAGAATAATTAAGGGGAAGCACACGTAGATGCTTTGAGCATAAGACATGTCTTGGTGGTTCTGTGCCACTGCAGATTATGATTTCTGTAAGTGTGAGTGCAGACTGTCCTACACTTGTGCCTCACTGAGTATCTTTGCAGTGTTGAGAGAACTATTCTTCGGGCAATTGTTTGTGAGGGTCATGGAAGTGGGATGAAAAAGAACACTGGGAGAGGCACAGGCTTGTTTCCGTTAGCCAGTGCTGGAGGAGAGACTATGAACAAAACATAAATAGTGCTTGGCCCAGCATGCCACGGTGTGGATTGTTGAGTTCCACCTGTGGTGTTGTTTAAAGACTGAAAATCCAGAACCTTAGGAATTGGGCTGATGACAGATTATGTTGTCCTTTGTCTTTTGTAGGACATAGGGCAAAAGAACATCATCTGGCAGTGGTAGAGTTTCCAGAGGACCCAAGTTTGTGCTATTTGAGGGTATGTTGAGGCAGTGGACCTCTCAAAGTAACCCCTGCTAACAGCAGTGTAAGTTACTCTATTACATTTTTTTTTCAAGTATTTCCCAAGCCTTCTGAAAAGACTTGTTAACATCACAGCCTGCTCTCAGTTGTGCCCTTGAGGTTGTTCCGCTTTCTCTGAGGAATATCAAGCGTTTCCCAGAGCCAGTCGTAGAAACAATGGTGACAGTCACCTGTGCAAGACAGTGGTGCCCAGCGGGGCTGCATCCTCATAGGGGTGAGAGACGGCAGGGCTACAGCAGGTCCAGAAACTGAGGGCATAAGAACAGAAAGGATTGAGCCTGAGAACACAGAGCTACATCAGAAATGCAGAAGAGGAACAGGTTTCTATGAGGGCTTATGCCATCATAATTTGAACACTAAAAGTATGTATGATATTTTGTCATCACTGGCCAGTGAGATAGGACGTGTATTTATTACTCGGCACCTTAGCCAGAGCCCAAGATGGCTCCCGATGATCCTCATTTTGTTGTATTCGTGTCCTTCTGTAGTCTTCTCCCACAGTGAATCAGAGCTAGTCTACGGGAACAACAGACTAGGGCAGAGGTTACAGTGGGTGACTTGCAAGAGTAGGTTGTAAAGGACTTGTAACTTCTGCTTTGGTTTCTTGGATTGCCTGCTTTGAGGGAGGCCAGCAGTCATATGAAGACTCTCAAGCAGTTCCACAGAGAGGCCCACAAGAGGAGAAACTGAGGCCTCCACCAATATCCGGCACTAACTTGCCAGCCATTGGAGTGGATCTTCCAGCTCCATTCAAGCCCTCAGGTGACTGCAGCCCCAGCTAACATCTGATTGAACCTCATGAGAAACCCCTAGCCAGGGCTTCCCAGCCAAGTGGCTCCCACATTCCTGACCCATTAAAACAAAGAGAGATAATAAATGCTTGTTTTAAGCTACTAAGTTTTGTATTGTTTTAAGCTACTAAGTTTTGGAATAATTTGTTATGCATCAATAAATAAAACACTATACTATAGCTTTTACAGAACAAATGTCTATATGGAACTCTACCTAAATGGGTCAGAAAAGTCTTCAGAAAAAGGGACATGAGTTGAGTCTTCAAGCACGAGTAGGAGCTTGCAGGTGGATGTAACGTAAAGGGGAGTCATTTAAGGCCGAAGGAACAGCCTGGCCACAGGGCCAGACGTAAGAGGGCACGACTTATTTGAAAAACAGCAATCAGTTCAGCATGACTGGGGTTCAGTATGTTTAAAGAATGAGATAAAGCAAGATTAGAAGATTAGACAGGAACCAGTTCACAAAGAACCTTATATGCTATGCTCAGGTGTCTGTCTTTTTATCCCGAAGGCAATGAAGAGCCATTGAAGAATTTTTTAGCAGGCAACTGACATGATCAGTTTTAAATTCACAATTCTAAATTGTACATTCTAGAGTGATGGCCAAGTGGAAGTTGGATCGGAGGCAGAAAGGCCATTGAAAAAGCTACTGCAAGTCTAGGTACTAAGGGATTAGTGCTTGAACTAAGGCCTTTGTATTGTGAACAGAGGAGGGGGAATTGATTAGAGGGCTTTTAGGAGGTATAATTTTTAGAATGTGGGACGCCTGGGTGGCTCAGCCAGTTAAGCGGCTGCCTTCAGCTCAGGTCATGGGTCCTGGGATCGAGTCTAGCCTGCTTCTCCCTCTGCCTGCCACTCGCCCTGCTTGTGTGCTCTTGCAATCTCTCTCTCTCTGACAAAAAAATAAATTAAATCTTTAAAAAAATAATTTTTAGAATGTTAGGGATGAGGGAAGATGTGGAATCTAGGAGGAGGAGCAAGTTTTGAGGCAGTGAGTTTGAGTGGTGTGTGGTCCAGCTAAGTAAGTACGGTGGGTCGCTGGGAACACGGTCTGGCATGGACCCCAAAGAAGGCAAGGTCAGGCTGAAGAAAGACACTTAAGTTTTGAAGGCTTTTTCATGCAAGCATCCCTTAATAAAAATGCAAATAAGCCTATGGGTGGAATAAAATCTCAATAAAATTTAGAGTTTTAATTTTATCTTTTACTGATAGCAAAGCCATTTAGAAACAAGATTTACAGTAAGAACCTGGGGTAGGACTGAAGGAAGGGAGTTAGAACCACGTACAGGTAGTGAGAGTTAACTCAAAGACCATTATTCTTAAGTAAACGCTTCACCCAACATGGGACTCAAACTCACAACCCCAAGATCAAGAGTTACATGCTAAGTGAAATAAGTCAAGCAGAGAAAGACAATTATCATATGGTTTCATTCATTTGTCTAAATAAGGAATAACAGGGAGATTGGTAGGAGAAGGAAGGGAAAAATGAAGGGGAGGGTAAACAGAAGGGGAAATGAACCACGAGAGACTATGGACTCCAGGAAACAAACAGGGTTTTACTGGGGGGGGGGGGGTGGGGGGATGGGCTAGCCCGGTGATGGGTATTAAGGCGGGCATGTATTATATGGAGCACTGGGTGTTATACGCAAACAATGAATCATGGAACACTATATCAAAAACTAATGATGTACTCTATGGTCACTAACATATCATAATAATAATTTTAAAAAAAGGAGTTACATGCTCTACTGGCTGAGCCAGCCGGGAGCCCCTTGAAGACCTTTTTTTTTTAATCTTCCAGTTTTGCTGGGGATTCAACCATCAGCAGACCCTGGTGAATGATTAGATATAGAGATTGAAGGATAGGATAAAGTCTAAAAATTATTATTCGCCCTTCCAAATAAGTTTCCTTTTTATGATCTACTTGTCTCATCACCTCTAATATTTTATGATATCTGTATCACTGTTATAAATTTTTTTCAAATTTAATTATTTTTCTGTTTACTTTGCTCATTTTCCAGTAAGTTTGTATCAGTTTCATGATTTTCTACTTCCATTTTGTTTTTCCTTTGCCCTCTTCCTGCTGTTTGTGAACAAAAGAAAATAAAAAGTCTCCCTTTATTAAATATGTAACAGGTGTGGCTTGATTTCCTTTATTCAGTATTTTCCAGGCATGGTACGGATCTTGATTTCATTGTCAATAGCCATCTAATTCTTTGAAATTGTTTTTCAACTAATATAGTGATTTTCATCTTTAACACCTAATTAAGATCTTGAACCTAACACTCTAAGAGTTGGATTTCAACCAATTCACCTGATTTGACCTGATCTACTTATCCAAGAACCATGTATTTAGATACATCATGTAGATAAATGCAGTGTCCATATCCTTAGCATTTTAAGGAGTATAGAAAAATAACTTACAGGTCAAATAGTCTTGTAACCAGGTTGGGAAGAAGAATTATTGGGAAAAATGTGATAAAATCCCAGACTTTGAACAGTACTTTTTTCTTTGGTTGTTTCAAAAATATTTCTGCCTCAGTAAAAAAAATTAATATCAGTGGAATTCATGTCATCTTATTGGTGGAAATAACTGTGGTTTTAAAAAAATAACCACTTAATTTTTGCTAGCAAGGCAGCCCAAGGAAAATAATGCTAAAAATGAGTAAATGGAGCTGAGTGTTTTTACCAAAGTACTTAGCGGTTAGCATGAAGAGACACTGCTTAATGTACCTAACTTTTCAACATTTAATTGACAAAATGGAGGCTTACTAAAAATTTTTCGGGGAACAAAATGTCTAATATTTTAAACTTAGCTTTAGATAAAACTGTTTTACAGTATAATTAAAGGTAAAATTACAGAATCTTAATAGATTTTTTCTAAGATGAAAACATTTTCTGATTACATAATTGAGACATGCTTATTTTAAAAATTCAGTTAATCCAGGGGTGCCTGGGTGGCTCAGTCGTTAAGCGTCTGCCTTCGGCTCAGGGCGTGATCCAGGAGTCCTGGGATCGAGCCCCACATCAGGCTCCCCCGCTGGGAGCCTGCTTCTTCCTCTCCCACTCCCCCTGCTTGTGTTCCCTCTCTCACTAGCTGTCTCTATCTCTGTCAAATAAATAAATAAAATCTTTAAAAAATAAATAAATAAAAATAAAAAAAATAAAAATAAATAAAAATTCAGTTAATCCAGAAAAGCAGGAAACAAGTTAAATTACATAAAGCTCACTAGCCACAGATAAGCATTATTAACACTCTGTGAACTTGCTTCCAGCTGTCTCTTCACATATTGTGCCCGTGGTCTGACTTGCACAGAATCATACTCTACATTCTAGTCTGTAAACTGATCCTTTTATTCTGTAACACATTGTGGACACCTTTTCACATCTATAAATATACATCTGTTCCAGCTCTCCAAACAGATACATAGTATTATACTCTATATAAATACCATTATTTAACCAACTATTCTCACATCGTTGAACATTAAGTTTGTTCCCAAGGTTTTCCTTTAGTTAGCAATGCCATAATGAACATCCCTATCATATTTCTCTATTTCTTTTCTTCCTTCCTTCCTTCAAATAAAACATGGCTCAGAGTCCCCACTCATCAAGGTAGGTAAGATTTATTTCTGGTATTCTTTTCCCCATTGCAGTAAACTGTACAAGACCTCTGGGGTTTGAGTGGTCCTGGGACACCGAATTGGGGATATGCTATTAATTATCCTCTGTCTGGCCAGAGACAGCCCTCCCCGGAGGTCTTTTCCACTCCGAGTGGCAAAGCAGCCCAGCACATAGGGTCTTAGTGCTTTGTAACCTGTTTCTGGGACATCCTGCAGTACTATCCCAACCCGAGTACTGTCCTTTGCTGGGTACTCTGGGAGAGGGAGAAACTTGGAAATCATAAAATCCCACAATCTCTTCCTAGATTCAGTGCTGTATTTACATAAAAAAATCTATTTTCTTGAAGAGATGTGAAAACGGGGAACTTCCACTCAATCCAGATAAACCTGTAACAGACAACTAGACAGTTGATGTTGGAGGAGTTACTGAATCTCCTTAAGCCTCAAACTCTTTATAAGATAGCAACAAATATCAACTCCATCCCACCAATTGCAGAGGCCAAAACACTTAGCTGTCTTTAGCCCCTCTTATTCTCTCACTGCCACCTATATTCTGCCTCCTGAACCTTCCAAATAGATTTGGAATCTGACCGCTCCTCCCCACCTCCACTGCTTCGACCTTGGCCCACGCCTCTGTGGTGTCTCACCTGGATCTCTGCGGTAGGCTCCTAACAGATCCCCCTGATTCTGCCCTTGTTTCCCTGTGATCAATTTTCAAGACAATAGCTCCTAACTCCTTAAAAAAGGACTATGGCTTTAGATCTAACTTAGAGGAAAAGGCAAAATTCTGAGACTAACCTATAAAGCCCTCCTATAGGATTTAGCCCCACCTCCCCTCAGGTCCAACCATCTTCTTCAGTCACTCTCTCCTTGCCAAATCATGTCAAGCAGACCTTTTGCATTTTCTTTTTTCTCTGCCTCCAGTTAAGGGTAGCAGTTGTCTTCTTTCACACGTTTGCTCAAACCATTCCCTTTACCAGTATCCCCATACCCTGCTTCATTTCTTTTTTTACACAGCACTTACCACTGACATACTGTATGTTTATTATTTGTCCCTTAAACTGCAATGTAAACCTGTTGAAGGAAGGGAGTTGACCATTTAGTTTTTAAGTGCCTAGAGTGGTGCCCGGCACACCTTAGGGGCACAATAAATATTTGCTGAATGAATGAATGGACAATCATAATAATCATTACCTTTCAGAGTCCTAGTAGGAATTCATTCTGATAATGTAGTGCCTACCAAACAGTAAAGACTAAGTAAATATAGTTTGTTGATACATCATCGTCATCATTATTATGTTTAAACTCAGCTTTGAAGAATAGAATACATTTAAAAAAAAAAAAAAGGCATTCCAGCAAAGAACTGACTAGATAAGAGGGCTACAAATAGGAAATACTCCAGAGGTGGGTGTAACCTGCACTAAAAGTGCATGAGAAAACTAGATATTGGTGGGAGATAGGGCTAGAAACTCAGGTTTGGGGCAGAAGGCAGAGCAAATTGAGTTCAAAGCTCAGAAGCCTAGGTTTGTCCCTAACAGTGGGGAACCATCCAAGATTTTCAGCAAAGAACGATGTAAGATACTGGTTTACGACACCTGCGGTGATGATCAGGTATCCTGTGTTGCAAAGTTGCATTTTCTAGCTTGTGCGAGGTGGCTTTGTTAATCAGAGAGAACAATGAGTTTCTTTAAGAAACTTGGCTAAATTTGGGGGCGGGGATAGGCTGATAAGACCTGGTCTGCAGCCCTACCTAAGACCACCCTCTATTCATGTACACATAAAACATGCTCTGTGTGGGGAGAAAAGCCTTGGTGACTCACTCTTAGTCTGTCTTGAGTTGCCAGCGACCTCTTCTTTCATGATTGTAATTTGTTTACCCTTTGGATTAAGTTTTCTTCAGACCTTGGCTATGTTTCATGTCTTACTTTTCCACTTCACATTCAGTTTCTGACCATGTCTCTCTCCATTACATAATCTCATTTCCGGTTAAAGTCTTGCCAAGGGGCAGTGCTGGGGCCATCAGTATTGGCATCACCTGGGAACTTGTTAGACGTACAGAATCCTCAGGACCCACCCAGCCCCACTGAATTAGAATCCATATTGTAACAAAATCCCTGGTGATCTGTGTGCACATTAAAGTTTAAGAAGCACTACCCTTAAGCATTCCTTAACCAATGCCTGCACCAGCGTCTCTCAGAAGCCCCTCGTCACCTTAAATAAACGTACAGGGTGTCTTTTTTTCTAAACAAACTTCCTGGATGAGTCTCCCTAACCACTCTCTCCAACTAGAGAGCTTTCCACACTTGACTTTCTGTATAGAAAATCTCAAGCATCGACTGCTCTGAATGTGCAGTGTTTCTCAAGGTACGATTCTCAGATCACCTACATTTCAACAACCTAGAGGGTTTGTTAAAAATGCAGATTCCTGCCCCCCCCACCTTACATCTGTTAAATCTGACTCTTTAGGGGAAAGGCAAATCACTCTTTCTACTAACATCAGATACATAATAACCACCAAAGAACAATCAGAGAACTCCTGGTGGCAGGAATAAATGCATTTTCTGACTATACTAGCTCCCTTTCTCCATACAGAATTCTCTTTCTAGCTTTGTCCCCAATCTCTCATCCAGTCCTGCAGTGGGTTATTTGAAAGGCAGTAATGACCCTATTGTCAGGGCTATTCTGTAAGAGATCTCACACAAATGCTGTTCTGGTACCTCTTTTTTGAAAGTATGCAAATAGCATTCCAGGATTTCATTTTTTTATTGGTTAATAGACAAACGAAACGTAGATGTTCCTATCAAATAACTTAATCATCTCAAAACCCATGAGAGTTGTTTGCCCAACCAACTGAGCCACCCAGGCGCCCCTCTCTTATTCTTCCTTGATTTATGGTCATATCTGGCTGTCTTCTTCTGGGTTGTACTTCCTCGGCCAGTTGTAAATTCCCTCAGGTAGAAACTGTGTATTCTCCTCTTTATACATATTGACAAGTATTTATTGTTCTTTATGCTCAGCAAAATAAGGCACACAAAAGCATAAATTATAAACAAAGAGTTTAGCCTGGAAGAAAATATTACTTATGTAAAACTGTAGCAATTACTCTAAGAGCGCATATAAGCATATGATTACTAGAGATGTTTTGATCCCATACAGTTCTGTCCAGGGAGATGCGAAACCACTGAGGAGGAGGATGGATGCCTCAACACTATGCAGTTTAGCCTTGGGATCTATAGTAAAAATCCTAGGGGTCTAGAAAGAGCAGACGGCCTCAGTAGAGCTGCTTACATTCAAATGGAAAACGAGGGCAGTGAATATCTCCAAGCTGTCATTATGAACCAAGGCCAAACCTCTTGGTTCAATTTTCCTGAATTCCATAATTTCCAGGATTTATATATGTTCACATGGGGAGGGGCACCTGAAGATTGGTCATTAATATTAGCCAGGCACAAGAAGGCAATGCCAAAATTAATTTGATTTAGAAAGATTAAAAGGGGTGAAATTTCTGCATGTTATAAAGCAGTTCATAAGGTACATGAATTATGGTGATCATAACTGTTGTTTTTGCCTCTCAGTGTCCCCGCTTCTGATAACCCTATCTTAATTTTCCTTTAGCAACTCTCCCTATTTAAAAAAAAGAAAGAAAGAAAGAAAAAGAAACTTTCCCTATTTCATTCTGAATCCACTTGATTCAGACAGCGTTTTACTCCCAGTTCAGGGAGTGGAGCATGTGACCCAGGTCTGACCAACTGCCACTCAGAATTCTATTTACCACAGTGTTGGTCCTGGCATGGGTATAACCAATTCAAGATAGAAAAGGTGAATTCCGAAGTGTTGCTTGAACATTTCCAGAAGCAGTGCTATTTTTCCATTGAACTCGAACCCAGGAGGATGTGAAGTTGGAGGTTTGAGGTGTGTTGGGGGAGGAGGAGGGAAATCACATCGATAAGGCCCAAGAATAAAGCCAATTCAATAGGAGGTAGAACCCAAAAATGGAGAACAAGCAAATCCTGCTGATATTGTTGGAACCTTTGGATAGAGCTCCAATAAAGAAAGATATACCCTAAAATTAAGTTACATGAATTACTAAATTTTCTTTTATTGTTTAATAAATCCACTGGAATTGGGTTTTCTGTCACTTCCAAACAAAAAAGTCCTAACTGATACATATATACATTCTAAGTTATGTGATACCTACTCTAAATGTTTTGGTTGAGAAGGACTAAGGAGTACAATCAGGGCAGGGCCAATCAGGGAAGCCTTTATGAATAAAAGAGAACTTGAATAAGTCAGAAAGAGATAGAAAACGGAGAAAGTGCAGGACGAAAGCCTTGGACTAGGAAGGAGCACCTTGGGTCAGTGGAGCCCTGAGGAAAGGACAAGCATCTGAGATGATCCAGAGGGCCAGTTAAGCTAGATAGGGTGGGGATAGGTTATAGGACAGTTGTGAAACTGAGGTAAAAGAATTTAATGTAATGCGAGTAGGAAGGGATTGGTGATTAAGAAAGATGAGATTAGGTGGGTGAACCTGATATTAGGAAGGCTGACTTCCTAAATTGATGCATTAATACAAACTCAAGAGACACAATGGTAGGATCAGCAATGGGAAAGCAGAGATGGAAGGGACAGAAATGAAAATCGTTTAAAGGGAAAAACTTACGAATTTTGGTGGATATGGATAATGAAGAAGATGCATGAGTTACATATAGCTGGTTTCACCCTCTGACAGTTATAGGCAAAAACATACTTAGTAAATGGATTCTAAGTTAAAACACAAAAAGAAGTGGGGAATGGGGAGAAACAACCACATTTCCTAACACTATTATCAGCTGAGGGTTCCCTCTTTAGGTCTGTATTTCTGTAATGAAGATAATATTTTGAAAATTTTGACTTGACTCTCTCCATCTTAAATTGCCATCGTTACAGTCCAAGTCATCATTGTATTTCACCTGGATGGATGACTGAAACTGCTTCTTAAATGGTTTTTCCCCTTCGTTGTTGTCTCCTCCTCCTCTGAGTTAGGGATCCCCAAGACTATCTCTCCCTGACCCCGTGTTCAATAATTTGCTAGCAAGACTCACAGGACTCAGAATATAGTCGTACTCATGGCTGGCTATGATTTATTACAGCGAAAGAATTCAAAGCAAAGTCTGCAAAGGGAAAAGGCACATGGGGCAAAGTCTAGGGAAAGCAGGCTCAAGCTTCTAAGAGTCTTCTCCAACTGGAGTCACACAGGATGTGCTTAATTCCTGGGTTATGGGTTATGACAACACATGTGAAATATTGTCAGTCAGGGAAGTTTGTTTAAAACTCAGCGACCGGGGATTTTATTGGGGGCTAGTCCCATAGGCATCCTCTACCTAGCAGGAAGAAATTCCAGAGTCCTCAAAGGAAAGCAGGTGTTCAGCGTAAAGCACATTGTTTGTACAAACAGTTAAGCAAAATGAGCCATTCGTACCATTTGGGTGGTAGGAACCCTTCCAAAATCTGAGTTGCCAAACATGAGCCAAGGACCAATCTTGTAAGCCAGACTTTTGAAAAATAGCAGGCTGGCTATGCTAACTCTTTTCTGTACATCTTCCAATCCATTCTGCAGTCAATAACCAGAAGGAATCATCTGAAAATATAAACCAAATTATGTATATTGTACTTAGACTACAGTTCAAACTCTAACATGATCCGTAAGTCCCCTGCATGATGCTGACACCTCCTTCCCCACAAACTCATCTCCAGCCACCTTCCTCAGCATTACCCTCTGACCTCATAGGCCTCCTCTAAGTTTCTAAAACATCACTGCCCAACAGAGCATCGACAATAACAGAAAGGTTCTTCTGCAATGCCCAGTGGCCATGGTGTCCACCAACTATGTAGCTATTGAGCCCTTGAAATATGGCGAGTGAGACTGAGGAAATGAATTTTAAATTTTATTTAATTTTAGGGGGCGCCTGGGTGGCTCAGTTGGTTAAGCATCTGCCTTTGGCTTAGGTCATGATCTCTGGGTCCTGGGATCAAGCCTTGCACCAGGCACCCTGCTCAGCAGGGAGTCTGCTTCTTCTGCCTCTCCCTCTCCTTCTACCCCTCCCCCCACTTGCACGCACACTCTCTCTCTCCCTCTCAATAAATAAAAATCTTTTAAAAAATAAATTTTATTTAATTTTAGTTATTTTAAATTTAAATAGCCACATGTGGCTACTGGCCGCCAAATAGGGCAGTGCAGTTCTAGGACACATAGAGCTTTTCCCTTTAAAAAAAAAAAAGATTTTGTTTATTTATTTGACAGAGAGAGCACAAGCAGGCAGAGCTGCAGGGAGAGGGAAAAGCAGACTCCCCGCTGAGCAGCGAACCCGATGCAGGGCTCAATCCCAGGATCCTGGGATCATGACCTGAGCTGAAGGCAGATGCTTAAGTGACTCAGCCACCCAGGCGCCCCTGAGCTTTTCCCATTTTAAGGCCTTTGTTGCACAGGAAATTACCTTGATGGCAATGGTAAACATCAATTATACTATTAGGCAGGGTATCCCAAAAATTATAGAACAGAAGCACTCATAGATCAAATTAAAATGCTTGAGTCACACAGTTTATTTACTTAAAATACACAGTGCATAGCAAGGGAAAAGAGATTGGGGGGGGGATAAGTTAACACACTATTAGGAAAGGGTGCAAGAGAAGTGAAAGATCATGCTACTTAAATCCTGGGTTATGTAATGTGTGTATATCCTACATCTTCCTGCTGCATCAGCCTTCTCTGCTGATGGACCAGAGTTGAAATTCAAGCAAGGGAGACTACACACAGAAGGTGTCCTAGGTCAATGACGTACATTTGCCCTACCAGAAAGACATGGGGCCAAGTACACTTTGCCAATAGTTGTAACTCGCCAATTAACCTGCCAAACAGCTATGGGTTTTATTTGAGCTATGGGTTTATGCGTTTTGGGCAGAAGACATATGGACCAGAATAGCTATTACTAATGAGTGACTGTATTATGACCTCCTAAATATTAAGTACTCATGTATATTTAGTGTACCCTGGACATTAAATATCTCGTATATATTTAATTTGTCATGAATAGTTAGTGCTTAGGTGCCTCATGCATATTTTGTGCCTCTCAAATATTACTCAAGGTCCTTGAATTTCTATCTACATTTAACACACTTGCTCCACCCACTACTTCTCTATATTTAACACATCTTATGAGTTTCATCTATCCCGTGTTTTCTCTTTTCCTCTGCATCATAACCCAATATTCTCCAACAGTATAACAAATGAACATTATACGTCTGCATATGTTTCTTCTTTGTATAGTGAACTTCCTCTGCTCATCCTGTAGCAAACTCCTATAGCCTTTAGGTCTCAGTGGAAATGTCAACTCCCCTGAAAGTTCTTCTCTGATCACCCACCTGTTAGACACTGAATTGTGCCCCCCCCCAGCCCAATTCATAGTTGAAGCCCTAAACCTAATGTGACTGTATTTGGTAACAGGGTCTTTAGAGAGGTAATTATGGTTACACGAGATCCTAAGCGTGGGGTCCTAATCCAGTAGGACTGGTTGGTATCCTTATAGGAAGAGGAAAAGATGCCAGATACTTCTTTCTCCTTGCACACACAGGAAAGATCACTTAAAACACAGCAAAAAGGGGGCGCCTGGGTGGTGCAGTCGTTAAGCGTCTGCCTTCGGCTCAGGGCGTGATCCCGGTGTTCTGGGATCGAGCCCCACATCAGGCTCCTCCACTGGGAGCCTGCTTCTTCCTCTCCCACTCCCCCTGCTTGTGTTCTCTCTCGCTGGCTGTCTGTCTCTGTCAAATAATTAAATAAATAAAATCTTAAAAAAAAAAAAAAACACAGCAAAAAGGCAGCTGTCTACAGGCCAGGAAGAGAGCTCTCACCAGAATACCAACCGTGATGGCATCGTAATCTTGGATTTCTGGCCTCTAGAACTGTGAGAAAATAAATTTCTGTTTTTAAGCTACCTGGTCTATGGTTTTTCGGTATGGCAGCCTCTGAACTGTGTTTACTCCTAACACTTCTAACACCAAATGTGTAGCTTTTTTTCTTCACACCAACCAATTCTCCAAATCTCCAGACACCAGCTGGGTGTTCGACGACTCAATTTTGACACTATCTCCCCAGAGTTAGCATCAGATCCCTCGAGTTAAAGGGCTCAGTCCCATAAGACTGCCCCCCTCTTCAGATGTCATTTGGAAGTCCCGGGTTGCCACCTGTATTTCTGACTAACTGGCTAAAAATCAGGGGTTCCTACAACCGTCTCCACAGTTTTGACAATTTGCTAGAACAGCTCACAGAACTCAAGGAAACACATGACTTACTCTTCCTCATTTATTGTGAAAGATTCGCACAGGAACCGTCACATGGAAGAGAGGCACAGGGCAAAGTATGGCGGAAAGGGGTTCCATGCCCTCTCTGGGTGCACCACCCTCTCAGTATGTCTATGTGTTCAGAAACTCTCCAAATCCCACCATTTAGGGGTTTATATGGAGGTTTCATTATGGAGGCATGGTTGATTAAATCACTGGTCATTAGTGATTAACTCAACACCCAGCTCCTCTTCTCTCTGGGAGCAGGGCCGTAAGTTCCAACCCTCTAATCATGCCTTGGTCTTTCTGGCAACCAACCCCCATCCTGAAGCTATCTAGAGACCCCAGCCACCAGTCATCTCATTAGCACACAAAAGACACTCTTAGCACGCCAGAGATTCCAAGGGTTTTAGGAGCAGTGTGCCAAGAACTAGGGACAAAGACCGAATACTTTGAGGGTATCACTCAGTGCTAGCAAACAAATCCACCGTCCATCAGATCCATCTAAATAAAGTAAGTCTTCCCCCACTCCCGTTAATCTGCATCTTCCCATGAAGTTTACTTCTTCACACTTAACATAATTCATCATTATTTTTTAAATATTTTATTTATGTATTTGAGAGAGAGATAGTGAGAGAGAAAGCATGAGCAGGGGGAAGAGGGAGAAGCAGGTTCCCCGCTGAGCAGGGAGCCTGATGTGGGGCTAGATCCCAGAACTCTGGGATCATGACAAAGGCAGAAGCTTATGGGGCGCCTGGGTGGCACAGCGGTTAAGCGTCTGCCTTCGGCTCAGGGCGTGATCCCGGCGTTACGGGATCGAGCCCCACATCAGGCTCCTCCGCTATGAGCCTGCTTCTTCCTCTCCCACTCCCCCTGCTTGTGTTCCCTCTCTCGCTGGCTGTCTCTATCTCTGTCGAATAAATAAATAAAAACTTTTTAAAAAATTTATAAAAAAAAAAAAAAGGCAGAGGCTTAACCGACTAAGCCATCCAGGTGCTCCAACTCATCATTATTTTAGTTATTTGTTTGTTTACTTTCTTTTCACCTGTTTCCCCAGATAAACTGTAAGCTTGCTACGATTGCAAGAATGTCTGCTTTGCTCATTTTTGTAAACTCAGCAAGTTGTCAATGAGTATTTATGAATGGAACTTCAAAGCATATACTGAAAATGAATGAATGAAACTCCAAAGAACCTACTAAAGATTGACCAAAAAAAAAAAAAATCTACAAATTAGCAAGTCTGGCTCTTAAAAATTATTTTCAATGTATTTATGTGCCTAAAGCCCAAATTTCTTCTCTTGTGGTAAAACACATATAACATAAAATTTACCCTTTTAACCAGTTTTAAGCATACAGTTCAGTGCCATTAAGTCCATTCACATTGTTGTGCAACCGTTACCACTACCCATCTCTAGAAAGTTTTCAGCATCCCCAAATGAAACTTTGTACCTGCTAAACAATAACTTCCCATTCCCTCATCCTCACAGTCTCTACCTTCCATCCCCATGAGTCTAGGCATCTCCTATTAAGTGAAATCATAACAATCATTGCTTTTTGAGTCTAGGTTTAATTTCACTTTGCATAATATCTTCAAGGTTCATATATGTTGTAACATGTCAGAATTTTATTCTTTTAAGGCTGAGTAACATTTCATTATATCTATCTATCTATATCTATATCTATCTATATGTATATATACACGTACACACACACACACACACACACACGCATTTTGTTTACCCATTCACACGTAGATGGACATTTGGGTTCCTTCCACGCTGTGGCTGTTGTAATATTGCTGCTACAAACACTGAATCACAACCATTCGAGTCCTGCTTTCAATCCTTTTGAGTAGTATATACCCAGACGTGGGATTGCTGGACTATGTCCGGATTATGTATTATGGTAATTCTTTTCATTTTTTTGAGGAGTTTCTATACTGTTTTCGATAGTGGCTATATCATTTTATATTCCCACTAGCAATGTACAAGGGTTCCAAAACTAACACTTGCTATTTTCTCGTTTTTGTTTGTTTTTGATAATAGCTATCCTTGTGAGTGTGAAGTGGTTTCTCGCTGAGTTTTTTATTCGCATTCCCCTCATTAATAGTGTTTTTTTTTGTTTTTTGTTTTTTTTTTTAAAGATTTTATTTATTTATTTGACAGAGAGAGAGACAGCCAGCGAGAGAGGGAACACAAGCAGGGGGAGTGGGAAGAGGAAGAAGCAGGCTCCCAGCGGAGAAGCCTGATGTGGGGCTCGATCCCATAACGCCAGGATCACGCCCTGAGCCGAAGGCAGACTCTTAACCGCTGTGCCACCCAGGCGCCCCTAATAGTGTTTTTGAGCATCTTTTCATACGCTTATTGGCTATCTGCATATCTTATTTGGAGAAATGTCTATTCAAGTCCTTTGCCCATTTTTGAATTGTGTTGTTTTTTGTTGTTGAGTTGAAGGAGTTCTTTCCATATTAATTCTTAGATATTAATCTCTCATCAGATAAGCAATTTGCAAACATTTCCTCCCATTCTGTAGGTTGCCTTTTCACTCTGCAGATGGTGTCCTTTGATGCACAAAAGTTATTGATTCTGATGAAGTCCAATTTACTTATCTTTTCCTTTGTTGCCTGCACTTCTGATGTCACATCCAAGAAATCATTGCCAAATGCAATGTCATGAGGCCCTTTTCCTACATTTTCTCCTAAGAGCTTTATAGGTTTAGCTCCTCTGTTTAAGTCTTTGATCCACCTTGAGTTACAAGTTGAATTTGAACAACATGGGGTTAGGGGTGCTACCCCCTTCCTCCCCCACACATTTGAAAATCCACATATAACTTCTGAATCCCCTACTTAACTACTAATAGCCTACTGTTGACTAGAACCTTTACCAATAACATAAACAGTTGATTAACACATACTTTGTATGTTATGTGTATTATATACTGTATTCTCACAATAAGGTAAGCTAGAGAAAAGAAAATGTTATTAATAAAATCTTAAGGAAAATACATTTATAGTACCGTACTGTGTTTTTTAAAAAAAAATCCACACATACGTGGACCCATGCAGTTCAAACCCGTGTTATTCAAGGGTCAACTGTATTTTTGCATATGGTGTAAAGTAAGGGTCCACCTTCATCCTTTTACATAGGGGTATCCGATTTTTCCAGCACCATTTGTTGAAAAGACTATCCTTTCTTTATGGAATGATCTTGGTGCCCTTGTTGAAACATCATTTGACCAATTATGCAATGGTTTATTTCAAGGCTCTCTCTTCTATTCCATTGGTCTATACGTCTGTCCTTAAGCTAGGATCACACTGTTTTGATAACTGTAGCTCTGTAGCAAGGTTTGTAATCAGGTAATGGGTCCTCTGACTTTGTTCTTCTTTGAAACAAAATTTTTAATCCACTTTCTCAAGTTATTCATAGGGGATTCCCACCTCAGTGACACTGCAAAAATACATGCTTCATAGCAACTATTTCTAATGAGAACTAGTCTTCTTTGTAAATTCTTGGGTGCCTAGGAACAGCAGTCCTAGTTTGGAATCATTGCATTTCCTTTATTTTCCTTAGATACAACTCTTGCAACAGAATGAGTTTGCAGTGTCCTAGTATTTTATGCAGGCTGGTACTGCCTGGCTGGGAAGTCCGCCAGGAAGACTTTCTGGATTAAGTTTAACTTAGGTAACTCCTTTAGTATGGGTTATCAGACTCCATTAGTTTGCCCAGAATGCAGAAGAAAACAAATATGTCCAAAACGAGCTGTTTGCGATTTTTTTCCAGGCAGGAATGCTACACATTCAAGGTTAGTCTAATAAAACACAAAAGTCAATGGTAGAAAAACCATGACGGAAATGGAAGGCAAACTCTGATAACTAAGGCAGAGCCTTTCTATTTTGCCTCTGCAAATGATAAAAAGAGAATCAAACTTACTTTAGTGTGGTCCTTGAGATTCTTCTCTTCAGGTTACACAGAAGAAGAATTATAGTTGGAGAAACTTCTCAGTATTTTGCTGTTCTCCTAAGAGAGGTAGGGTGGGGTAGTAAGAAAGAATGTTGGACTGTGTCTAAGGAGGTCTGGCTTCCAGCAGGATTTTGCCATGGGAACTAAGTCACTGGCTTTTCAAGTTCAGTTTCCTCAATCGTGTGTTGAAAGAATTGTTGGATCTCTAAGAACTCTAGCGTCTGTAATAATATTACAGAATTTTTTTAACCTCCCCTAGATATTTTTGCTTATTATTCTCTAATTTTCAAAGAATGTTGTATGACTGTTATTAACATTAATGTTTTGTCTGCTCTGTTAAATTGTAAGGTCCTAGAGGGGTGCTGGATGGCTCAGTCACTTAAGTGTCTGCCTTCAGCTCAGGTGGGATCCAGCCCCGCATCAGGCTCCCTGCGCAGCAAGGAATCTGCTTCTCCTTCTCCCTCTCTGCCCCTCCCGCTGCTTGTGCTCTCTCTCTCTCCCTTTCTCTTTCTCTCAGATGAATAAACAAAATCTTTAAAAAAATAATTTGTAGGTTATTTTATAATATAAAAACCTAGAAGCAATGCATTATGCTAATATTCTATAATACTGCTTTTTTGATAAACTCTCAGGGAAGATTTCATATGAGCACTTGATGTCGTTGGTAAAAGGCTAATATGATGAATCAGGATTATTCACCATGTGTAACTATATTAGTCAGGACTCTCATAGTTGCAAATGTCAGAAGATGTAGCTCATACTGGTTCAACCAAGAAAGAAAATGTATTTGACTCATGTATTTGAAAAGGTCAGGCTTGGCTGAATCCAGGGCTGAATGATGTCATTAGGACTTAGTCTTACTCTTTACATTTCTTGTTTTTTTCTCTGTTGGCTCCATTCTGGGTCCAGCTCTTCATTTATAGTGATAAGGCTGCTAACAGCTCCAAGCTTACATTCTATCCTCTCTGCAATCCTAATGTTAGGACAGTGCCTCTTCCAGAACAGGCCGAATGACTTCCAGAGTTAAGTTGCCCTATTTGATTGGGTCGTGCATGAGGATGGGCCTGTACTCATCATTGTTCTAGGTATATAGAATACACTGATTAGCTAGGACTGGGTTGGGAGTCCACATGGAGTTCAGGGATAGCATTTACCTCCTCCAGAATCTCATGGACTGAGAATGATGGTGGGGTGACTTCCTGTAGAAAAACTGGGGAATCTCAGGCAGAAGAAGGTACAATGGATGATGAACAAGTGGGAGCAGTAAACTAACAAAAACTAACAAAAAACAAAGCCTAGTTCCTATTTTTAAGTCTGTTTTGTATAAAAGTAATTAACTGAGAAGTCAGCTCTAAACACAAATTTGTTTCTAACTTCTATCTACCATTTGAGCTTTCTGATGTAGCTTTGTACATTGTAAAAGTTTTAATGCGAAAGTTGAGTCATGTAAGTTATGAATTACATTTAGCTGCAAGTGAATGTTCTAACTACAGTGGCTTAAGTGGATAAGGGTTTATTTACTTACTTATTTATTTATTTATTTTTGACAGAGACAGAGAGAGAGAAAATGGGAGCGGGTGTGGGGGAGGGGCAGATGGGGGAAGAGAGAGAATCCCAAGCAGACTCTGTGCTGAGCACAGAGCCCAATGCTGGGCTCAATCTCATGACCCTGAGATCATGATGGGAGCCAAAATCAAGAGTTGGATGGATGCTTCACCGAATGCACCACCCAGGCGCCCTGATAAGGGTTGATTTTTAAGAAGTCCAGAGACGGGCTGTTGCTGGCATTGGTTTCATGCCTTATGGATGTGAGTCTCTTGATATTTTCTTCATTGTTCCAAAATGGTTGCTGGAATTTTGACCTTCATGTCTAGGTTGGTCGTAGGAGAAAAAAGAGGAGTACAAAAGGGTAGGAATGGCTTGGTGTGTTTATTTACTTTTTTCTGTGTGCTTTTAAAAGAGTATAACCAGATGCCACAATCAACACTTTTGCATACATTTTATTTATCACATGGTCACATATATCTTCTATGGAGGCAGAGAAAAACAGCATCTTAGATGTGTTCAGTGCCACCCCAAATTAAACCAGGCTGTATTACTAAGGAAAGGCAGGATCACGGATATTAAGCGGCTGTGTAAGTCAGCTTGGGCTGCATAACAAAATATCATAGACTGGTGGCTTAAAGAGTAGATATCTACTTCTCACAGTTCTAGAGGCTGGGAAGTCCAAGATCAAGGTGCGGAATGATTTCATTTCTCTTCATGGCTTGCAGATGGCCCCCTTCTTGTGGTGTTCTCACACAGCATAGAGAGAGCTCTGGTCTCTTCTTGTAAGGACACTATCACATCATGAGGCCCCACCCTCATGACCTCATCTAAACCTAATTATCTTCTAGCTCCAAATACCATTACATTGGTAGTTAGACCTTCAACGTATGAATTTTGGGGAGACACAGACATTCATAATCTACCCTTGGCCTTTCCAAATTCATGTTCTTCTTGCATGCAAAATCCATTCGTTCAATCCTAACAGCCCCCAAAGGCTTAATTCATTCTAGCATCAATTCTAAAGTTTAAACTTCAGAGATGCATCAATATATCACTTAAATCAGATGTGGGTGAGATATGATTCATCCTGAGGTAAAATTCCTCTCTAGTTATGAACCTACAAAATCAGATAAGTTATGTGCTTCCAAAATACAATGGTGGGACAGGCATAGGATAGACATTCCCATTCCAAAAGAGAGAAATTGGAAGGAAGAAAAGGGTGTCAGATCCCAAGTAATTCTAAAACCCCCAGTAAGGCAAATAACACTAGATCTTGAGGCCTGAGAATAATCCTTTTTGTGGGTGGCTCTGCTTTCAGACCCAATGAGGGGGTAGTCCTGCTTCTGCAGCGTTCCCAGGTGAGAGTCGCACTCCCTAAGCTCTGGGGGCCCTGCCCCCCACGCTTCAGCTGGCTGCTGTCTGGTGTATTGAACTAAAACAATAGCCACTATCACCACTCTCCCCCCCAACACATGCACACTGAAACTGAAGAGGCAGCCCCGATGATCTCTGAATCACCTTTGTGGTTTTTCCTTCTTTGTCTTAAAGAATAGCACATGTTTGCACCTGCAGAGCTCTATGGTCCAGCCCTGTAGGAGCTAAGAAGTCTGACAGGTTCCCTTCACTTTGTGTTGGGGTGACTGATTAGGTCTGTGGTTCACATCCATACTAATCAAACTGTTGTTTGGTCACATGCTAGTGTTCTCTTCAGAACAATCTCTCTCTCTCTCTCTTTCCAGTATGAATAGGCTGAGAATTTTCCAAAGCTTTAAGTTCTGCTTAATTTTTGCTTAACAATTCTTTCTTTGATTCGTTTCTCTCTTGCATTCTACTTACTATAAGCAGTCAGGCGGAACCAAACTGCCCTTTAAGTACTTTGCTTAGAAATCTCCTCAGTAGCTTGCAAGTTTTACTTTCCACAAAACACTAAAATATAGTTCAGCCAAGTTCTTTTCCGATTTTATAAGAAGGATCACCTTTCCTCCATTGTCCCAAAATATGTTCCTCATTTTCCTCTGAGCTGTCACCAGAATGGCCTTTACCATCCATATTTTATTAACATTCTTTTGATGATTATTTACATATTCTCTAAAAAGACAGAAGCTTCTCCAGCTCTCCTCTTTTCTTTGTGAGTCCTCAGAAGAATCATTCCCCTTAACAGCCACATTTCTATGCACATCCAAACTCCTCTAGACTCAACCCATTATCCAGTTCTAAAGCCATCCCACATTTTTAGCTCTTTGTTATAGTAGCACTCCAGCCTCAGTACCAAAGTCTGTATTAGCCTCCAGAGAAACAGAACCAACAGAATAGAGATACACTGGGTGGGTGGGGAGACGTATTTATTATATGGAATTGACCTGTGTACTTGTGTAGGCTGAGAAGTCCCACGATGTACAGTGGCAAGATGGAGACCCAGGAGAGTCAATGGTATAGTTTCTGCTCTAGTCCAAAGACCTGAAAACCAGGAGAGTTGAAGGTGTAAATTCCAGTTTCAGTCTGAGTCAGAAGGCAAAAGAAGACAAATATTCCAGTTCAAAGACGGTCAAGCAGAGAGCAAATTCTTCCTTTTGTGTTCTATTTAGGCCTCCAATGGATTGGATAAGGCCCACCCACACGGGGGAGGGCACTCTGCTTTACTCAAGTCTACCAATTCAAATGTTAATCTCATTTGGAAACGCCCTCATAGACACACCCAGAATAATATTTAACCAACTATCTGGACATCCGTGGCCCAGTCAAGTTGACACATACAATTAATCATCATACTGGCATAGCAATTTCTGCCGCAAACAGATTAGTGAAACCACTGTAATTTCTTCCCTTCTGTTTTAGCTGATTTCTCATTATACCTATAAAAAAGCTTTCAGTTACAGAGATATTAGATATCACACAGATGAAGAAAAAGAAATGTTTAATTGCAAGCAGAAGATTTCTCCAATGTCAGGATATTTTGTATCAATTCTAGTGTATTTATTTATTTTTTTAATATAGTTCATTAAAATAGGATCATTCACTCTATTTCATTTTGTGACCTACCTTTTTCTATTTAAAATATATATGTTGAGGGGCGCCTGGGTGGCACAGCGGTTAAGCGTCTGCCTTCGGCTCAGGGCGTGATCCTGGCGTTGTGGGATCGAGCCCCACATCAGGCTCTTCCGCTATGAGCCTGCTTCTTCCTCTCCCACTCCCCCTGCTGTGTTCCCTCTCTCGCTGGCTGTCTCTATCTCTGTCGAATGAATAAATAAAATTAATATATATATATATATATATATGTTGAACATTTTTCTGCTACACAATATTCTTCTATAACATTTTAAACGAGTGTATAATAGTCTATTTGAATGGATATAGGATATTTTTCAGCCAATCCCCTATCGTTGGACGGTTAGGTGGTTTCCAATTTTTCACTTTTATAAGCAGCTCTATTACGCTCTTGTCTCTAAATGTTTAGTTACAAAAGCAATGTATGCCTTCTCTAACTAACACAATAGAGTTGTGTAAGATAGAAAGCAAAGTTCCTTATTCCTGTTCACCAGCACTTGCATTTCCCACCATTCCTACTCCCTATGAGGCAACCACTATTAATAGTTTACTGTGTATCCTTCCGAACTCTTGTTTTCTGATTCTTTTTTTCCTTTTCTTTCCATTCTATTAAACTACAGCCTTTTGTTTTCTGCTCTTTTCATGCTCAGCCCCAAGCCTCCTCACTTTCCTTATTTGCTGCTTACTCTGGGTAGCTAGGCAAGCATACCTGTTAGAATTTTGTGTGAATTTAGACAAAATATTTTATGAGTGAAGGTCTCACACCTCTGATTAAAGAGCGTGAACTTGATGGGTTACCTTTTCTGTCTTGCATGTTGACTGCTAATTGGGCCTACTAAACCTGTCTCCCAGTACAAACTGGGTCAGGCAGTTGGAAAAGTAAAACTTCAAATAAGTAAGGTGTTACTATCTTTATTTCTCATAAGCTAAGAGTGAACTACATTTAAGAAACATTTTTATATTAACTTCTCACATGTTCATATAACTGACCATGAAAGGAAAACTCTGTAAAATAGGAGATCAGCAATTAGAGATTTTTAAATTATATTCATCCGTTCAGTAAATATTTACTGAGTGCCTCTCAGGTGCCAGGCACCATAGAGATACTGGGAAGGTAAAGATGAAAACCCAAAGCTCTTCACCTTCTTTTCTTAAGCTTTCACAAACACTACTTGGGAAGCTCCCAACGGTATATTGTATTGTTTTCTTTGCCTGGATTCTCTCTTCTAAACCTGCAGCTAAGCATTTTGTCTCTGAGATGTGTGGCAATAAATCCCACTCTGTTGATAACACACTGGCACGTGAGACTCTGTGTATTTCTCTGGTATTTTCTTGCCACCACAAGCGTAGTTCTGCTCTAGCAGCTGTAGCAGCATTTAGCTCAAAAGCAAGAGGGAAGTCCTCTGGTTGCCTATGTAGATGAATATCTAGGGCACTTGGACTCCCTCCCTTTCGGTAAAATTAAGTCCAGATATCTGGCATTTCAATTCACACCATTATCTAAAAAAGCTCACCCTTCCTTTCTTTTTTTCTTCTTTCTCCTTCTCCTCTTTCCGAAGAGGGGGTGGGAAGGGGCAGAGGGAGAGGGAGGGAGAGAATCTTAAGCAGGCCTGCCCGTCCAGTGCAGAGCCCGATGTGGGGCTGGATCTCACAATCCTGAGATCACGACATGAGCCGAAATCAACAGTCACACGCTTAACCGACTAAGCCACCAAGGCACCCCACCTTCTTCTTCTTCTTTTTTTTTTTCTTAACTATACAAATTACTGAAATGCCAAGAGTTTGGTTGGGGTGAATAGAGAAGTTTGGAATGTTTTTAATCCTGTGCTCAGTGTTGTTGGTAATATTAGAAGAGCAACAGAGCCATGAATCCAGTCATACTCTTGGCTGAAGCAGCCTACCCTGACTTAAGTACTCCTCATATGAAAAAAGACCCAGGGCTTTAGTTGACAGTGAATGCAACCTGAGCCAGCGATGTGACCTGCCTGCCAAAAGAAGCAAATGTGATCTGAACCAGCATTAATAGAAGGCTGGCGGCTGGGACAAGTAAGGTAATAGTCCCAGAGTACACTCTGTGGTGGTCAGATCACACCTGGAGGATGGTGTTTCCTGCTGGGCACCGCATTTTAAGAGTGATGTCGACAAGTTGGAGTATGCCCCAGTTGGGCAACAGGATGATGAATGGCCTATAAACTACATCCTTTGAGGAACAGTAGGAGGAACTGGGGTAGTTTACCCCGGAAAAGAGAAGGCATGTGGATGTGGGATAACCATTTTCAATAATTGGGAGGGCTATCACATAGAAGAGTTGGACCCTTCTTTGTAATCTCAGTAAGCACAACTTAGACCAAGGGGTATACATTACAAAGCAGCTGATCAATCTTGTCTCCATAAAAGGAAGAATTTTCTAGCCCTTATGAACATCCAGAAAATAGCAGCTTTGCAAGGTAGTGGCTTTACTTTAATAAGGCACGTTGAAATGGCAGCTGGCTAACCAAACATCAGAAGATTCATGAATAGGATGGGAAGTTTGGAGAGATGGCCTGATCCAAGGTCCTTTCAAAATCAAAGGTTCTAATGCAGAGCCTTAAGAGGGAAGGAAGTATTAGCACGTTTCCCCTTAGGTCCCATATAAGTATTATGTAAGTATTAACCATAGAAACTAGGTTAAAATTGATGAGAAGGTCAAATACGAAAGTTTTGAGGATGAAAAGAAACAAAAAGCAATAGGAAATTTCTGTTCTCCTAGTGGTTGTGGATTTTAGTCATGTTTGTTAGTCTTTTCCAAAGCAAACAAAATGATTTTTTTTCCACCTTTAAGTGATTTAGAGCCCTGGTGTGCTCTCTTTGTCATCAAAGTTACAGTCCTCTTAATATGTTGTTTTCATTTTCATATGTTGTTACATTTTGCAAGATTACTCTTTTCTTTTTTTAAAGATTTTATTCATTCATTTGAGAGAGAGACAGAGAAAGCACATGCAGGGAGGAGAGGCAGAGGGAGAGGAAGAAGGAGACTCTCCACTGAGCCAGGAGTCTGACATCGGGCTCGATTCCAAGGACCTGGAGATCATGACCCAAGTCAAAGGCAGATGCTCAACCATCTGAGCCACCCAGGAGCCCCACAAAATTACTCTTAATTCAAATTATGCAACAGCATTTCAGGGAATGGCAGTCTGTATCCACATGTCAAAGAAGCAGCCCTGTGGAACAAGTAGTGTTTAAAGCTTATTAATTATTAATAATGAGGTAGCACCCAGTAAAATGAGTGCATTGAGATAGCTTGGCTCTTCCCCACCATCAGTGAGATGAGTAGGCTGGGAATGATCATTCCTATTTCATCAACGCAGAAACTGAGTCTTAGAGCAGCTTGCCTACCATGATCAAGGGTGGAGGCAGCGACAGAATCCAGAACTTCTGTCTTCTAGTCCAGTGTTCTTTTTGTTTTTTTTTAAGATTTTATTTATTTATTTGAGATAGAGTGTGTGTGAGAGAGAGAGAACGAGCAGTGGGGAGGGGTAGAGGGAGAGGCAGAAGCAGACTCCTCCCTGAGCACGGAGCCCAACCTGGGACTTGATGCCAGGACCCTGAGATCATGACCTGAGCTGAAGGCAGACACTTAACTGACTGAGCCACCCAGACGCCCTAGTTCTGTTTTTAATAGTAAGGGCTACTGTTCTCTCCTAATAGTGGGTTTAAAGACTAACTTAAATGCAGAACATTGTTTTTCTCTCTTAACTGTAGTAGTTCTCTGGAGTAGGAGGACAGATTGCTTTGGCCACAGACTTGGCTTTTAACTTTAATGCTGTTCCTAGTTCATCTTATGTACTAAAAATAGTCTCTAGCAAACATAACTATTGATGTCTGATGATACTTGACCCTTTCCTTGAAATATTGATGCTAACGGTCCAAATAAAAATCTTAAGGATGTATACAGAACAATGTTTATCAAATGGGGTAAATTTGACTGGGCAGGGCAGCAAAATGCTTAGGAGCTTAGGCTGACTCAGAGAGATCAGGGTTTAAACCCATTAGGCCACCTGTTGGTTGTGCATCATCATCACCTCGTGGAGCCTCAGAATCTTCACCTGGAAAAATGGGAATAATAATGAGATCTGCCTTTCGGGGTTGCTAGGAGGATTAAATGAGATAACACGTGTAAAAGCATGAAAACTGTAATGTTTTTTTAAAAAAAATTGTTTATTGTGAGTTATTATCCATTGTCTTTTACTCATTTTTCTATTGGGGTATTCTTGTGTGTTTCCTAATTATTTTCATTGTGCTGTTTATACTCCACACAGTAGGTGGTGAATAAAATCCTAATCAGTAGTATCACACTGCACCAATAATCAGTAAAAATTCAGTAGAATAAGTGCCTCCTGGGTGCTCAGCACAGTGCTGATCTCTGAGAATACGAAGCTTCTTGGGGTGCCTGGCTGGTTCAGTTGGTAGAGCGTGCAACTCTCGATCTTCGGGTTTTAAGTTCCAGCCCCACCTTGGATGCATAAATTACTTAAACATAAAATCTAGGGACTCCTGGGTGGCTCAGTTGGTTAAGTGTCTGCCTTTGGCTCAGGTTAGGATCCCAGAGTCCTGGGATAGAGTCCAGCATCAGGCTCTTTGCTTGGCAGGGAGCCTGCTTCTCCCTCTGCCTGCTGCTCCCCCTGCTTGTGCCAGCACCCTCTCTCTCTGACAAATAAATAAATAAAATCTTTAAAAAAAAATCTAAACAACAACAACCACAAAGCTGCCTGAGACTAGGCCCTTGCTAAGAGACTGATCTACAGGTTGCTGTGGAGGCCAAACTGGTGTTTCAGAAAGCACTGCACATGTTGTACGAGTGTTGAATGAGTCACAGGCAACCAGGCCAAGAAAGGTGGGTGGGACCTTGGTGGAGAAGGAACAGCTAAGTGAAGGCGCAGATCTCTGAATCAGCAGAGTGAACTGAAAGCCGACATCAAAGTTGTAATACTTGTTGAGCTAGTCATGTAACCTCTCAGAACCTCAATTTCCTTATCTGTAAAAAGAAATAATGAAGTCTACCTACTGGTCATGATGCGAAGAGTCAATAGAGTAAATATTTGTAAAGTACTTGCTGGCACGTCAACTGACACAGTAAGTGTTCAGTAAATGTTAGCTATCGTTACCACTATGTGTAATAATTTAATAATACCTTATACTTTTGAACGTGTCATTCCAAGAATAATTCCTCCCCTGGTCGTTGGACTGCGAAGAAGGGTATCAGGATTCATAAACCACTCTTGAAGAGCTTTAAGACAAGGATGCCAGGGCTAGCTTCACAATCCCAGCTAAGCGCCCGCAAAACGAGCCCACGTCTACGCTGTCGCAAGGAAGCGGCAGCGCGGAGCCGTGCTCCCAGGGTCACGTGGCCCACGGCCCCGCCCCGGCCGAGCCCGTCCCCGCCCCGGCCGAGCCCGTCCCCGGCGGCTGCAGCTGCGGCTGCGGCAGCGGCGGCTGCGCCTGCGCGGAGCCGGGCGCGCTCTGCTGCGCGGTGTGCTGTGGAGGCGGCGCGAACAGCAAGGGGGCGGCGGATGGCTCTGCGGGGCCTGGCAGCCTCGGGGCCCAGCTCCCGCGGGCCGTTGGACGAGGCGGTGGCGGCGGCCGAGGAGCGCGGGGCGCCGGCCGTGGTGGTGGCGGCGGGAGGCACGCCGGAGGACGACGAAGAGGATGAGGGCCGCGGCCGGGGCCTGCTGCGCTGGGACGGCTTCTCGGCCTGGCTGCACTGCGTGTGTGTGGTGGGCTTCGACCTGGAGCTGGGCCAAGCCGTGGAGGTGAGGCCCGGCCGCACCTTGCCCTCGGCGCCTCGTCCGGGTCCCCTGGCCGGGGCGGCCCCAGCAGAGCGTATGGCCCGCGAATCGGCGGGCCCGGACCCCGGCTGCCGCGCATCCGGGCGTGGCCGGCCGCCCCTCCGCCAGTCGGGACGGGCTGCGGTCCATTGGCAGTTCCCGTGGGAGGATCGTGGGCTGCGGCTAGGGGTGAAAAGTTCTTTCTAGGCCCCTCCTAAATACTTGATGAGGTTCGTTTTTGTTTGTTTTTGTTTTTAACCCGGTGTCGCAGGAGTAACAAATGGTTAGCGGCACCCGGAGAAGCCTGCAGGCAGGATGTTGGGGTCTTTTTGAAGCCGCGAACAATGCCCCTGACATATGGTGAACTATAATAGCCAAACCTCACACAACCAACTTTTTAGACTCCTAGACCGTTTTGGCCATTTCCAGTAGTTCTGAGAGCATTCCACTCAGCCTGAGCCGAAATGCTTATCTCAGCATGATTTTCTCCATTTCCCCCTTTTGTTCCTCATTTGTATTATTTCTTTTTTTAAATCATTTCTGTTATTTCTTGATGTTGCTTCTGAAACAGTTGGCCTGAAAGCTACTATCAAGATGAACATAGTTCATAGTTCATCTTGCTTATGAATCATTCAAGTTTTCCATCTTTATGGTGCCTTATTGAAAGGCCTTCGAATGTTCTTTACTCTTGACATTGTTTAGGCTCCCTTTTGTAGCATAAGACATGGCTTGTCATTGTGTCCAAGGAAAACCATATTAGAAGGAAGTATGTTTAGAAAATTTTTGTCTGTTTGTTTTGGTGATGATGACAGATTTTAATGAACCACCTCGTTCAGACTTTAGTGGCATGAGTTAGCTAGAAAAATTGGCCAGGGAGGTTTTTCTTAAAGCGAAGCTACTACTTTTTTATTCAACCTGCCTTTTCTGTTTTATCATTAGGCAGTTCAATACACATTAAGTTTCCACTAAGATCTAGGCATTATGGTGGTTGCTGAGCATACAAATATAAACGAAATGCTTTAACCTGTATTTGTAGATTTAGACTACAATTTAGAGGGGAACCAAGAATCACAGAAGCAGATAGGGCCAAATGCCATGCCTGGTACATAGTGGTGTTCCGTATGTACTTGATAGAACATGAACAGTTCTTTATCTTATTGAGGCAAACAACAGTTTCCAAAGACTTTGAATTAGAGATTTATAAATCATCTATCATTTACATTGACATGTTAACCTGAAGTTATATATGTAGTAAAATACAATTTAACCATAAAGTTAGGAGTGTGTTGTTGTAGTTGATTGTATTTTAAAATAGCTGAAGGAGATCCTTGTGGACTGTCTTCATTTGGGACATTTTAAGTATGTTTTTCTGACCAAATAAACAATATTTAGGATAATTGAGATGCTACAAAAATGTGAATCATTAAAGGACTTATTTTGAATTTCATTTCCCATGGGATATGCTACTGAACACTTTTCTTTAGGTCAGTACTTAAATTTTTGTGCCTCCTGAATCTTTAAAAAAATATGAACTCCGTTACAAAAATGCTTGCTAATACAAAATTATATATATATATATGCTTCTGTGAACTCTCTGGGGGTCATCTGTGGATCTTCTACTGTTCCCAGATTAAGAATTGCTGATTTTAGAAGGCATAGGATGAGGGTGGGGAAGATTCCCTCATGAAGGATCCAAAAAAAGATAAACACATTAAATGGGTTGCAGCACAATTTTGTTTTGTTTTCATGAGAAATGTAGAATCTTGTACCTTGCCACTTTTAAAAGAAGAAAAAAAGAACACAAATTAGTACTAAATATAATGAAATTCTTGCAAAATATTTTTCACTTTTGTATTATGGCCATATCCAGGCCAAAAATGGACAGGTGGGGTGGCTGTAATGGGACAAGAACGTGAATGTAGACTTGTGTTGGAGCAGTGACATATAGTAGCTCCAGCCCCTATTCTTATAATGAACAACCATGGAGAATCAAAAAGGAAATTAATTAAAGAATAGGTAAAAACTAAGTTTGGACTATAATATCCTAGAAGCCACCTGAGTCATCACCATCTTTGAATTTTAGGGTTGAAAGGGATGTGAGAATCTGTTGTGCCAGGACAGAAAGTACCGTTTCATTGGCAAATTTTTTTTTTTAAAGATTTTATTTATTTATTCGACAGAGATAGAGACAGCCAGCGAGAGAGGGAACACAAGCAGGGGGAGTGGGAGAGGAAGAAGCAGGCTCATAGCAGAAGAGCCTGATGTGGGGCTCGATCCCAGATCGCCGGGATCACGCCCTGAGCCGAAGGCAGACGCTTAACCACTGTGCCACCCAGGCGCCCCTCATTGGCAAATTTTAGACAAATGCATAATCAGCACCACTTGGTTAAGCTTAAATCCTTAACAAAGAGGCAGTATAGCGTATCAGTCAAGAACTGAGACTCCAGAGCTGGACTGCCTAGATTTGAGTCTGTAACTAGATTAATACGCTTGGCTCACACTCCCTCTGTAACAGTACCTGCATCAGGGCATTGCTGTGAGAATTAGATAATGTTGGTGAAACATTTGGAATAGTACTTGTGACTCAGTAAAATCTATTTAAGTCTGTATTTGGGAGGTATTGAAATTCCCTTTTCCATTTTTCAATGGAGAAAATCCTTACGTTGCTTTGTAAAGACGAGGCCTTCAAACCTTAATTTTCTCACTAGTAAAATGAAGGTGCGCTAGTAGAATCGGTTTTCTTTTCTTTTCTTTTCTTTTCTTTTCTTTTCTTTCCTTTCCTTTCCTTTCCTTTCCTTTTCTTTTCTTTTCTTTTCTTTTCTTTTTAAAGCAGGGGAACTTTTTTCCCCTCTGTTAATAAAAATCTAATATGGGACCTCAATGGCTAACCTGGTTGAGATGGGGCCTGTGTATGTATATTGGGTTGCAGACAACAACGTATAGCTCAAGCAGAAAAGGAAACTTGCTGTAAGGCAACAGATTTCTCAAGATATTCAAGGTACAAACCTATTGGGGCTTTGTAAAATGGCTAGAGCCCATAATTTGGAAGCCTCTTGCTTATGCTCTTCTTGTTTTATGGGATTTTGTTCATGCTTCATGCTCCCTGCAACTTACATCCTTAGCTTCTATAATCTTTATGGTGGAGAAGTTGCCCTTTTCAGCTACTTCAATAAAGAAAGACGCCAGGGGAAGGTACTCAGGCCAGGTTTGGGGCAAATAATCAGCTGAAGACTTGTGTGGTTAGGGGAGTGGTCCATTTTGCATAAAATGCCTGTTAGGCCCTGTCCTTGGTAAAGGGGACAATGAAGGGTATCCTAAGTTGGGAAGAGACTATAAAAGGTTGACTATAGGAGGTGTGCTCAGCTTCTTCCTTTTCCCACAGAGTGGCCCTAGAGCATCACCACAGAATCCACGTGTCCTCTGGAACAAAGTTTCAAATCCTCCGGATTTTATATACTCACTTCCAGCTCTAAAATTACCTGATTATATAGTAAAGCCTTAATTATCTGAATCCAGAATTGCCTCATTTGTTCAAGTTTTTTCCCCCCTGATTGAGTAATAATACGCTCATTGTTGAAAACTTGGCAAGAAAGAAGATTATAACCATTAGAAAACATCACTCATAATTATACTAAGAAACAAGTGCTATTAATAGTTGACATTTTCGTTGGTGCCTTTTTTACATAATTTCATATCTGTCAAGAATTAATTTGATTGTTAGGAACAGAAATGCTTTCAAATAAATTTAAGAAAAAGATTGATTGTAAGGAGTCTCTTGGAACCCAGTTGCAGGAAGCTGGAATGAACCTCATGCGAGTTGGAAAGCCTCAGGCTTTTTGCCTTTGTTTCTCTGGAGCTGTGTGGTCTTTTGTCTGCTTCTCTTTACAAGTCTGTTCCATTCTCTGTGCTGAGGCTGGTTTCTTCTGCAAGGGTCTCAGTTTCTGCTCCCCGATTTCTCTTGACTTTGGATTACTGTGATACTGATTTTAGCTAAACTCTACTTTTGTATTCTGGAACCAGGCTGAAGCTTAATTCAAATACTGGAGTATCTGATTGGCTCAGCATGGGTCAGGTGCTGCCTTTTGTTCAGTCATCTGTGTTAGGAGACAGCGTTTCAGTGACAGTAGTGGCCACTTGTAAAAGAAGGAGGGGACACTTCCAAAGCATGGGCTGGGCAGCAGTCCCCCAAACAGGTCTACTATCAGTCTGCCTTTTTTTTTTTTTTTTTTAAGATTTTGTTTATTTATTTGTCAGAGAGAGAAAGAGAGCACAAGCAGGGGGAGCGGCAGGCAGAGGGAGAGGGAGAAGCAGGCTCCCTGTTGAGCAAGGAGCCCAGTGCAGGGACTATATCCCAGGATCCTGGGATCGTGACCTGAGCTGAAGGCAGATGCTTAACTGAGTCACCCATGCATCCCCAGAGTCTGCTTTTATTGATAACATTCTCATAAACAGTTTGCCAGATCACTAAAGACTCTTCGTAAGTACAGTTTTATGGAACATAATTTATTTAACCATTTTTTCTCAACTTGGGTAGTGGTTTTTCTTTTTTCTTCAGGTGTAGAGAGTTATTTGCTACCAGTACATGGATCTTAGAAATGTTTTGAATTTCTGAGAACCTTTAAAGATTTATTTGTTTATTTATTTATTTAATTTATTTGAGAGAGAAAGAGAGAGAGAGTGCGGTGGGGTGGGCGGTTGGAGAGAGGGGAGGAACGGAGGGAGAGGGACAAGCAGACTCTGCACTGAGTATGGAGCCTGACATTGGGCTCCATCCCACCACCCTGAGATAATGACCTGAGCCAAAAGTTGGACACTTAACTGACTGAGCCACCAAGACACCCCCCCTTTGTTTTTTAAAAATTTATTTATTTATTTGAGAGAGAATGAGAGAGAGGAATTTTTGAGAGCCTTTAAATCACATTACACGGTGGAGAGTTTTTTTTTTTATCAAGAAAGGCTGCTATATTTTGTCACATGCTTTTTCTACATCTATTGAGAGGATCATCTGGTTCTTGTCTTTTATTAGTATGGTATATCACATTGATTTGCAGCCCAGGAATAAATCCCACTTGGTCGTGGTGAATAATCCTTTTAATGTACTGGTGATGGGCATTAAGGAGGGCACTGGAAGTAATGAGCACAGGGTGTTGTATGCAACTGATGAATCACTAAATTCTACCTCTGAAACTGAAAAAAAAAAAAGATTATATAATTCATTAAATAACACTGCTCTAAAACTAAGAAAAAATCACATGAACTTACAGAATGTCATAGGAAGTTGACATTTCTGTAATTTGAGGTTACCTTCCAAACCTCTCTAGTCCTTGATTTTATAAGAATTGAGGCATCATTGGTAGCTTTTCCCCCTTGAAGACTTTACCTATCAACTCTTTGGAGAATTTCAGTCCAAAATTGAGGTTATGGAGCACCCAGTTTAAGAGGGAAAGAAAGAACCATTCATACAACTGACTTTACCCTTCTCAAAAAATAAAAATAAAAAAATAAATTTTTTAAATAAATAAAATTTTTTTAAATAAAATTTTTTTTAAGAAAGGAGAGGGTGTCTGGGTGGCTCAGTTGGTTAAGCATCCAACTTTTGGTTTTGGGAAAGGTCATTATCTCAGGGTGGTGGGATGGAGCTCCAAGTTGGGCTCCACGCTCAGTGCAGAGTCTGCTTGTCCCTCTCCCTCTAGTGAAAAGAGCACAAGCTGTGGGTTTTTGTTTTTGTTTTTAAAGATTTTATTTATTTATTTGACGGAGAGAGAGGCAGCCAGTGAGAGAGGGAACACAAGCAGGGGGAGTGGAAGAGGAAGAATCAGGCTCCCAGCAGAGCAGGGAGCCGGATGCAGGGCTCCATCCCAGGACTCCGGGATCACACCCTGAGCCAAAGGCAGATGCTCAATGACTGAGCTACCCAGGAGCCCCGTGTGGGGTTTTGAACATCTGCCAATTGTCCGATTTTTGGCCAGTTTCTTCAATTTTCTGAGTCTTGTTTCCTTCTACTATAAAGTGGAAAAATAATATCCTGAGAGTGTTGTTGGAGGTACTAAGAGAGAGAATGCATGTAAGAATTAATGCCTGTCATTTAATGCATGCCTAAATGTTGGTCCCTTATTATAATTAGCGTCCTTGCACATTCAGTAATCAGTGTAGGACTGTTTTTGGCTATTCTCTTACTCCTATTATTTTGCCTTAAATTGATTAAAAAAAAAACAACCCACAGTTTCAGATGTGAATCACAAGTATTTAAAGCACTTCCCAGGGAGGCAACTGTCTGGCTCAGTCACATGAGCATGCAACTCTTGATCTTGGGGTTGTGAGTTTGAGCCCCCTGTTGGGTGTAGAGATAACTAACTAAATAAATAAATAAATAAAAAGACCCCCACATACTTAAAAGAAAAATAAAGCATTTCTTGGAAATCCAGTTTATTAGGTTTTATTTGCTGATAATCTATGACATAGCCTATTTGCATGTACATATAGTTTGTATTCCACCTCTTGCTGAAAATAATTTCAGGCCAATTAAATAATCTGTAAAAAGCAGGACAGTTTGTTGTTAATAGATTGTGTGAGTCATGATTTCATTTGGATTACTGATCTTGGCCCCCCTCTTCCCTTACCACACACTTTTTTTTTTTTTTTTTTTTTTAACAAATTGAAGATAAAGCTCTGTTGTCGGGTGAAGGCAAACTTCTGTGCCATTTTTTAAAAATAGTTAGGAGAATTGACTCCTTTCTTTTTCACTTCTGCTTTTTGTCTATTCCCCATTATCCCCTAGCAGGGTGGGGCCTGAGGTAGTCACTACAGTTTTCTTTATCTTAGCAAAGTTTCTGTTTATTTTTTGAGAAGGGTGAAGGCAGTTGTGTGAAGGGTTGTTTCTTTACCTCTTAAACTGGATGCTCCATAACCCCAGTATTTGCTCCTCAGCAAGTTTACTATTTTAATCAAAATGGGTGTTTTGTGTAATTGTATGTTGCTGGACTATCTCATTGAACTATCTATTCAGCAGATATTTAATTGGGCAACTAGCATATCCAGACACTGTTGTGTTCTGGAGATAAAGCCTTCATGAACCCTCCCTTCATTGAGCTTCTAGTCTAGCACGGACGGTAGGCCATTAAACAGTGAGGGTAATAATGGGAGGGTTTGCAGGTACTAATAGTGGCCTTTAAATTTCCTTGTGAACTTGTAGCACTTCATAGTAGCTTGATGTAGTTCTGTGGCTTGAGAGTTAAAGCTTTAGTGATCTGAGCTTTCCCCAGATTGTACAAGGGCTTCTTCAGTGCTACTTATCTCTGGTTCTATTATGAAATTATATAATCCCAACATGGAGAAATCTGGGATATTCCCCTCTCCAGTTAGTCTGTTCATAAGCACTTTATTTACTATGATGAATGATGTGAAACATGGACAATTGTATCTAAACTTTACTCCTATTAGAGAGAAATGCTTCACGGTCCGTTCCATGTTCAAACTGATCACACTTTCCAGTAGCGTAATTTAGTTTAGATCTTGAGTGAGCTGGAATCTTAGACTGGGGCCCAGTCTGTTTTGATACTGTGATGTCAGGCCATTTTTTCCCACTTTTAAAAATAAGTAAACATTTTTATTGCAGTATAACATACAATAGGAAAGCGTACAAATCCTGAGTTTGGTGAGTTTTCATAAAGTGAGCATACCATTTCACTACCCTAGAGCTCAAGAAACAGAATATTACCACTGCCCCAGAAATTTCCCTTATGTCCTCTTTCAGTCCTGAGCCATCACCCCTTCCCCCCAGACTCTGGCAACCACTAATCTACTTTCTCTATGGATTTTCCTATTCTATACATTTTTATATGAATGGAATCATACAACCTGTGGCATTTTTTGTCTGGCTTCTTTCACTTAGTATAATATTTTCAGGTTCATCCATGTTGTAGTATTTATCAGTACTTCATTCCTTTTTATGGCTGAATTTGTATCATTAAATGGAAATATGACATTTTGTTTATCCACTCATCATTTGATGAAAATTTTGAGTTTTTGTCTACTTTTGGGGTATTAGGAATAATGCTGCTATGAACATGCATTTTATAAGTTTTTGTGTGAACGTATGTTTTCACTTGTCTTGGAGTGAAATTGCTATGTAATAAGGTAACTATGTTTACTTTTTTGGGAAACTGCTCAGCTGTTTTCCAGGGTGGCTGTATTTTCACATTTCCCTTAGTAATGTATGAGTGTTCTAATTTCCATATCTTGTCAGCACTTGTTTTTGTCTGTCTTTTTGATTACAACCATCGTAGTGGATATGAGATGGTATCTTATTATAATTTTATTTGCATTTTCCCTAATGACTAATGGTGTCAAGTGGCTTTTCATATGCTTGTTGGCCATTTGTATATTTTTTGTGGAGAAATGTCTAATCAAATCCTTTACGCATTTAAAAATTGGGTTATTTGACTTTTTTACTGAATTGTAAGAATTCTTTATATATTCTGTAAGTTAGAACCTTATCAGATACATGATTTGCAAATAGTTCCTTCCATTCTGTGGGTTGTCTTCACTTTCTTGGTAGTGTTCTTTGAAACACAAAGGTTTTAAATTTTGATGAAGTCCAATTTATGTTTTCTTTGGTTGCTTGTGCTTTTATTATGTCTAAGAAACCATTGGATGGAATTGGAAGAGATTATGCTAAGTGAAATAAGTCAAGCAGAGAAAGACAATTATCATATGGTTTCACTTATTTGTGGAACATAAGGAATAGCAGGGAGGACATTAGGAGAAGGAAGGGAAAAATGAAGGGGGGGAAGACGGGGGAGACGAACCATGAGAGACTATGGACTCCGGGAAACAAGCTGAGGGTTTCAGAGGGGCGGGGGTGGGGGGATGGGTTAGCCCGGTGATAGGTATTAAGGAGGGCACATATTGCATGGAGCACTGGGTGTTATACACAATGAATCATGGAACACTACATCAAAAACTAAGGATGTACTGTATGGTGACTAATGTAGCATAATTTAAAAAAAGAAAGAAAGAAAGAAACCATTGGCTAATCCATAGCCATAAAGATTTATTCCTGTATTTTCTTCTAAGATATTTGTAGTTTTAACTCTTACATTTAGGTCTTTAATCCACTTTGGGTTACTTTTTATATATGATATGAAGTGGAAGTGTTAATTTTTTTAAACCTTATTTTGATGGAATTTTTGGCTTAGAGTTATATAAGTAATTCATTTAGCTTTCTCTGAAGTTAACATTTTACATAAACATAGTACAATAATCAAGACTAAGAATATAACATTGGCATGATACAATTTACTAAAAAACAGAGTTTATTGGGATTCACCGGCTTTTCTACTAATGTGCTTTATCTGTTTCAAGATCCAGTCCAGTTTCCTACATTGCATATAGGTATCATATCTCCATAGTCCTCTTCCATCTGTGGAGTTCCTCAATCTTTTCTTGTCTTTCATGACCTTGATACTTTGGAATACTGTTCATATATTTTGTAGTATGTCTTTCAATTTTGGTTTTTCTGGTATCTTGTCATGATTAGACTGAGGTTATGAGTTACTGGGAAGAATACCCCAGATATGATGTGCCCTTCTCCAGACATCATATCAGGAAGTATAGGATGTTCAAATTAAAATGTCTCATTATTGGTGATTTTAACGTTGATCACTTGGTTGAGATGATATCTGTCATGTTTATCCCCTATAAAGTTACTATTTTTCTCTTTGTAATTAGTAAGTGTTTATTTTGTTAGAAATTGAAACTGCAGTATCTTGTTTTCTAAGCTTTGCCTGCTAATTCAGCACCCATGAGTGGATCTTACCTGCAGCAATTGTTATTCTGGTGTTCTAATAGTTGTTTTTTATTTTCCTTACTCCTTCTATATTTGTAAGTTGAAATTCTTTTATGAGGAAGAGTTGTCCCTTCTCTCTCATCCATCCATCCATCTATATCAATATGGACTCAAGGATGCTTCTTATCTTATTATTTGGGTTATAAGCTAGTACTATCATTATATATTTTATTAATCAAATCATTCCAGCTTTGAGCATTGGTACCTTTTTATGTTGGCTCCTGTGTCCTTTAATCCTGCCCGCCTCCTTTTTTTGAGCACTTCCTTCCTGGCACAATAAGATTCTCCAGGCTCATCTTGTAGTTTTCCTGTCCCTGCCCTGTAATCAGCTACCTCCCCAAGAAGCCCTGATTCTTTTTATTGCAGAATGGTATTTAACAATCAGCATCTCAGTGTTAGGTGTACTCACTGCTACAGGGGTGTCATTGCTTTATTTTTCGTATTAAAAAGCCTTTTAAAAGATATTATATTATATTTACTTATCTTAAAATATTTTCCAGCCAGTTTGTAAAAATTACATGATACATAACCAGTTGAAAAATGTAAAGTTGGGTTTTTTTTGCCTGTAAACAGTTTCCATTTTCATTTGGAATGAGTGTTATTGTCTAATCTTTGAAGACATATTTTTTTTTATATATATTTTATTTTGGGGACACCTAGGTGACTCAGTTGGTTAAGCATCCAACTCTTGATCTCAGCTCAGGTCTCCATCTCAGGGTTGTGATTTCAAGCCCTGCCTTGGGCTCCATGCTGGGTATGGAGCCTACTTAAAAAAAAATTAAAAATAAATAACTAAATAATATTTTATTTTTAAGTAATCTCTGAACCCAATGTGGAGCTCAAACCTATAACCCCAAGATCAAAAGTTGCACGCCCCATCGACTGAGAGCCAGTCAGGGTTCTTATTAGGTTTGGAATTAATCCTCTTTTTAAGGTTTTGGTGATGTTTATATGTGAGTTAATGTTTATGTAGGAGATGAAAGCAGGCCTGGGATGGCCTGGGATGTAGTCTCTGCAGGGCCTGAGATGCTAGGTAGGGTTTTACAATGGAAACAGACACTGAGTGACATGGCACCCATTCACAAATAACTGGGATGCATGACAGGCATGAATTTTTCCCATGTCCAAGTGGTACTAGTAGTAAGTTAACTGGTGTTCCTAATTTTCTTTCTCCTGGGACCATAATTACTCCTACACTGAGGTGGAAATGTTAGGGTGTACAGGGGCAAGTGGCAGATAGACACACCTTTGAAGAGAATAACCTGATTTAAAACATTTTGTAATACTATTTTCTAGTAGCTATATTAATATTTTTTCTGGGGTACTTTTTTTCCTATTACATCATGATGTGAAATATTTATGCTATGTCATCATTTTTAGGCCTTACTAATGATATCAAATAAAACTTACTTTTTCTTGGCTTATTACCTGGCCACCTCTCCCTTATTTCTTATAACATGGAAGATCTTAACATAGGTAACAGAACCAGGGTGACATTAGCTGATGCTCTCTGTCCCCCTTTGATACCTCCCAGGAATGCCAGTGGCCTGGGGGACAGAGATGCCTGGACTTGAGCTGTGGAGAGAGGAAACTTCAAGCGAGAGGCGTCTCCAGGTACTGGGGCCAATCCACAGTTGATTAATGCCTGTATAGTTATCAGGAGCTAACCAACTAAACTAACATTGACTGCCCAAACTGAAATTTATACTTGTTTTTTTTTTTTTTTTTTTACAAGATAAAGTTATGTACATAGATAATTTAGTAACTGGCAATTTGTGCAGTTTGAGATACTTGGCAGCGGTTACTTTTTTTTTTTAAACTAGGGAGCTTAATTGAAGTTTTAAAATTAAGTATGATTTTTTTTTATTTGTTGATCTTAAGTACACTGTAGACATTTTCATACCTATAGCATATACAGATACATTACTTCTTTTCGAATATCATATCTATTCCGAAATAAAACACTGGGTAGTCCTAACAAAGTACATTAAAACGAAATTCTAGAAAACTGTTTGACAGTCTAATACAATCAGAGTTTTTAAAAGGCAGACTTGATAGGTTATGTAGTTCTTACATCTTTTTAGCCTACTTAAATATATATAGCCTACATAAGCCCCTTAAATCACACACACACAACCGCACATACACACGTTATATATATTTAAGGTACTCATATATATGGGTAAAACATACCAACATTTTTTTCTATATTGTCATGCTGGTATTTTAAACCATAGGAAATTAAAGTCCAAAGGAACTACTGTGAAGTCTTTGTATAACAAAAAGTGAAATTTTATATATTTGCTTTCGAGTTTATATTTTAATTGCAGGAAAGAAAAATCTGAAGGGCACTCACATAAAACTGAGTTTAGAGTCTAAGATAAAGCTATTACTGCAGGCCACTAAATTTACCAATATGATAATTTTGGTATAATTTACGTGTAATGAGATTTTCATAAAATAGGGCTGAATAGGTTATAAGTTTCCCATTTCTGCTTTAAAGGTAACAAGGTAAAATGGTCTCATGGTGAAGCAAGGGAGATCTATGTACGCATTAAGAGGAATTACTTATTAAATATTGAGTTTTTGAACTAATTTGAGGGTTTATCCACTTATTGAAGAAATATATTTTTATTGTTTACTACGCAGTAGAGACTATTCTAGGTGTAAAGATAGAGTGGTGAACAAAACCGACCAGATTCTTGGCCTTCATGAATTGTGGAGACAGGTTAATTTACGAACAGAACGTTAATTTACCAGAACATGGGATACAAAGCAGAGTAAGTAGGTAATGGCTTTGGTGTCATTCTCTATTCCAGGAATGGTAGATGGTTTTCATGTAATGTAACAGCTCTCTAGACCCTCCTGTAGCCCTGGATTGAGAAGGATGATTCGCCACATCCTAGCTAGTTGGGAAAGAGGGCTGTGATTGCATAGTTAATGATCGCTGCTAAGGGTGGAGTAAAGAACGGTGGCTTGTGTACTTCGGGATCAGACCGGCCGAAGTTCAAGCCCTACCTCTGGCGCTTACTAAACAAGTAAACTTCGGAAGAATTATTTAACTACTGTGAACTTGTCCCCTCTTCTGTAAAGACAGGGAGAATTGACAGAATTGTTGGGAAAATTAAAAACTCCGGAAGATACTCGTTAAGTATTAGTTCTCCTCATTTTTTTCTTATCTTAGTTTTCTTATATACACAATGGGGATAGCACTACTGGCCCTGTCTATTATTGTGAGAACTAAGTGAAGTAAATGTATGATACCGCTTTAATATGGTTTATAATGTGGTATTACAATATGGTATATATTGGAAATGGAAGATTATTAGGCTCTTGGGCAGCTGGGGAATGGGAAGAACTCATGAATTCTTCCAGAAGTGGGAAGTCATGGATCCCCACATTAGCAACACAATATTAACATAATGTAGCTATTCTTTATGTGTTTTCTCCTTTTTTTGTTATCAGCCACTGACCAGCTGCTCTTAATCTCCTTTCTTCTTTACATTCGCAAGAGAGTCTGGATTGGTCCACTTGAGTACTGGTATTCTTTTGGGCAGAATTTTCACACCCAGCCACATCTAGGTGGTTGGTTCACTAGCTTGTAGAGTCGCTGCCTTTGGGTCTGGTGTTTACTAGTGCTTGCTCTGACAGGAGCTGTTCTGGCCTATTCTTGCTTCCTTTGCAGGGGCTATGGGGCAGGAGCTTCCCTCAGAAAGTGGCTGTGATCACTACAGGCAATAAACTGACTGTCCTAAGAAAATGCGATGATTATTTAAAGGGATTGAGGGAATTAGGCTAGACTTTATGGTGGGAGATGGCCTTTGAGATTTCTTAAATATGGGTTATTATTTTCTCCTTTCAGTTTTTCTTTTAATTAGTAGTTGGTGATTTGCTTTACTTCCTAGAATTGATTGAAAATCATTATTTCTTGAGTAGCACCCAGCTGATAAATCAAATTCTCTTTAGACTTTAGGTTTCCAAAGGAAAAACTCAATAAGCTTTAAGTTATGAGTAATTCATTTGGTAAATTATTCTTGATAAACCAAGATTTCATGATTCTCTGAGAGGTAACTTTGACTCAGAATTTTTTTTTTTTAATAATGTAAATCCTACTCAGTTCTCCTAGCTTGTCCCATGTGTCATTATTGAAGTTTGTGAACTATTTCTTAAAACTATTTGACCATAGCCAACTAGTATCAGAAGAACCTGCTAATGTTTATAATATACACTCAGTGTATTTGTCTAATGAGATTTAATTCTTTTTCTTCCAGGTAATTTATCCTCAGCATTCCAAACTTACTGATAAAGAAGTAAGTAAAAATATTGCTCCGTATGGTTTGCTATCGTATTGTTTGTTTTTATTGGTGTGTGTGTGTCAGCATATATAGCTTTTGTTTTCTTTTTCAGAAAACCAATATTTGCTATTTGTCTTTTCCAGATTCAAATTCAGGTAACTATTTTTCATGTGGTATTTTTGTTGAATTTTATACTAAGAATATTGATTATACTCTTAATATATGAAAATGGATTGAAATAGAATATTAGAATGCAAACTCAGTTTCAGCCCAGCAAGTCAGTGATTGTGATTCTTAAGTTTTATGGTGCCAGTCATGTCTTTTTGATTTTAGTTGGTTCAGCTTTTAAAATAACTGTTATGTTGTAGTGAGGTAAAACATCAAGGAGCGATAAACTGTTGCAAAAGTGAAGAGATTGAAAACCAGCAACATTGGTATGTTTGGGGATTTATAGTAAGTAGTTTACTTTTAGTTCAGGATTTAGAAGGTTACCAAGAACTCTGTAAAAGCCGTGAGTTAAAAACACACACACACACACACACACACACACACACACAGAGCAGGGTGAATCTGATTATGAAGCATGGCCATCAATTACTTGTAATAGTTTGTGTGCATTAACATATGCAAAGCACTTGGAATAGTGCTTAGCATATAAAAAACACCACGTCAGTGTTTGCTATTATTATTAAGCTTGGTTTTGCTGGGCTTTTTCAAACTCTCCCTTTGTGTGGTCCTAATTGTTGAAATCTCTCAGGTTATCTCTTATGTTTTACTTTCAAAACAGCTTTTCAGACTTCTAGTGACCAGAACATTCCACATCTTAGACCACACACAGTTAGAACCCTATGAAGCAAAGGCATTCCAGTTCCCTTTCCTTTTGTGGTTACTTTTAATATCCTGTTAATTTAGTTTAATTCATCTGATTTGGGAGATTTGACATTTTAATTTTCTAAAGTATTTTCTCCTTTCCTTATAGATGCTTCCAGAGTTCTTTCCTATACATTTGCAACTCAGTTTTCAGGAATTATGTAAAGAAGAAATGGTATCTTGGTTAAAAAAAAAAAAAAAAGCCTTTGTGAAATCCCAGTAGGGTTTTTGTTCTAACCTGTAATTATTGGAATCTCTTAGTATGTTCGCCTATTAATGAAATAATGATAGAGAGGTCCTACAGGATCATTCCTCATTTCCTTACCAAGTCCGCACATGTAGTTCTGAACGTAGTGAGTGTTGGATTGGACTTCCAGGACTCAGGGTAAGCTGAGTTGTGTGCATTACAGGATGAGCTGATTTTATGTGATTGGAGTCACAGTGGATTACACTGCACACTCTTCTATTTCAGATCAGAGCTGGTTTTCATGGCTCTTTTTCACCTCTCCTCATGATCTTCAAGGCTAAGAAGCTAATTACATGGTGTTTGGATAGCCTTTTTTATTTTTAGTTGTGTAGTCAGTCTCTCTCTGTGTCCCTTTTTGTTAGAAGTTAGACTCAAGTGTAAATCCATGTAAATCAGAATTTATTCAGTATTTTAGGCACTTGAGTGACGTACAGATGTTTTGTAATGCCTTTCTTATAATCTGCACATCAAATAAAGTAGAGTTGGTTTTATTTAAAGTATGGTGGGTACTCAGAAATAAAATTGACAAAAGGTCTCAAAAATGGACACCTTGCCATCTTAGGAGATCAGTATTAATCTAGACAGCAATAGGCAGTTTTATATTTATTTGCGAGGGCTATTCTCAGTTATGATTATCCAGTTTGTTTCACTTACATATTTATGAAATGCATGTTGGGATTCCTTTGCCAACTTTGAAGTGGATTTAATTTTTCCCAAAATAGCTTTTATTGTTATAGAAGGAAATCCAGGTACAGTAGAGCAGTCTTTGGGAAAGAATCATAATCTAAGTTTGTTTCCATGGTGCACACTTAAAAAAAAGTAAAACAAGATTTAGACTCTGGTATACAGATGAAGAAGAATGCTTTTGGGATTCCCAGTGGATTGATTTGCCAATCCTCCACTTCCTCCACCTGCTATCCACATAGACCTTAGATCCTTTGACTTTAGAAAAAAAATTCATTTGGTTTGTTTTTAGGCTTCAATATCTTGTTCCATTTGAGTGACTTTTATCTTTGGGAGCCAAATTTTGGATTTTTTTTTTTTTTTAAGATTTTATTTATTTATTTGACAGAGAGATAGCCAGCGAGAGAGGGAACACAGCAGGGGAGTGGGAGAGGAAGAAGCAAGCTCCCAGCGGAGGAGCCGATGTGGGACTCAATCCCGGAACGCTGGGATCACGCCCTGAGCTGAAGGCAGACGCTTAACGACTGCACTACCAAGCGCCCCCCAAATTTTGGATTTTAAGAAACAAGTATATAGCATCTGGAAAATGCAAAGAATGCTGAATTTTGTGAAAAGGAAGTAATAAAACTCCCATAGCCGCAAATCCCTATCCACACGGCTCCATTCTCAAATCATGGGTATGCTATGAGAACTTTCCAGTGACCAGCTGCACCTACAAGCTGTACAGACTTGGTCAGGAAGATAGTTCACCAGGTCAAAAAGGCGTTAGCCATGTTAGCCTCATCAGCTGAGGTAAATGGTTCCTGTTTTATATTTCAGAGGTCTGTCCTTTCACACACTAAAGGTTACTAAAGAAATATGAATTCCTTGTCTGGCTAGACTTGGTTCTCCATCCTGACCTCACTATTATTGGAATAGGAAAGGAGACATTACAGATTGGCAACCAGATTTTTTACATTTGCCATGCAGAAAATGATATCTAGGAGGGGCAAGGCAATCCTGATACCCTACAACCCCTCAAAAATAAATCTATATTGTTAGTATAAGCAATTGCATTTTCCTGCTCTGTTTTATTAAGTGTCTCAGAGAAATTAGTGTGTACTTCTCAGTGGAGTTTTCTTTTTTAAAAAAATATTTTAAGTTTTTAATTTTAATTCCCGTACAGTTAACATACAGCATAACATTAGTTGCAGGTGTACAATATAGTGATTCAACAATTCTGTACTTTACTCAGTGCTCGTCAATATAAGTGTACTCTTCCATCCCCATTACCTGTTTCACCCATCTCCCCACCCACCTCCACTCTGGTAACCATCTGTTTGTTCTCAATAGTTAAGAGTCTATTTCATGATTTGTCTCTTTTTTCCCTTTGTTTTGCTTCTTAAATTCCACATATGAGTGAAATCTTATGGTACTTGTCTTTCTCTGACTTATTTCACTTAGCATTATACTCTCTAGATCCATCCATGTTGTTGCAAATGACAAGATTAAGATTCCATTATTTTTTATTTTTTATTTTTTTTTATGGCTGAGTAAGATTCCATTGTGTGTATATAAATGTGCAAGATGTGATGTGTGTGTGTATGTGTGTGCGTGTATACACACCACATCCTCATTATCCATTCATCTATTGATGAATATGGTTGCTTCCATATTTGGCTGTTGTAAATAATGCTGCAGTAAGCATCAGGGTGCATGTATCCTTTTGAATTTGTGTTTTTGTATTCTTTGGGTAAATGCCAGGTAGTGTGATTACTAGATTGTAGCGTAGTTCTATGTTTAACTTTTTGAGGAACCGCCATATTGTTTACCACAGTGGTTGCACCAGTTTGCATTCCTACCAACAGTGCACAAGGGTTCCTTTTTCTCCACATCCTCACCAATACTTGTTTCTTGTGTTTTTGATTTTAGCCATTCTGAGAGGTGTAAGTTGATATTTCATTATGGTTTTGATTTGCATTTCCCTGATGATGAATGATGTCGAGCATTTTTTTGTATCTGTTGGCTCTTTCTTTTAAAAAAAAACACACTTAAATGTCTTCTAAAGGGAAAAATTGAACCATCAACATATGAATCTCTTGAACTAAAACAATGCCAGAAGTATTTTCCATTATCTCAGGTTTCATGTATTTTCCTTATTTTTAAACTACCGTAACAAGTAAAGAAACTGACTTCACGTATCCTCCAGGCCCCTGTGTTTTTTTCCTTCACCACCAAAGAAATATTAATTTCTATGATTGCATTTAGGTTTATGTTCTGAGTTGCTTTTTAGAAAGTTAAACATATTATCAAGTTTCTGCTTCCTTTGTTAAGAACTTCATATGCTAAGGAAATATAAGTACTTCTTTGTATAATAGTAAGTAATAAAATCTTGAGCACATTTCATATTTAGTATAATCTTATTAGTTCTAAATATAATAATCAGAAAGAGTTTCGGTGACAAGCTACTTAATGTGTCCTTTACTTTTTAGACTATTTATGGTTTTTTGTAATTATTGCCAGACAGTTTATGTTAGGTTTACGTGTTTTAAGAGGTTTGCTAGAAATGATTAATGTTTAAAAACTTTATTAATCAAAAACTTTTTAATTTAAAATGATGAAAATAGTGCATGTATTACCTGGGGACTTCCTGAGTCTGCTATATTATGTCTTTAAAAAAAAACTTCTCATCGTGAAATATAAGACACATACGAGGTCTAGAAATAGAACATTGCCAGTGCCTTAGAAGCCCTTGCATGTCCCCTCCTAAGCACTTTTTCCCACCCCCCTCCAAATGCAACCACAATTCTGATTCTTACAGTGATAAGTGTCTTGCTTTTCTTTATACTTTTATCACCCAGCCACACATCCCTACACACTATAGTTTTGCCTGCTTAAAAAAAAAAAAAACAACAACAAACAACTATATAGATGGATTTGACAGTATATGTTCTTTTGTATTTGGCTTCTTTTTCTCATTATTATGTTTGTGAGTCAACATTACATGCAAACAGTGTAAAGATTTTTTTGATTAAATGGGGAAAATAGAAGTAGGGAAAATAGTAAAGAGACCTAGGAGTTAAGATGTATGTTTTGCTAATGGCTTTGCCTCTAACCAGCAAAGATAGCTTTGGACAAGTCACTTGAGCTCTCAGAATCTCCTGTTTTTTCTCTAAAACATGATAAAATGGGTTTAAACAATTCATAGGACCTTTTTAGCTCTAACATTTGTTGAATCTGGAAAAGAAATGTTACACTATGCTATTCTTAATTACTTTCGTTTTTGTTTTCATTAGGTTGTCTTGGAGATACCCAGTTTTGTTTTAGATTTCGACAGTCTTCTGGGAGGAGGGTGTCACTGCATTGTCTCCTGGATCATTATGACAAGGATTTACCAGTTTACTTAAAGGTTGGAAAAGTAGTAATAGAAAAATATCCACATGAGAGGAAACTTTAGAACTCAGCTACCTGATATAGCATTCAGAAATATTTTGTGTTTGTCTTATTACTATATTATACTGCTAGATTTCCTAAGTGAGTCTATTTTATAAGGATTCAGCATGTGAAAGAAAGGGACTTTATGAAGTTACTGTTCTTTAAACACATAATGCTGTTGTGAAGTATAGAAATTGATTAGAATGTTAAGGTAATTTTCCTTCAATTTTTAATAACTCTTTGTTTAGATGTGGATTGGGGTGGTACTATACCAGTAAATATCACTCAGAGTTGAATATTCCCCACTTTATGATAGAATTATAGTTGTCTAATTTTAAATTTTTAACGATGCTTGTTTTTATTATTTATTAAAGACAATTTTAATAATTCAGATGCTTTCAGAGTGAAGGTCTCTGTTTATTCCACATTTCCGTCTCTAACTGCGTGAGGAACATTTCCATCTGGATGTCCTATCAGCACATGCAGTATGACATCCTTTGCCTAAAATCAGCATTTACAGTTAACCTCCCTCGTTCCACTAATGACAGGAACCCTCTCCTAGTTAGCAAAGATATTACCTTCAAATAGCCATCTACTTCTTTCCATGACCTTTTGGTATTGCTATTAACGTATTCTTTCAACTGTTAATAATAGCTACATTTATTGGAGCTTGTTATGTTCTGTATTAATAAGCATGTGTTATCTCATTAATCCTTCTTACAGTGTTCTGAGAGAGTTCCTTGTGCAAATGAGGGAATTGAGGGCTGTTGAGGATAAGAAATTTGCCCAAAGATATCCCATCTTTTGTGGGTTTTTTTCAATGTAATGTATTTTACACAGTGCTGCTAGCTAAAGTCTACATATATATTATATAAAAATAAATATAAAATGACTATCTGTTGCTTAATGAATAAAGAGCTAATGATAGTACTGTTTCCTCATCCTCACTTTTTGGGCCTTCCAAAATAAGACCTTTACCTCTACAATTTCCAACTTTATCTCCTTTCTATACAGGTGCCATATTTTAGCCAACCTGAACTATGTGCTTTTTCCTGAGGTAGCTTGTTATTTTTCTGTCTCTCCTTGTTTTTGCTCAGACTCCTAGCTCTCTAAACCTGGAATGTCTTTGTCTTTGTTTAAATCATATCCATCCTTCACTGCCCAATTTAAAAACAGCTGCCTCCATGAAATCTTTACTGATCCCCATAGACAGAGGTAATCTCTTCCCTCTTGGCCTCCTTGTAACACTTTGTGCTTTCTATATACCTGCCTTGAGCTTTGTTTTTATCCCTCTTTAGATTATGAGCTCCTTCAGGAACTGTATCTGAAGCATCTTTTAACTTCTCTAACACAATGCCTTGTTCAAAGTAGGTGGTCAATAAATATTTGAGCAAAGAATAACAATCCAGTTAGGAACTGGGTCAAAATTTATTTCATTAGGATACAAAAACTTCTTACGTTTTTTGGAATGTCAAATTATATTTTGATAAACACTTCAATGTTTCATTTTTATTAGGTAAAGATAGAACTGGGTATGTAAGATTCAGATTGGCATTTAACTCCTTTTTCTCTCTGTCTTGAAATTTTACATTAGGATACCTCATTTTATTAAGACTAACCCCTAACTCATACTTATAGGCACAATTAAAAAAAAATATGTATATATATAGCATTGGGGGAAACATAGAATTTGATTGTTTCCTGACTTCCATCAACTAGTACAAATATGAATAAAGAACATAAGCTGAGTATATTATAGTGGGAAAAATCTGACTTCAGTACTTTAGTTATAATTATTGCCCCTTTGGGCAAGCTAGCAGGTTTATATCTGCCAGTTACTGTCATGATTATTTGTGTTGGTGGAAAAGCATAACCAGCGCTTTGTGTGTACCTCATATTTCAGTTCAGGTTTATGAAGGATCATGATGTTAATAATGAAGGATGGCAATATGTATTTTTTTTTTATTTGTCACTTCTTTCATAGAAGGATCCTGCGTATTTTTATGGATATGTGTATTTCCGACAAGTTCGAGATAAAAGTCTAAAGAGAGGCTACTTCCAGAAGGTAAATTTCATATACACTAAGGAAAAATATTTTTATATTGTGGCTAGAAAAACAGAACTGTAAGGATGAATAGTCTTTAAAGTCTTTAATATTTTATCTTTAAACATATAACTTACATTTTATTTTTGTTTTTTTAGATTATAGACACCTGTCCCTAGATTTTGATTGAATTTTGCCTTTCTGCTATCTCTGTGCTAGATTCCTGGTGGTAAATTATAGATATTCTGTGAAACTATCAAAAGCCAGAAGAATCTGCTGAATTTTCACATTTCGTGATGAGGGAAAGGATAGACAGATGATTGTAATATTGTTAAAACTAGTAAAAGCCTTCAGTATCTTTTTTAAACTGCTGAGAGTCAGTATATACACTTTAGCAACATCTTAGTCATTACTGTTTCCACTCTAAATGTACAGTCATTTTATTTTCTTAAAAAAAAATTAGGGGCACCTGGCTGGCTCAGTCAGAAGAGCATGGAACTCTTGATCTTGGAGTTATTAGTTCAAGTCCTATGTTGGGTGTAGAGATTACTTACACAAACTTTTAAAAATTTTCTAACCACCATTTAAAAAAATACTGGTTCTGATTTAATCCCAGCTAACAGGGACACACCTTTACCTTTTGTAACTAAAATATGTCTTGACTACCCCTTATGATAGTGGATGGAAAAGTAAAAAGTAGTTTTCAAGAAAAATAGATTAAAAAAAAAGATTGGCATAATCCATATCCAAAGTGATCCAACTGTAAAGTCACAATTTTTTTTTTTAAGATTTTATTTATTTATTTATTTATTTGAAAGAGAGAGAGAGCATGCACTGGGGGAGAAGCAGAGGGAGAAGGACTAGCAGACTCCATGCTGAGCACAGAGCCTGATGTGGAGCTCGATCACAGGACCCTGAGATCAGGACCTGAGCTGAAATCAAGAGTTGGATGCTTAACTGACAGAGCCACCCAGGTGCCCCAAGTCACAATTTCTGAGGATATGTCTATGACTATTGAAAACTAAAATACAACAGTCATAGGTCTTAGTTTGAAAAAGCATCACAATTTGCTCTTTCTGTATTAGGAAGAGTTCATCTGGCTAATTCCTGATACTGTTTTGCTAATGACAATAGTAGCGAGGCCTTGGAAATTATCCATGACATTCTTTTTCCTGGAAACAGAAAAATCTGTAACTATGCCTTTATGCTCTTAAGCTGGATGAAGGTGAAACTTTTTGCATTCTGCAACTCTAGTTTTATCTAGTTTTTCTTTTAACCATCCACTGCAAAAGCTTTATTTCAAAATCCACACTTTTTGCTGAATTTAGCTTGTTAATAATTTGATTGTGTAAGAAATGACAAGTTTAAGTTATAATCATTAGGAAAATAAAAAACCATGTTTCTTTTTTCTCTCCAGTCCTTGGTTTTGATCAGCAAACTACCTTATATTCATTTTTTTCACACTGTGCTTAAACAGATAGCACCAGAGTATTTTGAAAAGAGCGAACCTTATTTGGAAGCAGGTAAGTTAAACATTGTGTGAGTTAGATACCTTTATGAAGGAGTTTTAAAATTTTTACTGGAAATGGCTGATAAGTATAAAGTTGACTTTCTAAAAAAATTAGTCAAGAATTTTAATGGCTATATAGTAGGAGATAGATGTACTACTATTCTGCACCTTTACCTACAAACACCAAAGACCGTGTCTTTTATTATCTCTTTTTGCAATATGGATGATGTCTATTTATCAGGGTAATAATAAACAAATACAGAGTTGACAGCTTTGCTTCTCAGAGTACTATTTAAAAGGAAATCTTTATGTTACTCAGTACAGAGGCTTCTGCCAAGTGGTATGCTTTGTAGCCAATTTTAGTAGTAATAAGTGAATAGGAAAACTCCCTCTAAATCTATTATTTTGTTGCTTTAAAAAAATTTATGAACCAATTTATATCCTAGAACACAGGTATATTTTTGATAAAATGTAAGATATTTTCACACTTTTACTTTTCTTTTCCCTTTTATCTTCCACCTTCCCGGTGTATTTTTCCTGCTCTACAGAAAGTGGAGTTCTAATTTCTAATGTTTCATTTTTTACATTTTAATATTTGAACGTATAATAAGGAAATATTTTATTTTTCAGCTTGTAATGATGTTGACCGATGGCCTGCCCCAGTGCCAGGAAAGACATTACACCTGCCTATTATGGGGGTTGTAATGAAGGTAATAACCTTTTATTTCATTTGTCTCCTTTTCTAAGGAACTCTAGGAAGTTCATAGATGAGTTTTGCTTTTTAACTTCCTAGTGATGTCCAGTCCTGTTACTGCTTTCACTTAGATGTGAGAAGTTACAGAGATATCACAGTTCTTCCTGCTGCTCAGAGCCATTAGTCATACAACTCCAGGGACCACCTATCCCGTTCGTTTCATCCTGTAGAGTTTGCACAAAGGTATCATTCTTACATAATAATGTGAACGTAAATGCCACCTTCTAGACTTCTGCAACTCTGTGGCCCTCCAGAGATGGGTGGCATTGCAGAATATTTTGTAGAATTGAGTATGAATTAGTAAAAATTAAAAGAAATTAGGAGAGCCATTGGTTCTCTTTAAGGTACGGATTCCCACATGTCTTAGGTTTAAATGATCTTCATGTGCAATGACAGACCAAACATGTCCATCCCAGGGTATTGTGCTCTATTCACTTCTCCTTTCCTTTTCCATTCCTTTTCTTATCTTCTCTTTTCTTTTCTTATGAATTAACATTTTGCTCGCAGGCTTTGTATGAATGTTCCCTAAGTGCTTTTGCAATTCATTTTCAAGCTGGACTTATTTTTGGCAATGCTCTGTTTTTAGATGTACTCATTTCTGTAGGATGTGTTCTGTTTCTTCCTCTGGGAGATCTTCTAAAGTAGTACTCGTGGCTCTGTGTTGAGAGTTCTCATGGTTTCCTGTTAGATTTATCCCATAGTTTGGCAAGCTTGAGAGGGTGTGTTTGGGTGTGTGTATATTAATGAAGCAAAGATTGGAACAATCAACAGGAAACAGTATGAAGCTGATGCCCTTTTTCTGTTTTCCAGCACATTTGCTTCTCAGTGGGTTAGTGATTTCCATGTGTGTGGGAATGTGGAGACCTTGGTTCCCTTACCTTCTGCTGTGACTAAAGATAAATAAGACCGTAGTTTTTAAATCTCATGTAAAGACTTTGTTTTTATGGCTTTTTAGGCATTGCTGAGTGTACTTTTTTAGTGTTAAGAGTGTTTTTGATTCCTCATTGTAATGGGACTCAGAAATTCTATAAAGGACATTCTTTTGTAGCCAAAGTTAATTTCTTTTCTTTCTCTTTAAGGTACGGATTCCCACATGTCATGACAAGCCTGGGACAACTCAAATAGCGCAGTTAACTCAGCAGGTAGTGTGATACTGTGGTAGAATCATCCAGCATACATAGTCTCTTGAACCGAATTCTTTTTTTTTTTTTTTTAAAGATTTTGTTTATTTATTCGACAGAGATAGAGACAGCCAGCGAGAGAGGGAACACAAGCAGGGGGAGTGGGAGAAGAAGAAGCAGGCTCACAGCGGAGGAGCCTGATGTGGGGCTCGATCCCATAACGCCGGGATCACGCCCTGAGCCGAAGGCAGACGCTTAACCGCTGTGCCACCCAGGCGCCCCTTGAACCGAATTCTTAAACTAGCAAATGCAGAGTTCCTTGTCGTTTATGGTGTATTTCTGAATATTACTGAAATACCCCATTAAATACTTTTGTAATGAATTGATAATAAACTTTCTAATGTTTCTCAGATTGTTTTTCTTGTTATGTGGCAGACACTAGAGAACTCAATTTATACTGTAATTGTGAGGACTAGGGGAAAATACATAAAACCTCTTATCTTCTTAGGAGAGTAGTCAGCAGACTTTTGTTTGTAGGAAGCTCAGTCAAAAGGATTCTGTAGTTATGGTTGTCTTTCATTTCTCCCAGAGCTACATCTGTTCATGGGGGTGGGGTTGAAGTTTTTATTTGAAATGTTTTAACTGGTGTATTAGCACTCCCATTGTTTAAATTGAATTAAAATGGAAAGCAGTAGGAAAACTAATTTTGCCTGTTATATTACGGTAGTATTTCATGCAGTTGTGAATTAGTCTAACATCTGACTATGGGGTTATTGCTTTATCCAAGATATCTGTCATCCTTGACCTACTACGTTAGGGTTGATGGGTAAGACCCATTTTCTTTGTGGCTGCTTCTGGAGGAAGAGAATCTTAAAAGATAGGGTGACAAAGCTTATTGATACAAGATAGATATTTAAAAAATCAATTTCTGTAAATTTTAATGACATCTTCTGTATTTTTTCTTTTTTATCTCAGGCAGACACGCATATATCTGTTATTTTACCTACTGTTCATGAGGTGGATCTTTTCAGGTAAATTTTATTAACTGCTTTTTCTGTTTTACTTTGTGATATTATTTTAAATATTATTTTAAATTTCTTTAGGAAATTAATGTTCTTAAATGTGGAAAAAACTGGAAGAAAAAAAAGGAGGGAAAAAAACTGGAAGAAAATAGTCAATATGTTTCACATATTATAAATCAGTGGTTCATCCCTGACTGTATATTATGAGCTTTGACAGGGAAATTTGGATATGGATTGGGTATTACCTGGTAGAAACAAATTATTTTTTGTTTGGTTTGGTGTGAGAATGGTATTGTAATCACGTAAGAAAATGGACTTACTTTTTAGAGATGCATTTTTAAGTATTTTGAGATGAAATGTTATGAGGCTTGTATTTTATTTTAAAATACTTTGATAAGAAGTGCCCGGCTAGCTCAGTTGGTAGAAACTAAGACTCTTAAAATACTTCAGTAAGAAAAAAATTAATGAAGTAAAAATGTAAAATATTGTTAACTCTAGATGATATATAAATGGGGGTTCTTACACTATTGTCTTTATTTTTCTGCATGTATGAAACTTTTCAAAATGCAAAATAAAAAAGAGGAGAGAAAACCTAGCACATAAAAAAAGAAAAGGAAAACGTACCAATGCCTGTGCCTTACCCAGAGCAGCTGTGTAGAAATCTATGGACTGGTGCCCAAGTTCAGCTCCTAGGTGGTTCTGATGTGTAAACCAGCTTGAGAAACCACTGCTGTTGCCGAGCAGTTATTAAATAGTAATACATGCAATTGGGAGTCATGTGAAACTTAGAATGGGTTTTTTGGTTTGATTTTTGTGTGTGTAGAATTTTGGATATGTGTGACCTTTAAGCTGCATGGGATATTGCTTCAAAGAGTGATTTGTTTTATATGCTTGATTTGTTTTATACACTTGGCCCTAGTACAGCCCAGTAATCCCCCTTCTAGGAATTTACTCCAATAATTATGAAAGTACATATCCACACAAAGACCTGTATGCATATGTTTATAGCATCTCTATTCATAGCAGCCTAAAACTGGAAACAATGCAAATGTCCGTAAACTGGTAAATGGATAAACAAATTGTGATTCATGCATGTGCATGGAATACTACTTAGCAATTTAAAAAAAAGTGCACTATTGATACAGTCTGCAATATAGGTGACTTAGAAGCGTTATGTTTAGTGAAAAGAGCCAGATTTTAAAGGGCTACTTACTGAATGACTCCCTTTATATGATATTCTGGAAAAGGGGCAGACATCAGGTCAATAGTTGCCTGAGGGTGGGAGGGAAATCAACTACAAAGGGAATGAGGGGAAATTTTGGAGTGTTGGAAATGTTCTAGATCTTTGTTAAGTGTGAATTTTACTATATATAAATTATAAATCTTAACTTAAAAATTATAAATCTTACTTAAAAACAAATTGAGTTTCTTTTAAAAATTAGATATTGTAGCATTCTTAGAATGAAAAGGGGGAGGTCCCCCAAATAAATGAATAGTTATCACAGGAAAAATATGCTAAGAAGGATGCATACTATTTATACTTTTTTTTTTTTTTTAGAGGGAAAGTACCTGCATGCAAGTGGGTGGGATGGGGCAGGGTGAGAGAGAGAATCTTTTTTTTTTTATAATAATTTTTTATTATGTTATGTTAGTCACCATACAGTACATCCTTAGTTTTTGATGTACTGTTCCATGATTCATTATTTGTATATAACACCCAGTGCACCATGCAATACGTGCCCTCCTTAATACCCATCACCAGCCTATCCCAACCCCCCACCCTCCTCCCCTCTGAAGCCCTCAGTTTGTTTCCCAGAGTCCATAGTCTCTCGTGGTTCATTCCCCCTTCTGTTTACCCCCCTTCATTTTTCCCTTCCTTCTCCTACTGATCTCCCTGCTCTTTCTTATGTTCCATAAATGAGTGAAACCATATGATAATTGTCTTTCTCTGCTTGACTTATTTCACGTAGCATAATCTCCTCCAGTCCCGTCCATGTTGCTGCAAATGTTGGGTAATTGTTCTTTCTGATGGCTGAGTAATACTCCATTGTATGTATGGACCACATCTTCTTAATCCAGTCATCTGTTGAGGGGCACTCGGCTCCTTCCACAGTTTAGCTATGTGGACAATGCTGCTATGAACATTGGGGTGCATATGGCCCTTCTCTTCACTATGTCTGTGTCTTTGGGGTAAATACCCAGTAGTGTAATTGCTGGATCATAGGGTAGCTCTATTTTTAACTTTTTAAGGGACCTCCACACTGTTTTCCAAAGTGGCTGTACCAACTTGCATTCCCACCAACAGTGTAAGAGGGATCCCCTTTCTCCACATCCTCTCCAACATTTGTTGTTTCTTGCCTTGTCCATTTTTGCCATTCTAACTGGTGTAAGGTGGTATCTCAAGGTGGTTTTGATTTGAATTTCCCTGATGGCTAATGATCTTGAACATTTTTTCCATGTGTCTGTTAGCCATTTGTATGTCTTCATTGGAAAAGTGTCTGTTCGTATCTTCTGCCCAGTTTTGATTTGATTATGTTTCTCGTGTATTGAGTTTGAGAAGTCTTTGTAAATCTTGGATACCAGTCTTTTATCTGTAGTGTCATTTGTGAATATCTTGAGAGAGAGAATCTTAAGCCAGCTCCATGAGTGTCATGGAGCCCCACATAGGGCTCAATCTCAGGACCCTGAGATCATGACCTGAGCCAAAACCAAGAGTTGATCCCTTTAACCATCTGAGCCACCCAGGCGCCCCTACTATTTATACTTTTGATACTTCGTACATTTAGAAATAAATTAAAGAATATGCGTAAGTTAATATAGAATTTGATTACTAGACATGTTTTCTTTGGAACTGCTGGGTGCAAATATAATGCTTTTCAGTTTATTATCAGTTATCTTTGCTTTTGTGGTAATTAATTATTCCTACCACTAACACTTTTTATTACCATGTGTCTTTTCTCCTGATTATGAATGACATGTTCTTGCTTTTAAAGTAGAACAAGTGAGGGCCCCCTGGATGGCTCCCGCTCAGGTCATGATCTCAGTCAGAGTCATGAGATTGAGCCCCATGTCCCGCTCCGCACTCAGCTAGGAGTCTGCTTGAGATTCTCTCTCTCCTTCTCCCTCTGCCCCTCCCCCTCACTCTCGCACGTGCTCTCTCTCTCTCTCAAATAAATAAAATCTTTAAAAAAGTAGAACAAGTGAGTTCGTTGTTTTTTTCATTCTTGTTGCTCAGGAGAAGAAACTGAAAGTCGAACAATAGTAGGCTCACACAGATAGTTCTGTGCCGAGCATTTAATATCTGACGCTCAGATGAGTGACAGCACTCTTCATTTTGTGTGTGGAGAGCTTACACTGTATGTTTTTTCATGTGAATAAAAGTTTAAATGTTTATCACTTACATTGAAGGTGATTTTTTTTTTATTTTAAAGATTTTATTTATTTATTTGACAGAGAGACAGCCAGCCAGATAGGGAACACACACAGGGGGAGTGGGATAGGAAGAAGCAGGCTCCCAGCAGAGGAGCCTGATGTGGGGCTCAATCCCATAACGCCAGGATCACGCCCTGAGCCGAAGGCAGATGCTTAACGACTGTGCTACCCAGGTGCCCCTGAAGGTGATATTTTTATACCAACAATGAGTTGAGAGCAAAGGACTGAGGCCTGGAAAGATGTTTGAAGCTGAATGCAGAAATGCAGTTGAGTGTAGAGGCTTGTCTCCCTCGTTGTACCAGGTCAAGTCTCGTTAAGCTACCACTAGTCTATGGACCCTGACTTCGGTGTCAGCTCTCTTGATCACATAGTCTTCTCATTCAGTTTTTAAGTTGGGCTTACCATTGAGGGACAGTTTTCTGTTGAAAGAAACACATTCTTTTGCCTAGAATCAAGGACGTTTTACCTGATGACACTTGCTGTTGGTTCCTCATACAGCAAGAGGCATATCAGTTACGGTCGTCATGTTCCTCCTTGCCTCCGTCTTGAGAATGAAGCCATCTTGGCTTTCTACCCCATTGGCAGAGTAGATAACAGCTATGGGTGTTTTGTTTCAAAGACTGTAAAAGTCTATTACTACATAAAATGTGTTTCTGATACTCATTGATACATGTTAGTTTCCTTTAGCTTTTAAGATTATAACAACATGCTATGTCTTCCTGGAAAAGTTTGAAACCTTTATTTACCTAGTTATTTACTTGTCTAGTTATCTATTTATATATGTATGTATTTATTTATTCATCTATTTATTTGGAGTAAGTTTCTAATTTTTTCCAGGGGATGACTTTTGAGGGGCAGCAGTGGGACTTAGCATAAAGCATGGAACTCCAAAATGGGGATATGAAAATAGTGCTAAAAATGCCCTGTAATTTCCCTACAGGCCCTCATTTTAGTAATTTTATACTGCAGTTAGTTAGATGCCTACCACCAATATTTACTAAAGTTAGAGCTGGAGATAGGGTTCCTTTCTTGAATATTGAATACTTACCTCCCCAATAAAACTACTTTTTGTAACAGATATTTCTAAAGTAATATAGGGGTTTCAGAGAATACTTTCTCTTGTAACTGTACTTGGTGTCTGTTTGTGCCCTTACTGATTATATATTACAGTACTTGTGAGAAAAAGTAATTTGCAGCTTTACTGCCTTAAGGACGCCCCACTATTAAATATATACTTACACACACTAGCCACTTTTCTGTAAATCTGTGATTGTTTCAGAAGTTTATGTACATATATATGTGTATGTGTGTATGTATGCATAATACATGTAATTATATATATAAAAATTTGAGACAATCACTAATTTACAGAAAAGTAGTAAGTATTGTACAGAAAACTTCCTTGTACCACTTGATAGTTGGATACCTGATGTCTCATCATCTCTGAATACTTTAGTGTCTGTGTCCTATAAATAAAGACACAATGCAGTCATCAAAATTGGGAAATTAACATTGATAAATTAATACCGTTTAATTCAGATGTCACCAGTTGTCACAATATTGTCTAGTTTAGAATTATCTGTTGCACTTACTTGTCATGCTTCTTCAGTCTTTCTCCTTCAATATGGAATAGATCCTCAGTCTTCCTTTCACACACTGAGCTTCTTGTGGATTACAGGACAGTTATTTTGCAGGAAATCCCCTCAGTTTAGGTGTGTTTGGGATTTACTCAAGATTAGATTTGAGCTCTGTGTCTTTGGCTGGGGGGTAGCTTGCCTTGTTACTAATGATGTTCACCTTGTGGTATTTTCCAAGCTTCTCGATGATAAACTACTCATTTTCCTTTTGTAATTAAGTATTTTGTGGGGAGGCACTTTAAAGCAATGTATATGATGTATTTATTGCTGTGTAATTAATTACCCCAATACTTTGAGGCTTGAAAGAACAAATATTCACACAGTTTCTGAGGGTTAGGAATCTAGGAACGGCTTAGGTAGATGGCTCTAGCTCTAGATCTCTTACGAAGTTACAGTCAAGATTTCAGCCAGGGTTTTAGTCAGTGGGACAAGTGGGACATGAGGGTCTTGACTAGGGCTGGAGAATCTGTTCCCTAAAAGGCTGGCTTACTTGGCTGCTGGCTGGAGGTCACAGTTCCTTGTGGCGATTAGCAGGAGGCCTCGTTTCTAGCCATGTGGACCTGTCCATAGGGCAGCTTGAATGTTTCCACAGTATTCAGAGGTGATCTGAGAGAAGGCTAAAGCCAATGTGTCTTACAACCCAACCTACAAAGTTGCACACTATCCTTATTCTGTTCATTACATGTAAGCCATTAATCTAGCCCACAGCTAAGGGGGGGAGAATTAGGCTCCATGTTTTAAAGGAAGTGTCAGAGAATTTGTAGTAATATTTTAAAACATCGTACTGTGTACATTTATGTGGACTGTTGGTTTCCTTTTTTATGCAACAGGTTATTAAAGTCCATTATTCTCATTTGATGTTTCAGTTGTCCCCAGTTTGGCCAATGAGAGTTGTCTCACTTCAAGTTGGCTTCTGTTTTTTTTTTTTTTTTTTTTGACATATTCTTGTCATTCTTTAAATACTTCCTTGCCTCCTTGTATAAGATGTTCCAGGCTTATCTTTTCTTTTTTAATTAAAAAAATTGATATATAATTCACATACCACAATGTTCACTCTTTCAAAATATACAGTTCAGTGGTTTTTACTATATTCACAAAGTTGTGGATCACTACTCTCTAGTTCTAAAACATTTAATGACTTCAAAAAGTAACCCTATTCCTAGTGGCAGTTATTCCCCATTTCCTCTTTCCTCCCCAGCCCCTGGGAATCACTTATCTACTTTCTGCCTCTATAGATTTGCCTATTCTGGCCATACCATATAAATAGAATCATAAAATATGTGACTATTTGTGTCTACTTTCTTTCACTTAGCATATCATTTTCATGGTTTATACATGCGGTAGCATGAATCATTACTTCATTTTACGATGTTCCATTGTGTGGATATACCACATTTTGTTTATCCATTAATTCACTGAAGGACATTCAGATAGTTTTTAGTTTTTAGCTAGTATGTGTAATGCTACTATGAAAATTTGTATATAAGCCTTCGTATGGACATATGTTTTCAGTTCTCTTGGGTTCCAAGATTATCTTATATTTTTCCTTTCCTAGCTCTGGAATCAGCCATTTCTCCAAAAAGCCTTGACTTTTTTTTTTAGTGGAGAATAGGATTCAGAAGCCAAGATCTGGGTACTAGTTGTGCTCATTGCTATTGGGATATCATTGATTTTAGGCCTTCTCTGTGGACAGAGCTAGGGAATATATACATGTTTGTAAAGGGATGCATGCATACATACTCGTATACAATATATATACATTTTTGCATATATATTTATTTCTATATCCATATAAAAAACTATAAAGTTATACCACTACCCCCAATTCCAGTCCTACAAGACAGGGTTCATTTTAGTTTTCTCCCTTGCTATATTTGTATTTCTTTTCCCTTTCTGAGAAACTACCTCCCATTATCCTTAATTAATTAATTAATTTGATCAGTTCCTGTTAATAACCAGTCTTCATCTCTGCTTAAACCCTTTCCTCTGTGCAGATGACTTTCTTACTCCTTTTGGGCTTTGACACTCCATACCCAGCTGTCCTTCATGGATACCTTCATTAACCTTCTCAGGCTCCACTCCATGCTAGATTGACCCCCATGTGGTTACTCTCCTACCCCATTTAGGTTTCTATATTGTACATTAGGCCCTCTCTCCATATGGATGCCATCCTCACCTTGCTTGTGCTCTGGTTCCCAATGCTAGACTAACCCCCACAGGAACGCCCTCCTTACCCTACTGTGCTCCTACACCTCTTTCCAGGCCATCTCCATGCGAACACCCTACCTCCCCTGCTCTTCTGTCGCACCACAGACAGCTTCAACACACGCTGGTTCTGACACTCCACACCAGGCTGCCCCTCCAGGCCTCTCATACTTCTTGGCCTCTGTCACCCCAAACCAGATCACCTCTACACATGTACATTTCTTCACCACATTTGGGTTCCAGCAGCCCCCCAGGAAGGCAGCTCCTCCACGTGGATGTCTCACACAGGCCCTCCCACCCCTCTCTGAGCCAACATGTCTTCTTTCCCTTCTGGCAGAGATGCCTACCATGCACCGTGTTCTGCTTTAGGATTGACTTGTTTAGGAAGGAAAGAGGAGGAAGAGCTCCTTGGGCTTATCCTTGAACTGTTTGGGTTTTTTTTTTTCTTGCACTTCCTTCACATTTGTTTTCTTGCTTTTGAATAGTTAAAATTAACTTTCCCTAATTTCCATTTGACAAATCTGTTTTATATTTTTGTACTTAAGTGTCCCTTCCTTCCTTCCTTCCTTCCTTCCTTCCTTCCTTCCTTCCTTCCTTCCTTCCTTCTTTCCTTTCTCTTTCTTGTGTGTGTATATGTTTTCAACTAGATAGATTGGTTATGATTTTTTAAGAAGATATTCTCTAATCTAGGAATAATCGTTACCCTAACAGAAGGAAATTACTAAATAAGTATGTTACCAAATGTTTGAGGCTAAGTAATGTACCAGACTTGTGTCCTGATAGGCTTCCACCTAATTCCAGGGCTACTATAAAAATATGGAGCATTTCTGTAAGGGAAGGCTCTGCCAAGAATCATTCTGTTGTTTGGCATTATATCTCCCCCTTGTGATTTGTTTTCGTCATTTTTTAATATTGAAAGCATTAGCTTTTATTTGTTATTTTTTTAAAGATTTTATTTATTTGAAAGAGAGCATGAGCAGGGGAAGGGGCAGTGAGAGAGGGAGAAGCAGATTCCCCACTGAGCAGGGAGCCCGATGTGGGGCTTGATCCCAGGACCCTGAGATCATGACCTGAGCCAAAGTCAGACACTTAACTGATTGAGCCACCCAGGTGCCCTGAAAGCATTAGCTTTTAAATTAAGTACATCCAGTAAACATCCTCTGGAAAATTAATTTTTCTTGTTTTCTTCAAAATATTTAGAATAGAAATTCAAATGTAAGAAAGCAATATTGATGAAATAGGTCTACCATATGGTAAATTTTAATAATTATTTTATGGTTTTATTATATGTTAGCCATTTTTTATGTGTCAGTATATTGCATTTAATTTTCTGGAAATTGGAATGAGTCAAATTGGTATGTTTTTATGTGGATAAAAGGGACTTATGCATCACCATGTTCTAAATGAATTTGTATGTCACAATGAGATACAAATAGCTGGAAGGCTTTATATCAGTATGAAGTTTTTAGAATAATTAAAAACTTAAAAAAACAGAGTTGGATAAATAACAGTTCTACTGTATAAATACCTTTCAGGTGTTTCTGCCCAGTTTTCCTTCATAGTCAGATGCTTTGGGAGCTGGTCCTGTTGGGGGAGCCCCTCGTGGTCATGGCACCATCACCATCAGAGTCCTCAGAGACTGTACTGGCACTTGTTAAGTGAGTATATTTGGTTCCTGATGGTGATAGTTGCCCTGTTTTTCCATCTGATATGTTTGTGCACACATTGCATTGATCCACACAACCCCCTTCCTTGTAAGAAGGCTGTGCTCATTATAGTACTGTTTCATGGATGAGAAAATTAATTCAGGCTCCATGCAGGCTGGAACCGTGTTTTGGTTTTTCTGAGCAACAAATATTCATTCACTTAAACAAAGTTGGCATCTGACAAATATTAGTTGCATGAGTGGTCAGTGTCTCATAAAAGACATACAACTAGGAAATTAGAGTGCTAGAACTTCACCCCATCTTCTGCCCCAAGTCCAGTGTTCTTTCAATACACCATTCCACATTATTATGCATTTCCACTTGTTTTTCTGGTTTCCTAAAATGAGTTTGTTGTTTACTGAAAATAAATAAATAAATTATCCCATTGTGGGTATACTGTGTGTATTGATGTTTTATAGTTATTGAGTAGGGCCTTTGATTTTTTGTATCCTTTGTTTTAAATGTTCTTCTTGCTCCGCAGCTGTATTTCTCCATTAAAGTACTTCAGTGACTTCCGACCTTATTTCACTATTCATGACAGTGAATTCAAAGAATATACTACTCGTACTCAAGCCCCGTGAGTAAACAAAATAACTTTTATTGACCAAGTATTATCTGTATAACCAAATTATGCAAAATTAAACCTTGAACTTACTGGTATCTTGATTTTATAAAGGAAGGTTTGAGGAGCTGCTTGTAATACTTCTGCATTTCAATTGTCAATCTGATTTTTTTTAATGATTTTATTTATCAATGGAAGCTGTATTGTCATTAATAGCCATCCGACTATACTTTGAGTTCTGTTTTCTTGCCTTACTTCAGGGCCTCTTATAGCATCAGTTATCTCTTGTTGCTCTGTAACTTTTCCTTCTTCCTCTTCATTGAATTGTCATGGAAACATGAAATTTCTTCCCAATATGTCAAAGGGGAAAAAATTATCTTACCCTTTCCCTTTTAGCTCCTGCTGTATTGCTCACCTTTTTTTCAGAGCTAAAATTCTAGGATAACAACAACAACAACAACAAATCTCCATTTACTGTCTCTACTTCTTGGTTTTCTGGTTGCTTCCCAGTCCGTTGCAGCTTGATTTCTCCATTTCCAATGAAGTCATTTTTGGCCAGAGTCATCAAGACCCTCTCATTGCCTGACCCCATAGGCGCATTATTGCCCTGTTTTCCCTGCCTTCCTTTCTTACAGCATTTAAGCTATTGAGCTTGAAAGCATTTTTTAAAAGATTTTATTTATTTATTTTTGAGAGAGAGAGAAAACCCATCAGTGGCAGGAGGGGCAACAGGAGAAGCACAATCCCCGTTGAGCAGGGAGCCTGATGCGGGACTCAATTCCAGAAAGGGGGATCATGACCTGAGCTGAAGGCAGACACTTGACTGACTGAGCCACCGGGTGCCTGAGCTTGAAAGCATTTTAATCCTTGATGCCACTCTCATCTGGCTGTCTGGTGATGCATCTCAGTCTCTGGTGCAGAGAGGCCTGTCTGTGCCAGCACCTTAAATGTTGGTGTTCTTCAGTCCTGTGTTCTGGGATCTGATTTCAGACTGATAATTCTTTCTGAACAATCTTATCTGTACCCACAGCCTCTGTTAAGACCCATTTACTGATGACTGAAATTTATCTGCCTAGCCCAGATCTTTGCAAGATGCAGACCTATATGTCCAGGGTTTTGTTGTTGGTTTTTACTGCTTTACCACCTGGACATCTTAATGGCACCTGAAACTAAATGTATACAAACTGAATTCTTTCTGTTTCCTTGTTTTCTTCCCTTAACCCATGCTTCTTTTCATGAATGGTACTACTTTTTACTTAGTTATCAAAAATCTAAATTGTCATAAATTTCTCCTTCTTAACATGTCCCACATCAGGTTTTCCCAAATTCTGTCAAGTCAACACCATAAAATCTCTCTCATAATGACATTTGTTATCTGCTTTCCAAAAGTCTCTTCCCAGTCTTACTGTCTCCAGTCTTTGTCATATCTGTTATTGCTTTTTCCCAAACCCCTTCCGCTCTTTGTAGGGCATCTTCCAAATTCCCCCTAGAGTGATCTTCCTACATTCTCATTCATGTGGCATCCTTCCACTTGGTTCTCTAGTACCTTCCATTTGCCTACAAGGTTTTTAAACTTCTTAGCATATTAACTTGGCACTTAATAATCTGGCCAGCATCTGCCCATCTATTTTCATTTCTGACTCTTCATCCCTCTTGCTTTTTGCTGTAGGAATGCTGAGCTCTTTGTAGTTCTTCAGGCACTTCACAATCTCACTTCTTTGCTTTGCTCGTACTATTTGTTCTCCTGCATCACCTTTACCTCCCTTATCCGCTTGCCAAAGGACTTCTATTCATCTTTCATATCTTTGTGCAAATGTCATCTCTTTGGTGAAGCTGTCTTTGTTTTTTTCTTTGCTTTTAGAGTTTATTTATTTATTTTAGGGAGAGAGAGAGTATGTGTGCACATGCAAGTTGAGGAGGGGCAGAGGGAGAGGGTAATCTTCAAGCAGACTCCCTGCTGAGTGCAGAGCCCTACATGGGGCTTAGTCTCGACCCCAAGATCATGACCTGAGCTGAAATGAAGAGTCAGATACTTAACCGACTGAGCCACCTAGGCACCCCTGGTGAAGCTTTCTTTAAATCCCTTGGTAGACATAGTTTCTCCTTTGTAATTATCGTATGTTTTATGTCACCTTCTCTGTTTCCTAATTTTGGCATTGTAATCGGGTATGTATGCCTTTCTTTCTGTATACTTTTGAAAAGACCGTTCTTTTCATCTTTACATGCCTAGTGCTAAACGTGGTGCCTGGCATATAGTTGATACATTAACACATTGAGTGAAGGGAAAGATAATCTATTGTTCAGTCTAAAGAAATTATAAACTGTTCTTCACTGGAACATTTGTCTTTTCCTCACTTTGTTTCTGTTTTGTTTTTATGTAGGCCTTCAGTCATATTAGGAGTAACCAACCCTTTTTTTGCGAAAACACTCCAGCACTGGCCACACATTATTCGAATAGGAGACCTTAAACCTGCAGGTAAAGTATAAATTCATTGTTCTGTTTTTAGTATGTGAGTTGGCTGAGAAGGTTCATTTCTTCCCCTTTGTTTTCATCTCTTGATTACTTTTTAATTATGTTGATGGTAACCTTTTTGGAGGCAATCTGAATAAGGGCTTTTGGAGAAGAGCCTAACTTCCCACTAAAATATACAGATTCTTATATGTGTAACCCATCATGTCCTTCTATCAAAAAATGCACTTCTAGTGTTGTAAACACAGAATGAATTATAACACAATGAAACCTCAAAATTTTGAGCAACTTTTTGTATATGGATAAGCCCGATTAAACAGGGATGTCCAACACTGCTTGAATAAAACCTTGTAGAAGTTGGAATTACTCAGTTTGGCACAAAATTCTCTGCTAGGTCTCAAAACAAGTATTGTACATTTCTGTGGCAGTGGTATTGATTAAGGAAGTGGTCAAAGGTTAGGCTTTCCTTGAGGAAAAGATAAATAGTATTTTTCTCATAGTAACTATTTAATAAATGTTTTTAAATTAGTAGATTAATTCAGAGGTTGGAAGTTTTGTTAACTTAGATGACGATTTAATGGTATCTCTGACATTCCTCACTGCACGTTCCTGAATTTTCTACTGAAATAGTAAGACTTGAGATGCTGAAAATATTTTTAAATAACTTTGTGATGTGTTACTTTTAAAGACTTCTTTTGGTATACACAGGTATATTTCAAATATTATTTAATAATTTATGAGATACCCTTCCTGGTATATACATAAATCTAGATAGATATGTTAGACTCAAGCAATAACAATTTTTTTTAAAGATTTTATTTATTTATTTATTTATTTGAGAAAGAGAGCGAGAGAGAGAGAGAGCATGGGCAGGGTGAGGGGCAGAGGGAGACAGGGAGTCCAATGTGGGTCTTGATCCCAGGACTCCAGAGCCAAAGGCTGACGTTCAACCAACTGAGCCACCCAGGCACCCCAAGCAATAACAGTTTAAATCAAATTATTTACAAACATTAGACTCAATCTTATACCAAAATCCTTAGAAGCCTTAAGAAATAGAGGAAAGAGCAAATAGCTTCACCTTGGCTGTCATGTCTCTGTGTTCTTAGGCAGAACAGCCTCTTTAAGCCTCAAATTCTTTGTCTGCTGAGAGATTAAACGGTTCCTGACTCATGGCATTCTGTAAGTGTCATAGTCACCTGCCATTTCACTGTGTCCTCTCTGATTTAATGATAATTTAGAACACAGCAGTCACCAGAGTCTTAGCTATGAGAAGATAAGAAACAGTTTTTAAAATCTTAATTTAATATTGACATTTATTGTCATGGTTTTGTCCTATTAATCTAGACTATTTGATTAATTGTAATGTAGTTGACTACTGTTTATTATCTTTTTCCAATGAAAAAGGCCTTTGTTGCGGCTTTAAGTAGAGGAACTTTTGCATGAAATCATTGGTAAAGTAGTATGTTTATAAGAAAGTGCCAAACTGTTTTCAAAAGTGGCCCACCATTTTTACATTAAAAAAATTTTTTTTGAACTTTATTTATTTGTTTTTAAGTTTTTATTTAAATTTCAGTTAGTTAAGATACAGTGTACTACTAGTTTCAGGTGTACAGTAGAGTGATTCAGCACTTCTATACATCACCCAGTGCTCATCACAAGTGCACTCCCTCTTCCCCATCACCTATTTCACCACCCCCTCTCTGGTGACCATTAATTGGTTCTCTGTAGTTAAGAGTCTGTTTCTTGGTTTGCCTCTCTCTTTTTTCCTCCCCCATGCTCATTTGTTTTGTTTCTTAAATTCCACATATGAGTGAAATCACATGATATCTTTCCCTGACTGGCTTATTTCACTTAATATAATATTCTCTATACCTAGCATGGGGCTTGAACCCATACCCCGAGATCAAGAGTTGCACACTCTTCTGACTGAGCCAGCCAGGCGCCCCTCATTTTACATTCTTACCAGCAGTCTATGAGGGTTCCTGTTTCTTCACATCCCTGCCGCCAGCATTTGATACTGTCCGTGTTTTTCATTATAGCCGTTTAGTGGGTTTGAAGTAGTGGTTTTCATTTGCTTTGCCCTAGTGAATTATGATGTTGAGCATCTTTTCATCTACTTGTTAGTTGCTCATAGATCTTCTCGGATGAAATGTTGATTGAAATCTTTTGCCAATTTTTAGTTAGGTTACTTGTCTTACTATTTCGTTGTAAGAGATCTTTATGTATTTTGGATACAAGTCTGTTTTTAGATATATGATTCACAAATATTTTCTCACAGTATTTGGTTTCTTTTTTTGTTCTTAATGGTATCTTTTGAAGTGCAAAAGTGTTTTTTTCTCCCAAGTTTAACTGAGATATACTTGACAAACAGCACTGTAAGTTTAGGGTGTACAGCACAATGGACTTACATATATTGTGAAATGATAGTAAGTTTAGTTAGTATCTATCACCTCATACAGATACCAGAAAAATAACAGGAAAATAATGTTTCCTTGTGATGAGAACTTTTAGGATTTACTCTCTTAACAGTTTTCAAATACAATAGTATACAGCAGTGTTAACTATAGTCATCAGGTTGTCATCAAGTATCTGCATTATATCCCTAGTACTTAATTTATCTTATAACTAAAAGTTTGTTCCTTTTGACCACTTTCATCCATTTCCCCCGCCCTTCACCCCTCACTTCTGATATCTACAAAAATGTGCTTAATTTTGATGAAGTCTAGTTTATCAGTTTTTTTTTTTTTCTTTTACAGATTAGCCTTTTGATATTGTATCTAAGAACTCATTGCCTAACCCAGGGTCACAAAGATTTTCTCCTAAAAGTTTTATTATGTTGGCACCTACATTTAGGTCTATGAATCACTTCAGTTATTTTTTGTGGGTTAAGGGTCCAAAACAATCTTTTTTGTATGTTACTGTTCAGTTGCCTTAGCACTATTTGTTGAAGACTATCTTTTTTTCTATTGAATTTCATTGGTACCTCTGTGGAAAATCAATACTAATGCAATGTCTTGATTACTGTAGGTTTATAGTAAGTTTTGAAATCAGGAAGTGTAAGTCTTCTAATATTGTCCTTTTCCAAAATTGTTTTGGCTATTTTGGGTGTTTTGCATTTCCATATACATTTTAGGATCACTTTGTTAATTTCTGCAGCAGCTAGCTGGGATGTTGATAAGGATTGTTTTAATATGCGGTAAATTTGGGGGTTTTTTTGGTGTCTTCTAATCCAGGAACTTGAGATGTCTTCTGTTTAGGTCTTCTTTAATTTTTCTCAGCAATGCTTTGTAGTTTTCTTTTTAAAGGTGTTTGTTCTTTTATTTGAGAGAGAGTGAGAGAGTACAAGCAGGGGGAGCAGCAGAAGGAGAGGGAGCTGATTGCGGGGCTCGTTCCCAAGATCCTGGGATCAGGACCTGAGCTGAAGGCAGATGCTTAACCGACTGAGCCACCCAGGTGACCTTGTGGTTTTCAATATACAAGTCTAATTATGATGTTATTAGATACAGGTTTTTCATAGATGTCATTCATTAGATTGAGGAAGTGCCTTTCTATTTCTAGTTTTTGAGAAGGATTATCATGAATTGGTGTTGAATTTTGTTAAATGTTTTTTCTGTGTCTATGGAGATTGTCATGTGGTTTTTGTCCATTATTAATATGGCATAGTAATTGGATTTGGGATGTTAAACCTACCTTATATTCCTTGGATAAATCCCATTTGGCCATGGTATATAATCCTTTTTATATGTTGCTAGATTTGATTTGCTATTATTTTTTGTTGAGCATTTTTGCATCTGTATCCATGAAGGATGTCAGTCTGTAGTTTCTTTTCTTGTAATGTCTTGCTAGCTAATATTCTTGTACTCTGAGAAGCCTCTTCAAGCAAGTGAAGTTACCATTTAAAAGTAAGGCCTAGGACCAAGGGAGGGGAGGGGACAATTCTTGAATTGCTTTTTCAAAGTGGGGATAAGGGCAGATATTGAATATTAATTAGACCTTATTTTAAGCAGCTACTTTAGAGACAAGCTGCTGTGTTCTCTCTGATTATTTCCATCACCAGCTTATTTGGACCACTTCATCGGGTATCATTTTTTCTGCTGGAAAGTGCTCTATGGAAACATTATGCTTTATAGATTCTTAGTGGTCACTGAGGAGTGAATGCTAGAGGTTGTTAGTGTCTTCAGTTTGGTCTTTGTTCAGTTAATGGAGAAAATATGTTGTGAACAAAGGCACCAGGGGTGATTTGATGATTTGGGGCAAGACTTTAGTGTCTGACTGTTTCTGGGACTGGCAGGTCTTATGTGAGCACAATTCTTAACAGAAGTGCAAAATTTCATTAAGTTTAGTGTGTTTATGATACTTTTCCCCACTTATCTTAAAAGTTGTTTTTACTGTGGTAAAATGTACATAACCTGAAATTTACCATTTTAACTAGTTTTAAGTACCTAATTCACTTAAAAATAATACAGTGGCATTAAGTATATTCATAATGTGCAACCGTCCCTACTGTCCATTTCCAGAACTTCTTCATAATCCCAAACAGAAGGATTTGGATTTAGTTCATCCAGGGGGTGGTGGGTGGAGAGATGGGGTAACTGGGTGATGGGCGTTAAGGAGGGCACTTGATGTAGTGAGTACTGGGTGTTATATGCAATTGACGAATCACTAAATTCTACCACTGGAAATAATAATACACTATATGTTAATTAAATAGAATTTTAAATGAAAAGTTAAAAAAAATAACATAGTGGCATTGACTATATTCATAAGGTGCAACCATCATCACTATGCAGTTCTGGAACTTCTTCGTCATCCCAAACAGAAGAATTTGGAATTAGTTCACCCAAATCCAAAACCCATTAAACAATAGCTCCCCAATTATTGCACCCCCCCAGTCCCTGGTAACTTCTGTTCTAATTTCTGTTTCTATAAAGTTGACTCTTCTACATATTTCATGTAAGTGGAATCATGTAATATTTGCCCTTTGGTGTCTGGCGTATCTCACTGTTTTCAAGGTTCATTTATGTTGTATCATGCAAAAGAAGTTCATTCCTTTTTTAAAAAAAAATATAGTGGGGCGCCTGTGTGGCTCAGTCGGTTGAGCATCTGCCTTCGGCTCAGGGCATGATCCTAGGGTCCTGGCATCAAGTCCTACATCAGGCTCCCTGCTTGGTGGGGAGTCTGCTTCTCTCTCTGCCTGCTGCTCCCCACTGCATGTGCTCTGTCTCTGACAATTAAATAAAATAAAATCTTTTTAAAAAATTGCGGTAAAACGCACATAACATGAAATTTACCATCTTAGCCATTTTTTAAATGTACAGTTCAGTGGCATTAAGTGCATTCACATTGTTGCACTATAATCACCACCATCCACTCGGTGCTCTTTTCATCTTGCAAAATTGAAACTCTTTACCCGTTAAACAATAACTTCCCATCCACTTCTTTCTCCACTCACCCCGCCCCAGCCCTTAGCAACTATCTACTACCTGTCAATATGAATTTGACTACTCAGGTATTTCATATAAGTGGAATTCTACTTTACTTGTCCTTTTGTGACTGGCTTATTTTGCTTAGCATAATGTCCTCAAGGCTCATTCATGTTGTAACATGTCAGAATTTCCTTCCTTTTTAAGACTTAATAATATGCCGTTGTATGCATGTACCACATTTTATTTATCCATTTATTTGTCAGTGGACACTTGGGTTGTTTCCACCTTTGAGCTATTGCAAATAATAGTTCTGTGAACATGGGTATACAGGTACCTCTTTGAGTCCCTGCTTTCACTTCTTTTGAAGGGGATTGCTGGACCATGTAGCCATTTGTGTTTAATTTTTTGAGGAACTGCCATACTGTTTTTATTTTCCATTCCCACCAACAGTGCACGAGGGTATCAATTTCTCCACATCCTTGCCAACACTTATTTTTTAGTGTTTTTTTGATGGTAGCCCTTCTAATGGGTGTGACGTGGTATCTTATTGTGATTTGGATTTGCATTTCCCTAATGATTAGTAATGTTGAGCTTCTTTCCTTGTGTTTATTGGCCATCTGAATAACTTCTTTGGAGAATTATCTTTCCAAGTCCTTTACCTGTCTTTTAATCAGGTTGTTTTGTTATTGTTGAGATGTAAGAGTTCTTTATGTATTCTGGATTCCAATCCCTTATCAGATAAATGCTTTATAAATATTTCCTCCCATTCCATGAGTTGTCTTGTTATTCTCTCATTGATAGTGTCTTTCCATGCACAAAAGTTTTAAGTTTTGATAAAGTCCAGTTTATCTGTATTTTCTTTTATTGCCTCTGCTTTTGGCTTCATATTCATGAAAATCCATTTATCTTTTAATTTATGAGTGTTGGGTATATATCTTGGGGCATTTTTCTGCCCACTGATCTCAAGGCCAGGACCACTGCATATGCTGCACAAGTTATGAAACACAACATCCCTTCTTAGGATTCTGTTTTTGAAAATTCAGGACTGTCTGAGAGAGTCAGTAAAACTGCAGAAACAGTATCTTCTGCAGGACCAGCAGGGAAGGCACAGCAAAATAGATTCATAACTTTACCAGAAACATACATTTAATTTGAACCCAGGAGGGATCATTCCTCCTGATATAAAAGGATTATTTCTTCTGGATTGTACCTAGTTTTAGTTAACCCAAATTCTATTAAATGGAGAAATGTAATGTTAAGATGATGGTACTTAACCATATTCCTCAAAGCGAAACTAATTCTATTAGTGTATATTGGATCAAATTATTAACTGATACTTTCTGACTAGAAATTGGGTTTGGTGATTTCACCAAAATATTTGGCCTAATGTGGAAGATTCTAATGTCCATATACAGAGGTGCAGTAGTGATGAATATTAATTTAGTAATGTTAAATCCCTCTCTAACGTGCATTGTACATAACAGACATTGAATAAGTATTTTTTTAAAGATTTTATTTATTTTTTTGAGGGGGTTGGAGAGAGCACAAGCAGGGGGAGCAGCAGAGGAAGAGCAGCAGAGGGAAAGGGAGATGCAGCTTCCCCGCTAAGCAGGGAGTCTGTCCTGGGGCTCGATCCCAGGACCCTGGGACCATGACCTGAACTGTAGGCAGATGTTCAACCCAACTGAGCCACCCGGGCTCTCCTGAATAAGTATTTTTAATTAAAATAAATATCTGTAATGATGGGACTTGGGTTCATTGCAGACACTTGTTTTTTTTTTTTTAAAGCCATCTGACAAATATTCATTAAAATTTTTTTCTTGTAATAGGCAATGTATCTTCATGATTATTTTCTTTATATCTATTCATACTACAGTGTAAGAATGATGATGACTAGGGTTAGAGATCAGTATGCATCTTACACCTGATGAGGTCCAGTAAATCAGAGGGGAATTGTGTGAGTGAAAATAGCTGCATGGGTTTATTTTTGTCCTTTCCGTTTTTAAAAAGACAGACATGGTTGCAGCGTATCTTCATTATTACCCAGAACTTATTGAATATAAAGAATATGTGAAACCTACTGCCGAACTCTTCTCCCTTCTGATACTTGGTTCTTTTTTGCACAGTGAATTTCAGAAAACAATGTGTTAATAAACAGTATTGGTGGTTAGAACAGTTCCAAGTCTTTTGTGACTTGGAGCAGAAAGAAATGAAAATAAGTACAGAAATAGACTTATTCAAGCCATTGTGGTTTTACACATGCTATTTGGATTCTTGGAGTCAGAAGCAGATAATTGACTTGAATTTAGCATCTGTATAGTTAAATATGTATTAATTCTGTACTTAATAAGAGGACAAAAGTTTTACAGATCTTGTGGTGAGAAGCTACTCTGAACTCTGTAAAGCACAGCCACAAGATTCAAGATGAGAGACGTCTCCTAAGAATTAGTACATGGGAAGAGAGAATACATTGACAAAGTAAAAACTATCAGCTAATGAATCAAAAACATTCTGAGGGGCACCTGGGTGGCTCATTTGGTTAAGCGCCTCATTCTTGGTTTAGACTCAGGTCATGATCTCAGGGTTATGAGATCGAGCCCCGAGTTGGGATCTGAGCTCATCAGGGAGTCTGTTTGAGATTCTCTCCCCCTCTCTCCCTGTGTCCCTCCCCCTGCTTGAGCACGCACATGCTTTTCCTTTCTTTCTCTCTCTCTCTCTCTCATAAATAAATAAATAAATAAATAAATAAATAAATAAAATATCTTAAAAAATTCTGGAAACCTGAGTGTTTCTGGACTTTGCTCTTCTCTCAGTCTATCCCCACAGCCTCTTGGTTTTATCTCCCCCACAGAGCTCTAGTAGCTCCTGTCTCCTCTTTCCTTGCTGCACACGTCTTGCTTCAGGTTCTGTGTCTACCCAGGAGCAGTACTCCACAGTGCTTCTGTTTTATCCTCTGGGCTTTTCTCTTTCACCTCAAACTCCTTTGTGCAACCCAGCAGACCTGCTCAGGAATCCTATCCATCTGTGGCTCAGGCCTGTGGTTGTGGCTAACGCCATCACCACTGGTGTCAGTGAGTGTGTTAAATGCAGATTTGATCCTGTCAGCTCACTCCGCATCCATTAACCCCCCATGCGCATGCTTTCAGTCTCTCAGTCACTGAGATGTTGGACATCTTTATAGTTCCTCTTGATCTGACCTTTGAATACCTCTTTAGCTTTATCTCTTGCCCCTCTTAACATACCCTCCATTCCTGCCTTTGTAGTGTAGTGGATAAGGGTGATGGCTCAGGAGTTAGACCACCTTATTTCATATCCTGGTTCAAGCATGTTATCTGTGTGTCCTTGGACAAGTTGTTCTCTAGAGCTAACAACCTGTCTGAATGGGACGTTGACCAATCAGAGCAGATGATGGTAGAAAAGAGCCAGTGTTGGTACATACCAGGTCAATTTTATCCCATGCCTTAGTTCCTTCATCTGTGAGATGGACATGATAAAACCTACTTCGTTGTGAAGATTCAATGCGATTATTCATGCAGTATTCTTAGACCAGGACTGGCACAGATAAGGATTGAGTAAATGGTGGCTGTTACTCTCCTTACCATTATGTATGACTCCTTAGGCAACATGCTCTTCATGCTTCTGGACTTAACTCTGCCTAAAAGGTCTTTTTTTCCTGGATAACTTTTTATTTCTCTGATAAGACTGCTGACAGATCACTTCCTTTAGAAAATCTCAATAATTGTTTCACTCCTCTTTGCCCAAGACATTCTTGTGTTTCCATATAGCATCTTGTTCATAATTTTATCCCAGCACATATCCTTCTATATTGTCATGTATCTCTATTTGTCTTCCCAGGAACTAGTTGAACTAGTTGAGAACTAGGAACTACAGGAACTAGTTGTTTTATTTTTTTTTTATTGCCAGTATCTTGCATTTACTAATACTTACCGAATCAATGAAAATATTAGTTTGTGTGTACATGATAATAGTGACTTCTTTAACAAGGGTCTGTTTAAAGTTATTATTCGGGCAGTTGATAAAATTAGAGTATCATCTTTATTATTCTGCAGCTTTTCTACAAGATTGAAATTATTTCAAAGTAGAGAGTTTACAGAAATACCTGCTTTATCATAGTACATGCTCTTAAAATTTTTTAACAATATGAGATTACAAGTGAAAATGCTCTGTGTTCCTACAGTTCCACCCCCAGAGATAACTGTAGTTAGCAGTTAGATGTATAGAGCAATGGAAACAAAAATGTGTTGTCAGTTGAGAGCCTTGAATTAGATAATCTCTAGATTGTCTTTTAGTTCTTAGGTCCTCTTACTCTTAGGCAGAGAGAGGGAGGACAGAGAGGGAGGACAGAGAAAGGAAAAGGAAAACTCTGTTTAGTGTGCTTATGACACTTTTAAGTGCTTATCTTGAGGCATATTTCTGCTGATTAGAGGGTTGTTCAGATTGTAGCTTCTCTTGACCCCAAGACCAGAACCACAGCATATGCTGTGCAAATTGTCCCCAGCTGACCTGCATCTATGGCTCAGGTCTGTGGTTGTGACTCACAGTGTCACCACCTGGTGGCAGTGCAAGTGTTTCTACAGTGCAGAAACAGAATTTTTGGGAGGTGTCAGAAAAAAACGTTTGAACACTATAGGAGTTGCTTGCAATTCCATTTACTCTTCAAGGGTATTTTATTAGTATTTGGCACATAGGTTTTCAATTTCATGTATTTGGCACAAGGATTTTAAATTACAAGTTAAGTGACAAAAGGAAAAGTTTTGAGTAACGATAGATAGTAATGAAAGATCAAATATCCATTTTATATAGTTTACACACATTTTTTCTGTAATGCTATAATAATCCAGCATTTATCCAGTTTTTAGAGTACCAGGAATAAACTCTTGAATATTGTTTGATGTTAAGAAAAACACTTTAGGGGCACCTGGGTGGCTCAGTTGGCTAAGTGTCTGACTTTTGATTTGCGCTCAGGTCATGAGATCGAGCCCTGCATTGGGCTTCTGCGCGGGATATGAAGCCTGCTTGAGATTCTCTCTCTCCTTCTACCCCTTCCCCCGTGCACACTTGCTCTCACTCTCTCTCTTTCTCTCTCTCTAGTAAATAAATAAAATTTTTAAAAAAGAATACTTTAGCTACAAGATCCCAGACTAAGTAATATTAACAGTGGATTATCAATCTTATAAAATTCCAGTTTTGTAATATGTAAAACTCAAATAATTTTAAGAGTCTTTATGATATTTCCTTTAGGTGAAATTCCTAAGCAGGTTAAAGTGAAAAAATTGAAGAACTTAAAGACTCTGGATTCTAAACCTGGTATTGATTTTTATTATTATATTTTATTATTTTTATTTATTTTTAAATATACACTTATGCGGGTACTTGGGTCTTACCATTTACCGTATTTTCTTTACTTCTTAGGAGTTTATACTTCTTATAAGCCATATCTAAGTAGAGATGAAGAGATCATAAAACAATTGCAGAAGGTAATTCCTTGCTCCTCTTATTAATTTAAATTTCCTTGTGCAGGTAAGCAATATCCAGTTAGGCAGTATGTGCGTTATGTGCAATAATGTGAAATGAGGTCTTTCTTTTGAACCAAAGCTTCACAAAAATCAGAAGCCTAAGCAGCAATAATTATGCTCTTGAAATATGGGGCTGCAGCTACCAACTAGTGCCAGTCTTTCTAGAAACTTGGGAGTTAGAGTGAAAAAGTCATGGACTCTTCCATGAGGTAGTTTAGCATCCAACAGGGGTAGTTAGCATTTTTTGGAAAATGTAAATAATACTCATATAGCAAGTGTGAAGTAAAGACAGTTCATTGTAAATTGATACTTTCAAGTGTGGGATGAACACGAGATGTTTTGCTCTAAGGGTTTTCTTCACAGGATATTGCACAATAAACTTCAGGTTAAATTACTTCAAGGTGAGTTCTAGGGTTTGTTTTTTTTAAATCAAGTAAAAGTATGTATTTACATATCAGTTGAAAACTATAATTATGCATTGTTTTATATTCCCTTACACTAGAATGTAGGTTTTCATTGCTCTTTCTTCTAAGGGTGTACAACAGAAACGTCCTTCTGAGGCTCAAAGTGTTATTCTCCGACGCTATTTTTTGGAACTGACACAAAGCTTCATCATTCCATTAGTAAGTTAACATATGTATTTGTTTAACTTAATGATTTGTTGAAGGATGTATGAATGTTCTCCCCATTCACAAAAACCTTAAGTTGTGTGTTTTGCCTGCTCATGTGTTTGGTGATTAAAAATAGAGCCCTTTGCAGGAGACCTGGACTCTGTTCTAATATTAACTGTGTAACTTTGGCAAGTCACTTCCTCTCCCTGACCCTCATTGTCTTTATCTGTAAAATGTGGCTAATTCCACTTTTCCTAAATATCTTTCAGGGTTGCTGTGAATCTTAAATGAGATAATTGTGAAATATTATATAATTATTGCGTTTTTATACCTTAAAACAAGGTTAACTTGGAGCTTCTTTCTCTGATATTATTTCCCCTTTTTTTCAAAGCTACTTTTTTTAAGGATTTTATTTATTTATTTATTTATTTGAGAAAGAGAGAGAGAGAGCACGAGCCAGGGGAGAGACAGAACCTCAAGCAGACTCTGTGCTGAGCGCAGAGCCTGGTGCGGGGCTCAACCTCACGACCCTGAGATCATGACCTGAGCTGAAATCAAGAGTCAGACACTTAACCAACTGAGCCACCCAGGTGTCCTTCTGATACTATTTTCTTGAGCACAATTCGATATGATATCCATGAGACCAGTAACTCCATGATGACAGGGGCCTTATCTGTCTTGTTCATTATCTTTTCCTCAGTCTGGCATCTGGTAGCACTCAGTATTTATGGAATAAATGACTAGATAATATGGTTATTCTATGAAATTCAGTAGGATAGCATATTAAAATACTAGAAGATGCCTCACAGTTATCAGACAGTACCATATGTGGTCCTAGTCTGCAGACTGCATCAGAGAGAGATTCCATGTAGTTATTAATGTAATCTATCTATGAATATTATATGGGAGCAACCTGGAGATCTTTGCTATTACATTTTGAGGCGAAATAGTCTTTCTTGGTCTATGGATGTTAATTAATTTTGTTCCATTTAAATCTGTTTGATTTGAAATGAACTTTACTGTAGTGCTTAAGGGCATGGGCTGAAGTCAAGTAGACCTGAGTTCAGGTTCAGGCTATGTGACCTTGGGCAGCCTACTTAGCTTTTCAAAGCCTCTTTTCCAGTAATAATGGCCATATTGGATGGTTGCAAGGATTAAAAGAGATCATGCATATAAAATGTTGAGTACATTTCCTGGCACATACTCACCCTGTAGGGTTAATGACTATCACTAAAAATATGCAGTCCTTTGGATTATTTAAGATTTAGTTAAATTCTTACTGAAAAGCTGACTTCTCAATTCAGTCTAAATTTTGCTATGTCCGTTACGGAGAGTGATGCATTGCTGCTGTCCATTGAAAGAACGTATGATGAGAAACTTGTAAACCCATTTCTTTTAAGGGGGTCTGTTTATATGTTTTTGAAGACTCTCTAGGTATGCCTAACTTTGGGGCACCTGGGTGGCTCAGTTGGTTGAGTGTCTGACTCTTGGTTTTGGCTTGGGTCCTGGTCTCAGGGTTGTGGGATTGGGCCCTGCATTAGGCTCCCTGCTCAGCGCAGAGTCTGCTTGGGATTCTGTCTCTCCCTCTTCCTCTCCCCCTCCCTTCCCTTCCCTTGCATGTGCGTGTGTTCTCTCTCTCTCTCTCTCAAATAAATAAATAAATAAAATCTTAAAAAAAAAAAAGAATGCCCAACTTTGATTCATTTTTTCTTGGTTTCAGGAAAGATATGTGGCAAGCTTGATGCCTTTGCAGAAAAGTATCTCTCCATGGAAGGTATAACTATATTCAGTTAAATTCTTATTTGAGTTCTCATACTGTAATTAACTTCTGGGAGTATATCCATTTCTGATTTTTAAATCAGTATGTCCTAATTTCTAGAGTCCACCCCAACTAAGACAGTTTCTTCCAGAAGAATTTATGAAAACACTTGAGAAAACAGGACCTCAGCTGACCTCTAGAATAAAAGGCGACTGGATTGGACTTTATCGGTTGGTCTTTTTTTCTTCTTTTTCACCCATATGTAGAGCTTTATTTAAAAACAAAACAAAAAACCTGGCCTTAAACTTATATATTTTTTAAGAAATTCAAATAAATAAATAAAAATTTCATTGTTTCACATGGTTCTCCAAGCTATAGGTAGGAAAGCTATTGAGGAGAGGACGTAAGTAATAATCAAACTTTGCTTTTTTAAAATTTATTTTTATAGGCATTTTCTAAAATCTCCAAATTTTGATGGTTGGTTCAAGACCCGGAGGAAGGAAATGACCCAGAAATTGGAGGCACTCCATTTAGAAGCTCTTTGTGAAGAGGTTAGAAAACAGTGTGTTTGTGTGATGAGTAACAACTATTGAAAATAAAGATAACATTATCCTTAGAGGCTGGGAGATTATACCCATATCTACTACTTTGTAAATAGTAATACCTAACTTTTCTGAATCATGTGCTGTGTGTCAAGGACTGTGTAAGTGGTTTAGATGAATAATGTCTTTTAATCCCCACAATGATTCATTAAAGTAAGTGTGTTATAATCTGCATGATGATACCCCTAAGGATTATAAGTTAAGCGACTTGCTTCAGATGGCATCATTGCTAAGTAATGGAGCCAGCAGTGAGCTAGAGCCCTGCTTACACGGACCCAGAGGAGCTAACTGTGTACATGTCTTCCCAGCTTTGTGTTTGGTGAGCTCAGGTTGGTAGCTTGAAATTGGCTACAGTGAGAGTATTATGCCAGTTTGGCAAATGCTACAAACCAGAGACTTTTCCTGGAGAACTGGTGGTTAAATATTTACTAGTGTACCCCTGGATAGAATCAAGATTCAAATCAAGATTTCCAGTATTGTTAACAATTTTTTCCCTGTATTTTGACTGTTTATAATTTGTCACCAGACTATTTTAAATTGAGCTACTTGTGAAAATATAAAGGATAGTCTCATCTTTATTTAGCTTGAGGTGGGCTAGCCTTGAAGTGAACTTTCTAATCTTAAACTCCCAGTGACTGTGGTTGTGAGAGAAGGAATACAATGAAGGCAACCACAAATAAGCTTGTTTGTCGATGTGGAAGTTTACATCCAGTAATATATTCATGTTCACAGTTACCTTAATTTGTTAGTTAATGTCCCTTATAAATTAAAGTACTTACTACTTAGTAGGGATGGGGGTTAGTATTGTACTTGGAGGTGCAACTTTTTCATTGATCCAAAAGGGCTACCTCAGAAAGGAGTTTCTTGCATTTTGTTTTATTTCCAACTATTAGACAGTTCTAGTTAATGTCAAAAATTATCTAATTAATGTTGTTAGACTATCATGTGGTGAATGATTCTTGTACTAGAGTGCTGTATCTGAGTTACATACTCTATTCTCCTTTTCCTTCCTATCCTTCCTGCTTGGTAGCCTCGCCTGTTAAAATATAGCAGTTTGAAAAGTATTTTGAGTATTTACTGATTTGGGATTTGTTTATTCTTGTAGGACTTACTTCTCTGGACTCAGAAACACACAGAAGTAGAAACAGTAGACCTTGTACTGAAGCTAAAAAATAAGCTGGTATGTAGCCAAAACAGCAAAGATCCATGAAGGTGTTTTCCTCACATTTGAGGTGATAGTTCATGATGTATTGCAGAAATAGTTTTTTAGGGGCGCCTGGGTGGCACAGCGGTTAAGCGTCTGCCTTCAGCTCAGGGCGTGATCCCAGCATTATGGGATCGAGCCCCACATCAGGCTCCTCCACTGTGAGCCTGTTTCTTCCTCTCCCACTCCGCCTGCTTGTGTTCCCTCTCTCGCTGGCTGTCTCTATCTCTGTCGAATAAATAAATAAAATCTTAAAAAAAAATAGTTTTTTAAAATGAGAGCACTTGAGATTGGTCGGTAAATGGTAGATCTGATTGAAAATACTTGGTCACTCAAGAAGATCACAGTCACACCAGATAATTTTAAAAGTAGTTACAGGGAGTCTAATGAGCTCTACAAAAAACATTGTCACTTATATTTAATACCACATGGTACCTATAGGTATTATCTATTAATTTACATAGAAGTCTTTTATTGAGCTCATGTTCTTTGCTTTTTTACAATTCCTCTAAATTCTAATGTAAGTTTGAATTTTCCAAATCATTAGACCATTAAAATTGTTCATTTAGAGGATATAATGTATTAATACAGACTCAGAGGGTAATTTAAATGTTTCCAAATGTTCCTTCTGTAGTTGCAGGCTGATCGAGAGCATTTACCTGTGAAACCTGACACTATGGAAAAGTTACGGACACACATCGATGCAATTATCTTAGCATTGCCAGAGGACCTACAAGGCATACTGCTCAAAACGGGCATGACATGATGTTTGCCAGGATTTTCCAGCCAAAAAGGATTGTGCACCATGAAGCATACTGACATTTCAACCCAGCGCACAAAGGAGATGTTTCAGTGTGGAAAATAGCCGTGAATGCTAGCTACAGGGTGGAAAGACTATACTGACAAACAGACCTTTTTAGTGCATTATTTTTAAAAATGGTTATCTGTGGTGGTTCCACTTTAATACTGAAACACCGAAAGGCATTTCTATATTTTTAATCATGTTCTAAAGTGCTCTTATGAGAGACCTGTGGGGCCATCAGTATAAGTGATTCCAAACTGCAGTGCTGGCATTGCAGATATTTTTTTAAATTGGTGCTGCTTTGCCCAATCATGTTAAAACTCAGGGGGATATAAAAATAACATTCACACTGGCTATCTTCTTAAGAAGAAGGAAAAGACTGATCTGTCCGACTGTAGTTAGAAGTAATTAATGCTTTTGTAGTGCCTTCTGTTGTCCTACATGTTTCACAAAGCTCAGCTGCTAGTCTTGAAGCTTTTTCTTAACTCAATTATGCTGTGTAATTTTATAAGGCATTCTTCTGAGTAATCACTGCTTAAAGATACATTTCTTGCCTCCCATCATGTTTATTAGTAGTGCCCGGTGTTTTGTTTTGTTTTGTTTTATTTTGTTTCCAGTTGTCAAGTAGGTTTCATTTTGTTATATTCTATATCATTTCAAGTTTAATCTTATCAGTTTCTCCAAAGGCAAGAAAGCATCTAATATTAATTATGGGAGAGTTTATTTCTTCTAACCATTTACTAGTTGAACCTGTTTAAGTTAATTAGCTTGGATGTTTTTTAGAGACATTCTAATTGTAAAGCTCATAATCAGCTATTTTTTAAACTGAACTACTTTCATTTCAAAGGCATTCATAAACCATTTATGTTATAGTCATGTAAGTGATTATAAGATTAGTTTTCAGCATTACTTGTTTGGTAGGGTTTTTGCCCCCCCAAATTAATATTTCTCAGAACACTTTCCCTACTGTTGTTCGACGTGGGGACTTTTGCCTAAATCACTGTTATAGCTAGTTTGTTGTTGTTGTTGTTTTGTTTGTTTCTGTTTTGTTTTGTTTAAACAGTACTACCTTGCCAAAAATAGAAGATTGTGGTTTGGTAGAGTAAGGTTGTTTGGTTTGTGTTTGAATAGGAGTGTCCTCCAGAAGCCACTATTTAAAATAGCCACACATGACATAGCACATATGTAAATAGCTGTGTCTTGAATTACCCTCTCAGCAACCAAATTTAGTTGTATGTGTTTGTAAAAGAAAAGGCTTCAGAAGCTGTCTCTTGTTTTCTGCTAATGCAACTCTTAAGGGCACTCCTAACCCAGAAAGCCTCTTTGTGTTCGTACCTGTGGTCTTATACCTAAATGTGCCCTTTTCTCATGGATACAGTCTCTTGAAGCATACCTCAAAGTCATAGAGAGAATATGGCATTTGAAAGAAATCATTTGCCTTGGATCATAGGAGTTATTTTGTGAAACAACATTGTCCTTATGGAAAAGGGGCAACTACTTTTATATGCTAAAGTATTTCATATCTTTCTGGGAAACCTTATTTAGGTATAAATGGTCATCTTATTATTTTTCAAAAAGGGGTATTTTAATAATCTTACGATTTATATGCAGTTTGTGACCAGAATTTGAAAGCTGTTAGTGTCATATCAAGGATCTTTTAAATTATACCACTACAGGATGTATCATTTCAAGTTTATTTTGCACAGCTAAAGAGTAGCAAAGGATGCCAAGTAGCATAATAACAGTATCTTCATATTTACTGTATTTAACTAAAACCTGACACATGTTGAAAATCATATCATACTTAACCTGGTTTATCTATTAATTTCAAATTATGTACTTGTAAAATTAATTCAAGATTGCATTGGGAATCTGAGAAAGACTGGTAACAATTTTTTGTGTGATTTTCAGTGTTGTCCTTTTTTTTTTTTTTTTTTTTGAAGAGACATCGTTAAGCTCTAAAACCTGCCGTTTAATGTTTATCTCCACCAGCATCAGAGGGAATCACTGCTTTCAGGGTGTTATGTAATGCCTAGTGCCTTCTGTTTTCGTGAAGAAGAGGTTTTGTGAAGGCATTTATGGTCATTACTGAAAAATGAATTAAAGGCCTTGGATTTTAAAGCACTTGGATGTCTTGTGTTATTTCTCAGTAAGGTTGGAGTGCTTGATAAAATGCATAATAAATGAAACTTGTGCATTATGAGTTTCCTTTTACTTCCCATCTTATTTTTAAAAATTCAAATGAAAACCTTCTTCTGTTTACTATGAACATGTGAACAAGCAGTCAGGTGTAATAACAGATCAGTGAAGTGATTTCATATCCTTGTTGGCAGTGTATTGACTTTATGAAATGTTCTGATGAAAAAGTTTTAGCTTAATAATGTAGCTGTTGTTGGATTCTTGGATTCTCCCTTATTTACTACTACTTTTTTTTTTTTTACCTTTTTTTAAATCTCAAATTACTTTTATTTCTTTCTCTCTCTTTTTTAAAGCATATGATACTATCCTTTGGATTTTAATTTATTTGTTGATAATAAAATATATTGGCCATTACTCCTTTTCGAAGTTACTGGGTAATATCCTTAAAAGTGCACTATAAAATATTTCAGTACATTTAAAAGAGATTCTGTTAAAATCTGTCCTTTTGTTTTCATTTGCTCATAACTTCATTCATTTATTTTTATTTTTTTCAGAACAAAACAATAAGTAGTCTTTATTACATTGTTACAGTACAGTTCAATATGCTATGCAATATAATTACATATATGACTTCATCCTTACAATATTCCTATTAAAAAGCATGCACTTTTTTAAAATTTTATTTTATTTTATTTTATTTTGAGAGAGAGAGCGCACACACGAGCAGGAGTAGAGGCACAAAGGGAGAAGAAGAGAGAGAATCTTAAGCAGACTCCACATGAAAGCCTGATGTGGGGCTTAATCTCACGACCCTGAGATCATGACCTGAGCTGAAATCAAGAGTTGGATGCTTAACCAACTGAGCCACCCAGGCATCCCAGGCATGCACTTTTCTATTACTATTTCACAATAAGAAAACTGAGAACAGAGTTGCCAAAAATCTTGACTAACGTTATGTGACTGCTAAGGGTAGAGCTAGGACTTATACAATTGTCATGATATACTGCTTTGAGCTGTGTATTTTGAATTTATATTTTTCTAAGTAATTGTAAGTTTCATTTTAAAAATATGTATTCATATCAAAATAATATATGCAAGAGTTGAAGCAACAAGAAGTACAAAAAGGTCTATCATAAAAAGCAAATATAATTTCATATGCTATCTCAATACCATACTGCATACTCCAAAGATGTTTCTAACTCTTCCTATTTTAGTTCATTCTAATAATTCTGAACATATATTTATATCTTGGTTCCTTGATCTACCAATTTTAGTATTTGTTGATGATGTTTCAACTGATATTACTGGCTATCTTTTTGTTTTGTTTTGTTTTTATTTAAATTCAATTAACTCCATATATTATTGGTTCCAGCAGTTTTATAAAACACCCAGTGCTCATTATACCACATGCCCTCCTTAATGTCCATCACCCAGTTACCCCGCTCCCCCACCCCTACAGCAACCCTCAGTTTGTTTCCTATGATTGAGTCTCTTACGGTTCGTCTCCCTCTCTGATTTTGTCTTGTTTTATTTTTTCTTCTCTTCCCTATGATCCTGTTTTGTTTCTTAAATTCCATATATGAGTGAGATCATATGATAATTGTCTTTCTCTGATTGATTTATTTTACTTAGCATAATACTCTCTAGTTCCATCCACGTCATTGCAAATGGCAAGAATTTTTTTTTTGATGGCTAAGTAGTGTTCCACTGTATATATATGTACCACATCTTCTTTATCCATTCATCTGTTGATGGGCATCTGGGTTCTTTCCATAGTTTTACTATTGTGGGCATTGCTGCTATAAATATTGGGGTACGGGTGCCCCTTTGTATCACTACATTTGTATCTTTGGGATAAATACCCAGTAGTGCAATTGCTGGGTCATAGGGTGGCTCTATTTTCAACTTTTTGAGAAAACTTATTTTGAGAAAACAGTATTGTTTTCCAGAGTGGCTGCACCAACTTGCATTCCCACCAACATTGTAAAAGAGTTCCCCTTTCTCCACATCCCTGCCAACATCTGTCATTTCCTGACTTGTTAATTTTAGCCATTCTGACTGGTGTGAGGTGGTATCTTGTTGTGGTTTTGATTTGTACTTCCCTGATAGTGAGTGATGTGGAGCATTTTTTCATGTGTCTGTTGGCCATTTGAATGCCTTCTTTGGAGAAATGTCTGTTGATGGTGTTCTGCCCATTTCTTGATTGGCTTATTTTTTCTTTGGGTGTTGAGTTTGATAAGTTCTTTATAGATTTTGGATACTAGCCCTTTATCTGATTAGACATTTGCAAATATCTTCTCCCATTCTGTCAGCTGCCTTTTGGTTTTGTCAACTATTTCCTTTGCTGTGCAGTTCATTTGTTTTTATACATCTGAATTTTACTGGCTTCCTCCTTTTAGCATAACTTGGAGAAAAACTTAAATTACTAACTTCCTAATATTAGTCCTCTAAAAACAGCTGAAGAAGACAAAAAACTTTTAATTATGGATATATATTTAAATAACAAAATATGTTAATTCATTAATGACTAAATTATAAACAATTTGATATCCTTCCATATATCCAAGATATATTACTTATATGCCATCTGCAACTTTGTTGAATTGTAGTATTTATAATTATACCAATAGAAATCGGCACTTATTAATAAAATAGAGCTAGAATTTTTTTCCAACTACATTTCCCAGTTTGTTTGAAATAGATAAAGCGTGGCAGGAGAATTCTGCTATATCCTATTCTCCAGGGTTACTTCTGCACTTTTGAATACCAGCCTTTCTCTGTTACCCACTACTTGAATGCTATGCTGTGCCTTTCTTTAAATTAAGATTATTATTGTCAGGGGCGCCTGGGTGGTACAGTCAGTCAGGTGTCTGACTCTTGATCTCAGCTCAGGTCTTGCTCTAAGGATTGTGAGTTCAAGCCCCGCATTGGGTGCTGGGCATGGAGCCTACTTTAAAAAAATAATAAAAATAAAAAGATTACTGTTGTCTAATAATCATAGGTCTCATTCCGTTTTACTAGTGTCACCACTAGGCTTAGGTTCCTCTGCTTCTTTTTGTCTCCCTGTTCTCTTTGTCATCATGTCATCATTTCTGTTTAGCCAATTAGAAAGTTAAACTTCATGGATCCTTCATTTTTTTTCCTGTTCATGTTTTTCTGTACTAACCAGTATGAATACATTGTAACATAAATTACTTGCAGAATGAATGAGATACTTTCAAAAAATAGTAACTTTATATTCCAGAATTCTCATACTTGCCATTAAGTGAATAGATTTTTAGACTTCAGGAGGAAACTATTAAAATGATTGATTATGATCTAATGAAATGCGTAAATATTTTTATAGCCAGAGGCTCTGGTGGTAGAACCCAGCAATTTATGTTCTTAAAAAAAACAGCTTTATTGAAATATAATTGACACACAATTAACTGAAGACAAAACGTACAATTTGATAAATTTTAAGATTTGAATATACCCATAAGGGGCTCCTGGATGGCTCAGTCCGTTAAGTGTCTGCCTTCCACTTAGGTCATGATCCCAGAGTCCCGGGATTGAGCCGCACATCGGGCACCCTGCTCAGCGGGGAGTCTGCTTCTCCCTCTGCCCCTCACCCCGCTCATGCTCTCTCTCTCTTTCTCTGTCTCACTTGCTCTCTCTCAAATAAATAAAAATTAAATCTTTAAAAATGTTTAAAAAAATGAATACACCCATAAAGCCATCACCACAGTCAAGATAGGAACATATACATCACCCTTCAAACTTCCCTCATGTTCCTCTGCACTCCTTCCTGCCTCCCTTCTCAAACAACCACAATCTGTGTTCTGTCACCATTGATTAGTTTGTATTTTCTAGAGTTTACGTAAGTGGAATTATATAGAATGTACTTCTTTTTTTGATCTGATTTTTCTTAACTTATTAATATAGTATTTATTTGTCTTCCCTCTGCCAAACCCTGAGCCAACCGCTTTCCCCAGCCTGCCTGGTGATATATAGGAAAAAATTTACAGAGCAGATGAGACATGGGAGAAAGAACCATGAGCAGTGGAGAGGGCTCCTGAACATGGTGAAGAGGATGGAAAAGGCTACCGTCAGGTAAAAGAGCCCCATGGCCTCTGAGATGGAAAAGCCCAGAATGGCATAGGAGAAGAGCTGTTGCTTCAAAGAAAAGTTCCTGGCGTAACCAGTGATGAGGACCCCAAACACAGTCCCACGCCCAGCCCCAGAGCCAGTCATCCCACTGTGACAGCCGCAGCCCTAATGAATTTAGCTACTGTTTGAAATGGCACTTGTTTGGAGGTTAGGGCTAGGGGTAAGGGAGGCTGCCCAGCTCCTGAGGCTCTCATTGGCAGTGTCTCCGGTTGTTTGAGCACTGCTGCAAAAAGTGGCCAACTCAGCAGCTGAGAAGTGCTCCTGACTAGCGAGGGCATGGAGACAAATTTGGTACACATGTACCTTTTCAGGGAGTGAGGGGCTCCAGCAGGAGAGCTGCTCCCAGTGTAGAGAGGGGTCTAACTTCTTTCATACAGCATGATTGTTTCAAGATTCATTCATGTTGTGCGTATCAATAGTTCATTACTTTTATTGCTGAGTGGTATTCTATTACATGGCTATAACAAAAATGTCTTATCCACTCACCTGTTGATGGACATTTTCTAGTTTTTGGCTATTCCAAATAAAGCTTTTATGAACACTCATGATTTGTATAGACATATATATCCTTTCCTGTGGGGTAAATACCTAGGAATTATATGAATAGGATTGCTGGATCATATGGTAGGTGAATGTTTAACCTTTTAAGAAACTGACAAACTTTTCCAAAGTGGTTGTACTAATTTGTTTTCACCAGCTGTGTATGAGTTCCATTGTCTGCACATCCTCCCCAGCACTTTGTATGGTCAGCCTTTTTAATTTAGCCATTCTAATAGGTTTGTATTATTATCTCATTGGGATTTTAATTTGCATTTCCCTAATGACCTGTGACATTGAACATCTTATGTTTATTATTTATGTATATGGCTTTTGGGGGGGCTTGGTAAAGTGGTAAAATTTTTTGCTCATTTAAAAAATAGAGTTATTTAAGGGGTGCCTGCGTGGCTCAGTTGGTTAAGCATCTAACTGCAGCTCAGGTCATGATCTCAGGGCCCTGGGATCGAGTCCTGTGTCCAGCTCTGCACTCAGCGGGAAATTTGCTTGAGATTCTCTCTCTTTCTCTCAAATAAATAAAATCTTTTAAAAAATTGAGTTGTTTAATTGCTAATGGTTGAGTTTTGAGAGTTCTCTATATATCCTTTTTTAAAAAGATTTATTTGAGAGAGAGAGAGACCATAAGCAGGGGGAGGGGCAGAGGGAGAGAATCTTCAAGCCGACTCTCTGCTGAGTGTGGAGCCCACTGCAGAGCTTGATCTCAGGACCTGTGAGATCATGACCTGAGCTGAAACCAAGAATCGGGCATTTAACTGACTGAGTCATCCAGGTGTCCCCTTTCCATATATTCTTAATACAAGTTCTTTTTCAGGTATATGGTTTGCAAACATTTTCCCCCTAGTTTGTGACTTGTCTTCCATTTTCATAACAGCATCTTTTGAAGAAGCAGAAATTTATGAATTTCTATGCAAATTCTTCCTGGGATTTTGATTGGGATTGTAGTAAATTTATAGATAAATTGGAGGAGAAGTGATATCTTAATTATATCGCCCCCTGATCCATGAACAAAATGTATCTCTCCATTATTTATATCTTCTTTAATTTCTTTCAGCAATATTTTATGGTTTTCAGGGTACAAATATTTAACATCTTCTGTCAGATTTATCCCTAAGCCTGTCTTATGTTTGATGTTATAAATGATATCATTTTTAAAATTCGATTTTCAGTTTTTCATTCAAAAGTTTAGTTCAAAATACTAATATGTAGTTGACTTTTGTAGACTGATATTGTATCCCTCAACCTTAAAAAACTTATTTACTAGTTCTAGTAGCTTTTTTTGTAGATTCCATCGTATTTTTTAATCTAGAAGATTATACCATCTCTGAATAAAGACTGCTTACTTCTTTCCAATAGATGGCTTTTATTTATATTTCTTGCCTGATTGCACCGGCTAGAATCTCCAATACAATGTTGAATAGCATTGGTGAGAGTGGACATCTCTGTCTCCTGATCTTAAAGCATTCAGCCTTTTATAATTAAGTATGATATTAGCTGTAGGGTTTTTTTTATAGATGTCCTTATCAAGTTGATGATGTCCTCTTCTATTCCTAGTTTGCTGAGAGTTGTTGTTGTTGTTGTTTTTAAATCAGGAATGGGCTTTGGATTTTGTTAAATGCTTTTCCTGAATCTATTGAGATGATCATATGGTTTTCCTTTTTGAGTTTGTGGATATGATTGATACGTTAACATTGATTGACTTTTGAATGTTAGCCCAACTGTATTCCTAGGATTAACCCCCCTTGGTCTTGATGTGCTATGCTTTTAATACAATTTTGGATTTGACTCGCTAAAATTTTACTTAGAATTTTTGCTCCTGGGGGTGGGCAGCTGGCACTCTGCTGGGCGCCTGGCCTCACCATGTGGCCTGGGCACTCCTCAAGGGCACCCTGATCCCCCTCCCAGGGATGGTGCCCCTGAGGACGAGTCTGTCCCCCACCACACTGACCCTGGCCCCTGGCCCCCATGGCCACCTCAGCACCACCCCACCTGACAAGCTGAAGGAAGGTGACTGCCCCACACCACCCCTGCTCCGCCTAGCACTGTGAGGAAGCAGGACAAGGCAGATCTGCAGATGAAGAGCCCAGAAAAGAAGTGAAGGAAGTCAAATACTCAGGACCCTGCATACGCACATTTCATGGAGTTTGCACCATGCCTGACTCCCATGATGGATCACCTGGTTGCATCCAACACTTTTGAGGATGACTTTGGAGCCCCTAAGGTGGGGGGCGCAACCCCCCCATTCCTTGGCAGTCCGTCCCCTTTGGAGGCTTCTGTGTACAGGGGGACGTGGCAGGTGAGGTACCCCCAGGCTATGGCATTGGGGGTGAAGGTGGTCCCCAGCCTCTTCATTAGCAACCTGACTTTTCCCTCCCACCCCTATGGGCCCTGCTTTCAACATGAACTCTCCCCCCCCCCCAGGGCTCTGGCTACTCACCCCTAGGCAACATGAACTTTCTAGCCAACCCTTGAACCAACTTCTGGGTCAAAACTTCAGCCTCCCTGGTGGGCAGATGATGCCAGGCCCACTGGGGGGATTTGGCCCCATAATCTCACCCACGATGGGACAACCTCCCAGAGTGGAGTTCCCCCCACTTCTCTCCCCCAGCGCTTTGTGCAGCCAGGAGCACTTTTTGGCCATTCTCCTCCAGAGACCTTGTCAAGGGATCCCCAGCCCGCCCCCCAACACAAGTCCCTTCCCTGGTCCAGACCCTGGCTTTCCTGGCCCTGGCGGTGAGGATGGGGGAAAGCCCTTGAATCCTCCTGCCCCCAGTGCTTTTCCCCAGGAGCCTCACTCAGGCTTCCCACCTGATGCTGTCAATGGGAATCAGTCCAGTTTCCCCCTAAACAGCAGTGGGTGGGGTGCAGGAACTCCGGATGCTAACAGCCTGGCACCCCCCAGCAAGGTAGGTGGGGGCTCAGGGCCTTGGCTTCCCCCAGGCCTGGTGTACCCATGTGGTGCCTGTTGTAGTGAGGTGAACCATAACCAGCATGCCATTCTGTATGAGGCCTCCTGCCAGAAGTGGTTCCACCATTACCTCACAGGTATGACAGAGCACATATGGGCTGCTGACCACTGAGACCTCTGCCGTCTGGGCTTGTGATCTCTGCCTCAAGACCAAGGAGATCCAGTCTGTACATCCATGATGGTATGAGGCAGCTGATAGCTGCTAACGATGGGTGACACTGGCAAGGGCGATGGTTTCCAAGTCTGGTTCTTGGTCCTTGTCTCCACTGGCTTCCCGTCCCTGTGGGGCAGAAACACAGTGGCTCCTGGGTATAGAGAAAGAATTGAGGTGGGCAGGCAAAAGAGCCCGGATTGCTAACTTTTCCAGAAACTTATTCATACATGTTGAGATCTACAGAGATCCAGGAAACCAAAGCCCTGCCAATCATTGTGGTGGCTTCAGTCTCTGAAGGCCTAGGGGTATGACTGCAAGGAAAAGAGGCTAGAGGAAGATCTGGAAGGCAAGGGTCTCCTCTGTGCAGATGACGGATACCCCATCCCCCATGCTTAGCACTCTTATCTAGCCCCTTAGGCTAGCTGCAGCCTTAGTCTTTGGAGTGAAATGTTAAAGGTTTCTGGCTGGAGGAGTTGGGATCCCATCCCTGTAGTATACCTTTCACAGGCTTTAGGAGACAGCTTTAGGGAATAAATGGGGAATTTTCCCTTTTCTTACCCATCCCTTGACTCCTCCAAGACCTACCCAAGTCCTACTCCCTTAAAGAACCAAATAGCTTGAAGAAGCAGGAGAGCTCTTGGCTGGGGCAGTTTCTTGGTGATTTGGGGCTTCAAGAATATAGGTAAGAGATGCTGTCCAGACACATGTCCTTCATACCAAAGCCAGTGGCCCTTTCTCAGCCTCTCTTGGGCTTTTCTCCTAAGGACCATATTTTTGCCAAAAATTGGGATCTGTGGTCTGACAGACCAGAATATTTGAAGTTCAGAGTGTCCTGGAACCTGGACTCTGGTTGTACCACCCTCCTCCAGCTTGCCCATGTCCTGCACAGTAGCGTCAGCGCTGGTCTAGAGCTTTTGGCACCTGTATTTCTCTGCCTCCCTGGCTTGATTGCAGGAAAGCCTGAAAAGGCACAGAGCCTTTATAGCTCATCTCCTTTTACAAGGATCTCTGTACCAGCCTGTGGGTGAGGGAGGCAGTGGGACTGTCATTGCCATGGTCCTGAAATGCACTCCAGAGTTCGAATGTGTTTTGCTTCTCTTTCCCTACCTTTCTGTCTGTCTTCTTGGGCCCGGTGATCTAGCAGTAATTCTTCTCAACCAGTCCTGCACTGGGCTTTATGTATTAATATTTTATTTTTTAGGCTCTGCCTGCCAGAGATGGGCCTGGGGCCTGGTAGGAGCCTGGCACTGCTGCTCTATCTCTCTTGTACCTCATGCACACATTCCTCAGTGGGGTGGGAAAGGCAGGCACGGGTGTGGCCCTGAGAGGAGCTGGTGGTCCCTGCCCCCTTCTCTCGGGAATGCTAGCATGTGAAGAGAGGACACACGAATATACTGCAGAACTCACTGGCCCGTTCAGGTGGAGCCAGCAGCTTTTGAGGCTGTGAGAGAGAAGGGAGAGGCCTCTGGGCTTCTCTCTTCCAGTGTCCTGTCTCCCCTGTATTCCCCTCCCCCCCCACACCCCCTCCCCCTGCCCAGCTTTGTGCTGTGTATGTCGTTCTGTTGCCCCTCTTTTATCTGTTCCTATTTTTGTGATGTCTTCCCCTGGCCCCATCTCCGCCTTTTGTAAGTACCTCCTGGGGGAGGGAGTCTTCTGCTCAATCCTTCTCTCCCTCTCACTCTACTACTTCTTGGAAGAAAGTAGGGGTGGCAGAGATGTGGTGGGGGGGGTCTCTTGTATGGTTGGATTAATAAAATCCAACCTCCCACCAAAAGAATTTTTGCTTTTGTGCTGGGTATTGATGGGTATTGGTTTGTAGTTTCTTTGTAATGTCTTTGGTTTAGGTATCAGGCCTCACAGAGTGAGTTACAAGAGTAGTGTCAAGATGGTATTGTGTATTTCTTAAATGTTTGGTAATACTCACCAGTGAGCCATTATTTTCTTTGTGGAAAGGTGCTTACACTCAATTTAAAAAATAGATACAAGGTTGTTAAGTTTATCTGTTCCTTCTTGAATGAGCTTTGGTAGTTTGTGTCTTGCAAGAAATTTTCCAGTTGCTATTTTTTTTAAAGATTTTATTTATTTATTTATTTATTTGAGAGAGAGCATGAGGGAGAGAGCAGGAACAGGGGGAGCGGCAAAGGGAGAGGGAGAAACATACTCCCCACTGAGCAGGGAGCCCAATGTGGGGCTTGATCCCAGGACCCTGAGATTATGACCTGAGCCCAAGGCAGACACTTGACCAACTGAGCCACCCAAGTGCCCCAGAAATTTACCAGTTTCATCTAAACTGTTGCATTTATGGGCATAAAATTGTTCATAATATTCTTTCATTGTTGTTTCACTATCCGTAGAAACTCTAGGGATGAGAACGTTTCTCATTTCTGATACTGGAGGCTTATGAATTTCATTAATCTTCTCAAAGAATTGGATTTTGGTTATATTTTCTCTATTTTTTCTGTTTTCCGTTTCATTGATTCCTACTGTTGTCTTTCCTTTCTTCAGCTTACTTTGGTTTTAATTTCCTTTTTTTTTTTTTTTTTTTTTTTTTGGTTTCTCAAGGTAGAAGCTGACGTCATTGGTCTGAGATCTTTCTTCTTCTCTAATGTAGGTTCTTAGTGCTTACATTTCCCCCTAAGTTCTGCTTTAGTAACATTCCATAAATTATGATACATTCTATATTTATTTTCATTCAGTTCAAAATACCTCATAATTTCCTTTTTGATTTCTTAGATGGATCCATGGGTTAATCAGAAGTGTTACTTTCCAAACATTTGTAGGTTTTCCAGAAATCTTTTTATCAGTTTTTAATTTCATTTCAGTATAGTCCAAGAACATACTTGGTATGTGTTGAATCCTTTTATATTTATTAAGATTTGTTTTATGGCCCAGAATATGCTTTATCTTGGTAAATGTTCCAGGTACACTTGAGAACAATGTGTATTTTGCTGTTGTTGAATGGAGTGTTTTATAAATGTCAAGTTTGTTGACAGTGTTGTTCATGTCCTTGCTGATTTTCTGCCTACTCATTCTATCAATTATTAAGAAAGGTCTACTGAAGTCTCTTGATGATAATTATAAGTTTTGCATATACTTTGCTCTGAAATCCACTTTGTTTGATATTCATGGAACTTCAGCTTTCTTTTGACTAGTGTTAGCATGGTGTATCTTTTCCAGAGTTTTACCATTAACCTATTTGTTATCTTTATATTTTTAAATACTTGTTTTGTAGATAGCATATAGTCTGTTGCCACTTTTTTTTAAATCCAACTTGACAAATTTTGCCTTTTAATTGGTGTGCTTCTACCACTGACAATTAATGTGATTATTGATATGGTTAGATTTGAATTTATTATCTTGCTCTTTGTTTTCTATTTTTAAAATCTCCTCTTTATTCCCCTTTTCCTTTTTATCTGAGTTCTTTTGAATTAATGGAATATTTTTTATGATCTCATTTTATCTCCTTTGTGGGATTACTGGCTATAACTCTTTGTTTTATTATTTTAGTGTAGTTACTTTACGGTTTACAGTATACATTTTTAACTTACTGGTCTACCATCAAGTGATATTATGTCACTGCATGTATAAAATAAGAATGTTACAGTAATGTATTTCTGTCTCTCTGCTTCCAGCCTTTATATTCTCATTCATGAATTTTAATTTTGCATAATACATTGTTGTTATTTTTGTTTAAATAGTCAAGTATTTTATGTATGTATGTATGTATGTATGTATGTAAGCTACATGCCCGATGTGGGGCTTAAACTCATGACCTCGAGATCAAGAGTTGCATGCTCCACCAACTTAGCCAGCCAGGTGCCCCAACTAGCCAATTATCTTATAAAAATATTTAAATAGGGGTGCCTGGGTGGCTCAGTTGGTTAAGCATCTGCCTTTGGTTCAGGTCATGATCCCAGGGTTCTGGGATTGAGCCCCATGTCAGACTTCCTGCTCAGTGAGGAGTCTGCTTCTCTCTCTCCCTCTGCCCCTCCCCCTGTTTGTGTGCTCTCAAATAAATAAATAAATAAATAAATAAATAAATAAATAAAATCCTTTAAAAAATATTTAAATAGTAAGAAAAAATTCTTATACTTTTTTTTTATAGAAATGGTATTTCCCTTTTTTTTTTTTTTAAGATTTTATTTATTTATTTGACAGAGAGAGACACAGCCAGCGAGAGAGGGAACACAAGCAGGGGGAGTGGGAGAGGAAGAAGCAGGCTCCCAGTGGCGCAGGGAGCCTGATGTGGGGCTTGATCCCAGAACCCTGGGATCATGTCCTGGGCGGAAGGCAGACGCTCAACAACTGAGCCACCCAGGCACCCCCAAAATTCTTATACTCTTATACTTAACCTTTGCCAGTGTTCTTTATTCCTTTATATAGATCTATATTGTGATAAAACAATAATTTTTTTTTGCCTGAAGAACTTCCTTTAAAACATTTCTTATAGTGCAGGTTTGCTGTTGATGAATTCATTCAACTTTTGTATGTCTGAGAATATCTTTATTTTGAATTATTTTTAAAGATTTTTGGGAGAGTTTCTTTCTTTTCCTTCCTTCCTTCCTTCCTTCCTTCCTTCCTTCCTTCCTTCCTTCCTTCCTTCCTTATGTTCCTTCCTCCCTCCCTCCCTCCCTCTTTCTTTCTTTTTTCAGGGAATAAACTCAGGTTTTATTGGTTCCAAATTAAATAATGTAAGAATCGATCCCTAATTAGAGGAGGTCAAAGAGACCATTTGAGACCACTTCCCCATGAGACAAGGGAGGCACTCAGATCTAGAAATGGTAAGTGACTTCTGGGTGGTCTCACAGTCATGACAGCAGAGGCTGGACTAGAAGTCAGGTCCCCAAACTCCAAGAAGTTAGTTAATTGTGGCTTTCCTTTCTTCACTTATTTATTCATCAAGCACATATTTTGTATTTAATTCAGTGTCAACTGCCGAGCTCTGGCGCAGTTGAATTTAGGATGTTGATGATCCTCATTGGCTGGCAGCTCTCCCCCATGTGGTCACTCAGGATCCCAGGTTCCTTCAGTCTTGTGTCTCTGCCATCCCTTTGAGGTTGGAAGTCCCCTAAATCCAGATTATCAAGCAGGAAAAAACTTTTTTTTATTTAAATTCAATTAATTAACATATACTTTATTATTCATTTCAGAGGTAGAGTTTAGTGATGCATCAGTCTTATATAACACCCAGCGCTCATTACATTACGTGCCCTCCTTAATGCCCATCATCCAGTTACCCCATCCCCCCATGCCCCTCCCCTCCAGCAACCTTCAGTTTGTTTCCTATGATTAAGAGTCTCTTATGGTTTGTCTCCCTCTCTGCTTTCGTTTTTATTTTTCCCGGGTTTGTTTCTTTTAGGAACCAGAATCATGCTGTATGTATTGTCCTTTGATGTGCTTGTTGGAGATGTTCACAGCCTAGCACAGTCCTTTTATCCATTATATATTCCACAGAATTAGTGTCACTTTTTGGGTTGCTTCATTCTACTGTTATAATTAAGCCCACTTTTGTGCACAAACTTGAGCACAGGGGCTGGAATTTGAGAGAAAGAGTGTCAGTCTCTGTCCTTGTTGATCTGAAGTGAAGGCGTGTTGATTTGGCATTGAGCAGGTGGCAGGCCGTGCATGCTGATCCGGCAGGAGGGCAGGTGGACTGTGAATTTGGGACCCACAGGCTGATGGCATCATGTGTGACAGGGAGATGGCTGGTTTTGCTCCTGGTCATGAATTCCTCTAACTTTTGTTTTTCTGGGAAACTCTAGCTCTCCTTCTATTCTGAATGAAAGTCTTGCTGGATAGAATATTCTTGGCTGTAGATTTTTTCCACTCCTCTCTGGCCTGCAAAGTTTCTGCTGAAAAATCCACTGGTAGCCTTATGAGGTTTCCCTTTTATATAACTGCTTTCCTTTCTCTTGCTGCTTTTAAAATTCTCTCTTTATCATTACTTTTGGCCATCTTATTTACTTTGTGTCTTGGTGCAGAGCTCTTTGGGTTGGTTTTGTTGGGGGCTCTCTGTGCTTCCTGGATCTGGATTTCTCTTTCCTTCCCCAGATTTAGGAAGTTTTCAGCTACTATTTCTTCAAATAAATCTTCTGCCCCCTTTTCTCACTCTTCTTCTGGGATCCCTATCATGCAACTGTTATGCTTGACAGTGTCGCTGAGTTCCCTGGGTCTATTCTCATTTTGGGTATTATTTCCCCTCTCATCTGCTCAGCTTGATTACTTTCTGTAATTTGTCCTCCAGGTTGCTGATCTGTTCTTCTATTTCCTCTTGTTTGCTATTTATTCTGGGTGGTCTATTTTTATTTTCATTTAGTGAGTTGATGTTCTGTAACTGGTTCTTTTTTAGGTCTCCTATCTCTTTGTGGAGCGTCTCACCTCCATGAGATGGAGGTCCTGCACTCCCTTCTCAATTCTAGCAAATATCTTTATGAGCATTACTTTAAATTCACTATCAGACATATTACTTATCTCAATTTTGTTTAGGTCTCTTGCTATGATTTTTTCCACTCTTTCATTTGGGACATATTCCTCTGTCTCCTCATTTTGTTTATTGCTGTGTCTGTTTCTATGTGTTAGGGAAGTCAGTTATGTCTCCTGCACTTGAAAGTAGTGGCTTTATGAATAAGAGGTCCTGTAGTGCCCCACAGGGCAATGTCTCCTTTTCACCAGAAAATGGTGCATCAGGGCATCTCCTATGTGTGTTGCTACAGGGCTGTCCTACTGTTGTGGTGGAGCTGTATTTGCCTTCAGTCCAGCCTCCAATGGCTCTCTGCCTGTTGTGGGCAGAGTCTGGTGCCTGTGGTGTTAGTGGGCCAGTCCAGGGCTGCCTAGGGCTTGAGTTGAGTAAGACCAGGTGTTTGCCAGAGATGAAGTAGCACCAAACTGCAGGGCACTTTCTCTATGTTGTCCCCTGAGAAGCATTTATTGGTGGCTGGGGCCTAGTCAGACTAGCTGCTTGCCCCCAGCCCACTGCTGGGGTCGGTCAGAATGGTGTGTGGTTATCTTCCCCGCTCCCTGAAGCACAACTCATTTTAGAGTAGTGTTGGCCCTTGTCTGGGCTGCCTGCACACTGCCAGGATCGTGGCACTGCTTTGATGGGATCTTGCCAAGAGTGTATCAGAGTGGGTGGACTTGCTTTGTTGTGCCCTCTTGTCTACGTCTGGCTGTGGAGAGTCTGTTCTGCCAGTCTTTGGGTCACTTTCTGGGTTATTTATGCCAATGTGGGCGTTTTCTAGGTAGCCACGCTGCAAGAGGTTAGCCCTAGGTCCTCCTACTCCACCATCTTCCTAGCAGCTTCTGCCAAAGACGTTTTTACTGTGAGGGTGCCTGGCTGGCTCAGTCACTAGACCATGGAACTCTTGATCTCAGGGTTGTGAGTTTGAGCCCCACATTGGGTTGTAGAGATGACTTAAAATCTTTTTTTTTAAAAAAAGATTTTATTTATCTATTTTAGAGAAAGAGGGAGAGAGCATGAGCCAGCGCAGGGGATCAAAAGGGGAGAGAGAGGGAGAGAAAATCTCAAGCGGACTCTGCACTGAGTGTGGAGCCCGACACAGGGCTCGATCCCACAACCCTCAGACCATGACGCCAAAACCAAGAATCTGATGCTCAACTGGCTGAGCCACCTGGGTGCACAGAGATTACTTAAAATCTTAATAATAATAATAATAATAAAGATGTTTTTACTATGTATAGATTTGTAACTTGTCCCTTTTTTCATTCACTATTTCAAAATGTTACTCCACTGTCTTTTATTTGCATTATTTCCAGTGAGAGATATGATAATCATTTTTATCTTTGTTCTTATGTAGTTAATAAGTCTCTTTCTCTGGCTGCTTTTGAGATTTTATTACTGGTTTTGTGTTATTTGATAATGATACCCTGTGATGTAGTTTTATTCATGTTTCTTGTTCTTGGGGTTAGTTGACTTTGTATATGTGAATTTATAGCTGTCATTAAATTTGGAAAATTTGGGGGCATATTTCTTGAACTATTTTTTCTGTTCCCTTTCCCTTTTTTCAGGGACTTCAATTACTCATGTATTAGGTTGCGTGAGGTTGTCCTACAGCTCACGGATACTCTTCATGTTTTTGTCTTATTTTGTTACTCTTCCATCTCTCTGCATTTCATTTTGGATAGTTTCTGGTGCTATGCCTTTAAGTTCATTAGTCTTCTGTATTGTCTAATCTCCTGTTTAATTCCATCTAGTCTATTTTTCATCTCAGACATTGTAGTTTTTATTTCTACAAAACTTGATGTATGTCTTTGTTATGTCTTCCGTGTCTCCACTTATATTTAAGATAATGTTGTGTCAGTTCTGAGTTGGTTTCAACTGGTTATCTCATTATTATGGGTCATGTGTCCTGATTCTTTGCATACCTGATAATTTTAGATTAGATGCCAGAATTTTACCTTGTTGGGTGTTGGATATTTTTGTATTCTTATAAATCTTCTTGAGCTTTGTTCTAGAAATCAGTTAAGTTACTTGGAAATTATTTGGTCCTTTCAGGTCTTTTATGATTTGTTAGGTAGGTCCAAAGCAGTGCTCATTTTATTTAAAGTTTTTATTTAAATTCCAGTTAGTGAACATACAATGTAATATTTGTTTCAGGTGTACAGGTGATTTAACACTTCCATACATCACCTGATGCTCATCACAAGTGCCCTCCTTAAACCCCATCATTTATTTAACCCGTCCCCCCACCCACCTCCCCTCTGGTAACCATCAGTTTGATCTGTATAGTCAAGAATCTGTTTCTTGGTTTGCCTCTGTCTTTTTTCCCCCATGAACATTAGTTTTGTTTCTTAAATTCCACATATGAGCAAAATAATATGGTATTTCTCTTTCTCTGACTAACTTTTTTCACTTAGCATAATACTCTCTAGCTCCATTCATGTCATTGCAAACGGCAAGTTTTCATTCTTTTTTATGGCTGAGTAATATTCCATTGCATACAGATACCACATCTTCTTTATCCATTCATCAGTCAATGGACATTTGGGCTCTTTCCATAATTTGGCTATTGTTAATAATGCTGCTATAAACATCAGGGTGATGTATCTCTTCAAATTACTATTTTTGTATTCTTTGGGTAAATACCTAGTAGTGCAATTGCTGGATCATAGGGTAGTTCTATTTTTAACTTTTTAAGGAAATTCCATACTGTTTTCCAGAGTGGCTGCATCATTTTGCATTCCAACTACCAGTGTTCAGCTTAGCAAAAATTATTCTTCACTACTGAGGCAAGACCTTCTTGAACTGTCTAGCCACTATCTTATGAATAACGAGTTTTTCCAACCTGGCTCATAGGAACAGGCATTGTTGCCAACCAACCTGGGCACTATTCTCTTTAATCCTTTCTGGTGGTTCTTTCCGTGGCTTTGAGTAGTTCCTCACATGCATGTGCTAATCAGTGCTCTGCTGAATACTCTAGTGAACTTTCTGCAGATCTGTACAGGGTTTTTGTATAAGGGTTTTTTCTTTCTGTGCTGCTCCTTCTTCTCTGGAATTCTGTCCTAAAGTTTCGTTTCCCCAGACTTTCAGCTCAAATAGTTCACCAGGCTACCCAGTGTTCCCCTTTCTATGATGTGGCCTAAAAATACCCTCAAGGCTGTCAACTGGAGCAATCTCAGGTTCAGGGCTCACTGCATTTGTTTTCTGTCTCTCAAGAATCATTGTCCTTCATTGCCTGGTGTCTAGTGTCTTGAAAACCATTGTTTTGTATATTTTGCCTAGTTTTTGTTTTTTGTTATTTTAGGTGAGAGGGTAAATCCTTGTTACTTGATCTTGACTAGAAGCAAGGGTCTGAGCAATTTTCTTTTAACAGCCCTCCAAGGAATTCTGGTGCATGCTGAAGTTTGAGGACTAGACAGATCTATGTATTGAACATTAGGTGATTATTTCACTAACACTCTCAATAACCATATACCATGAAGACAGGATTACATGAGTCAGTAAATCTGATATTTGAAGGAAAAAGATTTTTTTAAGGAAATTCATTCATTTCTATGCTTGGCAGCATGAACGATCCATCAGTAATTGTGAGATATTTGAAATATTTATACAGTCTGGATAGATGGAGATTTGGGCAAGGAGAGGAAGATTTTGTGAAATAATCTTATTTCATTAATTTGCTATGGTACATAGTAGTCTGACATTTAGCTTTAAGCTACCTAATAATTTCCTTAACTGTGAAATTTTTATGTTAAATGGTAAATACAAACTTGAGTAGAATTAGTAGCCTCAGGCTATGTACCTACCATAAAATTGCTCTGCTTTAAAGCAGACAGAAAACCAGAATACCAGTTCTTCCGGGAGTCAGGAATGTAACTGCTGTAAATACTTTGAAGGAAACTAATCAAGTTGTTGCATTCTTTATTTTTAAAGTTTCCTGCAAGAAACTTTAAAATAGTTTAAGATATTTATAAAATTTATGCCACCTTTATTAAACAGCTAAAGCAGAAGTAAATTTAAATTGGGGAAGTAGGTAAGTGTTCACTTTAATAAACTTTACCCAAATTATTAAAAAACAAACGAAACCCTGACTCTTAGGAAAGATGACGGCATACATCCAGATATACAAGCCTTCCCACAAAATCAAAGGGAATAAATAAAACTGCTTTTTAAAAGAAGACTTAATAAAAGGCATTGAAACTCAGGAACGTTCTTACCTACATGGCAGAGGCTTTGAGTTGTTGAGATGTAACAGGTTGGGCCAAACTATCCGAAGACTCTGGGAATTCACACACCACTCCCCTCCTCTGCAAAAGAGAAAAGGGGTAGACAAGATTCTTTGTAGAAGCACAGTTACTCTTCCACTATGGCAGATAAATAACAATGTTCAGAGAACAAAAACTTTAAACAAGATCAGTGATGAATTACAGTTAGAGAACGATATAAAAATGGAGTTTTGAGAGATTGGGAGGAAATGGGGTAAAAACAAATTATACTATTGTACAACTAACAGGTTGACCAGAAACGAAGCTGAGTCATTCTTGCAGAGAGCAAAGTGTTGGGCATGGATTAAATTATTGAGAAGAATAAAGGGATAATGTATATTAAGCATGTTTGGCATATGGTAAGTGCTCAATAACATGTTATTGCTATTAAATATTAGCACTATTTATAGAATACATACTCTCAAGTGCTTTGAAAATTTTGAAGGAAGTAATATGGTTTCCTTAAGAAGCTTGCAATCTAATGTAACATACACAATCAGCAAAAGGAATTACATTATTAAACCCATGGAATTGGAACATATTTTTAAAAAATCAGGGGCACCTGGCTGGCTCAGGCAGTAGAGCATGTGATTCTCAGTCTCAGAGTTGTGAGTTCAAGGCCCACATTGGGCATGGACTCTACTCAAAAAGCAAAAAGCAAAAAACCCAAAACCAGACAGGGCACCTGATTGGCTCAGTTGGTAGAGCCTGTGACTCTAGATCTTGGGATGGTGAGTTTAAGCCCCACGTTGGGGGATTTTATTAAAAAATAAAATCTTCAAAAAAAAATCAGAGATGAGGATAACATACCTAATGTAGTGTGTCATTTATGAGTTGGGGCAACCTCGTAACACTTTTCTCATAGTTGTTAGGTTAAATGAAATATAGGACTTGCTACATGATAAATGATCAATAAATGACAGCAATTTTTCCCTTTGGGACTTCATTTTCTCATTTTTAAAAAGAAGGCAGTGAGTATATTGGTTAAGAGTGTTGATATCAGAAGAAATGGGTTCTATCCCAGTTCTACCGCTTATTACCTGTGGGGGCCTTTGGCAGGTTACTTAACCTCTCTCACCCTACTTATCCTTATCTTTACAAAAGAGACATTTCAGTAGGCCATTAACATCCTGTTTTGTAACCTCTATTAGCTACTTGATGTATAGCGTATCTTAAAAGGAAATCTGAAAAATCTACTCTGACATCTTCATTTGTTGTTTTATTTGTGTTTTTGTTGTTTGTTTTTTGGTTTAGGTTTTGGACGTTAGAGATGGACAGCAGAATTCCTTCCATCTGTTTTGCTTAATTAAACATATTTGGAAGAAGTTATGAGGAAGGAGACCATTTTCATTTATCTTGAGAAATTTAGTCAATTTGGAAAGACAATAATAATCAGTTGAACATTGTTTTAAGGAATTCTATATAAAATTCAAAACAGACATAAAGGCTACTTAAAGGATCCAAGGATGTTTTTTATCTAACAAGCTTCCAAAATGCAATTTTAAGTTACTCAACTGCTAAGCAACTCATTACATGTATTTCCAATGCAAAGGAAGGTTCTTTCTAAGGAAGATATAGTCTTTAATTCCATTTAAGTTAAATTCTAGGAAAATGTGTGGATCTCTCAGGTAATTGTATAGACTTTTAGTTATTATAAAATTAAATAATATTTTGCTTCACACCAGAAATTAATAAACATTTCTATCAAATTGCTCAAAGAGTTTAAAATCTAAGTGCAAAAAATAATTGCTTTCCCTTTGCATGTTCCTGGTGCTCTTTAAATGTTGTATATTTGATTACATTTAATTTCACCTTGCTTGTTATTGCTGGAATATCTGGAAACTTTTAAAGAGGGCAGAATAAACCCATTGTAGTGTACAAAATTGCTTTACCTTATTATCTACCAGAGTAAAGTTTTTGCTTTCGACTGCTCAGGGTCATTCTGAGAAATGAGTTTCTGAAGTGTAGTTTTACCAAATGGAGCTTTACTCAGAAGGCCTTCAACAATACAAAATATCTTACTCTTTTTCAAACTTTTCAGATTTTTCTTATTCAACCCTATCCTGCAGAATGCACCAGTTGAAATAAGCAACTACAGAACCTCCTGGGATAGCACTGTTAGAAAGAAATTAAATAATTATCCAGCAATGGGTCTCATTACTGTCTTAACTTATCATTGTGAATTTATAAAATTGTAGCAAAAGCAAAATTGGAATATCTGGATTAGTGATCAGCAAGGGAAAGAAACAAGGGTGATTTAAATAGTTCTTTTTTAAAAAAAATTAATGTTTCCAGTTTCTCCATTATAAGCAATGCTGTAATGAACATTATTTGAATGGGACAAATTTTTTAAAAAAGATTTTATTTATTTATATACTCATTTATTTAGAGAGCAGGCACGTGGGGGGGCAGGGGCAGTGGGTGAGGGACAGAATCTCTAGCAGACTCCCCAGTGAGTGTTGAGCCCAACCTGGGGCTCCATCTCACCACCCTGAGATCAGGGCCCCTGCTGAAATCAGGAGTCAGACGTTTAACCGACTGAGCCACCCAGATGCCCCTGAACATAACAAACTTGAGGAAAATTTTCATTACCATAAATTCCTGGAAGTGGAATTTTTAGATCAAAGGATATGCATGTTTTACAATTTCATAGATCAGTTAAATAAGGTATTTTACATAGCTACAATGGAATGGAGCTCTTAAAAAGAATGGGTTAAATCTATAAATACTGATATTTTTAAATCCATAGTATATTATTAAATTGAAAAGGAGTTGCTTAGCAGTATAAAATCCCATTAACATTTATATAGAGATGTTAGTATTTCAGGGAGGAAAATATGGAAGAATATATGTCAAACAGTGGTTGATTCATTTATCAAATTCAAAGATTACTTTTTAAATTATATAAGTAATGCACGGATAAATATTTCTTGTAAAAATAAATTAACATAGATACACAAACACTTGTACTCAAATGTTCAAACAGTCTTATTCATAAAAGCTCAATATTTGAAACAACCCAAAGTCTATCAATTGGTGAATGGATAAAGAATTTGTGGTATATCCATATAGTGGGATACTACTCAGCAGTGAAAAAGAACAAACTATTGATACACGCTATAACATAAATGAATCTCAAAATCATTATGCTAGGAGAAAAAAGCCATACATAAAAGACTACATATTGTATGATTTCATTTACATGAAATTTTGGAAAGGGCAAAGCTATTGTGACAGATCAGTGTTTGGCCAAGGGCTGGAGGTGAGGGAAGAGGATGAGTACAAAGGAGTATGAGGGAACTTTTGGGGGTAATAGAAATGACTGATATCATGATTATGGTGTTGGCTATGCTACTGTATACATTTGTTTATATTCATATAATTGTACAGTTAAAATTGGTGAATTTTATTGCATTTACATTTTATATTTCAATAAAGCAAAAATTTTAAAGTACTGATTAAGCTCTTTTCACTACTACACCAAAACCAGGTTCCTTTACTTCCTGGGAAGACCTCCTCCTCCCTTCAGATAGGTTAAACAGGTAACCACCATCACTACTGCAGATTCTACTTCAAAATTCTTGTTCTGCATTTACACACACACACACACACACACACACACACACCACACAGGAAATCTACATTGTTATATTGTTTTACAATACTTAGTCATTATTTGACATTTTCCGCTAACAGTATCTTGGAGACCTTTTCATTAGAATTTATAATTCTACATTATTCTAACTTCCAATAGTATTACATTGTATGGATATAATTTATTCAGCCATTCCTCTATCACTCAACCATATTTGAAAGTCATGGTGTGCCAACCCCAGGGACTACAATGCCATAGGAAAACAGATTTGAGTCCCGCATTCTCAGTGCTTTCAGACAAGTGGGGTAGGGAGGAAGATTGTCAATAATATTATATGTGAAATCAAAACTGTTAAGAGTGGTTATGATTCTTTGAGCCTGAGTAATTCATCTCGTGAGATCAAGAAAGTATTTTCCAAGGCAATTAAACTTTTAATCAGATCTGAAGGGTGGGTGATAATGACTTAACTAAGGTAGGAGTGTAGGTAGGGGGACCTACTAATCCTGAACTGCACCAACGGTATACAGGAAATATGGGGATATGGCAAAAATTATGGGGAATGTGCTTTAAAAATTTTTTTACAAGATGTATACCTCATTTTGTAATCAGAAAAACATTAAGATCATATTTTTAGAATGAGAAGGCTTTCCACTTTCTTAACATAAGGAATTTAGTTTTCCATGCTTCAGGAAGAGAAATGACACAAGAAAAGCAACCCTTCCTCGTTGGCTTCTCTTAAAAAGCTGCACTACTCGATGAACACATCTCGGAGCTCTCTAGTCTTGACACAGGATTAGGGATATTACGACCTGGAGTGGAGGGGTCCATATGTCTAGGCCACAGCCTCTACGTCTGCACAACTTTTAACCACTTATCTCCTGGGTAAGCAAGGCCCTTCTTCACCTCTCCTCTAGGGCAAGTGTGTGATCCGGCACACGAAACGTGTACCGTCCTGGACCGGGGAATCCCCAGCGCTCACAGTGTTTAAGAATAGGACGCTCAAAGGGCAGGAAGAACCCAGCTTCACTTCCTAACCCACAATGCACAGAGGGCCTTTCCGGAAGTAAGAACTACAACCTCCTGGATGTATTTACCCGGGCTGAAGCGTTTCGCTTAGAATCTGATTGGAAGTGACCAACTGAAGCATTGTGGGACTTTGTCCGTCTCCCAGTACGCATGTGCTAATTGGCTTCGCCCCGCTGGTCCACGTCCGGGAGATGACGGCGGCCAGAGAATCACGTCGGCGAAACTGGCCAATCCCTTTCGTGCGCAGGCGCAGTGGTTCGGCCAGCACCGGAAGCGCAGGGGGTTGGGGCGACGGTGACGCGATTCTGTCCGCGTTGGAGGGGCCGGGCCGCAGCTGGAGTCGCCGCGGCTACCGCGTGACGTGGCATAGCAGAAGCCTAAAACGCCAGACCCGGAGCTGCCGCGCCACTCGTCGAGCAGGTCCTCACCCCGTTAGTTCTTGTTTCGGAGCTTCGTCCGACACGCCGGCTAGCGAGCCGTCTCTGCCGCCCTCTTTCTTCCTTAGCTCCTCTTCCTTCGCTTAGTTTGTTGGGAGCGTGAAAGGAGAAGGCCCGGGGACGCCCCAAAACCCCTTCTGCTCCTGCCCATCGCAAGTACCACTACTGCCATGGGCCTCACCATCTCCTCCCTTTTCTCCCGCCTCTTCGGCAAGAAGCAGATGCGTATTTTGATGGGTGAGTGAGGGCCCGACAACCGAGGGCAGGCTCCAGTGGCGATCGGGGAGAGTCGGGTCTTAATGCTTGGGACGGCCTCCGGGCCTGTTTGTCCCTCATGCCGCTGTGGTGGGGGAGGGGCGACGGGCTCGGGGTCAGGAGGAATTCTTAAGGGGGAACAATGGGGAGAAAGGTGGGCGGTCTCCCCAGATCTAAGAGGCCGGACGGGCCGCGGGACAGGGTTTCTTCCTTCTGGCTTTGGTTTTCTCTCCTTGATCTTACTGAAAACCAGACAAGATTGGGCGGAGATGTGGGGGAAGCGAACTCTTCTGATCTCGCTAAGCCCGGAAGACACTGGCGAGGCCCCTTCTGAGAGTGCGGTCTGGCTCCCTCTTCTCCGGTGCGGGTAGCGTTCAGGACAGAGGCAGAACTACTCCAGCCTTCCTCCTCCCCCTTTCTGCTCCGTGTACACACTCTGCACACTCCACTGGTATGTGGAGCGAGCGGTCGCCGGGAGCCCGGAGCCGCCCGGGGCAGGAAGTGACCAGGCCCAGAGCGGTGGCAAGAGAGCACCCTTGGTTTCGGAAGAGTCCGGAGTCCTCAGCGCTCTCTTCGCCAAACTTCGCGCTGGATTCCACTTTATATTCTTTTCCTTATTAATGTCCCTGAAAACTGAGTTTATCGTGAATCACCTTTTGGCCACTCTCAAAAACGAAATATGTTTGGTTTACTGTCTTTGGTTTTCAAACTAATTTTTATCTACCTGGTTATGGTTTAATGAAAAAACTTCTAAAGCTAATTTTTTAAGCCGATAACAAATTTCCAGGAATTGAACATTGTGACCCTTAATTTTGGGGTAGCCTTGCTAAATAATAATTACAAAGGGTTTTTTTAAAAAATTCTTTTGGAAAATAGGTTTTAAAAAAAACTTCAGCGCCAGTTTTGTTTTTTATTCAGCTGAGGGAGAAGGAAGGGGCTTGTCACTTGGTAGACGTAAGCAACCCCTCCCCCATAATACTGTGAGTAGTCTCTGCATCACAGCTAAGCTCTGTGGACCTCAGTAATGCAAAAAGGAGCTCCTCTAATTTAAACGTTGAAACTTGTTGGTTCATTAGAAGCTTGTTTTTTAGAGTGGGGAGGAAAAGTTATATTTTCTAGTTCTACTACCATTGAAAGTTTTCCAAAGCAAGATTCAGTAGTAATTCGAGGTGTATGAAGATTACGCATTTAATTCTTTTTTTTTCTTAACTGTTATTTCTAGCTTCTTCACAATTCATGGAATAGTTGTTAATAATTCATTCATAAAGTCAACATGTTTTCTCTATAAAAGATTTTTAGACTTCATTTATAGAGACAATTTTGAAAGGAGGGCAAGCATATTAAGTTTTTAAGGTGGCTGAAAATTGACAGTCAAAAAAGGATCTGAAGTCATTAGAAGGACTTTGGACTGTGGTAAATGAATTTCCAGGCTCTTCCTTAAAGAAAGTAACTACTACCTAGTTGTGTTCCAGGAAATGTACTATGTTGGTTCTTTTACTTAAGATTTATTGTAAATGAATTGCTGTGTTCGTACCCTAAGTACCCTAAGTCTTTTGTGGTGGCTTAAAGTTTCAGAGGGAGAAGAAAGGTAGAGTTATGCTATAAGCACTTCCCTAAATTTACTATATTAGGGGAGCATTCCTCCCTACCCCCAAAAAATAACAATTGAAAGAAAATGGAAAAGTATTTAACTTTGTGCATTTGTGCAAGAGATAGAAGTCATGATTTGGAATTAACTTTTTTTATGTTAAATGTTTTATTACTCCAGTTTCCTATTCTTGTTTTGCTCTTTAATTTTGGAATAATCAGGTTTCCTTGATTAAAAACACTAAAATCACAAGGTCAAGTTTTATAGTAACTCATCAAATGAAGCATAACCTTAGGAGGATATTGCGTGGGTAGGGAAAGAGGTGATTTGGAAGTTTGATAGTTCATTTTTTTTGGTCTAGCTTTATGAAGTGACTGCATAAACAATCACTCTTAAGGTCTCTGCCCCATTCAAGTTTAGAATTGAGTTAACGATTGCTTTTTTCATATTAATGTTCTCTGGCAAATATTTGCGCTTCCTTTTCCTTTGTGAGACTTACATAAAATTCATACCTTCTTGAGTCAGTGACTTTTTCAAGCTTTATCATTTTAAAGTGTTACTGAAAGATAGCACTTAGCTCATGAGGTTGGTTTGCCGAATTACTGTGAAGTTTACAATTTTATTCCTACACCTGTTCTCCCAGAAGTTCAAATAATTTTAAAAGGTGTTTGAAGTTATTGTTTGTAGTTACCTAATTAAAAACCAGTGCAGTGTTTTAAATGTAATATCACTTAAAGTACATCTTGACAGAAATTGTCTAGTTTCTTTGTTTTGTTTTGAGGAATCACTCATGTAATGATATTATTGAGCTTAAATTCAAAGATGGTCAGTTTCTATCTTAGATTTCTCATGTAGCTCTGCATTACCTTATTTTTACACTGATCTTCAGTGTCTTGATCTGTGATTAAGATGTAATTTTGGGAAATGTTTACATTGGGAAACATTAATGTGTTCTGTAGAGGAATTATTCTAAGCTCTTTGAACTTGTAAGTTTTTGCCTACTGGAAGAAATTTTGCTTTTTAAAAGATTGCTAATAACAGTGTAATTCTGTATTGTCTTATATGTGACTGTGGTTTTGTGGGGACCGGAGAGGTTCCTCTGTTTGCCAACTTGAAAAAATATTACTAATAATTTAAGTGAGCCTTCAAGCTAAAGAGTGGCATTTCATGCTTTTTCCCTAGCATTTTGTAAATACATTTATTATGTGATTTTTAATTTTTTGTCCTAAAAATATGTCCTTTTTTAAAAAATATGAAAAAGAATAAAGTACTAATTAACTATAATTCCACCATTTCACTGTTGTTACCATTTATTATATTTATTGTCAGGTTTTTAAGAAGAAATTGATGTTCTCTCTTTTTGACTGAGCTTATTATAAGCATTTTCTCAGGTCATTAGTTGAAAACAGTTGGCAGCCTTTAAAAAAAAAAAGCCCTTCTGATTAGTTATATGGTATAAGGAAACAATAGAAAAGGCAAAAATCTTTAGTTTGATGCTACGAGAAGTTGATGCAGCCATTTTTAGATATACCCTCTGGCATTATTGCAAATGGCTTTCAGACTTTGATAATTCGCTGCTTATTAACACATTGGTTAAAGTGCAATATTTCTGATCTATTGGGTAGAAGTAAAACCTAAGCTTACAATAATTTTTCTGTACACCTGGTAGCCACACTTTCAGTTTTGATGGTCATACTTCTGAGGAATTAGATATAATACTAAGATACTGTGTGTCCACCAGAAAAACCTAAAGGCAAGATGGCTGTGGTATAGACTTAGGGGTTTTTTGGTTTTTGTTTTTAATTTTAAAAAATTGAGATATAATTCATGTAACATAAAATTTATCCCTTTAAAGTGTACAGTTCATTGGTTTTACTATATTCACAAACTTGTGTCACCATTGCCAGTCCTTTTTCTTTTTTTTTTAAGATAGCATGAAAGCGGGTACGTGTTTGTGGGGAAGGGCAGAAGGAGAGAGAATCTTAAGCAGGCTCCATGCCCAGTGCAGAGCCCAGCGTGGCTCAGTCCACCACCCTGAGATCAAGATCTGAGGTGAATTAAAGAGTTGGGACGCTTAACTGACTGAGTCACCCAGGCGCCTCACCATCACCACTGTCTTAATTCTAGAACATTTTCATCAGCCCAGAAAGAAACTCTATACCTGTTAGCGGTTACTGTTCCCCTTCTTCCCCAGTTCTTCTGCAACCACTCATTGGCTTCTAGTTTCTGTGGGTTTATCTATTCAGGATAGTTCACATAATGTAATCATACAATGTGCCCTTTAGTGCCTAGCTTCTTTCACTTAGCATGTTTTAAAGGTTCATATTATGTGTCAGTACTTCATTCCTTTTTAAGGCTGAAAACTAATTCCTTTCTGTGGATATACCACATTTTGTTTATCCGTTCATCGTTTGATGGAAGTCTGATTGCTTCCACTCTTTGACTGTTATGAGTACTGCTGCTGTGCACATTTGAAAACAAGTTTTTGTACAGACATATAATTTTAATTGTTTTGAGTAAATAAATACCTTGGAGTGGAATTGTTGGGTTCTGTGTTAACTGTATTTAACATTTTAAAGAACTGACAAAACTGTTTTCCAAAGCAGCTACACCACTTTACATTCCCATCAGCTGTGTCTGAGGGATCTAATTTCTCCATAAGACCTGGGATTTTGCATACCTCTTCTAATCCAGTGATTCTGGGGACATCTCTTTTTTTTTTTTTTTTTAAAGATTTTATTTATTTATTTGACAGAGATAGAGACAGCCAGCGAGAGAGGGAACACAAGCAGGGGGAGTGGGAGAGGAAGAAGCAGGCTCATAGCGGAGGAGCCTGATGTGGGGCTCGATCCCATAACACCGGGATCACGCCCTGAGCCGAAGGCAGACGCGTAACCACTGTGCCACCCAGGCGCCTCTGGGGACATTTCTGAACCTCAGATGCTGCGTTTGAAAAATGGAGGGTAGTTGTAAGGTTTATATTACAAATATGTATGGAATCACCTAGTGAGGTGCTCAGAACACAGTAAGCATTCAATTTAAATTATTTTTAAATGATTATGAAGTTGGAATTTAAACTTCCTCATAGAAAATTGAAAGATAAAGGAAAACGTGAAAAAGAAAAATAATCTATATGAAATTTTATCCACCTAAAAATACACTTTTTTCATCCCAGTCTCCTTTCTGTATTTTTTTACAATTTGAGATCACGGAGTCTAGTGTCTTTAACTTAAAATATAAATATTTCTTGCTGCCACACTTTAGTAGACATACTTTTTAATGATTGGCTAAGAGTTTTGGGGTAGTTTTGTTGCTGTTAATACTTTGGTCAAAGTGCAGGTCCAGTTAAGAAGAACAAGTAATTCCAGTATATCTTTGAATACAGTGACTTGTTTATGGGGGTGGAAGGGAGGGGAGGGCATTACTGGAATGTACAGATTAGTCTTATCTTGGCTAGGTGAGAATTGGTTATAGTTTCATTTTGTGGAGAAAACTCACTTGCCAAATATTGCAACATTAAGGAAATACGTACTTAAGAAATGACTGGAGTAGCACAAAATTGTTAGACCAACATATTTTTAAGTAAAGAACTATATAATGAGTTTTAAGTGATGGTATACATTAATTTGTGTATCTTTAATCTCACAGTAGAAATTTCTTTTTTAAAAATTCTGGTTTGCATTTATATAGCACTGTTATTTTTTTGTGCAACTCAGAAGATACCTTCATGATTTTAGAATCTTGTATGTGGCTGTTAGCTATTTAACTATTACCTTACAATTTTTATTTTAAAAATAACTTGCTTAGAAAGCCTTATGATTGCATTAGTTTGTAAACACTTTCTCCCCCCATTTTTCATTAAAAATAAATATGTAAAATATATTCAAGGCTCTTAAGGAGTCATCTTCCTAATAGATACATCAGGAAATGTAACCAAGCCAACATATTAATAAAAGAAATCTACTTTGGATTTTTTTTTTTTTTTAGTGAGAGTAACACATGTTTATTGTGTGAAGAAAATTCAAATTTAGAAGTGGAATATTAGTTATGCACACAAGCTGTGTTAACAATTTCATTAAAAATTGGGTTACCTCTATGCTTTTCTATAACTTAAAATAGTTATATAATAATTTGTCTTGGGTTTCTTTCATTGTCTGTCAGTATTTTTGGATTTAAATTGTTTTAGTGATGGTTTAAGTTTCAGTTGTACTTCCAGTGAGGACTGGCATGTGCCATAGTTCTCAAAATCTGACTCATGTGGGGCGCCTGGGTGGCTCAGTTGGTTAAGTGTCTGCCTTCGGCTCAGGGCATGATCCCAAGATCCTGGGATCCAGTGCCGCAACAGGCTCCTTGCTCAGCAGGGAGCCTGCTTCTCCCTTTCCCTCTGCTGCTCGCCCTGCTTGTGCTCTCTTGCCCTCTGTCAAATAAATAAATAAAATCTTTAAAAAAAAAAAACCCAAAAACCTAACTCATGTTTTTCTAATCAGCATCTTAGTTCACTTCTTCTGACTTGGGCTTAATCATATTTTGACTTAGTTACTTTTTTATTGATTTATTTTTTGTTTTTGAAAGAGCTCTTGCAAGCGGGGGAGGGGCATGAAATGGGAGAGAATCTTTTTTTTTTAAAGATTTTATTTATTTGGAGAGAGAGACCACAAGCACGAGTGGGGTGAGGGGCAGAGGGAGAAGCAGACTTACTGAGGAGAAGGGAGCTGGATGCGGGGCTTGATCCCAGAACTCTGGTATCATGCCCTGAGCTGAAGGCAGACACTTACCTGACTGAGCCACTCAGGCGCCCTGAGAATCCTCTTTTTAAAGATTTTTTTTGTGAGAGAGAGGGAGAAAGAGTGTGCATGCATGTGTAGACACACACACACACACACACAAGCAGGGGGTGGGGCTGAGGGATAGGGAATCTTAAGGACTCCGTGCTAAGTGCGGAGCTGGATGCAGGGCTCGATCTCAGGGCCCTGAGATGATGACCTGAGCCAAAACCAAGAGTCAGCTCCTTAACCAACTGCACCACCCATGTGCCCCAGAGAGAGAGAATCTTAAGCAGGCTCCACATCCAACACAGAGACCAACTCATCTCAATCCCATGATGCTTGACTGACTGAGTCACCCAGGTGCACCTTTTAATTTTGTTACTTAAGGGTGAATTTTGCTTTATTTTAAAATTTGATGAAAATCACCCAAGAAGGACTTATTCTCTCAAGAGACAGCTGCTTTTTAAAAAATTTTGTTGTATTTAAATTCAATTAATTAACATATAGCATATTATTTGTTTCAGAGGTAGAGTTCAGTGATTTGTCAGTTGCTTATAACACCCAGTGCTCTGTTACGTAGAGACAGGTTTTTCAATGAAACAATCATATTGTTTTCCGCATCGTTTTCTGTATTTTTACTGAAGATGTCAAACTTTTGTTACTTTTGTTTCTTTGTGTATATTTTAGAATTAGATTTTCTGAAAAATATATTTTTTTGGAATACTGTCCCATACTCAGAAAACAAAACACCTCCTGGTGCCAGTTGGTTTTTCTTGTGACCATGAGTGAGGGCTTAGTTCACTCTGTCTAGTAAGTGTCATAGTATTTTGGAAAGAATCTCGGTATGAAAGAGTAGGGGACACAGTTTGATTAGAAGACACAGGATATGAAGACATACATTGCCTGAGTGTACAGAGAGATCTTAAAGCTACCTTTGCAGGGTACAGAGCAGAAAAGGTTGTTACATGGGTAGAAGGGGTCTGAAATTGCCTCTAACCTTTAGTTCTGTTTTGAACTGATAAAAGTTAAACTTTACATTGCACCTAATGTAAATTAGGTAAGTGGGGTGATTTCTGTGTGCTTTTTTTAACTTACTAACATTTGTTTCATGTGCTAAGTCATGCTTTGATTTAAATATTTAAAAAGCATCCTTGCTTAAATCATGAATGAAGTTGAATTCATTTCAAAATCTGTGATAGCGTAAATCTAGATGGCCATATGTGATGTCGTTGGAACAATGATACATTCAGTGAGGTTGCTAGATATTGACCTTCAATTTAGCAGGGTTTGACAATGTGGAATACGCAGATTTTGAAAGATTCATACTTAAAATAAGCATTTAATTTGCTCATCACTGTCACTGTAATGAAGAAGTATATCTTCTTGTTCCAGGTTGGATTTTTTTTTCCTTCAGAAACAAGCACATTCTTCCCTACTTGTATCTGCCTCAAAGGAATTGTTTTAAGAATTTAGACATTAGTTACATTGGAGATAAATATGATAAGGCCATTTTTTACAATCCAGATTAACCAATCTTTTGTTCTCATTTCTGTGCATTTGATAATAGGAATGGATTTAGGTAGGGGTAATACTGGCTTCATCTTCCTTTATTACCATTTAAGGATACTAGTGCATAGTTAACATTTTTTTTAAGATAATTTTTTTTTTTTTTTTAAAGATTTTATTTATTTATTTGACAGAGATAGAGACAGCCAGCGAGAGAGGGAACACAAGCAGGGGGGGTGGGAGAGGAAGAAGCAGGCTCATAGCGGAAGAGCCTGATGTGGGGCTCGATCCCAGAACGCTGGGATCACGCCCTGAGCCGAAGGCAGACGCTTAACGACTGTGCCACCCAGGCGCCCCCTAAGATAATTTTTATTCACTTGTTTTTATGTGTTCTCTGATCCAATTTGTAACTTGGGTTTTTAAAAATGACAGTAGTTCATAGAATTAATAAGATCTTGAATTGAAAATATCTTAGATGAAATTATTTGATCTCCTAGTTTTACAGCTAATTTCTCTGGTCTTAGTTTCCTAGAGTGACTTGTTTAAAGACACTTATTAACTAATTTGTGGCAAAGCAAATCTACAGACTAGAGCCTGAGTCAGCCAGATACTCCTTTCTTTTCACTACTACATGCTGTCTCTCTAGGTCTAGAAAGAAAAATGGAAAGGCTTTCTGTAGCAAGTATTGCCCTTGGGGATCAGGAATGAAGTAATTTCATTTCCAACTCATTTGTGCTTTGACCAGTTGAGTTTTGCTTTTAAACTATAAGTTTGTTGTAAAATTAATTCTTAGTTTGTGCTTTTGGTCTAGATTTAAAATCTATAATGTCTTTTTCTAGTTGGATTGGATGCTGCTGGCAAGACGACCATTCTGTATAAACTGAAGTTAGGGGAGATAGTCACCACCATTCCTACCATTGGTAAGAAAGTTTACAGATGACTTTAATTTATATCATAATAATATATTATAAAATAGAATATAGTTTAATTTTGAAACAGTTTTTTAACGCTTTATTGTTTTAGAGAGCTTTTAAAAATTGAGAGGAAGGTACAGAGATTGCCCATAAACTCCGTACCCCCATGTATATATAGCTTCCCCCTTTATCAGCATCACTCACTCGAGTGGTAAATTCGTTATGATGGTGAACCTCATTGACATAATCATCCAAAGTCCATAGTTTACCTTAGGGTTCACTCTTGGTGTGCATTCTGGGGGTTTGGACAAGTGTACTATGGCATATATCTATCATTATAACTGGCTTAGGTTTTTTCAGTTTGTTGATTATCTAGTAGGTTCTTAAAAAGCAGTTCTGAGAGAACTCCACAGTAAGGGATTTTATTAATACCATTTTGCCCAAGTGTCTTTTTTTTTTCTTTGTAGGCTTTAATGTGGAAACAGTAGAATATAAGAACATTTGTTTCACAGTATGGGATGTTGGTGGTCAAGATAAAATTAGGCCTCTCTGGAGGCATTACTTCCAAAATACCCAGGTAAGGAGTGCTATACAGTTTGTATAACTTTTCTTTATATGTTTTTCTTTTGATATCTACTATTTAACTGGGTGTTGGCATTCTTATCCCGACTGACTTGTTCTTCAGTGAGCTCTCTCACTCATGCCTTTGAAGGCTAAATTACCCAGGGTGGAAGAGTTACATAGCCATCATGACAGTGTTTTGGAAGATTAGGTGGAGGTGGTTCTCAAGATTGAATTAGGTGTCTCATCAGTAGTTCTGTTTGTTTCATTCTTAGTCTAGAACGTAAGGTATGTAGAACTTTCTGTCATTTAAATTTTTAAAGAATAAAAAGCAATTAATAGTGGTTCATTTAGCCCAGTTAAGTGTTTACCTTATTAAAATACATTAAGAAAAAAAATATATTAGGGTACCTGGGTGGTGTTGTCAGTTACACATCCAACTCTTGGTTTCAGCTCAGGTCGTGATCTCAGGGTCATGAGATGGAGCCCCGTATTGGGCTCTGCGCTCGGTGTGGAGTCTGCTTAAGATTCTTTCCCCTCTCCCTCTGCCCCCTCCCGCTCATTCTCTCTCTCTTTCTCTTTCTAAAATAAATAAATAAATCTTTAAAAAATATATATATCATTAATGTAGATCCACTTATTGATTTGTAAGGTGTTGTTATATTATGTAGTATATATAATGGAGGGATGAGAGAGACCTTAGTAATCCTATGAGCAGGAGTTCTTGAATTTGGCTGCATATTAGAATCAGCTGGGGAGCTTTAAAAAAATTAAAAATCCCAAAGCGTTGATCATTAGCTCCATACCAATTGAATTAGAACCTCTAGGGATATAAACTAGTTATCAGTAAGTCTTCTCAAACTTTGATGTGCATATGAATCACCTGGGTATTTGTTAAAATACGGATCAATTTCGTAGGGCCTGAGATTCTGCATTTCTAGTAGGTTTTCAGGTGGTGGTGGTGGTGGTGGTGGTGGTGCTGGTTTAGGACCTTACTTTGAAGAACAAGGCTCTGGTATAATGTTTGTCAACAGCAGCACTGTGGACATTTTGGGCTGAATAACTATTGTTGGCGAGGGAAGGTCCTCTGCATTGTAGGATGTTTAGCAGCATCCCTGGCCTCTACCCACTATGTGCCAGTGGAAAACCCTACCCCAACCCAGCTGCGGTAACAAAAAATATCTCCACATATTGCAAAATATCCTTTGGGGACAAAATTTCACCCCCTTGAGAACCATTGCTCTCATCTAATTCTTATATAGGAGCAAGCTGAAGCTTGGAATGACTTACTAGGACTGGAGAGGTGATTCTTGTTCTAGATTTCTCTTGAACCTCATTCCAACTCAGTTGTGTTTTCTACCACAGGAGAGGTTTCTCATCAGTTTTTGTTTACTACTGGAGTTGATAAATACATTTTTTAAGTACTGTGTGATGTTCAAAGCACTTCATATGTTTAAGATCTGCAGATGCCATTCTTGTTCTTCACCTCTTAAAACATAGTATGCAGGTGAGGTATATTGCCACCAGGTGGCAGTGAATACCCTAGGTGAGTTGGCTGGAACTACCAGATTTAAGTAGTGTGCCCTGTTAAATAAATGGCATGCTTTTTTTTTTTATTAAAAATTAGAATATTTCTGTGCATTAGCTGTGGTTAGAAAAGCTATTTTCATATGAGTCACATGCTTTAAAAAACTTTATCTTGGAAATTGTCAAATGTACACAAAAGTAGAGAGAATAGCATATAAACTTCTGCATATCTGTTACCCAGCTTCAATGATTAGGATATGGCCAATATTGTTTAATTGATGTTTCTTTCTAATGTACTTCACCTTTTGGATTATTTTAAAGTAAGTCATAGTCATTTCATTTAGGGAACATGTTTTTGAAGTAAAATTAGGGACAAAGTAAAACTTCGCTAATCCTCAATTTGTAATTCTTGACTAAGAGTAACCCTAGTCTTATCCTAGATTTGTTTAGAATGCTTTGTAATGAACTTTTGAGGTTTTTTTTCGGGGGAAGGGGGGAGAGTAGAGAGCGGGTGCCTGTGGCGGGAAAAGGGTAAAGGGTGAGAGGGACAGAGAGAATCTTAAGCAGACTCCATGACCACCATGGAGCCCAGCGTGAGGCCCAGTCTCAGAACCCTGAGATCATGATCTGAGCCCAGATCAAGTGTTGGACACTTAACTAACTGAGCCAGTCAGGTGCCCCATTTACTTTTGAATTCTTAATTGAGATTAGACCGATTTCCTGGCCTCTTTGGATCACCTTATAATCAAAAGTCCCAAGTACTCCTTCCTAGAGAACTCATGTCTGCAGGGGAAACTTTTATGTGTTATCTGATGTAATCTCAGCTAAGCTCTTACACCAGCTTTTCTAGCATTCCTAATTAGTTCTATTAGCTATAAGATTGAAAAAAAATGAATATTATTTAACCATGCTTCTAACTTAACAAGCCAGGACAGAATGTTTATTGTAGTAAATTCCTCTTCCCTCATTAGATAATTCCAATTATTTTGCTGTTCTAAATAAGTAAATAATTGGCCTTCTAAGCAGTCTTTTCTTAAGGTAGCCAAACTTACGTTTAGAATCCTAGCTTTTCTACATTCTTGATTCTCGGTTGTCCCAGGAAATGAATAACTTTGAATTTATTACTGAAATACTTCTTTCTCTCAATAGTGTTACTTTGGAACTGATAGCATTATTTACATTTTAAACAATAAAAATGGATTGTTAGTAGTCCAGATAAAATTAGATCTCTTTTGGAGGCATTGCCTCTTCTAGAGGGATAGATTTTAAAAAGGAATAGCTTTTAGAATAGGAGGGAAAGGAGGGGACAACATTTACTAAATGTCTGTGATAAACCATGTGCAATACTAGATGCTTTTATACCCGTATGATTACATTTAACAGGCTTATAAAGTTGGCTGGCATGGTTTTATTTTTATAGAAGAGGAGGCATGTTCTGGGATTAGGTCATTTATGTAATAAGTAGTCCTGAGATTTGAATTTGGGTATCTTTCTGTCATACTGGCTGTCATAGCACCAAAAGTATTTTCGAAAGGTTAGGATGTTTAAAATGATGGTTTCCAGAAGAGAAAGGAAATGGGTTTGAAATTTGCTAGACCAAAGGAAATTGTCATTTAATAACCATAGCTTAAAATAAATACTAGGTACCGTGGCAGGCTCAGTACTGTGATGGTACTGAGGGGTAAGTACAAAATGAAGTAGCTCCTTGCCCTAAGTGGATTTTATGCCTTTGGTAGACTTAATCTAGTTATTTATATAAATAAGCACAAGACAGGTTATGATTAAGTGACAAATGATCAAAAAATACTTCAGTGGTCAGGGATGTGGGGAAAATAATATTTAAAGTAATCACTTTAGTATTAATAGGAATAGATTTTAACAAAGCTATCAAGGTAATCTGCCCTCTCTCTCCAGTTGAAAATTTTATACTTATTTGGAAGTTTTTAGAAGTCTTAACTAATTGTTTCCTTAATTCCATTTCTTTTCTACAGTAGAATTCTAATGTTTGTGAATATCTCTAAGAATGGTTTACTACTTTTCTTTTTGTTAAGAATTTCGTATTTGGGGGCACTTTAACCTTGCTGACTCAGTCTGTAGAGTGTGTGACTCTTGATCTCGGGATCATGAGTTAAAGCCCCACATTGGGCCTATAGTTTACTTAAAAAAATAAAAATAAAAGAATTTCTTATTTGATCAAGTCAACAACATTGTGGAGCCGGGCTGACTTTTCCATAAGAACCTACAAAAACTCTTTTGTGTGCCCCCCCCTTTTTTAAACACTTTGTGTATGCCTTTAACTGAATATGCTAATTCAGTAAGTAAATTCATGCATCTTTAGGATCTTTGGTTGATTCTTTTTCCTTTTGTTCCCACTTAGTGACCATTTTGTTACTTGCACTTATCTGCACTTAACGTGGAGGGAAGAGGGATAAGATTTACTCATGGTGTAGTTGAGAAAAGTGATCAGTTGGTTAAGAGTAAGATTTTTTAAAAAAAATTTATTTATTTATTTAGAGAGAGACATGTGCATGTGAGTGGGAGAGGGGCAAGAGAGAGAGGGAGGAGAAGAATCGCTAGCAGATTCTGTGCTGAGTGTAGAGCCCCATGTGAGGCTTGATCCCATGACCCTGAGATCATGACCCGAGCCGACATCAAGAGTTGGATGCTCAACCAACTGAGCCAGCTAGGTGCCCCTACATTTTTTTTCAAATAACATAAGTTAAAATCACAAATAGTGTTCAATTCTATTTTTAGTACTTAGGGCCCTGTTCTTTTCCTTTTTTGTTTTAATAAGGAGACCTTGTCTTCCTAACGTTTAACTCAACATGGTTCTTCTTCCTGTACTTATGTTTGATATTTAGTGTCTCATTTAAGGTTAACTGTTGCAATTTATTTAAACAATTTTTCCCCAGGGTCTTATTTTTGTGGTAGATAGTAATGACCGTGAAAGAATTCAGGAAGGAGCTGAAGAGCTGCAGAAAATGGTAAGAATGTTTATTAATTATTTCCAAGATATGTTTTTCAAGGTGACAGTGGTGGTGTTAGTGGTTGGTACATCTTACTGTGATTAGATTACACAAATGAATTGTTTCAGAGTTAGAAAGAACCTTGAGGAACTGTCATCTCAGGTTCTTAAGAATGCATATAAAATCTATAGAGCATTTTAAAAAACACACAGAAGAGTAGCTACATCATTAAGTTGGGAGGAAGGCTCAGCTTGTTTTTAGCATGCTCCAGGGCTGACATGTCTCTGGTTGAGGATGTCTCCGTTAGTCCTTTTAGTTAATAGATAAAAGGTCTATAGTTTTGGAACTTTTGTGATCTAGGAATCTTGGTTCAGATCCCTTGTTCCCAAGGTCATTGGGTTTGGTTTTCTCTATTCTGTACCTATGTAATATATACTTTGAAATGTTTCATAATGGCAGCCATGATAAAGAATTCCACCTGAAGGTAATAGAATTTTGATTGATGATGGTATTTTAGCTTTGCCATGTATCATTGTTTTCATGTACAGTTGACTCTTGAGCAGCGTGAGGATTAGGAGTGCCGACTCATGGCCCACCCACAATGTGTACAGTTGAAAATCCACGTATAACTTGAGTCCTCAAAAACCTAACTACCGCTTTTGCTGGCCATGGTTTAGTGGCAGGAATATTGCCTCCTGAGGCCGTGCCTTCCCATCCTAGGTGGCAGTTCTTTGTGCTAGTCATAATTGCAACCCAAAGAGCAAGCAGCCACCAAGCCCTCCAGCTCTGGAGTGGGAGACAGGGAGGCTGGGCCAGCACAGGTCCCTGGTGCCCAGGTGGTGCATCCTAAGGACCGCTTGACCCTGCTGCTCAGGCTGAGAGCACAGACAAAACGGTAACTCTTGGAGTGTAAATCGGTGGTTGATGTAAATGGAGGAAAAACTCCAGAACAAATCATGCAAGATAAGCAAATTGAAGACCTGGAAAATGAAATTGAAGGATTAAAAATAGCTTTTGAAATGAAACAGCTTGCATTAGAAGGTTTGCAACTTTCAACTGCCCTTAAAAAAACCTGGAGAAAATTAACCCCAAGTGTGCTCTTGGGTAAAATGTAACATGTATTAAAGCTAAATTAATAGTGAAATCACACCAGGAATCTTGGAATTTGGAGGAAAAACTGCTTGACAAGTTGGAGAGAAGAGATTACAATTAAGACAAGCTTTAGAAATGATTTAGAACAAATGTTTAGAACAAATGTTTAGAAAAGGTTTTAGGAATATAGACTGAAAAGAGCAAACAGAAAGATGAATTCGGACAATATGGAAAATTCAGATGAGATAAAGACCGTACCACAAAACCTACAAATGGAGATACAGATTACTAAAGTTATTCAATATGTGTTCCAGAACCTCATTTTAGGGAGTAAAGGCAATTGGGCAGAGGATTTTGCCTTTAATGAAACCAATCTCACCGTGATCTAATAAGAATTCTATTTTGTCATTTTTTGTTTCGATCTTTGATATGTCATTTAAATAGCAAATTTCAAATAAAATTCTTTTTAGTGTTTTTGGAATTGTTCTAACACTAGTTTTTTTTGTGGCTTAACGCTTTAACATGGAATCTGTTGTTTTAAATATGATAATTAACGTGACTGGCATACTTGAAAAGAATCTGAAAATCTCAGTCTTGGAAGGATTCCAAAAGACATCTAATCCAGCTTTCCACTGAAGGTGGACATTTTTTATGCAACATTCCTGGCGGTCCCTTCTCTCATTTGGAATACTTCTATGCATTTGTCAGTCAACTAAAATATTAGAAAAATTGGAAAAGGATATCCACATCCTGATTTTTTTTTCCAACCATCAGTTGTGTATTACTGAAATAAATCTCAGTTTAGACTTCCTCTCACACAAAAAAACTGCTGATAACTTAACTCTTGCCCTTACCAATAACACTTGATTAACATATAATTTTGAATGTTATATGTATTACATATTGTATTCTTACAATAACGTAAACTAGAGAAAAAATGTTACTAAGAAAATTATAAGGAAGAGAAAATGCATTTACAGTAATGTACAGCAAAACGTCCATGTTTAAGTTGACCCACATAGTTCATACCCATGTGTTCAAGGGTCAGCTGTATTTATATTGTAAAAATTTGTTGAGGAACCTTGCTAGAGGTACCTTATCATGGTTTCAAACTTGGATAGCCATAAAATATTTACTGAAATGAAATCTTAATTCTCATGCATTGCTTCTAAGACTCTATTGCAGTTTGTAAAACTATTGTGCCAGTGTATGTGTAACCAAGTCACTGGTAGTTTGTCCGAGGAGTTAAAGAACACCCCTTCTACTCTTTTTGTAAACAGCTTTATTGAGGTATAATTTACATACCATAAACTTCACTCGTTTAAAATTGTAAGTCATTGGTTTTTAGTATACAGTATTGTGCAAACATCACCACAATCTAATTTTAGAACATTTTTATTGACACATAAAGAAATTCTCTAGAACTATTAGTATTTATTCCCCATTTCTTCCCCCAGTCCACCCCAAACCCCCAGCCCTTATGACCACTAATTTACTTTATATGCATATGCCTATTTTAGGCATTCATGTAAATAGAATCATACAATATGTGGTCTTTTTAAACTTTTTGTTACTTTTCACTTAGCATAAATTTTTAACACTCATCCGTGTTGTAGCATGTGTCAGTACTCGTTCCTGCCAGCATCTACTCTTGTATTTACTTTTATTTGTTATTGTATTATTACTTATTATTTACTCTTATATAATTTATTATCATACTCTTATGTTATTCTTGTATTTTTTCACGATACTGCCAGTGCCCTAATTATTGTATTGTCGTCTTACTGTTGTCTAGTCCTGCTGGCTGAAAAGGAGTAAAAGTCCGAAAAGAATCCTCTACTACTGAGTACCATAAGATTCTGCCATAAATATTTATTTCCATGTGTGTTTCTTGTCCTTGCCAATCCTGACTCTTAATGGATGATCATGAAAGCTGAAATGGAGAATGATTTACCTTAATGGAGTGTGGGGTGATTGGCTTGAAAAATAGTTTGCATTACTTGAAAAGCATATTAATTATTTGCTTGGGATTTAAAAATTGAAGGATATGAGATTTAAGTGTGCCTGAACTTTATGTAGTGAAATTAGGTTGGTGTTTAATAACATATTTAATGTTGAATAAGTGGTATATACAGGAAGACTGTTTTACCTAGTTTGTCTCAGTGATTGAGTTCCGGTTTATTGTTAACATCGTAGCTTTTATTTTCAGCTTCAGGAAGATGAGTTGCGAGATGCAGTGTTGCTGCTTTTTGCAAACAAACAGGATTTGCCAAATGCTATGGCCATCAGTGAAATGACAGATAAATTAGGTCTTCAGTCTCTTCGTAACAGAACAGTAAGTATTTGGAGGTTCTTTTTAACCTCCTGACTATTAGAATTAATGTAATTGTTTAAGGAAGTATTCACTTTAGGGGCACCTAGGTGGCTCAGTCGTTAAGCGGCTGCCTTCAGCTCAGGGCGTGATCCCGGTGTTCTGGGATCGAGCCCCACATCAGGCTCCCTGCTCCACTGGGAGCCTGCTTCTTCCTCTCCCACTCCCCCTGCTTGTGTTCCCTCTCTCACTGGCTGTCTCTCTCTTTCAAATGAAGAAATAAAAAATCTTTAAAAAAAAAAAAAAGGAAGTATTCACTTTAAGTACATATTAAGGAATTGTCCTTTTTGAACAGATAATGAGCACGTCATTAAAAAAATACAATAATATACTCTGTTTACAGACATGAGCCCTTTCAGGCTTTTACAAATGTGTGTTCAAGTTTTAAACTATGTTATATCTTCTCCTTTTTTTTTTCTTTTTTTTTTAAAGAGGGAGTTGAGGGAGAGAGAGAATCCCAGGCAGGCTCCACAGCCAGTGCAGAGCCCGACATGGGGCTCAGTCTCAGGACCCTGAGATCATGACCTGAGCCAAAATCAGGAGTCTGATTTAATTGACTGGGCCACCCAGGAGCCCCTCCTTTTTTTAACTTTTAGTATTTATCCCTTAAGGATCCAAATGTTTAGATACCTTTATTTCATTTGATTTTTGTTAACTTTGTCCTCAAAACATTTAGGATCAATAAAGATGTACTTTATGAGAATTGTATAATCTAAGGATTATTGATGTTAATTTTAATTTTGTATCTTTTAAATAGCTCTGTAGCAAGTATTTTATAATTTGGTTTTCTTATTAAAATTGCAATATTTTTGCAGCCATATTTTAAATATTCTTGTTTTATACTGTTTGCCTTCTAACATCCAAAGCTTGTGAACTATCCTTACGACATTAAACAAGTTTTGAGTTTAAAATTAAAAGAAATATTACACTTGTTCTCCAGTAGCTTGTTTTAGATCAGTGGTTTAAATACTGGCAAAACACAATATACTGTTTTATATATAAAGATGATATCACAAACTTTAGTGTGACTTGTGCTTTACAATGGTTTTTCACGAAGTTGTCAATAAGGCAGATATTGTGCTGGGCAATAACTGTATAGGCCGTTTGAGATGTCCTAGGCTGATTTAAACAAGTTAAACTGTAAATGATACCAGTTTCCAGTGCTGTGAAGGTAAGAATCTCTACCTTTAACCAGCCTTCTAGGTTACTGGGGTGTTTGGTATTCAAATAGTAATTGGCAGTGTGGTATACTTGCATTAACCTTGTAATATTACAGCAAGTTCTTTATTGTAAGGCAAAATAAAACGGATCAGTAAAGAAAAATGATAAACTATCCCTTAAAGGTAACTAAATTGCTTTCTAGATCCTTTTCTTGCTCTTAACATTTCATGGCATTTCATACAGTTCCTGTTACAATTTTAAAAAGTGAAACTTTTTGGAATGCATGAAACTAAAGATAGTGAAATTATCTGAAAAGCTTGCCTCCAATATCAACAGCTTCTACTCTTCAAAATTTTGCCTCCTGTATTCTGAACTTAGTTTTATGGGAAACAAAAGAGGGTTATAAGGACCTGGTGGATACTTAATTAGTTACTAATCTTCCTATGAATGTTCTTTTCAGATTAAGGAGTAGATTGTTGATTAAATCTAATGAATGGGTAGGAGTAGCTTTAAATGTGACAGGAGTTTTGTGAGAAGCGTGTAAGAGAACACTTCCAATCTATACAGTTACTGAGATTATTAAATATAACAGTAATAGTGAGATGTAAACTGATTTTACTCCTTTTTCCTATATATTAATTTTTTGTTTCCTTATTAACTGCTGACTGAATATTATCCTTGGGCAGTTGGGGGGAAATACTTAATTTGCTGATTAAGATATTTTCAAGACTGGTTATATGTAGTCTTCTGTTAATCAAGTATTTTCTTGTTCTTTCTTTACAGTGGTATGTTCAAGCCACTTGTGCTACACAAGGAACTGGTCTGTATGAGGGACTTGACTGGCTGTCAAATGAGCTTTCAAAACGTTAAACGAAACTGGATATCTAACCAAGGACATATTTGATAGAATTGGTCTAGGCTTGTTACAACAAAATTAGTTTGCATCTTGGTTATTAAACAGTATCTGGGACTGGTTTGGGCAGAATATTACAGCGTTTAAACTTATTTTGTTGCCAATTATTGTTTACCAAGTATAATATTGCTATTTAGCAATATGCTTGGTTTTAAAGAAATTCTCCTTAACTTGGGAAAAAAGTATCCTCTTTTAATTTTAATTCCCTTAAGCCTAAATGCCTGGACATAGCTATGGTGACACCTTTAAATAAATCCATTTTGAATGTTTTTTGAGCCCACAAGAAATAATGTTTTAAAGTTATCCCCTTGCTACTTTACTGATACCTTTATCATTCCTGGGACAGTCTGCTGATTTAAAAAATGTAGCATTCCATTTGTATTTATTTTTCTCCCTTGCCAAAAAGATTTTCTAATACTGCTTGTACCAGCCAGGGAAATGCTCCAAAACACTATTCAGATCTCTTGCACTGAGGAACTTATATTTTCCCCCCTTATTGAATCCTGGCTTCATCAGCCAAGCTTACCTTAGTGTGGTTTGGATTTGATAGCTAATTAGTTCTGTGCTGGTTGCAAAGAGTTCATATTGAGATGATTTTTAATACCCAGCAGATTGTCTTCCTTTATATTGTATCTTTTTTATGTTGCATGTTGCTTTTTGGTATCAGCCTGACTCTTTGCCCAGTATATGATAGTTCTGCTGATGTTTTATTGTTTATTGGTGAACATATCTTCATTAAGAGTTTTTGGAAAACTCATCAAACTTAATAAGTTTTCTTCATAACCCATTTGGAATTATTCCTAATAAAATGATAAAAATATGTAATTGTGTGTGTTCTTTTTGAGTCTTGAAGATATTTGAAATGGGTTTTCTTATTTAGCAAAGTTAATTTGCATATATTACATTTTGTGAACAGTAATACAGGTCTCTGAGTTTACTGATTGTTTAAATCGGAAATAAGGTATGGGTCACTGTCATGTATATAACAGAGTGGGGAGTAACTTCAAAATTTTAGTTTTCTATAGTAAAATAGAATCTGACTGTACATTTCTAAACTCAGATCAAGAGTAAAAAGCTGTAATAAAATGAACTGCCCAGAAAGCATGTATGCCTGTGTTTGTTTCACAACTAATGTTAGTTAAAGAAATGCAAGTGCTGGTTGTGCGGCAGAATGCGGGCTGTTGGTGATGCTGCTCTCCGACGTCAGGGAGTTCACAAGCGCTTTCGGTTTAGCTCCACATCCTTAGAACTTCTGCGGAGAGCTGCATGTAACGAATTCTTTGTTAATAAGGCAATATAGGTGTATATACTTCATTAACTACATTTATGAGGTTACTGAGGACTCATCTTGATAACCTTATGAGTAACTAACTTAGTTTTTGTCTATAATGTTTTATGTATATTACAAATCTTTCAAATACTTAGTGGCTTGTATAGCTGCACATAAATTTCTTTTTTTTATTTTGATTTATTAATAATTTTTATTTTGTTACATTAGTCACCATACAGTACATCCCCAGTTTTTGATGCAATGTTCCATGATTTATTATTTGCGTATAACACCCAGTGCACCATGCAATATGTGCCCTCCTTAATACCCATCACCGGCCTATCCCAATCCCCCACCCCCCTCCCCTCTGAAGCCCTCAGTTTGTTTCCTGGAGTCCATAGTCTCTCGTGGTTCATTCCCCCTTCTGTTTACCCCCCTTTCATTCTTCCCTTCCTTCTACCGATCTTCCTATTTCTTATGTTCCATAAATGAGTGAAACCATATGATAATTGTCTTTCTCTGCTTGACTTATTTCACTTAGATTTCTGGATTAAAATTTTACTTCCAAACCAAATATATGCTAGTAAAATAATATATATTTTTGAATCATAAAAAAAATGCTGGTTCAAGTAAAAAGAAATTGGAATTAAGTAGTTGATGACAGTCATGCAGGTTACTGGGGTAAAGTGTGTGTTTACCGTGGGTCTCTTGATGTAAGTGCAGCTTCCTAGCCCACCAGATGAATTCTCCCTTCTGTCTGAATAAGAAAGGTATCCTTTCTTGTTGGATAAAACTAAGGTATGATGTAGTATGTGTAGTTTTACAGGGTTCAGCTAGCCGGTATTAAACTTCAGTGGGTTGACTGTTAATGATCATAATTAAATTACCACTGTATTAATTTTAAAAACTGAAGTAAATTCAGAATGCTTTCACAGACTCTGAAAAAGGAGTAAAGAATCCATATAATCTTATTTGTGATGTAAAGCAGCTCTTACTGTCATTGTTGGAAATGACTACATGAAGAAACTATAAAATTGCCTAATTTTCACCAAATGGGTTAGATTTGCAAGATTATTTTTTTTTTTTAAAGAAAACATTAACTTGGTAACTTGGCAAAACTTGGCATGTTTTTTATCCCAAGAAATTATTTTTTCGGGGTGCCCACGTGGCTCAGTCGGTTAAGCATCTGCCTTCAGCTCAGGTCATGATACCAGGGTCCTGGGATCAGGCCCCATGGCAAGCTCCCTGCTCCGGCAGGGACTCTGCTTCTCCCTCTGCCTCACCCCTCTCTTTGTGCATGCGCTCTCTCTCTCTCTCTCTCTCTCTCTCATTGGCACACACTTTCAAGTAAATTATTTTTTAAAACTTAATTTTTCTTCAGTCCTAGTGGTGGTAGTTTTTTAAGTCAATTGAGAAGTCCTTTTTTTCCCTCCCCAAATAGAAGTGAGTAAATTCTTTGGGGAGAAGTATAAATTAAGAGATAACCCACATAATGCCTTTCCCTGTGTTTTAACATCCTTTGCAAATGATGTGAACTTAGAAAGTTACTATCACTGTCCTGACTTACTGACATGCTCAGTACTCTTAGGAAATACTTGACACCATCAAGATTCAATGCTTACTGTTCACATAAATATTAACCTTAGTGTTCGTCAATCAATAAGAGGTGTCTGTGACCTCCCCTATTATACAGAACAGTTGACTATGTTTAAAAGTATTCTGTCAAATAATTGTTATGTTAATAGAGAAACTGAAGAGGAATTGTGGTTCTCTTAAAGGCTGATGAGCAGCAGCGTTGGAGTGGAGGATGGAACCATTATCTGTTTTCTATCCCTCTGACCAATAAGCTTTTTTTGGGGGGGGGCGGGCATAATATTACCCATTGTCCTTTGTCTAACTGATTGAGTTGCTTTCCTGTGATGGACTATCTTGGTATTTTGTTACACGTTTCTGTTTACAAGAATTTCCCTCTTCGCCTTATGTATTCTCTATTGAAAATACAAGTGAAATGTTATTTTAATTTTTCAGAGTATTCATGTCCCATTCACTGAAACTTCCAGTTTTCTTTAGCATATGTACAAAATCATCTCATGTAGTAACAATCACTTTCAGATCATTCATTGAGGTCAGACATTTCTTTTTAAAGATCTTAGTTTTAGGGGTGTCTGAGTGTTGCAGTCAGTTGAGCGTCTGACTCTTGGTTTCAGCTCAGTTCATGATCTCAGGGTCGTGAGATTGAACCCTAAGTGGGACTCTGCGCTCAGCATGGAGTGTGCTTGGGTTTCTCTCTTCCTCTGCCCCTTCCCCTCCTCTCCTGCGTTCTCTCTCTCTCAAATAAATAAAACCTTTTAAAAAATAAAAATATTTTATTTTTAAGTAATCTCTACACCCAACGTGGGGCTTGAACTCATAGCCCTGAGATCAAGAGTCACATGCTCTACCTGCTGTGCCAGTCAGGCACCACTGGGGTCAGACTTTATGTTAAAGTCCATGAGATCTATAGTGATGTCCCCTCTTTCTGATATTAGTAATTTGCGTCCTTTTTTTCTTAGTCTGGCTAGAGGCTTATCCGTTTTACCTTTTTAGAGAATCAGTTTTTGGTTTAATCGGTTTTTTCCATTGATTTCTTGTTTTCATTGATATCTGCTGATTTTTATTTCTTCTGCTTACTGTTGATTTAATTTGCTCCTTTGTTTCTAGTTTCCTAAGGTGGAAGCTTAGATGATTGATTTTTTAGGTTTTTTCCAATGTATGAATTAAATGCTGTAAATTTTCTTCTAAGCACTTCTTTACAACCCACAAATTTTGCTAAGTTTTTATTTTCATGTAATTCAAAATATATTTTAAATCCTCTAAGATTTCTTCTTTGACTCATGTATTATTTAGAAGTGTGTTAAGTGGAGATTCTCCATCTGTGGGGTTTTTTGTTTTTTTGGTTTTTGTTTTAATTTCTCGTATAATTCCATTGTGGTCTGAATGTAGATACTGTAGGATTTCTGTTCTTTCAAATTTGTTCAGGTGTATTTTATAGCCAAGAATGTCTTGGTGAATGTTCCATGTGAGCTTGAAAAGTATGTGTATTCTGCTCTGATTGGGTAGACGTCATTTAAATCCAGTTGATTGTTGGTCTTGGTTTCAGCTCTTTTCTTACTGGTTTTCTGCCTGCTGGGTCAGTCACAGAGAGGTGTTGGACTCATATATTTCTCTTTGTGTTTCACCTCATGTAGTTTGACTGTCTGTTACGTGTATACGTGTGAACAGTTGTCTTGTAAAACTGACCCCTTTATCATTTATCTTTATCCCTGATAATTTTCCTGGTTTTGAAGTCTACTCTCTCTGAAATTAATATAGCTACTCCTGCATTCTTTTGATGAGTATTAGCATGGTGTATCTTTCTCCGTTTACTTTTTTTTTTTTGAGACTTTGTTTTAGAGCAGTTTTAGATTTATAGAAAAGTTAAAGGAGTATAGCCTCCGCCTCCACGCATGCATCTCGCATTATTAACATTCCCCACCAGAGTGGTACATTCATTTCATCTGATGATCCTCTATTGACACATAATCACCCCAAATCCAAGTTTACATCAGGGTTCACTCTTGGCGGTGCACTTTTTTGGGGGTTGGACAAATGTATGGTATGTATCCCTTGTTACAGTATATAGAGTATTTTCACTTAGAAATCCTCTGTGTGCCACCTGTTCATCCCTCCCTCACCCCCAACCCTGGCAACCACTGATCTTCGCACAGCCTCTATAGTTTTTCCTTTTTCAGAATATTATATGGTTGGAATACAAGATGTAGCCTTTTCAGATTGGCTTCTTTCATTTAATATGCATTTAAGTTTCTTCCAGGTCTTTTCATGGCTTGATAGTTCCTATACCATGGTCTATCCATTTATCTACTGTAGGACTCAGTAGGTTGAGCCCCAAATTTGGCAATTATGAGTAAAGCTGCTACAAACACTGTGTGCAGATTTTTGCACAGGCATAAGTATTTAACTCCTTGGGGTAAACATTGTGGATCATTGGTGGATTGTATGTACAAGTATGTTTAGTCTTTCAAGAAGCCATCAGACTGTCTTCCCAAGTGGCTGTACCCACTAGTAATGTGTGAGAGTTCCTGTTGCTCCAGTTCCATCCTGACCAGCATTTGGTGTCAGTGTTCCAGAATGGGCCATTCTCACAGATGTGTAGTAGTATCTCATTTTAATTTGGGTTTCCTTGATGACATAATGATATGGCACATCTTTTCATTTGCTTATTTGCCATCTGTATATCTTTGGTGAGGTTTAGGTCTATGGGCCATTTCTTTGGTTGGGTTTGCTCATTGGATATTAAGAGTTCTTGATATATTTTGAATATAGTCCTTTATCAGATGTGTCTTTTGCAAGTATTCCACTCTGGTTTGTGTTCTCATTCTCTTTTTTTTTTTTTTTTTTTAAGATTTTATTTATTTATTTGACAGAGATAGAGACAGCCAGCGAGAGAGGGAACACAAGCAGGGGGAGTGGGAGAGGAAGAAGCAGGCTCATAGCAGAGGAGCCCGATGTGGGGCTCGATCCCAGAACGCCGGGATCACGCCCTGAGCCGAAGGCAGACGCTTAACCGCTGTGCCACCCAGGCACCCCTGTGTTCTCATTCTCTTGATAACTTTACTTTTAGTCTCTGTATGTCTTTATATTTACACTTAAAGTGGGCTTCTTGTAGACATCATATAGTTGGGTCTTGGTTTTTGATCCATCTGACAGTCTGTGTGATAATTGGTACATTTAGACAATTGGCATTTACAGTGATTATTGACATAGCTGCATTAATATCTACCATATTTGTAATTTTTCTAATTGTTGCCCTTGTTCTTTGTTCACAATTTTGTCTTCCACTTTTTTTCTGCCTTTCATTGGTTTTTAATTGAGCATTGTATATGATTATATTTTCTCCTTTCTTAGCATATCAGTTACACTTTAAAAAACCAAAACTTTTTTTAGTGGTTGCCCTAGTGTTTGTGATGCATATTTACTACTATTCCAAGTGCACTTTCAAATAACGCTATTTCCTTCAGTGGGTAGTGTTGAGTACCTTATAATAACAAAATAATCTTCATTCTTCCCTCCAGTTCCTCATATCATTGCATTCATTCATTTCACTTATACATAAGCATATGAATAAACATACATAGGCAAACACAGTGTTGCTTTTGTTCTTTTGAACAAACTTGTCTGTTAGATCAGTTAATGAGTTTTTTAAATACCTTCACTTACTCCTTTGATACTGTTTCTCTATGTAAATTAAGTTTCTGACTTGTATCATTTTCCTTCTCTTACCTAAAGAACTTAACATTTTTTGCAAGGACAGTTTTACTGGCAACAAATGCCCTCAATTTTTGTTTGAGAGTCTATTTCTCCCTCACTTTTGAAAGATAATTTTGTAGAGTGCAGAATTTTAGGTTGGCGGGTTTTTTCTCCCTCAACATTTTAAGTATTTTACTCCACTCTTTGCTTACATGGTTTCTGAGAGGTCGGATGTAACTCTTATCTTTGGTCCTCTGTGGGTAAGGTGTTTCTTTTTCCTCTGGCTTCTTTCAGGATTTTTTCATCTTTGATTTTCTGTAGTTTGAAAATGATAGGTATAGATACAGGGTTGAGGGCATTTATCCTGCTTGGTGTTACCTGCGTTTCCTGGGTATGTGATTTGGTATCTGCCATTAAGTTGAGGAAGTTCTCAGTCCTAACCGTTTTAAATATTTCTGTTTCTCTTCTTTGTTATTCCCATTATGCCTATGTTACATCTTTCTTTGTTGTCCCACAGTTCTTGGATATTGTCTTTCTTTCTTTCTTTCTTTCTTTCTTTCTTTCTTTCTTTCTTTCTTTCTTCTTTCTTTCTTTCTTTTTCTTTCAAGATTTTATTTATTCACTTGACAGAGAGAGAGACAGCCAGCGAGAGAGAGAACACAAGCAGGGGGAGTGGGAGAGGAAGAAGCAGGCTCCCAGTGGAGAAGCCTGATGTGGGGCTTGATCCCAGAATGCAGGGATCACGCCCTGAGCCAAAGGCAGACGCTTAACGACTGAGCCACCCAGGCGCCCCTTGGATGTTGTTTTTCTGTTTTGGTTTTTGTCTCTCCCTCCCCCAGTCTTTTTTTTTTTTTTTTCCTCGTTTGCTTCTTAAGTTTTGGAGGTTGGTGTTGCGATAGCCTCACACTCAAGAGAGTCTTTCCTTAGTCATGTCCAGTCTATTAATTAGCCTGCCAGAGGCATTCTTCATTTGTTGCAATTTTTTTTAATCTCTAGCATTTCCTTTTGATTTTCTTAGAATTCATCTCTGCTAACATTGCCTGTCTGCCCTTTTATTGTCTTCTCTATCCATTAGAGCCCTTAACATACTACAGTTGTTTTACATTCCCAGTCCAGTAATTCTATCGTCCCTGCCATATCTGAGTCTGGTTGCTTGCTCTGTCAACAAACTGGTTTTTGCCATGTAGGTATGTATGTATTTTTTATTTATTTGTCAATTTATCTGTTTACCTAAATATTTATCTTTATTAAGTTGGCTCTAAGCGCAAAATGGGGCTTAAACTCATGACCCTGGGATCAAGAGTTGCATGCTCTACTGACCGAGCCAGCCAGACGCCCCTGTTTTTTGCCTTCTAGTATGTCTTGTCTTTTTTTCTTTTTCTTTTTTTTTTTTTTGGATTGCTGGACCTGTACATCACTGCTACAAATAGGCCTTCAGTAATGTCACGGTAAGCTGTGGGAGTAGGGGAAGCATTTTATAGTCTTATGATTAAGTCTCGGTCTTTTAGTGAGACTTAGGCCTCTGGACTGTAAACTTCACATGTGCTTCTCAAATTTTTCTCCCCCTTAGGTGGGAAAGAATGGCCAAAGTGGTCTGCCTGCTGGTCAGTTAGGCTCTGATAAAACCGTTCTGTAAGTTAGGTTCTGGTTACTTTTTTGAGAGCAGACCTTGCTAAAAACAGGGTGCTCTGGCATATTTCAAAGTGGTTTCTTTCCCCCTTCCTCCACCGGAAGTGTAAGATTTTTCTCCAATATTCACTGTGAGACGCTGGTAGAAGGAGGTGAAACTCACAAAAGTGTGGGGGCCGTTGGAGTTTTTACCTGGGTTGTCCATACTGAGCCTCTAGCAATTCCTCAATTACAGTTCAAGTGTCCCTACCCTGGCACTGGTTCCCACAGAGATTTCTATTCCTGCAGGTTGTGATTCTCTGTATTCACCTGTTGAGCTCCGATTTGGGGGGCACCAGTTTGCCCTGTGACATGTCTCTTAGGGACCTAAGAATCGTTGATTTTTCAGTGTGTTCAGTTATTGACTTCTCCTTAGGACAGAGTGGCAACTTCCAAGCTTCTTACAAGCATGCTGGACCAGAAACCAGATGTCCTGGATCAAACTTCCTTAAGTACAGAAGTTCTCATTCTTGGTATGGAGGTGAAAGTGTAAAGTGTTTCAATAGTGTAAATATTAACTAATATTTACCAACTTTGGTGGAATTTATATGAGAACTTAGGTTGAGTTATGAAGAGCAAGTAGTTGGTATATCTTCCAAGTACATTATCTGAAGATCTGGTGTAGGGGAAAATTAATGAAATGAAAGTTCTGGAGTCTGATTACCTATTCAGATGGTTGAATTCTGAGAAAGTGACTAGAAATAATCTACCACCAGCCTTTCCCCAAGGATCAGTAGAGTTAACTGTTGGGATAGTATTGACACACCAAAAACTCTTTCCAAATGACATTTATTTATATTACCAGCTTTATTTTTAGGAAAATGGTAGGAATGAAATAATAGTCTTAATCTGTAATCTCATTAAGGCAATCTAGGTATTTTATGTTAAAGGCAACATTAATTAAACATGGGTTTGATCAGGACTTGGTTCTAAAATTTACTCCTGAGAATTGCTTAAGCCCAGCATATTCTTGGTAAATTTCTTCTTCTAGCAAAAACGTCATGACATTGTATTCATTGTGCCAAACTTAAAGGAAGTGACCACTACCGGCAGGTTACTTGGCTGCTTTTGTTTCTTACTATCTTACAAATATCCCTTTATCCCTGTTTCCACAAACCACGTAAAAAATTTAAGTGGCTATATTCTAGCAACAAAAATTCTGAGAAATCAATAGCAAAAGTAATAATCTGGACTCAGATAAAGAATAATTAAGGCAGGGTAGCCTGGGTGGCTCAGTCAGTTAAATGTCCGACTTGATTTTGTCTCAGGTCATGATCTGAGGGTTGTGAGACTGAGTCCCGTGCTGGGCTCCATGCTGGGCCCGGACCCTGCTTAAGATTCTCTCTCTCCCCCTCTCCCTCTATCCCTCCTCCACCTCTCCCTCTCTTAAAAAAAAAAAAAGAATAAGGCAGCTGTACTAATTAGTGAGTAGAAGCTTGGAGGTCCTTTGTGTTTTAAAGGACAGTGGCATCAGGTGTCTTCCTGACCTTGTCAGGATTTCCGCATTGTTCTTATGGTATACTTTCAATTATATTGGGCATTTAAATAAATATTCAGTTTGGGGGCTTAGCACTGCCATCTGCAGGCAGGGAGTTGGCTTTCAGGAACTGACCAATTTGTTGGTGGCAGTGGCTCTTTTTTCTAGGCTGGGTTGAGTGCCATTCAAGTAATAGAGATGTATATAGCACAGACTGGGCAAGGTTTGTCTCCTGCCTAATCTTGAAGAGGTAAGGAATGATGATTTTTAAAAGGGGGCAGGGGGAAAGGCTGCCCAACAAAAAGGCAATGCAGTTTTTAAAATGGGCTCCAAAGATACACAAATGGCAATAACCACATAAAAAGATGCTCAACATAGTGCCCGGGTGGCTCAGTCTGTTAAGTGTTTGCCTTTGGCTCGGGTCGTGATCCCAGAGTCCTAGGATCCAGCCCCGCGTCAGGCTCCCTGCTCAGTAGGGAGCCTGCTTCTCCCTCTCCTCCCCACTCGTGGTCTCTCTCGCTATCTCTGTCTGTCTCAAATAAATAAATAAAATCTGTTTAAAAAAAAAAAAGATGGGTAGCCATCAGGTAAATGCGAATCAAAACCACAATGAGATGCCACTTCACACTAGGATGGTTGTATTAAAAAAGATAATAACAGGTGTTAGGATGGAGAGATTGGAGAAACCCCTATACATTGCTGGTGGGAGTGCAAAATTGTGCAACTACTTTGGGTAACAGGCTGGCAGGTCCTCAACAGGTTAAATATTTTCCATATGATCCAGCAATTCCGTTCCTAGATACATCACCGAGAGAAATGAAAACATCAAAAACGTGTACACAAATGTACAGCATTATCCAGAGACACCAAAAGTGGAAGTAATCCAAGTGTCTATCAACCGATAAATGGATGAATATGTCCATACAGTGGAATATTATCATTAAACTGAATGAAGTACTGATACATACTACAACATGGAAGAACCTTAGAAATATACTAAGTGAAATAAGCTGGTCAGAAAGGCTACATAATTATATGATTGCATTTGTATGAAATGTCCAGAATAGGCAAATCCAGAGGCAAAAAGTAGGTAAGTGGTTTCGAAGAGCTGAGAGGAAGGGGGAATGGAGTGACTGGTAATGAGCATGGAGTTTCTTTTTTTTTTTTTTTATAAAAAGAATTAAAAAAAATTTTTTTATAATAATATTTTTTATTATATTATGTTAGTCACCATACAGTACATCCCTGCTTTTGATGTAAAGTTCCATGATTCATTAGTTGCTTATAACACCCAGTGCACCATGCAATACGTGCCCTCCTTACTACCCATCACCGGTCTATCTCATTCCCCCACCCCCGTCCCCTCTGAAGCCCTCAGTTTGTTTCTCAGAGTCCATAGTCTCTCATGCTTCATTCCCCCTTCTGATTACCCCCCTTTCTTTATCCCTTTCTTCTACTGATCTTCCTAGTTCTTATGTTCCATAGATGAGAGAAACCATATAATTGTCTTTCTCTGCTTGACTTATTTCACTTAGCATTATCTCCTCCAGTGCCATCCATGTTGCAGCAAATGTTGAGAAATCGCTCTTTTTGATAGCTGAGTAATATTCCATTGTATATATGGACCACAACTTCTTAATCCAGTCATCTGTTGAAGGGCATCTCGGCTCCTTCCACGATTTAGCTATTGTGGACAATTCTGCTATGAACATTGGGGTGCATATGGCCCTTCTCTTCACTACGTCTGTATCTTTGGAGTAGATACCCAGTAGTGCAACAGCTGGATCATAGGGTAGCTCTATTTTTAACTTTTTAAGGGACCTCCACACTGTTTTCCAGAGTGGCTGTACCAACTTGCATTCCCACCAACAATGTAGGAGGGATCCCCTTTCTCCGCATCCTCTCCAACAATTGTTGTTTCTTGCCTTGTCAATTTTTGCCATATGGAGTTTATTTCTGATGCCAGTCTTTGACAATTGATTTCACATGCAGTAACAGAAACCCTCAAAGAGAAAAAATAAACATCAATTTTGGATTGAAGAACCAAAGCACTGTGGGATTCTTTCCTTTAGGATGAAGAACAATGACACAAGCCAGGCTGAAGAAAGGCAGATTTTTTTAAGGTATGTAATAAAAGGACATGAAAGAGATAATATAATTCAATTATTTAGGATACTTAAAAATTCTACAGCTTCAGCAGAAATATTTTTCTTTGGTTTAAGATATTCAAAACGCTATACTTAACCTAGCTTTTCTCAGAAAGACCAGCTTTATTTCTAAATGCTTTTATCCCTGGATGTACCATCTCTCCGAACTATTCCATAGGGTAAATAAAGATTATATGTAATACTCTTTTAAAAGTGTGTATATTGCTCGTCCAATATAAGAATGCCAAATGAAGCCTATCCAATTCCCTACTGAACCATTTTAAATCTCAAGAACATAAATGAGATGAAACTAAAAATGTAAACTAGGAGTATTCAAATACAGTAAGAACATCAGCAACAATCTAGGATAAGACCATTAAAGTGAGTTACTGGGCAAAATGGATTGTCTTACATAAACCCTTTGACATACAATCAACACAAAATGGACAGAAGATGGAGATGAATGTTAGTTTGTTTTTAGTGAAGTTTCTCAAGGAAATTAAGATTATGAGTAAAAACCTAACACTGACAATACGAACATGGGTTTTAACAGCTGAGAGTTTGTTAGAGAAGCATGAATCCAGCTGGTAGGTTCTACTTCTTTTGAAGGTGGCATCAGCCAGTCGAACTAAAAGATTTAGTATTTTTAAGGTCTACAGTTTAAGATTACTTTATAATTTATATGTAAAGTGTTAACTTTAGCATGTGGCTTCAGACTGTAAAGATGGCCAACTTGCAAAATAATTTTGTTCCATATTATAATTTTTAATGTATTAGCTTGATGGTTTAAAAAACGTATTATTAAAGCTTATCTTGAATTTAAGGTTTTCTTTTCAAAACCTAAGCTTTTTAATAAGCAGAGTTTTGTCTTCTTGATGATTAGGCATCATAACTTGGTGAGCTACATTCATCTCCGCCATCTCAGCTTCTCAGGAATTCCTATTTAGGCATTCTTGCTATCTGCTGCTCTGTACCTAAAATGGGATTTAAAAAGTGTTAGGTAATAGTGGAGCATGGCTAAACCATTTAAGAACCAATGTTAGTAAGCAAGTGCCTTCTCTGAAACAAATCACTGAAGTAGACCCCCAGTTTTAAAGTGGTCTTTGTTTTGGTTTGTTTTCTCAGTCCGCTTAATCTTTCTAATTTACACTCCAGGACTTTCGTATTTTTTTATAATGTTTTTCTCCCCAAATCTCTACCAAAGAAGCATGAGACTGACCTTTGCAACTTGACACAAGCTTGTAAGATTAAGTAGGAACTGCTGAAGATGAGCTCTCTGAAAGGAGGCTGGGTAATCCACTAGGAATGACCTTGTTCATGACCGCAACAACGTAATTAGACTAAACAAGATAAAAATGCATTGGTAGAGGTAGCACTTCACACCCACTTGGGGGACTGTAATCAAAAATACATAAGTTAGGGAGGATGTGGAGCAACGAACTCTCATACAGCACCGGTGGGAATGTCAAATGGTGTAGCCAGTGTGGAAAACATTTTGGCTGTTTCTCAAAAGGTATATATCCAAAGGAATTGGAAACAGGTGCTCAAACAAAAACTTACACATGAATGTTCATAGGAGCATTAGCCAGAATATGGAAACAACCCAAACATCCATTTGCATCAACAAAACGTGGTATAACCATGCAATAGAATGGAATGTATAACTGCCATACAAAGGAATGAAGTACTGATACATAAAACATGGAGGAACTTTAAAAACATTAAGGTAAGTAAAGGAAAGCCAGACACAAAAGGTCATCTATTGTATGATTCCATTTATATGAAATATCCAAAATAGAGAAATCCAGTGAGACAGAAAGCAGATTAGTAGTTGCCAGTGTCTGGAGGAGGAGGAGGAAATGGTGTGACACTACTTAATGGGTCAGTGTTTCCTACTGGAGTGATGAAAATGTTTTGGAACTAGTTGGGGATAATGGTTGCACAACACTGTGAATGTACTAAATGCAGTGGAATCGTACATTTTAAAATGGTTAATCTTACGTGAATTTCACTTCGGTTAAAAAAATGCTTTGGTATTATCATCACAAAATATAGTCTTATTGTTCTCAAGTTAGTACTAAAAAAAAAAAAAAAAAAATCACCCAACACAGCTCTAGTACCTTCCACGCTAAAGCATGTACTTCCTCATTAAGTGGGACCACAGAATTTGATTGCCCAAATCAGTTAAAAATCTTAAATCGTTTCTTTCCTCTCCTTAAATAAAATCTAGGTGTTTCCTTCTAGTACTAGATTAAAATATTAAAACCTTCAAAACATTTCAATGTTTTTGAATTTTGATTAGAGAATTAGTTATTGGTTATACTTTGGATTTTCCCTATCATGTTGTCATTTGGATTTTATGATACACTAGTAATGCAGACCTTTAATTTTCATTAATATGGATTTTAGTTTTCCCTCAAACCAGGTTGTAGGGGACCTCTGCCTTTATTCCACAGTTGGAGAACAGGAGATATAATGGTGCCAACTTCCTCGAGGAAGAGCTTCCTACAACGGTGTTCTGTGGACCCCCTCCCTTGTGCTGTGCTCAGGCACACGTCCAGACTGCACCACCATGCCACATTCTGGTATCGGGCTTTAGTTCTCTCAGAAGAGTCACCACCCAGTGAAATACTTGGAAATCTGAAACTGATTTTGGTATTCAGAATTTTAAAGATCACATTATAGCCAGAAATGATTTTTTTGCTATTATGAACTACTAGTGTGTAAGTCTGCAATGGCAACTCTGCAAGAGTTCATTAACGGGACAGTGTTCTATAATTTTCTTAGTCTTTTATAATAAACAACATAAAATTTTGGAATGTTAATGTCTACAGCAAGAACTTGTGACATCATAAAATGGGTTCACCATAGAAAGAGGTGCTATACTTTTCATACTTTATTAAATGTACTAAAAAATCTAAATGTAATAGAAAAATTCAATCACAAAGATGGCTTTAAGCAAATAAACATTTCTGAATAACACTTTATTCTAACTCATGAATACAAGGTAATTTTGGTATCCTATTTATACAAGTTTCTCAGTGTTCCCTATCCTTGGACTCCAGTCATACAAATATGTCTGTATACTGCAGATCTGACCAGAGTATACGGCACTTCACCATAATATTCTACGGTCCACTATTCTGAAATGCCGGTATAACCTGATCACACACTGAGTAAATATCAAATTTAAAGATCAGGATGTGGAATGTCTGACAAGTGATTAGTTCTTCCAACCAGAGTTCAATCTAGCTAGCCATGGTGTTAATACAGAATCTGAATGTTTTCCTCATGGGCATTAGTGAGCATGTCATGTTACAATTTCTTCTTTCAAAATGATTCTCAACTTTTAGTTTAGAAACTTTGTTTTCTCTCAAGTTGAGGGTCCTGTCAACGTGTCTGAAAGCAGACCAGAAACACATTTTAGGAAGAAAAAATATGTATTTTGCAAAAGAATCAGATTCTGGCTTTAATATATTCAGGTATTTGTAAACTGATGTTAACATGCTCTCAAAAACGTTATTTAGGAAGGCACAATTTGGTAGCATCAACTTTTTATAGCTTTTTCTAAACAAGATCTCAAGAAACTGCCACTTCAATTTTCCCCTTCCAGTATTTTAAGTGCTTCAAGGTTCAAACTGAACTGTAAGTAAAATTCATTCTGAAACTTACTAAGAGTTAATAATACATTAGTGAGCAGACTATGAACATACAGCCTACTTTTATCAAGAGAAAAGTTCTTATGGTATTGGGTTTAGAGATTAGTAACGAATTTGGGACAAAAGCTCTCATGACTGTGGAAAATTAGAATTCTTGAAGCGAGTGGGCTTTTAATAACTAAGCTAAAGAAACTAAGTGCAGAAATATGAGATAACATTATGGCTATCCTCAACATTAAAAAGTTAACAGCTAAAGCATTACAAATAAGGTATAGTAATTACTGAGAAGAACTCAGTTACCACTCTAGGCTAGAAACTAATCACTAAAACTGTAATTTCTAATTTTAAAAAGTTTGGTTTCATATTTAAAATTTTTACAGTATATAAATTATATATACAGTGTTTTCCTATAACTCAAACTATAATGCTCAAGTCTATAAAAAGAACAGTTTATTTCAGAACTGCTCAAAAGCCCCTCTACTCCCCTTTATATTTATAAAAACCAACAATTTCAAACAAACTTTCAGCACAGAAATGCTCAGTGGTTCACCCAAAACGTCAAGCCCATATCAGCAGGCAGTTTCTCATAATCTATTACGCTGCATTCTGTAATATCATACGGTCAAAGACTCTATTGATTTACGAACATTTTTCATGGGCAAGAAATAATTAAAGAAAACGGGATCAAGTTGAATATGTTGTTATTCACTTTGAATATTATGTTGTGCTTGCATCCTAAAAGTTCAAATGAGCTGCAGTAATAAGAATATAAATGTCCATTTGTACCATATACTAAAAAGTAAAATCCTAAAAATAGAATGGTAATACCTTATGTTAATTGAAAAATTAAAGATGAGAAGCAATAACAATTGGTGATGGCATATTTTAATCTTCTGTTAAAGCTCTGAAGTTGTACTAAATTGCTAGCCAAACTGAGGTCGAGGTAGACTCTAATGTTACTCCTTTCATGTGTCCGACTTGGCCGCTCACTTTAACCTGTATGCGTTTTTCCCTACTTATATAAACATGATTCAATCTGAAATGTGTTATGATAGAAAAATTAAAGGATCATTTAAAAAAAAATTTTTTTTTTTTTTTACAAAATTCTTAATTCCTAGCTAAAAAAAAAGGTACTTATAAAAATGTACATAATAATTCAATGTTCTTCCTGGGAGTCATAAATATATTTGTTTTTCCTTCAAACATAGGAAAAAAAGAAAAGTGGAGAAACTGCAAATATTATGAACAGTTGTGTAATGAAGACACTGGAACATAACTAGTAGAGTAACAACATTTTGCCTTTGTATCTGTCTAGTTTTCCTCTTTGAAGGTTACACATAAGCTTTGATTCATATGAAATTTCCTACCAAAGCAGACTTAAATTCCACTAAACACAAGTCTATTTCCATTTTAAATCACATACAAGTGCTATGTGATCAGAGGGATGGGAAACACTAGGTAAGGCCTGGTGGGTGGTAACTTCTTCATGACTAGGTAATGGAATCACCTGTTCAACCTCTAGAGCATTTAAGTCAATGAAAATGTAATCCAGACATCCGTGAAAGCCACCAACGTAATTTGTGTAAGCGGGTTCACCACAAGCACTTTTCAGTTTGAAGAAGTGGGTAAGCGACATGTTGCACCGTTCTTCTTCCCCATTGGAAGCCCAGTCTTCATGATCCTCTGGGATGCTGCCGTTGACCACAAAATGATACATTCCCGTTGATGGGGTACTATTAAAGTCTCCACAAAATACAACCGGTATGCCAGGATACAGGTCACACGAGACATGTCTAATGTGAGCCAACGCTACTGCCATTTGAATGAGACGAATGTACCCACCTGTGAATATAAAAAACAATGTAAGTACTTTTAAAAGTTGCCTTTAAGAAGAAAAAAAGGGTGACATTCAAAATATACATTTGGAGGAGGGGAACTGGATGAAGGTGACCTAGAGGTAAAAAAGAAACATCCAGTTATGAGATACATAAGTACTATGGATGTAAGGTACAACATAATGACCACACTTAACAATGATATGTGGTATATTTAAAAGCTGCTTGAAGAGTAGGTCCTAAAAGTTCTCATCACAACAAAAAAAAAGTTTCCTGATCTATGAGGTGATGGATGTTAACTAAACTTATTATGGCAATCATTTTGCAATATACGTAAGTCACTGTGCTGTACACTTTAAACCTACATGAAGCTGATTATGACAATTATAGCTCAGTAAAACTGAAAGAAATAAAGATGTGTGAAGACCAGCATTACTGGCCTTAGTTACCATGTTCACATCACTTGTGAAAACCACTAAAACCTACCTTTTGGGTGCCAGTAGAGATGGGTATTAGCAACACAGATTCTTTTAGAAGAGTCCTTTGTAGACTGAAGAACAGAAACCTAAAATAAACAAAGGGCCAAGAGTTCAGTTGCTGTCAATCTCCTGAATTTTTTTTTTTAATCCAAGACTATATGATGAACTGACATTTCATAACCTTCCCTGACTGAAAAGTATGATTGCAATTATGAAATTTAACTTTTGCTACAAGTTTCAGGATACACATGAAAAGGATTCGGTATAACATGTCTTAACAGTCCAACATATACAGGGAGCAAGAAAAGAATATATTTTCGAGAACAACGTTAAGGTTGTTGTTTTTAAGTGAGTAAAGGCAGGCTTCGGAGTCAGGCCCACCTAGATAGACTACCCACTCTCACCATTTATAGCAGTGTGACCTGGAGAGAGACACTTGTTTCCTAAGTCAGCCTGGTCACTGGTTAAAGACACTATCGGGGCGCCTGGGTGGCTCAGTCGTTAAGCATCTGCCTTCGGCTCGGGATACGATTCCGAGCCCCGCATCGGACCCCCTGCTCTGCTGGGAGCCTGCTTCTTCCTCTCCCACTCCCCCTGCTTGTGTTCCCTCTCTCGCTGTCTATAAATAAATAAAATCTTTAAAAAAAAACCACACTATCGTCCACCTCAAGGGGGACTATTGTATGGATTCAAGGGAATGAGCTTACACAGAAGTGCATGAAACACACTGGGTGCTTTACAAAAAAAAAAAAAAAAAAAGAAGGTAGCTACTCCAAAATCTTACTATGGACAAAACCAGTTACCTAAAAACTCTGGACAAATACACAAATAACATGTTTTTAAAACCTGAAGCAGCTTAACACCCTGCCCCATGATGATGTAATATATAAGTAGCTGGGTAAGAATCCTGGCTCCACACTTGTGTGAACTTGGATAAGTAAACGTGACTATTTCCCCATTTATAAAATGGGAAGAATAACATCTGTAAAAATAGCAGGATTACTACGACCAAAATTAAAATATTAATATTTGTGGAATACTTCATTAAACATGCTAGACACTTAAGGACTTTATTTCAAGTTTTTATTTAAATGCCAGTTAACATAGGAATAGAATTTAGTGATTAAATTTTAAGTGCTTTAAAATATGTCAGAACAGTGCTTGGCAAGTAGCAAGAAAATATTAATTACTATATCCTTGTATTCAGCATGTATCTTTCCCACTAGATTGCAAGCACTACGGAAGTCCGTTTGTCTTGTTCAAACGTGCCTGGCACACTGAAGGTGCTCAATAGTAAGTATTTGCTCAATGCATGAATGAAAGCTAACCTTTGTGCTGAAGATACAAGAGCAAACGCCCTTCAGTAAAATATGAAAAAAATCTTCCAGGGCCCTAAAAATCGACGAGTATGTAAAGAGAATGGCAGAGGTACTTTACCTGGAGGACGGAAGATCTCTGGAGCACCCTCTCCTGCGCAGACGGGTACACAACTAGTTTCTCCAGCAGTTCTTTATGAAGTGGGTCTGACTCCAGGGCTTCATGGAAAGAAATGTCATGCTGGCTAAGGAGAGTGAATTTGGCCTTTCGGTAGAAAGTAGCCAAGCCTTCGTGCTGCTTGATTCTAAACACGCCCTCCAAACCAAAGGCCTCGAGGGCCGGCACTAAGCTGTCTGTAAACACGCTGCGATCAACCTCTTGCAAACAGATGAGGTCAGCGTTGTAGCCCGTGAGCTCCTTCTGGATAAGGTTCTGGCGGTAGTCGAGTTCCAGAGCATAAGGCGCACAGTATGGGTACAGGACACTCCTCGAAAACTCAGTCTGGGCGTACGTGTCGGCCAGGAGGTTGTAAGAGACCGTGCGGATCAGAGAGTCGTCCGTCACCTTCTTGGTGTAGAGATGCCGGTGGTCAAAGGTGCAGGTGCCAGGCCCAGCCTCCACGGGACACACACTTTCCAATTCCCGGCTTGGCCCGAAGCGCTGCCCATTGCCTGGGGTGCAATGAAGCTTGAGTCGGAGACCGATGTCGGCATTGGATGGCGTGTAGACGCGCTCGTTCACACCCGTCTCCGTCCAACTAGGAGAGGGTGAAGAGGGAGACAATGACGAGGGGCCCCCGCCCTCAGGCTCTGCCGCTCCGGGTTTGGCTTCCTTGTACCAGCGGAAGACGGAGCTGGCGGGATCCCCAAATTCGAGGCTGAGCTTGGGGCACACCGGGAAACCGGCCATGATGTAGCGTGGCAACTGCAGCTCGGTGAAGGCGGGCGGGTTGCGCTCCACCTTGTACTTGACGTCGCCGATCTGCAGCACCGCACCGTCCTGCCAGGCGTCCACGTTGAGCACGTCTTCAGCCACTGCCTCCTCCCGGTAGTACAGCTTCACCACGGGCTCGCAGGCCGCAGCCGGCTCGGGCCCAGGCCCCGCACAGGCCCCGCTGCCACTTGCATTTGGCCGGTTCTTCCTGCTCTTCTTGGCGGCGGCCGCCTTAGCGTGGCCTTTGAGGGCATTGGTTGCTATCCGGCTCAGGGCCCGACCCAGCGGCTCGCTTTGGTCGCGCTGCATGTTCTTGTGGCTGCCGTCGGCCAGCGCGAACGACAGGCTTAGCTTAGGTTCCGAGGGCACACAACGCACTACAGCGCGCTCCATAGCGCCCGCCGCTGTCTCAGTCGCCGCCTCGGCCCGAGTGTGCCGCCCCACCGCCGTGCGGACCCCACGAAGCGCGGCGCGGCAACCTGGGAGCCTCCACATGAACCTGGTGGCCCAGCGGCCGCCAAGCCTCAGATGAAGATTGAGAAGCTACAGCAGCCGGCTCCGGGATCCATTCAGTCCCGCAACTTCCGGCTGGAGAGGCGAGGGCACCAGGTATTTCCGCTCCGCACTTTCGCCAAGTCGGTTTATATGCTCCCTTTTTTCCGTAGCCACGCCTATCTATAGTCCCTCCCAACTTAATCTTTATCTTCAAATCGAGGCATAAAGAGGGGAAAATAAAGAAACTATAGAGGTGCCTGAGGGAAATATTGGACTCCATGTTTTTGTCGAAAGTGCAGTTTTAGGGCTGAAGGAAACGTGCGCCAAGCCGGAAGTCGTTGGGGCGTTGTCATGGGTTCCGCTTCCCTCAGGGAAGCAGGTGCTTTTTCTGGATTCCAGTCTCCTGCATGTCCTCCAGTTCCGTGGGGCTTAGCTGCGGGAGGGCGTGGAGAACTCTACCGGGATTGCCAGCCTGGCTCCGGCGGTGGAAAGCGTTGCCCAGTTCCTCTCTACAGCATTCTCATTGCCGCTCGCCCTTTCTGAGGTGTGGGTGTATTCGCATCAGGTGGGGCCAGCGTAGACGCAGGGAGCTGTCTTTGTGGTAGTTAATAACAACGAAAGTTACACAAGAATTACCATTTAGGGAGAGATGACTATGCTAAAAACGTCATTTATGGTTACGAGGTCCAGAGTGATTTGAGTTTCCTGCTCAGGGTCACACAGACATTACTGAATGAATGGCTGGAGACAGAATAGCCAGTAAGAGAAAATGAGAAGTGTAGCCTTCACTGAAAACCACATAAAGAAAGTATTTCAAGTGATTTTGTGTTGAATATAATTCATATTCGGTGATTAACTGAAAAAAAAAACCTTGCAGATTTGAAAGAGCAAATTGAGAAGTCACTTCTGTTCACAAATGATCTAATTGTATCCACTTTTCTTTATCCTATAACTAGAATTCTTACTGACTGGGCATCAAATAAGCCATACCTTCCTCTCTGGCTTACCATGAAGAAAACAGGCTTTTGAACTGTGTTCTAAAAGCAGGATAGATTTTGCAATTATTTGAAAATTCTATTCCTATCCTGCCCTCCTCCCACCCACCAAATATTTGATAAGCTGACTGGGTACTGATAGTATATATGCACTTCGAGGCTATGGTATGGGTATAAAAGTCATTACTTTGTATCAACTAATATAAAGAAGAAAGAAAATAAATCTTGGTAGTCTAGTTGATAGTACCCCTTTTAACAAATATGAGTTTTGAAATGGCATTTTTCTTATCCACAGCATTTTCGTACATGCGACTTTGCAGAACTCAATTTTAAATCAGCCTATATAAAGAGAGATAGAAGCCCTACTAGAAAATGTGAGTTTCCTTCAAGCAAACTATGTAATTTAACAATTAGCAGTCTTAATCCTAGTTTTGAGACAGATGCCTTTAAGTGTCATACTTCTCTTAGTTTTTTTATATGTATATTTTAATTTTTTTGAAAGAGTAAAACACCCATAGTGAAGAAAGGTAATCTTTCCACCACTGACACCTGTGCATACACAAACAGTATGTATTATGAATACATACCTTCCTCTTACTTCTTTACACAATTAGGATTATGGTATACCCATGGTTCAGTACCTTCCTCTTTCTGAAATATGACTTCAGCTACCTCCATTTTGACCTCAAACTTTCTAATTGATTAAGTTCTTCCTTCCAGCTTATCTCTTTACACAGGCAAAAGACCCTGCAGGTAGTGCTCTTGTGATGGGAACCAAAACTACCCCCTCAAGCACTAACTATTGCCCTGAGGCAGCAAGACCCCACCCCTAGACAATGATCCATCTGGCCTTTACTGTCCACCTGCATGTACCCACTGACCTTTGTCCTACATTTGTCTTATGTAAACCTACCGTCTTTGAGGTCACTGGTGTTGTCTTCAGTGAAATCAATCCCTTTCTTGTCTCACCACCACTCATCTCTCTGCCTTTGGCATTTGTCTGGGGTAAGTGGTCAAACTTGGTCTGTTTGGGACTCCCAGAGCCACTTACTCTTGCACTCCTGTGCCCCACCTACATTTTCACTGTCTTTTGTTAATTCTTTCAAGAGAAAAGTGAATGAAAGTGTCACAACTTCCCATAGAAAATTTGATTTGAACTCCAGATTTGAAAATAATACATAATAAATGGTATGTTTGAAGATCTATTTTTATGAAGCTAAATTATAGCATAATTACATACATAAATTATATACATTATATAATTAAAATTTGAGGGGGGAAGACTGAACAAATACTACACTTTCTTTGATACCAAAAGGGGAAGCAGCTAATAAAAATCATTTTATTCCTCCATTCTCAGTCCATACCAAGAAACACAACCTAACTTTCACTAATCAAAGTAGTCTTGCAGATATAAGATTAGCTTGTGAAGACTAGTTTCTTGTGATTACCTTCACCTTGGTTAATAACATTGGTAGCTAACAAGAGATTACTAATATACCGTTATCTTTTTTTACTTAAGGTCAACATGATACTGTAGTTTTGATTGATAGCAAAATTTTAAGTAGTACCTGGTAATATTCAGGGTAATCTGCTACTTCCTTATATATATAAATTTGATAATTTTCATTTGCTTTTTTTTTTTAACGATTTTATTTATTTATTTGACACACAGAGAGAGAGAGAGAGAGAGAGAGACAGCCAGCGAGAGAGGGAACACAAGCAGGGGGAGTAGGAGAGGAAGAAGCAGGCTCCCAGCGGAGCAGGGAGCCTGATGCGGGGCTCAATCCCAGGACCCTGGGATCAAGCCCTGAGCCAAAGGCAGACGGTTAATGGCTGAGCCACCCAGGTGCCCCTTCATTTGCTTTTCATTTAGGGACCAATCTCTTTGTTTCTTTAAAATTTGTAAATTTTTTTCCAGTTTTATTGAGATATTTACATATTGTAGTAGTCCAACGTGTACAACGATGATGATGACATATATATATGTATAAAATTACCACAAAAGTTTAGTTAACATCCATCACTTCACATAGTTATATTTTTTCTGTGATGAGAACTTTTTTTTTTTTTTTAAAGATTTTACCCATTTATTCGACAGAGATAGAGACAGCCAGCGAGAGAGGAACACAAGCAGGGGGAGTGGGAGAGGAAGAAGCAGGCTCATAGCAGAGGAGCCTGATGTGGGGCTCGATCCCGCAGCGCCGGGATCACGCCCTGAGCCGAAGGCAGATGCCCAACCGCTGTGCCACCCAGGCGCCCCTGTGATGAGAACTTTTAAGATCTACTTTTTCAGCAACTATCAAATATATAATTTGTATGGTAACTATAGTCACCATGATGTACCTTATATCCCCAGAATTTCATCTTATAATTGGAAGTTTTTACCTTTTTGACCATCTTCACCCATTCCCTTCATTCCCCTGCCCTCCATCCTCCCCGTCTCTGACAACCACCAATCTGCTCAGTTTTTTTTCTTTAGATTCTACATATAAGTGAGATCATACAGTATTTGTCTTTGTATGACTTATTTCACTTAGCATAATGACCTCAATGTCGTTGTCACAGGTAGCATGATTTCCTTTCTTATGGCTGAATAATATACCAATATCTTTATCTGTCTTTCTCTCTATATCACATTTTGCTTATCCATTTATCCTTCAATAGACACATACACTTAGGTTGTTTCCATGTGTTGGCTCTTGTAAATAATGCTGCAGTGAACATAGGGATGCAGATAGTGATTCTGTTTCTCTTAGATACATACCCAGAAGTGGAATTGCTGGATCATATGGTAGTTCTATTTCTAATTTTTTGAGGAATCTCAGTACTGTTTTCTGTAGTGGCTGTACCAGTTTATATTCCCACCAGAAGTGCTGTTTCTTTTATTTTAAAATTTATTGTGATTTATAATGGTTATATTATTATATATACTTATACTATATAGCATAGTATAAATAATATATGATATAGCTATATCATTTAATATAAGGTATAATTAATGTTAATTTAATAGCAATAAAAAACTAGTTAGAAGATAAGAAATTCAAATCAAAGAACCTATATAAAACCTACCACAATTTAACTCCATAAAGAACTCTTATGCATATGGACTCATTTCTTTTCCCTGCCCTCCCATATTTAATTTTGAAATGAACAATACATAGTATAAAGCGTAGTAAGTCTCATAAGTTCTCTGAGCATCTTCCACATTTAATAAGTAGAAGAAATTTTTGTATAGTATTAGAGAATCACATTTTAGTGTCATATCCATAAGTGCTTTTAAATAATCAAAACAAATTCTGCTCTCATAGATAATATTTCTAACCCTTAGACTAAGAAATAAGAGCTTTTAAGGGTAGATTTTAAGCTGTAAATTATATGTTTAGATAGCTAACTTTTTCTTTCAAAGCAAAAGATTTATTAAAATACCAGCTGGCACTTTTGTAGAAATTGACAAACTGATCCTAAAATTTCTATGGAAATGCAAAGGACCTAAAAGAGTCAAAATCACTACTTTCTATAAAAGAACAAAGTTGGGCACCTGGGTGGCTCAGTCGGTAAAGCGTCTGACTTCAGCTGAGGTCATGATTCTGGAGTCCCAGAATCGAGCCCCACATCAGGGTCCCTGCTCATCAGGGAGTCGACTTCTCACCACACTCGACTTCTCTCTCTCTCAAATAAATAAATAAATAAATAAATAAATAAATAAATAAAATCTTAAAAAAAAAGTCTCTTATGGCTTGAAAAAAAAAAGAACAAAGTTGGAGGACTGACACTACCCAATTTTAAAACTGTAACTTTCTTACTAAAGTTGCAGTAATCAAGACTGTGTAGTATTGGTATAACGATAAACATATAGATCAATGGAACAGAACTGAGTGTCCAGAAATGAACCCTTACACTATGGTCAATTGATTTTCAACAAAGATCCCAAGGCAATTCAGTGGGGGAAAGGACAACTTTTTCAAGACATGATACTGGAACAAATATATATGTATATACAAAAAAAAATGAACTTGGATCTGTAACTCTCACCAAATATAGAAATTTACTGTAAATAGACCGTAGATCTAAATATAAAACAGAAAACTAGAAGAAAACATAGGAGAAAATCTTCCTGACTTTTCATAGATAATAGCCTCAAAAGCATGACCCATAAAAAATATCTTAAGTTTGATTTTATAAAAATTGAAGACTTTTGGTGGCACTTGGGTGGCTCAGTCGTTTAAGCAACTGACTGACTCTTGATTTCAGCTCAGGTCGTGATCCTAGGGTCCTGGGATTGAGCCCCACATTGGGCTCTTCACTCAGCAGGGAGTCTGCTGGAGATTTTCTCTCTCCCTCTCTCTCTGCCACTCCTTTCACTCCCCCCCCTCAAATAAATAAATAAATCTTAAAAAAATTGAAGACTTTTGCTCTTCAAAAGGCACCATTAAGAAAATGAAAAGATAAGTTGTATACCAAGAGAATGTGTGTGCAAATTATCTGAAAGGACTTGTATCCAGAATATAAAGAACTCTTAACAACTGACAAAAAGTTAAATAATCCAACTTAAAAATGGATGAAAGATTGAATAAACATTTCATCAGAACAAGGTATGTTAGTGGATAATGAGCACATGAAAATGCTGAAGGATAGGTGGAAAGCAGGCAGGGACAACACCCCCCCCTCCTGGCCCTAAGAGGAAACCACCCTTAAAAAGATTTTACAGCACCCTAAAAGGAACCCTCCACCCTTTCCTATGTGATAGGTAGGAAAAACAAAAACCTGATTCAATGACAGGCCCTATGTGATAGGTAGGAAAAACAAAAACCTGATTCAATGACAGGCCCAGGGAGGGTTAATCAGATTAAAATAGCTGGCTAACAAGCCCATGAAAAACCCCTAAACTTAGAAACTGCCGTGGCAACACTCTTGGGTTCCTTCTCTCTTTGGAAGCTTTGTGCTATCACTCAATAACCTTTGCTTCACTATCACTCAATAAACCTTGCTTTGTTGCCCACCACTCTATCTGGTCTACCTCTTCATTCTTCAAAGTGGTGTGACCAAGAACTGCGGGCACCAACAGAGAAAAATATCCTGTAACAAAAAGGTGTTCAACATCATTAGTATTTAGGGAAATGCAAGTTAAAAACACAATGAGTTACCACTATATGCCCACTATAATGGCTGTAATAAAAAAGATGGACAATACCAAGTGTTGGCAAGGACATGGAGAAATTGGAACCCTTACACATTGCATGTAGGAATAGAAAATCTTTCAGCCACTTTGGTAAACAGGTTGACAGTTTCTTAAAACTTAGACTTACCCATTCAACCCAGTAATTTACTCTAGGTCTCTATTGATGAAAAATGAAAATGTATGTTCATCCTAACATCTGTACATGAATGTTCATGTCAGGATTATTCATAATAGCCCATTCTGGAAGCAATCCAAGCATCCATCAACTGGTGGATGGATAAACCAAATGTGATATGTCCATAAAATGGAAGACTATTCAGCAATAAAAATGAACTTCTGTTACATATTGCACATGGGTGGACCTCAAACATGTTTTCATTAAGTGGAAGAAGCCAAACACAAAAGACTACATACTTTTTAAATTCCATTTATATGAAATTTTCTGAAATTTCATTCAGAAATAGAGGACAAAAGCAAATCAGTGGTTGCTTGGGCTGGAGGTGGGAGTGGGGATTTACTGCACATGAGCCCAAGGGAATTCTTTACAGTGATTGAAATGTTTTAGATCTGGATCTTGGTAATGGTTGTGTAATTCTCTACACTTGCTAAAAAAATCATTGAATTATATACTTTAAAATGGTAAATTTTATAGTATGTAAATTATACCTACATAAAGCTGTTAAAACTTTGTATTAGGGTTTAATAGGGGAAGCAGAACCGGCAGATTACATATGTCCCGTATATTTATCCATACATATGTATGGATATGTGGATTTATTACAAGGAATTAGCTTATGCAATTGTGGGAACTGTTTAAGCAAGTCTGAGATCTATAGGGCAGGCTGTCAGAAAGGGAAGATCCAGGGAGGAGAGAGCAATTACAAACCTAGCTGTTTGTTCAGAGTCTGACTCCATGCAGGCCTAAACCTTCTCTTTAAAAGGATTTCCACTGATTGAGCCAGCCCCACCCAGATACTTTCCCTAGTTTAACACCCTCTTACTAGGGATTTGAATTGCATTTGCAAAATCTCTTCATTGCAGCACCAGATTAGTGTCTGATTGAATAACTGGGAGAAGTTGTGGGTATCATACTAAAGACTGCCGTCTTCCTCTAAGTCCATAGCTTACAGTTTAGCCTTAGCAAATGCCAAAAAACCATCACATACTTATACCGGCATTTTGTTTTCTACAGAAAGATGGTTTATTTTTATGAATAACGAGGATGTTTAACTTGTTCATGCACTCACCCAAATGATGTATTTAGAGGACCTACTGTGTGCCAGACATAGGCGCGTAGGGTGTACTCTAAAAAAAAAAATACATGGTGACTGGCACTTTATGTCAAATATTTGGTGAATGAACATGCCATCAGTACAGCACCAGGACTTACTCCTCCCCCAATTTTATTTATTTACACATGATGTCTGTGTAGGCTAGCATCCTTTAGATGGAGTACCCGTGGCGCAGCCTCAGGTAGCAAAGTTTCACATTTCTATCTCCAAAGCATACTCGAAAAATTTACACACCTTAACCTTTTATGCCAAGGATTTCCTGAAGGAAAAGTGCTGTATAAGCAAATACCCAACGTAGAAACAAGATAAATTATAATCCCGATTATTTACAGGGAAGTCTCTATGCGAACATTCGAAGACTTCATCCTCCTCTGAGAGTGTTTACATAAATCTACTTTTCAACACATCCAAATTTCCAGTCTTGCAGGTTTCCACGACTTGCAGATCCTGATTTCCTGGACCCCTTCCAAGGGAAGGCAGTTAGGTTAAAAAAAACCCAAAAAACTCAATTCTCCAAACCTCCATTCGTCAAGAATTAATAATGGACTGAGTAATGAATTACTGTGACAGGTCATCGTAATCTGTCGCAGCTCAGCAACTGCCTCTCCGGGCAACTTCTACCCGGTCTCTCCAGCCGCGACCGCGACAGTTTCCATGGCGACAACTTTGTTTGTACACGGCAGGCGGACCGCCCAGCTCGTAGGGAGCGGTGGGGTTCCCGAGGTTTCACCCCTCCGTTTCCCCTCTTCCTTTGGCCAGAGGAGAAGCTAACTGAACATTTCCCTCTCGTCTGCGCAGCCGGGAAGTAGTGAGAAGCGATCAGATAGGTACTTCCTTGCCTTCAGTTTTTCTCATCACTCCTCTCCCAGGGCCGGAGATCTCTAACTGGGTGCCGGCAGAAGTACTCTCTTTTTCAAGGCAGGAATCTCCAAATTCTGTGAGCATGCGTGGCAAATGCAGTTGGTATCACAGTTCGTTGCTCAACATTTACCCGACATTTTAGATTTTCTATGCAAAAAGTATGCCTAGTTTTGCTTGATCATTGTATCACTTCCTAGGAAAGGTAGCAAGACTAAGATACAATATTGGTGTTTAAAGATATTAATGATGTCAAACATCAGCTTTTTTGGGAGAGCGATTACACCTCAACCACTGGATTTTGTGGTGGTGGTGGTGGTGGCAGCGGTAGTTTGCATTGTAGGGAAAAATTTGAAGCCAGAATTTTAGAACCGTAGAGTTATTTAGAGAGCATCCAATCCAGTTCCTTAATTTCATCCATGGGAAAACTGAAACCCTACCTGGGAAGTGGCTGGTTTCATTTCTTCATAGCAAGTGGGATGTGGAGCTGTAACAGGAATCCCGGCCCATTTACCTCAACTGTCACTCTTTAGACTAATACCATACTTGGGAGGAAGAGCTCAAAAGTTCTGGAAGTTTTGGAATTGATAGCTAAGATATGGTATGAGTATATTGAGGCTAACATTTATAATAATGGCTTTATGGGCTTTTTTCTCCTCAGAGTATAAAGTATTTTAATCTTCAGGAGACCAAGATGTCAGATCCGAACAAAGCTACAATCACAGCAGAAAAGGAAGCTCTGAACTTGAAGTTACCTCCCATTGTGCGCCCTCCTGAAGACATAGGCATTGACACACCAGCACAAAGTAAATTGCTGAATTACAGAAGATCTAAGGAGCAGCAGAAGACAATTAATCAGTTAGTGTAAGTAGCCTATTGGTAAATAATTCTTTTTTGGAGCTCAAGGGAAATGATTAGTGTTCATATTCTCATAAAACAGCTTTAACTGTGTAGTTGTTCATGGGCAAAATGTCATCTTCAAGTTCAATTAGGGAAACAAAAAAGTAATCACAATAGCTAAGTGTTATATATCACTATATATATGTTATATGTCACTTAATGTATAGATACCTATGTCACTATATCTATAGTTAGTATGGGGCTTACGCTAATCACTGCTTACTCCAAGCGTTGTTTTTAGCACTTCAATGTACTTCCACAACTACCCCATATGACGGGTAGTATTCTTTTCTCTGTTTTATAAATGTAGGCCTACTCAATGTTTAGTACACCTAGAGACTAAAGAAGAGGGCGCCTTAGGATTTACACATTGCTCTTACTCCAAAACCTTTCATCATCTCACATTGTTATGTTGAACTCTTTGCAGTTCCATGAGTATATTATATTTTTCACAGTTTAGTGAAAAATAAATTTCACCATTGCTCCCTGCAGTTTCCTTCACTGGGAAGTATTTATTTGTCTGCCTGAATATTTATACTAGTTCTTCAAGGCTGAGTTTATGGATCACCTCCTCTGGAAAGCCTTCTCCTAATCCTCTTTGCACAGCTTTAACTTTTTCTACATATTTCTCTTACATCGGTTTATTTAGCGATATTACCTACCAACTGTTACACAGACATTGTGTTGGTCGCTAGGGAGACCAAAGAGATTACAGCAGAAGGGATCGTGTCTTTATATTCTAGTGGGAGGAGACAGTAAACAAGTAAAAACAAACAAAAAGAGTATGTTAACCTTTTAAGTAGTGATGGATACTGTGAAGACATAAGATTGTGGGATAGAGAGTGATAGGGAAGGTGTCCCTAGGAACATCACAGGAAAGTCCTGTAGAGATGATATTTAAGTAGTGGGTGGCTCAGTCGATTAAGTGTTTGCCTTTGGTTCAGGTCGTGATCTCAGAGCCCTGGGATGAAGCCCTGGGATTGAGCCCTGGGATTGGGCTCCCTGCTCAGCGGGGAGCCTGCTTCTCCCTCTCCCTCTGCCGCTCCCCCTGCTTGTGCTCTCTATCTCAAATAAATAAAATCTTACAAACTGAGGGTTGCTGGAGTGGAGGGGAGTGGGAGGGATGGGGCGGCTGGGTGATGGACACTGGGGAGGGTATGTGTATTGGTGAGCGCTGTGTATTGTTTAAGACTGATGAATCACAGACCTGTACCCCTGAAACAAAAAATACATTATATGGTAATTAAAAAAATCTTTAAAAAAAAGAGTAAGAAGCTTTTCATTAAAAAAAAAAGCAGCTTTTCATTTAAATAAACGTGGGAATAGCACTCTAGCAAAGGGGATAGCAAGTGTTGAAAGCCCTGGAATATGAATGATCTCATGTGTTCTGGGAGCTGACAAAGGCCAGTGTCACTAGAGTATCAGGAACTTGGGGGAGAGTGGTGGTATCAGGTGAAGGTAGAGAGAAAGGTGGGGGTAGAGTGTGAAAGGCTTTATAAGCCATGATAATGAATTCAGATTCCACTTTAAGTACAATGGGAGCCATTGAAATGTTTTAAACTGGGATGTGACATGAAATTCAACTTACATTAAAAAAAATCAGTCTGGCTATTAAGAATAGACTGAGGTGGATGGGGCGCCTGGGTGGCACAGCGGTTAAGCGTTGGCCTTTAGCTCAGGGCGTGATCCTGGCGTTCTGGGATCGAGCCCCACATCAGGCTCTTCCGCTATGAGCCTGCTTCTTCCTCTCCCACTCCCCCTGCTTGTGTTCCCTCTCTCGCTGGCTGTCTCTATCTCTGTCGAATAGGTGAATAAAATCTTAAAAAAAAAAAAAAAAGAATAGACTGAGGTGGAAGGGAAGAGGGCAAGAGTAGAGGGAAGCAAGGAGACCAGGTAGGATGCTTTTGTGGTAAGATAGATGAGAGCTTTCATTGGTTTGGATAAGGCTGGAGACAGTGGAGGAGGGGAGAAGTCGATTTACAGGGGATAGGTTTGGATCCAGAATCAGTAGGACTTGCTTTTGGATTGGCTTTGGGAACCAGGTGGGTGGTAGTGTCTATATTTATAGAGAATCAGAAGTCCAGGAGACTGGGGAGGTAATTTTTGAAGTTGAGGTGCTTATGTGCCATCTAAGGGGGGATATGTTAAGTAGGCAGCTGGAGATATATATATGTATATATATATGTGTATATATATATATATATATATATATATATATATATATGAAGAGGTCTAGGCTAAAGACACAAATTTGGGAGTCAGCAGAATGTAGATGATGGTTAAGGCTATGAGGAATAGTTCAAATCACCTAGAGAGAGTACAAATTTAGAGGAGAAGGCAGCTCAGGACCAAGCCTTTAGGAATTACAATATTTATTTATTTTTAAAGATTTTATTTATTTGAGAGAGAGAGAGGAGGAGGAGAGAGGGAGAGAGACAAGCAGACTTCACACTGAGTGTGTAGCCCAACATGGGGCTTGATCCCATGACCCTGAGATCATGACCTGAGCCGAAATCAAGAGTCAGACTCCCAACCGACTGAGCCACCCAGGTGCCCCAAGAATTAGAATATTTAGATGTTGGGTACAGAAGGGTCAATCAGCAAATAGATCCGAGGAAGTGTGACTTCCTCAACAACACAGTGTACTGTTGTGTCTTCGTTGCCATGCTCTTCTACTTACTTGACATACTTAAGGGCAAAGATCTCAACACAAAGCGCAGCATCTGGCATGTTACTGTTGATGAACTGAATGAGTGAATAAAGGAATTTTTAAAGGAGGAACCTAACTCTTGTGCTTTGTACAAATGTATAAGTACTACCTCTCTCATTTGGGTGCTTAATAACAAAGAGTGCCTCGAAATAACCTAATACAGCATGGTGCTGTATTAATACTGAGATTAGAATTGCCATGTGTTTGTTTAGGATAAATCCATTTGCGATGAAAGGTTTTTATACCAGAAACACATTTTTTTCTGGAAGACTGTGGATTTTGTGATTTTCCGTCTCTTGCTACCTCTATCTATTAGGCAATAGGAACGTAGATTTGCCTGTTTCAAAGGTGGGGTGAAGTCTGTTGATAGAAAGAGCTCCAGGACTAAGGTAGGATGTAAGGTGTCCTGGGCAGAACTGGGCCCCTCCTGTGACCAGTGCCTGGGAACACTTGACTGAGAAAAAAAAAATCATTTTGTAGCTTTCCGGAGTGCCAGGAATGAGTCACTTCCTCCTTAGCCACTGTCTCCTTCTTGATTTAGACCAGCCTTTCTCTCTTACACTGCACATGGTCTCCTACACAGTTCCTTTGAAATGATCCAATTTCTGTTCATTTGTTTTTGACTGTCAACACACAAAGCAAAAACAGAGAATGAAAAGGCTCACTTTTATATTCTTCCCAGCTCTTTTAATTTATAGCCAGTAGGAGAAGACACGCCACAGGAAAGGAAATCGCTGCTATCTTAAAGGGTGGCTGTTATATATAAAGAGCTCACAGAGGTCAAGCATATTTTTGTTGGGATAATTGCAGTGCGAGTCAGCTACTGCCAACCAGTGTACCAAAGTATAAGGCAAATTCCTTGAAAGTATGGATGGTGGAGAGCTGGGTTCTTCGGGGAAATCATGACAGATGAAAGGAAGTCTGGCGAGGCCTTGATGATTCACAAAGAAAAGAGGAAGGACCATATTCCATCCACATTTCCTACTTCTTGTGAAAAAGCCTTTGGAATTTTAGTTTAGTCAGACTCAGCAAGAGTTAACGTGGAAATGAGGCTACTCAAAAAAGCTAATTCAGGGGCCCCTGGCTGGCTAAGTCAGTAGAGCATGGGACTCTTGATCTTGGGGTCAAGAGTTCAAGCTCCACGTTGGGCTTAGAGCATACTTAAAAAAAAGTGAGTTCAGTCTTAGGCTGCTTTGATAAATGTAAAATGTCTAGAATGCGTGATAGAAAATTTTCACTCTGCACCAGTCAAATAACATCTGGAATTCTGGAGTCACACTCTAAGAAGGGTGTTGATAAACCATAATAGCCATGGAGGAGAGAGGAATTTTGAGGAACTAGCTCATTTGAAGGAGGCTGATTTGCTTAATGGGTAAGAGTATAGACTGGCAGGCATCAGACAGGCCTGAGTTCGTATCCGTCTCTGCAGCTTATGAGCTATGCATGAATTTTGCAAGTTAAGTAACTTTACTTATCTTCATCTTGATGGAGATAAGGATAGTGCTTTTCTCTTCGGATTTTTGGGAGAGTTAAACGAGATCCATGCATGTAATGATCTTAAGCCAATGCCTAAAACCTAATAAGCTCACCACAAATGGTAACTTTTATTGATAGGAATAATCGAAAGAACTGGATAGGTATCATTAAGTTTCAGAAGGGTAACAGAAAAAGAATATGACCTTTTGTGTATAGCTCTGGAGAACAAAAGTTACAAGGATATAACTCAATGTAAAATTTTTGTTTCTAAGAATATAAGCTAGCTGACAATAAATTGGGCTACCGCAGAAAGTGATGAATGCCATCCCCCTCACTCATCTCAGGGTACACCTGGATATTTTTGAGAGTATTTGTGCATCAGATAAGGTACTGAATTAGATATATGAGATTTTTTCCAAATCCACAATTGTGATCATTCCATAGGTATTTATTGTCCTTGATGGACACTATCTAAGTATTGTGGATAGAGCAGTGAGCAAAACAGACATGGCCCTTGTCTCTCTGGAACTTACCCATCTATGCTTTTATGGTTTTGGTGGCCATCTTTTCCTTGAAATTCCTTTTGGTTCTCCTCCTGCCTCTCTGCTCATGTCTCCTTTGCCTCCTTTAATTGTGTTTTTTTCTTATTCCTGTCATGTTTGGCATCCTCCAATCTTCTTTCTCAGGTCTCTTTTCTATTCCTTATATACTCTCTGCTTTGGCCATCTCCCCCATTGTATTTACCTTTACAAACTGGTAGAATTGTCTTCCTAAAAAGTTTTCCATGCTCAAAAACTCTCAGCAACTCCCCATCGTCTATTGAATAAAAAACCCCTGCTGTTTGAGGCCCTTATTGAATATTCCAGTCCATTTCTCCAAACTCATCTCCATTTGGTCCCATAACTCCTGGACATATTGGACAACTCCCTACTACTCCCTGTTTTTTCCTTTGATCATTCCCTTGACTTTCTGTTCCTCAGGAGAGTCATGTTTGTTCAGATCCATCTACCCAGGAAAACTACATCTCCACCTGAAATCCCCTCCATTATTAAAGTTCATTGCAAATGCTAGCTTGTTCATATAGCCTTTATAGACGCCTCCAGGGGGAAGTGAACCTGTCCCCTCCTCTGAACCATCAGGGCCCCGTGCCTTTCATATGGTACCTGTTTTTATCTCCTCACCCTTTCAGTTTATCAATTCCTTGAGATTTGTTGCTGTTATATTTAAATAAAACCTAGTAGAGTGTCTTGCATAATATCAGCATTCAGTAAATATTTGGTGACAGATCAGATGATGATATAACTTTGTTTTATGGATGATAAATTCCTATGTTCAAACTATTTTTTTAAAGGATTTTATTTATTTGAGAGAGAGCTCAAGTAGGGGGAGGGGCAGTGGGAGAAGCAGACTCCCCACAGAGCGGGGATGAGCCTGAGGATGGTGGCTCTGTCCCAGGACCCTGGGATCATTACCTGAGCCAAAGGCAGACGCTTAACCAACTGAGCCACCCAGGTGCCTCTCTGTTCAAACTATTTATCAAGTACCTACTATTTGTCCGGGTAAAATTCTGGGGATTAGGGACAAGGCAATAAATAAAATAGTCTACAACGTATAATATGTCAAATGGTGGGTATGTTCTATGAAGCAAGGTGAGTGAGGATAGAAAGGTCGCATAGTGAAGGAAGTGCTACTTAATATAAGGGGTAAGGTAAGGCTTCTCTGACAGGGTGGCTTTTGAACAGGGCCAGTACATATGAGGGTCTACTAAGCATCAGGATTAACTTAAAATTTGTAAGTTTGAATTGAAAAAAATTTGATTTTTATTTTGAGTCCCATTCTTTTACAGTATACATGAATAATTTGAAAATTAAGGTCTCATTGATAATGACTATTGGGATTTGTTTCTTTCTTTTTTTTTTTTTTTAAGATTTTATTTATTCATTTGACAGAGATAGAGACAGCCAGCAAGAGAGGGAACACAAGCAGGGGGAGTGGGAGAGGAAGAAGCAGGCTCATAGCAGAAAAGCCTGATGTGGGGCTCAATCACAACGCCAGGATCACGCCCTGAGCCAAAGGCAGACGCTTAACCGCTATGCCACCCAGGCGCCCCGGGATTTGTTTCTTATAGAAAATCCAGTAAGATGAAGAACTCTTGTATTTTTTTTTGTATTTTTTAAATTTTTTTATTTAAATTCAAGCAGTGAAGGTATAGTACATCATTAATTTTTGGTATAATGTTCAATAATTCATTAGTTGATAAAGAACTCTTGAATATCTCTTCTGTAAGTATAGTTGAAAAGATGTTCAAATTGTAATATTTTATTATTATGATTATTATTTAAGTAAACTCAACTCCCAGTGTGGGACTTGAACTCATAAGCCCAAGGTCAGGAGTCACACGCTCCACTGACTCAGCCAGTGGCCCCCCCCAAATCGTAATGTTTTGATAATATATCCTAATGTTGTCTTCAAGAGAGTCAGACATTTTTTGAAACTGTAAATAGTTTAACTATGAACTATTTTTAAAACTATAATCCAGAATTGATGGAGCTAAAAGAAGTTTAGACAGAACGCTGGATAAAAGAACACCTCCAAAACCAGAGCCAGATTATCCTCCAACTGTAAGTTGAAGTTGTCTTTTTAAGAAGTTTATCCTTATGCAATTTTAATTTGTAATTATTTTAAGTTGATCTCGATACAACTAGTATTTTAAAGAGAATGATACATATACATAATACATACATTTAAATCACTTACAATTTTTTTCTTCTTGATTTAATTATGTCTTATTTGTTTGCTTTTGACAGATGACCAGTGAAATTAAAAAGAAAGGAGTGAGTTCAATTTTTTTTTTATATTTCATGTTTTGAAAATGTTCAAACTAATTATGACAAAGTAGCTCCTTCTAAAACCACCTACCAATAAGACCCATTCTAGAAGAGGAAGAAATTTAGAAACTGAGATTTTCATTTTCTGTGTCAAAAGGAACAAAATGTCATGGATGACAATAGGGGTTTTAAGAGTTATGTTTTTGTTCCCATTTGTTATTTGAGGATTAGTTGTGAATGTTTTAGTTCTTATTCCAGAAACTGGGAAAAAAATTTTAAAGTTGCCATTATAAAGGAAATGCATTTCACTTTCACCGTTCTAATATTGATATAATAATGATTACTTACTGAGAATCTATAGGGTGCTATCCACATGCTAGATGCTAGATTTTATTTTATTTTTTCCTGCATATTTAATTTTTATTGAATTTGTTAGCGTTACAGAGTTCTTGCACTGCCAAACCATGCCTGAGAATTCAAAGAAAGAAATGGTACAATGAACAGCCTCACCCACCCATCATACAGTATATTAAAACTTGATTCATGTGCATTTTTATAATTTCACAACCTTTTAAAAAGTTATAACAAGAGTTAGAATTTTCAATCTCCCGCAGGTCTTCAGATTTCTAGTGTAGTATGCCATTAAATAAAAGTTCCACACATTTATCTCAGTTCATTCCTCAATAACATAACCCCCAACAAAATTTTGCTAGAAAAAAGTGCATACTTTTCAGGGGGATTATGTGCCTCAAGGTCCAAGAGATTATTTGTTAAGATTTTTGGTTCCCAAATGAAGTCTTCAGTTTAATCAAGAATCCCTCGTTTCTTGCTTAATCATCCAGCATCTCCTTGGCTGGCTTACTGACTCACCCCAATATACCAGAAGGCAGGCACCCTGCCTACCACCTCAAACGATGCCAACATTCATGGCCCAGATGTGGTGGGCAGGTCCTGTCAGGAGATACTCTGACCTCCCAGGAGCCGATTCCTGCACTGACGCTTTGATCAAGACTGAACTCTTGTAGGAGACGCCCCCACACTGGGATAGTTTTACTCGCTCACTTGCTTCACTCCTGCCAATAGCAAGTCTGCACCTCCTGCATTTGGCAAAGGGATTTATTAGAGAGAAACCCAGACTCTACATCAAGTGGTCACATACCATTTTGAAATATTTCTATTCAACCAAAGATACAAAACTAGTAAATTACCAGACTATCTCATTAGATGGAAAGACTTTTCAGTAATCCTGGGTAGCTTCCTGAAGTTCCTTCAAGGACTAAAAATTACTGGCTAGTTTAAGCTGTAATTATTAAAAACAGAAGTGCTACATCACCTGTCTTTCACCTCTGACTCTTCAAATGAGCATAGAGACACCCCGGAAGGTTGATAACAGAGCTAAACTGACACAGTCACTGTAGATTCTAGATTTGAAAATAAATGGCAGTGACTGGGGCACCTATGTGGCTCAGTCGGTTAAACGTCTTCCTTCGGCTCAGGTCATGATCTCAGGGTCCTGGGATCGAGCCCCGCGCTGCTCAGCAGGGAGTCTGCTTTTCCCTCTTCCTCTGTGTACACACTCACTCACTCTCTTTCTCAAATAAATAAATAGAAAATTTTTTTTTAAATGGCACTGACTGCATAGATAACAACATGGGTCTATGGTGTGATTGGTGGGAAGATGATGACACATAATATTTATTTTACAGCAAATGATATGGGAACCTATGGAGCTGGCTACACAAAAGAGAAATTCATGCAGCATGTTCCCAGATGGGGGTACTGGCTTTCCAAGTCTTTTCAAGTTCCCTTTGGGGATAGAGGGCTCAGAATCCATCCTGGTACTGAGGATCTGTGGAAGAGCCTAATTTTAGCTACTCCAAGTTTTCTCTTTTTCTTTTTTTCTATCTTTCTTTCTCTTTCTCTCCTTTTCTTTTCTTTCCTTTTCTTCCTTCCTTCCTTCCTTCCTTCCTTCCTTCCTTCCTTCCTTCCTTCCTTCCTTCTTTCCTTCCTCCCTCCCTCCTTCCCTCCCTCCCTCCCTCCTTCCCTCCCTTTCTTTCTTTCTTTCTTTCTTTCTTTCTTTCTTTCTTTCTTTCTTTCTTTCTTTCTTTCTTTCTTTCTCCCTCACCTCCCTCCCAACCTTTATGGAGACTTTGGCTGTGTATTTGCCTCTTTACTGGATATAAGAACTGATAGAAAACATTCATAAATATTTAACATGAGGTTGGGTGAATTGTAAGGCATATTTGTGTGTATGTGCTTAGCATCCTCACTCTTCATCCACAGTTCTTACCTTCTGGTATCTTACAATCTAAAATAGGTAGCCAGGCATGAAGCAGTCATTCACTTCTGCACTTCTGAACCCATGCTTTTGGTAATCTGGCATGTAGGAACCCCACCTCTTCATCATTAGTGTCACCAGTGATCACTGATTACCAAATCCAAGGGATGTTTTTTTAATACTGTTTTCGCTAGACCTCCAGCTGACTTTCATTTTTTGTCTATTTATTTTTAAAAGATTTTATTTATTTTTTGGACAAGGAGAGAGAGAGAGAGAGAGCAAAAGCACAAGCAGGGCGGTGTGGCAGTCAGAGGGAGAGGGAGAAGCAGGCTCCCCACTGAGCAGGGAGCCTGATGCAGAACTCGATCCCAGTACCCTGGGATCATGACCTGAGCTGAAGGCAGATGCTGAACCAACTGAGCCACCCAGGCACCCCAAACCCACTCCCTTTAAATAACCAGTCTCATTAATTTCTGATTTATCCTTCCTGTGTTTAATTTTTCATAAAGGAAGAGATTTATTTTCTTATTTCCCCTTTAATCTTACATAAAATGCATCATAATTTAAATATTATTCTTTTTATTATGTTATGTTTGCATTTTGTTTAACTTAACAACATACCTAGAGGTCACTCTATATCAGTTTATAGAGATCTTCTTCACTCTTTTTTCTTTTCTAGCTTTCTTGAGATGGAATTGACATATAACATTGTGTAAGTTTAAGGTGTACAATGTGTTGATTTGATTTCCTCATTCTTTTTCACTGCTGCACAGAACGTCAATGTGTAGATGTATAATAATTTATTTGGGCACTCTCGTATGTTTCAAATTTTTGCTGCCATGAATAACCTTGTATGTGTGTTTTCGTGTTGTTGGAGGTGTATTCTCAATTTCTAGAAGTTGGACTGCTGGGTCAATATGCGGTTTTGGTAGATATCGCAAAATTTCTCTGCAAAAGGATTGTGCCAATTCACATTCCTACTTGCAATTTGTGAGAGTACTTCTTCCCCATAGTCTCACCACAGAATGTGGGGGTCATATTTTTTACTTTTTATCAGTCTGATGGATGACAAATGGTATCTCAGAGTAGTTTAAGTAAGCTTTCTTTAATTATGAGTAGGATTAAATATTTTTCGTAGAGTTAAGGACCATTTTCATAATATTTTTATTGCAAAAGGTTGGTTCATATTTTCTCCCAATTTTTCTTTTGGGTTTTGATCTTATTTTCCCTGAAATTAAAATCTGGTAAAATACACACAACATAAAATTTACCATCTTAACCATTTTTTTAAATTTATTTTTTAAAAGATTTTATTTATTTATTTGAGAGAAAGAGAGAAAGTGAGCACGAGTGGGGGGAGGGGCAGAGGAAGAGGGAGAGAGAATCTCAAGCAGACTCTGTGCTGAGCATGGAGCCCAACACAGGGCTCGATCCCAAGGCCCGGAGATCATGACCTGAGCCAAAACCAAGAGTTGGACGCTCAACCACCTGAGCCACCCAGGCGCCCCTATCTTAACCATTTTTAAGTGTACAGTTCAGTGGTGTTTCTTCACATAGTTGTGTATCCAATCTCTAGAATTTTTCATCTTGTGAAACTGAAACTGTATACTCACTAAACAACTCCCCATTTGTCTCTTGCCTCAGTCCCTGGTAACTACCATTCTATTTCTATGAATTAGACTACTCTAGATACCTCATATAAGTGGAATTATATAATAGTTGTTTTTTTGTCATTGGCCTATTTCATTGAGCATAATGTCCTCAAATTTCATCTATCCCTTACATTTTTAAGCATTCTTTATACTTTGAGATATATGTTGCAAATCTTTTGTCCCAGATTGTCATTTGTCTTTTGATCATTTTTATTGTGACTTGCTTTGCCGTACAAACATTTTAATTTTTATGTAGTCAGAATTTGTCAGTCATTTTCTCTTTTTTATGTCTGGAACTTGAATCATAGCTAGAAAGTTTTCCCCTACCCTCAATTATAGCAGCAGTTATCCATTTTTTTGGGTCCTTGTGTAGTTTTATTGTTTAAATTCTTGATCGATTTGGGATTTATTTTTGTCTATGGTGGAAGGTATGGATTAAATTTCTCTTTTGACAAATAGCTATTTGTCCCAGAACTATTTTTTAAAATCTTCATCTTTGCTCCACTGACTGATTTGAGACACCACATTTATCATATGCTAAATTTTCCTACATACTGGGTCTATTTCTAGACTTTCTTTTTTTCCCTGCTAATTTGTCTATTCAGTCTCCTGTACCACATTGTTTTAATTAGAGAGACCTTATAATATGTTTTAATGTTTCCTAAGGCTAGTCCTCCCTTGTAGATATTCTTTCTGGCTATTCTCACATGTTTATTTTTCCACAAGAACTTTAGGCTCAACATGTCTGGTTCTATAAAAATATATGCAGATATTTTTATTGGGATTACATTAAATTAATTTTGAGACAAACTGAAATTTTCATGTTAAAATATCTTTACCAAGATTAAGTGCTGTCTTTCTACTTGTTCTTGTCTATTTTTGTCAGATTACTTATTGTTATGGGAGATTTATAAAATTATACTGCTGTTGTACCAGAATATAATCTTCAAGAGAAGCAGGGGCTCTGTCTGTTGTGTTTACTGGAACAATGAAAATTCATTGAATTAATGAATATTTGTTGAATGAGGAATAATGAGTTAGGCAAAGGATCTTTGTTTTGCCTTGAGAAAATGAAAAGCATACAAGAACATTAATTTGGCAAGAACTCATCAAAAATAAAGAAAAATATAAAATGATTTCTTTGAAAAGACAGAGCAAAATGTTTTCGTGCCTGGACACCTGACCTCCAATGAATTTATAGTTCATACCTGAGGGCTCCAGAGAGCATGATTTATTCTTCCAGGTATTAAAAGCTGAGGGATTTTGCTCATGATTCATCTACAAAGCTCCTTTTAGGAAATATATGACATTTCACCTGCTAGAAATTCATTTTGGCTGCCACCATGTACAGATCCAGTGGCAAGAACCTCTAGACTTGCCACCCTGCCTTCACTTCCCTGGCAGGGCGCTCTCCTCCAGCCCTGACTGCTTTCATCCAGGATATGGAGCCGTTGTGATCACAGGTTAGCCATGTAACAGTGACATGAAATGCAGGGACACCAGCTGTATATTGTTGATGGGCATCAGAAGCGGAGGTCTATATTGCTTATAGCCCTTTGCCCAACATAAAGGTTCTAAATAATCGCTTTCTCCTCTTTCCAATTCCTGTTTCTCTCTAGATTTCCCTATTTGACTCCTTTGAGGCTATGATCTTCTGTTTGGTCCACCACCCCAGGCCCTCCATTCCCTTCAGTCCCCTTTCTTACTCTCCAGGAAAACAGGGTCCTTTCCTGCTTGAGGCTCCTGTGTGCCTAAATCAATTTGTTTTTGTGATTATCTCACACTGTCCCGGAGGTGACCAATTGGTTCTTACTCTACTCAGATGCCTCTCTCCAGATTAAATTCTAATTGGTTCTGTTCCTGCCCCACCACTTGAGTATGCTGTATTGGAGCCCATCTCTGTTTCTTCTGGTTTCATTTAGCTGCTACCTTTCTGTTCTTATCCACACCCTATAGCCTTTTCTCCTCTTCCTTTTTTCTTTTTTAAAGATTTTATTTATTCGTTTGTCAGAGAGAGAGAGAGAGAGAGCGCGCAAGCAGGGGGAGTGGCGAGCAGAGGGAGAAGCAGGCTCTCTGCTGAGCAAGGAGCCTGATGCAGGGCTCAATCCCAGGACCCTGGGATCATGACCTGAGCTGAAGGCAGACGCTTAACTGACTGAGCCACCCAGGTGTCCCTCCTCTTTCTTTTTTCTTAACCATTATTCTGTTCTCCTTTTAAACCACACACATATTGCCCACAAGAAAGTCATATTTTTTCCCAAGATGAGACATTATTCATTTTTTGTTTTACAATACTGTATTCCTACTCAGAGAGTCCCAACAAACTTGCATGTTAAACTCATAGTACACTCTTAAATATTAAAGACAATCTAATTAATTTCTATTGTATATTTAAGATACTGGTGGGTCCGCATTTATATGTATTTTGATACAGAAAACCTGAGGCTCCAACTGTAGTTTGAAGTGAAGGGATTATGACAAGATTAGCTTTCTCAAGTGTAAAATGCGGACTTGGGAGGGGGAACCACCCTGGTGATATTTTAAATTAATCAGCTTGATTAAATATGCTAAAATACTTAATAATGCTCACCCATAATTTACTGCTGTTATTTCCTGTCATTCTTGGTTGTTTTATCAGTAGTGTACCTTTGTGCTAGGGTTCATAGTTGCCAATTTCTGACTGTTTAACAGATTAATGCTAAATATTTCGGTGTTTGAGTGGATAACACAGGGGCACACCCAGCTTCCCCAGCCCACTCTTTGGTCCCAATTTCCAATTCTTATTCATTCAATAAATATAAACTGAGCACTTAAAAAAAATGGTTTCTTTGTAGGTCATACTTTTGGGTAAAATGTTTTTATTCTGAAAACATGTTATTTTTCAGGATACTTCTATTCTGAAAAGAATGTTGTCTTGAATAGAGAGCTCAGGAGTTACACTGAAATACTACAAAAGTTAGAACACTCAATTTGTTCTTATTATATTCTCAGTTCAACTATATTTATATGAAGCAATGTGTAGAAAGCAGTCCTATAGTACCTATTCAGCAGGAATGGCTGGATCACATGTTAATGTTGATACCCGAGTCTTTAAAGGAAGGGAAAGAAAGAGAAGAACTCATGAAAAGTCTCATAAATGAGGTGTCAAATGACTTTGAAAAAAGCATGAAGAGGTATCTGGGTAAGTAGCATTGAACACATGCCTAGCTTCTTTTGCTTTTGTTCTCCACCCCTCCAATCAAAAGTAGAAATATGAATAATGAACATCTATGTGTTTAGCTATATGTATTTCTTAGATATTATTTTAATTTAAAGTTTTTATTTTGAGGGGCGCCGGGTTGGCTCAGTTGGTAGAGCATGTGACTCTTGATCCAGGGGTTATAGGTTCGAGCCCCATGTTGGGTGTAGAGATTACTTTAAAAAAAAATGAAATCTACTTCAAAAAAAGTTTTGATTTTGAGCTTATTATCTAGTCGAAATCTTTGTTAAGTCAAGGGACTTTGTAATTTTTATGTGCTTATTTGCTAATAGCTTTTTGATTTGTCTCTTTGTCTTTATTGCTGTAGTTATACTGTTTACAGAATTATAAAAATATTACTGTATTTAGGGAGATTTATTAGGGATTTAACATTTGCAATTTTTATTGGAATAAGTTTTCTTAAGTGGCGTTTGAGTAGATAGGATGCAAAAAGCTAAAAACTTAAAGCTTTACTGTATCTGAATTCACACCCAAATAACCAAAATAGTACCAAGAACTTGATTTTTTTTCAAATAAAGAATTTTTTTCTTCTACTCATTTTAATGCTCAATAAACTATATTATCCAATATCAGAAGTTAGAAACTTTTGTTTGAGTAGGACTTGCAAGGGTTTTCAAAAAATATTAATGCATGTATGTATTTTAGTGAGGAGTGTTCTCGTGAAACCTCCAGTTAAGTGGCTTGAAGATGAAGGAGGCCCTTTACCTAAATCCCCTGAGTGAGTAAATTACTATTATTATTTAAAGATTTATTTATTTATTTTAGAGAGAGAGAGAGTACATGAGCAGGGGGAGGGGCAGAGGGGGAGAGAGAGAGAGAGAATCCCAAGCAGACTCCCTGCCCAACACAGGGCTCAGTGCAGTGCCATTCCCACCACCCTGAGATCATGACCCCAGCCTAAATCAAGAGTCGGAGGCTCAACCGACTGAGACACCCAGGCGCCCCAGTAAATTATCTTAAAAACAGAATTGCATCTAGGTTTTGATAACAGATTGAAAATAAGCTGATCTCACATTTAAATCTAGAGTTGTGAAGCTCAAAGGTGTTTTTAATACATCCAAAAAATAGCACTACTGTTTTTTTGTTTTTGTTTTTCTTCCTGAAGGTATCCTTGCTCTGAACTTGTCTATTTGCTGCTTACACAATTAGGGGAACCTTTATTCATGTATAGGTCAACTTGGCTTAAGTAATCTTTGGTGTGTGCCAGGCAGATTTCTTCATCCCTTCTCCCCAGTCCCAAGGACTGAGTTCGTTAACCTCTACCAAGGTGACTGAGCCAGAGCACAGTGAAGTTAGCAGGCACTCCCACCTGGCCCATCAGTCTGCCTTACCTACAAGTGGTCTCTGTCCTCTCTGAAGATGCACTTTCAAGATCTTGATGCATTTTTATTACATGCATGTCTCCTAAAGCTTCCATTGCTGACCATATTTTCCTCTTCTCTTGCTTTATACTAATTCCATGTCATAACTATTATTTCTGAAACTTTAGAGCATATTGTGTGAATCCTGCTTGATACAGTGTTTTGCTTTTCCAGAGGACTGGATTATTCTAATCCTTGGCATTCTAGCTATGTGCAGACAAGAAATCAAATATCAGCTAATTTGCACATTGTTCATCCAACTATGAAAATATTGCTGGATCTTGGTTATACGACGTTTTCCAATTCGGTTTTGCTAGATTTAACAGGGATTAGGTAAAATCTCATATTTATTAACTAACATTTAAGATTTGAATGTCTCCTGCTTGAGTCTCTTTATTTTGACTGTATACATTTTAAAACTGATAAGTCTTGAGAACTTTTCTTTAGATTAAAAGAATTTTTAATTTATCTTATTTTTTAAAGAATTGTGTATTAAGACCAATATTTATCATTTGCTTTAAATCATTTTTATTTTTCTCATAAATAGAGCTAAAGGGCCAATTGATTGTGAATCACTGAAAAATGATCTATCAATACAAGCTAGAAAGGCAGAAGAGAAGATAATGAACACATGGTATCCAAAGGTTATAAATCTTTTTACCAAGAAGGAAACTCTAGAAGCCATCAAACCTGAAAAATTGGATGCATTTTATAACTGTGTTTCCACACTAATGTCAAATCAGGTAAATATGTTCTATATATCTTAAATAATAATGTTAATAAAATTAGTTTATATTTTACTTTATTATTTTTTAAGTTTTTATTTAAATTCCAGTTAGTTAACATACAGTGTAATATTAGTTTCAGGTGAACAATATAGTGATTCAGCACTTCCATACATCACCCGGTGCTCATCAGGACAAGTGCCCTCCTTAATCCCTATCACCTATTTAACCCATTCTCCTACTCCCCTCCCCTCTGTAACCATCAGTTTATTCTCTGTAGTTATGAGTCTGTTTCTTGGTTTGCCTCTCTCTCTTTTTTTCCCGGAACTTTGCTCATTTGTTTTGTTTCTTAAATTCCACATATGAGTGAAATTGTATGGTATCCGTGTTTCTCTGACTTATTTCACTTAGCATTATATTCTCTATCTCCATCTAGGTCATTGCAAATGGCAAGATTTCATCCTTTTTTATGGCTGAGTAATATTCCATTATATATATATATTCCATTATACACACACACACAGAAACACATACACCCCACACTGTCTTTATCCTTTTATCTATCTATGGACACTTGGGCTGCTTCCATAATTTGACTATTGTAGATAATGCTGCTCTAAACATCAGGGTGCTTGTATCCCTTTAAATTAGTATTTTTGTATTCTTTGGGTAAATGCCTAGTAGTGCAATTTCTGGATTGTAAGGTAGTTCTATTTTTAACTTTTTGAGGAACCCCCATACTGCTTTCCACAGTGGCTGCACCAGTTTGCATTCCCACCAACAATGCAAGATGGTTCCCCTTTCTCCACATCCTCCCCAACAACTGTTTTCTTTGTGTTGTTGATTTTAGCCATTCAGACAAGTGTGAGGTGATGTCTCGTAGTTTTGATTTGTAGTTCCCTGATGATCAGTGATGTTGAGCATCTTTTCATATGTCTGTTAGTCATCTGTATGTCTTCTTTGGAAAAACAAGCCCATTTCTTAATTGGGTTATTCATTTTTGGGGCGTTGAGTTTAAAACTGATGTTTTAGTTTATTATTTTAAATAAATTCCTATTTAGACATAGTGCTAGGTAATTATTTTGAAATAAGTTAAGAAAAATATTTTTACCATAATTTTATTTAAATTAGTTTAGCATAAAAATACTTCATTTCTGAAGCAATATCTGAAACAATCTAAAATAAAAAGAAAGTCTAGATGTATGTGTCAATATTATGAGTGATTACTGGGCTTATGCTTAAAGGCTATCAACTAATTATCCATAGCTTTATTGGAGAATATTAACAAAGGGCTATCCTAGTAAATATATTTTTGAACATATGTAATCCCAAGTTGGTTGATTCTCATTTTTTTCTCAATAAAATCTTGGTTTGAAATGGAATTGATCATCTTTAAAGAAAATATTAATTTTTATTAATTTTGTATTTATGGGCTCCTCAAAGTTTTACTATTGTAGAAATACAATTCTATAAAAATAGTTTTGAATAAAAACTTTCCCTTTTGGAAAATATCTCCAAAGATTCCATAAATTTTTCAATGTGTCCGTTAAAGGACACATTTAATATCTAGCATATAACCCTATAATTAATATACATGGTTTCCTTTTTACTTTTATCCTCTTAGGAGGACTATGATTATTTGATAAGAAGTAGAGATGAGGAATATTTTGAAAATGGTTTTAGATCTTATTTATCTGGTTGGCTAAATTTCCAGTAGCTGGTTCCACATAAGTACGCGTTATTCAGGGGCACTTGGCTGGCTCTGTTGGTTGAGCATCCTATGCTTGGTTTCAGCTCACGTCATGATCTCGGGGTTGTGAGGTGCAGCCCTGGGTCCAGCTCTGCGCTCAGTGTGGAGTCTGCTTGAGATTCTCTCTCCCTTTGCTCTTCCCCCTCACTAAAATAAATAAAATCTTTAAAAAAACCCCGACGCATTATTCATACTTTGGTAACTCACTGGGCACATTTCTAAGTTCCAGTGGCTTCACCCTCACCTAGTAATGTGCTGGAAATCCGGCTTTGGGGATGGGGGAGAAAAGCCCTAATTTGTAGTGTTTGCCAATTTCCTGGTGTAAATATTCCCACCATGGTGATTTTCAAGCATCCAACGGTTTAGTAACTGGCTCATGGAAGTCTTGAATATTTAACAGTTGACACTAGGAGATAGCTCTAGCATACCACTATCTCATGTGCATGTCACCTCGTAACACCCTCACCCTCAGGTGTCTGGCCTCTCCTCCCATTAGTCTTCACCGTGTTGTTTAGTTCTCTAAAGTGTTTTCTGTACCTGGGAAAGAATTACTAAAGAATGTGGAAAACTCTAGTTGCCATATTAAGATTATTGATATTCTATAAAAAATAAGTTCATATATATTGTTCTATTTATTATTTTAGACCAAATTTAGTAGGAATATATTGTGCTGAATGAAGATAATTTTCAGGACTAAATGGACTGATAGAACAGCTTAATTATGTAATAGCTCACTGATTTTGAACTAAAGGTTAAAGGTTGAATTTGTATATTCTAAAGTAATAATTTATGATATCATGCAGCTAAAGGATTTCTTAAAGAGAACTGTAGAAGGATTTGTGAAACTCTTTGACCAAGAAGACCAACGTGGGCTGCCAATATTTAAGATGGAACTGACATTTGATGATGATAAAATGGAATTTTATCCTACCTTTCAAGATTTGGAAGATGTTGTTTTGGGTTTGGTAGAGCGGATAACTGAAGCTCTACAGGTATTCTGCCATCCTTATCCACTGGGTTTCTTTATATGGGTCTCTTTCAAAATTTTAAATGGATTTGAAACTATAAAGTGGACATGTACATAAAATGTTATAACTCTGTTTTATTTCTATCCTCCAAGTTATTTTAAGTTAGAAAGTGCTTTCTCTTTGATAAAGTTCCCTGGCTAGGAATGATGTTTTCCTTCTTAGAACTTTTATTACGGTTAGGAATTGATATTTATGTGCCCATTTCATCTTCCCTACATAGTTGTGAGCTTCTTAAGGACAAGATCCATGTCATGTTTGTTTTCTCTACTTTCTAATATAATCACTTAGACATTATAGTTATTCAATAAATACTTGTTGAATGATAGAAAACAAACTCAACTTAATTTTTATATTAGACTACAAACTATACAATTTTATTTTATTATTTTTAAAAATTTTATTTTTAAGTAATCTCTACACCCAATGTGGGGCTCAAACTCCCAAACCCTGAGATCAAGCGTTGCATGCTCTACTGACTGAGCCAGCCAGGTGCCCCAAACTATACAATTTTATTTATTTATTTATTTTTAAAGATTTTTTGTTTATTTATTTGACAGAGATAGAGACAGCCAGTGAGAGAGGGAACACAAGCAGGGCGAGTGGGAGAGGAAGAAGCAGGCTCACAGCGGAGGAGCCTGATGTGGGGCTCGATCCCATAACGCCGGGATCACGCCCTGAGCCAAAGGCAGAGGCTTAACCGCTGTGCCACCCAGGCGCCCCAAACTATATAATTTTAAATCATGATTTTGCATCGGGTTATCTTTCTTTGGACCATTGAAATCTGAAAAGATTGTTTAAAAATATTGTATAAGAGCTACGTATAGACAAACTGCACAGATAATTATTTCATTTATGGTCATTTTAATTTTTGTTAGAATGTCCAAACGGTTCCCTCTTGGCTCTCAGGAACTTCACCAGCTGTAAATCTTGACACACAACTTCCTGAACACGTGTTACAATGGGCTCTTACTACACTGAAGTTCGCAGTACATCATAACTTAGAGGGTGCAAGAAAACATTATGAGATGTACGGTATGTATCACATATATGATATTATACCTTTTATCATAAAAGAATACCATTTTTATTTTTGCTGGAAATTGGTCAAGTATTGGTTGTCTGGGGCTGTCATGAAAAAAGCAGGGAGAGCCAGAAGTCAGCATTGGTGTGGCTTTTGGCAGAATCAAAGATCAAAACCAAGAAACTTGAATTCTGTTGTTTAGCCCGAAGGGTGAATGTTAACAGGAACAAAAAAGTAGAGTAATAAAGCAAAAAAGTAGAGAAAAGAGATGTTGGAATAAGGAGAAAGCTAAATCAAGGTTTAAATTAAGATAATTTTGAAGGATAGTTTTGAAGAGACTGCATCTCAGTTCTACAGTCTCCTCAAGTGTGTATGGGGTCAGGATAGTTATTTGACATTCTCTTAATCAAAACCTTCTATTAACTGGCTTATCTGTACCTCTAAGTTATTGTAAGATCATTACATACGCTATTATCTTTATCTTAAAATGCCACGTTTAACCTGGTTTGCTTGTTAAGTCTATTTTATTCTATTCCTATACATATATGTTAATTCTCTATTAATAATATTTAATGGAATACTCTACTTCTTTCCATGACCATATCAAAAAGTGCTTTATCTTTTTGAATGGGTCTTATTATTGAGATTTAAATTAGATTATTAATTTTCAGTTGAAAAATACAATTGGCTTCTTGATGGGACTGCAGATGAGATGATAGAGACTTTTCAGGCAGAAGAACATACTTTTGATGAATACACAGAGGTAAATGGTAATTCTGTTTTTCATTAATGCCTTTGACTTTTTTTAAATTAGGGTCTTTTTTTTTGGAATTAAATGCTTCAATTAAAGTTAATAGAATTTCTTTTTTTTTTTTTAAGATTTTATTTATTTATTTGACAGAGATAGAGACAGCCAGCGAGAGAGGGAACACAAGCAGGGGGAGTGGGAGAGGAAGAAGCAGGCTCATAGCAGAGGAGCCTGATGTGGGGCTCGATCCCACAACGCCAGGATCACGCCCTGAGCCGAAGGCAGACGCTTAACCGCTGTGCCACCCAGGCACCCCAAAGTTAATAGAATTTCTTATTCAGAATATCATTTTAGTAAGCCTGTAGGTTCACCAAATAATTACTTTAGTGATTCATTTACTTATTCATTGCTTCAACAATCACATTCAGACATGTAGCAAGATTTTGGTGACGTAAAGATAAATGATACATACACATTGTCCTCAGTAGCTTATATTTGGCCTAGAAGCCAGACATAGGAGTGACAACTACGACATGTGCAGATAAGTACTGGAATGGAAATGTGCACAAAGTGTTTTGGAAGCAAAGAAGAGGGAATGATTGTTTCTGCTTTGGAAGATTGGTGAAGGTTTCTTGAAGAAGTGAAAAGTGAGCTAGACTTTGAAGTCGATGTTTACTGGTGGAGAAGAGAGGGAATGTAACATGGACAAAGACCAAAAGGGTTTAGGGGTGTCAAATGAACCAACACAGCTGTGGAACAGGTAACATAGGAAGGCAGTACATGGCAGATTTAGAATATGTAGTTGGAAATGTTAAGGGGGAGCCATGTGGGACAATTTTAGGGTATCTTTGCTCAAGAGTTTTACTTCGTTTTGAAGATTTTTAGCTGTGCAAGTAATATACTTGGATCTGAATTTTAAATGCTTTTTTAAAATTTTTTTTAAAATTTTAAGTTTATAGGAAGATTTTTCAGTCTTGCCTCAGAAATAATGCTTTTGCCTCAGTGGGTTCATTACCCTATGGTGCGTTTGGATTGTGAAGATTTGAAGATAGGCCTAACAAACAAAGCGAAAACCTTTGCAAACATATTATTAAACGACATAGCTTCAAAACATAGAAAAGAAAATGAAAGGTAAGTAGAAGTAATTGCTGAACCCAGAATTAATGTGCTAAAAGAAATATTTTGCTAATAATAACTCTTGTTTAAAATATGAGGAGCATCTGGCTGGCTCAGTTACTTGACTCTTCATCTCGGGGTTGTGCGTTCGATCCCCACGTTGGGTGTAGAGATAACTTTAAGTAAGTAAGTAAATAAGTAAATAAACTAATTTAAAAAAATTTTTTAAAAGATTAAAATGTAAGTACTCACAACTTTCTCTTCATAGCTGCCTCCTTTTTAAAAAAAATATTTTATTTATTTATTTTTGTGAGAGAGAGAATGCCAGAGAGCGGTAGTGGTGTGGAGGGGCAGAGGGAGAAGCATACTCCCTGCTGAGCGGGGAGCCAGATGTGGGACTCGATCCCAAGACTCTGGGATCATGACCTGAGCCAAAGGCAGAGGCTTAACCGACTAAGCCACCCAGGCGCCCCTCATAGCTGCCTCCTAAGGAGTTTCCTTTGTAGTCCCAACGATCTGGTTTTTGTTTGATACTGTTTGAGAGTTATTTTGAGGCAACCCAGAATTTTTTAAAAAAGAAATTGAAATAAACCAGTGTTTGGATACAGGTTGCATGAAAACGGAGAGACTATAGACTTTCAATGATATTGGCAAGATCTGGGATTGTTCCTGACCTCAGTATTTACTTGTTGCGTCACCTAGCTTATTTTCGTCATGTGTAAAATAGCGACAGCAGTGCCGACTTTGCAGAGTGGCTGTAAAATTGGATTCACAAACCGGTGGTCTGCTATCTGAATAGGTCATGCAGCTGTTTTTATTTGTTTCATGCTGTGTTTTGTTTTGTTTGAACACATATTGAATTGGCTACCAACATTTCAAAATTAGGAGATTTTACACACACACACACACACACACACACACACGCACATTCCAGATCTTCTACTTTTCTTGAAAAAGTGGGAAGACTGTGCCATGTTGGGCCTTCAGTGGTAAATGGAGCTGAGAAGCAGTTTTCATCTTACAAAGGGAATGTGTCCTTTGGTTTGTTCAGCCACTGCTCAAGCAACTCATCATCCAACTCATTTAACTTATTTATTGCCTGTCTGGCCCCCAAAGAATCTTAGTTTGTAATTTCTGGGAAGATTAAAACCAATATATACAAAGCACCTAGGACAGTGCCTGGAACACGGAACTCAATCCGCGTTAGCTAGTATGTTTGTTTTCCCAGAAGCAATGTGATAAAATCACGTGCTTTGGAAACAGAAAGACCTGGATTTGAATCCTGGCTCTGTGATGAACTGGTTCTGTGACTCTAGGCAAGTTACTTCATTTCTCTGAGCCTCAGTTTCCTGCTGTGCCAGCCATAAAAAACAACACCCTCCTTGCAGGACTAATGTTAGGGTCACAGATAACATTTGTAAAGCATCTGGTACAATGCGGGGCATAGAATAGGTGCCCAATTAAGGGAGCTATCACATCAATAAATAGTTTTAAATGAATAAAAAATAGATGGCTGTCAAAAAGTCAAATATTGTCAGGCATACTTTGTACCAATCATACTACTATACAAAAAGATATCAAAGATGGCAAAGCATCCATTTCTAACAATCCCATTGAGTAAGAGCAATGACAATGCCGTAATCAAAAAATGATTTATGTTTAACATGACTTTTTTTGGTATTTACTTTTGGAGTATGTGTGACTTTTCTGGAAAATTCTGTTACTTCCAACAAAATAACTTTATCTTACTATAAACCCATGACATAAGAGCAGCTGAAAAGTTGTCCAGATTCCTCTGTCTAGTTCATTCTTTAATTCTTTTCTATTTGAATTCCATACTTGAAATAGATGACACCAAAAGGAGGAATGTGTGCCATTAAGTAAAGTACAATTTATTAAAAAGTTAATAATCATTAAAGAGCAGTTTGCTTGCTCACAGGTTGGTTTGACATCTGCTTAGGCCACCTTGCTCTCAATCATTTTGTTTGCTTCCTCGTCTTTTGCTGTAATGTCTCTCCCCAAGGGACTTGATTCTGCTTTAGCAAGAAGAAAGTGCCCCCATAGGATCACCTGTCTTTTTGTCATTATCCACTTTAATGCATCCCTCCTAAATTTGTGATAATCAAGAATGAACTATCAAGCCCTCCACGGTCTAATTCCTCCTCACCTTTCCAGCTTCATGTGATGTCCCCTTCTTTGTATTCATATTGGCCTGGCTGCCATTCCTCAGTATGCCCTATATCACACTGCGTAACTGGGTGTTCAAGAGAGTTAAAGAGATCTGTAGAAAAAAAAATTTTTTAATATACCATAACTTCCACGTGAAAATGTTACCTCAATTTTGTAGATTTTGTAGATATAAGATGTACGCTGTTATATCAGATAAGTTGTCCTTAAATGTTTTAAGACATCTTAGTGACTTAATATTTTGAGGCTATCACAGTTCATATTTTACAATGATCATAATAACACACATGTATTGAGTATGATATGGCATTAATTACCATAACCATAGTAAAGCAGAGTATTATGTCAGTATTTGCAGCGAATTTGAAGCAATTAAAGAGCATGCATTAAAAACCCCTGAGACAACAGAAGAGATGATGGACCTGATATCTTATGTAGAAAAAGCCCGGACTACAGGGATTCAAGAGTTGGCTTTACGGATCAAGGTAAGAATCTTTAATTTACATTTTTAAATTAGTTTCTTTTTGTTGTGAAATATGACAAACATATTGAAAATGTGTAGAACATATAAACAAAGAGTTATAAAGTGCCCACCTATATTGCCATGACCAAAGTTAAGAAACAGGATATTTCCTGTACCCCTGAATCCCTCTGCATGTGACTTTCTGATCATAACTGCTTCTCTCCCTCTCTCCCCTAGAGGTTTCGCCGTGGTTTCTACAGTAATCTCACATTTTTATTCTTTAGTCCCACCAACTATGTGTGTATCCTCAAACAACATGGGCTTAAAATTTTTTCCTTCTTTTTTTTTTTTAAAGATTTTTTAATTTATTTATTTGACAGAGATAGAGACAGCCAGCGAGGGAGGGAACACAAGCAGGGGGAGTGGGAGAGGAAGAAGCAGGCTCATAGCGGAAGAGCCTGATGTGGGGCTCGATCCCATAACGCTGGGATCACGCCCTGAGCCGAAGGCAGACGCTTAACCACTGTGCCACCCAGGCGCCCCAAAATTTTTCCTTCTTTTATAATTTCTACATTTAGTAGTACGCCTATGCCTTCCCCAGCACAAGATTATGTATCCGTTCATCTACATTGTACTCTAATTCTTTGTTTAAAATGTGAAATATAACACACATACCCCAAATTGCATAAAACATAATTTGTACAATTTAAAATATTATAAAGTAAACACCCCATGATTATCACCCAGGGAAGAAATAGAACCTTATCAACACACTAGAAGCTCATCACAGTCTGCTGTTTTTCCTGGATGTGAACGCTATCCTGACTTTCATAGTAATCACTTCCTTGCACTTCCATAGAGTTTTACCATCTAAATATGCATTCCTAATCAATATAACTAATTATTGTCTCATTTAGATCTTTATATAAATAGAGTCATACTGTTTCTATTCTTTTGCATCTTGTCAACATTATGTTAGTAATGCCATTGTTTCTTAAGTTTATTTTCATTGCTGTCTTATATTCACTATTATATAACCATACATTAATTTATCATTTTAGTTTTATTGCTCTGGATATTTGGTTTGTTTCTACTTTTGCTATTAATAACAATGTTGCTGGGAACATTTCTGTACATGTATCCTGGTGTATATATTCATGCATTTCTCCCAGGTATTATAATATATATTTATTTTCACCTTTACTAGCTAAGGCAAAACTCTTTCCTAAAGTAGTTCCAATTTTATACTCCTATCAGCAGTGTCTAAGAGTCCCATTATTTTACACTGTTACTTATGCTTGCTATTGTGAGATATTTTAAATTTGTCAGGCTGTTCTCTTACCTATAGAGAACAAACTGATGGTTACCAAGAGGCGAGTAGGTGAGGGGGTGAATGAAATAGGTGATGGGGATTAAGGAGTGCACTTGTTGCGATGAGCACAGGGTGATGTATGGAAGTGCTGAATTAGTATATTATACACCTGAAACTAATATTGCATTGTATGCTAACTAACTGGAATTTAAATAAAAACTTTAAAAAAAAGAAAAAAGAAAAAAAATTCTGTTCTGTTGGGTGGAAATCATTATATTTTTAATTTGCATTTTCTTGAAAACAAATGAATTTGGACACTTTTCATATGCTTTTTAAAAATAATTTTTGTATCGTGAACGTAACATATAACAAGAGAAAAGTAGGAGGTACAGAAAAACATTAAGCTGACCAAAAACATGAAACATGTTCCTACTTAACAGAATACTCTAGTACCATATTTTTGACTTAAGATTGGATCACAAACAAAACAAAGATTGCATCATAAACATGTTTGACTTAAGATTGAAACATATATGAAACACAAAAATGTATTTTTGAATATTTAAACTTACAGGTTTAGATGTAGATGTGTCAAGAATATGTGAATTATTTAACCACTCACTGTTGTATATTTAAGATGCCTCCCATTTTTATTTTTTAATTTATTTTTTAAAATTTATTTTCAAGGTGCCTCCAGTTCTTTTCAAAATTTAAATTCAATTAATTAACGTATAATATATTACTAGTTTCAGAGGTAGAGTTCAGTGATTCATCAGTCTTTTTTTTTCTTCATTGCTTTTTATTTCTGTAAATAATATTTAGGGAAGTATATTGATAGGCACTCCTCTAAGTTTGTCATTAGCAATATGTCTAATGTCTTCACAAATGCTGTCCCCCACATGGAGGGACTAATTGTAAGATCTAGGCTGTCATTGACCTAAACACAGATATCTTCTAAGCTGAAAGATTTCTTGTTTTATTTGGAATCTCATATGTTCCATTTTGCCTTTGAACACTGTATGTTGTATTTCCCCATTAAACTACAAGTATATGATTATAATTATGAAAAAAATAGTATATGAATACTGGGGTAGTTCAAAATAACAGATGCTTCAGATATTCCCATATTAACAAGTGGGGAAAAGAATAACCCCTATTTGAAGTCTTCAGAAACACTAGTGTTTCATCAGTTTCATATAACACCCAGGGCTCATTACATCATGTGCCCTCCATAATGCCTATCACCCAGTTACCCCATCCCATCACCACCCTCCCCTCCAGCAATCTTAGTTTGTTTCCTATGACTAAGAGTCTCTTATGGTTTGTTTCCCTGTCTGATTTTGTCTTGTTTTATTTTTCCCTCCTTCCCCTATGATCCTCTGTTTTGTTTCTTAAATTCCACGTGTGAGTGAGATCATATGATAATTTTCTCTCTGATTGACTTATTTTGCTTAGCATAATAACCTCCAGTTCCATCCGCATTGTTGCAAATATGAGATTTCATTTTTTTGATGGCTGAATAGTATTCCGTTGTATATATATACCACATCTTCTTTATCCATTCATCTGTTGATGGACATCTGGGCTCTTTCCATAGTTTGGCTATTGTGGACATTGCTGCTACGAATATTGGGGTGTATGTGCCCCTTCTAATCACTACGTTTGTATCCTTTAGATAAATACCTAGTGGTGAAATTGCTGGGTCATTGAGTAGCTCTATTTTCAACTTTTTGAGGAACCCTCATACTGTTTTCCAGAGTGGCTGTACCAACTTGCATTCCCACCAACAGTGTAAGAGGGCTCCTCTTTCTCCGCATCCTCACCAACAACTGTTGTTTCCTGTGTTGTTCGTTTTAGCCATTCTGACTGGCGTGAGGTGGTATCTCATCGTGGTTTTGATTTGTATTTCCCTGACGACAAGGGATATTAAGCATTTTTTCATGTCTGTTGGCCATTTGGATGTCTTCTTTGCAGAAATGTCTGTTCATGTCTTCTGTCCATTTCTTGATTGAATTATTTGTTCTTTGGGTGTTGAGTTTTTTTATAGGATTTGGATACTAGCCCTTTGTCTGATAAGTCATTTGCAAGTATTCTCTCCCCATTCTGTCAGTTGTCTTTTGTCAACTGTTTCCTTTGCTTTTTATGTTGATGAAGTCCCAATAGTTTACTTTTGCCTTTGTTTCCCTTACCTTTAGAGACATGTCTAGCAAGAATTTGCTGTAGCCGAGGTCACAGAGGTTGCTGCCTGTGTTCTCCTCTAGGATTTTGATGGATTCCTATCTCACATTTAGGTCTTTCATCCATTTTGAGACTGTTTTTGTATATGGTATGAGACGGTGGTCCAGTTTCATTCTTCTGGATGTGGTTGCCCAATTTTCCCAACACCATTTGTTGAAGAGACTGTCTTTTTTCCATTGGATATTCTTTCCTGCTTTGCCGAAGATTAGTTGACCATAGAATTGAGGGTCCATTTCTGGGTTCTCTATTCTGTTCCATTGATCTATGTGTCTGTTTTTGTGCCAGTAACATATTGTCTTGATGATTACAACTTTGAAATAGAGCTTGAAGTCTGGAATTCTGATGCCATCAGCTTTGTTTTTCTTTATCAACATCCCTTTGGCTATTTGGAGTCTTTTCTGGTCCCTACAAATTTTAGTATTATTTGTTCCGGTTCTGTGAAGAACGTTGATGGTATTTTGATGGGGATTGCATTGAATGTGTAGATGCTCTAAGTAGCATAGACATTTTCACAATATTTGTTCTTTCAATCCATGAGCATGGAACGTTTTTTCATTTCTATGTGTCTTCCTCAGTTTCTTTCATGAGTATTCTATAGTTTTCTGAGTACAGATCCTTTGCCTCTTCGTTTAGGTTTATTCCTAGATATCTTATGGTTTTGGTGCAATAGTAAATGGGATTGCCTCCTTAATTTCTCTTTCTTCTGTCTCATTGTTAGTGCATATAAATGCAACCGACTTCTGTGCATTGATTTTATATCCTGCCACTTGGCTGAATTCCTGCATGAGTTCTAGCAATTTTGGGGTGGAGTCTTTTGGGTTTTCCATATAGAGTATCATGTCGTCTGCAAAGAGTGAGAGTTTGACTTCTTTGCTGATTTGGATGCCTTTTATTTCTTTTTGTTGTCTGATTGCTGAGGCTAGGACTTCTAGTACTATGTTGAATAGCAGTGGTGACAATGGACATCCCAGCTGTGTTCCTGACCTTAGAGGAAATACTCTCAGTTTTTCCCCATTGAGAATGATATTTGCTGTGGGCTTTTCATAGATGGCTTTTATGATATTGAGGTATGTTCCCTCTACCCCTACACTGTGAAAAGTTTTAATCAAGAAAGGATGCTGTACTTTGTCAAATGTTTTTTCTGCATCTTTTGAGAGGATTATATGGTTCTGTAAGAGGTTTTTTTGTGTTTTTTTCTTTTTTAAAATTGTGATAAAATACACATAACAAATTTTTTTTTTAAGATTTTTATTTATTTATTTGACAGAGAGAGACAACCAGCGAGAGAGGGAACACAAGCAGGGGGAGTGGGAGAGGAAGAAGCAGGCTCTTAGTGGAGGAGCCCGATGTGGGGCTTGAACCCAGAACGCTGGGATCACGCCCTGAGCCGAAGGCAGTTGCTTAACCGCTGCGCTACCCAGGTGCCCCCATAACAAAAATTTTTTAAGTGTGCTGTTCAGTGTAGTAGTTTTGAAGATGTTATTGATAAGTATCCTTTTTCTTTTATTCTAATTTATTTTAACTTTTTAATGGTGTTTTTTGATGAAGAGAAATTCTTGATTTTAATGCAGTTAAATGGAGCAATGTTCCCCCCTCTTTTATTTGTTTATTTACTTATTTATTTAAAAAAATTTTTTTCCCCTGAAAAGTTTTTGTTGGCCTTTTGGATAGAAACAGGAATTTATTTGCCAGGAAGGATGATCCCATTGTACTCCTGCTGGGACCAACGCATGGCCTCCTCTTTGCTGATTCTGTGTTTGGCCCCATTGCAGCCTGCCCTCTGCTTCTTTTCTGTGATGCTGAAACCTGGTCTACCCAGCACCACATAGAAGTCCAGGGCATAGATACCAATGCTTGGGTCATATTTGATCCCCAGATCAATGTGCTCCTGGATCCTAAAGCCAAAATTTCCAGTACCAGAGAAGTTATTTTTTCTTAACTCATACTGTCACACCTTTAGACCTTTCTCCAGGATTTCTTCCGCCTTGGCCCCAGGGACTGTGCACGGAAGGCAATCTTTTCATTTCTCCTGATACCAAAGGATCTAACCACGTATCTAGCTTTGGAGAACATGGCGGGGGGAGGTCTGGCCTGTGAGCTGCTCCAGCACCTTGGCTGTCTGGTCAGTCTGTCTCCACTCTCCCCCACACAGCGCTGAGGCAGAGCTTGTGGATGAAAAGTTCCCGCATGGGGTTCTCCTTTTCACCTTGATCTGCTATGGTGGAGAACAGGAAGAGTTCCCCCCCTTTTTTTTAGAGAAGGGGGGGTTTAGATATATTTAGATCTATTTTCAGGTACTTAATATCTTTTAATGTTACAGTAAATGATATCTTTAGATTTTTAAATCTTTTCTTTATTACTTCAATACAGAAATATAATTGTTTATAAAATAATTATTAGACTTTATTTTTTAGAATAGCTTTAGATTTATATAAAATCTAGTACAGAGAGTTCCCGTATTACATAGCCCCCATCACCCTGCCACACACACACTCAATTTACTCATTATCAGCATCTCACATTAGTATGGTACATCTGTTAGAATTAATAAACCAGTACTGATGTATTGTTAACTAAAGTCCACAAGTTATTCAGTTTTTCTTACTTTTTACTTAATGTCCTTTTTCTGTTTCAGGAACCTATCTTAGACACTACATTATATCTAGTTGTGTCTTCTTAGGCTCCTCTTGGCTCTGACAATTTCTCAGATTCCTTCTTTTTTTTTTTTTTTTAAGTAGGTTCCACACCCAACATGGGGCTTGAACTCACAACCCTGCGATCAAGTGTTGCATTTCATGCTCTACCAACTGAGCCAGCCAGGCTCCCCCTCTTTTGTTTTGCTTTTGATGACATTGATTGTGTTGAGAAGTCTGGGTCAGGTATAGCAGAGGGTAGCCCTGTGTTGGATTCATCTGATGTTTTTCTCATGATTAGATTGAAGTGGTGGGCTTTCTGAAGGTGGATCACAAAGGCAAATGCCATTTTCGTCACATCATATCAAGGGTACATATTATCAACATGACTTTCCACTATTAATGTTGACCTTAATCACCAGTCTGAAGTAGTGTTTATCAGGTCTCTCCACTCTTTTCTCTCCCTTTCCATAATGTCCTCTCTGGAAGGAAGTCACTATTTGCAGCCCACACTTCAGAATTGGGGAGTTAACATTCTCCTAGAGTGGAGTAGCTACATGATTTATTTGGAATTCTTCTGCATGGGAGATTTGTCTCCTTCTCCCCTTATTAATTTATTCAATTACTTATATATATCACTATGGACTTTTGGATATTTATTTTATACTTTGTGCTATAATGTAAAATTTATTGTTATATATAAATTAATATCTATCACTAAATTTTTCTTAATTTTTGAAATTTCTTTTTTCTTTAAAAACCTTAACTTTAAAAATTTTGTATATTGGGGTGCTTGGGTGGCTCAGTCGGTTAATTGGCCTACTCTTGATTTTGGCTCAGGTCATGATCTCAGGGTCCTGGGATCAAGCCCTGCATGGTCAGGCTGTGTGCTCAGCAGGGAGTCTGCTTAAGGATTTCTGTCCCTCTCCCACTGCCCCTCCCCCCATCGTGTGTGTGTGTGTGTGTGTGTGTGTGTGTGTGTGTGTTCTCTCTCTCTTAAATAAATACATAAATCTTAAAAAAATAAAAATGTTATATATTTTTTATTTCTCTTCATTGTAATAATTTATCTGAAGATTTTTTTTTGGAGTGTCTACATATACCATCATATAAATTACAAATAGAGTTTTGGTTCTGTCCTCATAAACATGACACGTTTTCATTACTTTGTTTAGAGTATTAGAAATTGTTGATTCTTCTCTTTTCCATAATGTCTTAGTTTTTCTACATGGTGTATTATATCTGGAGTTTCTTTTGTAGGAATCCAAACGCCGAATGAGTTACTTTTTAGATGTTTTCCTATTTTCTCAAGAAGACTTAGCTTTAAATTCAGCTATCCTTATGTGGCCTAGCAAAATTAATCCCATCTTTGATGAAAATGATGAGGTAAATATCTTTTTCAATATAAATTTTTGTATTCTTTTATTTAAGCACATTTATTTGATCTAGCTTTAAAAACTAACTTTATGTGTCAATATGAGTTTGGGGCTAGCAACATTTATGGCCCTGAAGGTTAAGAACAGGCTGTGAGGCTTAATATAGGGTCTGGTAAGAAGTAGGACTGACATTAAAGATGTAAGAACAGTTATAGATTGGTTAATAGTAGTAAGTACAGCCTTTGGTGCTTTGCATTTGGTAATTCATTTAATACCTGCAGAAATCCCAGGTGCTCCTGTTTCCCCCATTTCATAGACAAGAAAAGTGAGTCTCAGAGAAGTTAAGTAACTGACCCAGTAACAGAGAGAAAAGAAGTAGCAGATTCAGAATTTTATATCAGATTGAATATACTTTAGATTTTGGAAAAGTTCTGGTGTAAACCATCTGCTCCTAAAGTGGGAAGTGAGATGGTCTAATAATGAAAGAGCACGTAAGTCAGATAAATGAAAGTCCTAGTGCAGATTTTGGCTTTTATGACTTTGTGACATTGGACGTGCCTCTTTTTTTTTTTTTTTAATAATGATTTTTTATTATATTATGTTAGTCACCATACAGTACATCCCCGGTTTCCAATGTAAGGCTCGATGATTCATTAGTTGTGTATAACACCCAGTGCACCATGCAATATGTGCCCTCCTTACTACCCATCACCGGTCTATACCATTCCCCCACCCCCCTCCCCTCTATAGCCCTCAGTTTGTTTCTCATAGTCCATAGTCTCTCATGTTTCATTCCCCCTTCTGATTACCCCCCCTTTCTTTATCCCTTTCTTCCCCTACTGATCATTCTAGTTCTTATGTTCCATAGATGAGAGAAATCATATGATAGTTGTCTTTCTCTGCTTGACTTATTTCACTAAGCATTATCTCCTCCAGTGCCGTCCATGTTGTAGCAAATGTTGAGAACTCGTTCTTTCTGATTGCTGAGTAATATTCCATTGTACATATGGACCACAACTTCTTAATCCAGTCATCTGTTGCAGGGCATCTCGGCTCCTTCCACGATTTAGCTATTGTGGACATTGCTGCTATGAACATTGGGGTGCATATGGCCCTTCTCTTCACTACGTCTGTATCTTTGGGGTAAACACCCAGTAGCGCAATGGCTGGATCATAGGGTAGCTCAATTTTTAACTTTTTAAGGGACCTCCACACTGTTTTCCAGAGTGGCTGTACCAACTTGTATTCCCACCAACAATGTAGGAGGGATCCCCTTTCTCCACATCCTCTCCAACAATTGTTGTTTCTTGCCTTGTCAATTTTTGCCATTCTAACTGGCGTAAGGTGGTATCTCAGTGTGGTTTTGATTTGAATTTCCTTGATGGCTAATGATTTTGAACATTTTTTCATGTGTCTGTTAGCCATTTGTATGTCTTCATTGGAAAAGTGTCTGTTCATATCTTCTGCCCATTTTTTGATTTGTTTATTTGTTTCTCGTGTATTGAGTTTGAGAAGTTCTTTGTAGATCTTGGATACCAGTCCTTTATCTGTAGTGTCATTTGCAAATATCTTCTCCCATTCCGTGGGCTGCCTCTTAGTTTTTCTGACTGTTTCCTTGGCTGTGCAGAAACTTTTAATCTTGATGAAGTCCCATAAATTCATTTTATCTTTTGTTTCTCTTGCCTTTGGGGATGTATCATGAAAAAGGTTGCTTTGGCCGATGTCGTAGAGGTTGCTGCCTATGTTCTCCTCTAGAATTTTGATGGATTCCTGTCTCACATCGAGGTCTTTCATCCATTTGGAGTTTATTTTTGTGTATGGTGTGAGATAGTGGTCAAGTTTCATTCTTTTGCATGTAGCTGTCCAATTTTCCCAGCACCATTTATTGAAGAGACTGTCTTTTTCCCATCGGATGTTTTTTCCTGCTTTATCAAATATTAGTTGCCCAAAGAGCTGAGGGTCCATTTCTGGGCTCTCTATTCTGTTCCATTGGTCTATGTGTCTGTTTTTGTGCCAGTACCATGCTGTCTTTGTGATCACAGCTTTGTAGTACAGCTCGAAATCCGGCATTGTGATACCCCCAGCTTTGTTTTTCCTTTTCAACAGTTCCTTGGAGATTCGGGGTCTTTTCTGGTTCCATACAAATTTAAGGACTATTTGTTCCAGTTCCTTGAAAAACGTTCTCGGTATTTTGATCGGGATAGCATTGAAAGTGTAGATTGCTCTGGGTAGCATGGACATTTTAACTATGTTAATTCTTCCGATCCATGAGCATGGAATATCTTTCCATCTTTTTATGTCTTCCTCAATGTCTTTTAAGAGTGATTTATAGTTTCTAGAATAAAGGTCCTTTACGTCTCTGGTTAAGTTAATTCCAAGGTAACGTATGGTTTTTGGTGCTATTGTAAATGGGATGGATTCCCTAATTTCTCTTTCTTCATTCTCGTTATTCGTGTACAGAAATGCAACTGATTTCTGAGCATTGATTTTGTATCCCGCCACGTTACTGAATTGCTCTATAACTTCTAATAGTTTGGGAGTGGCTTCTTTTGGGTTTTCCATATAGAGTATCATGTCATCTGCGAAGAGAGACATTTTGACTTCTTCTTTGCCGATTTGAATACCTTTGATCCCTTTTTGTCGTCTCATTGCTGTTGCAAGGACTTCTAGTACTATGTTGAATAATAGTGGCGAGAGTGGGCATCCTTGTCGTGTTCCTGATCTTAAGGGAAAGGCTTCCAGCTTTTCCCCATTGAGAATAATATTTGCAGTAGGCTTTTCATAGATGGCTTTTATGAGATTGAGAAATGTACCTTCTATACCTACACTCTGAAGGGTTTTAATCAGGAAAGGATGCTGTATTTTGTCAAATGCTTTTTCGGCATCGATTGAGAGGATCATATGGTTCTTGAGTCTTTTCTTGTTGATATGATGTATCACGCTGATTGATTTGCGAATATTGAACCACGCTTGCATCCCAGGTATGAATCCCACTTGATCGTGGTGGATAATCCTTTTAATGAACTGTTGGATTCTATTAGCAAGTATCTTGTTGAGGATTTTGGCGTCCATATTCATTAGGGAAATCGGTCTGTAATTCTCCTTTTTGAGGGGGTCTTTGCCTGGTTTGGGGATCAAGGTAATATTGGCCTCATAGAATGAGTTTGGTAGCTTTCCTTCTGTTTCTATTTTTTGAAATAGCTTTAGGAGAATAGGTATTATTTCTTCTTTGAATGTTTGGTAGAATTCCCCAGGAAAACCGTCCGGGCCTGGAGTTTTGTTATTTGGAAGGTTGTTTATCACTGACTCAATTTCTTCATAATTAATTGGCCTGTTTAAGAAATCAATTTCTTCCGGTTTCAATCTTGGTAGTTTATAGGTTTCCAGGAAGGATTCCATCTCTTCCAGATTGCTTAGTTTATTGGCATATAGCTGTTGATAAAAATTTCTAATAATCCTTCCAATTTCAATGGTGTTCGTCGTGACCTCTCCTTTTTCATTCATAATTTTAATAATCTGGGTCCTTTCTCTTTTCTTTTGGATAAGTCTTGCCAGTGGTCTGTCAATTTTATTGATTCTCTCCAAGAACCAGCTTCTAGTCCTGTTGATCTGCTCTACTGTACTTCTGGTTTCTGCTTGATTGATTTCAGCTTTAATTTTGGTCAACTGCTTCCTTGTGCGTGGATTAGGCCTGTCCCTCTGTTGCTGTTCCAGCTTCTTGAGGTGAGAATATAAAAACTGCATTTTAGATTTTTCTATTCTTTTGAGTGAGGCTTGGATGGCTATGTATTTCCCCCTTAGGACTGCCTTTGCAGTATCCCATAGGTTTTGGACTGTTGTATTTTCATTCTCATTGGTCTCCATAAATTGTTTAATTTGATTTTTGATTTCCTGGTTTATCGAGTCATTCCTGAGCAGGATGGTTCTTAGTCTCCAAGTGTTTGAGTTTCTTCCAAATTTTTCCTTGTGTTTGAGTTCCAATTTCAGAGCATTGTGGTCTGAGAATATGCAGGGGATAATTTCAATCTTTTGGTATCGGCTGAGACCTGTTTTGTGTCCCAGAACATGATCTATTCTTGAAAATGTTCCATGGGCATTAGAATAGAATGAGTATTCTTTGGTTCCGGGGTGTAGTGTTCTATATATATCTAAGAGGTCCAACTCATCGAGTATGGCATTCAAAGCCTTTGATTCTTTGCTTAGTTTTTGCCAGGGTGTTCTGTCTATTTCTGAGAGTGGAGTGTTGAGGTCCCCTACTATTAATGTATTTTTATCTATATGTCTCTTTATTCTGGTTAAGAGTTGGCTTGTGTATCTTGCTGCTCCCCTGTTGGGGGCATATATATTTATAATTGTCATATCCACTTGTTGAATACTTCCTTTAAGAATAATATAGTGCCCTTCTGCATCTCTAACTATAGTCTGTAGTTTAAAATCCAGTTTATCTGATATGAGAATTGCTACCCCAGCTTTCTTTTGAGGTCCATTTGCGTGAAAGATGGTACTCCATCCCCTTACTCTCAGTCTGAATGCATCTTTGGGTTCGAAATGAGTCTCTTGTAGACAACAAATGGATGGGTCATTTCTTTTTATCCAATCTGCAACCCTGTGGCGTTTAAAGCAAGAATTTAAACCATTAATGTTAAGGCTGAGTACTGAGAGATATGCTTTTAATTCTGCCATGTTGTCAGTAAAGTCTTTGTTTGTATTGGCTGTGACTTTCTGTTTTGTATCACTCTTGGGGCCTTTTTACTTTTATAGAACCCCCCGTAATACCTCCTGTAGGGCTGGTTTCGTGGTTACGAAATTGGCTAGTGACTGTCGATTCTGAAATGTCTTTATTTCTCCATCAATTCTGAATGACAGCCTTGCTGGATAAAGGATCCTTGGCTGCATGTTTTTCTCTGAAAGAGCTTTAAAAATGCTCCCCCAACCCTTTCTCTCATTCCAGGTCTGTGTAGACAGGTCTGACGTAATTCTGATGCCTTTGCCTTGGTACGTGAGAAATTTCTTTGCCCTGGCCGCTTTCAATACTGTATCCTTGGATCTCATATTTGCGAGTTGCACTATGACGTGACGTGGTGTAGGTCTGTCATGGTTGAGCTTGGGAGGGGTCCTCTCTGCCTCTTGGACACGAATTTTTGTTTCCCTTGCTAGATTAGGGAAGTTTTCAGCTACAATTTGTTCAAATATCTCTTCTAGACCTCTGTTTTTCTCCACCCCCTCGGGGATGCCGATGATTCTAACATTGGATCATTTCGTTGAGTCAGTAATCTCCCGTAGCCAACATTCGTGGGCGTGGATTTTTTTAAGACCATCTTCTATTTTTATTTTTTCCTCTATTAACCCATCCTCCAATTCACTAACCCTTTCCTCCGCTTCCGTGACCCTGGCCGTCAGAGCCTCTAGTTTTGCCTGCATTTGGCTCATAGAATTTTTAATTTCTGTCAGATTCGCTCTCATTTCCGCCCTTAGGGATTCTATATTCTCAGTAACATTTTCCTGAATACTTTTTTCAAGTCTACTCATTATCTTGACCATTGTTACTCTGAATTCCATTTCTGATAATTTGTTTACATCCATATCCGTTACTTCTGTGGCAGAGGCCACTGACTCACTGTCTTTTCTTTGCTGGGGGGGGCTTCTCCTTCTTGTCATTCTAATGAGGGGAGGTTGCGGGGTTGTCCAGAGCCCAAATTATTGACTGGGTCCCAGGCCGTGCCCCTTGTTTTATAGGGATCTTAGAGATGTGGGCTTCTTCTTTAAAGATTTTATTTATTTACTTATCTGAGAGAGGGAGACAGACAGCAAGAATGGAACAGAAGCAGGGGAGTGAGAGAGGAAGAAGCAGGCTCCCAGCGGAGGAGCCCGATGAGGGACTCCTTTCCGGAACGCTGGGATCACGCCCTAAGCCGGAGAGAGGCGCTCAATGACTGCGCCACCCAGGCACCCCGGGTTGTGCGCTTCTTGATTTTTCAGCCTGCCTTCTGTGTTCTGGGGGAGGGGCCTGCCGCGCCGATACTCAGGCAACCCTGTTTGTTTAGAGTCTCCGTGACCCCTGCGAGGGGGGATGGGGATGGGCACGCTGTGAGCCGGTATTTCCAGGCTTTTGTTCTCTGGCGGCTTTCCCTGGCGGCCGGCTATGCCTCTTCTGAGGGTCAGAGCAGCAGAGGCTGCATTGTCACAGAACAGAGGGATTGCGGCCCGTTCTCCACTGATGTTCTGGCCACTTTAACTCTGTTACTGTTTGTGCTGCTCAACCCTGCAGCGTCCCGGGATGTGCGCACCAACTCGGCGTCCCTGCCCTCACTTCCAGGGCCGCCCCGTCTCTGTCCTTTGTGTTTCTAATGCCGCCAGCCACCGGCCGCCCCGCACGCTCCCGGGTCTCCCGGTCTCAGTCTATGCCCGGTGAGCACACCTCGATTCCGGAGTTTCGGGAGAAGCCTGGTGGCGCGCGCACCCGCACCCGGTTCAGGGTCTCAGTCTGCTCTTTCGCGGGTGCCGACCGCGAGTCCGCCTGCTCCCCCGTGCAGGTGGCCCGCCAGCCGCCAGCCGCCCCGCACGCGCTCCGGGAGTTCCCGGTCTCAGTCTGGATCCCGTGAGCACAGCGGGATTCCGGTGTTCCAGGAGATGCCTGGTGGCGCGCGCACCCGGCTCACCGGTCTCAGTCCACTCTCTCGCGGGTGCCCTCTGTGAGTCCGCCCGCTCCCCCGTGCAGGTGGCTGCCGCTTCCCGGAGCCCAAACGCGGCGGCTCCCTCCCCCTTCCGTTTATCTTCCGATATCTGTGCACGGTTTACAGCTCCCCTCTTCGTACCTCAATACTCAGCGCTGGAGATGTTCATTTGTAGAGTTCCAGATGCATCATCCTGCGTCTCAGGCTGATTCCGTGGTTATTTAGGCTGGTCTGGTACCTATCCAGCTCGACTCAGGGGACCGCCTGAAAAAGGGGTCCCCTACTCCTCCGCCATCTTAACTCCCTCTCCCCCTTGGACGTGCCTCTTGATTTCTATAAGCCTAAATTTCTTCATCTCTGAATTGAGAATAATAATAATAACTGTGCTAATGGAGGTAAGATATTGGGTAGTTCTTGATGCATGGCAATGTGCTCAGTAAGTGGTAGCTTCTATGTTATCCGAGCATCTGTTAACTAAAGTATCTAATTAATATATAAGAACTGTCACCGAGACTTCAGAGAGCTAGGAAAATTTTTCTGGGTGGTTTATTATTCTTTGCGTTTTTATATTAGTCAGTGTTTCATTTTTGTACTCATTTTTACTTCTGTGGTGTTTTTTATTGCCATACAAAGCATTCAGAATTCTGACTTGATAAGTTTCCTTTGTAAGGAAATGATTAACTTGATCAAATTGTCTCTTAAAAAGCTCATTGAGAATGCTAAACATAAAAAAGAAAATGAGCTAATTGCCAAGAGAGAGAAACTGATTTTGGAAATAGAAAAGGAATCACGGCGCATGGAAGAGTTCACAGAATTTGCAGAATTGGACCGCATGCAACAGGTATGATAAGCACAGAAGAGAATAGCTATGCCTGGCCTGTAGATTAATCCAGGACGTATTTGCATACATTTAAAAATATAGAAAAACATATGCATACTGTGGCAAAGAGGGGTCTGACTCTTAGGTGTGGAACTGGTACTATTTATGTGATCTTTCTTGTGACTTAGTTTTCTATCTGTAAAATAGATGGATCCATATCTTTTGCTCTATATCATAGTAGTGTTGTGAAGTTGATATTTAAAGTTGCAGTGTAAATGCAAGGACACAGCCCATGCAGTGTCACATTATCTTATTTTTATAACATCACTTGGCTATTTCTTGAGATAAAAAATTATTTGCTTTCAGTATGTGACAGATGTAAGGCAACTACAAAAACGTACTCAGGAATCGGAGGAAGCAGTTCAGTTTATTAATAAAGAAGAGGAACTTTTCAAATGGGAATTGACAAAATATCCTGAACTGGATAAATTAAAAGTGAACATTGAGCCCTATCAGAAGTTTTTTAATCTTGTTCTGAAATGGCAACGAACAGAAAAACGGTAATTTCTGGTAATGCAATAAAAATTAAACAGATGATGTATCGGAATTTGTAAAATGTATAGTGATCTTTGATGCTGTTATTGGCTAAGTGTTTGGAAGTAGGACATATTCATCCATTTGAATGAGAACCAAGTGTCCTCCAGGAGAAAGGCCAACTGGTGCTAAGGTAGCACCTGACCTTACTAATATGCTACTAAAGTCTCACTTGGGTTTTCCGGAGCTGATTCACTTTTTTATGCAATGAATGAAGTTAACTAATATTTTGGGAGTCCAATCTGCATTTCATTTGGCTACTCTTAGTCATCCGTTTATGGCCTGATACATATTTTAGCATGTGCAGCATGGCTGAGATGATGGTGTTAGTCTTATCTCTCTACCATCAGCTCTACCTGTGTGATTAAGAAAAACTGTTAACCGCTCTTTTAAAATGAGGAGTCTAGCCTAAAGAATCTCCAAGTCCCCCTATGCACTCCAGAAGTTTCCAAGTTTAATATTTTGTCTTTCAATTCAGGTGGATGGATGGAGGGTTTTTGGACCTTAATGGGGAAAGTATGGAAGCTGATGTGGATGAATTTTCCCGAGAAATGTTTAAGACACTGAAATTTTTCCAAATGAAGCAAAAGAAGGAATTACAAGAAAAAAGAAAGGCAGCAAAGAGGCGATCTCTGGGAGAAGAGAGACTTGAAGAAGAACCAAAGGAGAATCCTACTATTACTATGTGTTCCACAGTAATGGAGCAGATAAAAGTTTTTAAGGTACAAACACATTTAATGACATTTTCGAAAGCCCTGGTAGGAGCTATTTACATCATCCAGTGCTAATGAAGAGAAATAGGAAGATTTGGAAGCAAAACCAAAGCTGATTCTGAAAAACTTGATCTACTACTAAATCCATGCTTCATTCTTTGCTCATAAAGTCATCGAAATCAATCCCTTTGTAGAACAATGCATGGCAAATAGCCAAGCCTAGCATGACTAGCGACAATGATATGAAGAGGGTAAAAAATGACTAGTGCAGACCAGTCAGCCTATCCAAGGGCAACCACACAGGGTAACAGTTAGTTGGGAAAGCGTTGAAGTCACGCCACTCAGGTTTGTATCACAGTGCCGTGCTTGGTAGTGGCAGATCTTGGGCAGGCTATTTAGCTTCCCGGGCTTCAGTCATTTTTATGAGAGGATAGTCACTGTTTTTGTGACCGTGAATACAGCCTCCAGCTAGGTCCCTAGGCAGCAGTGGCATTGGTTCCAGCAGCAGTGCCAAGTTTCCACCGTTGGCATGCTCAGAGTACAAACTGGAATGGGATTTTGAGCATTGTTCCTGTCTGTGCTGAGCGCACTCAGAGATTTCATGAGCTGCCTGAAATTTTTTTAAAGAAACTGCTTAAAATTATTTTCAATATTTAATATACTTGTGTGGCTTAAAAAATAAAAAAATATATATCTGAGGGGCACGTGAGTGGCTCAGTCAGTTAAGCCTCCGACTCTTGACCTCAATTCAGGTCTTGATTTCAGGGTTCTGAGTTCAAGCTCCACGTTGGGCTCCATGTTGGGCGTGGAGCCTACTTAAAAAAAAAAAAAAAGATGTATCTGGAAAGTCTCCTTCTCATGTTTCTCGTCCGTATAACTCAGGTTATCAATGTTATGCCTTTCACGTGTATACTTCCAGAGTTTTGTCACACATATAACAATGTGAATATATATTCTTATTCTTCCATCTTTCTACATAAAATATAGTGTACTGTATGTATTATTCCCCCCTTTGTTTTGATTACTTTGAGACTTTTCTCATCTCTTTTTTTTTGCACCTATATAATATTATATATTGGTGTTAGATTTCATGTGTGTGAAGGTAAATTCCAGAACAGTAAATGCCAGGTTAAAATCTATAGTCAAATTACCTTACCTGGGGGCTCTACCTATTTAAAATCTTACCACCCACAACAAGAGAATATCCTCAAACTTGGGTTTTTGCTAATCTGCTAGAGAATTTTCATTTCTCTTATTACATAAAGTGTTAAGCATATTTGTTTTTATTTAAGAATATTTTGTATTTCTTTGTGAACTATTTGGTCTTATCATTGCTTATTTGTCTATTGAATTATTAGTCTTTGTCTTACTGATTTCTAGGACATAATATGTATTAATATTTATATTTCTATATTAATATTAATTATATCAATAGTTCTAGGACATATTAATTTCCTAGGACCTTATAAGTATATATAACACATATATATTATAGAGACTAGGCTTTGTCTATGATGTGTTTTGCAAATATTTATTTGTTTTTTGATTTCATTGTGGCTCTTGCCTGACAGAAACCTTTTTTTTTTTTTTTTTTTTGAAGATTTTATTTACTGTGGGGCGCCTGGGTGGTTCAGTCATTAAGCATCTGCCTTCGTCTTGGGTCATGGTCCCAGGGTCCTGGGACTGAGCCCCGCATCAGTCTCCCTGCTCAGCGGGAAGCCTGCTTCTCTCTCTCCCACTCCCCCTGCTTGTGTTCCCTCTCTTGCTGTGTCTCTCTGACAAATAAATAAAAGATTTTTGAAATCTTTTATTTATTTGTCTGTTTATTTATTTATTTGAGAGAGAGAGCATGAGCAAGGGAAGGGGCAGAGGGGGAGGGAGAGAGGAGGGAGAGAGAGAATCTCAAGTAGACTCTCTGCTGAGTGCAGAGCCCTACTTGGGGCTGGATCTCACAACCCTGAGATCATCAATAAGTCTATTATCTGCTGTCTGTATTTCAGTATATGTGCTGCCAAAGTGAGCACAATAATGAATTTTTAATAATTTGAGAGTATGTCCTTTCTACTTTTTAGGTGTTAATAATTCATTTATTTAACAAATACTTACTGAGTGCCTGTTATGTTATATCAAGTTCTGATGAATGCTGGGGAGTATGGGTAAGCAAAAACACATGATGATGATAACAAATGGAAGATTAAAAACTTAGTCCTGGGGCGCCTGGGTGGCACAGCGGTTAAGCGCCTGCCTTCGGCTCAGGGCGTGATCCCGGCATTCTGGGATCGAGCCCCACATCAGGCTCCTCCGCTGGGAGCCTGCTTCTTCCTCTCCCACTCCCCCTGCTTGTGTTCCCTCTCTCGCTGGCTGCCTCTATCTCTGTCAAATAAATAAATAAATAAAATCTTTAAAAAAAAAAAAACTTAGTCCTTACTAATCAAAATGAAAAGTTGGATAATCTATGATCCTCTAATCTTAAAAAAATTTACTTTATTAAATTATTTGCAAAAAATGGAGACATGACAGTCATATAAATATAAAAATAAACATGTATCAAATATTTTATTCTATTTATTAATTAATGAGAGAACAAGTTAGGTGGTAAATCTGGTTCAAAGAGCAGTTGAGGAGCTGAGTATTTATGGGCAATTTAATAAAGGAATGTTAGATTGCTAGTGTTGATATAAAACTGGTTAATGTCACACAGAACAATAAACCATAACATTTGGAGTTACCTTTTTAATTTAACAGAAGGTACTTGCATGTCTACTGGACAAAAATCTACAAGTTGTAATTTTACAAAGTCTGGGACAATGAGTAATAAACAGTGAGTTGAATAAAATACAGTTTTTAAATGGTTACATTTTCCTTAGGTGGCCCTGTACCTGGGATGACACTGAAAGGACACACCACATACATTTTTTTTTTTTTGCGTTTTTCCCCTAAGTTTTAAATAATTTTTATCAGCATCTGTTGTGAAACCAAAAATTTGGGGAACCAGTGCCCTATAATATGGTACTGGAAACAAGGTTAGTGTTGGGTAATGTTGGTTGATTGCTTTTGACTTGAAAAAAATATATTTTTATATACTTATAATTTTATCATTAGCTTACTGTTTTTTCTTTGTTACTAGCTTGTATTTTTTTTCAATAAATTTATTGAGATATAATTCACATATTATAACATTCACCCTTTAAAGCATACAGTTCAATGGCTTCTTAGAATATTCACAGTTTTGCAATCATTACCACTATCTAATTTTAGAACATCTTCATCACTCCAGAAAGTAAGCCCTTAACTATTTTTTTTTAAGATTTTATTTATTTATTTGAGAGAGAGAGAGACAGAGGGAGAGAAAGCACGAACAGAGGGGAGAGGGAGAAGCAGGCTCCCTGCTGAGCTGGGACCCTGACGTGGGGCTCAATCTCAGGATCCTGGGACCATGACCCAAGCCAAAGCCAGTTGCTTAACCAACTGAGCCACCCAGGCGCCCCAGGCCCTTAACTATTAACAGTCATTCCCATTTCCTTCTCCTCCCAGACCATGCAACTACTAATCTCCTTTCTGTCTCTATGAATTTATCTATCCTAGACATTTCATATAAATGGAATCATGTTGTATGTAGTCTTCACAACTGGCTTCTTTCACTTAGTATATGTTTTCAAGGTTCTTCAATGTTGTAATATGTATCATACTTCACTCTTTTTTATTGATGAATGATACTCTATTGTATAGATATATCACATTTTGTTTATCCATTCATCACTTGATGAACATTTGTATTGCTTTCACTTTTTAGCTCTTATGAATAATGCCACTATGAATATTCATGTATAAGTTTTTGTGTAGATGTGTGTTTCACTTCTCTTGAGTATATACTGAGGAGTGGAATTGCAGGGTTACATGGTGATTCTATGTTTAACTTTATGAGGAACTGCCAGACTGTTTTCCAAAGTGGCTGCACTATTTTACATTCCCATCAACAATGCACGGGGGTTCCAATTTGTCCACAACCTTGTCAACACTTGTTATTGTCTGTCTTTTGGAGTATAGCCATCCCAATGAGTATGAAGTGGTATCTCATTGCGGTTTTGATTTATATTTACTAATTAATTTACCTAATGACTAATGATATTGAGAATCTTTTCATGTTTTTATTGATCATTTGTATATATTCTTTGGAGAAATATCTGTTTAAACCCTTTCCCAGTTTTAAATTGGGTTATTTGTCTCTTATCATTAAATTGTAGTGGTTTTTTCTTTTTTTGTATATTGTAGATGCAAGTCCTTTATGCTTTAAAATTTTTCTCCTGGGGCACCTGGGTGGCTCAGTTGGTTAAGCATTGGACTCTTAATTTCGACTCAGGTTATGATCTCAGGATCATGAGATTGAGCCCTGTGTCAGCTCCATGCTAAGTATGGAGCTGGCTTAAGGTTCTCTCTTTCCCCCTGCCCCTCCCCTGCCATTTGCATGCATGCAACATTCTCTCTCTCTCTCAAAAAAATACATAGGTATATTAAAATTTTTTTTCTCGGGGCGCCTGGGTGGCACAGCGGTTAAGCGTCTGCCTTCGGCTCAGGGCGTGATCCCGGCGTTGTGGGATCGAGCCCCACATCAGGCTCCTCCGCTGTGAGCCTGCTTCTTCCTCTCCCACTCCCCCTGCTGTGTTCCCTCTCTCGCTGGCTGTCTCTATCTCTGTTAAATAAATAAAATCTTTAAAAAAAATTTTTTTTTTCTCCCATTCTGTGGATTGTCTTACTTTTTGGTGGTGTGTTCTGAAGCACAAAAGTTTTAATTTCTGATGATGTCTCATTTATCTATTTTTTCTTTTGTTGCTTGTGCTTTTGGTGTCATAGCTAAGAAACAGTTGCTTAATCTGTGAATAATTACTAGGGATGACATGAAATCTCTTAGAGATTTTCATTTATTATATCTTTAAGAAAAATCTTTCCTCCATCTTTTCCTTGGATAAGGACAACCCAGGAATGGGCCCTTTGTGGCTATCATATTGTTCACAGCTCTTCTTGATAGACCTAATACAAATTTGGGAACAGTGTTACTGTATGCTGAATATAGGACAGTAGCTCTTAGTTATGCCTATCTTAGGTAGTTATGCTGTGCATTTTTTACTTGTACCATATTTTATTTGTCCCTGATACCTTTGGAATTTTTCTGAGAAATGGAGCAATAATGCAGCATCAACTTATTAAAATACATTTTAAACCTTAAGAAAAGGAAGCTGGGTTTGCATTGAATCTTTAGATTGATTTGGGAAGTATTGCCATCTTAATGATATTAATTCTTCCAGTATGTGAGTTTGAGGTATTTTTACATTTTATTTGGCCTTCTTTAATTTCTTTTAACAATTATTTGTAATTTTCAGTCTATAAGTGTTGCATTTCTTTTATTTATTTATTTATTTATTTTTTAAAGATTTTATTTATTTATTTGACAGAGAGACATCTAGAGAGAGAGGGAACACAAGCAGGGGGAGTGGGAGAGGAAGAAGCAGGCTTCCAGAGGAGAAGCCTGATGTGGGGCTCGATCCCAGAACGCTGGGATCACACCCTGAGCTGAGGGCAGACGCTTAACGACTGCGCCACCCAGGAGCCCCATGCATTTCTTTTATTAGACTTACTCCTAAGTATTTTATATTTCTTGATGCTATTGTACATGAAATTTTTTCACCTACTTTGAGTTTTGGGTTGTTTATTGCTAGTTTATAGAAATATAATTGATTTTTGTATATTGATTTTGCATCCTGCAACCTTGCTGAACTCATTTATTAGTTTTTATGGTTTTTAAATGAATTCCTTAGTGGGGCACCTGACTGGCTTAAGTGGTGGAGCGTGCAACTGTCAATGTCAGGGTTGTAAATTCGAGCCCCACGTTGGGTGTATAGATTACTTAAAAATAAAATTAAAAGAATAAATTCCTTAGAATTTTCTGTATATGAGATCATGTAATCTGTAAATAGAAATAGTTTTATGTTTTTCTTTTCAATCTTAATGTCTTTTAAAAATTTTTTTCACATAATTAGTGACTTGGATATTGACATTAGTTAGAGTCTTCTAGTTCAATGTTTTCGTTGTCCAGGTCACACAAACTGACTTTTGCCCCTCAGAGAGAACACAATGTAGCAAGAGAAATGGCTGTAAACAACTGGTAATACGAGGCAGAATGAAGAAATTCATAGGTAGAGGATAGCAGAATCTTCTGAAAGAAAAGGGCATGGAGTAATTAATTTTGTCATTTGGAAAACAGATAAGGCTTTACTAAGGAGGTGACCAGAAGTTTAAGTATGGTTTTGTTGGGCTTTGAATTGGATTGGGAACAGGAAAAGATAAGTGTTCTTTCTCTATCTCTCTTTAGTAACACATTTTTATTATCTAATACTTGAAGAATATATGTTACATGTATGTGAGCTATGAAGAAAATGAACATGCATGCAAACTTCCCTCTTCTTTAAAATTAAAAGGTTATAAATACTCTTGCTTCTCTCTGTGTAATCCTTTCCTGTTTTAAGCCCCTTAATCCCCCTTGAAGATAAGCGTGTCATAAATTGTTTGTAGTTCTCTTTTTTTGTTCACATTTTTTGCAACAATTTATAAAAATATATCATTCATTTGTAGTCTTACATGACTTGATTTTTTCCCTCAGCCTTATGTTTCGAAAACGCATCCATGTCTTGGGAATGACTGTAGCCCTTCATTTTCATTGCTATATATATTAGCAGTATAATTAGCTATAATATTACCTAATTCATTGATTTTCCTACTGACACTCTTATGAACAAAAATCTCTCAAAGTACTTACATTTCATATATCTTCTTCTAGGAAATGCTTATTTATACCCTTTGACTCTTCTGTCATTTTTGTTTCAGTGGTTGTTTCTGTTGTTTTTATTGTTAATTTATGGAATTTTTAATAATATATTCTGGGTAATAATCCTTTGTCACTTACATGTTAATGAATCTATCAGTGCATGGTATTTAGATTTTCTTTAACGTCTTTTAATAAAATTATATGGTTTCTCCAAAATAGCTTTGCACAGCTTTCACTTAATTTATCCCTAGGTAGGGGCACCTGGCTGGCTCTGTCAGAAGAGCATGTGACTCTTGATCTCAGGGTTGTGGGTTTGAGCCCCGAGCTGGGTGTAGAGATTACTAAAAAATATATAAATAAACTTTAAAAATTAAACAAAAATTTATCCCTAGGTACTTTATTTTATTGTTGCTATTGTAAATTGATCTTTTTGTTAATTATGGTATCTGTGGCTTATATACAGTAATTCTTTTAATTTTCTTTATATTAATTTAATACCAGTCATTGTACATAGACAATAATCTGTGAACAATGTCAGTTTTTTTTTAATACCCTCTAGGTCCATCCATGTTGCAAATGGTATGATCTCATTCTTTTTTTTTTAGAGAGAGAGTGCACACACATGTATGAGTGTATGGGGGGAGGGGCAGAGGGAAAAGAAGAGAGAGAGAACCCTAAGCATGCTCCATGCCCAGGACAAAGTGTGCCTTGGGGCTCTATCTCACAACCCTGAGATCATGACCCGAGCCAAAGTCAAGAGTTGGAGGCTTAACTGACTGAGCCACTCAGGTGCCTTGATCTCATTCTTTTTTATGGCTGAGTAATATTCCAATGTATATATACCACATCCTCTTCCATTCATCTATTGATGGATACTTGGGTTGCTTGGGTTGCTTCCATGTCTTAGCTGTTGTAAATAATACTGCAGTAAACATAGGGCGCATACATCTTTTTGAATTCATGTCTTTGTTTTCTTTGGGTAGTTTCATTTTTAAAATTTCTATCCCCCATATCTTTTATTTATATTACTTCACTGGCTGGGACACTCCATACAGTGTTCATTAGAAGTAGTAATAATAGGTATGCTTATCTTGTTCTTGATTTTAAAGAAAATTAATGAGGGCACGTGTTGTGATGAGCACTGGGTATTATACGCAACTAATGAATCATTGAACACTACATCAAAAACTAATGGTGTACTATATTTTGGCTAACTGAACATAATAATAAAAAACTTAAAAAAATAAAATGTTCTACTGTCAGTACCAAGAATGATGAACTAAATAGTTTCACTTGGTAGTTAATCTTCACTTCCAAACAGAAGTTACATTTTGGCATTTTGGTGCAGGCTTTTCCCCCATTTATGTTATGTGTGTATGTGTGTGTATTTATAAGTATATATTATGTTATATGTTTCTACATATAATATATACAACAACTTTTGTTTCTATAATAATATCAGAGTTTTAATTAGCATAGTCTTATCATATAGTTTAATATCATATAGAACATTTACCCCACTTCTCTTTTGCTCTTAAAATTTTCTGGGCTATTTCTAAATGGTTATTTGTGCAGGTGAACTTCAGAATCATTTTGTTAGTTTCTCTTCTCCTCTAAAATCTGATTGGGATTTTGACTGGACTCATCAAATATATCAAATAATGTCAAGAACTGTAATCTTTACACTATTGAGGCTTCATCTATAAAATCTATGTGTGCATGGCAGTCAAAAGAGTGACTCATTATTGTTTATATTTTCACCATTAGGATTATATCCCTACTGTCTCCATCCTGTGCAATCCAGGAATGAGAACTCGTCACTGGAAGCAGATATCAGAAATTGTAGGCTATGACTTGACTCCAGACTCTGGAACTACACTGAGAAAAATTTTAAAATTAAACCTTACACCATACTTGGAAAAATTCGAAGTGATAAGTGCAGGTGCAAGCAAGGTGAATATGAAGATCAACTGAAATACTTTATTTGATGAGTTTGTTTATCAAATGATCATAGTTTTTGTTGGGGTTGAGTGTATAATACTGGATAGTAGTGGGAGGAGAGGGAGAAACACAATAGGAGACCACTCTTTTTTTTCCCCCTACAAAGTGTATACTTTTATACTACTTCTTTGTAGTAAATCCAGGCTAGAAATGGCTCCTTTGACTTCTTCATGTGCATGTGTGTCATGTGATGTGTGTATATTCTAGCAGAATTAAGTATGGCCTTCTAGGATTCTTGAAATACACAGGAAGTATCTTCAGACTGTAGTCTGTAGAAAGTTCAGCAGGTATTTTATTCTAGTGTCTATTTTAGTACTGACAGTAGTAGTTTTCCTTAGCAAGTGAATTTTTTAAAAAACTACACTATTATTCTTAGGAATTTTTAAATTGTTTGAGAAACCTTTTTAACTTAAAGAGAGTTAAAGTGTCTTATGCTAAGAAAATGACTGGGCAATGCATCCAATGCTTACTGGATTCACCAGGGAAAGTCGATACAGTAAATAAGACCTTTCTTCACCATCCCCTTCTTTCTCCTTTTCTCCCTTTTAGGAATTTTCATTAGAGAAAGCCCTGCATACAATGATGGGAACCTGGGATGATATTGTTTTTCATATAAGTCCATATCGTGATACTGGAGTCTCTATTCTTTCTTCAGTAGATGAGATTCAGGCTCTCCTTGATGATCAAATTATAAAAACTCAGACAATGAGAGGCTCACCATTCATCAAACCATTTGAAAAAGAGATCAAGGTATGCTAAATATGATAGCTTCTGGTTCTTTATGAACATTGTAATCTTATTACATATATATTCTTGTGGAAATAAGTCAGTTTGTTGGATAGCTTTGGTGACATACAGGAACAGATATTTAAAATTAATGTGGAACCATATAGAACAGATCTGAGACATCAACTCTAATAATTTTGAAAAAAAAACAAATTTTGTTCTATTAAAAAAAAAACTTCCCATGGGGCGCCTGGGTGGCACAGCAGTTAAGCATCTGTCTTCGGCTCAGGGCGTGATCCCGGCGTTCTGGGATCGAGCCCCACATCAGGCTCCTCTGCTATGAGCCTGCTTCTTCCTCTCCCACTCCCCCTGTTTGTGTTCCCTCTCTCGCTGGCTGTCTCTATCTCTGTCGAATAAATAAATAAAATCTTAAAAAAAAAAAAAAAACTTCCCAATGACAATGATAGACTTGGAAGGAAAACAGTTGGTATTATTGATTCTAACTTTAGACAGCCTAGACCTTGTTTCATGCTATAGTCTTGTAACTTGTAATGAAGTTCTATACACCATACTTTAGCTATATTTGTAAACAACCAGCTTGAGGGTCTTTTAGAATAATTAATGAATTATGGTCCACTTGACATCAAAACAAATGATATTTGAGACTATAAGATTATTTCATATTCTTATAGTTGTTATGGGTAAATACAGAAAGGAAACAAATTATAATAATTAATAGCTTCATGGCTAGTATCAAAGTTCTAACTGGGGGCTATATAAAATGGGGGAAAAGACAGACAACAAATGGATGCTTCTCTTGATATTTACAGCCCCTGCTCTAGGGGCTTTATGTTTATTAAACCATCTAACCCCCATAACAGATGTTCAAGATGGATGATGTTATCTGTACTCAGAGATAAGGAAACCAAGGCATAGGAAGATAGGTAATTTACCCACATTCACCCAGGTAATAAATGACAGAACTGGGATTCAAACCAAGGTAGTCTGGTTTTAATTTGAACATAAATAGTACTTTCTTAGAAGACTTTGGCTCTCAGTATTTGGAGAAGATAGAGTGGTGTTCTTCCAAAAGGATATAATGCTACACATTTTTCCATGAATCAGGCTGGTCCACTTCTCCTGATAAGTGTTATGTCTTTTGTAGAAATTTCTTATCTAATGAGGGAGAATTTACAAGAAAAAAATTTAAAAGCTCTAAGAGCTTTTAAAACAATAAAAATAAGAGGCCTAATTTCTTGACACATAGGATCTTAACCCACATATTTAGGAACCAAAGAGATTGTATAATCATCTTCAGCTAGTGAAATATCTTGTCAATTCTAGGAGACCTGTGAGAATAAAGAGACTTCTTTGCTTGTCCCCCCCCTTACCCCGCTCCAAGTTGTGTTGATGTAGAGCAGGATTTCTCAACCTGGAATTAATGACATTTTGAGCTCAATAATTCTTGGTCGTGGGGGCTGTCTTGTACATGTTAGGAAGTGTAGTGGTGTTCCTGGCCTCTACCCATTAGATATTAGTAGCATCCTCACCTGAGGTCTCCAGACATTGTCAAATGTCCCTTGGGGTGGAGGGCAAAATAGCCCCTAGGTTGATAAGCACTGGTGTACCGCAAGATATTTCTGGGTGGTTTTCAGGCTTTGAATGGTTCCCTTAAGATTAAGAAATTGGTCTAAATAACCATAGTCATTTCCTATGGTGAGTTCCAATGACTTAGGAGAACTTGGGACTTCCTAGAGTTTTTCTAAGTCCATGCAATACCCACAAATGACCTTGAGCTGTTTTGCATTGATTTAAAAATAACAGTAAATTTTAAATAAATATTCCTTACTGTAATTTTTTAAGATTTTATTTATTTATTTGTCAGAGAGAGAGAGAGAGATAACACAGGCAGGGGGAGCGGCAGAGGCAGAGGGAGAAGCAGGCTCCCCGCTGAGCAGGGAGCCCAATGAGGGACTCTGTCCCAGGACCCTGGGATCATGACCTGAGCAGAAGGCAGATGCTTAACTGACTGAGCCACGCAGGTGTCCCATCTTGCTGTAATTTATGGTTTTTCTTTAATAACTGGAATTTAGTACAGTGTGCTTTTCATTAAGGCCTGGGAGGACCGCTTGATTCGAATACAAGAAACGATTGATGAATGGTTAAAAGTACAAGCTCACTGGCTGTACCTGGAGTCCATATTTTGTTCTGAGGATATTATGCAACAGATGCCAGAAGAAGGGCGCCAGTTTCAGACAGTAGACAGACACTGGAGAGATATCATGAAGTTCTGTGCAAAAGATCCAAAGGTGAAGTGTTTGTTTTCTCTCTTACAAATAAAGGGAACCTTTAATCGTGGTTATTAAAGAAAACATTTGGCTCTTTTTTTCTGATTACAAAAACAAAACCTGCTCATTGTATACAAACTGGAAAGATCAGAAAAATAGAAGAGAGTGCAAAGCATTAAAATAATTTTACTTTTCAATTCATATGATACACTACTTATAACTCAAATGCACATTTAACTCATTTGACTGTGAAAGACACTCACTGCTACTCTTCTTTTGCAAAATAAACTGTAAAGTAAAATAAGATGGGGGGGTGGAGAGAGAGAAAGAGAAAGAGAGAGAATGAGTATAGGTGATTCACCCAACATTCTACTCAGTGACTCTATATGCTTGGGAGTGATGGGAATAAAGAATCCGCAGGCTCTCAGTTGGCCTCACTTGTATGCATCTCTCCTAGTGAGTCTAGCACCTTGTGGAGTGTGATTCTCATGTTGAAAGACAGACTATGTATTTTTCATACACATAGTACGCATAGTCCATAGATATACATCCACTTTTTTATCTGGCATTCAACTTAAGAAATAAGAATTTCTTTGACTGCTGGATGAAAATTAGCCATGCTGGACTTATTGGGAGTCAACAGTACGCTGAAATTAATGGGTTCCAAAGATTTTGCCTTACACATTGATCTTAGAAACTTTGTGAAACATGATTTCCTGTAGGTCAGAAGTCAGCAATTTTTTTCTGCAAAGGACCAGGTGGTAAATATTTTAGACTTTGTGGGACATTCAGTCTTTTTGCAACTACTCAACTCTGCCACTGCAGTAGGGAGGAAGCAGCCAGAGGCAGTATGTTACTGCACGGATGTGTCTGTGGTCCAATAAAACTTTTTGGACAGTGACATTTCCATGTGCTGTGAAATATGATATTTCTTTTCATTTTTCATCCTTTTAAAAATATAAAAATAACTCTTAGCTCACAGGTCATACAAAAACTGGCAGCAGAGTGTATTCATATAGCAAAACATCAAGTTGTACACCTTACATATATACAATTTTTGTCAATTGTACCTTATAAAGCTGAAAAAAAAAAGAAGACACTAGCTGCAGGTTGGATTTAGCCCATGGGATGTAGTTCACCAACGCATACTGTAGTTTGTTAAGTTTATAGTTGACAGCTGTAAATATAAACATTAAGCCACTCCCCAACCTAACGGACTTTTCCCACATCATTCAGAAGAATAGAGAGAACTGAAAATGTGCATGACAGTTATAACTTCTCATTTGTAACCTTCATCCTTGGATAAGAATATTCTGATTTGTTGAATTATAATAGTTTTACATGACAACGAATTTTGCAACAATTTTCATAAGCCTTTTCACATTTCAACATTTTTGCCATATGCTATAGACTAATGTTTAGGACTTATAATTATTTCTGGTATATAAGTGCTGACTGAACAAATGTGTATCTTTTAGGTTCTTGCTGCTACTTCTTTAACAGGTTTATTGGAAAAATTGCAGAACTGCAATGAACTTTTGGAGAAAATTATGAAAGGGCTTAACACATATCTTGAAAAAAAACGGCTTTTCTTCCCTCGGTATGATGGATAATTAATTTGTGCTATAACTAAAAGCATTTTCTGATACGTGATGAAAGATAACGAAAGCATTTGTATTTTCATGTTTTTCTCTAGTTTTTTCTTCTTATCTAATGATGAGATGTTAGAGATTTTGTCAGAGACCAAAGATCCACTTAGAGTTCAGCCTCATTTAAAAAAATGCTTCGAGGGCATTGCCAAGTTGGAATTCCTTCCTAATTTGGACATTAAGGCCATGTATAGCTCTGAAGGGGAGCGAGTGGAGCTGATCGCCCTTATTTCCACGTCTGCGGCGCGAGGTGCTGTGGAAAAGTGGCTCATTCAAGTGGAAGATTTAATGCTCCGGAGTATTCATGATGTGATCGCGGCAGCCAGGCTGGTGTGTTTCCTAAGATTTAACGTACACCTTGTGTTCTACAAGTGCTTTCTTTTTAGGAGGTTTTGAATGTGTGCTGGTAAATTAATATATGGGTTCTTACTATTTTAAACCATTTCTTTTTTTTACTCTTTGTTTCTAACATTATTAAGATAATACTATTAGTAAGAATTGATAATATGTGATTAAGTGCTATAAAGGACAAAAGGTGTTATGAGAAATAATATGGTATATATAATTTATATATGTATATATACATTATAAGGTGTGTGTGTGTGTGGATAGATAGATAGATAGATAGATAAATTATAAGGTGTATATAATTTAGATTGGGGGGGGGGGCATTTCTAAGCTCTTCCAGGAAGTGAAATTGAAGGTGAGACCCAGAGTAGGAATTAACGAGAAAGAGCAAATGGAAGAGCATCTAGGTATCTTGTGTACAGCCCCTGGGGTCAGAAAGAACCTCAGACAGGGGTGTTAAGTGCATGATCTACTGCTGTTTACACCTAAACAATTACTTAGAAACTCAAAATGAGATGAACAAACATTAAAAGAGGGTATATAATATTTGAAAGAAATGTAACACCAAAGTACTCCATGTGCCTTACTTGTGCTAATCCAATTAACTTAATCTTGAAAAATAAAATTCAGTATATTTCTGTCTTTAAGACCACAAAGGAACAGTTAGGTAGTAAAAAAAAAAAAAAAAAGGCATTTTTAAAAGGCACTGCAGCCTTTTAAAATCCAGCAACTCACTTTTTATCAGTGAGGTATCCCTTTTCTTTCACCCTGTGAAGCCCATCTTATTGCGGTGGCTATTCTATTCAGTTTCAATGTTCCTGCAGATAAATCCTGACTTTTTCTCTTTATTCTCTATCTATGATCCCCAACAGATTAAAACATGTAGGAAAAAAATCAACATTATTCATGAAAGTGTTTCCTTAATTAGTATAGAAATTTACCTTCTATGTACCTAGCAATGGCTCACTCATACATTCTTTGAAACTTATCCTTCTTTGAAATTGGTCATTTATTTTTATTTCTAAATGTTGCTAATATAATGCATTTCAGTAATAATATATCTTTACATTTAACATTATTTTATCTAAAATGATGTTAATGTATTTATTTATTTTTTTTTTTTTAAAGATTTTATTTTATTTATTCAACAGAGATAGAGAGAGCCAGTGAGAGAGGGAACACAAGCAGGGGGAGTGGGAGAGGAAGAAACAGGCTCCTAGCGGAGGAGCCTGATGTGGGGCTCGATCCCATAACGCCAGGATCACGCCCTGAGCTGAAGGCAGACGCTTAACCACTGTGCCACCCAGGCGCCCCTAAAATGATGTTAATGTATTTAAAACATAGTTCCCATTAGCGTCAACTTCAAATTTTTGTTCTGCAGTTTTTTCAGTTTATAATTTGAATCTACTATTATCACTCGAAGCACGTTATTTTTTTTAAAAAGTAAACTCCACCCTCAATCCATTTAAATGCATCTTGATACCCATCTTTTGCATTGACATGGATGGGACTGGAGGGGATTGTGCTAAGTGAAATTAGTCAAGCAGAGAAAGACGGTTATATGGTTTCACTCATATGTGGAACATAAGGAATAGTGCAGAGGATATTAGAGGAAGGAAGGGAAAACTGAAGAGGGGGAGACGAACCATGAGAGACTATGGACTCCGGGAAACAAACAGAGGGTTACAGAGGGGCAGGGGGTGGAGGGATGGGTTAGCCCAGTGATGGGTATTAAAGAGGGCACGTGTTGTAATGAGCACTGGGTGTTATATGCAAATAATGAATCATGGAACCCTACATCCAAACAAAAAAGAAAAAAGAAAAGAAAACTCTTTCTTCAAAGTGCACATCAATAAACATGAAATTTCAGGGATAATTTAAAAAAATGCATTTTGAACATAAAAATGTTAGAAAGAAATGAGAGTATAATTTGAACTCAAAAGCACAGATCATTAAATTATGTATAATTCAACAAATATACAATTGTTCAAATTGCATACTCTGGTCATATAAGTTTTTAGAAAAACTACAGATAAATCCTACAAGGGTTCTAACTACTAATCCAGTCTTCCGCTAGATTGTATAGTCTCCTTTTCAATTAAATCAGTGTCAATATATAATCTATGAGACTGACTTATTTTTTTACAGATTAATAAAACCCTTATATTTCATTATAATAGAAGTAATGTGTATTCTATATCGAAATTTGACAATTCCCCATAGCAAAGCAACACAAAAATCATGTAGAAATCAATTTCTAGAATAATCAACAATTAAATTCTTCCAGAGATAACAGATTGTTAACATATTAGTGTTTATTTCTCTACTCTTTTATAAATAAACAATTTTAAAATATAATTTATAACAATTTTTCTTTTAAATAGTCATCTGAAAGTTTTCATGACTATGTGATATTCTAGCCTATGAATATACCAAATACTGTTATTTCCCTATTGTTAGACATTTAGCTTTTTATTCCTTCCATAATCTTTTAAAGTTAGAAATGCATTTTAATTATTCAGGCTTATCCAGAATCCACAAGAAAAGACTGGGTTCGAGAGTGGCCTGGCCAAGTTGTACTTTGTGTTTCTCAAATGTTCTGGACTTCTGAGACACAGGAAGTTATAAGTGGTGGGACAGAGGTAAAGTATGTATGTATGTATGTATGTATGTATGTATGTATTTATTTATTTAGAGTGTGCACGAGGGAGGAGCAAAGGGAGAGGGAGAATCTTAAGCAGGCTCCATGCCCAGCATGGAGTCTGAAGTGGAGCTTGATCTCACAACCCTGAGATCATGATCTGAGCCAAAATCAAGAGTAGGATGCTTAACCAACTGAGCCACCCAGGTGCCCCAAAGCATTTTTTTTAAACATATAACATTCTTTTCTACTGCTGTGTTTCATAGTCAGCTTATCTACTAATTGTAAAGGCAGCCTTCCCACCTGTTTGTACATCTAGCATTAAAATTATACAATCCTTTGGAAACTTGTTCTTAGTATTTTATGAAGCTTAGACAAACTCATTCAGTTCTATAATTCATTTCTATATCAAGATATATTATGAATTGTTTTACAAAATACATGTTTTAGGTACTATATACCATCAGTTTAATTGCCTTTTTATTTTGTAGGCGTTAAAGAAGTACCATAAGGAACTTCAGAATCAACTAAATGATATTGTAGAGCTGGTAAGGGGAAAACTGTCAAAGCAGACCAGGATTACTCTGGGAGCTTTGGTTACAATTGATGTCCATGCCAGAGACGTGGTCATGGACATGATTGATATGGGTATGTGACTCTTTTCTTTAATGTTAAAGATAAAACATTAATAGCTTCTAGAAACAAAAGATTTATACTATACATCTTTTTCTCTCAACAGAATTTATTTTATATGATCTTTTCTATAAATTGGAAAACAAATTATTTTAATATTTGCTGTTATTAAAGATGATAGAACACCTATTTTTTGAATTATTTTCCCATTTCAGGATTATGTGTCTTGTTTTACTTTCATCTTTCTAGGTGTCTCCCATGATACAGATTTCCAGTGGCTTGCTCAGCTTCGATATTATTGGGAGCTTGAAAATGCTCGAGTTCGTATCATTAATTGCAATGTAAAATACGCTTATGAATATCTTGGTAACTCACCTCGACTTGTCATTACACCTCTAACTGACAGGTGTTACAGAACATTGGTATGCATTTACATTATTTTATTTTATTTTATTTATTTTTTTAAAGATTGTATTATTTGTCAGAGAGAGAGCGCAAGTGAGCACAAACAGGGGGAGCAGCAGGCAGAGAGAGAAGCAGTCTCCTTGCTGAGCAAGGAGCCTGATACAGGACTCGATCCCAGGACCCTGGGATCATGACCTGAGCTGAAGGCTGTTGCTTAACTCCCTGAGCCACCCGGGTGTCCCAACATTTAAGTTACTTTAATTCATACATTAAAAATTACATTTTGATTTGTTGCCGTATTTTCTTATGAAATTTAACATGCTATCCTCATTTTATTCTCTTATCCATAATAGTTGAATAAAATTAGCTCTTCCTAATCCCAAAATCCCTTTATATGAAATTATAGTAATGAATATTTTCTTCTGGGTGCTTTTGTAGAATACAAGAGTGGTTTCTAATGCTTGAAAATCATGAGTCACTCCCACTTGGGATAATTAGAAAAAGAAGGTGTTAGAGACTTAAAGAGAAAACTGGAGCTTCAGAAAATGGTATCAGTTTTTTGCAGTGGAGTTGTGGGAGACATGACAGGAGATGAGTAAAGTGCATGTGGGCCTTAGGACTCCAAGTTAGTTCTGCTGAAAAGGAGGTCTCGAGAGCTGAAATGTAGGGGCTGGTGGTAGGGTCTGTGCTTGTTGAGAAGCTATGGAAGATAAAGCTGTGACTATCAGGAAAAAAAAAAAAACCCAAACACCTGGGAATAAGGTTGCCAGATAAAATATGGGACTCTCGGGTAAATTTGAAATTCAGATAAACAATGAATAATTTTTTTAGTATAAGTATGTCCCAAATATTGCACAGGACATACTCATACTAACAAATTATTCATTGTTTATCTGAAATTCAAATTTAACTGGGCATTCTGGATTTTTATTGGATAAATCTGGCAACCCTACCTCGGAATTGAGGAGAAGCATCAAGAAACACCAATCCACCTGTGCTGAGAAGTAAAATTAAAGTGTCCTTGAGTTCTCTAGAAGCAGACACAAAATGGGGATTCTTGGTCAAATGATTTACTAGGGGAATGTCCTCGGTAAAAACGTGAAGGGAAGTAAGGAAAATAGGAGGAAAAGCTGAATAAAGATGTAGTTCCAACAGAAGTATAGCCTTAGCCCTGATCTCATGGGGAGCTCTGGAGCATGAACGGCATCATGGGGGTACCCCACTTTAAGGCAAAGGGACCTTTTATATCCCTTTATGGTCATTGGCTATCGTACCCCTGCAGCTAGGGGTACGAAAATTAAGAAGGGGAAACCTCACTAAAACGGAGTTGGGAGGCCAGAAGGAGAAGCTCTCAAGCCCTACTACCACTCCTTGTGCAAAACCAACATGAAGAGAAGTACTTTCATTCCTTAGAGGAGGAAGGATGTACTTGACTTCCCAGACAGGAATAAGGACGTTCTTCTTGTCTGGGAAGAGCCCAGCCAATGAGAGACGGTCACAACTCAGCCAATAAAAAGCTACTACACGTGGAACTCCCAGTTTCTTCCAATGGCCTTCTTGTTTATAATGGCCCCACCTACCGCCCCCTTTCCTCTATAAAAGAGCATTCCTCCCCTGGGTTCTCTGGAGTTGTCGGTGGTTTTGTGGTGCCTTGCGTGTTCTGAATTGCACTTGTCTGCTATTCCTGAATAAACGCATTTTTGCTGGTAAGCTAACTGACATTTTTAAGGGCAACAGGGGTGTGAGTAAGCTTTCACTTGTTTGTGGATAAGGTAGCTCCTAGTAATAGAGGGCAATTCTCAGGAGAAAGACAGTTGTGAGCTATTTGTAGCTGATACAGCAAGTGGGGGATGGATGCAATGGCCAGTAAAGGGTGCCAGGGCGTCTAGGATAAAATGTTTCACCAAGACTACTTTCTCAGGAAGCTACCAGAGAGCAGGGACCATGTCTGTCTTGTTCTCTACTCTAGGGGTGAACAGGTACGCAGTCCCTAAATATTTGTTGTGTGAATGAATCTCAAGCGTCTGTGTCCTATCTGGGACCTCAGAAAAATCAGAAGTTGTGAATACTTGTGGAAGCTCATAGCTTTGAGTTGTAAGATCAGAATCCCATTAAACGCTTGTGTAGAACACTAGCACTGAAACAAAAAATTCATTATCCATAATAAAGGGAACCCATTTGTAAGCATTTTGGGAGAACCTGAGGTTTCCAGCAATCAAGTTAATAGGCATTAATAGCATAGCATTTATTATAAACTTAAGGTAAAATATTGACACTACTTTAATAAACTGTTGTTTTATTTAATAAATGTAAAATACGATTTGTTAATCAAAGTTTATTATTAAATTATTTTTAATAGACTTTTTAAAAGAGCATTTTTAGGTTCATGGCAAAATTAAGCAAAAAGTGCAGAGAGTTCCCATGTATGCCTTACCTGTACCATATGTATAACTTTGGTCCCTTAACCCTATTTTTTCTAAAAGGAGTTAATTTTCATACTTAACTCTCATACTAGTTTTCTTGAAACAAATTCCACAGTTGGAGTTGACTGTAATTTATATGCTTCTAAAAATTTCCAGCCCTGTTCTAGTCCTTTCAGGGACCTGGGAAGAATTCAGAAACTGCTGACATTGCTCTTAAGCAGATTAAAGACTAATTGAGAGAAAAAACAATCTACAAAATTAACTGTAATGCAAGGTAGAAAGTGATCATGCCGGTAAGAGAAGTACAAAACAGTGTTGTAGGAATGGAGAAAATGGGGAACATACACGAGTGGAGCGCAATAGCCGGGTGAATCATGGACAAAGTTGTGTAATAGAGCATCTGTTTCTCTTCCAGCTGATGGGCCCCCATTTACAACACTCATTTGCAGGTGTTGGCTCTTGGCAGCTAGCCATGGAGATGGTCATTAATGATCTCCACAACTGTCTCCACAGCCATCACTAATCAAAGCTTTCTGACCCAATGGTAATACCTCAAGGCTAGATTCTCTGTTTGTGAAGGCAAATGGGATACCCGTGAGGTATGATAAGGAGATCTTGATACATTTTTCCTTGTGCAGCTGGCAAAGTGCCTGCTAAAAATTAACTAACAATATAATGGTCTTACTGCCTCTTTGCAGCTACAAATAAGACTAAATCAATTTTGTAAGCAGTTGTCTTTTATAGTTTTTTTTTTTTTTTCCCAGCTAAGCATGGATTCTTTTCACATATATATTTCTTTTCAGATAGGTGCCTTCTATTTGAACCTCGGAGGAGCTCCAGAGGGGCCAGCAGGCACAGGAAAAACTGAAACCACCAAGGATTTGGCTAAAGCTCTTGCTGTCCAGTGTGTGGTGTTCAACTGTTCAGATGGGCTAGATTATCTAGCAATGGGAAAGGTAAAGTTGCATATTAAATGCTACAAACTTACAGCTAGGTCCAACCGGATAAACGGAAACAAACTCCGTTTAAACATTATTTGAATGTTTATGCCTTGCTTGAAACTCAGTTGTAGGGGTAAAGACGTTGTTTTTTTTTAAAGATTTTATTTATTTGACAGAGAGGCAGTGAGAGAGGGAACACAAGCAGGGGAGCCGGAGAGGGAGAAGCAGGCTTCCCGCTGGGCGGGAGGGAGCTCGACGGGGCGGGAGGGAGCTCGACGGGGCGGGAGGGAGCTCGACGGGGCGGGAGGGAGCTCGAGGGCAGAACGCTGGGATCATGACCTGAGCCGAAGGCAGACGCTTAACGACTGAGCCACCCAGGCGCCCCAAGACATTGCTTTTATACTTGGGGGTTTATTGGGCTTAAAAGATTTGATGTTAAGATTTGATAAGGTAAATTTTGACTTGAAAGATTAAATATCTGTTTAACAAATGATGCCTCTCCATAAGAAAACTCCTCTCCTTTTTTCTTGTCCTTAGTTTTTTAAAGGATTGGCTTCTTCTGGGGCTTGGGCTTGCTTTGATGAATTTAATCGGATTGAGTTGGAAGTGTTGTCAGTGGTGGCTCAACAGATCCTTTGCATTCAGAGAGCCATTCAACAGAAACTGGAAGTGTTTGTTTTTGAAGGGACAGAACTTAAGCTCAATCCAAACTGTTTCGTAGCCATTACTATGAATCCTGGCTATGCGGGACGTTCCGAATTGCCAGACAATCTTAAGGTAATATTTTGTAAGACTGTAAATTTAATCAAATGTAACAGCCCAATCCACTGAAAATGGTATCATTTTCTCACGTGTGTTTGTAAATCTCCCTTTTACCTTTGCCATCACCTACCAGGTAAACCTCTCAAAACTTTTTTAGGTGTCTAACGCTTATTAAAGTACATGAAATCATTACAGTGCTACTGAAAAAAAAAATCACAGAATTAATGAAAAGGTGCTGCATTGAGGGAATAAACTGGAATATCACCGCATTCTGTTGGGATGCTTGTGTTCAGCTTTTGAAAAATGGTTTCCTTTTGTTTTGTTAATATAAGATATTTATTAGCATAATAGACTTAAGAAAAAACATCTTTCTTTAAAATGCTTACACATTTTTAACAGAGAACTTTATCAGCTAACCAAATGAAAACCATACATCTTTTTTTTTATTCAGTTACACACGTAATGAATCGTCGAACACTACATCAGAAACTAATGATGTACTATATGCTGGCTAACTGAACATAAAAAATGGTTTCCTTTTTAAAAATAATATATTTCGTTCGTTACATACTTCAGGTTCTTTTTAGAACAGTGGCTATGATGGTTCCAAACTATGCCCTCATAGCAGAAATCTCCCTCTACTCCTATGGATTTTTGAATGCAAAGCCTCTGTCTGTGAAGATAGTGATGACCTACAGGCTCTGCTCAGAGCAGCTCTCGTCACAATTTCATTATGACTATGGAATGCGAGCAGTAAAAGCCGTTTTAGTGGCTGCTGGGAACCTAAAACTAAAATTTCCAAATGAAAATGAAGATATACTGGTAAGTCTTAAATCTATACATTGTGAAAGCTTCAGTACAAGATAATCTTTTTTTTTTTTTTTTTAAGGAACGTTGATCAGGAGCTATAAATAGGCAAATAAGAGGGTTATTGGCTTTGAACCTTTTTATGTGAGGTTGAAATAGTAGTTTTGGGGTTATGTTATTCATTATACTTTATAAGAATCCAAGGACCTTCTGGCTTAATAAGCGTAGTGTTGGCATTTTAGTATGGGGATTCCATAGAGCAATGTGAGAAGAACTTTGACTTTTAGTGGTAGGGAAGGTGGGGAATATGGGCAAATAACTTATATTGCACTCTTTGGATGATTTTAGCTTCTTCGATCAATTAAAGATGTAAATGAACCAAAGTTTCTATCACATGATATACCCTTATTTAATGGAATAACTAGTGACCTATTTCCTGGTATTAAACTTCCCGAAGCTGACTATCATGTGAGTAAACCTGTGGGAATGACTTACTGTGCCAATAAATTTATCTGATGACTCAATCGTTTTAAATGAGTGAAATTGTTCTATTTGGAGGATAAACCCCAATTTTGGCCACTTTCATTAATGAGGATGAGTAAATTCTAGTATCTTCTGTTATACCGGTGTTAACAAAATTCACATTAAAGATAATATTCTTTCTAAGAGAATGGGTACTTTTATTTCCTATCTTGTGATTTTTAATACTTACTTCAATGTGTACTATAATCCTGTCGTGTACTTTAGCAGGTAGAAAAGATGGTAATCTGCAAGCGGCAAAACATCCTATAGTTAACATAAGGATTTCTCATATTTAAGTAATATGCTTTAAAAAAAAAAAAAGCCATGTGCATTTCCAATTTCATCTAAATTATAGACATTAAAATGTACATATATGTACATATATACGCATAAGAATAAGTGCTGTTTCTATTATATATATATATGTAAAATCAAGATAAAAATTTTTTTATTAAGTTTTTGCATAAGAATAAGTGCTGTTTCTATTATATATATATATATATATATGTAAAATCAAGATAAAAAATTTTTTATTAAGTTTTTTGTTTTAATTCCAGGGTATTTAACATACAGCGTTATATTAGTTTCAGGTCTACAATACAGTGATTCAACAATTCTGTATACTACTCAGTGCTCATCATGATAAGTGTACCCTTGAATCCTCATCACCTACTTCACCCACCCCCCTACCCACCTCCCTTGTGGTAACCATCAGTTCTCTATAGTTAAGAGTCTGTTTCTTGGTTTGACTCTCTGTCTCTTTTTTCCTTTGCTCATTTGTTTTTTAAATTCCACATATGGTATCTGTGTTTCTCTGAATGACTTATTTCACTTAGCATTATACTCTGTAGCTCCATCTAGGTCATTGCAAATGGCAAGATTTCCTTCCTTTTTATGGCTGAATGATGTTCCATTGTGTATATATGCCACTTCTTTATCCATTCATCTATCAAGGGATACTTGGGTTGCTTCCGTAATTTGGCTATTGTAGATAGTGGTGCTATAAACATAGGGGCACATGTATCCCTTTGAATTAGTGTTTTTGTATTCTTTGGGTAAATACCCAGTAGTGAAATTGCTAGATCATAGGGTAGTTCTATTTTTAACTTTTTGAGGAACTGCAATACTGTTTTTTAGAGCGGCTGCACCAGTTTGCATTCCCACCAACAGTGCAAGAAGGTTCCTTTTTCTCCACCTCCTTGCCAACACTTGTTTCTTGTATTTTTGATTTTAGCCATTCTGACAGGTGTGAGGTGGTGTTTCATTGTGGTTTTGATTTGCATTTCCCTGATATTGAGAAATACTGAGCATCTTTTCATATGTCTGTTGGCCATTTGTATGTCTTGTTTGGAGAGGTGTCTATTCATGTCTTCTACCCATTTTTTAACTGGATTATTTGTGTTTCGAATTTTATAAGCTCTTTATGTATTTTGGATACTAACCCTTTATCAGACATGTCATTGGTAGATATCTTCTCCCATTCAGTAAGTTGCCTTTTAGTTTTGTTGGTTGTTTCCCTTGCTGTGCAGAAGCTTTATATTTTGAAGAAGTCCCAAAAGTTTATTTTTGCTTTTATTTCCCTTGCCTCAGATATATCTAGAAAAATGTCACTTTGGCTGGTGTTAGACATTACTGCCTGTGCCCCCCCACCTAGGATTTTTATGGTTTCAGGTCTCACATTTAGGTCTTTAATCCATTTTGAGTTTACTTTTGTTATGCTGTAAGAAAGTAGTCCAGTTTCATTATTTTGCATTTAGCTGTCCAGTTTTCCCAACACCATCTGTTGAAGAGACTGTCTTTTTCCCATTGCATATCCTTGCTTCTTTGTCAAAGATTAATTGGCTATATAATTGTGCATTTATTTCTGGGTTTTCTATTCTGTCCCATTGATCTATGTGTCTCTTTTTGTGCCAAAAATAAAAAATTTTAAATTAGAAACAAAACAATCTTAATGAGATGATATGTAGCTGAAATTAAATGTTACTTTGTGGCAGTTTCTATGGTAAAATGTACAGTGAATACTTCTTGAGTTCAGCATGTATAAACTACCTTTTTCCATTTGATGATTCAATTCTTCCACTCCATCTCTCTATTGATATTACTGTGAAAGTTTCAATTTCCTTGAGCTGTTATATCATTAAGGCATCACTTGGCTTAAAGGATTATTTACTTTTTTAGCCTTCTTTTTTTTAACCTTCAAACTGAAATGCTAATATACGTCCTATGGCAGTACCAGATTAATGTGATTCTAGGGTGTTTTCTAAAACATTTCTCTTCTCTGGACACCAACTGGACAATTCAGTGAACAATTCAATTCTGACACTAACTCCAGGTACTTATTGTCAGACTCCACAGACTAAAGGCTCAGTCCTATAAGACTGCCCCTCATTCAGTCAGTCTCAAGTCCTGGGCATCTATGTTTCTAACTGGCTGGGGTTTCCACAACCTCCCCACCCAGCTTTGATAATTCATTAGAATAGCTCACAGAACTCAGGAACACAGTTTATGTTTACCGGTTTATTATAAATGATACAACCCGGGACTGGGGGAGGGGGTAGCCAAGCTGGGCCAGTGGTAGAGCATATGGACTGTTGACCTCAAGGTTGTTAGTTCAAGACCCATGTTGGGTGTGGATCCTACTTTAAAACAAAAGATATGAAGGATGCAACTTGGGAAGAACCAAATGGGAGGGATGTGTAGGGTAAGGTATAGGGTAAGGAAGGTATGGGCGGTGGCAGCATGCTTTAGGGTATGTCATTCTCCATGCACCTCAATGTGCTAACCAAACCAGAAGCTCTCTTGAATCTTGTTCAGGAGTTTTTACAGAGCTCAGTCTTCTGCCATTTTCCTCCCTCCCCGACCCCAATGCATTCACCAAAGCCTGGTAAGTAGAGCTGAAAGTTCCAACCCTCTAGTCACTGGGTCTTTTCCTGTAACCACCCCAACCTGAGGCTATCTAAGGTCCCCACCCTAAATCGCCTCCTCAGCACAAACTTGGGTGTGATTGACAAGGGCTCATTAAGAATAACAAAGATACTCCTATCACACAGGAAATTTTAAAGGTTATAGGGGCTCTGTGCCAAGGACTGGGAATAAAGACCATATATATTTTTATATTATACCACAGGTAATTATCAAGATGATTCAGGGGATGCTAATAGGATTTTTAAAAATCAGAATGAAAATACAGAACTTTTAAAATTGTCATGGAGAATTCTTGTGCTCCTGTGAATATAGCGATCAACCCATGAATCCACAGCTTCCAGTTTGAAAACTACTACTAGGAGTCAGGGCTGTGAGGTGTGTGGCCAAGTGGCTCAGTGCACCTGCAGATGAGCCAAGGGCCATCGAAGAAACCAACTATGTCCTATTGCTTTTTAACATGTACGATATTCCTTTATCTTTCCTTTGCGGACTACTTTTGGGTTTCAGATAGTGTTTATTACTCTTAATCTTCTCTGTTGAATTTCTAATACCTCAGTGGTCACTCCACAGGTTATAATATACATCCTTGACTTATTACAATTTACCTTAAGTTTGTATTTCATCATTTCAGAAACAACATAAAATCTTTAAGTGGTGTAATTTTATTGTCCACTCACCCCTGCCCATTATACTATTGTCATGTATTTTATTCCTGCATTTTATAAACTCCACTATACGGTGTTAATTTTTGCTTTTGGTATTAGTAAGTCCTTTCTATTTACTTTTTCTAGTGTTTTTATTCTTTCTAGCAGATATATACTTTCATCTGAGATCTTTTTCCTTTAACAGAAAGAACTTCCTTCGGTATTTCTCGTGTGTATGGGGAGCATCTGCCAACTAATTCTCTCAACTTTTGTTTGTTTGAAATGTCTTTACGTAGCCTTCAGTTCTGAAGAATATTTTCACTAGATTTAGAAATCTAGGGGCGCCTGGGTGGCTCAATTGTTAAGCGTCTGCCTTCAGCTCAGAGCCCTGGGATCGAGCCCCACATCGAGCTCCTCTACTGGGAGCCTGCTTCTTCCTCTCCCAGCCCCCCCCCCCCTCGCCTGTGTTCCCTCTCTCACTGGCTGTCTCTCTCTCTCTGTCAAATAAATAAATAAAATCTTTAAAAAAAAAAAAAAAGAAAAGAAAAGAACTCTAGATTGGCAGGGGTCTGCCCCTCTTTCTGCATTGTTTTAAAGATGTTATTCTATTAACTCCTGGCTCTCATTGTTATGCTTGGAAGTCAGGTATTTTTCTTATTTATGTGTGTCTGAATTTAATGTGTGTTTTCCCTCCACCTGTTTTAATATTTTTCTTTGTGTGCCTTGTGTTGTTTGTTTTGTACTTATCTTGCTTGGAGTTGCTGCACTTCTTGAATCTGTGGATTGATGTCTTTCTCTAGAAAATTTTCAGTATTTATCTCAAGATACTTCTTCTGCCCTATTTTGTCTCCCCTGTCCTTCTGGGACTCCAATTAAACATATGTTAGATCATTTTTTTGTAGGATTGCAGGGTTCTTGTCTCACGGAGTCAAGGAATGAATCTCATGGACAAAAAGGGTGAAGTGAAGTGAAAGTTTATTAAGTGAAGGTGAGAGCAGAAAGGAAAGAAAAAAGCTCTCTAGAGTGAGAGAAGTCCCGAATGGGTTGCCATTGAGGGCTTTTAGTGGCAGTCCTTCATTGAGACCTGACTGGGAAGCTTGTGGCCTGGAGATTCTTGTTTTTGTTCCCTTATCTCTGGTTCCACTCGGTGTTGGTGTCTCCACCTGCCAGGAGTAGTAACCCTTTCCTTATTCATGGGTCAGGGCCTGTAGGCAGAAAGCTATACTGGGATCGTGAGAAGTGACTGATTGTATGCTTTCTAATTAGTGGGGGTTAGAGATAGCGCAGGTCTCCAAGGAATCTGGAAGCAAGGCTTTCAGGATGTTGAGGGGCCAGCGGCTGCCAAGATAAGGTTACTTTTAAACCTGAAGGCGCTAAGGCAGCCACCAGTTCCTTGAGGAAGGCCACGCTCTACGTGTTGCCGGTATCTATCAGTGGGCTTCGAGCTATAAGGAGATTTTAATATAAGTTACATTTCTTTTGCCTTTATTTCCCACATCAATTTTACATTGCCTCACACATCTCTTATGTTCTTTATTAATTTTATTATCTGTGCTGTAGTTTGGATACTTTTTATTGGCCTATCTTTAAGATCAATGATTTTTTTCCTTTGGTTTTGTTCAGTCCACTGATAAACCTATCCAATGAATTATTAATTTCACATTTTTTTTTAGTTTTAGTGTGTCCAATCTGGTTTCATTAAAACTGCATTTTTCTTGAATTCATCTTTTCATTTGTTTTCTGTCATATTGTCTATTTTCTCTTAAACATTTATAGAAGTTATTTTTATTGCTCTGCTAATTATGATATCCAGGTCATCTGGGAGCTTGTTTTTTTCTCTTGATCTTCAGCTGTTTCATTTCATGACTTGTAAAATTTGATTTTATGTTAAAAATTGTGTATAAAATAATTGTAGAGGCTAAAGTATTATTTTTCCCACAGAAAAACTGTTTTTCCTGTGTCAGAGAGCTAGACTGAGTGATGATCAATTTAGTTGGGAGTTGACCCAACCAGAGCTTGTGGCAGCATTGTTGAACTTTCGCTTACCTCTGGTTTCACGTCTTTAGAGTGAGAATTGCCCTGTATTATAGGGCCATCCCTCTAGCAGCATTTTAGGATAGAAGCATCCCAAGATAAGGAAGTATCAGTGTGCCTTTCTAGCTAAGCCCTTGATTTCTTATGTCACCTCACACTCAGCAAAAGCATAGGCAGTGGGTGAATCAGATTTGCATTTGAGGCTTCTCCAGATTCAGATCTGCTGCACAAGCCCACATGACCATTAAATTCTCCGATGGTTCCTCTTCAGCAAAGTCCCTCTGTCTATGGCAGGCCCAATCCAATGCCCACCTTACGTCTGTAGCTGGAAAATGCTCCCACCAGCTAAATTAGCATTGATTTGTGTTCACCAAGGAAGCCTCATCCCTTTCTGAAATTTCATTCCTTTAGACATATTTGTATCCAAAGAACTTCTCTATCTTTACTTTTTTTATTTTTTTTATTTTTTTAGATTCTTCATTTCTTTCTAGTTACTACTACTTTCTAGTTAGTGTGAAGGATTGTTTGGCATGTCCTTCCACCTAAGCAAAGGTGAAATTCTGGAAAACACTATTAAAAGGAGTTTCGTGCAGCCTGCACTCAATGCTATGGTGCTCTGATCATTAACTTATTTAGAGAATGATAATATTTTTAAAGTAATTCTTTTTGTTCTTCCTTTTAATTAAAAAAAGCTTTTAAAAAAAAAATAAAGCTTTAACAGATGGCTGGGTAGCCCATTCAGTTAAGCATCTACCTTTGGCTCAGGTCATGAACCCAGGGTCCTGGGAACAAGTACCCCATCAGGCTCCTTGCTCCGTGGGCAGTCTGCTTCCCCTCCTGCCTGCTGCTCCCCCTGCTTGTGCTCTCTCTTTCTCTGATAAATAAATAAATAAATAAATAAATAAATATATAATCTTTAAAAAATAAAGTTTTAAGAAATAATTTATCAATATAGGAAGATAACTATTTTTTATTTCAAAATGAAGTCTATATTTATAAGGTATGTTTGAGATTATTTATACCATTTTATAAAAATGCATTCCATTTTTCTTTTATTTTAGGAATTTTTGGAACGTGCTCATGAAACCTGTCAAGTACATAATCTTCAGCCAGTTAAATTTTTTATTGAAAAGATGATTCAGACATATGAAATGATGATTGTGAGACATGGGTAAGATTATAGATTATCATTGTCTGCTGTAGTTAGATGTTATTTTCAAATTATTATTTAAACAACTAAAATTTGTGAACCAAAGGACTCAGCAAATTTTGTATGCTAGGTAGGCTAGGGAACAAAGATCATCATCCCCCAGTTTCCATCCCAGTGGCTTAAAATAAAGGTTTATTTCTCTCTCATGCTACCGAACCAACAAGGATTGGTAAGGCACGTTCATTTAGTGATGTGGCACTAGCGACCAGCACAGTTTGCCCTTTTGGTCATCAAATTGTTATTTGCTCTCCTTCATGCACATAAAACACACCCTTTCCTTCCCAGGAAGACAACTTAAAAGTTCTAGTCAGTCTAGGTGATGCATGATAGTTTCTGCATCAGATTTGGAAGTTGTTCCTCTTGATCCAAAGACCTACTGATTAGAAAGACAAGTTGCCTGCCGTCCACACACCTAGTCTTAATTATAATGGTGGAGAACAGGTTATTAGAGCAAACACTACTATCCAGAAACTGAAGAACTGGAGACACAACCAATACTGATTGGTAGCAATTCTGAAACCCATCTGGGTAACTGGGGAGCCCCAGTTCCAGAGATAAACTGACCGTGAAACTGGGAGTTTAAACCTCAGGACCTGTCACTTGTAGGGGCCTTTCCAAGGAGTCATAATCATTTGATATACATAATTCATTACATAGGGTATCATTAAAGTGGCTGTGGACATTTTGTATCCATAGTTCTATCTATAATTTTTTCCTACTCCACTGATCGTATAAACTTTAAACCCCATAAAACCTGGATCCACTTCGGCATGATTTTGCAGGGGCTTTCCAGTTAAGTGTTCTTTGTGGACACTGGTTCAGTTTTCTTGAGAGGTCTTTCCATCTTCATTTTCTTCCCTGGTCACACGTAGAGTAGACAATAGAGAATATGTCCTTGGGAGCTGAGAAATGTTTTCAGCCTGCTTCCTACCTGTAGAAAGTTGAGGTCTCAAAGGTCATGATTTTTTTTAAAAGACAGGATTTAAAACACAATAACTCCATATTTGTAAATTTTCAAACATATACAAAAATAGAGGGAATAGTACAATCAGCCCTCATGCATCCAATATGCAAGGATCATTTTTAAAAAATTTTTGAGAGAGAGCAAGAGAGCACACAGGTTGGGGGAGGAGCAGAGGAATAAGCAGACCGCCCTGCTGAGCAGGGAGTCCTATGCGGGGCTCGATCCCAGGACCCCAGGATCATGACCTGAGCCGAAGGTAGATACTTAACCAGCTGAGCCACCCAGGTGCCCCTGCAAGGATCATTTTTAAGTCTTGAACATTCACTTCTTTTTTTTTAGCCTAGACTCATAGTTTCTTTGTCAGTAAACTCCCTCAAAAACTTGGTAAGCTTATTTGATTCTAAGCAGCTCTGTATGCCAATAACCACAACTACAGTCCTTACGCAGTCATACCTTTATAAATTTCCTTGCAGTATCCTTGAACCTTTCAGTTTTAATTGAGAAGACCACAAGCTTAATCTATTTTCACTCCTGAAATGATTACTGGGAACCATATTAAAATGTCATAGATTTTAATAGTGATACAAGCCCTACCCTTAATTTGATCCTTGGTGCAACACTGAGTAGATATTTTTTGTTCAAAGGTTTTCTCAATTTATCTTTTACCAATTGGGGATGAGAATAAGTTGCTTGTAGGTTCCTGAATTTCTGGGCTCCCTTTATTCTCTCTCATTCCAACTTGCAAACTGGCCATTTTTTCCTTCTGGGCTCAATTCTTTCCAATAGTTCTTTGTTAAATGTAGCCTTCGGCTGGCATTGTATACTAATATTCTCTTTACCATCCTTTTTCTTAAAATGGCAGTTTCATTAGGTATATTATCTGTCTTCCAAGTTACCTCAAGGAACAAATTTACCAAATATTTCATCATTGCATGACACTAATTGCCAATCTTTTGGCCTCTATTAATAACACTTAATTTGCCACCCACAACCTGGCCTTTAAGCCAGGGACACAGTTAAGTCTTTTTATTATGGCAAGAATACCTTGCCCTTTCTAGGAACCAGTTTCTGTCAGTAAGGATGGGCTAGATTATTCTTTAGAAACAATCAGTCCCTGAGACCAAATCTTGGTGACTTAAAAAAACAAAGGCTTATTTCTCATTCATGCTGTGTCCACTGTAGGTTAACAGGAAGGGTGTGCTCATCATAATTACCCAGGGTCCCGGGCAGCTGGAGCAGCCAGCATCTCGACATGATGGGTCACTGCTGTGCTCGGGCAAAAAGCTCTGTGAGAAGAGAGCTCTGGAAGCTCCCTCACTGGCAATGATTTGAAGTAACACCCATGTTTTCCACTTATTACTCACTTGGAATTTCCACAAGAGAGAATGGAATCCTACTATGTGCTGGGAGAGAGGAGATTCAGAAGTATTTGGCAAAGAGCACTGGTAATTACTGTAGCAAGTAAAGACTTGAGGAACGGGAACTTTCCCACTTCTCTCCTTGGGAGGCCCCAAGACTTTTTTTTTTTTTTCCTCCAGTCTTAAGAGTGTACAGTTTTCATTCTCATTGGGAGATTTTTTTATTCTATTCTCTTTTGTAGATTGTGGTATTAACGTAGAGAATTTTAGAGATCAACCAGTTCAGAAGTTAAATGTATTCTCCTCAGGTCTGAGAAAAATTAATAGAATTTCAAAAATTATTAATACCTGTTTTTTTATACACCAGTATACAGGCAAATAATTTACCATTATTTTTTAGAATCTTCTTACATAATTCTTTTCCTTAATAGTTTCATGTTAGTAGGAGAGCCTTTTGCTGCTAAGACAAAAGTTCTGCATATACTGGCTGATACTCTAACTCTTATGAATGAACGTGGCTACGGAGAGGAAGAAAAGGTCATTTATCGGACGGTAAACCCCAAATCCATTACTATGGGCCAACTTTTTGGACAGTTTGATCCAGTGTCTCATGAGGTAGTAATCTACAATATAAATATTCTCTTATTGACAATGTACAGTAAACCAAGACATTTGAAATGTTTTTAATATGATCACTTTATAGTTTTATAAAGGAAGCTTTCCAATTCTCTTTTCTTCCCCAGTGGACTGATGGTATTGTGGCCAATACTTTTAGGGAATTTGCCTTATCAGAAACACCGGACCGGAAATGGGTTGTATTTGATGGTCCCATTGACACTTTGTGGATAGAGAGCATGAACACAGTATTGGATGACAATAAAAAGGTAAAATCATCATGATTAAAAGCAAAACTGATGCATGATATGAATATACCAAACACTACTGAACTATAAACTTAAAAAAAGGTTAATATAGTAGATTTAATATAAAATGGTTTTGGGTGTTTTTTTTTTGCCATTGTTTTAAAAACAAAATAGATGCAGACATGCTTAAGCAATATTATGTGTTCAACAACTAGTTGACTAGGATTATACATTTAAAGGAAAGGGTGAAGCAAGTTTAATACATTTATAAATTATCTTTTCAATGAAAACTACGCTGTAGTAAATCCTCTGCTCAATTTTTTTTATAGAATAAAAGTGTATTAAAACCATTGTGTTAGCAGGAGGGCATAGTAATGTAATAGGTGTTGTTAAGTGACTTCAGTCTTATGGTTTCTTACAGAACTTTAATATTGTAGGAGGAAATAAAAGGGCTTCATTCCTTTTTGAAAACATTGAATGCTTCAGTGCTTGTCTGTATTACATTACCTTAGAAGCTGTGAAATATACAAAAGAACTAGAAAATGGAAATCCTCTAGTATTTGTTGTAATTGACAGATAACATGCAAACTATAAAATGTGACGAATTTTAAGTTCTGTGCTTTTTTAGGCCTATGTGTACATTCTCATAACCATCATTTAAATAAAGATGCATAAAATTTCTTGTACTTACAGGGTTTGCTCATGTTCCTTCCAAATCAGTACACCCTCCCCGAGGGGCAGTCACTATTCTGACTTGTGTGATAAATTAGTTTTGCTGGTTCTTGAACTTCATAAATATAGAATTGTACTCCTTAGTGTTTTTCTTCTTTTGGTCAATATGGTATCTATGTAGTCATGGTATTGTAGTTCCATTTTATTCTTTTTATGTCTGCATTAGTATTCTACTATATAAATATATCATCATTTATTTTCATACTTACATGAAATAACTACACTACTAAATAAGCAAACTAATTAGCATTCAAACAAATATGCCAGCACGTTGTCTTGGGTAGTTGATCATTTATTCATATTCTTTCAGTTATATTGATTGAGCTAAAAAGTAGTCTCGATGCGTAAGAGAGGGATTAATAAGGGTCTGATTCAGAGCCAGGTGGGAGGATTCTCATATTGGATAAGAAGGAAGCAGGAAAGGATAGGTATAGATATAGGTAAATGTATGGATTTAATAGTGGAAATTTGAAGACAAACGCTTTTTATGATTTATTTATTGTGTGAAGTGGTTGACCCTGGTTCTTTCCTCATTGGAGGAGAAAAGGTGAAGATTTAAATTACCTGTTATGGAAAATGGGAAAGAGAGCTGCCTAGGAAAGTATAGAAACATATCTGAGGATTAGTAGTGGTGCCAAGGTCTGCCTTTAGGAGATTTTCCCTAACAGTCTAAGCAGCTTGGATGTAAAGGTAGATGATGGTGCCAGACTCGAAGTACCCAAAGACTTTACAGATATTGGCATGAGAGTGCTAGAAGTGCTAGACCATAGCACGGAAGCTGCTTAATAATGAGGGAAGTGAAAACATCAGCGATGTGCAAATGAAGAGCAAGTGTAGTAGGAGTCAATGGCTGGGAGCACTGCATGGATAGGAGGCTGCAGGCAGAAACTGGCATGCTTGAATTTAGTATTTCAGAATTGTGTAGTGTTCCAGGAGAGAAGGTCCCAAGGTATATACAGTGGATGACTGGAATGCAGTAGGAAAGTATATGAAGACAGGGTAGTCAAGGATCCGATGGGCTGCCATGTTGAGATGCTTCTCCTCATGAACACTGGATCAGAAATTGAGCCAAGTATCAAAGGCTTTAGCTAATGATGGGAATGCTTGGGTGCTGGTGAGTGACAGCAGCAAGCATGGTTGTCAAAGGAGCAAGGGGTAGAGAGGGTGGTGGAGTAGAGTATTTGGGAAACACCATGGGGGAGTGAGGAGAAAACTGACCCCACCTCCCAAATTTAAAGCAAATAGGAGAATGTTTGCTGAAATAATCTGGTAGAAAATGGAAGTATTGTAGACCAGCACTGTCCAATAGAACTTTCTGCAATAATGGAAATATTTGGAGAATGAGAAGGAAGGAAAGAAAATGGCATCCACGGATTACAGTACCTACAGAGAGATTTGATTGGTGGAGGCATGAGCAGAGGTGGACAAGGAGGAGGATGCAGTGGAATGGGTGCTGGAGAGTGAGGTGACTTCACTGTGGACCCACAGACGAAGGACCAGATCTTGATTTAGGCCCACCTGTAGATCCAGATGAAGACTCTGACAACAGTGCAATTCATGTGCAAGGCTGAAATGACATTGTGACTCTAGATGGTCTGGCAGACTTCTTGAAGCAGTGTGGAGTTGTTAAGATGAACAAGAGAACCGGACAACCCATGATCCATATCTACTTGGACAAGGAAACAGGAAAGCCCAAAGGTGATGCTACGATGTCCTATGAAGACTCACCAGCTTCCAAGGCTGCCATGGAGTGGTTTGATGGGAAAGATTTTCAAGGGAGCAAACTTAAGGTTTCTCTTGTTAGGAAGAAGCCTCCGATGAACAGCATGCGGGGTGGTGTGCCTCCCCGTGAGGGCAGAGGGATGCCACAGCCACTCCGTGGAGGTCCAGTGGCCCAGGAGGTTCTAGGGGCCCCATGAGTCGCATAGGAGGCTGTGGAGGAGACAGAGGTGGCTTTCCCCCAAGAGGACCCCAGGGTTCCAGAGGGAACCCATCCAGAGGAGGAAGCGTCCAGCACCAAGCTGGAGACTGGCAGTGCCCCAATCTGGGGTGTGGAAACCAGAACTTCGCATGGAGAACAGAATGCAACCAGTGTAAGGCCTCGAAGCCTGAAGGCTTCCTTCTACCACCCTTTCCAGGCCTGGATAGTGACCATGGCAGAGACAGCCCTGGTGGCATTTGGGGAGGAAGAGGCTGCCTCATGGACTGCGGAGATCCTGGAGGGATGTCCAGAGGTGGCCATGGTGAAGACAGGGCTTCCATGGTGGCCAGGGCATGGACCGAGGTGGTTATGGTAGAGGAAGACAAGGTGGCCCTGGTGGGCCCCCTGGACCTTTGATGGAACAGATGGGAGGAAGAAGAGGCAGGTGTGGAAGACCTGGAAAAATGGAAAAAGGCGAGCACTGTCAGGAATGCAGAGACAAGCCGTACTAGACGCAGAGACCCCGCAGAGCTGCATTGACCACCAGATTTATTTTTTAAACCAGAAAATGTTTTAAATTTATAATTCCATATTTATAATGTTGGCCACAACATTATGATTATCCCTTGTCTGTACTTTAGTATTTTTCACCATTTATGAAGAAACATTAAAACAAGTCAAATGGTAGTGTGCCAAGTTTTTTTCCTTTTTTTAAAGATGGTTAAGACTGAACAATGGGAACCCCTTGTGTGCATGCTCAGTATCATTGTGGAGAACCAAGAGTGCCCCTAACTATAACAGTGTTCATGGTTGTGATTTTTTTTAAAGAAAATTCCAAATGTTTTTAAAAAATGATGGAAATATTTGTATTGTCTAAGAAGGTAGCTATTAGTCACATGTGGCTGGCTACTGAGCATTTGAAACATGGCTTAGTACAGGGGTGCCTGGCTGCCTCACTCAGTAGAGCATGTGACTCTTGATCTCAGGGTTCTAAGTTCAGGCTCCACATTGGGTGTAGAGATTACTTAAAAATAAAATCTTTAAAAAAATAATGGGGCTCAGTGCAATTGAAGAACTGACTTTCAGTTTTATTTAATTTTAACTACTTAAGATTAAATTGTTTAAATAGATTTAATTAGTTAAAATTAGATATAAATAGCCACATATGACCGCTGGCTAGCATATTGGACCCCATAGCTCTAGACCATTTATTTTATAGAGAAGAAACAGGTCCAGGAATGCTAAATGCTGCCTTGTTAACATAGATCTAGGTAGAGGCAAAACTGGGGCTACAGTGATGGTTGTAGAGAAGAAACACTGAAAAATAAATGAAGGGGAAGGGGGCGCCTGGGTGGCTCAGTCGGTTAAGTAGCTGCCTTAGGCTCAGGCCATGATCCCGGGGTCCTGGGATCGAGCCCCGCATCGGGCTCCCTGCTGAGCAGGGAACCTGCTTCTGCCTCTCTCTCTGCCTGCAGCCCCTCCTGCTTGTGTGCGTGCACTCTTTCTCTGTCAAATAAATAAAATCTTTAAAAAAAAATAAGAGGAAGAGTTGAAAAGACTTAATGAAATTAACTTGGAATATCAATAATACTAATTATTAAAATTGTTGAAAGTTAATGATAATTGCAAAGGTAGAAGCCAAGAAGATTGAGAAGAAAAGATGGCTTTAATAATAGTGGACAAGAAAGGAATTTGGCAAAAAAGAAGCAGTTGATAAATTCAGTTTTTTACGTATTTGATTGAAGAGGAATGTTTTAGATTAAAAGCGATCAAGGGGGCATAGCAAATGCAATTCATGGTCCTTGATTGAAGTTTGGTTAGAAGAATCAGTTGAAAAGACATTTCTAATACACTTGAGGAAATTTGAGTACTGGCTGAGCATTACATGCTATTAAGGAGTTCGTCGTGATTTTGTTAGCTGTAATAATGTCATTGTGGTCATATAGAAAACTCCTTACTTTTAAGAGATACATATTGACATATTTGGATATGAAATGCCATGGTATGCATAATGCCCTACAAAACACGGTTTTTTTTTTCTTTAATTTTTTTTTATTATGTTAGTCACCATACAGTACATCCCTGGTTTCTGATGCAAAGTTCGATGATTCATTAGTTGCGTATAACACCCAGTGCACCATGCAATACATGCCCTCCTTACTACCCATCACCAGTCTATCCCATTCCCCCACCCCCCTCCCCTCTGAAGCCCTCAGTTTGTTTCCCAGAGTCCATAGTCTTTCAGGCTTCATTCCCCCTTCTGATTACCCCCCCCCTTTCTTTATCTCTTTCTTCCCCTACCGATCTTCCTAGTTCTTATGTTCCATAGATGAGAGAAATCATATGATAATTGTCTTTCTCTGCTTGACTTATTTCACTTAGCATTATCTCCTCCAGTGCCATCCATGTTGCAGCAAATGTTGAGAACTCATTCTTTCTGATAGCTGAGTAATATTCCATTGTATATATGGACCACAGCTTCTTAATCCAGTCATCTGTTGAAGGGCGTCTCGGCTCCTTCCACGATTTAGCTATTGTGGACAATACTGCTATGAACATTGGGGTGCATATGGCCCTTCTCTTCACTACATCTGTATCTTTGGGGTAAATACCCAGTATTTCAATGGCTGGGTCAAGGGTAGCTCAATTTTTAACTTTTTTTTTTTTAAGATTTTATTTATTTATTTGACAGAGAGACACAGCCAGCGAGAGAGGGAACACAAGCAGGGGGAGTGGGAGAGGAAGAAGCAGGCTCATAGCAGAGGAGCCTGATGTGGGGCTCGATCCCATAACACCGGGATCACGCCCTGAGCCGAAGGCAGATGCTTAACCGCTGTGCCACCCAGGCGTGCCCTCAATTTTTAACTTTTTAAGGGACCTCCACACTGTTTTCCAGAGTGGCTGCACCAACCTGCATTCCCACCAACAATGTAGGAGGGATCCCCTTTCTCCACATCCTCTCCAGCAATTGCTGTTTCCTGCCTTGTTAATTTTTGCCATTCTAACTGGCGTAAGGTGGTATCTTAGTGTGGTTTTGATTTGAATTTCTCTGATGGCTAATGATTTTGAACATTTTTTCATGTGTCTGTTGGCCATTTGTATGTCATCATTGGAAAAGTGTTCATATCTTCTGCCCATTTTATGATTTGTTTATTTGTTTCTCACGTATTGAGTTTGAGAAGTTCTTTGTAGGTCTTGGATACCAGTCTTTTATCTGTAGCATCATTTGCAAATATATTCTCCCATTCCGTGGGCTGCCTCTTGGTTTTTTTGATTGTTTCCTTGGCTGTGCAGAAGCTTTTTATCTTGATGTAGTCCCACATGTTCATTTTATCTTTTGGTTCTCTTGCCTTTGGAGATGTGTCATTAAAAAGTTGCTTTGGCCGATGTCATAGAGGTTGCTGCCTATGTTCTCCTCTAGAATTTTGATGGATTCCTGTCTCACATCGAGGTCTTTCATCCATTTGGAGTTTATCTTTGTGTATGGTGTGAGAGAGTGGTCAAGTTTCATTCTTTTGCATGTAGCTGTCCAATTTTCCCAGCACCATTTATTGAAGAGACTTTTTTCCTGCTTTATCAAAGATTAGTTGCCCAAAGAGCTGAGGGTCCATTTCTGGGTTCTCTATTCTCTTCCATTGGTCTATGTGTCTCTTTTTGTGCCAGTACCATGCTGTCTTTGTGATCACAGCTTTGTAGTACGGCTCGAAATCCGGCATTGTGATGCCCCCAGCTTTGTTTTTCCTTTTCAACAGTTTCTTGGAGATTCGGGGCCTTTTCTCTTTCCATACAAATTTAAGGACTATTTGTTCCAGTTCCTTGAAAAATGTCATCGGTATTTTGATCGGGATAGCATTGAAAGTGTAGATTGCTCTGGGTAGCATGGACATTTTAACTATGTTAATTCTTCCAATCCATGAGCATGGAATATTTTTCCATCTTTTTGTGTCTTAATGTCTTTCAAGAGTGATTTATAGTTTCTAGAATATAGGTCCTTTACGTCTCTGGTTAAGTTAATTCCAAGGTAACGTATGGTTTTTGGTGCTATTGTAAATGGGATGGATTCCCTAATTTCTCTTTCTTCAGTCTCATTATTAGCGTATAGAAATGCAACTGATTTCTGAGCATTGATTTTGTATCCCGCCACATTACTGAATTGCTCTATAACTTCTAATAGTTTGGGAGTGGATTCTTTTAGGTTTTCCATATAGAGTATCATGTCATCTGCGAAGAGAGACAGTTTGACTTCTTTGCCGATTTGGATACCTTTTATATCTTTTTGTTGCCTGATTGCTGTTGCAAGGACTTCTAGTACTATGTTGAATAATAGTGGCGAGAGTGGGCATCCTTGTTGTGTTCCTGATCTTAAGGGAAAGGCTTCTAGCTTTTCCCCGTTGAGAATAATATTTGCCATAGGTTTTTCATAGATGGCTTTTATGATCTTGAGAAATGTACCATCTATTCCTACACTCTGAAGGGTTTTAATCAGGAAAGGATGCTGTATTTTGTTAAATGCTTTTTCTGCATCTATTGAGAGAATCATATGATTTCTGAATTTTTGTTTCTGGATAAAACCTAAGACACTAATAGATTTGCGAATGTTGTACCACCCCTGCATCCCAGGGATGAATCCCACTTGGTCATGATGGATAATCCTTTTAATGTACAGTTGGATTCTATTAGCCAGGATTTTGTTGAGGATTTTGGTGTCCATATTCATTAGGGAAATCGGTCTATAATACTCCTTTTTTGGGGGTCTTTGCCTGGTTTGGGGATCAAGGTAATATTGGCCTCATAGAATGAGTTTGGTAGCTTTCCTTCTGTTTCTATTTTTTGAAATAGCTTTAGGAGAATAGGTATTATTTCTTCTTTGAATGTTTGGTAGAATTCCCCAGGAAAACCATCCAGGCCTGGAGTTTTATTTTTTGGAAATTGTTTATCACTGACTCAATCTCTTCATAATTAATTGGCCTGTTTAAAAAACCAGTTTCTTTCTGTTTCAGTCTTGGTAGTTTATGGGTTTCCAGGAAGGCCTCCATCTCTTCCAGATTGCTTAATTTATTGGCATAAAGCTGTTGATAAAAGTTTCTAATAATCCTTCCAATTTCATTGGTGTTGGTTGTGACCTCTCCTTTTTCATTCATAATTTTATTAATTTGGGTCCTTTCTCTCTTCTTTTGGATAAGTCTTGCCAGAGGTCTGTCAATTTTATTAATTCTCTCAAAGAACCAGCTTCTAGTTCTGTTGATCTGCTCTACTGTACTCCTGGTTTCTAATTCGTTGATTTCTGCTCTAATCTTGGTCAACTGCTTCCTCGTGCGTGGATTAGGCCTGTCCCTCTGTTTCTGTTCCCGCTTCTTGAGGTGAGAATATAAAAACTGCATTTTAGATTTTTCTATTCTTTTGAGTGAGGCTTGGATGGCTGTGTATTTCCCCCTTAGGACTGCCTTTGCAGTATCCCAAAGGTTTTGGACCGTTGTGTTTTCATTCTCATTGGTCTCCATAAATTGTTTAAATTGATTTTTGATTTCCTGGTTTATCGAATCATTCCTGAGCAGGATGGTTCTTAGTCTCCAAGTGCAAAACACAGTTTTTAAAAACAAAGCAAATGTGGCAAAATGTTAACGTTGGTTAAATCCAGGAGATGAATACATGAGTGCTCATACTCTTCTCTGTTTTCAATTTTTCTCTTTTTTTATTAATAACATCTTTATAAAGTCAGGAATATTTCATGTAATTATATTAATAGTAAGAACTGAGATTTGTCTAGGATTTTTGCAGTGTGTCATGTATTTTTCCTCCTGCCTAACCCTATGGAGGAGAAATTATCCCTGTTCATAGATGAAGAGGCTGGGACTCAGAAATGTTAAGTATTCGCTTACCTAGTAAGTAATTGACAGAGCTAGACCTAGAATTACAATTTTCTGGCTTCTGTTTTAACACTTACTGTATTATATCATAGGATATACATTATCTTATACATAGAATAACTTTTTATCTGAGAAGTTTGAGTTTTTAAAAAATAAACATTTGAAAAATAATTGCCTTTAGCTTTGCCTTATGAGTGGAGAAATCATTCAGATGTCCCCTCAAATGAGCCTCATCTTTGAAGCAATGGACCTTTCCCAGGCCTCGGTAAGTTCATATTTTAATATAACAGTAGTTTGTGTGTTCACTTGGTCAATACGTATTTTTTATTATATGTCAGAAGACAAGTTAGGCACCAGGAATACTAAGATGAGTAAGACACAGTGTATTTAGGGAGGATAAGAAGCATGCTAATAAATAATTCCACTATATTGCTACTTGTAAGTACTCTAAGATTATGGAGGGGATGAGCATCCAAGAGGGGAATGGGTAGAGGAGGACCACGGAAAATGTCTGAGTGTTTGATCTTGTTTTGAGGGGTAACACTTCTCTAGGGAGATTAGTTGGGCCTGGGCATTCCAAATCATGACTAGATGATATGTAAAGACCTGAAGACATGACGTGTCTGGGGAACTGTCACTGCAGACATTTCCTCTAATATATGTGAGGCTTTAGAGGAAGACAGGAGCTAGATCATGGAAAGCTGTATAGGTCATTCAAAGAAGTAGTTGATAACGGCCACTGGTGTATGAGCAACGTTAGAAAAAGAAAATGTCTTTTTTCTCTAGCCAGCCACCGTAAGCCGCTGTGGCATGATTTATTTGGAACCCTCGCAGTTAGGATGGGAACCACTTGTGTCCTCGTGGTTGAATTCCCTGAAAGGACCTCTGCAGGAACCAGATCATCAGGCTCTTCTGAAAGGACTCTTTGGCTGGTTAATAAAGCCCACTTTAAAGCTTCGTAAGAAAAACTGCAAGGTAACACTGTAATTCTCTGACCTGTTCAAGTTCCTTTAGTTTCCATTCAACTTGACCTAAGTCTAAAGTCACACTAGTAGGATAAATAACTAAAATCAGTTGCCCCTTAGACATTTGGTATCTACTTTTTAAAATGGGGTGTTTATTGTGACAATCAGTAATTCACCTGGAGTTGTAAGAAATAATAGATTCCCCGCACAATTTACCCAATTTCTTCCAATGGTAACATTTTGCAAGGTTATATTATATCACAACAAGGATATTGACATTGATAATATCTACTGATCTTATTCAGATCCCCCTAGTTATATTTGTACTCGTGTGTGTGTGTGTGTGTGTGTGTGTGTGTGTGTGTGTGTCTGGGTTTCATTTTAAAGTTTTTAATATTTTATAATTGTAAATAAAAGTGCAACTTTGTGCCCTTTGCCCAACGTCTCCTCATTACCCCCACCTCCCCACACCTGGTGACCACCATTTTACTCTGGTTCTATGCATTCAATTTTCAGATTCTGCATATAAGTGACATGCAATTTTTTTCCTTTCTGTGTCTGACATTTTTCACTTACCATAATGTGTTAGAGTTCATCCATGTTGTTACAAATAGCAGGATCTCTCTTTTATGTCTGAATAATATTCCATTATAGGTATTTATAGGACAATTTCTTTATCCATTTGTCCATCAACAGTTTGTGGCCCTATCTTGGCTATTGGGAATAATGCTGCAGTGGACATGGGAGTGCAGAAATATCTTTGAGGTACTGATGTCATGTCCTGAAGAGGGATTGCTGGATCACATAGTAGTTCTATCATTAGTTTTTTGAGGATCTTCCACACTGTTTTCCAGAGTGTCTGTGCCAGTTTGCATTCCCACCAACAGTGCATGAGGGTTCTCTTTTCTCCACATCTTCACCAAGACTTGTCACCTTTCATCTTTATAATCATCCTAACAGGTGTGAAGTGATCATTGGTTTTGATTTTCATTTCTCTGATGATTAGTGATGTTGAATGTCTCCATACACACCTGTTAGCCATTTGTATGTCTTCTCTAGAAAAAGTGTTCAGATCCTTTGCCCATTTTTAAATTGGAATTTTGTTATTAAATTGTATGAGTTCATTATATATTTTGGATATTGACCCCTTATGAGATATATGGTTTGCAAATATTTTCCCTCAATTGATAAGTTGCCTTTTCATTTTGTTGCTCATTTCCCTTGCTGTGCAGGAACTTTTCGTTTGATGTGGTCCCACTTTATATTTGCTTTTGTTGCCTGAGTTTTTGTCCTATCCAAAAAATCATTGCCCAGGTCGATGTCAAGGAGCTTTCCCCCCATGTTTTCTTCTGGGATTTTTATGGCTTCAGGTTTTACATTTAAGTCTTGAACCCATTTCGAGTTGATTTTGGTGTATGGTATAAGATAAAGGTCCAGTTTCATTCTTTTACATGTGGCTATCTGATTTTCCCAATACTATTTATTGAAGAGACTATCCTTTTCTCATTGTGTATTTTTTTTTTTTAGGTTTATTTATTTATTTTAGAGACAGAGAATGTGTGTGTCAAAGCGGGGGAGGAGGGGCAGGGGGAGAAGGAGAAAGAATCTTGAGCAGACTCCTTGCTGAGTGTGGAGCCCACTACAGGGCTGGATCTCACAACCTACGAGATCATGACCTGAGCCAAAACCAAGAGCTGGACGTCCAACTGACTCAGCCACCCAGGTGTACCCCCCGCCCCCCGCCCCTTGTGTATTCTTGTTGTCCTTGTTGAAGATCAGTTGACTGTATGTGCTTGAGTTTATTTTGGATTTTCAATTCTGTCCATTTGCTTATATGTCTTATATGCCAGTAACACACTGTTTTGATTCCTGGAACTTTGTAATATAATTTGAAACCAGGACATGTTAAGAAAGAGCTCTATTCTTTCCTAAGATTATTTTGGCTATTCAGAGTCTTTTGTGGTTCCACACAAATTTAAAAAACTTTTTTTATTTTTGAAAAAAATGCCACTGAAATTTTGATAGGGATTGCATTGAATCTGTAGATCACTTTACGTTCTATGGACATTTTAGCACTGTTAATTTTTCCAAGCCATGAGCACAGGATGTTTTCCATTTATTTCTGTCTTCTTCAGTTTCTTTCATTGATGCTTTATAGTACAGATCTTTCATGTTCGTGGTTAAATTTATTCCTAAGTATTTTATTCTTTTTGATGCTATAATAGATGGGATTGTTTTCTTGATTTCCTCTTAAGATAGATCATTGTTGGTGTAAACAAATGTAATTGATTTTTGTATATTGGTTTTGTATCCTGTAACCTTATTGAGTTTGTTCTAAAAGGTAATTTTTTTTAATTTTTTTTTTTTTTTTTGCACAGAGTCTTTAGTGTTTTCCACATATAGGATCATGTCATCTACAAATAGCAATCCTTTTACTTCTTTTCTGATTTGGATGCCTTTTATTTCTTGTCTGATTGTTCTAGTTGCCTTCTTGTTGAAAAGAAGTGGCGAGAGTGTGCTTCCTTGCCTCATACCAAATCTTAGAGGAAGAACTTTCAGTTTTACCCCATGGATTATGATTTTAGCTGTGGGTTTTTCATAAATGTCTTCTATTTTATTGCAGAGTTAACCCTTTATATCTATTTTGTTGAGAGTTTTTTTTTTTTAAAGATTTTATTTATTTGTCAGAGAGAGCGCACACAAGCAGGGGGAGCAGCAGAGGCAGAGGGAGAAACAGGCTCCCCGCTGAGCAAGGAGCCCAGTGCCGGACTTGATTCCAGGACCCTGGGATCATGACCTGAGCCAAAGGCAGACGCTTAAGTGACTGAGCCTCCCAGGCATCCCAGATACATAGCTTTTAAAATTCACATGTATATTTAATATTTTATGAGAAAACTTTACATATTAGTTACTTAGGACTGTCCTAACATTACCACAAACTTGGTGGTTTAAAGCGACAGAAATTTATTCTGCCATAGTCCTGAGGCTACAAGTCTGAAATCAAGATGTTGGCAGGGCTAAGCTTCTGGAAGCTGTAAGGGAGAATCTTTCCTTACCTCTCCCAGCTTTGGCCTAGAGGCATTCCTTGCCTTCTGGCTGCATAACTCCAGTCTTTTCCTTCGAGCTCACCTGGCCTCTCTACTCTGTCTCTTCACTGTGTGACTCTTAAAAGGATTTAGATCATATTCCAGAATGATCTCCTCATCTTGAGATACTTAACTACATCTTCCAAGACCCCTTTTCCAAATAGGATCACATTCATGAGTTCCTGAGATATGACATGGGCCTCTCTTTTTGGGGACCACCGTTCAACCTGCTGCACATGTACACACACACACACACTCACACACACACTAGTCACTTACATATAAATATATTGATATTGGGAAGGGAAAGGGGGTATTCAGTAGATTTTTTTCCATCCTAAAATATTATTTTAGAGATAGGAAAAATATTCTGCACATAAGAAAAAAATGAATTCCACTTTATGAAAGTTTTGTACAGTGTCTTCACAGAGAAAATATAAAGTCATTTTTCAGTTTTTAAATTTTAAAACTCTAATACTATATGTTGCAAATAATAGGAAATAGGCTCCATCTTTCTGATGAGTGACGGATTTTCTTCTCATAATGTACTCCCATATTTTCCACACCTAGTTAGTCCCCAGGATCTATTGACTTTTCCCTCTTTGCTAACTTTGTTCTCTCTTTTCCATCCAGGTTCCTCTGACCACCCCCTCCTTCCTCTTACAGTAGCCTCAGTTCTGACCTTTGTAATTTCCTACCTGAAGCAGTATAATAGAGCTGTTCTGGTCCAGTCTACATCCTCCTACCAGAATGATGATTCCAAAATACAGATTCATTCCATGAACTTCGTTTTCTGTCTGACTTATTTCACTTAGTATAATACCCTGTAGGTCCATCCAGGTTGTTGAGAATGGCAAGATCTTTCTTTTTTACGGCTGAGTAACAGTCCATTGTCTATATGCCACACTTCTTCATTCGTCTGTCGACGGACACTTGGATTGCTTGCACATCTTGTCTCTTGTGAATAATGCCGCGATATACAGGTGTGCTTGTATCTTTTCGAGTTGGTGTTTTCATTTTCTCTGGGTAAATACCCGGAAGTGGAATTACTGGATCACATGGTGCTTCTATTTTTTATTTTTCCAGGAGACTCCATGCTGTTTTCCAGAGTGGCTGCACCAGTTTGTGTTCCCACCACCATGCACGAGGGTTCCCTTTGCTCCACAGCCTCACCAACACTTGTCATTTTTTTATCTGTTTGATACTAGCCGTTCTGACTGGTGGGAGACTCTTTAAATAAAATATTTTTTAATTCTCCAAAGAAGATGAAAGTAAAGTATCTTGCTCTCTTCACTTTGCAGGAACTGATTCCTACAAGCGATAGCAATGTGGTTGTATCTCTCACACGCCTCTTTGAGGTATTACTCTGTAATGTGCTGGAAAACGATCCTACAAGCAAGCATATTCGTGTTTGGATTATGGTAGGCTTTACACTTATTGTAATTTTTATTTACAGAATAGAATGTGCCTCTGGAAATGATCATTGTATTGAGGAAGACATAAGATGCAGAGCTGTTTTTGGGTGAGCACCAAAGGAACAGACGAAGGCATTGAAGTCACCCTGACCTGGTGTTCTGACTTAAAAAAAAAAAAAAAAAACCTTTTAAAGAAAGTAAAATATGCCCAAATGAACCCAAACTGTCTTACTATTTATGAAAGATCGTAATTTGATAAACCATAAGGTGACTTAATATTAATCCAATAGCAACTTTAGGTGATTCACTTTGTCTTAAGGTTAAGTCATGACGTAGGCTGCTACAAGCTGGCTGTGGGAGACCAGAAACAGGCATCCAGCCAGCTGCGTGGAGCATTGCCAGCAGGGTTCAAAGAGCACATCGCTACGGGAGAGTCAGTGTCCAGGTAGCTAATGTCTAGAGGTCAGAGAAGACCAGAGCACAGGACTTGAAGGGAGCCAGAGGAAAGAGGTGTTTGGTCCATGCTTCTTTCCCATCTGCCACCTTATTCACAAATACCTTCATCTTCTCTTCTACTCTGTGGTGATAGTGGTTCCCTCCCCGTGCTTCCCCTTTACCTCGTCACCACAGAAAGTCCTCTGCCTCAGACACCTCACATTCCAGGGTTCCCTGCTCATCATCACCTCCATTCCTTATTTCACTGTTAGAAGAAATAGAACAGACATGTTTGAAGCATAACTTATTTATATTCCTTTTTCTCCCAAGGTTTGGAACTGCCTTTCACAGAACTAGTTTTTAATATTGTTCCGTACCTATCAGTGTTACCTATTTATAAAATAAATAAAAGTACTAGTTTATTTTATAAAATTTTTATAAAATTTTGTTATAAATTAAATATAAAAGCATTTAGGAATAGTTCACTTATATAACCTTCATGCTGTATCTGTATCTATATCTCTATATAAAGTTTCATTCTATTGGTAAGCCTAAATTCCCTCAATTTTTAAGGGGTTTAGAATTACTTTTAAAGACTAATATAAATTGATACCTGGTTAAAAATTTTCTCTTAAAAAAAATTTAAGACTACCAACTAGCTGGCTCAGTCAGTAGAGCATGTGACCCTTGATCTCAGGGTTGTGAATTCAAGCCCCACAGTGGGTATTGAGATTACCTAAAAAAAAAAAAAAAGAAAGAAAGAAAAAATATATTTGATTATACATATATTCGTGTGTATGTGTATTATTTGATAGATTTTTTTAAACTGGATACATGTGCCTAGAGTAAAATTCAAAAGGTAAAAATAGGTTTTCTATCCATACCAGTGCCCTAGCCACCCTCAAGGAAACCACTGTCATCAGTGCCCTAGGTAGCCTGCTAGAGGTATTAGACCCATACTCTCCTTCATATGAATACATTTTTACACATTAGCATACTATACATACTGATTTGCATCTTCTCTCACAGTATATCTTGGAGAGTGTTCCATATCCATATACTTACTGAGTTACTTTTTTTAAACAGCTGCATGTTTTCCTGTATACATAACATAAACAGACCCCTATCAAAAAACAGTTCCTTCTTATTTTTGGCTGCACAAACAGTGTTGTAGTGAATATTCTTGTACATACATCATTTTGACAGGTGGGAATATATTTAAGGATAAACTCCTAAAAGAGAAATTCCTACATCATTTGATATAGACATGTTATTTATTTTTATTTATTTTTAAGTAGACTCTGCACCCAGCATGGAGCCCAGTGTGGGGCTCGAACTCACAACCCTGAGATCAAGACCTGAACTGTGGTCAAGAGTCAGAGGCTTGGGGCGCCTGGGTGGCTCAGTCGTTAAGCATCTGCCTTCGGCTCAGGGCGTGATCCCAGGATCCTGGGACTGAGCCCTGCCTCGGGGTCCTTGCTCCACTGGGAGCCTGCTTCTTCCTCTCCCACTCCCCCTGCTTGTGTTCCCTCTCTCGCTGGCTGTCTCTCTCTCTCTGTCAAATAAATAAATAAAATCTTAAAAAAAAAAAAAAAGAGTCAGAGGCTTAACCAACTGAGGCACCCAGGTGCCCTGCTATGGGCATTTTAAATTTAGATAGATAGTGCCAGAGAAATGATGTTCTCTGTGACTTCACTGTGCTCCATTCCACTTTATCTGTAGACCTGGCCTTTTCCAAATATGTTAACCAGGCCTCCTTAATATGTTAAATTTAGTTAATTTGTTAAAAATTTCTTTTAAATAATTAATTTAAATTAACCTTTTTTTTTTTTTTTAAACCAATAGGCTAGCTTTATATTTTCTTTGATTTGGTCCATTGGAGGAAGTTGTGATACGGATGGTCGGGTCGTGTTTGATACTTTCCTACGGTCAATCATCCTGGGAAGAGATGAAAACAACCCAGTGCCTGACTCTGTGGGTAAATGGGAATGCCAGTTTGATGAAAAAGGTCTGGTCTATGACTACATGTATGAGGTATGATATAAGATGCTCGTTATAAGTTCTAAAGCTGGGTTCCCGTCCTAGCGTTGTTTTGACCCCTGTGGTTGGCGTTTTTGTCCCTTTTCTTTAGTTTCTCCTCCTTTAACTTGTGGACAGTGTAGATAAACTTTCTTTCAGGCTATTTTATAGTTTCAGATTTAAATTAAATATTTTCTCCACTTTAAAAAATTCACAAAAAGATTCTTTTAAACAGCAAGCATCTGAATATCATTTTATTCATGCAAATTTTACTTCACAGAGACATAAGATTTATAGAGAGACTTAAGTACAACTTTCCCTAAATCTCTGGATTTACAGGGAAAGAGGCAAGCCTAGAAAGACAAATGGCTAGCAGAACCAGGACCTGAATCCAGCTCTCTTGACTACCAGTGTAGAAATCTTTCCCAACACCATGCTAATACAAAATTTTAAAAATATGACCAGAGAGTTTCATCCTTATTAGTCACAGTGGGAAGTCAATAAAATAATCTCTAAAACCAAAAAATCAAGAGATGATAACACAAGCATATTCTTTGTGTTGGAGGTGAATCCCAAAATGTCCAGCTTATAGTGGCTGCTAGAGAAGAGAAAACAAGAGAGGGAAACTGCTGTTTTTCTCAACCTTTGTAAAAGTTTTGATTCTAAAATATGTGCATATATAACTTTGATAGAAATGAAAGCTTAAACTTAAAAAAAATAAGAATACAAATTACTTAAGAAACATTCACCCAAACTTGCAAAATTACCACCATCCAGACACATACTGTATACGTGTACAATTTGCCAGAAAATAGGAAAATTCTTGGATGCCAGCCATAGCACTGAAGCAGAGGGATAATCAATCCAAAGAAACATGTGTGTTTCTTAAATTGGGTAGTGGATTCATGGGTGCTTATTAATCTACTTCATGACTATAAAACATTCTGTGCATTATTTTAGATGACTTATTCCTACAAGAAGTTTTTATTATGATAAACTAAGGTTTTAAAAGCAAATACATCAGTGTGTTAAAGAGCCTTTCGGATACCAAGTGCATGGTCATACTTTAAAACTTATGTTCTCTTGTAGTTGAAAAACCGAGGTCGCTGGCTCCACTGGAATGAATTAATTAAAAGTACTAATTTAGGAGAAAAACGTGTCAAGATTCAAGATATCATAGTCCCTACAATGGACACAGTTAGATATACATTTCTAATGGATTTGAGTATTACCTATGCAAAGTAAGAAACTCTGTTATGGACATGCATTGTAAATATAACAGTGGCATTCTAATAAGATCGTAGGATTTCTTTTATTTTTTTATTTCATTTTTTATTTTTTTTAAGAGAGGGAGAGAGTGGGAGAAAGGGTCAGAGGGAGAGAGAGAATCCCAAGAAGGCAGCATGGAACCTGATGCGGGGCTCGATCTCACCTGAGATCATGACCTGAGCTGAAATCAAGAGTCATATGCTTAACCCACTGAGCCACCCAGATGCCCCAGATCATACGACTTTTGAAGTAAACTTGGAGGTCATCCATTCTCAGATAACAGACCCCGAGGGACTAATTGACATGCCAACAGTAACCTCTGTTACTAGTGGCAAACCTAGAATCCAGGTTTTCTATTGCCTACACCAAAAATTAGTCACCATACTTTGTTGCCCCATAAACCATATTTATTGTATTAGTAACAGCAGACTAAAAGTCAGTTGCAGTGTTATTGGTAAGCAAGTATGCATTCTACACCTCAAAGGTTTAGTATGCTTCTGAGTATCAACTGTGATCCACATTCTCCCATTTAGCATTTTTCATGTATGCCCTATGCCAGTTCTTCATAACTTAAGATGAATGTGGAAATCTCAGACTTAAATCAGAAGAGCACATCAAAGAAGAGGACATGAAACTGGTCAAAAGCCTGGCACGTACTGTAGGCATATTCATACCAACTTTCCTAATAACTTTCTTTTTTTTATAGTAATTTTTTATTATGTTAGTCACCATACAGTACATTCCTAGTTTTTGATGTAAAGTTCCATGATTCATTACTTGCGTATAACACCCAGTGCACCATGCAATACGTGCCCTCCTTAATACCCATCACTGGCCTATCCCAATCCCCATCCCCCTCCCCTCTGAAGCCTTCAGTTTGTTTCTCAGGGTCCATAGTCTCTCGTAGTTCATTCCCCCTTCTGTTTACTCCCCCTTTCTTCTTCCCTTTCTTCTCCTACCGATCTTCCTACTTCTTATGTTCCATAAATGAGTGAAACCATATGATAATTGTCTTTCTCTGCTTGACTTATTTCACTTAGCATTATCTCCTGCAGTCCCGTCCATGTTGCAGCAAATGTTGAGAAATCGTTCTTTTTGATGGCTGAGTAATATTCCATTGTATATATGGACCACATCTGCTTAATCCAGTCATCTGTCAAAGGGCATCTCTTTCTTGTAGTTATTTTTCTTTTGAAACATTAGACATAATTTATCAATACTATTTAAACTAGACAAGCTTACATAATATGCATGAGTGTCATTGTTGGTTTGTTTTTGATGAAGAACATGTTTCTTGGGGCGACTCAGTCAGTTAAGCATTTGCCTTTGGCTCAGGTTTTGATCCCGGGATCCTGGGATTAAGCCCCGCATCAGGGAGCCTACTTCTCCCTTTCCCTCTGCTGCTCTACCTGCTTGTGCTCTCTTGCTCTGTCAAATAAATAATAAATTTAAAAATCTTAAAAAAAAAACCAAACCTGTTTCTTGGTGAATTTTTCTTGGTGAATTTTATCTTGTTTAAAAAAAAAACAAAAAAACCCCCGACAACACAGGAAAAATATCCCATGAGGGAATATTATTGAATCCCTGTTGTTACATTAAAAAAAATTTTTTTAATCCAGTGTAGTTAACATTCAACATTATATTAGTTTCAGGTGTACAGTATAGCAATTCAACACTTCTGTACATTACTCAGTGCTTATTTGTTACATTTTTGCATTTCGAGGCTGATAGTGAAAAGAAAAAGGCAAGGAAGAAACTTGCCAATTCTGGGAAATTCCTAGTATAAGAGCCCTTTTGTGCCATAAGCCATTTGTCAGAATAATGCTTTTTTAAAAAAATTTACAAACTGAGGGCTTCAGAGTGGAGGGGGGTGGGGGAATGGGATAGGCCGGTGATGAGTATTAAGGAGGGCACGTATTGCATGGTGCACTGGGTGTTTTACGCAACCAATGAATCATCAAACTTTACATCAAAAATCAGGGATGTACTGTATGGTGACTAACGTAATATAATAAAAAATATTATTAAAAAAATTTTTTTTATTTGAGCTATGGTACTAATATATGTGCTGCTTTATTGACATTAAATAATACAGTCTAGCAGTGGGTCTGAGGCCTATCATGATTTCAGAGAAGTAATAGGCATGATATTTTTGAGATATTTGTAGCCATTGTAATATTTAGAATAATATGTGTGATTTCTATTAGTGACAAAGACATAGGTACAATTGATGCAATTGCTCCATTTTAGTTAAGGATAGGAAAAGTAAATATATAACCTTTTTGTCATCCAAGTTCGCAGATTCTTCGAACACTGTCTAAAGATTTCCTCCTTTGGTCCCTGGGTCCCAAGTTCAGCACAGTATTTTATTAAAATTTTTTTTTTAATAAATAGCTTTCCATAAGGCAAGTGTTACTCAGACTGAAACACATAGGTGAACTTTCCAGGGCTACTGTAGTTCCAAAAGAACTTTAATTTTATGTTTATGCTTCAATGATAATTTTTAAAATTAATATTAGCATAATTTGGGTCCCTCAGATGGCCTCTTAGAACACTGGTGCTCAGGGTTAGCGCTGTCCTTGTGTTTGTCTCTGTGTATTGGGTGGTGCCAAGTTAGCCATCAAAGGGTCAGTATTTAATTTTTAATTCTAAACAGTATTTCCAAGCTGGGATTCCCCAGAATTCTGTGAGCATAAACTCATAGGATTTTTTTTTTTTCCTTTTTAAATTAATTATGATCACTTGAGAATGAGAAACCCAGCCTTGAGGCCCCACTGAAAGAAGAATTCCTCAGAGCTTGCTTTTGGACAAGTGTTTTCAGTTAGTAACTGATTCTAAAGGCTATTCTAAAATGATATTTTAGATACTAAAATGCTGTTAATAGGCATAATATAACTATTAGCTCTAGACTTCACGGTCACCTAGGTGTTTAATAACCGTGAAACAGCCTAAACCGGTCTTAACGTCATCGTCTTATTGGTCGCTTACATACTGCACCCCATTGCCTCCACCCCAACTCACAAGTACAGATACATCACTTTTCGGAGGAGCCAAACTTTCGCTTTCTTTGCCAAAAAGCAAAACATGTTATTACTTGTTTGTATTTCTGGAGTATAGCAATGCTGCATCTGTCTTTAATAGTTTGTTACTATTAAAGTCTCAGCAACAGGAAGCAAAAGTGTGTGCCATTTGTCACTTTTACTGGTGTTACATGAAATAACAGCGGCAGATTAAAATGTGAATTTTTAGATGGTGATTTCATTACTCAAGTTTTCAACGAATTCCAGCCTTCTGTAGTAGAAATGGCATTCTGACTTTTTCTCTTTTCTAATGATATGTTCATTGTTTTCATAAAGGCCGTTGCTTTTCGTGGGTCCAACGGGTACAGGAAAATCAGTGTATGTGAAGGATAAACTAATGAATCACTTGGAAAAGGACCAGTATTTCCCTTTTTATATTAATTTCTCTGCACGGACCAGTGCCAACCAGGTTCAGGTTAGTTGAAAGCCAGAAACGCAGGTCCATAATTAACTTTTTTGCCTTATTTGATCAGTGTTTAAAATTGTATATTAAATGAGCAGCTGTGTAAGTCTTCTATAAATTTAAATGAAACTTCAGAACTTTTGTTTTTGGCATTATAAGTAAGTTTTAAAAAAGTTTTAAGGACAAAAGTTCAAGAGGACATTTTAAAAAATTTATGTTCCCATTTTTATTAAATTCCTGGGTTATAAGTTATTATTTTAAACATACCTATTTAAAAACAAAGGCTAAAAGACACCCCAATTAACTAATAATTCCAAGAGCATAGTAATGTTGGAACTGCTTTCAAGGGAACGTTTTTGCATTAATACTGGATTATTGAGCTTTCTCATCCTTTTTTATAAGCCCAAGAAGAAGCAAAATTGATTTCTTAACTGGAGAAGAGACTGTGGGAGGAGAGAGAGTGAGAACCTTCAATTGTTCTTTTTAGACTCTCCTGGATGGGCCTTCAGGGCATTTGCTGCTTACTGAACCTCTGTCCTTGAAAGGTCTTTCAAGCCATGGACTATTGTATGACCTTACATGACAGGAACCATGTAGTTGTGCCTCCCCTTCTTTGTGCCAAGTTGAAAGTTCTGCACAAGACCTTTTCTAGTCACTATTATAATCATCCATGCCTAAATTTATGTCCATTCTCACCTGACCTACGGGGCTCATTTCTGTTGTTTTAAACCTGTAGAATTCCCTTAATTTCAAAATCTTACAAATTTAGATTAGTGCTTTTAGGTGTTGAATAAGTTAAAGTTAATAGATATGTTGGGGTATCCAATGAGGAAAATATTTTGTGTTTATGTGCAATATAAATGTATAAATATTTATGTATATAACAATTCTGAGCACATAGAAGGATTTTAGTAAACGCTCTTTGATATTGAATATAAGGTTTGCTATCACCCTAAAAATGATTAAATATAAACACACACACAGTGCTTCCTGGCACCATTTCCTTATATAATTAGACTGTAAATTCTTTTTTCCCCCGGTGTTAAGTATGGCTTTAAATATTACTTTTCTTCTTTATATTTTAGAATATCATTATGGCTAGACTGGATAAAAGACGCAAAGGAGTTTTTGGACCACCTATGGGAAAGAAGTGTGTCATTTTTATAGATGACATGAATATGCCTGCATTGGAGAAATACGGAGCTCAACCTCCTATCGAATTACTACGACAATTTTTTGACTGTGGGCACTGGTAACTATTTAACTGGAGTTTTAATTAGCCATGCTGAAGTCATTTTTGTTCTCTTTTTTTATTTTAGTTTCTCACATCAAAGTAATGCATTTTTCAAGTTACTTATGGAAGAAAATGGTTACTCAGATTTTCTTATACAGAAATTTTGGAAGACTTTTCTGTACTTTTTTATGACATTCTTTCCTGTGAATATGTGAGTTAGATTACTGGGATGAATAACCCAGTATTGGAAATGTATTTATTCAATAATGGAATAAATTCTTTCCTTTTCAACTATTATTTTCAATCATTGAAAATAACATATAGACTACATCTTTCAAAGTACTATTCTTCCGGGGCTGAGAATAATCAGCATCCTCTGTTGTTTCTGCCATTTTAAATTCTCTATATTTTCTGTGACTGTTTGGGACTACTGTACCTTTGAGATAGCTTGTTTTTGACACCAGTTCCATAGATAACTCTTCCGCTCCCTCCATCCCATTTATTAAAAAGACTTACTTATTTATTTTAGAGTGTGTGTGCACATGCCAGTGGGGGGAGGGGCAGAGGGAGAGAATCTCAAGCAGACTCCCTGCTGAACGCAGAGCCCAGTGCAGGGCTAGATCTCATGACCCATGAGATCATGACCTGAGCCAAAATCAAGAGCGGATGCTGAACTGACTGAGCCACCCAGGTGCCCCACCCTCCATCCCATTTTTATGATGCTATGGTTAGTTTTCAACATGTAAGACATTGTATCGTTTGGCTAAGATTAATAATTCTTCATTTCTTCCTCTTAAATATACTTTTCTAACCCCCAGTATGCATGATTTTTTTATATAAGGCAAGGGTAGAGTGAATTTTGAAAGTTCTCATAACAAGAAAAAAAATTTGTCACTATGTATGGTGACAGATGTTAACTGGACTTACTGTGGAAATCATTTCACAGTGTAGACAAATACCGAGTCATTATGTTATACACCCGAAACTACTGTTACGTCAATTATACCTCAATTTAAAAAAATAAAATTTATTTTTAATTTTTCTACTCCAAGCATTTTCTAGGATTCTTTTAGAGAAGCTAAAATCAGATTACGTTTCTAGGAAGTTCTATATTTCATTCCATCTTAATTGGCTTGTAACTGATTGCTTTGGGATTTTTATGTGCTTTCAAGGTATGACCTTAAGGACACAAGTAAAATCACACTGGTTGACATCCATCTGATTGCTGCTATGGGTCCTCCAGGTGGCGGAAGAAATCCAGTCACTCCCCGATTTATTCGACATTTCAACATCTGCTCTATTAATACTTTCAGTGATGAAACTATGGTCCGAATCTTCTCATCAATTGTAGCATTCTACCTGAGGACTCGTGAATTTCCTCCAGAGTACTTTTCAGTTGGGAACCAGATTGTCAGTGGGACAATGGAGGTGAGTGAGTACTGCGATACAAAATGTTTTAGTATTACATATTTTCCTTGTTTGGTTCTTTTTTTTTTTTTTTTTTTTTTTTTTTTTAACATTTTTTCCCCCATAGCCATCTACTTTGGTCTTCAGTGTCAGAGAAGCTGTTAAGAAGGCTTGAGAACAGGAAGCTCATAGGCTTTGAAATCAGGGAACTCTAACTGGGTTTGAGCCTTGACTGCTATTTCCTACCTATGTGGCCTAAAGCAAGTAACTTGACCTTCCAGAAACTCAGTTTTTTAATCACTAACATGAAGGAGAGCACCTATTTCACAAGGTTGTTCCAAGGAAATAATTTCGAATCAGTATCAGCCACACTACGAGGGCTTCCCTAATTGTTAGGTTTCTACCCTGGTGTTTATTATTTTTCTCTCTCTTTCCATTTTTCATGTTTGTCTTTAAAGAGACAGAGAAAGGGGTGTCTGGCTGGCACAGGGTAGAGCATGTGACTCTTGATCTTGGGGTTGTGAGCTTGAGCCCTACATTGGGTATGGAGCCTACTTAAAAAAAAATAAAAATAAAAAATTAATTATAATTAATTAATATTTAAAAAAACAAAGAGGGAAACTTCAGCTTATGAATGCATACTTTTTTTTTTTTAAATCCATACTACATAACTTAAGAGTAGCAATGAAAATATAATAATAAGGAAACACAGGGGTGGGAACAGAACACAAGATGGTCCAGTGGCTTTGCCTTATTCAGGGTGTGTTATCTGCCACTGCTCAGAGGCCAGAGGCAGCCTCATCACTAATGGTAAAAGGAAAAACTGTATGTAAGGTAAATGAGTGATATTACTAAACTAACCTTTTCTGGAGCCCTTGATAAAGTGGGTTCACTGCGGCATCAGTGCAACCAGAAGTACAAAACTCCCGGGGCGCCTGGGTGGCACAGCGGTTAAGCGTCTGCCTTCGGCTCAGGGCGTGATCCTGGCGTTCTGGGATCGAGCCCCACATCAGGCTCCTCCGCTGGGAGCTTGCTTCTTCCTCTCCCACTCCCCCTGCTTGTGTTCCCTCTCTCGTTGGCTGTCTCTATCTCTGTCAAATAAATAAATAAAATCTTAAAAAAAAAAAAAAGTACAAAACTCCCTAGAATCATCCCACTGGTTTCCAAGAGCCTCTTATCTATCTGAAGTGTCCCCCTTGTTCTGGTGCGAAATTTGTGCTGTTAAAATAGAGAAACTGTGAGCAAAGTGATAGTACATTGAAATTACAGTAGTTATTCCGATACCAGAAAAGTGCTTCTATTTATAAAATATGATTTATGTATTTTGGGTGTCTCCTGGAAAAATAAGGGAGTTGGCCAGGCCGAATGACATACAAAAAGGATTTTTTTTTTTCTGTCTTTGAAGCATTTTAGACCTACCACGTGGAAGCTAGGAGGAGGGATGAATCCTAGAGCACAGATAGATAAAAAATAATTTCATTTTTTTTGTAGAGGGGAGGCTATATTATAAAAGATTTAATTTACCATCCTTAAAGAAAATATTAAACTTTATTTGATGAATTCAGCATATAGTAAAATCATACTTTATTTCCGCATTATAGCCAATTAAGACGAAGAAGAAGCAGAGAGTAAATAGGAGTGAAGGAAGGAAGAGAATACATTGATTTGTTTTGAAGTCAAGGGTAGTCAAAAGGAAATTGTTTCATTCACCCCTTCATTTGGAATGCTTCGAAATGGTTTCTTGGTTTCACTTTCTACTAAAATTTTTTGCTAATTATTTAATCCCATGTCATTCAACTTTAAACGGAACAACTGTAATACTTGGGAGATAAAAGCATTGTCACTTCCTGGGCTTGGATGGAATCTGATAATTTTAAGTTCCCTCCACTTCATAATGCCTGTGATAAACCAAAATAAAAAGCTAAATGTCATGCTAGACTTGGTACTATACAACTTTCCAAACCAACATAATCTGATTAGATAAATATTTTATAGCATATACTATTTGTTACATGACTTTGCTTATTATAATCATTTTATTTTTGCTTTGTTGCTTTTTTTCGTATTCAGATCTATAAACGATCCATGGAAAATCTTTTGCCCACACCCACGAAATCTCATTACACTTTCAACTTGCGGGATTTTTCACGTGTCATCCAGGGCTGCTTACTCATTGGAAAGGATGCTGTGGAGAGCAGGCACACCATGATCCGCCTCTTCGTACATGAGGTTCTCCGCGTGTTTTACGACCGCCTCATTAACGATAATGATCGATACTGGCTGTTCAACTTAATCAAAGCTGTTATAAAGGACCATTTTAAAGAATCATTTGATGGCATCTTTTCACATTTGAGGAAGGAAAACACACCGGTGAGGATATTTAGTGATTCTAAACAAAACAGTACAATAGCCTGGATTGTTACGGTCAACTTTTCTTTAAAAGATACTGTTGCTTTTAACAATCATATTTTTTTAACTTTCCTCATTGGTAGGTATTTATTTTAAGAAGATTTGTCTTCAGAGGAATTATATAGGTAATGCAGAAGTTATTTAAAGAATAAAACCGTGGGGCTTGTAGGAAGCTCAGTCATTGAGCAACTGACTCTTGATTTTGGTTCAGGTCATGATCTCCGATCATGAGATCGAGCTCCACGTCAGGCTCCGGGCTCAGTGCAGGGATCGCTTGTCTCTTTCCCTCCCCCCATCCCGCCCCCGGCTTGCTCTCTCGTGCGCTCTCTCTCTCTCTGTCAAATAAATAAAATCTTTAAAACAAGAGAGAATAAAACCTTATATGACAGGGATTAAATGATAAAATGAATGAAAAGTGCTTAACACGGTGACCATCCCTTAGTAACTACTCACTCAGAATGACTTTTCCAGGCTCTGGGGGTAAAAATTTATATGACAAAAAAATTTCTGTTCTTTTTATTTTTGGAGGATGTAATATAATCTCCGGCATTAATTTTACAAGTATATTATTTACTATCTTCATGTTTAAAAGAATTATTTAATTGATCATCATCCCATAACATGGACAAAGCAAAATTTTATATAACATTTCCTTAAATTTATTTTATAAACTGTAAATTTTGTAACTTGTTGATTTCCATTCTATAGATAACTGAGGAGAACTTGAGAAATCTCATGTTTGGCGATTATATGAATCCTGACCTTGAAGGAGATGACAGAGTTTATGTTGAAATTCCAAATATTCATCATTTTAGTGACATTGTGGACCAATGCTTAGATGAGTATAATCAAACTCACAAAACAAGAATGAATCTTGTCATTTTTAGGTACCTATATTTGGTATTGATGGTACAAATTGCTATTTGTAAAATTTTTCTGTGAAATATTTAAAATGTACCAAAAGGTATAAAGAAAAATATGGTGAATAACCCTGTGCTGATCACCCAACTTAAGACATAAAATATTAGCAATTTATTTGAAGTCCCTTGTGTAGCCAACCCTCTCTGACTGCATCCCCATCATACCCTCAGGAGTAAAAAGAAACTCATGTGCTTCTTTGGACTTTACTACACATGTGTGTTCCAAAACATATATGCAGAGTCTTATTTTGCATGTATTCTTCAAGTTTATTCCCTATTTTTTGTGAGAGTCACAAAAAATGAGCTTTTGCTACCAATACAATGTAGTCATTTTCTGAAACAGACTTTTAGGTGACTTCTAGTTTTTGCAATTATAAAAAAAAGATTTGAATATTCATGTCTCTTTGGGTACACGTGTTAGAATTTCTCTAGGCTATATTCCTAGAAGTAGCATTATTGTGTCATGGTATGTAAGCACCTCCTACTTTACTAAGTTTGGCTGAAGTGTCTTCAAAAATGATTACTTAAGCGTTCCCATTGTCCCTCACCCTTGTCAACACTTAGGATTGCCAGGCTTGGTAAGTTTTGCCAGTCTAAAGAAGAGTGGAATGGTATCTCACTTTGGCTCCAATTTTAATTTCCCTAATTACTAGTGAGACTGGGTGTCTTGACTGAATTTGTTAATTTTGTAGAGAACTGATTTTCTGTTTCTCACATAGAACTCCTAGTATTAAAAGATTGAAGGTATGTTTTTAATAAAAGAAGTAAAATACTTCCAGTATAAGTAGTTAAAATTTCATTTTATTTCTATAATTTGTATATTACACTTCCTGAATTTGTACTGTAGTTTTCCTTTGCATCAAATGATCCAATTGTAATTTCTTTTAAAAAACCACACTTTTTGGTGATTACCTCTTTAAAATTGGGAAAACATATGGGAAAGCAAAGTCCATCTTTCCAAGAATATAAAATAATAGTTACATATAAATATTTACATTCATATATTCAAGTATTATGATATTGGTATTTCATAGGTATGTATTGGAACATTTATCACGAATATGTCGAATTCTAAAGCAGTCCGGTGGAAATGCTTTGCTTGTTGGACTTGGAGGCAGTGGTCGTCAGTCTTTAACTCGTCTGGCTACATCCATGGCAAAAATGCAGATTTTCCAACCAGAAATTTCTAAAAGCTATGGTATGAATGAGTGGAGAGAGGATCTGAAGGTAAAATTATGAAGAAACCTAGTGTCTAAAATAATACCAGTGCTGTGAAGAGAGAGCCCACCTGTACAGCTGTGTGCTGAATACATTGGTGATGCTGACTGGTATCCACAGAGCAGATACTGTGCGTGCTGAGCACCAAGTGCTTTACATACATGATCTCTTTCTGTAGATAAACTGTTCAGTGTGACAGGGTTGGTTGTCTCTATCTTACTGATGAGGAAACTGAAGTCAAGGAAAGGAAGGTACAGCAGGGCAGGATTTATAATTTGTCTTGTCCACTGGTGCTGCTAATTCTATCTTTATTTCAGTTCAGAGAGGTCTTATTTCAGACAAATGGATGTTTTCCAGCAGACTGTTTCATATGAGCCTTGGTGATGACGATGATGTTCGTGTTGGCCAATTTTAATAGCTTCTTGGAGCCATGTTGCTTTCCCAGTAACCAATGGAATAGTGGAGTGCATGCCAGGAGCTTCATCCTCACATGCCTAGGGTTCTGCAGGACCCAGAAGGAAGATGATCCAAAATGAAAAAGAGAGATTACTGGATTTTTTCACTTGTACTCACCTCACATACTAAATTTCTACATCCTAAAAGTTAGCATGGAGTACAGGCTGCTCGCAGGTGGAAATGGTAGGATGCAAGCTGGTACCAAAGAGGTTTACATAGACATAGAAGGAAAATTTACAATGTTTCTTTTTCTGCTCTCATTTTAGAGGACAATTTTTGGTTCATTAACTGCCACATGAACTAATAGATTTATTTTTTTTATAATAATTTTTTATTATGTTATGTTAGTCACCATACAGTATATCCTTATTTTTTTTTTAAAGATTTTATTTATTTATTCGACAGAGATAGAGACAGCCAGCGAGAGAGGGAACACAAGCAGGGGGAGTGGGAGAGGGAGAAGCAGGCTCACAGCGGAGGAGCCTGATGTGGGGCTCGATCCCAGAATGCCGGGATCACGCCCTAAGCCGAAGGCAGACGCTTAACCACCATGCCACCCAGGTAACCCAGTATATCCTTATTTTTGATGTAGTGTTCCATGACTCATTATTTGCGTATAACACCCAGTGCTCCATGCAATACATGTCCTCCTTAATACCCATCACCGGCCTATCCCAGTCCCCCACCCCCCTCCCCTCTGAAGCCCTCAGTTTGTTTCCCAGAGTCCATAGTCTCTCATGGTTCATTCCCCCTTCTATTTACTCCCTCCCTTCATTCTTCCCTTCTTTCTCCTACTGATCTTCCTGCTGTTTCTTATGTTCCACAAATGAGTGAAACCATATAATTGTCTTTCTCTGCTTGACTTATTTCACGTAGCATAATCTCCTCCAGTCCCATCCATGTTGCTGCAAATGTTGGGTAATCGCTCTTTCTGATGGCTGAGTAATATTCCATTGTATATATGAACCAAATCTTCTTTATCCATTAGTCTGTTGAAGGGCATCTCAGCTCCTTCCACAGTTTGGCTATTGTGGACAATGCTGCTGTGAACATTGGGGTGCATATGACCCTTCTCTTCACTACGTCTGTATCTTTGGGGTAAATACCCAGTAGTGCAATTGCTGGGTCATGGGGTAGCTCTATTTTTAATTTTTTTAAGGAACATCCACACCGTTTTCCAAAGTGGCTATACCAACTTGCATTCCCACCAACAGTGTAAGAGCGTTCCCCTTTCTCCACATCACTCCAACATTTGTTGTTTCTTGCCTTGTCATTTTTTTTTAAAGATTTTATTTATTTATTTGACATAGAGAGACAGCCAGTGAGAGAGGGAACACAAGCAGGGGGAGTGGGAGAGGGAGAAGCAGGCTCCCAGCAGAGGAGCCTGATGCGGGGCTCAATCCCAGAACGCCAGGATCACGCTCTGAGCCAAAGGCAGATGCTTAACGACTGAGCCACCCAGGTGCCCCTGCCTTGTCAATTTTTGCCATTCTAACTGGCGTAAGGTGCTATCTCAATGTGGTTTTGATTTGAATTTTCCTGATGGCTAATGATGTTGAACATTTTTTCATGTGTTTGTTAGCCATTTGTGTGTCTTCCTTGGAAAATTGTTCATATCTTCTGCCCATTTTTTGATTTATTTGTTTCTTGGGTATTGAGTTTGAGAAGTTCTTTATAGGTCTTGGATACCAGCCTTTTATCTGTAGTGTCATTTGCAAATATCTTCTTCCATTCCATGGGTTACCTCTTTGTTTTTTTGATTGTTTCCTTGGCTGTGCAGAAGCTTTTTATCTTGATGAAGTTCCAAAAGTTCATTTTTGCTTTTGTTTCCCTTGCCTTTGGAAGCGTGTCATGAAAGAAGTTGCTGTGGCTGATGTCAAAGAGGTTACAACCTATGTTCTCCTTTACAATTTTGATGGATTCCTGTCTCGCATCAAGGTCTTTCATCCATTTGGAGTTTATCTTTGTGTATGGTGTGAGAGAGTGGTCAAGTTTCATGCTTCTGTATATAGCTGTCCAATTTTCCCAGCACCATTTATTGAAGAGGATGTCTTTTTTCCATTGGATGTTTTTTCCTGCTTTGTCAAAGATTAGTTGACCATAGAGTTGAGGGTCCATTTCTGGAATCTGTATTCTGTTCCATTGATCGATGTGTCTGTTTTTTGTGCCAGTACTATGCTGTCTTGGTGATCACAGCTTTGTAGTATAGCTTGAAATCAGGCAACAGGATGCCCCCAGCTTTGTTTTCTTTTTCAACATTTCCTTGGTGATTCAGGTTTTTTTCTGATTCCACACAAATTTTAGGATTGTTTGTTCCAGCACTTTGAAAATGTCATTGATATTTTGATCAGGATGACGTTGAAAGTGTAGATTGCTCTGGGTAACATAGACATTTTAACTATGTTTATTCTTCCAATCCATGAGCATGGAATGTTTTTCCATCTTTTTGTTTCTTCTTCAATGTCTTTCATCAGTGTTCTGTAGTTTCTAGAGTATAGATCCTTTACCTCTCTGGTTAAGTTTATTCTGAGATATCTTATGGTTTTTGGTGCTATTGTAAATGGAATCAATTCCCTAATTTCTCTTTCTTTAGTCTCATTGTTAGTGTATAGAAATGCAACTGATTCTGTGCATTGATTTTGTATCCTGCCGTGTTACTGAATTGTTGAATGAGTTCTAGTAATTTGGGGGTGGAGTCCTTTGGGTTTTCCATATAAAGTATCATGTCATTTGTGAAGAAAGAGAGTTTGACTTCTTTGTAAATTTGAATACCTTTTATTCTCTTTTGTTGTCTGATTGCTGTTGCTGTGACTTCTAGTACTATGTTGAACAATAATGGCGAGAGTGGGCATCCTTGTCGTGTTCCTGATCTTAAGTGAAAGGCTCTCAACTTTTCCCCATGGAGAATGATATTCACTGTAGGCTTTTCATAGATGGTTTTTATGAAATTAAGGAATATACCCTCTATCCCTACACTCTGAAGGGTTTTAATCAGGGAAGGATGCTGTATTTTGTCAAATGCTTTTTCTGCATCAATTGAGAGGACCATATGATTCTTGTCTCTTCTCTTATTAATGTTTTCTATCACAATGATTGATTTGCGAATGTTGAACCACCTTGCATCCCAGGGATGAATCCCACTTGGTCTTGATGGATAATCTTTTTAATGTACTGTTGGATCCTATTAGATAGGATCTTGTTGAGAATTTTGGCATCCATATTCATCAGGGATATCAGTCTATAAGTCTCCTTTTTGATGGGGTCTTTGCCTGGTTTTGGGATCAAGGTAAGGCTGGCCTCATAGAATGAGTTTGGAAGTTTTCCTTCTGTTTCTATTTTTTGGAACAGCTTCAAGAGAATAGGTACTATTTTTTCTTTGAATGTTTGGTAGAATTCCCCAGGGAATCCATCAGGCCCTGGACTCTTGTTTTTGGGGAGGTTTTTGATCACTGTTTCATTCTTGTCACTGGTTATTGGTCTATTTAGATTGTCAATTTCTTCCTGTTTCAGTCTTGGTAGTTTATAGGTTTCCAGGAAGCCATCCATTTCTTCCAGGTTGCTTAATTTATTGGCATATAGTTGTTGACAATAGTTTCTAATGATTGTTTCTATTTCCTTGGTGTTAGTTGTGGTCTCTCCCCTTTCATTCTTAATCTTATTAATTTGGGTCCTTTATTCTTTCGAATAAGTCTGGCCAGTGGCTTATTGATCTTATTAATTTTTTCAAAGAGCCAGCTTCTAGTTTTGTTGATCTGCTCTACTGTATTTCTGGTTTCTAATTCATTGATTTCTACTCTAATCTTAGTTGTCTTTTCATGTGTGGTTTAGGCCTGTTCTTTTGTTCCATCTCCAGCTGTTTAAGGTGTGAGTATAAGGACTGCATTTTAGATTTTTCTGTTCTTTTGAGTGAGGCTTGGATGGCTATGTATTTCCCCCTTAGGACTGCCTTTGCAGTGTTCCGTAGGTTTTGGACTGATGTGTTTTCGTTCTCATTGGTTTCCATAAATTGTTTAAGTCTTTCTTTAATTTCCATGTTTACCGAAACATTCTTAAGCAGAATGGTCCTTAGTTTCCAAGTGTTTGAATTTCTTCCAAATTTTTCCTTGTGATTGAGTTCCAGTTTCAAAGCATTGTGGTCTGAGAATATGCAGGGAATAATCTCAGTCTTTCAGTATTGGTTGAGACCTGTTTTGTGACCCAGTTTATGGTCTATTCTGGAGAAGGTTCCATGTGCGTTCAAAAAGAATGGATATTCTGTTGTTTTAGGGCAGAATGTTCTGTATATATCTATGAGGTCCATCTGGTCCAGTGTGTCATTCAAAGCTCTTGTTTCTTTGTTGATTTTCTGCTTAGATGATCTGTCTGTTGCTGAGAGTAGAGTGTTGAGGTCCCCTACCATTAACATATTATTATCTATATGTCTCTTTATTTTGGTTAACAGTTGGCTTATGTAGTTGGCTGCTCCCCTGTTGGGGGCATAGATATTTATAATTGTTAAGTCCTCTTGTTGGATACACCCTTTAAAAATAATGTAGTGTCATTCTGTATCTTTAACTACAGTCTTTAGTTAAGATCTAATTTGTCTGATATGAGAATTGCTACCCCAGCTTTCTTTTGAGGTCTGTTGGCACGAAAAATGGTTCTCCATCCCTTCACTTTCAGTCTGGATGTATCTTTAGGTTCAAAGTGAGTCTCTTGTAGACAACACATGGATGGGTCATGTCTTTTTATCCAGTCTGCAACCCTGTGTTGTTTTACGGGAACATTAAGACCATTCACATTGAGAGTGATTATTGAGAGATATGATTTTAATGTGGTTGTGTTACCTGTGAAGTCCTTGTTTCTATAGATTATCTCTGTAAATTTCTGTTCTGTATCCCTCTTGGGGTCTTTCTACTTTTATAGAACCCTCCCCCTTAATATTTCTCATAGGTCTGGCTTGGCGGTCACATATTCTTTCCGTTTCTGCAGGTTTTGGAAGCTCCTTGTCTCTCCATCCATTCTGAATGACAGCCTTGCTGGATACAGGATCCTTGGCTGCATGTTCTCCTCACTTAGTGCTCTGAATGTCTTGCCAGCCCTTTCTGGCTTGCCAGGTCTCTGTAGATAGGTCTGATGTTATTCTGATGTTCCTGCCTTGTACATAAGGAATCTCTTCCCCCTCGCCGCTTTCAAAATTGTTTCCTTGGATCTAAGAGTTGCAAATTGTACTATTATATGTCGTAGTGTTGGTCTGTTCTCATTGATTTTGGGAGGGGACCTCTCTTCCTCTTGGACATGAATGCTTGTTTCCTTCCCCAGATTAGGGAAGTTCTCAGCTACAATTTGCTCAAATATCTCTTCTAGACCTCTCTCTTTCTCCACCCCCTCAGGGATCCCAATAATTCTGACATTGAAACGTTTCATTCAATCAGTAATTTCCTGTAGATTTTTTTCTTGAAATTGGAGTCTTTTCTCCCATGTTACCTCTTTTTCCTTCTTTTCTATCATCTCATCCTCTAACTCACTAATTCGTTCTTCTGCCTCATTTACCCTGGCAGTCAGAGCATCCAGTTTAGACTGCATTTCATTCATAGGATTTTTAATTTCCGCCAGATTCGTTCTCATTTCAGCCCTTAGAGATTCTATATTTTCATTAATATTTTTCTCAAGCCTACACATCATCTTGACCATTGTTACTCTGAAATCCATTTCTGACATCTTGGTTATATCCATATCCATTAGTTCTGTGGCAGAGGCCACAGTCTCTGTTTCTTTCCTTTGTTGAGGGTTGCTCCTCTTTGTCATACTGATGAGGTGTGGTTCTGTCATTCTGATGAGGGATGTACAGAGTCCAAATTAGTGACCAGGACCCAAGCAAGATGCACCTATTTTATAGGGACCTTAGAGATGTGGGCTTGTTGTTCTTTCAGCCTGCCTTCTGGGGGAGGGGCCTGCCGTGCTGATACTCAGGCAACCCTGTTTGGGCAGAGTTGCCCTGCCCCCCTGTGGGGGTGGGCTGAGCAAGAACCGGTTTTTCCAGGCTTTTGTTCTCTGGCGGGTTTCCCTGGCAACTTTGTGTGTCTCTTCTGAGAGTCAGAGCAGCAGTGACTGTATCCAAACCTCTGTCTCAGAACAGAGATCACAGTCTGCTCTCCACTGAGCTCTCTTGGCCACTCTAACTCCATCTCTGTCGGTGCTGCTAAAAACCCTGCAGTGTCCCAGGATGTGCGCCCCACAGCTGCTCTCCCAGTCCTCGTTCCCAGGGCCAACACGCTTCTGTCCTTTGTGCTTCTAAAATGGGCAGCAGCCCCAGTTTAAGCGAGCACTCCCGAGCTCCAGGTTTCAGTCTGGTTTCCCGGTGGCTACTGGTCTGCAAGTGCGGCCCTCCCCCTTCCGTGTATCTTCCGATATCTGTGCGCAGACTCTCGGCTCCCCACTTCATACCTCGAGAACAAGCGCCAGAGATGTTCTGTTTGTAGAGATCCAGATGTATCTTCTTACATCTCAGGCTGATTTCGTGGGTGTTCAGGATGGTCTGGTAGATATCCAGCTCGATTCAGGGGACCGGTTGAAATAGGGTCTCCTACTCCTCTGCCATATTTCCCCGCTCCCTGAATTTCTATTTCTATCCTCATTTTTATCCTCAGATTTAAGAAGTTTTGGGACATTATTTCTTTAAATAAGTTCTCTGCCTCCCCCCACCCCTTTTTGCCTTTCGACACTCCCATAATATGTATATTAGCCCACTTAATGATATCCCATAAGTCTTTTGTTATTTTTAAACAGTTCATATTTCCGTTGATATTCCCATTTTGTCCATGCATTATTTTCCGGATTTCCTTTAGTTGTCTGTCTGCATTCTGTATTAGCTTATTGAGCACCTTTAAAAGATCTTTTGAATTTCTTGTTATGCAGTTCTTAGATCTTGTTTGTTGTTGTTTTGTTTTGTTTTAGGGTTTATTTTGGTTTTTTGATTGGGCTGTGTTTCCGTGTTTCCTTGTATGTCTTGTGATCTTTTGAGTTTTGAGCACTTGATAAATCACCTCTCCCTGTCTCTATGGACTGGCTCATGCAGGGAGGAATCTTCACCAGTCGCCACGCTAGAAGTTCTGAGACTTCGGAGAACTTTTGGGGGGTTGCATCTTCCTCTGGGTTGTGCATGAGCTTTTACATATTCTGATATATACAGGTGATTTTGGCTACCTTAATTTCCTGTTTCTTCTCATGATCTGTTGGTTTTGGCCTTTGTTATAGTCCTCTGCTCCTAACCTCTTGCTCCCCCGGCATCTTCCTGTGGAACTTCAGGGTTTCTGATGCTGCACTGAGCCAGGGCACTTGCCTTGGTTTTCAGTGGCCTCCAACCTCATATCAGAACTAAGCCCTGTTCCCGTCAGTACCCTGAGTCAGGTGAGACAGGTTTGAGTCCCTCAGGCAGCCCCTAGACAAGCCAGAATGTTGAAAGCAGTTCACTCTGTTCCTTCTGTGTGAGGGGAAAAGCCGGAATTGATAGTGCTTTCCTGATTGTGTTGCGCTATGCTAGGAGGAAAGGGGCTAGGGTGAGAAAAATGCAGTGAATTTCCTTACCCCCTTTGCATTGTTCCTTCTCTTTTTTATGCATTTATGGAGGTGCTGTACCCCTTAACTAGTTTCTAGAGTTCTGTAAAGGTATTTTGGTCTGTACATTGCTAATTTGTTGTCTTTGTGGGACAATGAGGACCTGGAGCTTCCCAGTCTGTCATCTGACTGATGGTCACTCCCTAGTTTCTTTATTTTGTAAAACTTGGATAATAACACCTATTTCATAGGTTGTTAGGATTAAGTTATACAATGTATGTAAGATTCTTGGCATATAACTAGTATTTTGGAAATATTTCCTTTTTTCCTGTTTGGAAATAGTTTCACACATTGTGTGTTTGAATATGACTTTTAAGTGTAACAGTGCTTATGCCAATAAGTTAAAGTTTTTATTGTATCTTTCTATTTATTTATATATAATAATTATTAAAAAGATACTATAAAAATAAAGCTGACATGATTAGATATAATACTTCTTTGAAAACTAGTTTTAGTAATAGAAAAGTATTTCTAGGAACACAACAACCTGTATTTTGGAAGATGGCTTTAATGGGAAAAAGCAGTTTTATATAACATTAAAATTCAACATTTATTTAAATGATATGATTTACTTAAAAGATATAATTTAGAAGTAGAGACAATTTATTTTAAAAATCATTTGCAGAGTAGTAATGTGTTTTCACTTGAAATATATCTAGTGGAATGCTGACAAATGTTTAACCAAATCCCCAGGGGGTTCAGGAGACCCTCTGCTGAGTAGCATTTGCCAATTTCTGTGGTGTAAAAACTCCCACTACGGATTATTCAAACTCCTGCCATGGATGATGTCACTGAAAACAGAGTTAGGAAGAGTTATGTGTTTGAGCACCATTACATGGTATTTTACTGTATACAATAGATTTAAATAATTTCCATAAGATAGATAATAGTAAGTGTAATAGGAAGTGATGAGATTTGTTCCCCTTGTTGTTAATATAATTTATTTAATTATAAGTTCATAAAATTTAATTTTTAATGCTGTTTAAAAATCTGCTTACAAGTTCTGAAATTTTAACAATTAGTTCTAACATCCTAAACAAGCCTGCTCCACCATGCCACTGAGTCCATATCTTTATATTGATTGGGAATCTTTGGTTGCAGTTGACAACACAAAATACAGCTCAAACTAATTTAAGCAAAATATGAAGTTCTTGGCTTACATGGTCCAGAGGTAGATAGGGCTTTGACGTGGCTGAATTTAGGAGCTCAGATTAAGCCCTCAGTAATTACTCTTGCTGTCTCCTGGCTCTGCTCTTCTCCATTTGGTTCCTTCTCCAGCAGACTCCTTCCATGAGGCAACACAGGTGGCCTTTATAGATTCTAGATTACTAGCCTTTATATGCTTTATCTCAGAGTGACAGAGATTCTCTCTGTTTTCAAGTCCATCTCAGTCCCTGAAGTAAGACTGTGATTGGGCCCTCTTAAAACCATGCCCTCCTGAATCAAAGACTATGTGTAAGGGCTTGGGGAACTCTGACCAGTTGGGGTCTCCCACTCAGGGGATGGGAAAAATAGAGGCTCTGGATGATAGCACCCCCAAAAGTGGAGAGAGGTACCACTCTAAAATTGAGCTGTCATTACCAAAAGAAGGGAAAAGGAAGGGAAAGCAAAAACAGCCCATGTTCAGCACATTCTGCTTACCAATGCATTTTTGTTTTAAGGTTCTATTAAGGAATGTGGGCATGAGGGGCCAGAAGACAGTCTTTCTAATAACGGACACTCAGATTAAAGAGGAAGCTTTTCTAGAAGATATTGACAGTGTGCTCAATACTGGAGAAGTACCTAACATTTTTGCTGCTGATGAAAAACAGGAAGTGATGGAGGTAAATCCTTTTTAGGTAGTGCTGTTCCCAGCACAGAAATGTTCTTATCTTGCAACTTTTTCTCTGCTTTTCAGGACAATTATAGCTTGTGTACAGGATTTTAGTAATTAAAAACTTAAAAGTATATTATTTTACTACATCTTTTTTTTTTTTTTGGTACATTTCAAATCACTTCTACCATAGATATGAGACAGAATTTTTATCATTCCTTTTTCTCACAATGATGGCACTATCATCTGTTTGATCTTATGCAGCATGTTGTATGAGTGATTAGATGTTTTAAATCATGTCTTAGGGTCACAGTTTTATGAAAAAACATAGCTTTGAAACATTGCTTGGTTAGCTGTTAGGGTTTACCACTGGTTAGCAAATTTTTAAAAGGCTTAGTAAAACTACTTCTCTTAACAATTCTGGTATATCTGAGAATCATGCTTTGTGACTTAATTGACAAAAAAAAAACAACAACAACAACAACAATTGCGAAGTGCCAGCTACTTCAGATGTCTTGTCCTATCCCCATTTCTAATATCTTCCTATGCAAGATCTCTGCTAGTATTTGCTTCTTTCTCGCTGCCATAACTACTATTACCCACAGAATATATCACTCGTAGCTGGTTGCTTCATTCCAGTTTCCAGTGATAGCATCTGTAGTAAAATAGATTCACCCTAGTAGTTCAAACACCTGCTTTTCTCTGGTATGGAATGGAACTAATATATATACGTCATAGTTCCTCTTACATTGGGTTGTTATGAGGTCTGAAGATCAAATGGAATGAAGTGTCATGTACTTATAATGCCCTCAGTAAATGGTGCATTACCAGTTTGTGGCCTGGGGTGGAGAAGGAAAAAAGAAAAGATCCCAAGTTCTCTCTTTTATCTGGGTGATATCTTTTATCTGGGTGTAGGCAAAGCTGCTGAAAATGGTGATTCTCCTAATTCATGGGATAAATTCATCCCCTATACACCCATCCAAGAAATAGTCATCCTTGGGGAGTGGGATTTCTTCAGCTTTGTCAAGCTTTCCTGCTCACTTTAGCTATTTATCTTTTCATCTTGTCACTTTGCTACAAAACTTTTCCATTGCTTCAGTATTTTTTTATGGTATGATCCAACAGTGGGCGTAAGAACTCCTTTCCTTCACATTCCACCCAAGTCCAGGAGCACCATATTAATTTGTCCCCAAGGAAATAGCCGTAGTCAGAACTCAGGAGTGCTGAAATGCATCCCTGTTTCTCTTTGCTTTATGCTGATTTTTTAAAATAGAAAAGGTAATATGAAAGAAGTTCTATTATTTTCTTTCTACACTCTGCACTACCCTGGACATCGCACTTTGGAGATCATGTCCTGGGCTTTGCTTATTTCATCCTTCTGACAAAGAGTTTAAACCTCCTCACTCATGGTATCTGGCCTCTATAGCCTGGACTTGGCTCTGCTTAGAGGGCTCTTACAGACTCAGCACATGTCTCTGACTTCAGCAATAGAGTTCAAGCCTCAGACCTCTATTTCCAGACTACTACTTCCACTGTTCTATTTGCCTTCCTTGAAGAATTAAATTATTTCATGTCTTTCTCAATACAACAGTGACTTCTTATTCACCACTTTCAGTGATATTTTCTCAGTTCCTTTAAAAAATACTCATTCATATTTGACATAATTCATTATTCTTCAGCTTACATTAAAGTTCACTCTTTGTGTTGTACATGCTAAGGGTTTTGGACAAAGGAGTACTGATGTGTATTCACCATTAAGTATTATACAGAATAGTTTCCCTTACATAAAAATGCCACAAGTTCCATTTATGTATGCTTCTCTTCCTCCCCCAAACTCCTAGCACTCTCTGCTGTTTTTACTGTCTCCATACTTTTAGCTTTTTCGCAATGTTACATAGTTGGAATCATACAGTATGTAGCTTTTCTGGATTGGCTTCTTTCAGTTAACAATATGCATTTAAGGTTCTTCCGTATCTCTTTATGGCTTGATAGCTCATTTATTTTTATCACTGAATGATATTCCATTGAATGGAAGTATCACAATATATCCATTCACCTATTGGAGGATATCTTGGTTGCTTCCAAGTTTGAGCAATTATGAATAAAGTTGCTATAAACCTTTTTTGTGCAGGTTTTTTTGTGTTTCCGGCTCCACTTTCCCTTTGCTGTGAAATTTCACTCCGTTTGTCTAATTATTTTTTTCAGTAACAACTCATTTTCTCACTCCCCCGAATCAGTCCTGCTCCCAGAGCATATGTGTGTGCATGTGGATAGTACTCTCCCACAGACAGCTCATCTACTTAGAAGCATTCACCATTATTTCTCTGTAAATAACCCCATACTTCCATTACCATCCTGGCTCTTTCTCAGACTTTTGTTTTGCAGTTACACCATATATTACCTTTCTCTATTTGCATGTCCCAGGGTTAACTCAGACTTAATGCAGGTAGACTACCTGAACATAACTTCATAGACTGACACTGATCACAATAATCATAATTCTGGAATTACTGTCAGAATGCACATACAGAGTCCATTTATAACTTTCCATGGATATAGCTAGCACATAAAGCAGAATGTATCTGTAATAGAGAATTCTTTTAGAAATCAGTTCATTGTAGTAGCAATAGCATTGTGTGTATATATATGTCTATATATATCTACTATCAGAAAACTTGCTTAAATCTATTTATGATTTATTGACTGTGAAATCTTTTGTGCTCTGAACAAGGAGAAAGGTAGCATATAAAAGCTAATAGTTACTTACCTATTGCGACAAGAACTGTTCCAAGTGTTCACACGTAATAACTCATTTGATCCTTCAACAACCCTCTGATGTAGGTACTCTTTCCCCCATTTTACAGATGAGGAAATTCAGTTACAGAGACATTAAATAACTTGCCACAAGGTCACCTAGGTAATAAGCTGCAAGCTGGGATTTCAGTTCAACAAGTTTGGTTCTGGAGCCTTGATGCCCAACCTCACGTGAGATGCCTCTCTCATATAGAGATAAACAAAGTTAAAAGTGCCCGCATAATCTCACCATCAGACAACCGTATTCACATTTTTAAAATATACGAATGTTGTAAGAATAAAGTGAGAGAATTCAAACAGCATAAAAATGTCCAAAATGAAAAAAAGAATGATATAAACCCAGAAAAGCGTGCAGAGTAGAAAGTGACAGCCTCCCTCACACTCTCCTGTAAGCCCATCTCACCAAAAGTAACCATTATGAATAGTTTCTGGGATTGCTTCCATAAAAAGGCATGTATGTACTTACACATGTGCCTGAGTATTTTTTGATTTAACAGGATCATGTTAATACACACTGTTGCAGTTCTCATTTTATCCTGCTGATCTTGCCCTAACACAGGCATTGATGCGCCTCCTGTAACAGTTATATACAATCACAACATGTGGATGTTTTATAATGGTTTTTAACTGGATGCTTCGCTTGGTTTTTTTTTCCTCTTGTGAGCAATGTTGAATTATAGTTCTATACATATATCACGGTGAACTTTTTGTGACTATCTTTATAAGTTAAATTCTTAGCAGGTATTTGTTTTCAAATTATAGAATTAGAGTTGAAAGAAGTCTTCTAAGTACAAACTGTATCAAAGAAATTCTGATTTAAAGAAATTTAAGGGTATTTACAAGGCAAATAACAAGAATTCTTAATATTCCAGTACCTGCTAATCCCATTATCAGCCTGTCCATTTTTGTTCACAAGGTTTTTATTTTCTGTTATTCCCTAGGGTGTTCGTCCTGTAGCTCAGGCTGGCAATAAACACGGTGAACTCAGTCCCTTGGCCCTGTTTGCTTTCTTTGTGAATTGCTGCAAAGATAATCTCCACGTTGTAGTGGCCTTTAGCCCCATTGGAGATGCCTTTAGAAATCGCTTGAGACAGTTCCCATCCCTCATCAATTGCTGTACCATTGACTGGTTCCAGGTTTGTAATTTGGGGGCAGCAGTGGGGGCAGGGGGATGGCAACTAAATCTTTTAGAATTTTTCTGAAATCTTAATCCAGCTCTGTTAATATCCATTCAGCACGTGTTTCTTGATCACCTACTGTAATGAGGGGCATAGTGCTTGGTGCCAGGGACTGATAAGCCTACATGCTCCCCAGAAGGATCTCACACTCTAGACTGGAAGATAGAAAAGGCAGTTGGCAAATGAGCAGCCACAGTGATATAAAAGAGCTGTGATCTTGGTGTGCGAAAGTTATACTTTTTGGGGGAGTGAATCTCTGAACTATGAAAATAAATTAGTTACCTAGAGGAGGAATGTATTAATGAACCAAGAGAATGTGTTATGTATATATAGACCTACATGTATATACGTGTAAAAATACATATATGTAGGTCAGTATCTGTCCATATTGATACCTGTATCTATACATATATTTATTGTGAGTAATTGGCTCACATGATTATGGAGGCTAACAAGTTCGGAGATCGGCAGCCAGCAAGCTGGAGACCCAGGAAAACTAACGGTGTAAGTTCCAGTCTGAAGTCCAGCAGGCCTAAGAACCAGGAAGCTAATGTTTCCATCTGAGTCCAAAGGCAAGAAGAAACCAATGTCCCAGCCTGAAGGCAGTCAGGCAGAAGGAGTTCCTCTTTATCTGGGGGTGTAGGAGTGTTCAGCATTTTTGTTCTATTCAGGCCTTCAACTGATTGGATGAGACCATTCACACTAGAGAGGGCAGCCTGCTTTACTTAGTCTATTGATTTAAATACTAAACACAGCCAAAAGCACATCTCATAGAAACATCCAGCATAGTGTTTGACCAGATATATGGGCACCCCGTGGCCCATAGTAAAATTGACACATAAAGTTAACCCTCACAAGGGCATAGTATGTGCAAAGGTAGAACAGCGGAGAGGGCATGGCTCACTGGTGTAACTGCAGATAGTTTGGGATAGCTGACTGACAATGAGGATGACAGTAGTTAAGCCCGAGCTTTGGGTGGGTGCCAAGTTCTAAGGGAATTGTAAATGTACCTATGAATTTGGTTTTATACCAAAGACACTGTGGGGGCATTAACATATATTTAGCTAACATATTTCAGAGGAAAAAATCCAAACACTTGGAGGCTATATGGTGGATGGTTTGGAATAGGGCAAAACAAGAGGCAGGAAGACCAGCTGGCTGATCATTTCAGTCATGCCAGCAGCAAACGATGAAGACCACCACTTCACTTAACCTTAAGGCAAAACGTCACTGCCTGTCTAAGACGACGAAGTAGTAGTAATTATGCTCTTGAGCATAGTTCATGGTACCTTCTTTGTTAAATTAAAAAATACTTAGGCACCTGCGTAAGTACATACACACCTTTTTATGGAAGCAATCACAGAAACTATCCACACTGTAGATTACAGTACGGTTCAGTACATTACAGTTCATTGGCACCCTTACTCAGTTTATACGTCAGATGGCCATGGGTCATAGGGCGTAAGGTACCCTGAGGGATCCCTGGGATAAACTGATCATTGAAGATACAATGCCATTGTAAGTGGATGTAAGAGAATGGCATAAACCAGCATAAGCTAGCTTGAGCTCTGTGTAAGCCATATCTTGAGGCAAAAGCAGTAACTACTTAATGAGATCTGACAGGATATCAGTTAAAACAAATTTAAGAAGGCTATTTAAAATAGGGATTGATACTAACTTTAAACAAGTCTTTTTTTTTTTTAAGATTTTATTTATTTATTTGACAGAGAGAGATAGAGAAGGAACACAAGCAGGGCGAGTGGGAGAGGAAGAAGCAGGCTCCCAGTGGAGGAGCCTGATGCGGGGCTCGATCCCAGAACGCTGGGATCACGCCCTGAGCTGAAGGCAGACACTTAACGACTGAGCCACCCAGGCGGCCCTAAACAACAAGTCTTATCCCCAGAGCATATCCTACCGTGCAATATTAGCTTATGATGGCATTGGCGAGACTGTTGGTTTCCTGTCAACAGCTGTTCGCTACCCACTTCATCCTTGCCTACAGAATTCTTATATTACCTGTGTGATATGTGTGAGAAGGGTTGATTCCTGGTTGGTCTAAGTCAATATTGGTGCCCTTGTGCCCCTTGCTATTAATTGGTTTATGTATGAGCCTATTTATGACCCACTCCTTGCCAGTGGGTCCTGAATTCAAGTCTACTGGGGAGCTTTGGGGAGTAGTTTTTTCACTACAAGAATAGTACATGGTAGGGGCGCCTGGGTGGCATAGCGGTTGGGCGTCTGCCTTCGGCTCAGGGCGTGATCCCGGTTGTGGGATCGAGCCCCACATCAGGCTCCTCCGCTGTGAGCCTGCTTCTTCCTCTCCCACTCCCCCTGCTTGTGTTCCCTCTCTCACTGGCTGTCTCTATCTCTGTCGAATAAATAAATAAAATCTTAAAAAAAAAAGAATAGTACGTGGTAGGAAAAGGGCCTTTTCTGTCTCTCAGACTTGTTGCTTGAGTATATAATGTCCATAACTGAAGCAGTCCTCTTGCCACCAAGATGGAAGAAGCCTAAAGATAAAATATACTGAGAATGGTAGAGCAAAAGGATGGGAAGAACTGGATCCTTGATGACATGGTTGAGCTTCTAAATTAGGCAACTCTGGACTTCCAGACTTATTATGTACAATGATACATCCCCTTTGAAGACACAATAAGACTGGTTTCTGTCACTTTGGCCATAAATATTCTAGTTGCCACAGTTAGTTATTAAACCTTCATGATCAGGGGCACCAAGGGTGGCTCAGTTGGTTGAGCACCTGACTCTTGATCTCAGGCTTGTGAGTTCAAGTCCTGCATTCAAAACCAAACAAAAAACCCTTCAGGATTAGCAGGATAATTAAAAATGAATCACCCAGAACAGAAAGATAAACCTTTGTAATGCTTTCAGTGATATATAACTCATATGACACTTACTCTGCATTTTATAAAAACTCACTGATCTCAATAATCTTTAGAAGCCTCTTTTGAGGTTTAAAATACGTGAGTACAACATGGATACAATCTATTAGTAGATAGGCATATGCTGGCGGTGTGTGCTTAAAACTTTACCACTGAAGTGCTACATCAAAAAAGTTTGAATTTCACTAGGACAGAGGGCCAGAGACTGAAAAAAAAAAAAAGATCTTAAAATGAATATTGTCTGATACAAAGGAAAATAATTACAAGCATCTTGTTGAATCTAAATGAAATCTGGAAAATACTCTAATGAGCAAGTAAAGATTAATTGTTCATTTAACATAAATTATTTCATTGAATAAATTTTGGAAATTACTGACAAGGGCTGTCTTAGGCATTGAAGATAATGGCAGTGAGAAAAGGTCCTTGCTTTTATGGATTTTACATTTTAGTGGTCAGGGGAGACAGATGATGAACAAATGAACAAAAAACATTTATGTTGTGTGTTGATAAATGCTAAGAAGAAAACTCAGGACAAGGGAAAGAGAAATGAGAGAGGGAACGGTGTTTTAGGACAAGTGCTCTGGGAAGACCTTCCTAGTAAGTTGGCCTTTGTGCAGAGATGTGAAGGAGAACCACATGCAGATCTAGGAGAGGAGGGTTCTAGTCAGAGGGAATAACAAGTCCCAAGGCCCAGAGGCAGGAGCACAGCTGTCATTTTCCAGGAAAAGCAGAGGAACCATTTCACTGAAACAAGGAAGACTGGAGAAGAAGCACAGTTGGGAAGAAGAAACTCAAAAGTTCAGCTTTGGGTGTTATAACAGTTAGGAATTATGATGGATTGCTAGAAACAGAAACCCAAACTAGGGGCCTCTGGATGGTGCAGTATGTTGAGTGTCCGACTCTTAACTGTGGCTCAGGTCATGATCTCAGGGTCCTGAGATGGAGCCCTGTGTCAGGCTCTGCACTCAGCAAGGAGTCTGCTTAAGACACTTTCACCCTCTCCCTACCCACTGCATGCTCTTTCTCTCTCAAGTAAATAATTAATTAATTAATTAATTATAATTAAATAAATCTTTTTTTAAAAAAGAAACCCAAACTAAACATATAGTTTTTTTCTCTCATAGAAAAAAATCTGAAGATAAACAGATTGGGCTTTTGTGGCTTAACAAAGTCATCAGAATCTAAGGTTCTTTCTTCTTTACTATCCATAGCATGTGGTTTCCACCCTTAAATTCATCTTATGGTCTAAAGTGGCTGCTGGAGCTCCAACTTCCACATCTGTGTCCCAGGCAAGAAGTAGAATAATAGAAAGTTAGAGCAAAAAGGACACACACTAGCTCTATGTAACCCTTTAAAAAAAAAAAGATTTTTTATTTATTTGACAGAGAGACAGCCAGCGAGAGACGGAACACAAGCAGGGGGAGTGGGAGAGGAAGAAACCGGCTCCCAGTGGAGCAGGGAGCCTGATGCGGGGCTCGATCCCAATACTCTGGGATCATGCCCTGGGCCGAAGGCAGACACTGAATGACTGAGCCACCCAGGCGCCCCTCTACATAACCCTTTAAAGAGTCTTCCCTGAGGTATCCACCCAACAGCTGCTTATATGTCTTTATCTCCTGTGAATTGCAAGGAAATCTAGGAAATGTGGTCTTTTATCTGGGCATATTGCTATCTAGCATAAAATTGGAGTTCTAAAGGGCTGATAGGTATTAGGTGGGCTACTAGCAACCTCTGCCATTGTCCTGCTAAATTTGGGGTGTCTACTTGATGTCCAAGTGGAAGAGTCTAGGAAAGCAGTGTAGTATATCCTTGATATGTAAATATCATTGACCCTTCCTTTATATTGTGTTATCTTTAATTTTAGTATAAAAATCTCTGTGAGCTCTTTCATGGATTTACCTGTGACCTCAGCCCATCCAATTCTGTTTTCCCCATTAAGGTTTTAATGTTCTCAACCTCAAATTCTTCTCTCACAGGAAGAGACTTACATAGCTGGAGTGGAACTACTCATCTTAAATTTCTTGTTTTTTTCTTATTTTTAGCCATGGCCTGAAGATGCCCTTGAACTTGTAGCTGTGAAATTCTTAGAAACACTGGAGCTTACTGAGGTTGAAAGGCGAGAGATAGTTCCGATCTGCAAACACTTTCACACTACCATTATGGATCTATCAGAAAGGTTAATATTACTAAACTTTAAAATGACAATAATGCCTTGTATTTTAACATGTCTCTTTTGGTGAAAACTCAAAATTTCAATAGAATTTCTATGTCTTCTAAATATTTCTGATCACTTAATTAGTGAGGACCTAGGCTTGCAAGTAATGGAAAACTATTTAATCTAAAGGGAGAATTTGTGATAAAGATACAGGGGTGTCTCACAAGCTTAAGAGAAAGATGACAGCTGGATCCCAAATGTGACTGGAAACAGGAGTTAGAAACTCATCCTAAATCCAGAAATACTTTTCCTCTGTTTCTCATCCCTGTTTCTTTCTAGGCATCTGCTGCTTTCTCTTTGCAGACTGCATTTTCTTTCCTTTTTTTTTTTAATTTCTTTGATTTTTTCTAGTTTTATTGAGATATAATTGATATGCATAAATTTAGGTTGCAGAACATAATGATTTTATGTGTGTATATAATGTGAAATGATTACTACAATAAGTTTAGTTAACATCACCTCATTTTTTTTCTTGTGATGAGAGCTTTTAAGATCTCTCTCAGGCTTCAAATACACAATACAGTATTGTTTCCTATAGTCACCATGCTGTACATTACATTCCCAGAACTTATTCGTCTTATAATTGGAGGTTTATACCTTTTGACCACATTCACCCATTCCCCCCACCACCCCCTGCCTCTGGAACCTCCAATTTGTGCTCCATTTCTACAAATTAATTTTTTTTTAGGTTCCCGTATAAATGAAATCATATGGTATTTGAAAGACTGAGTTTTCCCCTTCCCATTGCGGAAATGGAGGAAACAGTCTGCTTGTCAATTCTCAGGTTTACTTCTTGCAATTTCAGCTCTAGGCAGACTGATGGGCCCTTTCCATCTCCCTCTGCCGAATTTGTTCCAGAATGTGATCAGCCTCACTTGTGTCCAGTGCCCAACCCTGGTCTAATCAGCCGTCGTTAAGATGGCAGGTTTCAGGGGCGCCGGGGTGGCACAGTCGTTAAGCATCTGCCTTCAGCTCAGGGCATGATCCCGGCGTTCTGGGATCGAGCCCCACATCGGGCTTCTCCGCTAGGAGCCTGCTTCTTCCTCTCCCACTCCCCCTGCTTGTGTTCCCTCTCTCGCTGTCTATAAATAAATAAAATCTTTAAAAAAAAAAGATGGCAGGTTTCATAGAACAAACATTGCTGGTGAGGCAGTGGATAGAAGTTTTCAGAAAAGCAGAGCTAGCTGGCTGTGGATAACTCAAAAGTATCTGTCTTACCTCTGTTCATCTCCGAGATCCTCATTTCAAAAGCGCATAAACCCAAGTGCTCATAGTCCATCGCCTGCCCAGAATCATACAGCCTGGCAGCATGCTTGGCTTTGATAGTTGTACCAGTAGTGGGCTCTACCTACTCTGTGTACTTGCCCTGAGAAAACCTGGCTTCTGTTGTTTCCGTGTGTATGTGTAGTTGCCTTACACTTCTGGTTACCCCATTCAGCCAACGTGACACGCCGTGCAAAGAATGATGACTCACCCTTGCTATCCTATCTGCAATTCCCCTACTATACTTCCCTAGCTGACACGGTATCTTGGGTCCCTTTATAGCATTAGATCCTCCTGGCTTATGAAACATGTAAAAAGCCCTGTATCTTTCTTGCTGTTGTTTACCTTTGATACCCATCTTCGGTGATTTGTGCTTTTTAAACACATCACTGCTATTTGATGTTTTACAGACAAGAAATGAGGATATGGTTATGTGTAGAATTCTTAGAATGTTATAAAGTTCAGGTACGCAGCAGCTCTTAAATAAAATTAACCTTAATTCTCCAGATTTGTTGTTGATGCCATGTTGAATACACCTCTTATTTTGTGCGACTTGTTACTTAGAGTAAGATGTGCTATCTGTCTGTCTTAGGTTCTTGCAGGAGCTAGGACGACATAACTATGTTACGGCTACTTCTTATCTTGAACTTATTGCCTCATTTCGACAGCTTTTGACTAAGAGGCGACAAGCTATCATGGAAGCAAAACAGCGATACGTGAATGGGCTTGACAAATTAGCTTTTGCTGAGTCTCAGGTAAATTTGATGAGCTGCTCAAAAGGGTAACATATAACGGGAAATATAGGAAATCATAAATAACGAGAGTTACAGTTTATGAAGAATATATTATGTGCCAGGCACTGTTACGTGCTTCATACACATTCCTTCAGTTATTCCTCATAACCACTCCATGAGGTAGACACTTTAATGATCCTCATTTCACAGATGAGTAACATGAGTTTTAGAGAAATTCACTAAGTTTCCACACAGACTCAAACACATCCTGCTTTTTTTTTTTTTTTTAAAGATTTTATTTATTTATCTGACAGAGAGAAAGCCAGTGAGAGAGGGAACACAAGCAGGGGGAGTGGGAGAGGAAGAAGCAGGCTCCCAGCAGAGGAGCCTGCTGTGGGGCTCGATCCCACAACACCAGGATCATGCCCTGAGCTGAAGGCAGACGCTTAACGACTGAGCCACCCAGGCGCCCCTCACATCCTGTTTTATTCTTAAGTTTTTTGCTTTGTTTTGTTTTTTATAGTAGTCTTCACGCCCAGTGTGGAGCCCAATATGGGGCTTGAACTCACAACCCGGAAATCAAGACCTGAGCTGAGATCAAGAGTTAGATGCTCAACTGACTGAGCCACCCAGGAGCCCTTGTTCTTAAGTTTTTGACATTTGGAGAGAATACAATAAGCCTGGGTTGCCTTTTTTTATTGTAATAGCTGGTTAAATATAAGATCGTGTGTGTTTTTAATGAGTCAAGTGCTAGTGATACTTATTAGCATTAGTTCAATAGAAGCAACACAGGTTTGAGTGATCTGTATGCATTGTATTACATGCACATAGTATAATAGGGGACACCCCAAGCTGCCACCTTCTTTCTATCTGCACTTCCTCCGCGACAACTGCTTTCTCTCACTGCTCTGTCATATACTCAAGGACGATAAAGTCTTTTGTGAAGAAAACTGGCACACCCTCATGGTTTTGTTTATCATATAAAGAACTGAAAGGAAAAGTTAAGGTTTTCTGGCCCTGATGCCTTATGATACCTTTAAATTTCGATTTTCTGTGTTTAGCCTCTGTAGCTCTTGTCACTGTGAAAACTTAATGGCAAACTGTCTATTTAGGTTGGAGAAATGAAAATGGAGCTTGTCCAATTACAGCCCAAATTGGAGGAAGCTAAAGTTGAAAATGCACATATGATGCAGGTAGAGTATCCTGAGGTTTTAAAACTGATGTCAGAAGACAATCGAAATATGTAAAATTAGCCTTGAAAATATCCCTTAATTTTTTTGCCACTACTAGATCTTAGGGACCTTACCCTTTTCTACTAACTGGCTATCTCACTGAGTCCCATGTGAGTTGTGTTGATTTTTTTTTTTTAAAGGACTGAGTGAGCGAGTGAGTGAGTTGGCTGGGGGGGGGGGTAAAGGGGGAGAGAGAGAGAGAGAGAATCCCATCCCAAGTAGACTCTGCACTGAACTTGGAGCCCAACACAGGGCTCAATCTCGTGACCCCAAGACCATGACCTGAACCTAAATCAAGAGTTGGGCGGATGCCCAAGTGACGGAGCCAGCAAAGCGCCCCCGTTGTGTTGATTTTGGAGGGAGGAAGCCCATTATCCAGTTAGATCACATGTATTTGCATTTCTCCTCATTTTATCCTGGGACCTCCTGCTCTTCAACATGATGGGTTGGATTCCCTAATTTCCAAACATACTCTTGTCCCTAGGATGGAGGAAAAAGTAGGATGCTGGAGGAATTAATTTTTTCCTTCTTTAGATTATCGAGATAGAGTCTGCACAAGTGGAAGCAAAAAGAAAGTTCGTGAAATTAGATGAAGAGATAGCCAGTGGCAAGGCTGAAGAAGCCCAAGTTCTGAAAAACGAGTGTGAGAGTGACCTCGCCGAAGCGATTCCAGCCTTGGAAGCAGCGCTGTCTGCCCTGGATACACTCAAGGCAAGCGTTTGCACTCGCTACCTAGTGTTCCATCAACAAACTCCGCACAGGTTCTTGGTTCACTAGGTCTGGTTCTGTCCCACCGGATGGTGGTGTATCGTTTTTGTCCAAACGAAACTTGCCTCTTCACCATTCTCCTCTAATACATGATTACCTTATGGTTTGGCTGTTCCTATGTTATTTGTGATTTTCATTCAGGATATTTCAGTAGGAATGGAACAAACGGTCTCCAAGAGACCAAAGCAGTCCTGTACACGGACCAGGAGGCATATGTTAAGTAAAGTGTGGAGGTAGCTACCTTCCTGCAGCCTCCCAGACATGCCTGTCTGGAAACACTTAAAGATCTTTCCCAATACAGATGCGAGTGGCAGCTGTCTGCATTACACTGCATGGTATATGACTTTTTCCAGAGTCTTTAGGCAAGACCAAAACAACCTCACCAAACAGAGCAGGAGAGACAGCTTCTGTTGACTATGAGTGCCCAGTGCAGAAGGCCATTCAGAATATTCAGAACCCATTCTTTACCATCCTACTAACTTCTATGTAAGGTTCCTGACAAGATGGTGAGTTCAACCTATGGATAATTCAGCATCTCACAGGAACAAACTCTGATTGTCAGTTATATCAGCCTTGCAGTTATAAGGTATATTATTTTAGGGCATATATGGAAAAGTCTAGTGCTTTCATTGTGCTGTGAGCCAGGAATTTAAAACGCTGAGCTTACTGTTTTCTTCCTGTCTGCTCTCTGGCACATTTAAAAGCCACATGCTACCCAGTGGTCTTTCTTCATTCTCTCCTTAGACATTTATCGTAGCAGCTACTCATTCTGGCAAAACCTTCTTTTTACTAGGCACTCTTTTCTAGACGACCATCAGCATTAATTTAAGTAACTACCACTGTGTACCATGGACTTTCAGCATTCCATCCTCTGAAACGCACAGGATTCTTGATTGCCTTCACACCTTACCAGTTCAGATCATTGGTATTAGGTTCCCCTCTCATTGAGAGTCCATTGCTTGTACCCTTCCTGGTATCAGGTACTGTGTTATATGAGGTAGACTTCAGTTGCAGAGAAGAGAATTGGCTCTATTTAGTATAAGCAGACAAGGATTCTTTAGGCAATTTTGTAAATAGATTGCACAATTATTGGAAGAGCTAAAGAAACAGATTCCAGGCTGAGCTGCCAGGAATGACTCACAGAGCCAAACTGGAAATTGTCAGCAGAGGAATGATCCTGAGTCAGAAGCCCGCAGAGCCATCCTACAGAGCCTCACCACTTCACTGTAATCTGTATCAGCAATGAGACGCCTCATACCCTGCCCATCTCCCCATTTATTCAGTCAGAATTCTGGTATCATTCAAGTGATCTGATGGTGGAACCCAATGACCACCCACAACTCTATAGGGAACTAAGATATATAGTTGTTAGCTTTCCAACAATTGAAAAGGATGTCAGAAGGATATTGCAGTGGATAATAAGTAAATGAATCTATTACATCTGTCATAACAATATATACCTTTTGAGGAAATAAGCTTAAATTAAGGTCTACCTCTACTTTTATTTATTTATTTTTTTTGGTGAAACTACTGTATAAGCAAATATAGAATTAAGTCTTTATCTAAATTAGGGTTCTTAATGTGGGTCAGTGTATGAGCTTGGTATGTGATTGTATGCAAATTTTTATGTATGTGCAAAAATGTATTTTCTGGCGGATTCATAGCTGTCATATTCTCATAAGGATCTATGAACTCCCAAACATTTGAGAACCATTGGTCTTAATCCGTGCTAAATTTAAATTCTTTTATTATTTCATAATTCTGCAAAGCCAAAAACAATTATAATTTCAAATGAAAATCAATGCTCCATTATTCTCCAACATTATTTTCTAAATTCTCATTATTTAAAAATAAACTGTTCTGAAGATACTCTGTTTTCTTTCAATTTAGCCAGCTGACATTACAATTGTAAAATCAATGAAGAATCCTCCATCTGGTGTTAAATTAGTTATGGCTGCTATTTGTGTCATGAAAGATATAAAACCAGAAAAAATTTCAGATCCTTCAGGAACTGGAGGCAAGGTAATAACTAGACAGAGATTTATTTTTTTTAATGATTTTTTTATTATGTTAGTTACCATACAGTACATCCCCGGTTTCCAATGTAAGGCTCGATGATTCATTAGTTGCGTATAACACCCAGTGCACTATGCAATACGTGCCCTCCTTACTACCCATCACCAGTCTATCCCATTCCCCCACCCCCCTCCCCTCTGAGGCCCTCAGTTTGTTTCTCATAGTCCATAGTCTCTCATGTTTCATTCCCCCTTCTGATTACCCCCCTTTCTTTATCCCTTTCTTCCCCTACCGATCATCCTAGTTCTTATGTTCCATAGATGAGAGAAATCATATGATAGTTGTCTTTCTCTGCTTGACTTATTTCACTTAGCATTATCTCCTCCAGTGCCGTCCATGTTGTAGCAAATGTTGAGAACTCGTTCTTTCTGATAGCTGAGTAATATTCCATTGTATGTATGGACCACAACTTCTTAATCCAGTCATCTGTTGCAGGGCATCTCGGCTCCTTCCACGATTTAGCTATTGTGGACAATGCTGCTATGAACATTGGGGTGCATATGGCCCTTCTCTTTACTATGTCTGTATCTTTGGGGTAAACACCCAGTAGTGCAATGGCTGGATCATAGAGTAGCTCAATTTTTAACTTTTTAAGGGACCTCCACACTGTTTTCCAGAGTGGCTGTACCAACTTGCATTCCCACCAACAATGTAGGAGGGATCCCCTTTCTCCACATCCTCTCCAACAATTGTTGTTTCTTGCCTTGTCTATTTTTGCCATTCTAACTGGCGTAAGGTGATATCTCAGTGTGGTTTTGATTTGAATTTCCTTGATGGCTAATGATTTTGAACATTTTTTCATGTGTCTGTTAGCCATTTGTATGTCTTCATTGGAAAAGTGTCTGTTCATATCTTCTGCCCATTTTTTTGATTTGTTTATTTGTTTCTCATGTATTGAGTTTGAGAAGTTCTTTGTAGATCTTGGATACCAGTCCTTTATCTGTAGTGTCATTTGCAAATATCTTCTCCCATTCCGTGGGCTGCCTCTTAGTTTTTCTGACTGTTTCCTTGGCTGTGCAGAAACTTTTAATCTTGATGAAGTCCCATAAATTCATTTTATCTTTTGTTTCTCTTGCCTTTGGGGATGTATCATGAAAAAGGTTGCTTTGGCCGATGTCGTAGAGGTTGCTGCCTATGTTCTCCTCTAGAATTTTGATGGATTCCTGTCTCACATCGAGGTCTTTCATCCATTTGGAGTTTATTTTTGTGTATGGTGTGGGAGAGTGGTCAAGTTTCATTCTTTTGCATGTAGCTGTCCAATTTTCCCAGCACCATTTATTGAAGAGACTACACAGAGATTTAAATCATATTCAGGAATGTACAGAACACTTTACAGCACCTATTATCAAATTAAATGTCAACGGTATCCAGTTCAGGGAAGACACATTGTTTTCCAGATTGAACGTATTCAGAATAAAGTATGGAAGACATTATCTACGTGTATTCCATGGTAAAGCTAAGGCAGTATAGCATCAGAAAAATGTGGTTCCTGTTGCTTCTATTTCTTTTTCTGTCTGTGCAGGTTACCTGCTATCATGGGGTGGGATTGATTGAACACGGAAGTATGTGAGCTTTTTCCAGCTAAGATTCTGAAATATGTGATAGAACACCTATGTGGATATGAGCATTCAGAAAATTCTGCTGAGTTAAGCAGTATAGTAAAGTTGTTAAAAGTATGTGTTCTAGGGACACCTGGGTGGCTCAGTTGGTCGGACATCTGCCTTTGGCTCAGGTCCTAATCCCGGGGTCCTGGGATCGAGCCCTGCATGGTGCTCCGTCGGCAGGGAGCCTGCTTCTCCCTCTGGCTGCTGATCTCCTGCTTGTGCTCTTTCTCTCTCTAACAAATAAATGAATAAAATCTTTAAAAAAAATATATGTGCTCTAGAGCCAGAATGTTTGTATTCAGAAATCCTGTCCCATTAGCAGTGTGACCTTGGCCAAGATGCTTAACTTCTGTGGAATTCTGGAGATTATAGTACTTGCCTCACAAAGATAATGTGAGGATTAGATTACACATATAGATAGATACATATAGATCATATGTATAGATAGATACATATAGATTATACATGTAGTTAGATAATACATACAAAGCTCTTATGTATAAAGCTTTATAAACAGACAATAAATGTTAGCTGTTGTTATTATGATTATTATTCAAGGCTATATCCCTTAAAAAGGAAGGCGTAGCATCCATCCTAAACTAAATTTATGGACTTATTTTCTTTTCAGGTTTTTTTAGTACCTAGGTTTGAATTCCTGAATTGGAGAATTGAGGGGTGTGTGTGCATTCTATCCTTTACTGAGATAAATAAATGAGCTCTCACCTTACCAAGTCATTCTCATTTATAACACACACACCCCTACCTACCTACCTACCTACCTACCTATCAGGCTTCTGGAATGAGGAAAAAAACTGTTGTGCTAGTTACTTAACGTCTTTGCTAGCGCAAGTACCACCTGCTTTATCCCGTAACTGTCAGAGTGACGTGTAATCCTTGTCTTCTTTCTCTTCTTCATCTCACTTGGCGAGCCTAGCTGGGTGAGGAGGTCGTCCACAAGAAAAACGTTTGTTACCTGTTTCAGTCTCTTTGGGCTACTATTACAGTTACCTAAGACTGGGGTGGTTTATATTTATTTCTCACGGTTCTGGAGGCTGGGAATTCTGAGATCAAGGCTCCAGTAGATTCAGTGTCTGATGGAGGGGCCACTGCCTGGTTTATAGATGGCCTTCTTTTTGCTGTGTCCTCACATGGCAGAAGTGGAAGAGAGCTCTCTTTTATAAGGACACTAATCCCGTTCATGACCTAATCAACTCTCCACAACCCGGTCTCCAAATACTATCACACTGGGGATTAGGTTTCGATGTACACATTTTGATGGTGGGGATAAGAGACACTTTCAGTCTGTAGCACTACTTTTCTGGTTTGAAAGAGTCCAGAGTAAAGAAAAATAAAACTAGGAATAATAATAATACATTTTCTTATATGAAATTCTGATGGTATTTATGCTAGTTGCTTTTCTTACATTTCCTAAAGAGAAATAATTGCATCATTTGCCTTTCAACGTATAATTTTTTATAATGAATTCAGTATTTAAGTTTATGTTCATATCTTAAATGTTTGATGTATTTAGTATGTTCTTAGGGAGAGGAGTCTCTTTATTTCCGAAGAGATTAAGTTGATGTTTTGAAAGTATTTTGTTTCTCTGGATAATATACCTTAAACCTCAAGAAGAAAAATTAATACTGAGCATCTTTAATTATATATTTAACAAGTTTCCATAAATTTTATTTATAGATATTAGATTACTGGGGACCTAGCAAAAAGCTTCTGGGAGATATGAATTTCTTAAGAGAATTGAGAGAATATGACAAGGACAACATTCCTGTGAGTTTCATTGGATTTTTTATATTAATACAACTTTGCCAAGGTGTATAAGATCTTTAACATTATGCAATATTATATAAAACATAAGACAGTCCATTTTTAGGATTAAAATACTGCAGGAATATTATAACTATATTATGAATTCTCATAATGCATAAAACCACTCCTTCATACCATTGAAAGTCATTTAATGAATTACTGTTTTAGTGTATTATTAACTTGAAACAGTTCTCCGTTTTATAATAATTTCATAAATCTGAAACACAAATATATGTGAGATAAAAAAAAAGGAGAGTGCACTTTTCCATCCAAACTTGTATTAAGCTTTAATTGTTCTTTTCTCATTTCCACATATTTTCCCAATCTCCAACAGTCTTTTTTTTTTTTTGGAGGAAACGTCTTGCTTCGATATCTGTAAACCTTCATATTTTGCCACAAATATGACTTGTGTTTCTGCTACAATTATGCTTATTTTAAAATCACCTCAAAGTACTGACTTTGGTTTTTAAAGACAAAATAACTTTTTTACACAATGTTTTACTATGCATGATTATTTTTTCATCTTATGATTGTATGATATATGTTGAAATTTTAAGAAGGAAACGTTTGTTGTATAGGTGACTGTTATGCAGAAGATACGTGGTGAATACCTAACAAACCCTGAATTCGATGCTTCTAAGATTGCTAAAGCTTCTTCTGCAGCTGAGGGTCTGTGCAAGTGGATTATGGCTATGGAAGTGTATGACAGAGTTGCAAAGGTATTTTGAGGATCAAACACATTCATTTTCTATTGAAATACTCCCAGAAATTAAAATCTATGCATATAGTGACTAGTTAAGAAGTTTCTAAAACTCCCACCAGAAAGAATTGATCTTGCTGCGGGACAGACATCAGATGTTGTGTACCTAGTGGATGAAGAGAACACTTGTGTGTGCTATAACCTGGGCTTGGCTAGTGGTAGTGAGTGGTGGTGCTGTGGGAACAGGGATGAATCGGCCAGACTGACCTATAGCTATGGAGACTTGGGGCAAAAGCCAAAACTTCAAGGGCACAGTGGCAGATTAAAAAGTTGATTCAAACGGTCAGAAGTTAGAAGATCCAGTAGAGTTCAGAGGCAGAGCGTGGACAGTTGCCCTGAAGCAGCGGCATGCACAGGTAAGGAATCTTGTATGGAGAATGGTTAAAAGCATTTTGTAAATTTGGCTAGCAAAGGACCAAGGAAACACTGGCCTTGCCCTCTGTAGCTTGCAGAATTCTACTGAGGGAAGCAGGAAATATAAATAAAAAGGCAGATAAAAATACACAGTAGCATGTGCTTAGAATAATTTCAGAATGTAGGATAAATGATGAGGTTGTCACAATTGGAAAGATATTCCTAGTAAGGTCCATGTGCCTGTAGAGAGGGATTTTGATTGTTAGTTTCGGAGGAGTAGATTTGTCAAAGAAAGAAAATTAATTTTATCGGGGTTATTCTTCCATTGAACATCTTGTCCCCTCTCCATCGCAGGCTTTGGAGCGCTCAACCTAGCTCTTTTCCACATGTCTCACAAGGATGAAGCAGAGCAGCCAAGGCATTCCGACATCCCACTCTACACTCTACACCTGCCATTCTAATTCTGATGCAGCTGCCCCATGGTGTTGGGGTAGGGTTGGAGGGAGATAGTCAGTAAGGTCTCCTCTGAAGTCAAAAGTAGAAAGTGGAGCTCGCTGCTCTTTATTTATTTAACACATTCCCCTTTCAGGATTTCAGCCCCGAGGAGAGAAAACAGGACATTTGGTGTCTGATCCCTGCCTCCTCCTTCCCTCTTTGCCATCAGCTTCATTCATGGCAATGAACCAGAAGATTTAGATCTTCCTTCTTTCAAACTGGCGGATATTCTCTTTGGTCATCTTCTAAATTCTTTCTACCAGTGGTTTAAAATACACTCCCTGATCAAGTTGACCAAACCCCATTCCTCATATATTAATGAACATAGTAACATAAGAACTTTAGTTAATCTCCTTTCTCTCAACAAAGTGTGGCTTTTCAAGGAAAATTCAATTGAGGAAAATTCAATTTTAGTAGTGAAACTGAACATCAAGGCTTTCTTTCTCCTTGTAATTCTATTATCATAGTCTTAATCCCCCCCCCCAGGCAAATGTGTGCCTCAGTCAACTGGGAAGAAGACCACAGACTTGAAAATGCCATCCCCAGACACACAAAGCATATTCGTGTATTTGAAACATTTGTAATTTCTGCTACATGTTTTTTTTCCCTCTGATTTTGGCAACAGTTTAAATGGCCACTTCTCATTATTTTGAGACATTTTGCTATATCTTGTACTGTTTTTGCTACATATTATAATATTTTGTTAGTCTGGAATAATTAGTCTATTTTATAGATGATCATTTGCTAGTCCAGAATGTTTTATATATTTTATATGATATATAAATACATTTTACTTTAGGTAAAAAAAAATGTGTAAGATTTAAGGCAAAATGTTTGTTTTGTATAATTTATTATCAGTAACAAATGTATTTATAATAATAATCGCTTTTAACCCATCATGTCTATAAAGGATTATACAGGTGTCAGTTTTAAATAGAACACATCCTAGCTGCATGTATTGCTCCCAAACAGGTAGTGGCTCCTAAGAAAGCCCGCTTAGCAGAAGCTCAGAAGTCCTTAGCTGAGATAATGGAGATTTTAAATCAGAAGAGAGCAGAACTGGCAGAAGTAGAACATCATTTGGAAAATTTACAAAGAACATTTATTGAGAAAACTGAGGAAAAGGCTCGTTTAGAAGACCAGGTGGAACTCTGTGCTAAGAAACTTGAAAGAGCCTCAAAACTAATTGGAGGACTGGGCGGAGAAAAATCGAGGTCAGATTTCTATTTATTTTAACATTTAAGAAAGTTGGGCTTGAATATGTTACTTTCTTTGGGTGTTTATTATGATTACTGATTTTTAAGCGTCTGGTTTAGAATGTGGGGCATTCAACAAGGCACCTGGCCAGGCATCTCCCAACAGAATATCAATGTCAAGGATGGTGTTTGCCACTCGTTTCCAAATTTTTTACAAGGCAAATGATAATTTTTAATCTAAGTGGTGAGTGTGTGGCCGATCATTGTATAATTCTTGACAATTTTATGTGTGTTCAGATTTTTTCATAATAAAATGTTTGCCGGGGGGAAGTAGTGGATATAGGGCTCACTTTCTTAAAATTCATTTCAAAGAAGATATAACTGAACTGATGTAAATAGAACACTTAGCTTTATCCTAACCTATTTATTTGTACTGGCTAGCCAGCTATCTCATTTATTAATTATATGTGCTGAGTGAATAGCATGATAAGGAAATAGGCCTTTGACAGTACTTCATAGTGCAGATTAGATGGTTTTGAAATGCACTTTTTTATTGTAAAGTTCATGAGATGGAAAAAATACCGAACTTATCACTAGTACGCCAGCTTTTATACAACTTAAGTGGAATTTTTGGTAATGAATTGCAAATTTTTTTATGTTTTACAGACTAACTGTAAATACTGAAACAAATAGCAGGGCCACTAGACCAAATAAATCATCCTGGAGAAAATTATTAGACAAAACGCCAGCATGTTTTTGTTTTTGTTCTTGCTTATTCTGAAGGGTCAAGTTCTGCAAGAAATGCCTAATAAGCTAATAATGAAAGGTGGATTGTCATTCATATAGCATCGATATATTATAGCATGTCAGTGCTAGAAGGGACCCAGCCTCCTCATTTTATAGATAGGAGTCCAACATTTCATGGCTTTTTGTTATAAAATATGGACTAGAAGTCCCTTACCCTTTCTATTACTGTCTTCCATCATTCTCTGTGGTGAGGCTCTTTTGCCTTTCGTTGATCTCACAGATGGTCTCAGGCTGCAGATGACCTTCAGATAATATATGAAAATTTGACTGGTGATGTCTTAGTATCAGCAGGAGTAATAGCCTATCTTGGTGCTTTCACTTCTGGTTTTCGACAAACATGTACAGAAAATTGGAGCAAGTTGTGCAAGGTAATAGTTTTATATTTCATAAGTTTCCTTTTGAATATTCAAAGTATGTTTTAGGGTGTCGTGAAGAAAAAGATGGTAATAAGGATGAAGAAGAGAAGAAATAGCTGAAAGTGTAGGGTCTTGTTTTTTCTTCTTGATCAGTAAAATACTTTTATAGTCCAACTTTCAATTCAGTTTTTTCTATTTTTTAGAATTATTAAATAATATCTAATGACAAATCAATAATTTAAAAAATATTTCAACCAACAAGATGAAATAAAACATTAGGTATTTGTTTATTTCTTACAGGAGAAAAAAATTCCATGTTCAGAGGAGTTCTCATTGAGTAAGACTCTGGGTGATCCAGTAAAAATTAGAGCTTGGAATATTGCTGGGTTGCCAACAGATACTTTCTCCATAGATAATGGAGTGATTGTTAATAACTCCAGGCGTTGGTAAGGAACATAAAGTACTTTTCGCATATTTTATTTGAGAGTATTTAAATATAGAGAAAAGTTGATAGGACTTTAGAGTAAGCACCCACATACCCACCACCTCCTAGATTCTGCGATTAACATTTTATTATTCTTGCTGCTTTATCACATACTTATCCATCCCTCTATCCATCCGTCAACTCATCCTTTTTATACATTGCAACATAAGTTGCAGGTATGTTTATACTTTCCCCCAAATGCTTCAGCATGCATATCATTAATTTAAGTTGTTTTTGTTTGTTTGTTTTTCTTTTGAGGTAAAATTTATGTACAATGAAATACACAAGAGTTAAGTATACCATTCATGAGTTCCAACAAAAGTGTAGACTTGATACAGATACAGAACATGACTAATATCCAGGAAGTTTTCTTAAGTCCCTTCCCAGTAAATCCTTTCTCTTACCCCACAGTAGGAAATTATTGCTCTGATTATTTTCCACCACAGGTTAATTTTGCCTATTCTAGAACTTCATATAAACAGAATCATACTGTATATAGTCTTTGTGTAAGGCATCTTCCACAAAGCATAAAGTTGTTATTTTTTGTTGCTGAGTAATATTCCGTTGTAGGACTATATCACCATGCATTCTCCTATTGGTGGACACCTGGGCTCTTTCCAGTTTTTGACTATTCACTGTATTTATCTTAACTAGGTATTTCTATCTGTTTTTAAGATATTGTAACTTGATAATTTATGCAATATAATGGATATCTTTAATTGCTAACATAGTGTGACAACTGTATGAACTTTTCAAATGGTTTTATTATCCTTTTATTTATATCACTTTGAAAAACTTGGAAATTACTCTTATCTGAGAAATCATTTCCTATAAATGATTATCCATGTTGTCATTTAATTTTAAGTCTTTTCGTGGGACTATATCTCAAACATACTGTGATAAATACTGTTGAGTTCTTACATTCATGAGGTACTGCTTTAAGTGCCCTATATTCTCAAAAATTCCCATGAGTTAGAGATTACTATTATTCCATTTTACAGATGAGGAAATTGAGGCCTGGAATGATTTAATAATTTGAAATTTAGTAGATAACTGAGCTAAAATGGTGGAGTCAGAATTTTAACCCAAACAATTTAACTTCCAAATCCCTGTTTCTTAATTACTTTGTGAAGTGTGTGGAATAGGATATCACATTCACTACCTCTAAAACTGTAATGGAAATTTTAGTCATCTTGTGGAATATGAGATACATATGAGGAAATCTTACATTCTGAAAGTGTTTATTTTCTTTGGAAACCTTACTTCAAGGCATCTAAGTTTTCTTAATATTGACAGTATTGTTTTAACAAAATAAGAACATGTATGATTGTATTTTGAGTGTTTATCCACTCAAATTTTGCTTAGTTAACATCCTTAGATGGAAACTTCTAGATAATTAGAGTAAATTTATCATAATCTGAGAAAGTATATTTAGCTATTCAAAAAAATATGTTCTTTGGTAGAGCAGAGAAAGTTCTACTTAACAGAATATTATACCCCAAGTTTTTATAATTCTGTTTTAGAACTCCTTTCAATCTATTGATGGCCATTCAGATTTTTAAAATTGCAGTTCAGAAAATGCTGTTGGTATATTTATATCTTAATTAAAATTTGAGGAAACCAGAGGCTTCAGAGTCGTATGTAAATTGAGGAAAACAATCTGTCATTTTCTGGCAAAAAGCTCACTCTTCTAACAAAGTAATATTTCAATGGAGTTACTCTTTCTACCTGTTATTTGTGGACCAACTGGCCCACAGGCCATGGGCTGGGTGACTTAAAGGATTTATCGCCATCCTTATAGCTCAGACTTCACTTCTTGCCACTTGACCCCAGTCTAGTCACCTATGGCTGTCATCCTTCTTGACAGCAATATAAGTGGCCACAGAGGCTTAGTCTCCTCTCTGTAACTCCAGACAGCAAAACCCAGTAAAGTAGTTAATGTTCACTCTTTTAGTTACTCTTTCTTAAGTGTACCTCAGAGAAAGTTTGGGCCACAAGGCCTCTGGAAGGTGAACATTGGTCTGAGTCTTCTGTCTTTTAGGATATAGGAATACTCTTCTGTGTTATTCTTTGCATAGCTGCTTCATTAGTTTATCTCTAATGATGTGGTCTATCTCTGTTTCTCTGTGCATATGGCTGCTCACCATGGAAGCCTCAGTTCCTAAGTTCACAAAACACATCAGTTGAAAAATATAGATTAACCAGGACCATCAAGTCAAACTTCAAATTCCTGTGACAGAAAAATCTGATTGGCTTATCTTGGGACAAATATCCAACCTAGGTTTAGTCATCTATGGCTTGGGACCAAGCCATTATGGTAACAAACATGGGTGTTGGAGGTCAAGAATGTAGTTCTCAGAAGGAGTCATAAGCTGGGAAAACAGCGTACTTTTTACGATTAGGGCTTTGGTGCTTGCTTTTTTCCTCATGGATTTTTAATACTACCTTTGTCCCTTTAGTGTTTCTTTTAGAAAGAACTTGTGAATTGGTCTGAAAATGTCTTTGTTTTCCTCATTAAAAAAATTCCTAAGTCAGATTTATTGAGGTATGGTTTATATATAGTAAAAATCCCTTTTAGGTGTACTATTTTATGAATTTTGACTAAGGCTAATGATCATATGATCCCTGCCACAATCAAGATACAGAACATTTCCAACAATTTGAGGGTTTTAAATGGAGAAAGGAGGTGAAACAAGCTTTTGCCTTTTTCTGTTTTTGTTTTTGAATTAATATAAATTTGACATAATTCTCTTCACTTGTAATCAGAGTATTTAGATCATTTATACTTAATGGAATTATTGAAACATTTACATTTAAATCTATATTGCTAGTTCTTTTTTGTCTCTTTTGTTCTTTATTCCTTTTATCTTTTTTTCCCACATGGCTTTGGATTAATTGAAGTTTTTTATTATTTCATTGGTTTATTTGTTATATACTCCTTATTTTTAGTGTTTGCTCTAGGGTTTACAATAAACATCTTCAATTTCCCACTGAATACTTTCAAATAATAATATACTACTACACATATAGCACAAGAACCTTTCAACAGTATAATTCCAGTATATCTTTCCTATTGTGCTGTTGTTGCATATTTTACTTTGTCATGTGTCACAAATCTCATAATACATTGTTACTCTTTTTGCTTTAGACAATAATTTATCTGTTAGAATGATTAAATATAAGGAAAAAAGTCTTTTATATTTACTTTCATTTTTTCCCCTCATTTTGGACCTCTTCATTTCTTTCTTTGTGTTTCTGATTTTATATTTCTTCTGCCTGAAGAATTTTTTTAAAAGTTTTTCCTGAAGAATATTTTTGACACATCCTTTATATAGGTCTGTTGGCAATTAATTCACTCAGCATTTTTTTCTTTATTTCATCTTCATTTGGGAGGCTGTTTTTTGCTGGGTTTAGAATTCTGAGTTGATGGGTTTTTAGGTATTTTTTTCTTTTTCTTTTTTTACTTTTAAGTTGTCATTCCATTGCTTCTGGCTTGCATAGTTTCTGATAAGACCTCTGCTCTAAGTCTTATTTTAGTTCCTCCTTATGTAATGTGACTTTTTTTTTCACCTGACGATCTTCAGATTTTTCTCTATCTTTAGTTTTCAGCAGTTTGACAATGATGTGTCTAGGTAAATGTGTGTAAGGGTGTGTGTGTGTGTGTGTGTGTGTGTGTTTTTCTTGTTATTTTTTCTGAATGAGTTCTCTGAGCTTCTCAGATCTATTTCATTTTCTCCCTCTTTTCTCTCTAGTATCACTTAAATTTGTAAGTCACTTTGGTATTGTCCCAAAGCTATGGGATGCTCTGTTTTGCTTTTAATCATTCTTATTTTTCTTTTTGAGTTTCAATCTAGGTAATTCTACAAGACTATCTGGTTATGTTGAGACTACCACAGCCTATGAAAGGAATTATTTAGATTTGACATTGTATTTTTTATTTCTAGTATTTCCATTTAAGTCTTTCTTGTAGTTTCATCTCTCTGCTGAAGATCATCTCTTTAGGCATGTTATCTACCTTTTCCACTAACTCTTTTACATTTTAATCACAGTTATTTTAAAATTTATTGTCTAATGTTTCCAACATTTGTGTCATCTATGAGTCTGTTTCTTTTCATTTCTATTCACATCTTCTGCCCATTTCTTAACTGGATTATTTGTTTTCTGGGTGTCGGGTTTTATAAGTTCTTTATATATTTTGGATCCTAGCCCTTTATCTGATATGTCATTTGCTCCCATTCTGAAGGTTGCCTTTTAGTTTTGTTTATTGTTTCCTTCATTGTGCAGAACTTTTTATCTTGATGAAATCCCAATAGTTCATTTTTGCTTTTGTTTCTCTTGCATCAGGAGATCTATCTAGTAAGAAGCTGTGATAGCCAATGTCAAAGAGGTTGCTGCCTGTGTTCTCCTCTAGGATTTTGATGGTTTCCTCTCTCACATTTAGGTCTTTCATCCATTTTGAATTTATTTTTGTGTATGGTGTAAGAGAGTGGTCCAGTTTCATTCTTTTGCATGTTGCTGTCCTGTTTTCCCAACACCATTTGTTGAAAAGACTGTCTTTTCCATTCTTTCCTGCTTGGTCAAAGATTAGTTGACCATATAGCTGTGGATTCATTTGTGGGTTTTCTATTCTGTTCCATTGATCTATGAGTCTGTTTTTGTGCCAGTGCCATACTGTCCTCATCACTACAGCTATAATATGACTTGAAGTCTGGAACTCTGATGCCTCCAGCTTTGCTTTTCTTTTTTAAGATTGCTTTGGCTGTTTGGGGTCTTTTGTGACTTCATACAAGTTTTAGGACTTTTTGTTCTGGCTCTGTGAAAAATGCTGATTGTTTTGTCTTTGGAAAGGAAAGAAAAAATTTTAAAAAGCATTATCTTATAGTAATTGATTAAAGAGGTTTTTTTCTGTAGGCAAAGGGAAAGGGGAGTTTATCCCTAGAAGTTGAAACAGAAAGACAATGTCTGAGAAAGCCAAAACAACTTGAGACAAAAACTCCCTTTTCTATACTTTTTAAAAAAGATTTTATTTGTCAGAGACAGAGAGAGAGAGGAGAAAGAGCACAAGCAGGGGGAGTGGCAGGCAGAGGGAGAAGCAGACTCCTTGCTGAGCAGGAAGCCCATTGCAAGACTTGATCCCAGGACTCTGGGATCATGACCTGAGCTGAAAGCATATGCTTAACCAACTGAGCCACCCAGGTGCCCCTGTACTAATGTTTTTCAAAAATGATTTAATGCAGTGTACTGAATATAAAAGGAACCTAGGACAGTCAGTATCATCACTGGAGAAGAAGAAAGCATGTCATATTTTAAATATCTGAAACCATGAATTATTTGCTCTTAAACACAAAGCCTTTTCCATAATTATATAGAAAAATTTACTAAATAGATCTCAACTATATACCAGACAAAATTTGGAAACTTAGTTTATGGTTCTCATAACCTGAGGAAATCCATTATAGGCTCGTGGATCTCTTATTTTAAATTTTTATCAAATAAATAGACTTATTTTTTATATTATGTTAATAGATGTCATTTATTAAAATTACCATGAAAACTGCATTGTATTGCAAAGAGCATAGTTTACAGGTTCACAAGATTCTACTTCTGACATGGAACTAGTTTTGGAAACTTGGACAAAGTATTCCCTGAGACTGAATTTCCTCATTTCAAAAATAAATGACAGTAGGGGCACCTGGGTGGCACAGTCATTAAGCATCTGCCTCTGGCTCAGGGTATGATCCTGGCGTTCTGGGATCAAGCCCCACATCGGGCTCCTTCGCTGGGAGCCTGCTTCTTCCTCTCCCACTCCCCCTGCTTGTGTTCCCTCTCTTGCTGGCTGTCTCTCTCTGTCAAATAAATAAATAAAATCTTTAAAAAAACAAAAAAACCCACAAAAACAAAAAAACAAAAACAAAAATAAATGACAATAAAACTCCTTTTTACCTTTCTCTCAAAGGACTCTTGTAATGATTAATCCTGATAATGTATATGAAACACTTTGCATTTGTACAGATTGATGGTGATGTTTGTTAAATTACATAATTTGAAAGAAATATCAACATCTATTTATTCCCCTCAGAATGTCTCTTGTTATATTCTAGGCCTTTAATGATTGACCCACAGGGTCAAGCCAATAAGTGGATCAAAAACTCTGAAAGAGAAAATCAGCTTAGTGTTATTAAGCTATCTGATGCAGACTATATGAGAACATTGGAAAACTGTATTCAGTTTGGAACTCCTCTTCTACTAGAAAATGTTGGTGAAGAACTGGACCCATCTTTGGAGCCTTTACTACTTAGACAAACTTTTAAGCAAGGTAGAAGTTCATTAATATTAGTCGGTAGAACTGAAAGATGGTTTGATGATCTTTGAGGCATATCTTTGAGGCAAGAAAACCACTACATAAATTTATGTATAATGTTAATAACTCAGAATTTCTGTGTCATTGTTATGTGTGAAAGGAAATTTGGAACAAATACCAGGCATAAATTTTGGTCAGATAATCTAGAATAAGTATCTTGCCCTCTAGTCATTATGTTAACCACTGTTATCTAGACTGTTATTCAGTAGAGAACAGAAAGAAGTTGAAGCCAGCCTGAAATCCCCTTGTTTTGTGACCATGGAGCTCACAAAGTCCATTATTATGAATAGTAATGGTTAGTATGCACTAGAGTTGACTTTAGGTAGACATTGCCCACTTTACATCTTTCCGCTTATAAAAATTTTATCTCTGCCAAACTTTAGGACTTTTTTTTTCCATGCTTGGCTTTTAGTTTTTACTTCAATTCTAGTTAGTTAACATATAATGTAATATTGGTTTCAGGAGTAGAATTTAGTGATTCATCACTTATATATAACCCCCAGTGCTCATTACAACAAGTGCCCTCCCTAATACCCATCAACCATTTAGCCCATCCCCTGCCCACCTTCCCTCCAGCAACCTCCTCAGTTTGTTCTCTGTAATTAAGAGTCTCTTATGGTTTGCCTCCCTCTGTTTTTTTCTCCCTTCCCTTACGTTCATCTGTTTTGTTTCTTAAATTCCACATATGAGTGAAAGCATGTGGTATTTGTCTTTCTCTGACTGACTTAGTTTGCTTGGCATAATACACTCTAGCTCCATCCACATCATTGCAAATGGTAAGATTTCATTCTTGAGGGCTGAGTAATATTCCATTGTATATTTATACCACATCTTCTTTATCCATTCATCAGTTGATGGACATTTGGGCTCTTTCCATAATAAACTCTAGTACTCTTAGGAGCTTCAGTCATATACAAATAATCTTGGAATCATGATGGAAAATTGATAGAGGAGGTAAGATCAAAAAGAATCTTGATTTAGAAGGCTCCAAGACAACCAGAGAAAATGTCTCATGCCACCCCAGAATGAATGAGTTCTGCTGTGTAATTGCTTACTTGCCTCTGTGCCTATGATTTTGTCATATCTCTGTTCTATTTTAAAGTACTTTAGAGCCTTTTACTTGTAACCTAAGAACAACCTTAACATAGAGAGAGGGGCAATGTTCATAGCAGCAATGTCCACAATAGCCAAACTGGAAGGAGCCAAGATGCCCTTCAGCAGATTCAGCCATCAGAAGGGATGATTACCCAACATTTGCATCAACATGGATGGAACTGGGGGAGATGATGCTAAGTGAAATAAGTTCAAGCAGAGAAAGACAATTATCATATGGTTTCATTTATTTGTGGAACATAAGGAATAGCAGGGAGAACATTAGGAGGAGGAAGGGGAAAATGAAGGCAGGGGGGAAACAGAGGGGAGGATGAACCACGAGAGACTATGGACTCCAGGAAACAAACTGAGGGTTTTGGGGGGATGGGTTAACCCGGTGATGGGTATTAAGGAAGGCATGTATTGCATGGTGCACTGGGTGTTATACACAAACAATGAATCATGGAACACTACATCAAAAACTAATGATGTACTGTATGGTGACTAACATAACATTTTAAAAAAATCCTTCATTCTTATAGTAAAAAAAAAAAAAAAGAAACATGGAGGGGCTATACAACTTTGGCTTACTTATCATGCATTTGTTTTCTGAAATATAGGTGGCATTGATTGCATCAGACTTGGTGAGGTCATTATTGAGTATTCCTTTGATTTCAAGTTTTATATCACCACAAAACTGAGAAATCCACACTATATGCCAGAACTGGCTACAAAGGTATCTTTACTCAATTTCATGATAACTCCAGAAGGACTTGAAGATCAGTTACTAGGTATCGTTGTTGCAAAGGAGAGGTATGTATTTTCTTATATGATTCCAAATGGTCTAGAGAGGAATATTTGTAGGCCATTAATACTTCTGTTATGTGATTATTTCAAAACCTTGTCAAATTTTACATTTTCTTATTATAAATTAAGTATATAATCCTTTAAAATAGCCATTCTTGGAGCACCTGGGTGGCTCAATTGGTTAAGCATCTGACTCTTGATTTTGGCTCTAGTCATGATCTCAGGGTCATGAGATCAAGCCCCACTTCAGACTCCATGCTGAGTGTCTAAAGATTCTCTCTCTCTCTCTCTCTCTCCCCCCCCCCCCCCAGTGCTCCCGTGCACTCTCTCTCTCTCTCTCAAAAAAAAAAAAAAAAGTAAAATTGCCATTCTATAACAAGTAAGTTATAAGTCAACCATACTGTACTGGGCTCTTAGTATGGGTAGTAGGATTCAGATGACATACCATGACTTCTGACTTGTATCTGATTGTTTGAGCAAAAAATGTTCACTCAGAAGAATATATGCTGTGGACAAAATCAGAAATGAGTTCAAAGATTTAAATGCAGGATGTCACTGAAATAATGAAATATTGGAATAATATAGTGAGATAATGAAATAAGAATGAGTGATGAAATACTTAGATAAGAATGAAAAAGCAGGATGCAAAACTATACATGGTATGAGTAATATTTTGTAAAAAAATAGTTAATGTATAAATATATATGTATATATATGTGTGTATATATGTATGTGTATGTATGTTTATGTGTATATGTATATATGTATGGTATGAGTAATATTTTATAAAAAATAGTTAATGTATAAATAGAATATGTATATATGTGTGTATATATGTGTGTATATGTGTATATATATGTGTGTATATATATACACACACTAAAAAGTTTGGGAGGGAATATGTCAATGTTAACAGTGATCATCTCTGAGGGTGATAAGATCATGGGTAATTATTTTTTTTACTCTTTATGTATTTTTCCATTACTAGGATGTGTTAATTTTTTAAAAGAGAAAAGATACTAAGATACCTGATAGGGCTACTAGTAAAGAATTACTTCCTGAAGGAAATCTTTGATTCCACTTGGAGCTTCACATAACATTATCAAGCAGTCTATTACATGAAATCAAATTATAAGTGATATTATGTAATCATGAGGTACTTTTGTTACTTCCAATATATGAATCCTCCTTACATAATATCCAAGACAGAACCATGTCCTAACATATCCTATAAAATGGTGACTTATGTTATTTTGAAGTTTTATACTATCTTTGAGAATATGTTAAGTGCCAGTTTTATTTTTTGTTTGAAAAAGCAATTGTATGACAAGTCATCTTTTCTGCTCTTGTGGAAGACATGATGAAAATAACACTGAATATGACAGAGCCAAGGAATAAATAAGAAGTTGACTATTGTGTTTCTTCTTCAGTTCCTGTCCTCGTATAACCATCTCAGCTATATGGATAAACTTAACACATTCTTAGACTTCCTGTAGTACATGTTATTGCCACATTTTATATATATACAATTAGTGATCTTTTTTTGCTCAGATTTCTCAAATTATCATTTGTATGGAAATAACTTTTTTCCTTGGGATAAAGTTTGTGTTACATATCTTAGTTTCTGTTACATGTCTACAAAGTTATTTAAATGTCTACAAAATTGTGATATCTAATATTTAGATATTAAAGTACTACAAATTTAAACTAATTGTTTCTATCTTTTTAGACCAGAATTAGAAGAGGAACGAAATGCCCTTATTCTTCAGTCTGCAGCTAATAAGAAACAGCTAAAAGATATAGAGAAAAAAATTTTGGAAACACTATCGTCTTCAGAAGGGAACATTTTAGAAGATGAAAGTGCAATTAAAGTCTTAGACTCCGCTAAAATGATGTCCAATGAGATAACAAAGAAACAGCAGGTGAGAAAAGAATCCTAGCAAACTTTAAAAAAATTTTTTTTATTTATTTAAGTTGAATTATCCAAGGTATAGTACATCATTGGTTGTTGATACAATGTTCAGTGATTAATCAGTTGCATATAACACTCAGTGCTCATCACATCACGTGCCCTCCTTAATGCCCATCCCCCCACCCCATCTCCCTTTCCACAACCCTCAGTTTGTTTCCTGGAGTCAAGAGTCTCGTATGGTTTGTCTCCCTCTCTGATTTCTCCCCCTTCAGATTTCCCTCCCTTCCCCTATCGTCCTCTGCACTATTTCTTATGTTCCACATATGAGTGAAACCATATGATAATTGTGTTTCTCTGATTGACTCATTTCACTTACCATAATTCCCTCCAGTTCCATCCACGTCCATGTAAATGCTAGATATTCATCCTTTCTGACGGCTGAGTAATGTTCTATTGTTTATATGAACCACATCTTCTTTATCCATTCATCCTTTGAAGGACATCTTGGCTCCTTCCACAGTTTGGCTGTTGTGGACAGATGGTAGCTACACTTTGGTGAACATAGCATAATGTATAAACTTGTCCAATCACTATGTTGTACACCTGAAACTAATGTAACATTGTGTGTCAACTACACTCAAATAAAAAAAAATATATAAGGGGCATTTTATTTTCCCAATGACGGAATTATATACAGGCCTCAAGAATAAATGGGAAGTTTCTATGCTCTTTGTCTGACCCTCTCTAAGATTGGGTAGTCCGGATCTGTGCCTCTCTGCTCCATAAGAAGACCAGTTTCTCCCGTAAAACTGTTGTATCTGTTCCTTCATACGTTTGTCTTGCATGTAGGAACCAAATTTGGTTCCATTAGTACTTAAAGTACAATTCCCTGGAGAAAAATTGATTTAGCTTATCTTGTGTCCAGTTCTATATCTACCTCCTGATTGAATCAGCTACAAACAGGATAATTCAGTATAAACATGATACACAGACACACTCATTCAGCAGTCTGTGGACAGTGTGTCCAAAGAAGAGAAGTGGTGGATAAGTGCTCTACACGGTTTTCCTATAGAATAATAATCTATCAGATTGAGTTGTCAGTTGAAGAGCTGTTATCTTGCAGAATGTTTTTCTTTTGGGGTTGAATATTAACTAACACCCATATATCCAGAAAAGTTAAACATATGAGAAGCTAGTTGAAAAAGTACTCTTAATGTATAACGCCATCAGCTAAGAACTATTTCTGAATATCTACTTTGCCAGACTTTGTGCTGGGTTCTGGTGTGCGTGTTGACACCTTAAACACACATGCGCACATTCTCTCTTTCTCCCTCTGACCTATTAAAATAAAAGAAGACAAGTGACATTAGTAGACACAGGTCAGATTCAGGCAAAGAATAAGCAAAGCTTGACAGCTTTGGTGTTCCCCAACCAAGAAACACAACTTTCAACTATTTTTCATTCTTTGTTCTCTTCCCTCTCTTCTTCAACTCTTCCCTCCCTAGTTCTTTTTCTTTTCTTTCCCTCCCTCCCTCCCTCTTTTTCTTTTTCTTTCTTTCTTTCTTTCTTTCTTTCTTTCTTTCTTTCTTTCTTTCTTTCTTTCTTTCTGCGTAATAAAGCATTTTCTTATAAACTATGCCTCTATAATTTTGTCATTGAGTTGGGGACTATTTTTTTTAAATATAAACTTTATGACATGAAAAATACATAATTAAAAAACATGTTTCCTACTTCTTAATCTTGATTTTTCTCTTCTTCTAGATTGCAGAAAAAACAGAACTCAAAATAGCAGAGTCTCGAGAAGGCTACAGAGCCATTGCTAAACATTCGTCAGTCTTGTTCTTCAGCATTGCAGACCTGGCTAACATTGATCCCATGTACCAGTACTCTCTCACCTGGTTTGTCAACCTTTATATCAACTCCATTCATGACAGGTAAACATTCCCTAGCTTCATCCATCCTCTCTAGGTTGGATTTTCACCATCCTTTCCATAAAAAATACATAACTTTTTTCTTATTGTGTAATACATATTCATCATAGAACATTTAAGAACATGGGAAAGTTGAAGGGCGCGTGGGTGGTACAGTCAGAAATCCGACTCTTAGTTTTGGCTCAGGTCGTGATTTCAGGGTCCTGAGATTGAGCCCCGTGTCAGGCTCTGCCTCAGCACGGAGTCTGCTTGAGATTCTCTCTCTCCCTCTCTCTCTGCCTCTCCCGCTTGTGCTCTCCTTCTCTCTCTCTTTCTCTAAAATAAATAAATCTTTTTTAAAAAAATATGGAAAAACTGAAAGAAAGGGCGAGAGAAGGCCCCCTTTTTGTTCTAAATTTTGGTTCACCCCTACTCAAAATGTACGCGTAGAAGAATTAGCTTTAGTTCTACCCACCTCTTTTAAATATTCTAATATGGCACTTGATTTACCTTAGGTGACAACTCCAATCCCTTTCTCCACCCTTGAGATCTCTAAAAAGTTTTAGTCCCAGGGTGTCTCACTGGCTTAGTCAGTACAGCATGCAACTCTTGATTTGGGGTTGTGAGTTTGAGCCCCACATTGGATGTAGATTACTTAAAAAAATAAAAATCTTAATAAAAAAAAAAAGAAACTATACAGTGATCCTGTGTACTCTTTACCCAGTTTCCCCAATGGTGACATCTTGGAAGCCTCTACAATAGTACAAGATCACAACCAGGGTATTGATGTTGATACAGTCAAGACAGGGAACACTTGCATCACCCCGAGGATTCCCATGCTGCCGCTTTACAGCCATACCCACTTCTTTCCCATCCCTACCCTGTCCTTAACCTCTGACAATCACTAATCCATTCTCCATTTCTGTAGTTTTGTCATTTCAAGATTGTTATGTAAATGGAATCATGTAGCACATAACTTTTTAAAAATATATTTATTTATTTTAGAGAGCGAGAGAGCTTGGGGGGGGAGGGCAGGGAGGAGTAAAGGGAAAGAATCTCAAGCAGACTCCCCTGCTCAGCAGAGAGTCCAGCATGTGGGCTTGATCCTGAGATCATGACCTGAGCTGAAATCAAGAGTCTGACCCTTAACCGACTGAACCACCCGGTGCCCATATATGGCACGTGACTTTTAAGGATTGGCTTTTTATTTCACCCAGCTTCATTCTCTGGGGATTCATCCAGGTTATTGCGTGTGTCAGTAGTTTGTTGCTTTTCGTTGCTGAGAAGTATTTCATGATATTGATGTACTATAGGACATCTGGGTTATTTCCAGTTTTTAGCTGTTATGAATACAACTGCTGTAAATATGCCTGCACAGGTTTTTGTGTGAACAGAAGTTTTCATTTTTGGAATAAATGCCCAGGAGTGCAATTGGTAGAGTCATGTGGTAGTTGCTTGTTTATTTTTTTTCTAAGTAACTGCCAAAATTTCCCAGAATGGGTGTATCATTTCACATTCCTTTTAGTGTTACTGAAAAATTTTTGAACTAAAAAAATGAAAGTAATACATGATTATTGAAAATTTTAAACGAGTATAAAGAAGAAAAATATCAGCCGTAACCACACCCAGAAGTAACATTTTGTCCATATATTTTCTGACTTTTCGTGTTTTTAAAATATATATACATCTTGATCTAGATTTGATGTTTCTTTGGGACAAAAATGTTCCATAGGTCTTTGTCTCTTACAGTTCCCTGCCCAAAATAAATCTTACGCTAATAGGGATTTAATATAGGTATCTTTTAATTAACTGATTGTTCTCAGTCATTTTGGAATACAATAAGAAGTTTAGAATTTTGAAAATAGATGATGTAAACCCAATTTCATCTTCTCCTAGAATTATACTGTGTTTTTTCTTATTGGGAGGGCCCATGTATCTTTCACTCAGTTTCTCCAGTGATAACATTTTTTTTAAGATTTTATTTATTTTATTTATTTATTTGACAGAGATAGAGACAGCCAGCGAGAGAGGGAACACAAGTAGGCTCCCAGTGGAAGAGCCTGACGTGGGGCTCGATCCCAGAACTCCGGGATCACGCCCTGAGCCGAAGGCAGATGCTTAACGACTGAGCCACCCAGGCGGCCCCCAGTGATAACATTTTGCATTACTCTAGTACAATATCAAAACCAGGAAATTCAAGAGCTTATTCAGATTTCACCAGGTTTTTTTTTCTTTTTTAAAGATTTTATTTGAGAAGATGGGGAAGGGCAGAAAGAAACTCAAGGAGACTCCATGCTGAGTGCAGAGCCGCTGCGGGGCTCCATTCCACAACCCTGAGATCAGGATCTTAGCTTAACCAACTTCATCACCCAGGCGCCCCCAGATTTCACCAGTTTTATATGCACTCGTGTGTGTGTGTGTGTGTGTGTGTGTGTGTAGTTTCATATTTTTAACAGTGGATGCTTAATGTGTTAATTCATGTGTTACTTTCTCTAAGTTTTCTTTGACTCAATATATTTGCCTGTTTTTCAACCTTTCAGTAACAAATCCAAAATTTTGGAAAAGCGCCTACGATATTTAAATGACCACTTCACATACAACTTATATTGTAATATATGCCGATCACTATTTGAGAAGGACAAGCTGCTGTTTTCCTTTTTGCTATGTGCCAATCTTCTTCTGTAAGTTACGTGCTTTTTTTTTTTATTTCTTTAAAAAAAAAAACTTGCTTGGGAAAACTAATTGATGAGGATATGGCTTCTCACAGAAGGATATCATGTTTTTGCTCTGTTTAAGTCATGATTTTACTTGTACATTTCTCTACAATAGTATTGGTGTTTTGATGTTTATTAGATCTTTAAAACGTGGATCACATGTAAAAGTCCACAAAATATTCATGTACACTTCAGTGAATTCTTATAAAGCAAAAATCTATGTAACTACTAACCAGGTCAAGAAATAGAGAATTTTCAGAGTGCCTACCTGGCTCAGTTGGTAGAACATGCAACTCTTGATGTCGGGGTTGTGAGTTCAAGCCCCTTGTTAGGTGTAGAGATTATGGGAAAAGAAAAGAAAGAGAAAAAAAGGAAGGAGGGAGGGAGGGAAAGTAAGGAGGAAGGAAGGAAGGAAGGAATAAAGAAATAGAGCCTTTTCAAATTGGTTTCTTTCACTTAATAATATGCACTTAGGTCTTTCCATGTTTTTTCATGGGTTGGTAAGCTCATTTCTTTTTAGCGCTAAATAGTATTCCATTCTCTGGATGTATCACGGTTTATTCAACTATTGAAAGACATTTTGGTTGCTTCCAAGTGTTGAATATTATGAATAAAACTGCTATAAACAGGGGCGCCTGGGTGGCACAGCGGTTAAGCGTCTGCCTTCGGCTCAGGGCGTGATCCCGGAGTTCTGGGATCGAGCCCCACGTCAGGCTCTTCCGCTGGGAGCCTGCTTCTTCCTCTCCCACTCCCCCTGCTTGTGTTCCCTCTCTCGCTGGCTGTCTCTCTGTCTGTCGAATGAATAAATAAAATCTTAAAAAAAAAAACTGCTATAAACATTTGCATGTAGGTTTTTGTGTGCATGTAAGTTTCCAGCTCATTTGATTAAATACCAAAGAGTGTGATTGTTGGATCATGTGGTAAGAGTGTGTTTAGTTTTGTAAAAAACCTGTCTTCCAAAGTAGTTACACCATATTGCTTGCCACTGGCGATGAGTAAGAGTTCCTGTTGCCCTACATCCTTGCTGGCATTTGGTCTTGTCAGTGTTCTGGATTTTGACCATTCTAATAGATGTGTAGTGTGGTCTCTGCAATTTGCTAGTGACACATGATGTTGAGAATTTTTCATATGCGAATTTGCCATCTTTATATCTTCTTTGCTGAGGTATCTGTTGAGTCTTGTGGCCACTTTTGAATCAGTTTAATTGTTCATTTTTTATTGCTGAGTTGAATAACAGTCCTTCAACAGATATGCCTTTTGCAAATATTTTCTCCCATTCTGTGGCTTGCCTTCTCCTTCTTTTGACAGTGTCTTTGGCAGAGCAGAAGTTTTAAATTTTAATGAAGTCCACCTTATCAGTTTTTTCTTTCATGGCTTATGGTGTTATATCTAAAAACTCATTGACATATCTAAGGTCACCTGGATTTTCTCCTATGTGATCTAAGACTTTCACAGTTTTGCATTTTATGTTTAGGTCTATAATCCATTTTGAGTTAATTTTTGTAAAGAGTCTCTGTCTAGATTTTTTTTTTTTTTGCATGTGGATATCCAGTTGTTCCAGCACCATTTGTTGAAAAGACTATCCATTATACTGCCTTTGTTTCTTTGTTGAAGATAAGGTAGCTATATTTATATGGGTGTATTTCTAGATTCTTCTGTATCACTGATCTATATTTGTTCTTCTATAGTATTGGCTTAATTAGCTTTATAGTGAGTTTTGAAGTCAGGTAGTGTCAGTCCTTGACTTTATTCTTCTTAAATATTGTATTGGCTATTCTGGGTCTTTTGCATCTTCATATAAGGTGTACTTTATAGAAAATTCACAAAATTCTGTTCCATTGATCTATTTGTGTGTTTGTTTTTTTTACCAATACAACACTGTCTTGATTACTGTAGCTTTATCAAAGTCTTGAAGTCCAGTAATGTCAGTCTTCCAGTTGTGTTCTTCTTCAATATTATGTTACCTATTCTTGGTCTTTTGCCCCTCCATATAAATGTTAGAATGAGTTTGTCAATTATACACAAATAACTTGCTGGCATTTTGAATTATAGATCAAATTGGGAAGAACTGACAACCTGACAGTGTTGGTTCTTCCTATTCGTGAACATGGTATTCATTTAATTCTTTTTTTATGTCTTTCATCATGTTTTTGTAGTTTTTCTCATATAGATCTTGTACATGATTTGTTAGATTTATACCTAAGTATTTCACTTTTTTTGGGTGACAATGCAAATGTACCATGTTTTTAATTTCAAATTCCACTTGTTTGTCATTAATATATAGGAAAGTGACGGACTTTTGCATGTTGACCTTGTATCTGGCAACCTTGCTATTATTGCCTATTAGTTTTGGGAGTTTTTTGTCAATTCTTTGAGATTTTTGGATTTTCTACATAGGCAATTATGTCACCTGCAAACAAAGTCAATTTGATTTTTCTTTCTAATCTATGCATTTTTTATTTCTTTTTCTTATTACAGGAGCCAGGACTTTCAGTATGATGTTGACAAGTGGTGAAAAGGGACATCCTTGTTTTGTTCTGGATCTTAGTAGGAAAGTTTCTGGTTTCTCACTTTTAAGTATGATGTTGGTCATAGGTTTTTTGTGAATGTTCTTTATCAAGTTGAGGACATTCCCCTCTATACTTAGTTTGCTGAGAATTTTGATCATGAAAGGGTATTGGTTTTTGTCAAATGCCTTTTCTGCATCTACTGATATGAGCATGTGCTTTTTTTCCTTCTTTAGTTTATTGATGCGATAGATTACATTAATTGATTTTTGAATGTTGAAAAAGCCTTACATACCTGAGATAAATATCACTTTTTTGTGGTAAATTATTCTTTTTATACATTATTTAATTCAATTTGCTAATATTTTATTGAGAATTTTTGTATCCATGTTCTTGAGAGGTATTGGTCTGTAGTTTTCTTATACTATCTCTGTCTAGTTTTGGTATTAGGATAATATGGGATTTATAGAATAATTAGGGAAATATTCCTTCTGCTGTTTTCTGGAAGAGATTACAAGGAATTGGTAGAATTTCTTCTTTTACGTTTGGTAGAATTCTCCAGAACCCACCTTAGTGTGGTGCTTTCTGTTTTGGAAGGTTATTAATTATCAATTCAATTTCTTTAATAGATGTAGTTATGGACTCCATAGTTGTGTCTCCCCCAAATTCATATCTTAATGTGCTAACTTCCAGTGTGACTGTATTTAGAGATGAGACCTGTGAGGGAAGTAATCAGGTTAAATAAGGTCAGAAAGGTATGGTCCTGATCTGATAGAATTAATGTCCTTAAAAAAAGAGAGAGCTGCCAGAGTGCTCTCTCTCTCCACATGCATACAGAAGAAATGCTATGTGAAGACACAGTGAGAAGGTGGCTGTCTAGAATAGAGGAAAAGAGGTCTCATCAGAAATCAAAACCAGCCAGAACCTTGATCCAAACTTCTAGCCTCCAGAACTCTGAGAAAATAAATTTGCATTATTTATGCAACCCAGCCTATTGTATTTTGTTAAGGCGGCACAAATACAGTAACACAAAGTCGATTCAGATTATCCATTTCCCCTTGTGTGAATTTTGGCAGATTGTGCCTTCCAATGAATTGATCCATTTCAGCTAGGTCATCAAATCGGAGAACATAGAGTTCATAACATTGTTTTATTTACTTTTTTTAAAAAAAGATTTATGTATTTATTTGTGAGAGAGAGAGTGAGCGAGATCACGAGCAGGGGGGAAGGGTAGAGGGAGAAGCAGAATCCCCGCTGAGCAAGGAGCCTAATGTGGGATGCTATCCCGGGACCCCGGAATCATGACCTGAGCCGAAGGCAGACGCTTAAACGACTGAGCCACCAGGTGCTTGTTTTATTATCTTTTTAATGTCAGTGGAGTTAGTAGTGATGGCCCTTCTTTCATTTATGATATTTGTAATTTGCATCTTCTTTCTTTATTTCCTTAGCTACCCTGGCTAGAGGTTAATCAATTTTATTGATCTTTTCAAAGAACCAGATTTCAGTTTCATTGATTTTTTTCCCTCTTGATATGTTTTTACTTTCATGAATTTCTTTTTTTTTAATATTTTATTTATTTATTTGAGAGAGAGAGAATGAGAAGCAGACTCTGCGCTGAGCAGGAAGCCCAACACAGGGCTTGATGCCAGGACCTGGAGACCATGACCTGAGTAGGAGACAGACGCTTAACTGACTGAGCCACCCAGACACCCCTAATTTCATGAATTTCTCCCCTGATGTTTATCATTTCTTCACTTCTGCTTGCTTTTCATTTAATTTGATCTGCTTTTTCTAGCGTCTTAAGGTGGAAGCCTAGATGATTGATTTTAAATCCAATAAATGCATTCAGGGTTATAAAGTTTCCTTGGAGCATTACTTTTGCTGCATCCCGCAAATTTGGATAAGTTGTGTTTTCATTTTTGTTTAATTCTAAATGTTTGTATCTCTTGAGATTTCTTTGACCCATAATTACTTAGGATTGTGTTGTTTAATTGCCAAGTATTTTGGGGTTTTCCAGCTGTCTCTCTGTTATTGATTTCTGGTTTAATTTTATTGTAGTCAGAATACTTTGTATGATTTCTCTTCTTTTAAATTTGTTAAGGTGCGTTTTATGGCCCAGAATGTGTTGTGTCTTGGTGAATGTTCCATATGAGGTTGAGAAGAATGTGTATTTTGATGTTGTTTGATGAAGCAGTCTACAGATGTCAGCTGTATTCAATTGATTAATGGTACTGTTTAGTTCAACCGTGTCTTTACTTATTTTCTGCTGCTGGATCTCTCCATTACTATAATAGTGGATTAATCTATTTTTTCTTGTCTGTCAGGTTTTCTCTCATATATTTTTACATTCTCTCATTAGGTACATTAACAATCTCTGTGTCTTTTGGGAGAATTAACCCCTTTATCATTATGTAATGGCCCTGTTTATCCCTGATAATTTTCCTTGCTCTGAAGTCATCTGTTTCTGAAGTTAATATAGCTATACCAGTTTTATTTTGATTAATGTTAGCATGGTATATCTTTCTCCATCCCTCTTCTTTTAATCTATCTCTGTTTTCATAGTTAAAATGGTTTTTTTGTAGACCACATATAGTTAGGTCTCATTTTTTTGTATCCACTCTGACCATTTATGTTTTTTAATTGATATATTGAAACCAATTGCATTTAAAGTGATTATTGATAGAGATGGATTAATATCTACCAGAGCCCGAGGCAGGGCTTAATCCCAGGACCCTGACATCATGACCTAAGCCAAAATCAAGAGTTGGACACTTAAACAACTGATTAGTTGATTAGTTAAACAACTAATTAGCACCCCTAATTAGTGATGTTGAACATCTTTTCATGTGCCATTTGGCCATCTGTACTTCTTCTTTGGAAAAATGTCCATTCAGATTCTAGGCCCATTTTTTTAAATCAAGTTGTTTGCTTTTTGTTGTTAAGTTTTATGGGTTCTTTGTATATTTTGGATATTAACTCCTTGTCAGATAATGTGATTTATAAATATCTTCTCCCATTCCGTAGTTTGTCTTTTTATTTTGATGATGGTTTCTTTCACTGTGTAGAAACTCTTTAGTTTGATATAGTCCCATTTGTTTATTTTTGCTTTTGTTTCCCTTTCCTTAGGAGTCATATCCACAAAAATATAGGTAAGACTGATGTTAAGAAGCTTACCACCTATGTTTTCTTTTAGGAGTTTTATGGTTTCAGGTATTACGTTCAAGTCTAATCCATGTTAAATTAATTTCTGTGTGTAGTGTAAGCGCTCTAGTTTCATTCTTTTGCATGTGGCTATCTAGTTTTCCCAGCGCCATTCATTGAAGAGACTGTCCTTTCTCCATTGTGTGTTCCTCACCCTTTATGTGAGGGTGTATTTATTTATTTATGGGCTCTGTATATATATTTCTGGGCTCTCAATTCTGTTCTATTGATCTGTGTGTCTGTCTTTATGCCAGTTCCATGCTATTTTGATGTCTATAGCTTTGTAATATCATTTGACATCAGGGAGCATAATACCTTCAGCTTTGTTTTGCTTTCTCAAGATCACTTTGGCTATTCAGTATTTTTTGTTATTCTATACAAATTTTTGAATTTTTGAATTTGAATTTGGAATTTGATAGGGATTACATTCAATCTGTTGATTGCTTTGGGTGGTATGGATATTTTAACGATATTGATTCCTCTAATCCATGAGCACAGAATATCTTTCTGTTTGTGTCTTCAGTTTCCTATATCAGTGTCTTATAGTTTTCAGTGGACAGATCTTTCACCTCCTTGATTAAATTTATTTCTAAGTATTTTATTTTTTTGATGTAATTGTGAATGGGATTGTTATCTTAAGTTCTCTTTTTGATAGTTCTTTATTACTGTATAGACATGCCACTGATTTCTATAGATTCATACTGTATCCTGCAATTCTGTATTTATTAGGTCTAACAGTTTTATAGTATATATGTATTTTATATAGTACATCATTAATTTTTGATGTAGGGTTCAATGATTCATTAGTTACGTATAACACCCAGTGCTCATCACAACACATGCCCTCCTTAATACCCATCACCTTGTTACCTCCTCCCCCACCATCCTCCCCTCTGAAACCCCCAGTCTGTTTCCCGGGGTCCATAGTCTCTCATGGTTCATCTCCCACTCTGATTTCTCCACCTTCAGATTTCCCTCCCTTCCCCTGTGGTCCTCCATGCTATTGCTTATGTTCCACATATGAGTGAAACCATTTGATAATTGTCTTTGTCTGCTTGTCTTACTTCACTTAGCGTAATACCCTCCAGTTCCATCCGTGTCGATGCAAATGGTGGGTATTCATCCTTTCTGATGGCTGAGTAATATTCCATTGTGTATACATACCACATCTTCTTTATCCATTCATCTGTTGAAGGGCATCTCAGCTCCTTCCACTTTTCTCAGTTCCAACAAAGTCTTTAGAATTTTGTACATAAAGTATCTGCAAATAGTGACGGTTTTACTTCTTTCTTTACATTTTGGATGATTTTATTTTTTTTCTTGCTTAATTTCTGCAGCTGGAATTTCTAGTATTATGTTGAATAAAAGTGTGGAGAGTGGGCATCCTTGTCTTGTTCCTGATCTTAGAGGAAAAGCTTTCACTATTGAGTATGTTAGCTGTGGGTTTATCATACATAGCCTTTATTATGTTGAGGTATGTTCCTCTGTACCCACTTTTTTGAGAGTTTTTATCATAAATGGATGTTGAATTTTGTTAGATGCTTTTTCTGCATCTGTTGTGATGATCATATGATTTTTGTCTTTAATTTTGTTAATGTTTTCTATTTGCATGAGCTTTCTTTTCTATCCCTTTACTTTCAGTCCGTGTGAATCCTTACTTCTAAATTGAGTCTCTTGTAGACAGCATAGAGATGGGTCTTTTTTTTAATCCACTCAAGCCATTTTATGTCTTTTCATTGGAGAGTTTATTTACATTTAAAATAATTAATGATAACCATTTTGTAATTGTTTTTTTGCCTGTTTTCTTAGTTCCTCTCTGTTCCTTTCTTCTCTTTTCTCTCTTCCCTTGTGGTATGATGGCTTTCTTCAGTTTCCTGTTTAGTTTCTTTTCTCAGTTTCTTTGTGGTACGTACCAGGAGTTTTTTTCTTTGTGGCTGCTGTGAGGTTCACGTACGGCATCCTGTGTTTATAATAGTTTAAGATGAGAGTAGCTTAAATTTGAATACATTCCAAACAATATTTTTACTACCCCTCCATTTTATATTTTTAATGTCACATTTTACATATTTTGTGCATCCCTCAACTATTGTAGTTTTAGTGAATTTTATTACTTTTGTCTTTTAACCTCCATACTTGCTTTATAAGTGATTGAATCTACTACCTTTACTATTTACCTTTTCTAGTGAGATTTTTACTTTCATGTATTTTTTGTTATTAATTACTGCCATCTCTTTTCATCTCAAGGAAGGCTCCTTAATATTTCTTGTAAGGCCAGTTTAGTGATGATAAACTTCTTCAGTTTTTGTTTATCTGGATAATTTCCCTTCCCCCCCCAGCTTTATTAAGTAATTATTATGCAATTGACTGATTGCAGGAATACAACTAGCTGATTTTTAGTACATTTATACTTGCAACCATCACCAAAATCCAATTTTAGGACACATCCATCATCTCAGAGTTTCCTTGCTTGTGCCTACTTAGTCAATTCCTGTTGCTACTCCCAGCCCCAGGTAACCACTGATCTGCTTTCTCTCTCCACAATTATTCCTTTTCTAGAAATTTTATACATGAGACATTTTAAGGCCTAGAATGTGGTTTATCTCTGCAAATGTTCTATATGCCATTGAAAAGAATCTGTATTTTGCTGTTTTTGAATGGAATGTTCTATAAATGCCAAGTAGGTCAAGCTGGTCTATACTATATCCTTATGGATTTTCTGTGTAATTGTTCAATCAGTTTTTGAGAGAGGTTTGAAATCTCTTAGCTATGGAGATTGCTTCTGACAGTTCTATCAATATTTGTTTGTATTTTCATGTGTAAATGTTTAGGATTACTACGACCTCTTAATAAATTGACTTTCTTTTTCTTTTTTTTTTTTAAATCCCTGGTCTATCCTTTGCTCTGAAATCTATTTTGTATGATACTATTACAGACCCCAGGTTTCTTTTCAATAGTGTTAGCATGGTATATATTTTTCCATACTTTGTGTCTTTATATTTAAGCTGTATTTCTGTAGACAACATATAGTTAGGTCTTCTTTGTTTTTATCCAACCTGATAATTGTTGCCTTTAGTGAAATTGTTTAGACCATTTACATTCAATAAGATAATAGAGTTATATTTAAATCTACTGTCTTACAACTTGCTTTCTGTTTTGCCTATCTGTTTTTTGTTCCATTTCCTCATTTTCTTTTTCTTTCAATTGAGAATGTATTATGATTCCATTTTATCTCCTTTGTTGACTTACTAGCTATAATTTTTTATTTTATTCTTTTTGTTACTTCCTTGGGATTATTGTATATCTTTTAACATATCACAGTCCATCTTCAGGTAAAATTATAAGAACTTACAACAACATACTTCCATCTCTCTCCTCCCAGCCTTTGTTTTATTATTGTCATATATTTCACTTATACATGTTATAAACCCCATAGCACATTGTTATTCTGCTCTAGTCAGTAATCTTTCATTTTTTAATTTTTTTTAAAGATTTCATTTATTTGTTTGACAGAGAGAGAGAGAGAGAGAGGGAGAACACAAGCAGGGGGAGCGGTAGGCAGAGGGAGAGGGAGAAGCAGGCTCTCCGAGGAGCAGGGAGCCCAATGCAGGGCTCGATCCCAGGACCCTGGAATCATGACCTGGGCTGAAGGCAGATGCTTAACTGACTGAGCCACCCAGGCACCCTAAATAGTCAGTAATCTTTTAAAGAGACTTAAATAATAAGAGACAAGTATTTATGTTTACCTACATAGTTACCATTTCTGGCACTCTTTATTCTTTTGTGTTATTTCAAATTTCCATCTACCTGAAACTTCTTTAACCTTTCTTCTACTGTATATCTACTGGTAATGAATCCTTTCATTTTCTCTACATTTGGATCGAAATCAGGGAATTTTTCTTTTAGATTTCATACTTTCGATCTCTAGAAGTTGCATTTGGTTGTTTTTTCTGTTGCCTGTTTCTCTATTCCTTATGTTCATTTTTCTTTAACTCCTTCAGCATATTTGTAATAGCTCTTTTAACATTCCTATCTTCTTGTGTATTATCTCTATCACTTGGATGTATCTATTGACTGATTTTTTTCTCCTGGTTATGGATAAATGCTGGGATTTCTTTTATTCCTTTAAAGAGCATTAGACTTTACTTCTTCAGGTACTTAAATTACTGGATTAGTTTGATGTTTTCAAGGCTTGTTTTTAAGCTTTCATTTGGTAGTTTTAGAATAGGCTTTATTCTAAGGCTAGGTTAGCTTTGCTACTAAGGCACGATCCCTCTGATGTTGCCTCTAAATTCCTCTGGTGTTCGATGAAGATTCAACTCTAGTTGGCAGGAATTCCTGTCTCCAAGTTTTGGGTAAGCTCTGGTAGCTGCTCAGTTTACAGCTCCCCGGATATTCTTTGCCTTGTCTCCCGTAGTTTTACCCTATTTGTATATGACTTAGCATTTAGCAATAGAATCAAGAGGATACCCATGCAGACTTCTGGACCTCTTTTCCATGCATCTCCCTCGTCTCTGGTACTCTGCCCACCGATTCTGCCACCTCAGCCATACTTAACTCTGATCTCTGTTTATTCAACTCCGCAATACTATCAAGTACTGATTTTTATCACCTCTCTGCTTTGTAGTCTGGAAAGTGCCTCCAGGTGGATAGCTGAGGGGCAATCATAGGGACCACCTTAATTGTCTCCCTTTTGGGGCGCCTGGGTGGCACAGCGGTTAAGCGTCTGCCTTCGGCTCAGGGCGTGATCCCGGCGTTATGGGATCGAGCCCCACGTCAGGCTCCTCTGCTGAGAGCCTGCTTCTTCCTCTCCCACTCCCTCTGCTTGTGTTTCCTCTCTCCCTGGCTGTCTCTATCTCTGTTGAATAAATAAATAAAATCTTTAAAAAAAAAAAAAATAATTGTCTCCCTTTTTTCAGGGACCACAGTGTTGCACCGGCTGTTGTGTAATTTCCAAAAACAGTTGTTTCATTCACTTTACCTAGTTTTCCAATTGTTTATGGGAGTAGAGTAATTTAGTTCCGATTATTTTATTTTTTTAAGATTTTTATTTATTTATTGAGAGACAGAGCACGAACTGGGAGAAAGGCAGAGAGAGAAGCAATCTCCTCGCCGAGTAGGGAGCCCAATGTGGAGCTCAATCCCAGGACCCTGAGATCATGACCTGAGCCAAAGCCCAACGACTGAGCCACCCAGGCACCCCTCTGATTATTTTATCAAGGCTAGAGAAGCAGAAATTGATTTCATTCCATTTTAAAATCAGCAATTTATAGCAATCTTTATTTTGGTTTTACAGGGCAAAGAAAGAGATTGAATACCAGGAACTGATGTTTCTTTTAACTGGAGGAGTAAGTCTTAAGAGTGCTGAGAAAAATCCTGATCCAACTTGGCTACAGGATAAAAGCTGGGAGGAAATTTGTCGTGCAAGTGAATTTCCTGCCTTCAAAGATCTCAGGTAATTGTTTAAACTTGATGACAGCATTGAACAAGGATAGGTAAATTTGTAATCTCCTTGTTTAACAATCTCTTTTTAAATTATTTTCCAATGAAATAACAACTATTAAGCTTTTTTTCCATTAGGAAGCATTTTTGTGAACATATAACTGAATGGCGGGAAATTTATGACAGTAAAGAACCACACAATGCTAAATTTCCAGGACCAATGGATGAAAAACTAAATGAACTACAGAAAATAATAATTCTTCGGTGCTTAAGACCTGATAAGGTAAAAAGACCAATGTGTTCTATTTGGAATCCAGTTAGTTTGCCATTTAAGAATAAGTCCTGGGAATTAAAGACACAACATAAGGAATACTGTCAGTGATATTCTAAAAGCGATGTAATGGGACAGGCGGTAGCTACACTTGTGGTGAACAGAGTATGATGTATAAACTTATTAAATCTCAGTTGTACACCTGACACTAATGTTACAACGTGTGTCAACTATACTCAAATTTTTTAAATAAGTTGTTTTAAGTTTAAAGTTATTGTTATTTGGTTCTTTGACCCTCATTCTAGATAAACAGGCTCATTGAGCTCCTTAGATTTGTAGGTTTACAGTTTTCCTCAACTTGAGAAAAATTTTGGCCATTATTTCTTCAAATACTTTTTTAAAAAGGTTTTATTTATTTATTTGAAGGGGGAGGGGCTGCAGAGGAGGGAGAGAATCTCAAGCAGATTCCATGCTGAGCATGGAGCCTGATGCAGGGCTCAATCTCATGACCTTGAGATCATGACCTGAGCCAGAACCAAGAATCTGTGGCTTAACCAGCAGAGCCACACAGGTGCCCCTTCAAATATTTTTTGCCACTCTACCCTCTGATTCCAAATAAATATACATTAGACTGCTTGGTATTATACCGTAGATGACTGCTCTGTTAATTATTTTTAAATCTTTTATATCACTGTGCTTCAGATTATATAGTTTCGATTTCTATCTTTAAGTTGACTGATTTCTTCTTTTATAGCGTCTAATCTGCTATTGTTCCTATCCAATTGATTTTTTTGTTTCAGAGGCTCCTGGGTGGCTCAGTCAGTTAAGCAACCAACTCTTGGTTTGGCTCAGGTTATGGTCTCAGGGTCATGGAATTGAGCCCCATTTGGGACTCCTCATTCCGTGGGGAGTCTGCTTGAGATTCTTTCTCTCCCTCTCCCTCTCCCTCCCCCCCCCCCGCTTGCACACACTCAGGTGCACTTTCTCTCCCTCTCTCTCAAATAAATAAATCTTTAAAAAAATTTTTTTTGTTTCAGCTATTATATATTTCACTATTAGAAAGTTCATTGGGGAGGGGGGCCACCTGGGTGGCTCAGTTGGTTAAGTGTCTGTCTTTAGCTCAGGTCATGATTCCAGGGTCCTGGGATCAAGCTCTGCACTGGGCTCCATGCTCAGCAGGGAGCCTGCTTCTCCCTCTCCCTCTGCCTCCTGCTCCCCTTCCTTGTGCTCTCTCTGTCAAATAAATAAAAATCTTGAACACAGTTATAACAACTGCTAATTCCATCACTTCTGGATCTGTTTCTATTGACTGATTTTACTCTTGGTTATGGATTATATTTTCTTGCTTCTTGGCCTGCCCAGTAATGTTTGATTGGATGCCAGACATTGTTGATAATTTGATTTTGTTATGTTCTTTTAAAGATTGTAGAGTTTTATTCTGCTAGTTCAAGGGTCAGCAAACAACACTTTTGGGTCAAATCCACCCCATGACCGTTTTTGTCCAGCCCATGAACTGATAATGGTGTTTACATTTTAAAGAGTTGTTTTAAAAAAGAAGAAAAAGAATGTGCAGCAGAAATTGTATGTGGCCCATAGCCCCTAAAGTTTTTACTATGTAGCCCTCTGTAGAAAATGGTTACCAATCCCTTTGGCTACATAGTTACATTACTTAATTTCAGATTGTTCCTTTCAAAGGTTATTTTAGCATTTGTTAACACCAATGTAGCCTTCACTCAATGGATAGTTTAGCTCCACTACTAAAGTGTGACCCTTCTGGGGACTTTACTGAATGCTCCAAGTGATCACCAAAGGCTCTCCACTGTGGCTATTGGGAGCTTGAATAATTCCCAGTCTTGCATGAACTCTGTTAGCTTTGTAGATCTCCAGTTCATAGCTCTCCAGTCACTCTTTTCTTAGTCTCTGCATGCACGCCATTGTATTCAGCAAAGATTCAAGGGTACGGTTATGCAGGTTTCTTTCTTTTTTACAGGTAGTTCCCTTCTAATTTGAACTCTGCAACTTCTAGTGACCTCCTTCTTTGAACTCTGATTTCCATCTTCCCAAGTCAACAACACTGTGTTGCTCTGCTTTCAATCACTTTTCCTATTCCACAGGTTGTAATGTACCTCCCTGAAGACAGCTAAAGGGATAATAGATCTCACCTCATGTATTTCCTCTTCCATAGAGATCAAAGTCTGGTACCACCTGTTGTCTGGATTGCCCAGTGTTTGAAAATGGTTGTTTTTAAAATTTTGTGCATTTTTAGTTGTTTATATGAGAGTGTAAATCTGTTATATGGCCATGTTAGCAGAAGTGGCCATATTGGCTGGAAGTAAAAGATGGTAGAAAATCTTATACATGTCACAATTTTATACGTTTAAACATGCACAGAATGTTTTTTTCTTTTCTTCCATGTTTTTATTTAAATTCCAGTTAGTTAACATACTATAATATTAGTGTCAGGTATTAGTGTATAATATTAGTGTCAAATATAGAATTTAGTGATTCACACTTACATACTACACCCAGTGCTCATCACAAGTGCCCTCCTTAATCTCCATCATCTATTTCATTCATTCCCTCACCCACCTCCCCTCCAGTAACCCTCAGTTTGTTCTCTATAGTTTAGAGTCTGCTTCCTGGTTTGCCTCTTTTTCCCCCCTATGTTCATCTGTCTTGTTTCTTAATTTCCACAATTGAGCAAAATCATATGGTATTTGTCTTTCTCTGACTGACTTATTTCCCTTGGCACAATACTCTCCAGCACCATCCATGTCATTGCAAATGGCAAGATTTCATTCTTTTCTATGGCTGAATAATATTTCATTGTATACAAATACTACATCTTCTTTATCCATTCACTAGATGATGGACATTTGGGCTCTTTCCATAATTTGGCTATTGTTGATAATGCTGCTGTAAGCATTGGGGTGCATGTATCCCTCAAATCAGTATTTTTGTATCCTTTGGGTAAATACCTAGTAGTGCAATTGATGGATCATAGAGTAGTTCTATTTTTAACTTTTTGAGGAACCACCATGCTGTTTTCCAGACTGAACTTGTAAAACTCAACACCTAAAAAAACAAATAATCAGTTAAAAAATGGACAGAAGACATGAATAGACATTTTTCCAAAGAAGACATACAGATGGTCAACAGACACAAAAATCTTTCTATAGGTGAAATAAACAGGCTGATAATGATTTTCAGACATTCAAGAAAGGTGATTATGGTGTTACAAAAGAAAAAAATTTTTTTTGATAGCTAATGCTTATTTTATTTTACCATATAAAATATTTAATCTTTTTACCTCCTGTTAACAAGAATAATATTATTCTAGTCTCTGGGCTGATTGATTTTCAGTGGAATATACCTTTCTCTTTCATTAAATGCTAATGACAAGTTAGATCCTATTTCATCTCATTAGGAAATGCATTTCCAATTACATATTGTTTTAATTTAATTTCAGTAAGCCAGCATGCTTGGGTGGCTCAGTCCACCTTCAGCTCAGGTCATGATCCCAGGATCGAGTCCCTCATCGGGGTCCCTGCTCTTCGGGGAGCCTGCTCCTCCCTCTGCCTGCCACTCCCCCTGCTTGTGCTCTCTCTCTCTCTCTCTCTGACAAATAAATAAAATCTTTAAAATAACAATAATGATAATTTCAATTGGCCAACATATAGTAAGTACATCATTAGTTTTTGATGTAGTGTTCAATGATTCATTAGTTGTGTATAACACCCAGTGCTCATCACATCAAGTGCCCTCCTTAATGCCCATCCTCCAGTTACCCAAAAGAAAAAATTTTAAATGGAAAACCAAAAACTATACATGTGGTTTAAACTTTGAGAAAGTCAACTTCATCTTTCTGAGCTCCATGTATAAAATGGAGTTTTTACTTTTTCTTTAACGTTTTATGTTTTTAGTAAAGCTTCACAAGGAGCATCATCTAATGCTTCACTTAGCCTCTGAGTAGACGCAAACAGAGGCTTACATAATTATTAGACTCCTGAGTATTTCTTATTTTAACTCTCAAAGACCTTTGTGCATTGTTAAAACTTACCTCATTCTTTCCTACCTGACAGTCGTGTGTGTATATATATGTATATGTTCTTTTCGTTAGACAGTAGGTCCCTTTAAAGCCAAAACAATGCTGTATTCATTATTTTATCACCAATAGCCTCCCTTTTTCATTGTAAACTTAGGAATGATTAGCTCTGCATCTGGGAAATACTTGCCTAGTTTGCACTCCACAGAATGGCTCCCTGATGGCCAATGGAAGTGTTGTTTCAATGCCAAGTGTGGAGTTATTGCCTAGTCTGCCACGCTGGGGAGCCTGTGCTTCAGCATTACAGCACTCACCGCTCTGGAACATGCAGTAATGGTCTGCTCGTTTGTTAGCATCTCCCATTATGCTCTGAGCTTCTGGAGGTCAGAACCCATGTCTTATTTTACTCAGTGTCTCCAGGACTTCAAGCAGTGCCTGGAAGGACATCTCAGTAAATGTCTGTGAATTGAATTGAATTGAATTGAATTGAATTGAATTGAATTGAATTGAATTAAACTAAGTTCAGCTAAAGCCTGTGTTTGTCAGGATTCTCCAGAGAAACAGAACCAATAGGACAGGTAAGACAGACAGAGATTTACAGGAATTGGCTCACATGATTGTGGAGTCTGGCAAGTCCAAAATCTGCAGGCTGGAGACCCAGGGAAGAGGCCATATTGCGGCTCAAGTCCAAAGGCAGTGTGCTGGCAGAATTCCTTCTTCCTCCGTGGAGGTCAGTCTTTTTTTTGTCTTAAGGCCTTCAAAGATTGAATGAGGCCCACTCACATTATGGAGAGGAGTGCACTTAAAGTCTACTGATTTAAAAGTTAATCTCATCTTTAAAATATCTTCCTAGCAACATACAGACTAGTATTTGACCAAATATCTGGGTACTACGTTCTAGCAAAGCTGACATTTAAAATTAACCACCACAAAGCTCATCTCCAGGTCTGTTCGAGTCTCCATAATTTCTTCTCTAGAGTATCTACGTGAAGGATCAAAATCTTGCAGAAAAATCTTACAACTTTTTCTTATATTAAATTACTGGAACAAGGTACTTTTTCTGTAGAAAATTATCATACTTGATTGCAGTTACATCATCTCAGGGAACATTGCCCTGATCTGTGCATAGAGTAATGGGGGCAAGGTCTCTGTGTCCTCAGTATCTCCCCTTCCTTAAAATTTACATCGAAGATCTGTGCTAGATAGAAACTATACATAAGGGGCGCCTGGGTGGCACAGCAGTTAAGCGCCTGCCTTCGGCTCAGGGCGTGATCCCGGCCTTGTGGGATCGAGCCCCACATCGGGCTCTTCAGCTATGAGCCTGCTTCTTCCTCTCCCACTCCCCCTGCTTGTGTTCCCTCTCTCGCTGGCTGTCTCTATCTCTGTCAAATAAATAAATAAAATCTTTAAAAAAAAAAAAAGAAAAGAAAAAAATTATACATAGTGTTATGGTTAAAAAAAAAGATTTAATCATTGCTCATGTGAAGTTATTAAAGAAATAGTCTGTTATATCATGATGAGCTCTTTTTTGAAAACCCTTCAGCGGCCTTTCAGTACCTATAGAATCATGGCGGAAGTACAGCTTAGCAGTCTTGTTACCTTACCTAATCATGCCTCTTTTCTGCAATTCCATTCTTATCTTTTTGAAACCTCTGGAAATTTCCACCGTTTAAACCTACAGAATTGCTCACAACTACACAAAATTTCTCCTACAGAAGACTGTATCCCTCCTTCCCATCTATTCCACACACTGCAGACCCTTCTCTGCCAGGACCCAGAAGCCTGTGATGATCTCTCCTCCCTCCACCGAATTCTTACAGTTTCACTTTAGAAAGTTGTTTGGCATTTAGAAGGTGATATCGAATACCTATTCATACTTATTTTCTGCTAATGTTGATGAGTATAATTCTTTTGCTTCAAATTAATTTTAATGTAATTTATAAATAAGTAACATATTCCTATTTTGAATACATGAATACAGAGAAAAGTGGACCTCCAGTCTGCGTCTCCCAGGCTCACAGCATCGTTTCCCTCAGGCAACTCGTGTTAACTGCTTATTACCCTTTTATGCACATATAAACATACGCATAAATTCTTTTTCCATTTATTTTTAACACAAATGGTTTGCATCCACTGTTTTGCATGTTGCTTTTTCCCCTATCAGTTTATAAAGAGCTTTCACATTCTTTTTTATAATTGCATGGTATTTCATTATAAGAGTATGCCGTAATTTAACCATTTCCTATTGATGGACCTTTACAATATGTATATTATCTACTCTAAAAATGTTACAATAAATAACCTTAATCCAAAGTCATTTCTCACATGTGCAGCTATCTCTCAGAATGAAGTCCTGGGAAGAAAATTGCTGAGTCAGTAGATTTGCCCATTTGTAATTTTATAGATACTGTCAAATTGCCGTCCATGGAAGTTACACCAGATTGCTTTTCCACAGCAGTGTATGAGAGTATCTGTTTAACCCGTAGTTTTTTTCCCCACACAGAATGTTGCCAGACTTTAGGATCTTTGCTAATCTGTACGGGGGGGTGGGGGTTGAGGAATTTGGGGACTGATGGAGGCGGGGGAAGGTGTGGATGTGAGGTGGTAGCAGGCACACAAGTGCTCCACTGGATGATGCTTTAACAAGCTTGCATGTGGGAGAGACGTCCCTCCCAGCAGGAATCTCTCCAGATGCTGGGATTTGGGGATTGAGGGTCCCACAACTCGAAAGGGGAGGAGGGCAAGGAAACTCCCTTGGGAGAAGAGAGAAGAGGTTTGTATGGTGTCTTGGGGTTGTTTCTCAGCAGCACTATGGTTTGGAGCCGTTGGATTGGAGCTCTGAAGGGCTGCAGTGGCTTGGGGTCTTTATGTCCTGGGACTTATCTATAACTAGCAGATGTTGGGTGCAAAGTAGGCAGGTGTCAACAGCTAAACATCTGCTTATTTGGGCTATGTTTACAACAGTTGAATACGCGAAAGTGTGAGTTTGATGCCAATGGGCTTTTGAGCTAACAGCATACTGTAAAGGAAACCCTCTAGGGGTCAATACACAGACACTATCCTTGTCCCTTTACCTAACAATCTGATAGGCAAAAAATGGTATCTAAGCATAGTTATCATTTGTGTTCTTTAAAATTATGAATATTTGGGTAAGACTAAGCTGCTGTAACAAAGAGACCTAAAATACAGTAGCCTAAATAAAATAGAAGTGAATCTCTCTCTCGCCTAAGAGCCCAGAGCAAATGCTTGAGGACTGGCAGGGCAGCTCTGCTTTTGAGATCGTCCAGACATTCAAGCGCTTTCTCTCATACTAGGAAAAGTCCCCTAGAGTGTGGTCCTCATTAGCGAGATTGAATCTGGCTCATGAATACCACAGCTGTTGAAGAGCAAAAGAGAATATTGAAGGCAAACAGTTACCTTATAAAAATACCTTCTGAAAGCTCTGTGTTTGACTTCTACTTGCATCCCTCTGGCCGAAACTTAATCACACAGCCTCATCTAAGTACAGGAAAAGTTGGGAAAACTTGGGGTTGTTTCACCACAAGGAGACTAACAGGGAGACAGTTTGCAACCTCTGCTATACTGAGCGAGGTTGAGCGCCTTTTCGTACGTTTAAGCTCCATTATTATAAATGGATCCATAAGTCATTTTCTATACACTGTTCATAGTCTCTGCCTATTTTTCTTTTGGATTGTTAGTCTGGTCCTATCAATTTATAGACACTTTTATGTATTAGAGAAATTCGCACTTTGTCTATGAAATGCCGCATGCTTTTCTTGATCATTAGACTCAAACTGTCCTCTTTGTCAGTTTTCAGTAATCATCACGATTGTTAGGTGAAATGAAAATTACTCTAAAGGGCTTATCGTTTCTCTCTTTAACAGATAACTCCCGCTATAACGAATTACGTAACTGACAAACTAGGGAAGAAGTTCGTGGAGCCTCCACCATTTGATCTGACAAAGAGTTACTTGGACTCAAACTGTACCATCCCTTTAATTTTTGTGCTGTCTCCCGGAGCGGACCCTATGGCTAGTAAGTCCACCTACTGCACACTTTGAAGAACCTATAAATAAACTGTCTTGCTCAATGGCCACTTCTTTTTTTTTTTTTTTTAAGATTTTATTTATTTATTTATTTATTCATTTATTTATTTATTAGAGAGAGAGATAGCAGGAGAAGCATGAGTGGGGAGGAGAGGGAGAAGCAGGCTCTCCACTGAGCAGGTAGCCGGACACGGGGCTCAATCCCAGGACCCTGAGATCATGACCTGAGCTGAAGGCAGATGCTTAACCGACTGAGACATCCAGGTGCCTCATCAATGGCCATTTCTTATATGATTGTAGATCACTTAGTAAATCTGAGGTGCATAAGGGAAAGTAACTGGAATCTTCCAGTGAAGTACCTGCACACTGAAACACAAGGCATATTTTATGATTTTAGAGTAACTATGAAACTGGTTTTTGTGTGTGTGTGCTCTCTTAGGCCTGCTGAAATTTGCAAATGATAAAGCTATGTCTGGAAATAAATTTCAAGCAATTTCACTGGGACAAGGACAAGGACCAATTGCAACAAAAATGATTAAAGCAGCCATAGAAGAAGGAACTTGGGTGTGCCTACAGAACTGTCACCTCGCTGTCTCCTGGATGCCCATGTTGGAAAAAATATGTGAAGATTTTACCCCTGAAGTCTGTAACTCGTCCTTTAGGCTTTGGCTCACAAGTTACCCATCTCCGAAAGTATGTTTATTTTGTATGAAGTTCAGTACATTTATTCTTATGTTATCTACAGTTATCTCTTATGTTGTGTCTTAATCAAGCTTTAAATGCTTCACCTAAGGGGTCTTAAAAATATTTCTGGAGTCCTCTTTTTACCTATTTTAACCCACTAGTATATGCATTTTTAGGACTCGAGCTGGTTATCTTGAGTAATGCTCTGTTTCTTCTGTCTCAGTTCCCGGTAACCATCCTGCAGAATGGAGTGAAAATGACTAATGAGCCTCCCACGGGTCTTCGGCTAAATCTCCTTCAGTCTTACCTCACTGACCCAATTTCTGATGCTCAGTTTTTTGGTGGATGCCAGGGAAAGGAACTGGTAATGTTCAGCCTCTGGAGCTTTTCAAACGTGTTCTTATAGTGAGAAAATCTGGGAATATAAATATTTGACAATGTTACACTTTAGGCCTTTTCTAAAAAGGTAGATATTGCGCCCATACCGTTCATCATTTTCTTCGCAGCAGCTTGTGCTCTGCTTCCCACATAGCAGACATTCCAATAGGTGTCTGTTGACTGAACGTGTCTTAGTTCGTAAACCAAAATCCAATAACAACTTTGATGAAGACCCAAGAGTAGCGATCTGTTTTCATATCATGCATTCATTCTTTCAACAAAATGTGTGTTAGGTACTCTCCTAGGTACTAGATATAAAGCAGTGAGAATAAAATAGACCCCCACCTCCCAAATCTGCCTTCATGGAACTTAAGTTCTAGTGATACCATTTTGATAGTTAATCATGCTTTTCAGTGCACCCATGTAAAACAGTTTTGCACATGGTATTGGAGACTTAGGAGTCCTAATAAATAGCACTCCTTTTTCCTGCTGGCGTTCTTACCAACTAAGAAACAGGAAAACGTGTAACCATAAGGGAACCAGATTATAACTTTAATGACCGGTATAGACTAGGTTGGAAGATGTCGTTGATATCTGTGAACAAATGGGGTTCGTATCACTGAATAGAATTAAACAGATTTATCCACCCTCAGGAACAGAGGAAAACTTTCTTCCCTGAGAAAAGCTTGCTTCTGAGACAGAAAAGGGAAAAGCTGAGCAAAGTATATCAGGTTAACTTTCCCCAAATTTATTAACCAGATAGGTTATTCCCTTCTGCAGTGGATACAAGGTTGGAGAGAATCTAGAAGTGTTACACTGAGGTCTCTTCACAAGGAAGGAAACATCAACACCAAGGAAAAGTCATCCCCTGCCCTCACCCAATACATGCCATTTGTCATATTTGCCTGTTTGAGCTAGAAAAAGAATGGCATTGAAAATAAAGAATTGAATTCTTTGGAAGCCAGCTAGTTTCTCTCTGCTTTCCGTGTGCCCCTAGTTCTAAGCAATAATTTTTTTTTTTTAATTCTGGGAGAAAAGTAGGATATTTGTTGGTTTAGCTAGAAAGAGAGCTTAATAAAATGGAGACGGTGGTATAGTGTCTGATCGCCATTGAGGGTTTGAGGTCCTGCAAGAAATCCCAAGATTTCTCTGATACCAAAGAAGCATTTTTGGCCCACAAGCACAGACCAAAAATGTGGAGGGATTATGATCTCTTTGAGGAAACCCTATTGGGTGAAAATATGTGGAAAATACATGTAAATTAGGTTATTGTTTTCATTGCCAAAAGGTTTCCCTTTAAATGTTTCACCACAGCTTTCACCCAGTATATTTAAAATATGCTTTAATTTATGTACAACATTTCAAGAATATAGTTATTCAGTAAGGCCGTGGTGTACTTGCATTTTAATATTATAGAAATAATTTCTATTACATCACATGAAGATAGTTGGATGGATTTTTACTACATTTGGAACTGTTTGAAACAATCTAATTTAAACCATTAAGGTAGGGGCGCCTGGGTGGCTCAGTCGTTGGGCGTCTGCCTTCGGCTCAGGGCGTGATCCTGGCGTTATGGGATCGAGCCCCGCATCAGGCTCCTCCGCTATGAGCCTGCTTCTTCCTCTCCCACTCCCCCTGCTTGTGTTCCCTCTCTCGCTGGCTGTCTCACTCTCTGTCGAATAAATAAATAAAATCTTTAAAAAAAAAAAAAAACCATTAAGGTAGCATACTTGAAACTTACATGGGGGGATCCTCAGAGATGGGTGGCCATCCTCCAGGGCATTAACACAGGCTCAGTGAGAAGCCAATCCCTTCTGACATACATGTCACACATATGAAGATACCAGGACAGAGTAAATAAACAAGGGTTTCAAAAATGATCTCCAAATGAAAAATCATAAAATCAGAAACTATATATTGGGATTTATTGCTATCATCATAATTATGCTGTCACACTTGTAGTCTTGAGCATATGCCAGTGAGTCTACAGGATAATGTTTTATAAGTATTGAAGTTGTAAATATCTATGAACAACACCAAAGTATGAGTAGCTAGTACTTTGGCAAATGGTAGAATTTTGCATTTTAACAAAGTTTAATATTGCAGTTCGTCTAGCTTTGGAGGGTTTAAGTCATAAGATTAATACTCTTTATAGTATGCCTTGTTTTAGATAGCGTGTCTTTTTTAAATAGAAGTTTACAGAAATATATGATCATAGAAGCTTATAATGAAAAAGATTGTTGATTCCCCTCTGAACTGATGGAAATCTGATCAGAATTTTTTCTTGTTGTGTAATTTTTATACTCAAGACATGGGAAAAGTTGCTGTTTGGAGTTTGTTTTTTTCATGCCCTTGTACAAGAGAGAAAGAAATTTGGTCCTCTTGGCTGGAATATTCCATATGGATTTAATGAATCAGACTTACGCATCAGTATTCGACAACTACAGGTAAAATTAGAAAGAAATTAACACTGTTGGAGGATCCCTGTGTGTCAGGCCCTAGACAACTCCCTTTGCTTAAAATATGCTTAATCCTCCCAACATCACTAGTAGGTGGGTAGACAGAAGCAATAATTATAACCGTGGTTTATAAAGCACTATCTCTGTGGATTTTTTCTGCTGTAAGTAATGGAAAACTTGATTCAAACTGGCTTAAATCATAATGAAACTTATTATCTCATATAAAAAAGTAGTACAAAGGGAAGACAGGCTGTGGAGTTGGTTTGACTGGGCAAGTGTTGTCATCAAGGACCCCCGTTCTTTCTGTCTTTCTACAGTGCCCTCCTCAAGCGTTGGCCTTATATAGATCCTTACTATACTCTCTTCCTCTGCTCAAAGCTACAATTTAGCTCTATCAGTCAAAAGAAATAGGCTGCCTACTTTAAGTAGAAAAGGAATATATAGAAAGAATATTTGCGTAGATCATAGCATCACCAAGATGTCTGGATAGCCAAGGCATCTAGAGTCCTATCTAGAACTCACCATGTGTTGGTAAGAGCAGATCCTCAACCCTGGTTGAATATTCAGCACCACAGCTCCCATATGTGCCACACAGACTCTGGTCCACTACAGGCCCTCTGATGTCATCAAAAAAGACTCTTGGCTATTCCTGCTTTTTTGTGCACTACACCCCAGTTCAAAGTCTAGTTCACAGTTCTAAGCTTTAATTATAAAGGAGGCTAGGAAAGTCTGGATTTTCCAGTTTCTGTAGACTCACAAAGTGAGACATTCAGATAGTCAGCAGCCCCTCCCCCCGCAAAGAATAACTTCTGCTATAAATTCCTAACTCCCACCTTGAACTACGCACATTACTTATATCAATTCTAGTCCTCACAGCAACCCTGTAAGGTTGGTATTATCCCTATTTTTGAGAAAACCAAAGCTAAGAAGTGAGCTTGCCCATTGAGGTAGGATTTGAACTCCAGTTTGTCCAACTCCAATACTTTTCCAATTATTTGTCATATTTTACCAAATATACTAATCCAGCTGGACAACCACAGAGTATTACTATATTTCTGCTTCTTTGCTGTGACAAGAGCCTTTGCGACATGGGACCTCATAAAGGAAAATGGCAAGTGTTGATAAAGCCCAAATGGGCACTATTAGATTTCACTCAGGTGGGGTTTTATAAGGCTATGAATAGTTAATCATGCTTATTCCATAACTGATAATTTTTACAGGAACTTTTGATATTTTATCAACTCTTTTTCTTTCCTCTAAACAAGGTAGAAACCTTAACTGGAACAAACCTGTCAATTTGAAAATCCTTGGACAACTGATGAAATTGGTGTTTATAGAATTACATGACAAAATGGCATTGATTTTAAACATTTGTTTTAAGAACCATTTAGTTGATTACAGCCTAAGCTTGGAGACCATTTTGCTAATATCATCCTACTGCAGATAACCAGTCCACTGAGAATTCTCCACCTTCTGGCCAGGCCCCAGCCTGCAGCCTCTGGTGTCATCAACCCTCCTCACCCCAACACTGGAGCTGGAGGCATAGATTAAATCCTCTTTTCTATCATCAAGAACTGGGTACTTGAGAGAGGGTCAGTCTTTAAACCGTCTTCACCTGGTCACACCAGGACGCTACCTCTTGCCTCCAGAAAGGCAGATCAGTGAACTTATGCTAAGTAGATAGACAACCAAAGAATGAGCTGTTAGTCTCTATGTCTTGCATATGCCACAAATTTAACATGAATTTCTCTTGGGGTCTCTTCCTTCTGTTTTGGGAAAGGGGGGAACACAGTTAAACATACCTTTCCCTCCCCCAAAGGTAACAAAGGGAGAAACTTTCCTCTTTCACAAATAACTTATCTCACCACAAAAGATGATCTTCCCTCTGTCTCCTGCTCATATGTCTTGATACTTCTCTTTCTCCTGAAAATATGGGAATCTCAAAGAATGATATCTTCTTTTAACTTGGCTCTGGAGAATTTGGAAAAATTTTTACTTAACTGTGCATCATTTCTGTTTTAATTCCTGCACTATTAGGTAATTTTCAAGGGCCAGAAAAGTTCTCATCCAGTAACTTATACCATCCCAATACATACTACCAAAACTTTCTGTCTATGAGAAAAAGTAAAGGATCTGGGACTGAAAGAAAGAAACCCAGGCCTTCAAATCATTTCATATTTCCCAGACTCAGCTTCCTACTTGACAGGGTTATTGGGGGATGAGTAAGTTAATGTAAAAGCTACGCAAATGGTAGTTTTTATTATTATTGTAAATGGTGTCATATTGTGTGAACCTGGCTTTGGCACTAAAAGTTGGGATTGCTTTGTTTTCATCACATTGCAAACAGTCCCTAAGTCAGGCACCTGGTTCTCAGCCTTGGCGCTGTTGGCCTTTGGGGTCAGATAGCTCCTTGCTGTGGGCAGCTGGCCTGTGCATGGTTTAGCCCACTAGATGGCAGTAGCACCCCCGGCCACCAATCTAAAATGTCCCCAGATATTGCCAAAGGTCCCCTAGGAGACAATATTGCCCCAATTAACGACCAGTGCTCTAAAAATAAGGTTTATTCAAATTCATATGAAAAAGCCTTGGTAATTTTCATGTCATCTTTTTTTGTTAAATGTTTTTCTTACTGCAGAAGCAATACACGATTATTCCCCTCCCCCCCCCCGCCCTAAAATTGGAAGTAATTTAAAATAAACACTAATGGGGCACCTGGGTGGCTCAGTCAGTTGGTTAAGCATCTGACTCTTGATTTCAGCTCGGGTTGTGATCTCAGGGTCATGAGATTGAGCTGCACATCGGGCTCTGCACTGGGCATGGAGCCTGTTTAAGATTCTCTGTCTTGCTCTGCCCCTCCTCCCCATTCTCTCTCTCTCTCTCTCAAAAAAAAAAAAAAAAAAAAAAAAAAAAAAGTAAAGTAAAATAAACACTAACAATCCCAGCCTTCCAAAGGTGAGTTGTGATGATAGTTCTTTCAACCCCACTTCTGTGCCTATAGACAGATGATTGACAGATATTTCATGTCATTTTAAAATGGAAATAAAGTAAAAAAAAAAAAAAACAACTTTGTTTTTCTCATTTTATTTTTCCTTTGTTTCAGTTATTTATAAATGAATATAATACAGTTCCATTTGAAGCTATCTCCTACCTGACTGGCGAATGTAACTATGGAGGAAGGGTGACAGATGATTGGGACAGACGTCTCCTCTTAACCATGCTGGCTGACTTTTATAACCCACAAATCATTGAAAACCCTCATTACAAGTTTTCTCCCAGTGGAAACTATTTTGCACCTGCCAAAGGCACCTACGATGAGTACATTGAATTCATTAAGGTAACCGATATCAGTGAAAGTAGGGTTAGATTTAAGTGTAATTTTTCTGAAAGCAAATAATGAGATGTTCCCCTGTAATGTAGAGAGCTAGGCAAGTAGTGTGGTTTCAATCCACTTTCAGTATCTTTTGTTTCTGGCCATTTACTGAAAATCGGAAGAGTTTGATTCCTCGGTGCTTAATGCGTAGTTGATTTTTAACCCTTTTTGGTCTGCCTGTGTTTACACCTTATGAATTAATGTAGCCGGTGGAAATGTGATGCTTCTTCTGTTTCCTGGTAGAATCTTCCATTTACTCAGCACCCTGAGATATTTGGATTACATGAAAATGTTGATATTTCCAAAGACCTGCAACAAACAAAAGTCCTCTTTGAGTCCTTGCTCCTCACCCAGGGAGGCTCCAAACAGACAGGATCCTCGGGAAGTGCCGACCAGACCCTATTAGAAATCACCAAAGATATTCTCAAGAAGGTAATGTTTAGTTTAAAACACGTTGCTTATACTAGAAATTAAAATGGTACTGAAATGACCATTGGAAGACTCCATTTAGCAGCATTAGGACATCGAGTGAAAAACTTTGCCTGGCTGAGCATTAGTTCCCCAATCTGTAAAGTGGCGAGCGTAGTACCAACCATATGAGGTTCTTGTGAACATTTAAGAGGTCATGAAGTTAGAGCGCTCCGCACGATGCCCCGGCACGCTGTAAGTTCTTAGCAACTCCAGTTGTGGACGAGCTAAAGAACATGTGACTTATTATCATTTCCAAACAAAGATAATGGGTCTACTCTTTAAAAACAGGAGGAAATGGTCTGGACTTGCTGGTTCCTGGGTTGAATGGCTTTTCATCTATACCTTCCGGAGGGAGGGAGGGGCACAGAGTAAGATCAGACCTAATTAGCAACTACAGGTTTTTTTTTCTTGTTTTCTTCATACTGTAGCCCAAAGTACTTAGCCTACCCGGGAAAACGGAATGATACTCTTTCTTCTCACCTTTTTTTGTGTCTTAAATTCAAAATAGAACTACTAAGGGAACTTGAGAAAGATTAGGGTCGCAAGCGCGTATCTTCACCATTCCCCTCCAGGGTAAATGCAATTCTTAGCCGCATATATCAGTGGCAGGGGTTCTGACGCAGCAGAGCCTGACCCATGATCCACTGGTCTCGAAAGCCCACGACAGCACCACTCCTCTCCTCTGCGTTGGTGGCCTTGCCTTACCCTACTCCTAAGGACAGCCTCCGCACCGTAGGCCTGGCTGCGGCCACTGGAGAAAGAGGGGAGCAGCCCTCCCGCGACCCCTGGGTGAAAGCAAGCTAGCCTCCTCCCACCCTGTCCCCGGACTACTGCTTCTGCTCTCTGACTCTTCTCACTCCTGGCCGCTTACTATTTCTGCGGTTGATCTCTGGGGGGAAGGTTCTCGCCCTTGCAGAATGGTGGCTCTTACATGGTCCCTAAGAGGAAGTTACCCTGGCAGGGGCATTTGGGAATGTATCTGGGGAAAGAGACCTGTGCTAAGCCAAAGAGTCCTTGAGTGATGCCACTTACTGTGACTTTACAATAATTCTTTTGCACCATTCAGGGACCCTCATCTGGGGACACTCTGGGCAGTTCAGCTTTCTTAGTTCAGGACCTCCCTGACAGGGAAGCTTCTTTGCCTTTTAGGAATGTGAATTCCAATGTCTTGAGGCTTGACTATCAGTCCCAAAGCCCCCTTCATTTCTCAAGCATCTCTGAGGTGCCTCATAGAAACCAGACACTTGACACCTTCTCTCTCCCTATTCCTTGGAGCCCTGCTACAGTCACACGTTAATTATTTGAAAGTGGGGTAAGCTAAACTATTTGGAGCCAGTTGATAATTGACTGGAAATAAATATAAAACAGTTAGGAAATGGCAAATCAGTTTTATCAATGAAAAATAAGATTCAGCTTACAAAAGGAAATTACACAACGTTTCAGAAATACATGTATCTTCTGCAAAGTGCTATAGCCTGTAGTAAAGAGCATGGGCTTTGCACTTAGAGACCTGTGGATTTCAACAGATTACCTTTTGGCTGTGTGCCCTTGGGCAGTTACTCAACCTCTCTGCATAGTTGACCCTGAACAACACAGGTTTGAACTGCACAGATATACTTATATGTGAATTTTTTTGATAAATACAGTACTATAAATGTACTTAAGATTTTTTTTCAATATTTTTTTATTATGTTAGTCACCATACAGTACATCCCTAGTTTTTGATGTAAAGTTCCATGATTCATTACTTGCGTATAACACCCAGTTCTTAACATTTTCTTTCCTTTAGCTTACTGTATTGTAAGAATACAGTATATAATACATGTAACATACCAAATATGTGTTAATTGACTGTTTATGTTATTGGCAAGGCTTCCGGTCAATTGTAGCTTGCTAGTAGTTTTTGGAGAGTGGAAGTTATACATGGATTTTTGACTACGTGGGGGGGTCGGCACCCTAACCCCTGCATTGTTCAAGGGTCGACTGTACTTGAATATCCTCGTCTGTAAAATGGAGATGACAACAGCCCCCTGAGAGTGCGTGGTCAGGATTACATGAGATAATGTATGGAAAGCAGTGAGCACAATGCCTGGCCCATTGTAACTGACTGGTGATGTGATTAGCTGCTAGTGATGTGATAGCTGAACGAAATGAATTATCCATTCTGAGAGTAATACGTGATCTTCAAAATCTATTTCCTTAGCTACCAAATGATTTTGACATTGAATTAGCACTACTGAAGTTTCCTGTGAGATATGAAGAGAGCATGAATACCGTGTTAGTACAAGAAATGGAAAGATTTAACAAGTAAGAATCTATCTCCCCAGTGGTTCAGAAAACAACCAAAGTTGATTTAAAAAAAAAAGACACACTGGTATTGAATTAAAATTTTGAGAAAAAATTATCAAAATCTTCCATTTCCTTAGGATCCATCCCCACTCTTTAAAGTTGTATAATCTTCTGCCCCAGAAGTGAAGGTATCTTTCAGAATGCAAAAATGATGGTGGAAATGAGATCTGTTTTACTGGTGAAAATATTCATTAGTCATAATTGTCACCCATCTGTTACTGTTCTCCTCAGGAACCAAAGACCAAATGAACCAATGACAAGTCTTTTGTCATTATTCTGCCACTTGACGCATATACACCTCCCTTTTCTTCCTGAGTGCAACCGAGGTCGATGACATACCTCACGATAATGAACAAATTATTTGCTTTGAATATTTGAACTGAATTTTCTACAATTCAATCCTGGCTCAAGGAATGGAAAAATTGTTTTGATATGAATTTTCTACAGTGTTTTCAAGTTTATTTGGGTTTCTGGACTTGACACTTAAAAATACATTAAAACACTGTGATGCCTTAATTCAGTATTTTTTATACAAAGACCATATGTATTCATATGTAATAGCATACTGTCAGTTGCTTAGGCTTCTAGTCTAAAACCTTCAGCTCATTTACAGTGCTTTTAGCAGTTTGGGCCTACATGGGATGCAAAGTATTTGCAAGTATATCAATGAATATATGCTTTATGCTCTAAGGAATTATTTCACAATTTTCAGCCTTTTGCATCACACCTTTATAACTTTTTCCATATTTGCATGTCACCCTGTAACATTATTTACCTGATATTTTTCCTAAAATCATTCTCTGCTTAAATTAGCCTGGTCTTAAGCCATAATACCCAGAAAGCAACAACTTTGATATGCTCATTGTGTTTTCTATATTATGTAATGATTACAATGAAAAATGTTCATCCAAGTATCACCTAAAAGTACCTTCCGTTACCAAGTGGGAGGTGACTCCATTTGGTGAAACACTCCCATGAGGCTGTGAATGAGATTTCTGCTATTTCTTCTTCTGGAAAGACAGTATGTTGGTATTTACCCTCACATGAACATTGATGACATAATTCCTTTCTTTGCAGCTTAATTAAAACTATACGCAACACTCTACAGG